>NC_141694.1:108383791-109736324 GCF_964263255.1 Lissotriton vulgaris
CAAAGAGGCCGCGCTGCATGGTGTGACATGAGGGAGCAGGAGAGCACCATATCTATACAGATATGGCTCTCTCCTCTCCTCTCCCTAGCACCGGTGCACACAGCTTAGTGCCATAGTGCAAAGCTGCGTGCTCAAATTTAGGATATGTTTTTGGCAGGTAGGGTATCCTTCCTGTACAAAATACTATGCCTAGACAGGTTCAAACAATTTTCCACTTTGTATGTGTGCTGCACATTGCAACACACATGCAAAGTAGGAAATGAAAGGAGAAATTAAAATATTTCTCCTTTTACCGCTCTTTTCAGATGGAATTCACTTCTGGAACTAAACCCTGTCCACAATTGTTTGTAGATAGGGTTTTGCGTTAAAAGACATGGGTGGTAGCATGGGAACACTCATGTACCACCCATGTAACGCCCCCTTGGTGCTAAGTAACACAAAGCAATGCTTTGCGTTATTTTGCACTACTTGAAGGGTACTTTCCGACACACAAATTTCGCTCTGGAAAGTAAATAGGTTAAAAGAAATTGTGCTGGTTAGCGTTCCAGAGCAAAATGTTTGAAAATCTACCTCAAAGGCTTGGCGGGATCTGTACCATAAGCAGGATTCATTTTTTACTTTAAAGTGGAATTTCTGTATTGCTTTGAACCACTTTCTAAATGCACTTGTTTGTATGGTTAAATGTACATGTATAACTGGGGTGCTGTACCTCACTATTGTTTATCGCTAAATCTGATAAATATGTTTAAAAAAAATAGTAGTTAGATGCCTGACCTGTAAATCTACCCTCCTTCTGCTATTATTTGATCATACGCCCATGACTTTAGGATATGGAAAGGATCAGTACTGAGCCACTTCTGAACAAATATGTTAACTTATTATTCTATTTCATGAGTAGCAGATTGATTCAGCCTAGCAGAATCCAAAGCAACTTTGAAAAACACAAGAAACACATATCAGATTTCTGCCATGGTGTTCTAAATATTCCATTATAAAAATACTGTAATTCCATTTCCACTAGCAGCATAAAGGTGAGGGTTCAGAGTATTCAGAGTAAACGGTGTAACTTGTGATAGATGTCTTAACATGCACAGAATGCCACACAAAACCATCTAGAGTTGTTTACATACTGTGCCACTCTACATTAACATGAATGAAAAGCATCAAACTTCCTACTTACAGTGTTAATATATTTATGGGCATAAAAGAAACTTTGTTGCTTTTTAATAGTTTATTTTCCTGTTCCACATTAACATATATCAAAGCTGCATAACACTTATATAAAGTGAACCTTCATTTTTTAAGTTCAGAAAGAATAATTTTATTTCAGGGAAGAAGAGAGGGACAAGGTGTCAATACAAAGTAAAATAAAAAATAGAAAATACAAGCAAATCAGTAAGCAATGTGCATAATACAGTTATAAACATAATGAAAGCTAATTATAAGTTTCAAGACTAAATATAATAAAAACCACGGTTATAGAGATAAAATTATATAAAAGGAAGTACATACAATTGATGTTGTAAAAGAAACGGAATGCATGGGGGCATTCAAGGAGGCTTGAGAACTTCTTGCTGTGAGGGCTGTGGATGAAACGAACGTTTAGCACATACATCCAGATAAAGCGTAACAGGGAGCCATAAGTCTGTGCGTTTTGCTGCCATGTGGGCAGGAAAAACAAAAGCAGTATCCAATCTATGCTTATGGCAAACATTATACCACCATGCTTTAAAAGAAATGTTAGAAAAATTCTTCCAGTTGACTGTGATTTGCTGAAACACAACAGCTAATAATAAATCAATAATCCGAGTGTTAAGATCAGCATCCTCCCAGCAAGGAAAGAGGCTTCCTAAAAAAACATTAGTATAAGAGAAAGGAATGTAAGTATGAAATATTACATTAATTTGGGCCCAAACCTGCAACCAGAAGTCATGAACAGATTTACATAAGAATAACATATGAAACAAAGTCGCCTGCGGAGAGGAACAAGACCAGCAAATGTGTGGAGTGGTAGAAAAGCGCTTATGAAGATCGAATGGCGTGAAAAGAAGCCTATTGTAAATGAAGAACAGGGTTTGTGTCAAGGTTGCTGCTCTAGAGGATTTGCAAATCTTATTCCAAATCTTATCCCATAAAGGGATGGGCCAGGATGTACCAAAATCTTGTTCCCAGCATTCCTCCACCTTAGATTTGGGTCTAATAGAGTCTTTAGTGTTAAGGTATTTGTAAATGAAAGAAGCTTTGGGAGTGGTGCGCAGGAAAGAATGGAGTAAAGTGGCGTGGGTAGGAGAAGAAGTAGGGGAAGGTGCATGCAAGAGACGGGTGTAATTTATCATTGCAGCCTCTTTAAGAAGAAGATATTTGTGAGTAAAAGAAACAGGCAAGCCATAGGTGGTGCAAAGAGTAGGGAAGGGTGTGAAAGTTGAATGTGAGAACAGGTGGGAAACCCAGATTAGCCCTCTATGCCGCCAAGACTTCCAGTAAAAGGGCTTACCACGTATCAAGAGGGAAGTGTTGTGCCAAATAGTGGAAGCAAGAAACTCAGCAATAGTCATGGGAGGATCAGGAGAGGAAGAGTGAAGCAATTTAACAGTGAATTCGTGAATGGGAGTAGGAATAGAGGAGGGCTTGCGTAAGAAAGAAAGATACTCAGCGAGGGTGAAAGGGGAAAGGAAGAGACGCTCACGTTTAGCCTATAAAGGGCAAGAGGAAGTCGGGTCTTGCAACCAGAGGGAAGCCTGTCGCAGCAGAAATGCCTTATGATAGACTGGGAAATCTGGAAAGTTGACTCTGCCTTCTGATTTGGGACGAATAAGTCGGGCAAGGGACATTCTAGGTTTTTTGTTGCTCCAGAGAAAAGATGTCAAAATTGAGTTAATTCTCTTGAAAAATTTAGAGGGAATGGAGACAGGAATATTAGAAATAGTGTAGAGGACTATGGGAGACAGCATCATTTTAATTGTATCGAGGCGGCCCCACCATGATAAGTAAAGGGGATGCCACCTAGATGTTAAGTCTGATAGTTTTTGAATGCATTTATTTAAACAGAGGGAGACCGTGTCTAAAATAGAAGGGGTAATATAAAGGCCAAGATATTTAATGTGTGAGGAGCTCCATGTAAAGTGGGAGGCACTAAAATCAGGCTTAAATGTGAACTTTGTCAAGGGCAGAATCTCACACTTGTCATTATTAAGCTTGTAACCAGATATCCGGGAATAATCTTGTATTCCAGCAAGAAAGGCAGGAATGGATTCAGTTGGGTTGGAAATAAAAAGTAAAATTTCGTCTGCATACGCAGCAAGCTTAATTTGAGAATCTGAAGCATGAAAGCCATGAATGTTAGGGTTTTGACGGAGTTTGGATAAAAAAGGTTCTAAGGCCAGGTGAAAAAGAAAAGAGGATAGGGGACATCCTTGACGCACACCTCTCCCTAAATCAAAAAAGGAGGAGACTAGGCCATTGGAACAAACCGCCGCACGGGGATTGGAGTACAATAAAGAAACCAAAGAGATAAATTTAGGACCAAAACCAAACCATTTAAGGGTATGAAACAAATAGGTCCACTCAACCCTATCAAAAGCTTTCTCAGCATCTAGGGCAATTGCTGCAAGGGCATCGGGTAATTTATGAGATTTTGATAAAACATTAAACAAACATCTAGTATTATCCGTGATAAATCGGCCCTTGACGAAGCCTGATTGTTCCTCGCCCAAGAGATCTGGAAGTAAGAGGTCAAAACGTGCTGCGAGTGATTTAGCGAATATCTTGTAGTCAATATTGACCAAGGAAATGGGCCTATAGTTCTTACAGTGTTGTGCATTTTTCCCCTCCTTTGGTATGAGGCATATATGGGCGTCGGAAAAAGAACCTGAAGAGGCAACTAAGGCAAGAAATTAATCCAATAAAGAGTGTAGTTTTGGGATGAGGAGTTTTGAAAAATGTATGAAAAACTCAACAGTAAGACTATCTGGTCCAGGGGCTTTGTCTTTTTTCAGAGTCTGGAGTGCTAGAAGTAATCCATGCTGGGAAATATCTAATTCTAAAGGAGAAAGGTCAAGAGGGAAATTGTCAGGTTTGTGTATGGTAGAAAAGAAATGATCTAGAGATTGGGTAGAGGGTTGAGTTTCAGAAGAGTACAAAGTTTTGTAAAAAGAGGAAAATTCGGTGAGTATGTCTGCATCTTTATGTTGAAGATTAGATTGAGCATCATAAATGGATTCAATATTCAATTTGTTGTGTTTAATTTTCAAATAGTTAGCTAAGATTTTCCCGGCCTTATTTCTACCACCATAGAATTTTGCACTGGATTTCAATAAATAAAGGGAAGCGTCCTCTGTGGATTTTTTGCTGAACTTCATTTTGGCATTAACGAGGGCTGTTAGACTGTCTTGTGAATGAGAAGTAAAGTAGGCGTGTTCCAATTTCTTGATATCATGGAGAAGATCCCCTGTAAATTTGCGGGCAATTCTTCGTTTCTTTGCAACATATCCAATTATAAAATCTCTAGCTGAAGCCTTAAAGGCATCCCAGATAGTAGATTTGGGGATGGAGGGAGTGTCATTGAACAAAAAATATTCAATGAAGAATTCAATAAAGGAAGCAGTGAATCTGGGATCCAACAAAAGAGAGTTATTAAAGCGCCATCTTTTTGGTCCAACAGGTTTAGGGAGTATATCAATATGGACTATGGTAGGAGCATGATCTGAAAGCAAAATTGGACCAATTTCAGCATTGGTAAGAGTTTGGGCAATATTATGAGTAACAAAAATATAATCAATTCGGGACTGGGAATGATGGCATGGGGAATAGAAAGTAAATTCTCTTGTTGTCGGGTTACACAAGCGCCAGGCGTCAATGAGTTTATGTTGAGAGATAACTTGGGTAAAGAGCTTGTGAGGTTTATTTGGAACATGGGGAGATTTAGAGTTTCGGTCAATAAAGGGATCAAGGGTTTGATTACAATCACCTGCTAAGATAAAGTTATCGTCAGCAAATCTGGTGATATGATGGGAAAAGTCATGCCAAAAAGCAGGATTGCCACCAGTGGGAGCATAGACATTGAGAAGGGAAATTGGAACACCCCCTTTGTAGAGACAGTTTAACATGTAGCCATCTAACTGTAGCATCTGATGCCTGAGCAATTAGGGAATGAGATAAGGTTTTACGACATAATATGGCTACTCCATTCCGTTTACCATCACCCTGGGAATAGTAAACCTCCCCCACCCAACCTCTTTTGAGCTTAGCCGATTCTACATCAGATAAATGAGTTTCTTGTAAAAACGCAATATCTACATTTAACCTGGCTAAGTGTGATAACATTTGTTACCTCTTAATTGGAGAGTTGATGCCCTTAACATTCCACGTAATTATTTTCAATGACATAATACATAAAATAGAAGAAAAAAGAAATCAGTAGCAACATAAGAAGGGGAGCCCATGAGAAAAGGTTAGTAAAAGAGAAGAATATGATCATAAATTCCAGAAAGGAGGAAGAAAAGGAACAGGGAAAGGAAGAAGAATATTGAGGAAAGGATTAAAGGAAGATAGAAACAAAGGAGAAGATATGAAGCCATAAAAGAAGAGCAGATGTTAGGAAATAGAACAGTAAAGACCCAAGACGCATGAGACAAAAACCTGTAAAAAAAGGAGAGGAAAGAACAAAATCCTGAAGTTGAGGGAGAAAAAGCAAATAGAGAAAAAAGAGACACCTTTAAGCATAGAAAAAATACGAAAACTGGGCAAAGGAGAACAAAGGGGAGAGTAAACATGATGAACATGAAGGAAAACTGTACTTACTAGAAGGGAGGGAAGCACACTCGGGAAGAGGATGAAACGTGAAGAAGAGGAGGGGGGGTAGAGCCAACTAGAGGAGGTCGGGCAACAGGGTGAACAAACCGTCCAACCAAGGGGACAACATGGAACGCGATATGTAACCTGTGGATAGAGAAGAGTAACATTAGGAGACGGAACCACCATTAACAGTAAGCCAAACAATAAACCATGCAGATAGAAAAAAAAGGAGCAGGAAAGGAGAACAATGAGGGAAAAGGGAACAGGTACAAAAGCATGTGGGGGTAAAAAAGCATAACTGTTAGATTCGAGGAACAAATGGAGCAAGAAAAACAACAGTGAAAGTCAACCATCAAAAAGAGAGAAGATGCAAAAATCAAGGAGGAAAAGAAGAAGATGGGCCAGAAAGGTCCATATCAGCAGCTTGGCAGGAGTTCAGGAAACTCTGGAGACTAACTGGATCCTCGTAGGTTGTAATTTTGTTGTTGTAGGTAACCCGGAAGAAGCACGGGTGAAAGAGACCATATCTAGCACCAATGGAGCGAAGAGCCGGTCTCATATCCAGGAAAGCCTTACGTCGAGTCGCCGTGGCTCTTGCATAGTCCTGTGCAAAAAACAAGGAGGAACCTGACCAGGTTAGGCGAGGAGAGGCTCTAGCTGCTGAAAGAACCTTTAATAAGTCGGTGTATTCCAGAAAGTACATGATGACGCCTCTTGGTTTTGAAGAAGTGGAGGTAGGAGAGGCAGCTCTGCCAAGCCTGTGGGCACGCTGTATATTAAGCATAGTCCCTTCCGGCAAGTGCAAGAGGGTGGGAAGAAAGGATTTGAAAAAGGCAGCAGGGTCAGTCCCCTCGCAGCCCTCCACCAGGCCGTAAATACGTAGGTTGTTGCGCCTATTTCGATTTTCCAACTCCTCCACCTGTTTTTGTAGAGACGCAACCTGTGAATGCAAATAGGAGACTTTGGACGACGACTCCTGAAGAGAAGAGACGCTGCGCTCCACAGATGAGACTCTCGCATCCATTTGAGACCAGTTATCAGTCAGGATCTGTAGTTTGGCATTAGTTTCTTCCATAAAAGGACGTAACGCTCTTATCTCCTCCAATAATAGTTCCATGGATATGGCAGAAGCAGGATTAGATGGAGAAGGAGGGTCCTTCTTTAGTCTCTTGGTGGTTCCTTTCCCCACAGACTGCGCAGATTGCTCCATTGAGGACTGCGGTAAATAGACAGAAGACAACTGAAAAGCTTCTAATTGGGCAAAGGCCGAGAATAATTTAGAGTTCTTGATGAAGATATGCTGCGTAGGTTTAGTGACGCAGTTTGGCGTAAGTTTGCCCATGTAAACTAGCCGTCAACAAGGGTGGCAAATAAAGAAGGAATGCGGAAAAGTTCCGAAGACTGCAAAAAACTTGAAAGGAACAATGTAGCAGAGGAGAAAAATATTCTCTGATGCAATAATGAAAATAGGATAAACCAGCAGTCGCAAATGGATAATCCAGAGGAGTATCACACTTCATATAATTGCCGCCATCTTTGGAAAGCTGAGGAGACCTGAGGCAGCATATAGAGCCAACAAGAAAAAGCAGTCACAATGAGGAGATAAAACAAGTTGAAAATGAGGATAACATGGCTCAGTTTATGTGAGGAGCAGAGGTGTGCATAAGGGAATCGCCATTCAGAAGAGCTGCTCATACCTGAAGAGGAGCCTCGGAGTGTCTCAAAAACAAAATGGCGGCCGCGGCTGTGACAGAGCAGCGACCGGAGCTTCAATCCTCCGAAAACGGCAATGAAGGCTTTCTAAGAGCCATATGAAGGGCTCATGGCATGCTAGGCTGTCTCCACCGTGTAAACACGCTGAAAGCGAGTTAGAGAAATGTCGCGGACCGCTCGTTCCCCTCAGCGGGATCGGTGCGCTCACATCTGTGCCGCCATCCGCTACGGGCGCTAAGCCACGCCCCCCAAAGTGAACCTTCATGACCCACTGTCAGACTTGAAAAAAGAGGTTCCCAAGAAAATATTCTGTTGCTCAGTGAGTGAGACTGGGGACTTCTGAACTTTTCATAATTTTCTTTTGTGCAGTTATGTGAAAATTTGGGAAAAGCATACAAAATTGCAACTTAGCATTGGATTTTAGAGTGAAATTAAATCTTGCCTCCTAATCTTTCCCTTTTGAACAGAGGAGTCACCACCAGGTTTAACTTGGCTGAGCTAAGTGGTCTTGTAGGAAGACAGGGTTGCATAAGTTCAGAAAAAATAGGGGAACCTGTGAGTCCCTTCCTCACTTTGCCACTGGATTCAAGCAAGCCTGGCTAAAGACGGCTGTAATGCCAGAAACCGGTCCTAGGAAGCTTGTTTCCGGTCCAGGGAAGGAATGGCTTGGCAGTTTGGGCTGAACTGTTCCCTGTAGATGTTGAAGAGCCTGGGACTGAGCGATGATCCTAAGAGGACTCTGAATTTGATCTCCGTGGGTTCAGAGAGGAAAAGCAGGAGTCTGATTAACTGGGTATCGTTGGCGTAAGAGATGATGTTATGGTTGTGTTGACACGCAATGGAGGCGAGTGGACTCATGTAGATGTTGAAGAGGGTGGGACTGAGTGAAGATCCTTGTGGTACACCGCAGATGACTTCGGCGGCCTCTGATTTGAATGGGGGAAGTCAGACTCTTTGAGTTCTCCCAGCTAGGAATGAGATGATCTAGTCCAAGGCTTTTCCTTGTATGCCGATGTTGCTGAGGCGTTGTATGAGGGTGCTATGACAGACTGTGTCGAAGGTGGCGGAGAGGTCGAGTAGGATGAGGGCAACTATTTCTCCATTGTCCAGTAATGTTCGGATATCGTCGGTCGCTGCAATGAGGGCGGTTTCGGTGCTGTGTTTGGCTCGAAACCCGGATTGAGATGGATCGAGGGAGTTGTTGGATTCAAGGAAGGCGGCGAGCTGGCAGTTGACGGCTTTCTCAATAACTTTGGCCGGGAATGGGAGGCGGGTTATCGGTCGGTAGTTTTTGAGTTCAGAGGGGTCTGCTGTGGGTTTCTTCAGAAGGGCGCTGAGTTCGGCGTGTTTCCAGCTTTCTGGGAAGGTGGCAGAGTTGAACGAGCAGTTGATGACATCGCGGAGATGGGGTGCGATGATGGAGTCAGCTTTGTTGAAGATGTGGTGGGGTTGAGGAAATATAAATTTTTATGGTCAGAAATGTTCCCTAACGTGTACCCCACCGTCTCCATGTACGAGCTTAAAGTACATGTAACTTCCCTTCTGTGCCAGCTATGAAGACGCAAATACATTTGCGTCCAACGTTAACATGTCCTCTTTCAGATCCACCATGAATGGGTCGGATATTCCGTTCCTAAGTGTGCCTTGCCAACGTCTTTTCATGGTGCACTTTTCACGTTTTCCCTGGCTCAGGCGAGTTAGGCCCTGATTTCTGTCATCGAGTCCTTTCCTGCTTTCTGCCTCTGAATGCTCCAGCCTGGATGAGCATCTGTATCCATGACCTTTGTCTTACTCCCTGCGCGGCTAGCGGTGCCTGGCTCAGCCTGTTCGCCTGCCAAAACGGTATTTTGCCTTCAAGTTATCTGCTCCGCTCCTCGAAAATACATTCCTGTCTAGTAGTTTAGGAAAACATCCTTCCAGCTGCAGAGCAAAGGGCCCGGCCTCACTGTCTCCATGCAAATACTTCATAGCTCCTGTTACCATGGTAGGCCCATGCCCCCCTCGCATCTCATGTAGACACGTAGACGCATATGCACGCACTAGCAGTCAGTATAGAATAGCCTTTGCCCGAGAGACCTTTTCTTCCAGATAATACAGTTCCTTAAACACAAGATATTAGATACGATTTGGGATTAGGTTGTTCTGACATCCCAGACTTCTGTCTCCTCATGTAAGGCTAAATGTCAAGTCCCCTTCACCCTCCAGTTACACGTCAATTACACGTCATGCTGCTGCGCGCGCATCTCTGCCATGTATTTCTGCTGACACTGCAGGATTCTCTTATGGATCCACCCACCTGTGACATCTCATAATGACGTTTCTAGTACATGCCCTCATGCACGCCTATTGTAACGCCTCTTTCATTACGTATGTGTATTCTTATCTCTCCTCTCAGCTGTTACGCCTCCTGCATCTGCCTTTACTGTAATACATTGACTATATATATGATAACCTGTCAATAAAGTATTGTCTATCCCTTCCTGAGCCTTCGTGGCGATGAAATGCGATTTGCCTGGTTCGAACCATATAACCAATTCCTTTTTAAGGAATAAACCCCTTTTAAAACCTCAAATACCACGGATTCTGCCTCTTATTTTTGACTGAGTTATTCTTATTGAACTTTACCGCATAAATTAAGTATAGGTAATTTATATTTACCACATAATTGGCGCCCGAATAGGGACCCCTCCCCCACCTTACGCGCCGGCGGTGCGTTGCAGGCCCGGTCCCCTGCCACAGCCGGATGGACAACTACGCGTACCCGCAGGATTTCCTGTATCTCGCTCAGGCCAACGGAGGTGACTGAGGCTGCGATCAACACCCAGACGAGGCGGTGAGGAGTGCGGAGGATCCCGACCAGAGCCTAGCTGAGAGAGCAAGATCCGAGGTATACGGAGGCCCACCAGGTTCCGAAGTTCCGAAGTACCTACGTCACGAGTCCAGTCCAGTCCAGTCCAGTGTCGAGTTTCCGAGCCCTTCTGTTCCGTGCTTCCCGGTGAGTACCGTTGCTGGGGACGCATCTAGACGTGCGCATTAATTTGTGCCGGTCAAGACGGGTTTGGGTACACAGACCCGGTATGCACTGTTTTTAGCGGTGTATCTGTACTGTTTAGCAGTATATCCGGTCTGCACTGTTTTAGCGGTGTATCTGTACTGTTTAGCAGTACATCCAGTATCATGCAGTTAGCTAGTTTTATTCTAATTATTGTTGTTCGTATTAAAATGTTTTAATGTAGTTTTTAATGTCGTGGTATGAGTGATTGTTCGATCTTCATTACTGTGTTTATTGTATTAACTGTGTTCAAGTTCGAGTAAGTATCAAGTATCAAGCAGCACGGCTGAAACATGCCGCTGTTCTCCAAACTAAGACAGATAAAAACCAGAAAAGGGATACTCGAGGAAGCTGTTCCTATTCCACCTAGGGACACTCCAGGGTACTTTATGTACCATAAACATGGCCTAGATGCCGTATTATATCTCGATTTGTGGGTAGATTACACCAAAGATTTAACAGAGAATCAGAGATGGCCCGCTGCTGGGACATGGGATGCTGATTGCATCATGAGGGTAGAAGAAGCATTATGGAAAAAGAAAGCCAGACAGTCACAGAAGGATGCCATTGAATTATGGCGTAAGGAATCGCATAGACGCACAGAGAAAGCGCTCAGAAAAGAAGAGAAGAGTAGAGAGGATTCTGACAAAGTCCGAGAAAACGTATTAGTTGAGGAAGGTATACGAGTAAAAGCAGAACAAGTAGACAGACAACGAAACACTCTTATGAATGGTATGTATCCTCTTATGGCCGAGGGTTTACCTAAGGCCACCCCGGAAGTACCAAAAGATCTGCCACCTCCATTGCTCCCGACTAAGTTACATCACAAGACAGCAAAGGATGTATTCCTTTCATCCTACTTAGACGATGTAGCTCCCGCATATACAAATCCACGTGTCCAGGCGCCACCCGCTGATGGCACTCCGCCCCGAAATGACCAACCACTCCTTCAGCAACCACTTCTGCAGCAACATACTCCTCCTCCCGTTCCACACCTTCCGCCCGTTCCACCACTCCTTCCTGCACCTATTCTCCCTACCTTACACTCAACAAATCCTTTTGGACCTGGCACCTCAGGAGGTGCCACAGGAGGTTTTCAGACCCCACCACCAACACAGCGATTGACTTATAGGGATTTAGCACACCAACGTACACCTCAAACAGCGAATTACGACATACTTAATGAGCCTCTTACAGACTGTAGATATGATCCAGTGCCCGGTAAAGGTGAAGACAGAATGATGCTATCATCAGTACGTCTACGACGAGTTGCAAACTATTTAATGATACTACCAGGAATGGTTGATCATCTAGACAAAATATATCACTTTGTCCAAACAGGGCAAGGTCCTGAAAGCATTGGCGAGGCCATGGCATACCAGAAAGTTGACACTCAAAAACTGTTGTTACGTTTCTTCATAAACTGCTTGATAAGAAACAGAGATAGGCCTGGTGTAGACCAGGAAGAAATGAAAGCACTTAACAAATGGGGTCAGAATATAGCAGATGGAAAGCATGATAAACAAAGTTGTATAGAAAATATGTACCGAAGGATCCGAAAAGCAGTAGAACAGATACATGAAAGAGAACAGCCTGAAAGAGAAAATGATGCAGATAAGACTGAATCCTCGGAGGAGGACGAACAACCAGGAACGACAACAGGACAATTACAATTACCAGCTAGAGAAATGATAGCTTATGTAGGTAAGGGAAGACCCTTGAATAATTCCATACGTCCGGTGCGTCCAGAAAGTGACTTTTTCAAGCTGCCATGTCAAATCCAAAGACGCCTGAACACTTATTTCAGGCTACTGATAAAATACTTCGAGAACGAATGGGGTACCATGTACTCGATTCTATGGATGAACAAGAATTAGCCAGGTCAGCAGTACAATGGGCTGACAGTTCTGATAAATATAGTGATGATGCGCTAGCACACACGTTTTTGAATCTTTCACCAGACGAACAGCGTTTAGCTGGTATGTACATGATACAACACCTCCTTATATTGTATAAAGGCCAACACTCTGATCCTGGTCCCCTACCTGACATATTAATAGAACTACTCATGAATAAATGGAGAGGTCTAGGTAGCGATTTAATTAAAGTAATTCTAGAACATCGACACAGATACAGCGCCTTCCTGTGTCCACAGTTTGATCCAGCTACACCCATCGAAAGAAAAGCGGATTACATAGACAGACAGAATCCCTTACGAGAAGTACATCCAGTCAAGAATGATGATGATACTTTTAGAAGCGTGTTTGTGTACACGCCCATAACTAAAATAGAACTATTGGAAATGAAAAAAATTAGTGCCCAGCCATGACAAGGATCCAGCAGGTTTCCACCGAGAAACAAAAGACATGTTACTCATGGGTGATTATACCTATCCCGATATCATGAAAATATTGAACGTATTATTGCCTGCCGGTATTTACGAGAAACTAAAAGAAAAAGAATGGGAGGTGGGAGAGAAAAAGATTGAGTGGGCTGCATTAGAAAACGAAGAAAACACTCGAACTCCAGGCCTAGGGCTTGGGGACAAAACTAAAGCATTACCAGGATTGTTAGTACAAGTATTACCACGTTTATTGGCAACGAAAAAGGAAGACTGGGATGCAATCTCAGCCTGTAAACAGAAACCCGATGAAGACACTAGTGATTTTTATTCCCGGTTTGAGAAATGTTTTGGTATTAATAGTGGCCTGAAAGCAAGTAGCGAGTCATATCCACATCTTTTTGTATCCAAATTAGTCGAGAATTCCCTGCCACAGGTTAAGAACCGAGTATTGAAAGTCGAAAGCACCTGGCAAGCTAATACCCCTTCACAAATGTTACAAATGTTACAGTACCACCAGAATAGAATTAGAGAAGAACATGAACACGAACAAAGACGTATGAAAGACACGAAAATGAAAATGCTAGTTGCTCAGTCAGTTCCAGCTGACGGGCAGAAAAAGGGTACAACGCAGTCCAATAATTCAGCAGGTCCTGTTAAAGGGACATGTAACTACTGTAAGCAGCCAGGTCACTATATAAACGATTGTGCAGTTCTGAAACATAATATCTCTACGGGTAAAACCAAAGAGAGACCACGTCCACCTAGACAAGACCAGGTCCAACAACAAGTACCACCGAATATCCAGCCTATGCAAGCCTCACAACAGACAGTACAGACCGTAGCAGTGCCACAGTCACAGCCCATCACCGCAACACAAAACACGACACAACAGATGTACCAGTATGCGCAAAATGATTATCCTGACTATCAGCGATACACATGAAACAGCCTAGAGAGGGAGGTTGGCTTGCCTCTTATTGAGGTTCCTGTAGATCAAGAGGGTCCTTATGTACATAGTCAAGTATTAGGGAAAGACAGAAAGTTTTTAATTGATACAGGGGGAAGCAGGACAACTATCAGTCACGACGAGGTTCCAGGGGCACCCCTCTCAGGCTCACAGAATGTTTCCCTTGGATTTTCAGGAAAGCCTATTATTAACGAAGTATCGCAACCACTTCCCCTTGCAGTTGGTCCTTTGACACGTACTACAGACTTACTACTTACGAAATCATGCCCCGAAAACTTGCTAGGTATAAAGACACTGAAAGCTCTAGGAGCTGTAATATGTTGTTCTCCGGAAGGAGTACGACTATTTCTGCGCGACTTTAAAGGTCACTATGTATTGAGAGATATTGATCCCAGATTACAGAATGTCCCTGCACATTTATGGGCGCAAGGCCCCACTGATGTAGGTTGTATGCACATCACACCATACCGAGTTACACTCAAGCAAGGAGTGGTATTACCACGAATGCGACAATACAAGTTACCCCCAGATGCTGTAGTGGCTTTACTGCAAATCATTGACGAGCTCATTGCACAAGGAGTGGTTGTGGAAACCGACTCCAATGTATGTAATTCCCCTATCATTCCAATTCTTAAACGCACCGATCCCAATGCACCTCCAGTTTATCGATTAGTTATTGATTTGCGCGAATTGAATAAATGTATTGTACCACAGTACCCCGTGGTCCCAGATATCTCTTCATTGTTGACAGCTATTGATCCAGAAGCAGCGTTCTTTACTGTAATTGATCTGAAGAACGCTTTCTTTAGTGTTCCAATTGACCCGGAAAGCCAATACTTGTTCGGATTCTGTTTAAATGGACGAAGCTTCAAATTTGCACGCGCACCTCAAGGATTCACAGAAAGCCCCAGCATCTATAGCCAAGCACTGAAAAGACAACTTGACAGTATTCACATGCCTGATAACACTGCTCTGCTTCAATATGTCGATGATCTGCTGATCACCGCCCGAAGCGAACCTGAATGTGAAAAAGCATCACTGACGGTTTTACATTTTCTGGCCGACAAGGGGCACAAGGTGTCCCCTTCGAAGCTGCAATTCTGTGTTCAGCAAGTTGTTTACCTTGGGCACTTGCTGTCCAAAGGGGGGAGACAGCTCACACCTGATCGCATCCAGTTAATTGTAAATATGTCACGACCCAAGACACAAAAGGAGGTACGGGCCTTCATAGGCCTCACTTCTTACTGCAGACAATGGATTCCCCAATACGCATTTCTAGCAAAGCCACTCATTCAGTTGACAACCCAGGAGGCAGCGTCTTCGACTGTCCTTCCTTGGACTCAGGAACATACACAAGCTTTTGAAGACTTAAAGAAAGCCTTATGTCAAGCACCTGTTTTAGCAACACCATGTTACAGTAAGCCTTTTACACTTTTTGTCACAGAACGCGAAGGTACTGCCTTGTCAGTACTCACTCAGGAACAAGCAGGTTCACACAAACCGTGTGCTTACTTTTCTAGCACATTAGATCCAGTAGCCCAGGCTCTGCCTGCGTGCTTGAAATCAGTTGCAGCGACAGCTCTAGCAATCAGACAAAGTGATTCTATAGTGTTAGGACATCAGTTGACAGTACAAGTTCCACACTCCGTGGAAGTTCTTTTGAACCGAACACAGACCCAGCACTTGACTATAGCACGACTGACAGGGTATGAATTGACATTGTTTCAGCCACACATAGAGATCAGACGCTGTAGTACATTAAATCCCGCCACACTTTTGCCGTTAAGTGGAACAGACCCATTGGCACATGATTGTATTGAAGTCATTACTATTACGACGAAGCCTAGACAAGACTTGACAGACACTCCATTACCAGATCCAGACCTGACACTTTATGTGGATGGTTCATGTATGAGAACAAGTACAGGAGAGTTAGTGGCCGCCTACGCAGTCACGACAGACACTGAAGTCATAGAAACAAATTGTATTCACACCCTGTCAGCTCAAGCAGCAGAGCTCATCGCTCTGACACAAGCCTGTATTCAAGCCAAGAACAAGAGAGTTAACATATACACAGATTCCCGTTATGCATTCGGAGTTGTGCACGACTTCGGTGTATTATGGCGAGAGAGAGGTTACTTAACTTCTCACGGTGCCAACATTCAACACGGTCCTCTCATTCAAGCTCTGTTAGATGCAATACATCTGCCTACTGCTATATCCATCATGAAGTGCAAGGCACATACAAAAGTCACCGATATCGTTTCTCAGGGTAACGACCTGGCAGACCGAACAGCCAAGCACACAGCTCAGGCTCACGCAACTGACTTGACAAAGACAATAGTTCCGACACCGACACACTGCATGACAGTTAGGGATCCCGCCCATGATGTAATTGACATACAGACACATGCTACACCAGACGAAATCAAGAAATGGACTGAACTAGGAGGGATCCAAACAGATCAGGGATGGATGACGAAGGGAAAATCTATATGGTTTCTCCCTGACTCTATGGTTCAAGTTATCATCAACACAGTACACAGTCCTGCACATCTAGGAGAAAAAGCTATGCTAGACAGTATTCAAAACATCTGGTTCAATAAACACTTACGAGCAGCAGCCAAACAGAAAGTGCGTACTTGCATGATTTGTTGTCAGTTCAACCCGGGTAAAAGCATTCCTGTAGAGCAAGGTGGATTTCATCCTCCCGATCACCCTTTCGAAGTCCTCCAGATGGATTATATCCAGATGGAACGTTGTCGAGGATTCAAATATGTCCTCGTAGTTGTATGTGCACTCTCCCGATGGACAGAAGCATATCCTGTCCCAGATTACACTGCTCCGACCACTGCCAAGCAGCTGGTTCGTGAATTCTTCCCACGGTATGGTTTACCCCGTATCGTATACTCAGATAACGGTCAGCCATTCTCATCCGAGCTTGTAAAACAAGTTACACTCCTGTTAGGCTATCAGTGGAAATTCCACTGTGTCCGACATCCCGAGGCAGCAGGTCTCGTGGAGCGTCATAATCAGACTTTGAAAATCCGACTTGCCAAAATCTGTAGAGAGAAAGGAGTTGATTGGATAGTAGCTTTGCCAGTCGCACTCTTTTACCTAAGAATGGTCCCACACTCCAGAACAGGGCTATCCCCATATGAGGTGGTCTTTGGTAGGCCACCGAATATGTGGGGGACGCCTTTGCCTCGAAAGATTACTGATGTTGATTGTATTATGCTGACAGATTACCTTGCCTCCTTGATGTCTGCACTACAATCTTGTCGTTCACAGGTAGCTGCAGCCTTTCCCGACAACACCGAGGTGAAGCCCCATGAAGTTGTTCCAGGCGACTTTGTTTTTTATAAGAAACTTCGATCGACGGAGTCCGCTGGAGCCCCGCTGGCAAACGCCGAAATTGGTACTTTTGACGACGAGGACAGCAGTGAAGATTGAGGGCCGCAAGGGGTGGCTGCACTCGAGCCACATCAAGAAATTTCACGGACTGCCTTCTGATTTGAACTCTCAGCCCTGCCCTCCTCCACAGACTGACTCAAAACTCCCCCTGGTTGAGAAAACCGCTTCCCAGGAATATAAGCTGAAACTAAGGTCTTGAAAGTCAGACAGTTTAATTGTTTAAGTCCTCCCCTAGGTGAATCGGTTAAATTAGTCTCTGACATGTATCCCCTAGACCGAAATAGAGAGAGAGATAGACAGAAACAGCTCAAGAAACGTGAATATTGTAAATCACTTCGTAGTCACTGTATAGTGACACTATTGATTATGTTTTTTCTAAGTCTTTTGATTATTGTTGCAAGTATACTGTTACACATATACTACCCTATTTTCAAGCGTGCACATTCTGCTTTCAATACTACTGCTGAACATTCTTTTAGTGAATTACCCCCGCATGAATTATCTTACAGACTTGCGCTGCGCAACAACACCTTCATTAGTATGTTACATCATTCTCATCAGACCAGCAACGCTACAAATTGTTGGATATGTGGCCGACTCCCTCCCTACCAGAAATACAAGGGAGTTCTGCCCCTCTTTCCGTATCCGTTCACACATAGTGGTTCCTGTGGCGCATGGTTTAGTTTGATTAATTCTCTAGATTCAAATACCGTAGTTTACCAGGGCAACTGGGTATGGGGAAACCTGAACACAGTTCTGCATAAAGTATGTTTCCCTGACAAGGAGGGACTTCCCAAAAGGACAGGGACTGATCTAGAAAATGAAGTATATGGATTAGGTAACTTTACACTTAATCTCATGATTCTGAATGTTGAATCCGAATCCGAGCCAGTCTTGCCTGCTATGTCAGTATTACCAGTCAAAGGTGAATTATATGTGTTAGAAAGAATGGTTCAGTACACCTGGGTCATAGTAAATGTACTACTGTGATCGAATTCAGTGATAAGGGCAAGTCTGCGTTTAAAGCTTCACGACATTCCTACTTCATTTGTGGTCATACCGCATATATACGTTTACCTCTAGATTGGGATGGTACCTGTTACATTGCCTTCCTCCTGCCACCTGTTTTCCTAGCCCCTCCTGATTATCATAGGAATACCCATCTAGTACACAATAGACCCCAGAGAGATCTCCCGATTGTCGACTATTCTGAAACGGCATGGGAGCAATACACAGATTTCAATAAAGGTTTCTTTCCCTACTTAGGTGCTATCTTTAATAGTAACCTGATATGCAGGTTAACCAGAACCCTCGAAGCAGTAGTGAATGAGACTACTTCTGCCCTAGGCAACTTAACAGAGGAGCAGTCTGCGATGCGGATTGTTGTTCTTCAAAATCGTCTCGTCCTTGACGTCATCCTGGCCGATAGGGGCGGAGCCTGTAGAGTCATCGGATCGAGTTGCTGTGTTTTCATTCCAGAAAACGCGCCATCAGTATATAGAGCCATTACTCGTCTTCACAAAATTGCAAGTTTGATACACCAGAATCCAGGCACCTGGACTTGGTCCGGTTGGTTCTGGACCACGTTGTCAGCCTGGGGATAGAAGGTCCTATCCTTCCTAGGTATTGTCCTTCTCATAGTATTCAGTTGTTGCTTATGTCTACAATGTGGGCCAGCGATTTGCGGCTTGTGCGCCACATCATGTATTCCTCATTCAAGTTCTCATTCAAAACGACATAAGAAGAAAGAAGAGCAAATGATACTACGTGAACAGATTGATAGATTTATGAGTATCGACATATCATGAAGGGTCCGTAGGGAACAAGGAGGGAATGAGGAAATATACATTTTTATGGTCAGAAATGTTCCCTAACGTGTACCCCACCGTCTCCATGTACGAGCTTAAAGTACATGTAACTTCCCTTCTGTGCCAGCTATGAAGACGCAAATACATTTGCGTCCAACGTTAACATGTCCTCTTTCAGATCCACCATGAATGGGTCGGATATTCCGTTCCTAAGTGTGCCTTGCCAACGTCTTTTCATGGTGCACTTTTCACGTTTTCCCTGGCTCAGGCAAGTTAGGCCCTGATTTCTGTCATCGAGTCCTTTCCTGCTTTCTGCCTCTGAATGCTCCAGCCTGGATGAGCATCTGTATCCATGACCTTTGTCTTACTCCCTGCGCGGCTAGCGGTGCCTGGCTCAGCCTGTTCGCCTGCCAAAACGGTATTTTGCCTTCAAGTTATCTGCTCCGCTCCTCGAAAATACATTCCTGTCTAGTAGTTTAGGAAAACATCCTTCCAGCTGCAGAGCAAAGGGCCCGGCCTCACTGTCTCCATGCAAATACTTCATAGCTCCTGTTACCATGGTAGGCCCATGCCCCCCTCGCATCTCATGTAGACACGTAGACGCATATGCACGCACTAGCAGTCAGTATAGAATAGCCTTTGCCCGAGAGACCTTTTCTTCCAGATAATACAGTTCCTTAAACACAAGATATTAGATACGATTTGGGATTAGGTTGTTCTGACATCCCAGACTTCTGTCTCCTCATGTAAGGCTAAATGTCAAGTCCCCTTCACCCTCCAGTTACACGTCAATTACACGTCATGCTGCTGCGCGCGCATCTCTGCCATGTATTTCTGCTGACACTGCAGGATTCTCTTATGGATCCACCCACCTGTGACATCTCATAATGACGTTTCTAGTACATGCCCTCATGCACGCCTATTGTAACGCCTCTTTCATTACGTATGTGTATTCTTATCTCTCCTCTCAGCTGTTACGCCTCCTGCATCTGCCTTTACTGTAATACATTGACTATATATATGATAACCTGTCAATAAAGTATTGTCTATCCCTTCCTGAGCCTTCGTGGCGATGGAATGCGATTTGCCTGGTTCGAACCATATAACCAATTCCTTTTTAAGGAATAAACCCCTTTTAAAACCTCAAATACCACGGATTCTGCCTCTTATTTTTGACTGAGTTATTCTTATTGAACTTTACCGCATAAATTAAGTATAGGTAATTTATATTTACCACAGGGTCAGGGGTCGGTTGGCGAGCCAGAGTGGATAGAGTTTATTAGTCAGATGGTGTCTTCAGTGGTGAGTTCCAGGCGCTAAGGTTGTTAATTGGCGGAGTAGGATCTGAGGGGGGTGGGGAGGGTTGATCGCTGGGAGTATTCCCGAAGCTGTTGTGGATGTTGGCAATTTTGTTGTAGAAGAAGGAGGATAACGCATCGCAGAGGTCTTGGGAGGGGGTGATGTCGTTAGATGCTGTGGCGGGGTTAGTGAATTCTTTGACGATGTTGAAAAGTTCCTTGCTGTTGTGAGTGTTGTTGTCGAGACGATCCTTGAATGCTGATTTCTTGGCGAAGCGAATCAGTTGGTGGTGTTTGCGGGTGGCTGCCTTAAGGGTGGCCATGTTGTCGGTGGTTGGGTTTTTTCTCCATGTTTTCTCCAGGGTGCGGCACAGCTTCTTGGAGGTTTTAAGGTCATCATTGAACCAGGGAGCCTTTTTGCTGGCTGATTTGATCTGGTGCTTTTTCAGGGGTGCTAATTCGTCAGCACTGTGGGTGATCCATTGCTTGAGATTGGTGGCCGCTTGGTTTGGGTCCAATGAGAGGGTGGGAGGGTTTTGGTTGAGTGAAGTGAGTAGTTGGTCGGAGGTGATTTTGTTCCAGTTTCTCCGAGGAATAGGTTGTGGGCGGTTGTGGGTCAGGGTGATTTTGTAGCTGAAGTGGACACAGCTGTGGTCCGTCCAGTGGAGAGCTGTGGTGCGATCGAAGGAGATGTGCTTGCTAGAGGTGAAGATAGGGTCGAGCGTGTGTCTGGCTACATGGGTGGGGGTGTCAACAAGTTGTTTGAGTCCGAGATTGGCCAGGTTGTCTAGAAGGGTGGTGGTGTTGCTCTCGTGTTTGTTTTCAAGGTGGTAGTTGAGGTCTCCTAAGAGAATGTAGTTCTCGGAGGCGAGGGCATGTGGGCTGACGAAGTACGTGATGTCATCGCTGAATTGAGAACGGGTGCCTGGAGGCCTCTAGATGAGGGTGCCTCTAAGTGTGGTCCTAGGGTCGGTGTGGATCTGAAAGTGGAGATGTTCGGCGGTTGCAAGATTATTGTCGGAGCTGGTCGTGATTTTGATGGTGTTCCTATGGATGATAGCGATGCCTCCTCCTGTTTGATTGGTGCTGTCTTTTCGGATAATCTTGTAAGCGTCCGGTATGGCTATGGCGATGTCGGGTGCTGATGATGTGTTCATCCATGTTTCTGTAAGGAAGGCGATGTCCGGTGACGCAGTGTCGAGTAGGTCCCAGAGTTCAGTTGCGTGTCTTTGGACCGAGCGGGTGTTAAGCAGGATGCACTTCAGGCGATTAGAGGCGGAGCTGTGTGTGGAGGAAGTGGGTTTGGTGAGGGTCCTGAGGCAGTAGAACTTGCAGGAGAGGCTGGCGAATGGGCCGTGGATACGTCCTGGGGTGGCTTCGCAGCATTGTGGTGTGCGTCCGGGGTTGACGGCGAGGAGAGTTGCGGTGTCATATGTGAATCTAGGGGGTTGGGAGCGGCGGGGAACAGGGGACAGGCGCTGGGCGTGGTCCAGGCACGGACGGGCGTAGACGAGCTTACCTTTGGCGCACCTTTGGCGCGCATGGGGCTCGACCGCTGCGCGTGAACGCTGCGCGCAAACGCATCAGACATAAGTGGATAGTGGAGGGGAGGGGCGAGGGAGGGTCAGCTGGGAAGGTGGGAGCAGGGTGGAGACCAGGTTAGGGCGAAACAACAACAACAACAACAAAATGGCCGGCGGCCTTAGACGGAGCAAGCAGATGCACTTCTATCTGCAGAAATAAATGGTTCAGCAGTCACACACAATGCAATACAGCAATAATAATGCAATGCGAGGTAGCGATACTATCAGCACAAATAAATGGTTCAGCAGTCACACACAATGCAATGCGGCAATAATAATGCAATGCGAGGAAGCGATATTATCAGCACAAATAAATGGTTCAGCAGTCACACACAATGCAATGCGGCAATAATAACGCAATGCGAGGTAGCGATAAAATTCGTCAATTTCTGTTTGATCAGGCAGCGGAGATGCGCTATGATACCAGTGAGGCGAGGCAGGTCAGGGAGCAGCGTGGGGGAGCGATGGTGTCTGCAAAGAGCAGGACGGTCACAGCGCGATCTACTCAGAGCTGCGTAGGTAGTATTAGTGGGAGGCAGGGTCAGCTGGGAAGGCGGGAGCGGGGTGGAGACCAGGGCAGGGCGACACAACAACAACAACAACGAAATGGCCGGCGGCCTTACACGGAGCAAACAGATGCACTTCTATCTGCAGAAATAAATGGTTCAGCAGTCACACACAATGCAATGCGGCAATAATAATGCAATGCGAGGTAGCGATAATATCAGCACAAATAAATGGTTCAGCAGTCACACACAATGCAATGCGGCAATAATAATGCAATGCGAGGTAGCGATAAAATTCGTCAATTTCTGTTTGATCAGGCAGCGGAGATGCGCTATGATACCAGTGAGGCGAGGCAGGTCAGGGAGCAGCGTGGGGGAGCGACCGCGTCTGCAAAGAGCAGGACGGTCACAGCGCGATCTACTCAGAGCTGCGTAGGTAGTATTAGTGGGAGGGAGGGTCAGCTGGGAAGGCGGGAGCAGGGTGGAGACCAGGGCAGGGCGACACAACAACAACAACAACAAAATGGCCGGCGACCCTACACGGAGCAAGCAGATGCACTTCTATCTGCAGAAATAAATGATTCAGCAGTCACACACAATGCAATACGGCAATAATAATGCAATGCAAGGTAGCGATACTATCAGCACAAATAAATGGTTCAGCAGTCACACACAATGCAATGCGGCAATAATAATGCAATGCGAGGTAGCAATATTATAAGCACAAAGAAATGGTTCAGCAGTCACACACAATGCAATGCGGCAATAATAATGCAATGCGAGGTAGCGATAAAATTCGTCAATTTCTGTTTGATCAGGCAGCGGAGATGCGCTACGATCCCAGTGGGGCGAGGCAGGTCAGGGAGCAGCGTGGGGGAGCGACCGCGTCAGCAAAGAGCAGGACGGTCACAGCGCGATCTACTCAGAGCTGCGTAGGTAGTATTAGTGGGAGGCAGGGTCAGCTGGGAAGGCGGGAGCGGGGTGGAGACCAGGGCAGGGCGACACAACAACAACAACAACAAAATGGCCGGCGGCCTTACACGGAGCAAGCAGATGCACTTCTATCTGCAGAAATAAATGGTTCAGCAGTCACACACAATGCAATGCGGCAATAATAATGCAATACGAGGTAGCGATAATATCAGCACAAATAAATGGTTCAGCAGTCACACACAATGCAATGCGGCAATAATAATGCAATGCTAGGTAGCGATAAAATTCGTCAATTTCTGTTTGATCAGGCAGCGGAGATGCGCTATGATACCAGTGAGGCGAGGCAGGTCAGGGAGTAGCGTGGGGGAGCGACCGCGTCTGCAAAGAGCAGGACGGTCACAGCGCGATCTACTCAGAGCTGCGTAGGTAGTATTAGTGGGAGGGAGGGTCAGCTGGGAAGGCGGGAGCGGGGTGGAGACCAGGGCAGGGCGACACAACAACAACAACAACAAAATGGCCGGCGACCTTACATGGAGCAAGCAGATGCACTTCTATCTGCAGAAATAAATGATTAAGCAGTCACACACAATGCAATACGGCAATAATAATGCAATGCGAGGTAGCGATACTATCAGCACAAATAAATGGTTCAGCAGTCACACACAATGCAATGCGGCAATAATCATGCAATGCGAGGTAGCGATATTATCAGCACAAATAAATGGTTCAGCAGTCACACACAATGCAATGCGGCAATAATAATGCAATGCGAGGTAGCGATAAAATTCGTCAATTTCTGTTTGATCAGGCAGGGAGACTTTGCACTTTGCACTTTGGGACTCATAAAATGTTCAGTTTTTCTGTTGCCATAATAAGTTAAGCTTAGTGGAGATATTCCTGGTTTCACATAGATCTGATAAGACAGGGCAAAGTTGAGTGGGGTCAAAATAATTTTGTACTAGCTATCTAACCTTTTAACAGATATGCATGAACAATGCGATAACTGATTTGGGTTTTACGTGCAAAATACATGTACTATTGCAAATGGCAGCATAGGAGGCTGGCCATGAATGAAGGGTTTGCACAATAGTGCCCAACCACAATAGGGGATGGAGCAGAGCCTGGCCTTTGGCCAGACACTGAAGCCAATACCCATGGTACCAAGCTGAAGCCATGAGAAGATTTGTCTACAAACATTTCATAGAGATATTCTCACTCACCACTGCATCTTTCACACACTCACTACATATATGACTACACCCCTAGTCCCACTTAACTTTTTATCTAAAAAGCACAGTTAATATGATGTTAGCTTTGATCAAAATGCCTCATAGCAAGTTTGAAAATGAACCTTGAACTTCATTACATCAAGGGGGATCTTATGAGTGTTGCATTTGGTGTGGGAACTAGATGGAAAATGCAATATATAATTTATTTTAGGGCTCTGAATGCTTGTGACATCAGCCAACCATTCAACTGATTCTTGGAACCTACTCTTTAAAACCAATCCCTCAGCTATAGGCATTGTCCCCCACATGCATCAATCTAGGATTTTGCATTTCTTAAATAGCGAAAATTAAGGAATCGCTATTTAGGAAAGGCAAAATGCTATGCATCAAGAAATCCTAAAAGTTTTTAGGATTTCTTAATTTTCGGAAATTGCGATTCCTTAATTGCGAAGTGCAATTAAGGAATGGCATTACATTGATTCCTATGGGCCTAGAGGCCGATAGGAATCAATGTAGTCAATTGGAAGGCAGTAGCAAATTGCGAGTGGCACTTACAAAATTTCATGGGTGCAGGGGGGGGTCCAAAGGACCCCCCCCCCCTGCACCCCTGAAATGCAATTGAAAGTGCATGTTTCACACACACATGTCCTAAGGACATGTGTGTCTGTAACTGGACAGTTTAAAAAATGCATTTTCAAGCATTTTTAAACAATTTCGCAAATTACCACGAGGTTGAACCTCGTGGTAATTTGCACTTCCAATTTGAATAATCGCAATTTTTTTTTTAATGATGCATTGCTTTTAAGGAATCGCAAATTTGCAATTCCTTAAAAGCAATCGCATTTTTGGAATTCGGTAAAAATACCGAATTACTCAAAAATGCTTGATGCATCCCAAACACATATTTAGGAAGTGCAAACGGCCGAATTTACCGATTCGCACCGTTTGCACTTCCTAAATAGGTTGATGCATGTGCCCCTAAGAGCATGAAAAGCTACTGCTCCCAGGTGAGTGTGAAATAAATC
Organism: Lissotriton vulgaris; assembly: GCF_964263255.1. Taxonomy (NCBI): domain Eukaryota; kingdom Metazoa; phylum Chordata; class Amphibia; order Caudata; family Salamandridae; genus Lissotriton; species Lissotriton vulgaris. The sequence continues at coordinate 108,409,457 of NC_141694.1, forward strand.
CTAATAAATTCTAGACTCTGAGATGGAACTGAGACTTTTTTAGTGAGTAACATAAGCATCTTTAAGGAACATTGATCTCTGATAACAGATCATCTGGGAATACACCCAGGCAATAAGGCAAACCACAGGGATCGCGCATGCACCAAATATGCGCTTGTACCATACATATTACAGAAAGGGTAGGACGCACATCTGTGGTCCCTTCTGTAGTACCAGAGTGCCCTATGGGCGCAAAAAGTGGGAACACACCCAGGCTGCACTCCCAAGGCAATTTGATAATAGCCAGAGAACTGAAAGCCATATGATTCTCTGTGGGGTCTCCAGTCTGAAATTAATTGCGAAAACACATGTATTGACTCTGTTCGGATCTAATAGGAGCACTGATGTATTCTTGCCCAGAAAAATGAGTAAGCCTAAGTTTAAGCTATCCTTTTTCTTTGGCACCGGGGAAATAAATCATTAGACAAAAAGTCCTAGATTCCCTCCATCTGTGAAAGTGCTTCCTACCTTCTGAGTCACAAAATGAATGTTACTAAGGAAAATGCTGTTTTTCTTGGTTCTTCCAGGTTTCACACTAGCCTCCTATAAGCATCTGCAGAATGAAGTTTTTGCAGAGAAAATTGCTTTATCCTGATGTTTAGTGTCCTTGAAATGGTCCTTTATATATCTGCTCCCAGGAGCTGTACTGGAATTCGTATCTACCTTAGAACCGATGACTGCCTTCAGAAAAGCATTCGATGTACCAAGCTGCTCTGTCTAATATTTGTGTGCCTGTTCTCCCAGAGGTTCTTGGTGCTGCATGGCATGTTGTCAAAGCAACTACTCTGAGCAAGTAAGTACTCATCAGTCCTTGAATCTACTTCATTGTTTATTGGCATGAACACCTCTGTACAGACCAACTGAAGACCACTAAGCTTTGGACTCGCCAGTTCTTAACAAAATATTTGACCTTCAAGTAGTCTTCTGTAGCCCCGAAGCGGTCGCTCCCCCACGCTCCCTTACTTGCTGCCTGGATTGGTGATCGTGTGCCTCATTGCTGCCTGCTACCCTGCTGCCTGGACCCGTGACCGCGCGCATACTGATTAGTATTGTGCACGTTAGCGCTGCATTGTTGTGAATTAAATTGCCGTAGCCTGCTATTTTATTCATTGCCGGTCCTCGGCTGTGCCCCGTTTTGCTTTCAGTTTAAGCAGCCATTTTGTTGTTGTTGTGTCCACTCCTGGCCCGTGTCTCCTCCCCGCTCCCGCCTCCCAGCTGACCCTCCCTCCCACAGACATAGTAAGCTCGTCCCTTCCTTCCTAACGCTGTGACCACCTGGGCGTGCCCCGAAGCGGACGCTCCCCCACGCTCCCTTACTTTCTGCCTGGATTGGTGATCGCGTGCCTCATTGCTGCCTGCTACCCTGCTGCCTGGACCCGTGACCGCACGCATTCACATAGCGCCTGGTATTCTAGCTTGCACAGAGCTAATAGTGGCCATTTGCGCAGCATTGCCGAATCAAAATTAACGTAGCCTGCTTATTTAAAATTGAAATTGTACCTGCTGATTAGTATTGTGAACGTTAGTGCTGCATTGTTGTGAATTAAATTGCCGTAGCCTGCTATTTTATTCATTGCCGGTCCTCGGCTGTGCCCCGTTTCGCTTTCAGTTTAAGCAGCCATTTTGTTGTTGTTGTGTCCACTCCTGGCCTGTGTCTCCTCCCCGCTCCCACCTCCCAGCTGACCCTCCCTCCCACAGACAGAGTAAGCTCGTCCCTTCCTTCCTAACGCTGTGACCACCTGGGCTTGCCCCGAAGCGATCGCTCCCCCACGCTCCCTTACTTGATGCCTGGATTGGTGATCGCGTGCATCTTTGCTGCCTGCTACCCTGCTGCCTGGACCCGTGACCGCGCGCATTCACATAGCGCCTGGTATCGTAGCCTGCACAGAGCTAATAGTGCCCATTTGCGCAGCATTGCCGAATCAAAATTAACGTAGCCTGCTTCTTTAAAATTGAAATTGTACCTGCTGATTAGTATTGTGCACGTTAGCGCTGCATTGTTGTGAATTGAATTGCCGTAGCCTGCTATTTTATTCATTGCCGGTCCTCGGCTGTGCCCCGTTTCGCTTTCAGTTTAAGCAGCCATTTTGTTGTTGTTGTGTCCACTCCTGGCCCGTGTCTCCTCCCCGCTCCCGCCTCCCAGCTGACCCTCCCTCCCACCGACAGAGTAAGCTCGTCCCTTCCTTCCTAACGCTGTGACCACCTGGGCTTGCCCTGAAGCGGTCGCTCCCCCACGCTCCCTTACTTTCTGCCTGGATTGGTGATCGCGTGCCTCATTGCTGCCTGCTACCCTGCTGCCTGGACCCGTGACCGCGCGCATTCACATAGCGCCTGGTATCGTAGCTTGCACAGAGTTAATAGTGGCCATTTGCGCAGCATTGCCAAATCAAAATTAACGTAGCCTGCTTATTTAAAATTGAAATTGTACCTGCTGATTAGTATTGTGAACGTTAGCGCTGCATTGTTGTGAAGTAAATTGCCGTAGCCTGCTATTTTATTCATTGCCGGTCCTCGGCTGTGCCCCGTTTCGCTTTCAGTTTAAGCAGCCATTTTGTTGTTGTTGTGTCCACTCCTGGCCTGTGTCTCCTCCCCGCTCCCACCTCCCAGCTGACTCTCCCTCCCACAGACAGAGTAAGCTCGTCCCTTCCTTCCTAACGCTGTGACCACCTGGGTTTGCCCCGAAGCGATCGCTCCCCCACGCTCCCTTACTTGCTGCCTGGATTGGTGATCGCGTGCCTCATTGCTGCCTGCTACCCTGCTGCCTGGACCCGTGACCGCGCGCATTCACATAGCGCCTGGTATCGTAGCCTGCACAGAGCTAATAGTGCCTATTTGCGCAGCATTGCCGAATCAAAAAATTAACGTAGCCTGCTTCTTTAAAATTGAAATTGTACCTGCTGATTAGTATTGTGCATGTTAGCGCTGCATTGTTGTGAATTAAATTGCCGTAGCCTGCTATTTTATTCATTGCCGGTCCTCGGCTGTGCCCCGTTTCGCTTTCAGTTTAAGCAGCTATTTTGTTGTTGTTGTGTCCACTCCTGGCCCGTGTCTCCTCCCCGCTCCCGCTTCCCAGCTGACCCTCCCTCGCCCCCGCCCCCTCCACCATCCATATATGATAGATGCTCCCGCGCGCAGCGGTCACGCGCAGCGGTCGCGCCCCATGCGCGCCGAAGGTGTGCCAGAGGTAAACCGTCTACGCCCGTCCGCGCCTGGACCGCGCCCAGCGCCAGACCCCCTGGCCCTCGCAAAACCCACCCCACTCACTTAACATATGACGCCGCTTCTCTCCTTGCTCTTAACCTGGACGCTCCCCACAATGCTGCGTAGCTACCCCAGGACACACCCACGGACCATTCGCCTGCCACTCCTGCAAATTCGCTTGCATCAGTACCCATGCGAACTCCTCCCCCTCCAAACAAAACTCCGTCTCTAACCACCTGAAGTGTATCCTGCCGAACACCCGATCGATCCACAAACATGCCACTGAACTCTGGGACCTACTCAACACTACTTCACCGGACGTCGCCTTCCTTACAGAAACCTGGATGAACGCCTCATCAGCGCCCGACATCGCCACAGCCATCCCGGACGGCTACAAGATCATCCGAAAGGACCGCTCCAACCAAACAGGAGGAGGCATCGCCATCGTCCATAAGAACAACATCTGAATCACGACCAGCTCCGACGATAACCTCGCGACCGCCGAACACCTTCACTTCCAGCTCCACACCGACCCCAGGACCACACTTAGAGGCACCCTTATCTACAGACCACCAGGAACCCGCACACAATTCAATGAAGACATCATTGACTTCATCAGCCCACATGCCCTCACCTCCGAGAACTACATTCTACTGGGAGACCTCAACTTCCACCTGGAAAAGAAATACGACAACAACACCACCACCCTTCTGGACAACCTGGCCAATCTCGGACTCAAACAAATTGTTGACACCCCCACCCACCTTGCCGGACACACGCTCGACCCTATCTTCACCTCCAGCAAACACATCTCCTTCAATCACACCACAGCTCTCCATTGGATGGACCACAGATGCGTTCACTTCAGCTACAAAAAGACCACGACCGACATCCCACCACAACCTATTCCTCGAAGGAACTGGAACAAAATCACCACCGACCAACTCTTCACATCGCTTAACCAAAACCCCCCCACCATATCATCGGACCCAAACCAAGCTGCCACCAAACTCACACAATGGATTACCCACAGCGCTGACGAATTAGCACCCTTGAAAAACCATCAGATCAAACGAGGTAACAAAAAGGCCCCCTGGTTCAACGATGACCTTAAGAAATCCAAGAAGTTATGTTGTACCCTCGAGAAAACCTGGAGAAAAAACCCAACCACTCACAACCTGACCACCTTCAAGGACGCCACCCGCAAACACCACCAATTGATCAGATCCACCAAGAAATCAGCATTCAAGGATCGACTCGACAACAACACCCAAAACAGCAAGGAACTATTCAACATCGTCAAAGAATTTACCAACCCCTCCGCCGGCACCAACAACATCACTCCCTCCCAAGACCTCTGCGACTCCCTATCCTCTTTCTTCCACAACTTTGGAAACCTGCCCGAAGAACAACCCACTCCACCCACCTCCGATCCAATACAGCACCCTCACAACCTCTGCGCCTGGAACCCAATCACTACTGAAGACACCATCCGTCTGATGAACTCCATCCACTCAGGTTCACCAACTGACCCATGCCCACACCACATCTTCAACAAAGCTAACTCCATCATCGCACCCCACCTCCGCGATGTCATCAACTGCTGAAGAAACCCACAGCGGACCCCTCTGAACTCAAGAACTACCGCCCCATCTCACTCCCCCCTTTCCCGGTCAAAGTCATCGTGAAAACCGTCAGTAGCCAGCTCGCCGCCTTCTTTGAATCCAACAACTCACTCAACCCCTCACAGTCCGGCTTTCGAGCCAAACACAGCACCGAAACCGCCCTCATCGCTGCTACGGATGACATCCGAACGCTACTGGACTACTTGACCTCTCCGCCGCCTTCGACACACTCTGTCATAACACCCTCATACAATGCCTCAACAACGTCGGAATACAAGGAAAAGCCTTGGACTGGATCATCTCGTTCCTCGCCGGAAGAACACAAAGAGTCCGCCTCCCCCCATTCAAATCTGAGGCCACCGAAGTCATCTGCGGCGTACCACAAGGATCATCACTCAGTCCAACTCTCTTCAACGTGTACATGAGTCCCCTCGCAACCATCGCACGCCTACTCGACCTCAACATCATCTCATACGCTGACGACACCCAGCTAATCCTCTCCCTCACCAAAGACCCCAACACCGCCAAAACCAATCTACATGAAGGAATGAAAGAAGTAGCCGAATGGATGAAGAACAGCCGTTTAAAACTAAACTCAGACAAAACGGAAGTCCTCATCTTAGGATCATCCCCCTCTGCTTGGGACGACTCTTGGTGGCCACCGGCTTTAGGTACAGCACCCATCCCTACAGATCACGCACAGAACCTGGGCTTCATCCTAGACTCCTCCCTCTCGATGATCAGACAAGTCAACGCCGTTACATCATCATGCTTCAACATCCTACGCATGCTCAAAAATATCTTCGGCTGGATTCCCACCGAAACAAGAAAAACAGTCACCCACGCATTAGTCACTAGCCGACTAGATTATGGAAACACCCTTTACGCCGGAACCACAGCCAAACTACAGAAAAAACTACAACGCATCCAAAACGCCTCAGCCAGACTCATACTCGACATCCCCCGTCAAGCCCACATTTCCGGTCACCTGAAAGATCTCCATTGGCTTCCAGTCAACAAGAGAGTAACGTTCCGTCTCCTCACCCACGCACACAAGACCCTCTACGACCTAGGACCCGAATGCCTCAACAAACGACTGTCCTTCTACACACCCACCCGCCAACTACGTTCATCCAATCAAGCCCTCGCGGCAATTCCGCGCATCAATACATCCACCATGGGAGGAAGATCTTTCTCCTACTTAGCGGCCAAAACCTGGAATTCTCTCCCCACTCACCTTCGCCTTACACAGAACTACCTCTCCTTTAGAAAGCAGCTAAAAGCCTGGCTATTCGATAAGTAATGCACCCAGCCTCCCCCAAGCGCCTTGAGACCCTCTGGGTGAGTAGTGCGCTATACAAATTTCTGAACTTGAACTTGAACTTGAACTTCATGTAATTTCATAGGTGCTCATATCATCAACGGCCATTTAAAGTATTTCTAGGGATAAGTGCTGATTTTAATTGTACCAGTGTTCCTCCACTTGGGATTACGAGATGCAGGAGCTCAGAGACTTAGGGCCAGATGTATCAAGGCTTTTGCGACTTGCAAAGGCCGAAATTCGCAGAATTTCGGCCTTTGCGACTCGCAAACGGCCTTTTTGCATGATTTGAAATGTAAGAAAAAATCACAATTTAAGGAATCGCAAAAAAATTGCGATTCCTTATTTTGCCATAGCATTTAAGGAATCACAATTTTTGCGATTCCTTAAATGATATCTATGTAACTTTTAGAAATTGCAAATTTGTGTTAAGAAATCGCACATTACCACCAACTTGTAGGGCATGTATGTGTGCCACATGCACACACATGTAAATTTCAGGGGTGCAGCAGGGTGTCTTTGAGACACCCCTGCACCCTTGAAATAATTCTCAAATTGCGATTAGCAAATTGCGAATTCGCAATGTGAGAATTATTGCACTATCATTCCTATGGGCCTTTGGCCCATAGGAATGCATTTGAAATTATTCCTTATTTGCGAATTCGCAAAATGCGAATTCACAAATAAAGAATATTAAGGAATCGCTAAAAAATTGCGATTTTGTACATACATTCCATTTTGCGAATTCTAAATAGCGATTCGCAAAAAATCGCTATTTAGAATTCGCAAATCGGAATCTTGATACATCTGCCCCTTATTTTACCAGGTGTGGAAACTGGGAGTTTGTATACCTGGAAAGGTTGCATACAGTTTCAGGCGAGGTGTGCAGAGAAAGGCAAAGTTCAGCCCTACCTAATTCTTCCCAATGCCCCTGGAAATTCGAATACCCCCCCCCCCCACCTGACCGAGACCCTGCCCTGCCGATTGTCACCCTCCTATCCCCACTCCACGGTCCATTTAACACCCACCCATTTCCTACCTGGTCTAAGCAAGTGATAGGGAAAAGAGACAAGAAAAGGAGAATCTTTTAAGCGGCAGACACTTCACTGGAGGAAACACGCTGCTAGCGTCTGAGAAGCCGTAAATCATTTCACTTATCTACGAATTTGCCTGTAGTTTTTTTGATGACTGTTGCTTGATGAATTTTACTGTGTTCCAAATGCAATATGTAAAAAGAGAAGACTGTTATTGATCAATCAGTCTAAATAAGCCTAAAATATTGTTCTTTATTTTATATGAATAATAAGTTCAAGACAACACTGAAGCATTGAGGCATCACTCTGATGACCACGAGTTTTCGTCCCTTTGTCCCATTGGGTCAGGTAGGGTTGTATCTTCATCTGCTTGACCTATAAGGAATCTGGAAACTTTGAGTGTATTCATTTCACTCCTGAAAATAAATTCTGAATAGAGTCTGATAGAACAACAATCCCACATAAAAAAAACAAAATCACCTGAGTGAAATGATGTATGCAATATTTCCCTGGCTGATCTGGCTCATTTGATCAGCAGAAAGAGACTCAGGTCTTAGCATAAAGAAAGGATGCCTTACAGTGTACAACTAATATGAATCAGAGTATATCCAGTTTAGATCAGGGTGGGAAATCCTCAGAGGAACCCTCGACTTAGTTTGCGGCTGCAGGTGCTAGTTGGAGTGCAGGAACTTGTGTAATACAAGTTACGGTTCCAGCTACTATTCCACTAGCTCCTTCTGAGCGCTTCTCTGGAGATTCTACAAAATGTGCATTTTTCATAAATCAGTGCCATCTACACTTTATGTGTAATCCTGCTTGTTTCCCTAATGAGCAAAGTAGTTTTGTCGTATCTAGGGGGCATGGCTGCAACCTGGTTGATACCTTTAATTGAGAGAGAAAATCCATTGCTGTATAATTATTCTGCTTTTAAGACATGAATTAAAAAGATTATTTGATCGGCATACTTTTATTCAGTCAGTGGACACCTAGTTGCTCAATTTAGAACAAGGGAGTAAGGATTTATTGACATATATAACCAAGTTTATTAGGTTAGTGGCAGAATTAGGATGGCCAAAAAGTAAAAGGAGTTCCTTATTTTATAAGGGACTTTGAGATGAACTGAAAGACCTGTTGGCTCAAGTGGTGGATCCTCCAGAAAACTGTAGGCAACTGACTGTTTTAGTCATGAAACTTGATCATTGCCTGGCAGAGTGTTGTCAGAATGAAGGCCGGTCAGCTACAAAGGTTGTAGTGTATAAAGAGAAGAAAATCAAGGTAGACAAAACCGAAGACCCTGAGCCTCTGCAGATAGCAGAGAGCAAGCCTAAATGGACCATTAAGCATAGAAGAAGGGCGTTATGACTTTTTTTGTATTGTGGGCACTTCTTACAAAACTGTCCAGTAAAACCTAAAAAGAAAGACAAGTCAGGAAACTAGATCATCCGAGACCTAGGGAGGCAAGTGTTTTGTGGTTACTTCAGGAAAAAGCCTCAAAAACATTATCTCAAACGTCCTGTATAAGACAATATCAATGTCAACATTTTCTCATAACAGCCCAATTATCCTGGGATAGGGTTTTGTTTTGTTTTCAACTGTTAACAGACTCAGGAGCGACCTGAATTATTTTGGATACATCTCTAGTGTCATTATATGTGTGTTTGTATTTATATAGTGCACTTCTACCCTGAGGTCTCGTAGCGCTGTATCCATACCGCTGTGAACCCCTTCCTGGCTTTCCTGTGAGATGTCCACTCCTGGGCACCCCCACGGTGAAGCCAGGCACCCAAGCGCTGCTGGGGCCGTTGTGGAGATTAAGCAAGTTATTACCCAGAGTCACAGAGTGAGACCCATGGTTAGACAAGGCACCGAGGCGAGAATTATCAGGTACAGGGAGATTGAGTCCAAGAGCCGCTGAGGCAGGAATTGAACCCTGGTCCCGGGCCAGACCTCTGCATCAGGGTCTGCCGCTCTAACCATTGAGCCACGCTTCTCCACTTTATGGTATTCCAGTGGAGTGTAAAGATCAAATTGATGAGGTGAAAACAATCGATGGTAGAGCCTTGAAGTCAAGTGCTATCACTCATTCTTCTACTAACGTATGGTTAGACTTGCATGAAAATCCTAAGGAGAGAATTCTGTTTGATTTGATTAAAACCCCACAGTTTCAGGCCATTTTGGGAATTCCATGGTTAGAAACTCATAATCTAGATATTGACAGGAAGAATAATACATTATCTCTTTGTTTCACCTATTGTAAGGAATTAATGTTCTAACATGGATCATAAAAATATTGTAGCAATGTCAGCAGGTGAAAATGTTTCCCCTCTCTCTGCTTTCTATAAAGATCTGTCAGAAGTTTTTTTTTGATAAACAAAAGGCAAATACTCTCCCACCACACTGGCTGTATGATTGCCAAATAGATTTAACACCTAGGGCTCATATTCCTTGTAGTCGGATTTATTTATTCACTTAGAAAGAAAACATCAATTTGAGAGAATATCTTGATGAGATGCTTCACATAGGATTTATCAGACCGTCACGCTCCTCTGCCTCCTCTCCACAATTTTTTATACCATAGAAGGGGATGAGTTGCTCATGTGTATTGATTATAAAACCCTTAAAATGGTACCTGTTAAAAACTGTTACCCTTTACCTCTTATTCCTTGCTTATTAGATCAAGTAAAGGAAGAATTTATGAAATTAGAGTTACAAGGTGCATATCATCTGTTGAGAGTTAGAGAGGAGGACAAGTTAAAGACAGCCTTTTGTATAAAATTAATTTTTTTCTGAATACTTAGTGATGCTTTTTGGCCTATGTAAAACACCTGCAGCATTCCAATATTTTATCAATGAATTTCTGAGGGAGTTTTTGGATGTGTGCGCAGTAGTATACCTTGATGATTGTCTGATCTACTCCCCTACATTGGTTGAACATAGAATCATATTAAAGTCATTCTACAACAATTGGGAGACAATAAGTTGTATGTCAAGTTAGAAAAATGTGAGTTCCATGTTTTTAGAGTCTCCTGTCTGGGTTACATATTGGGCCAGATGTAGTTAGTTCATATTTACCGACTCTTAAATACCGAATTTTACCGATTCGGTATTTAAGAGTCGGTAAATATGAAGGGGGGAGATGTAGGTAATTCCAAATTGAGAATTACAGAATCGGTAGGATTCAGTATTTACCGAATCGGTAAATACCGAATCCTGCAAGGGTGCAGGGGGTGTCACTTTGACACCCTCTAGCACCCCAATTCCGGACTTGTGTGCCATGTGGCACACAGACATGCCCTAAGGGCATGTCTGTGTGTCACATTGCACAGGTGTGCATGCACATATGTGCACGCACACCAGGATTCAGTATTTTACCACCCAATTGGATTTGGTGGTAAAATACCGAATCTGAAAGGCCTTTGGGACTCAGAAGAGTCCCACCCACATCTGGGTTTTACCGAATCGGTAAAATAACCGATTCGGTATTTTACAGATTCGGTAAATTTACAGATTCGGTAAATTTACCGAATCTGTAAAATGATGCCCCTACATCCCAATCACCAAATACCGGTCGGTAACGGCCGAATTCGGCCGTTACCGACCGGTATTTGGGCTCCTACATCTGGCCATTGTCACCTCAGGGAGTTAGTATGGAACCTCAGAAGTTTACTGCCATCCTACAATGGAAGTCCCCAAAGTCAGTGAAAGAAATCCAAGGTTTCCTGGTATTCGCCAAATTTTATACGCGGGGCTTATTCTGGAGGGCCTTGGGCAATGGGTAAAGGACCATAACCTGATACCACTGAATCAAACAGGGTTTGTTGCCAACTCAGGAACCATGGCAAACCTATTAGTAGTTTCTACCATCATCAACAAAGCCCTTTTACCATCTAGGACAGCATTTTGCTGCTTTGTAGACTTCAAAGCTGCATTTGACAGGGTTCCCAGGGCGCTACTCTGGGAAAAACTGAGGCAGTGGGGAATTCCAGACAAAATCCTGAACCCTATCATCCAACTGCACACTAGTACTTGGGATCGAGTGAAGTTAGTGTCCGGCACGCATCTCTCGCGAAAAATCCTGACCTCAAGAGGAGTTAAGCCGGGATGCGTGCTGGCCCCCCTTCTCTTCAATCTTTTCATAGCAGACTTGTCAAGCACCCTAGACAAAGTAAACAGTCACCCGCCCAAAGTAGGAGGCACGGCACTATGTAACCTTTTATATGCCCATGACCTGGCCCTGTTGAGCCTCACAAGGGTAGGGTTACAAAAGGCTTCTTGACTTACTGATGCAATATACGACGATTAACTAACTAGAAGTCAATATGAAAAAGACACTGATTGTTCCGTTTGGGAAGAAACGTTACGGTGGTGGTGGCTGGTCACTAAACAAAATAAGCCTCACCATTGGCCAATCATACAAATACCCAGGCGTCCACTTGGACTCCAGGGGTAATTTTATAAAGCAGAGCAATGTGATTGCAGCCAAAGCCACTGCACTAGTGGTATCATTGATCAAGCTGTCGAAGAAACTCTCAGGCCCAACCCTCTTTCCCCTATTAGAAGTCTTAAGAGCAAAGATTGGCCCCACACTATCATACGGTATAGAGACCTTTAAAGGTAAAATGAACACCGCCTTAAATAAACACACAACAAAAATGTACAAAAAGGTACTCCATCTGCCAAGTTCTGCATCCCCTGCACAGATTAGATTAGAGTTGGGGCTAACTAATTATGATGCCTATAACCTTAGTAACTACCTCAAGCTCTTCCACAAACTAAGACAGGCTGAATCTGGCACACTAGAAATTCTAGTCTGGAAAGAAATTAATGAGAGTAACCCAGGAGGTTCATTTGGCTGTCTTTTGAAGGATTACGTCCACCAGATGTCAGCTGCTGACCTCTGGGCCCTCAATCCTAGTCAGTCTGCCTTTAAAAATGCAATCAAAAAGTGTGTGAGATCGATATCTCTCGCTACTGATAAAGCCCTCCTCACGAAACGCAGCCATTCTTGGGCAGTAATTAAATCCTACAAACAAGTATCTGCAGCTATGTATTTTTCTACCACATTTTCACTCCATTTAAAGCGCAGTTTCATTGCCCTAAGAATAGGGGACTGGTGCTTTCTTCAAAATCTACCCATATGGCGTCGTACGGAAGAGGATACAACCTGTAGAGGATGTGGGTTAGCGATAGAATCAATTTTGCACGTGGTCTGCATCTGCCCTATCTTTAATTCCCAACGCATGTGCTTGCTCAGGTCAGAATGGAATAGGTTGGGGGTTCGGACCTGTAGACACGCCATCATTGCCGCTTTGTCAATGGACAATACTATTTTAAATATAAAATTTGCTAAATTTATTCAGCAAGCGTATCGCAGCCTTAATACAAAGAAAACTGTCATGGCTTTGCCACAGACTTTTTACATAAAAAATGTACTGTAACAGAATCCCCAATGACCAGGAGGGTCGCAACACAAATTGAAACCCTGTAGCATGTATCTTTATGGTTTAATTTTATTATTGAATACGATGGGAGATGTTTGAGACACGCCAGGTCATGTTTTACAAAACAGTTTAAATTCTTACTTTTTATGCTTTTTATGCCTGTAGGGGTTTCTCTTTTAAACTATTTTTCTCACAAACCTGTACACAACGTGATTTGGGAAAAACTTTTAAAGATATTGTTTTATATCTAAATAAAGATTATTACAACTGTAGGCGATTTATAAGTCATTTTTCCACACTGGTCTCACCAATAACACAGTTGTTGAAGAAAGGAGTGGTTTTTCATTGGTCTTTGCCAGCTGAAGAGGGTTTTTAACAATTGAAACAGTCTTTTGTGAGTGCACCCATTCTTCAACATCTGGGCAAATCTCAAACATTTACAGTAAAGGCCGATGAGTACCAAGTAGCGGTAAGGGGGGGGGGATCCTATCACAAAGAAATAAGGAAATGGTCAGCTCCATTCTATAGCTTATTTTTCACACAGGTTTACTCGAGCAGAAGAAAAATACTCTATATGTGACAAACAATTGTTAGTCATAAAGAAGCCAGTTGAGGAATGGTGGCATTATCACATGGGTGCATTACATACTGTTACAGTGATCACAGGAACCTAAAATGTCTGAAATCTGCTAAGGCCCTGTCCATGAGACAATTGAGATGAACCCAATTTCTTTATGATTACGTTACGTTATCCAATTCCAAGGAGGTAGACAGCATGGGAAGGCTGCCGCATTATCTTGTTTGTGAAATGAGGTCAGAGAACGTGAAACTGAATGCTCTTCTATAATACCTTCAGAACATTTGATAGGAGCAGTAATTTCTGAAGGCACTATTTTAACTAAGATATCTGCCACATAGAGTACCAAAGAAGCAGAAGAAGTCTTACAGAGTCATGGTAGTAAGCAAATCAATTACATATATTACATCGTTCAGCGCGCCGAATGCCGTCGATATCCTTTTCGATCCACTGTTACCGAAACCCAATATCTCTATAAAAATATCTGAAGCCCTATCCAAGTGCGCTTTAAACGGCAGAGTGTTACACACACCTACTGTTCGGCATCACATATCGAAACCCGGTATTTCCATAAATATTTCGGAAGTTCCATCCAAGTGTGTTTTAGACGGCAGAGTGTTTTATACACCTACTCTTCGGCAATATATATCGATATTTGCCGCCTTCTTATTCTTTTAAAAGAAGCTGGAATTGACATGGAGTATGGCAGTAATCTGTAGCCTGGAAATACTAATGAAATAACTGGAACGAATGTCGATATTGACTTCCTAAACGGATAATAATTACTGAAAACAAGTTTCCAAGGCCAGTTTGAATTTCATAAGACCTGACTACTCTATTGAACAGCGCATCCATCAAATAAGAAGCTGTATACATTAAAGAAAACGGCACTGATGTAAAATTGGCATCCACTTGCTACATTGAACCACTTCACGTTTTTAACAAACATACTTGTGGCTCCTGAAGAAGGCGTCTTTGAAACGCCGAAACGCGCGTCGGAAAAATATTCTGTTTGCCACTCCTTGTTCTTTTTATAAAATATTTTTGATTAATCGTATAAATTTTGTGATATTTATGTATAATTATGTGTGTTTTATTGATTGTTATGTTTTGTTGATTTTGCAAGACATGCTGCTTTTAATATGAATATCTATTAAATATAATTAAGTTTTTTACATTGTATTTTATTAGTGTTTTCTTGTTAGCACTACCTTCCCTCTTACTTGTGAATTTGTTGCTAAGATATACACACTGTCTTTATCCCTGTCCAAAGGAACTATCATTCTGCATCAGGGGGTCCTTGTTGCTCACACCAATTTATTACATTATCATGTTTGCAATATACTATGGAACTTGCAGATAATTTCCTTCTGTCTATTGTACGATTACATGGTTTGCAATCAATTACTGTATCCGATCGTAGACCCCAATTTATCTAAAAGTTTTTGACAACTTTGTGCAGAATACTACAAATAGAAAATCATTAATCTACATGTACTCACTCTAAGAGAGATGGCCAGGCAGAGAGAGCAAATCAACGTTTAGAACAATAAATAAGATGCCAGCTCTTACAGACTGTGAAGTATTGGGCAGCAGAATTTGCTTATAATAATATGCAACATATTTCACTCAAAATTACTCCTTTTCAATATAATTATGCTTGTAATCTTCTTTTTTTGTTATTGTCATCAAAATCTGAGATTGAGGTCCCAGCATTTCAGCATTACGAAGACCAAATCAAGGATGACCAGCTAGAGACACAAAACATTCTGAAGCAAACTAAACATGCTTACTAACATCACTGTGATACCCATCGAAGAGCAAGGCCTGAATATCAGATCGGGATTAGGTGTGGGTATCTACAAGACATATCAATGTAACAGGGCCTCAGAAGTTTCAACCACAGTTTATACGCCCTTATCCAATTGTTGAGAAGATCAATGGCATTGCCATGAGGCTGGATTTACCTCCACATTTTCGAGTACATCCAGTGTTTCACGTGTCCTTGATAAAACCTGTTGCTCCAGGATCTGTGGTTCCCATTAAACCTCCAGCAGTACTTGTAGCTGATGAACCTGAATTTGAAGTAGAAGCAATACTGGACTCTAAACAAACTTTTCAATGACTTTATTATTTGATTCATTGGAAACTTTATGGTCCAGAGGAACAGACCTGGGAACCTGCATATCATGTACACACTTCTCGCCTTGTACGTCTTGTTCATCGCAGCTATAATGATACACCTAAGTCAGCTGGGAGGGCCTTGGGGGGATACACTGTCAGGCATGTTCAAGTGTAGCCTACTGGCAGAGGGTTCTATTTGATGGGCAGAGCATGCAGTCTTTAGGTTGGCGCACTTCACCATGAATGACTACTCGTCAAAAAATTATCATCAAAAAATCTTTATTTGATTCGAAGAATAATCAAAGCTTACAAAACAAATCTTTGTACATGTTGCAAATTTCATCCATCTAATGCAGACAAAAGAACATGTTTCAATAACAAGGGACTAAAATGCAAGACATATACACGGTTTAAATTTTCTCCTTTTAGCCTTGGACCCAATTGCTCGTGAGTTGATTAAAATTCTTGTCAATACAATACGAAGATGACTATTCGATGAGCGCGTGCGGGACCAATTTAGGCTCCACTACTGCTAGAATTATTAGATGATTCAATCTAAGACCCTAAGAGAATTAAAATACTTGCAAAATTCTAAAAATCTATTTTTGATTTTTAAAACTTAAAACTGTTGCACAGGGGATTGATCCACTTACATCTGTCGGTAGTATATGCTGATCAAAATAATAGAATATGCGCAATGCCATTGTTAGCACCTAGTGTAGACAGTGAGCATTTAGGATCACTAACCATCAACTGAGATTTTGCACATTTAGTTGTGAAAGCATTGACTTGTAATACCTCATACCTGAATTTCATGTAGAGTGACTTTGCCGATTGAGGTTCAATCTCATCTAGAAAGAGCTCAAAGCTGGGAGTCAGTTTAAAAGACAGGAATTGAATAGTCAATCTCCCCAACTAAGGATTTAAAGTGACTTTGTACGTTACAATTTCCCAATATATGGACCTGGTCTCTCTCTTTTAATCAGGGGTCAGCATGCTCGAGTTTGCCCACTAGCGAATCAAACCTAAATCGGTGAGCCATTTACGGATGTGGGCCAACCAGGGAAGAGTGACAAATACATTCAACTGCAATAGCTCCCTCAGGGTCTGCCTATAAATCTCTAGTTCCTCAGTTGTCCAAATTCTAATCCTGTAGGCCAATAGCCTCCATAAAGCAAAATGTCCTAGTCTTTATATCCCAAAATCATGTGTAAGAGGGAGCATCAGGGTATTTCTAGGCATTCGTTTAAGCATTCTCATGATTTTGTTTTCCCCAGTGATAAGAGGCAGGTTGAAGATGTTCTCTTTCCCATAGCTCAGATCCATAGTGTAGCTGATTGAGCTCTAGCTTCATAAACTTCTAATGCAGGAGTAATGGCCTTAAATAAGGTGTAGTGCTGTTTCTTCACTATTGGAAAAGAGTTCGGCATTAGGATTGTATTTTACTTATTTATTTGGGACTTCCATGTAAGTTTTGAGTCTAACGTAACACCTAAATATACAAAGTTGGGGACACATTCCAAAAGTACCTCATTCAGTCCTAGTCTTTTCTGAAAAATGGTGTGTGGATTGATAGCCATGTATTTGGTTTTGTTGGGGTTTATCTCGAGACTCTTTGTCTTACAATAGTTAGCTAGGCTATGAAGTAAGTTTTGGAGACCCCTGGGTGTTTGCGACAACAGTATTGTATCACCTGCAAAGGTAAGGGCACAGATATGGGTGCCTCGAAGTTTGGGGGAATCGTGTAGCGCTGACTGCAGGTGCGCTACCATGTCATTTACATATAATAGGAACAGGGTTGGCACAAGGACGCAGCCCTGGCGCACCCCTCTCCTAATCGGAATTTCCTCAGTAAGCTCCCTTCCTTGGCCCCAGCGAACCTTTGCAAAATTCCCATCATGTAGCCTTATAATCAGACCTACTACCTTCTCTGGAACTCCCTCACTCTGTAATGATTTCCATAAAAGATCTCGGGGAATAGAACCAAAAGCTGCCTTCAAATCTATGAAGACAACATAGAGGTGTCCATGTTTTATCTTTGTGTACTTCCAGGCTATACTAAAGATTCTAAATACTTGGTCAATTGTGCTTATTCTCTGCTTGAAACCAGACTGAAAAGGTGGGAGGATGTTTTCCCTTCCATCCAAGCATTTAACTTGGCTAAAATGTATTTGCCATACACATTTTGGGTAATGTCTATCAGGCTGATAGGCCTGTAGTTCGCTAGGTCGTCCCAATACCCATTTTTCGTATAGGGACAATCTCAGCCCCCTTCCAGTTTTCAGGCATAGGCTCTCCCCTAGCTATTGCGATGCACAATTGGTTCATATATGGAGCCCAAACATCTGGGGCATGTTTCAAAAGGTCCCCGGGAATTTTATCTGGGCCAGGCGCCTTTGCTGACTTTATGCTATCTATAGCTAGCTCAGTGTCCTCTAAGCTGAATTCAAGGTGTGTAATATGTGCTTCTGGCAGGGACGCCTCAGTCAGGACTCCTGAGTCTGGGGTGAATGCATCTGGTGCTGCATACAGTATGGAAAAATGTCTGCACCATGTGCCAAGATCCAGAAAGTGATCAGTGGTCACCTTACTCACTTTGTTCTCCTGTGCTAGTAATTTCTAAAATGTGGATTTGGCTCTGGTTTTTGCAGCTACAATGAAATCACTCCAGCTGGCTTCCTCCCAATCCCTCAGGGCATTTGTTCATTCTTTTTGTAGTTAGATCTTTCAAATCTGATCTGGTTTACATGTTTAAATTTTAGAGCCCCAAGGAGTCTGCATTTGGCTTTGGCACATTCAAGAGTTTGAGCCCTCTGGTCGCGATTTTGATTTATTGGTACTCCTCTGCATTTTAGTTAACTGTATTTTTATAAACTCAGACATTTTTTGATGGATTTGGGTGAACAGAATTTTCTGGTGCTGGTGAGTAGTCTGGCGGCCGCGTTGAGGCAAGCTTTTAAGGGTGCTAGGGAGGTCTTGGGTAGACCAGTGAGGGTGGAGTAACCATTTTCCAGTTTGGAGATGACTAGTGCTTGAACTGCCATTTTTAAGTCAGGAGCACCAATGAAAGGTTTCAGTTTCCAAAGGTAGCTCAGGTGGAATCTAGGTGCTTTAGCCATTGAGTTGAT
Source organism: Lissotriton vulgaris (assembly GCF_964263255.1). Taxonomy (NCBI): domain Eukaryota; kingdom Metazoa; phylum Chordata; class Amphibia; order Caudata; family Salamandridae; genus Lissotriton; species Lissotriton vulgaris. The sequence goes on from NC_141694.1 coordinate 108,427,947, forward strand.
GTGGTCTTGCATGTTCAAGTTACAGTCTAGGATTATGCCCAGGGATTTGGCAGAGTCCACAATGGTCGGCAGGCAGTTTAGGGCTGTGATGGCCTTGATCCACATCTGAATCTCAGGGTTGGCTTTAGAATGGGAGATTAGGAGAAATTTGGTTTTCCTTGCATTGAGTTTGAGTTGGTTAGCGGCTAGCCATTGGACAGTCAGTTTCAGGGTCTCGTTCAGGGAGAGGATCTCCTCGAGCAAAGAGATATTGATGTATATAGGCGTACACTCCTAAAATAACCCCTGCTCACCCCCTTGGTAGCTTAGCACAAGCAGACAGGCTTATTTCAGAGGCAGTGTGTAAAGCATTTATGAACACATACAGTGTTCCAGTGACAACACTACAGATGCACACCACACAAGTTGTAGTATAAAAATAAGTATGTTTATATAGACTTAACACAAGACCACAAACGACAAAAATCCACAATACTGTACTTTAAAAAAAGGTAGAATTAGTTAAGTTCTCTAAAGATGTAAAATGCGACACTTTGAGTTCAATGTACCTTAGGATTCATAACGCTATACAACAAAAGTGTTGCAGGGAAGGCGATGCGCCAGTTCCTTACATGCAAGAACGGTGATGCGTCGGGTCCCTACTGATGTGTAGGGGATGCGTCGGTTCTTCTCTGCGAAGGGAGGTGATGCGTCATTTTCTTACTGCGCTTCCGTGGTGATGTAACCAGCAACGCTGTGATGCGATGAAGATCCAGTGCAAAGAAACAAAGATGGCGTCTTCTTCTTGATGCGACACGATGCGTGCATGTTCAACAGCCGTGCAGCGACTCAACGATTCTTCTGAGCCACGACAGGCCCTGCGACACGCTTCCGGGTGATGCAGTGGCGTCTGGTGCGACGTCGATCCTTTTCTCCAGCAATGCGAGGCACTTCAATGATGATGCAACAGCTGCAGCGGCGGCGACGCGCTTCTCCGTTGATGCGTCGGCATCTGATGCGACGTCGATCTTCTCCGGTGCTGCGACGATAGCGGCTGTGGCGGCAACACGCTTCTTCTTCATGAGTCGCGATTCCAGCTCCTTGCAACACCTAGTCCCTCAGAAAGCCCAACACAACTGCAGGCACTTCCAAGGAACTCTTGGGGAGCTGGTGGGTGAAGTCTGTTGTCCCTGAGACTTCAGCAGGAGGCAAGCTCTTTCTCAAGCCCTTGGAGATCCTTCACAAATTTAATGAAAGTAGCACAAAAGCCCTTTCTCCTTTCTTTTGCAGTCAGGCAACCTCTACTGGCCAATCCCAAAAGCAGCACTGCAGCAAAGATAGTCTCTCCTCAGTCTCTCTGGTTTCTTTCCTCAGCAAAGGTTTCTTCTTGTTTCTCAAAAGTGATCAAAAGTTCTTGGATCTGGGTTCCAATATTTATACTCCTGTTCTCTTTGTTCTCTGAAGGAAGATAGGCCTTTGCCTAGCCCAAACCAGTTCTGGTCCATCCTGGGTCACTCTGTTTACAACTCCTTCTTTCCTTTCTCAGTGTAGGTCATGGACATCAGACGCACTACAGGAGGTGCAGCCGTGGAAGGAAGGCACAGCCCTATTCAGGTCCCAGGTGCAACTCCTCCCACCCATCTGCATGCAGATCTCTCTATTCAGCCGTGTGCTGACTCACCCTGTCTCCTGGAATCCCCCAGCCCCTGTCACTCAAACTCCAGATAAGGAATGCACAACCTAGCAGAGGCAGGCTTGGGCCAAGTCCAACACTTGCCATTACGTAATCAATACGGGAGGTGACATTTCCTCTAGTAAAGGTATTTGAGCACTCATAATCTGAAGGGAACCTCCCATAGCATGCCCTTAGCCCTCTTTCAATGTTAAAGTGCAGTATTTGAGTTGCCGATATGGAGCACGCCACCTTTTTGTTTGGTGTGAGTAGAGGCATCCCCCTGGCCAAATCTTCCTCATGGAGGATTGTGTCCATTCCAGACAGCGGTTCATAGCATCAATAAAATTGCGGCCCACAAGTACCGCTCCATATGGCTTAATGATATCAAGCACTTCTTCAAGATGACAAATGCCCAGTGCTTCCTTTGTACACCCCCTTGGTCTTAAGTATATATTAAAAAGGTGTGTCAGTAGTCCATTCTCTGGTTTTAACTTTATTCCTAATATGTCCTTGGAGCCAAAATTCACTATCTGTAGAGTAGCGTTTAAAGTAATTTTTACCCAGATGATCAGCCCACCCGACAGTCTTCCCCTCTTTGATGGTCTGGCACCTATATGGAAGGTTCTGTAGCCTAATTTAAAATTACTTTTAAATTGTTACTTGCACTATTTTGACCTGCACTTACTGAATAAATTGCATTTTCCTCTGCTACCCGCCCTGGTCCATCGCGGCTGGTGCCGTTTGTGTGGAGGGTGAGGCGAGCCGCCATCTTGGGTGGAGCTGGACCGGATCTAGCGGTCTAGTTCTCCCGGGAGGCTGGCCTTAAAACACTTCTCCGTTCAGGGCCACTCGAGAACGCTTGGCTGGTGGCAGCAGCCCGGCCCTCGGGGAACCTCGCATTCGTTTTCTTTGGCATTGCAGTCATTTGGTAGACATTGTAAGCGCTGTAGCGCGATCAAAGCGCCAGTGCGCTCGAAAGTTTTAAAATTACTTTTAAATTGTTACTTGCACTATTTTGACCTGCACTTACTGAATAAATTGCATTTTCCTCTGCTACCCGCCCTGGTCCATCGCGGCTGGTGCCGTTTTTGTGGAGGGTGAGGCGAGCCGCCATCTTGGGTGGAGCTGGACCGGATCTAGCGGTCTAGTTCTCCCAGGAGGCAGGCCTTATAAACAATGTGCATACAGGAGCGCAGCGGACGAGCGCAGCGGGCGCGACGAATGCGCGCCGAAGTCGCGCATAAGTCAAGCCCGTCTGCGCCCGTCCGCGGCAGACCGGGGCCTGGGGCCACGACCCCTGGACCAATCATTAAATACTCCTCATCTACGCTGCTATCACTCAGACCCCCAGACAGCGCTGTACTTGCCCCGCCCGCCCACACCTTAAAACGTGCTGCCACATATGGCATTCTGAAGCCCGTATACATTCTTGCCAAAACTCCCAAGTTCAAGCCCTCCTTGCCTTCTACTACCCTTCGTAACTCTGTGACCACTCTTAAATGCTTATATTTAAACACCAGGTCCATGGTTAAACACCACCTGGATATTTTTCTCCTGCTCCAGGCCGAGCAACCAGACTTTTTATTTCTCTCAGAGACCTGGCTTAATGAAGGATCCCTGCCTGACATTTTAGCCGCTGTTCCCTCGAACTATTATATTCTGCATGCCGACAGACCTGCCGGCAAAAGAGGTGGAGGGGTCGCCGCGATCCTTTGCAGCTCCCATAAAGTCTCTTCTTTACCATCTTTAGACTTAATAGGATCAGATAATCTGATTTTTAAATTGGATACTAACTTAGGATCACTGCTCCTGATCCTTTTATACCGCCCCCCTCAAACTATGTCCACATTCACCACATCCTTCGCAGAACAACTTGCATCCCTGACTATCTCCCATGATAAAATCGTACTATTGGGAGACTTCAACCTCTGGATGGACTCTACTGAGTCTGACCCTCAGGCAGCCAGTCTAAAAGAAACCCTCTTGGATATGAACCTCACTCAACATATACATCTTCCTACCCATGATAAAGGGCACAGCTTAGACCAAATCTGGTCTCAAAACACTTTCCTTGCTATTAACTCCATCACGCCCTGCATTTGGTCGGGTCATTATCTGATCAATTTCATCATTACCATTGAAAGTAGCAGAAGGTCCCTACCCCAGCCAGGAGGAAAAACTAGACTGTGGAAGAATGTTGATATTCCCACCTTTATTGGATCCTTAACTTCCTCCCCTCCCTCACTTGACCAGGGCATTGATGAAATGGAAGAAGCTTTCTCAGGTTGGCTACTTCAGGCAGCCGATGTTTATGCTCCCTGCACCAACTTTCCCCGCTCTCGCCCCAACGACGCTCATAGGTGGTTCACACCTCTTTCGAAAACCCTTAAGCTCGAAGTCCGTCAACTGGAGCGAAAATGGCGTACAGCCTATTTAGAACAAGACAGGGATAACTACCGCAAAGCCCGCAGGGACTATCAAAAGCTTATCCTGAAACATAAAACTGAATACTTCTCTGAAAAAATACTCAAAGCCCACAATAAATCCAGAGAATTGTTCAACATAGTGGAAAACCTCAGTACCAGCGACAGAACCTCCCTTCCGATAATCCCCACTCAGGAACTCTGCAACTCACTTAATTCCTTCTTTTTTGATAAAATCTGCACCATCAAACAAAGCATCCCTATCACTCAGCCTTCTCTTTTGTTTTCAGACATTTTTTACAATCCTGCCACTCTGGATTCATACCCCCTTATTGACAATGTCATCCTATCCAAACTTCTTACAAAGATCAAATCTGGCTCCCCCGACGACATCTGCCCCCCTCATATCCTGAAAGAAGAAGGCACCCACATCCCTGAGGGCTTACTTCCCTTGTTAAATGGATCACTCACTCAAGGGGAAGTCCCAAGCAACTTTAAAAAAGCCCTCCTCATTCCCCTTTTAAAAAAGACTGGAGCCAACCCGTTAGACCCACTTAACTACAGGCCCATTTCTCTGCTGCCATACTGTGCCAAACTTCTGGAGTCCCATGTTTGTGACAGTATCTCCACATTTCTGGAGAAATCTGAGTTCCTTGCACCTAACCAGGCCGGCTTCCGCCCTTGCCATTCGACCGAAGCAGTCATTCTTTCGGTGCAGAACACCTTGAGGCGGAATGCGGACGAGGGGATCCACCAGGCTCTGGTGCTGTTGGACCTCTCTGCTGCGTTCGACACGGTCGACTATACCATCTTGGTCGACCGTGTCGAGCAGGCAGGCCTCAGGGGCCCGGCACTGAGCTGGATCCGCTCGTTCATCTCTGGCCGAACTCAATCGGTTAGACTGGGCACTTTTACAGCTCCCACCATATCCACCAACTGTGGAGTGCCTCAAGGCTCTTCGTTGTCTCCCCTGCTTTTTAATTTGGACCTGCGCCCTCTTTTGTTTTCCCTTAGAAACGCCAAGGTAACCATCTTCAACTATGCAGATGATTTGCAGCTCATTTTCCCTTTGAACACCAAGGACTCTGTGGTAGAATTTCAAAACACCATGTCCCACATTCTGAGTTGGATGAGCTGCAATCATCTGAAACTTAACCCAGGCAAGACCGAACTGGTCTTGCCTGGACAGAGTATACATAGTTGGAATCCCAGCTTCTGGCCCTCCTGCATGGGTGCCCCCCCATCTAAGTCACCCTCGGTCAAAAGCCTGGGCATCTACATCAGTGAAGACCTTTCCTTGAAAAAACAGGTGGGAGCAGTTGTATCCTCCAGTTTTTTCCAGCTGAAAAAAATCAAAAAAATTGCATGTTTCTTTTCTTCTGCCGCCCTCACCCAGATTGTTATCTCCTTGGTCCTATCCAGACTGGACTTCTCTAACAGTCTCTATCTTGGGCTCCAAAAAGGAGAGCTTAGACGCCTTCAGTTGGTTCAGAATCAAGCAGCCAGACTTCTTCTGAACATCCCCAGAAGGCAATCAGTTAGACCTGGCTTGAAACATTTACACTGGTTGCCGGTGGAGCAACGCGTGGCCTTTAAAGTGGGCTGCATTTTATTCAAATCCCTACATGACATTGGCCCCCAATTCATTAGAGATCTATTCCAAAGATACAGCCCCCCCCGCAACCTCCGGTCCACCCACAAATCCCTTTTGATTGTTCCTCCGTACAAAAGGAAACGTCTCGGAGGCAGCTGCTTTGACCATCTTGCAGCTGCCTTCTGGAACTCTCTCCCCTCTCATCTAAAACTAAGTGACAATCTCCTTAGTTTCAGACATCTTCTGAAGACCTGGCTTTTTTCTCAGGCACATCATTGAGCTGCTTCCTTCTATTAAACGACTGACGCGCCCTGTTCCTTCCTATAGCGCCATAACGCCTCCGGGCGTACGAGCGCTCAATAAATGACAGTTAACATTAACATTAACATTAACTAGTATGTGCAAAGGCTCAACCGCCCATGTCTCCTGAAAGAGGCACAGGTCAAAGTTGTTAACATAGTGGTGCCAGTATGGATCAGAAAGTTTTAGGTGTAGCCCAGCTGTATTACAGAACAACATCTTTAAAGTTTTTGGAGCAGTGTCGAAGGAAGGCCTAACGAGGGTTCTCCTTGGGGACTCTGTCTATTGTTGTCAGTGTTTGTTGAGATTGTTAACGGATCTTGTGGATGATTTATATGCAGATCAGCATCATATGAAACATGTGAATCCCGCTCTGGACTCGGGTGCCTCAAATTTATACAGTTATGTGAGCTTCCCTTAGGTGGAGTCTCTCTAGGCCATGCACATAGTCAAACAATTGATTCTAAAATCTGGGTCCCCTCCAGTGCTAGCGATAGACTATTTCTCTTAGCTGCTGATGTTTTTGTTAATCTAAAACTGATTTTTGAATCAAAGAGTGAGAGTGTTCTTAAATTCATAGTTATCAAATTGTCTACAATAGTATTGGAACAAAAAGTTAATTGTATGTCATCCAGGTTCCCTGTTTCTTGCCGAAGACGTTCGACTTTTAAGATATTAGATCTAATTATGGAAGGGCATTGGCGTTTGTTTCTGATCCAATGCGTACATTTATTAATTAGAGACTGCTCTTCTTCTCTGGTTTCGTTGTTTAGGCTTGGGACATTTGTGAGCAAAATACTGTACGCATTTTCACTAGGACTAGCTGTGTGTTGCGATAATGAATAAGGTTCCCTTTGACATTGACTACCTCTAAGCCCCCGGTCTAATCAAAAATTCTGACGCAGCCCTTCCTGTCCCCTGTGGTTTGGCCCAATTTGTGTGTAAGTCTTAGAGGAATTGTTGTTGGGTGCCCCTTGCCGTGAACACAGGGGCATTCTTCTTTTTCTAAAGCAAGCGCCAGGACACTCTTGAGTAGCCGTGAGCTGTGTAAAAGAAATATAACATAACCTAACATAACATTCTGGGCCGAGTCTCCAGGCTAGTGTGATAATTATTATTATTGGCTTTTTAGGATTGGTAGGGATTATTGCAAGTTGAAAGGTTCTTACTACAGACAGCTTCCATTGTGGCAGGGCTAGAGAGAGATTTAATTGAGCACCTATCCATTATTCCAGTAATCTGATTACAGGTGGCTTTCTCCCTTGTGAGTTTACTGTTCCCTTGTGTTTCGCTTAAAATAGATATGGGGTGTGGTGAGTGGAGTCCAACTATTTCCTTAAGGGTTTTTATCTCATCTTGTATGATATCTAATCTTTGGTGTAAGGCAACCATGAGTGCGTAGATGTCTGTGTTCTCGGTCTGGGTCTTGGTTTCCCTACTACTGGCTTTTACTTGGGGAGCATCTCGGGTTTGTGTTACCTGATTTTCCTCTTGCTAAATTTATAGCAATGAGTATCTATTAGAACAGGGCATTGTTGGAGCCTCGTAGTTTGATAAACTAACTTGCTTGCGCATCACTGATCCCGACATAGTGGGGGTAGGGCGGAAAAGCTTGCTCAGGGTTAGCTTAGGGGAGGATGATGGAATATGTGTGATATTCTCGCTGCTAGCGTTTTGGACTATAAGTGGAGCAATGGGAGGTCTAACAGTGTTTGGCTTACTCTGTTTGGTATAATATGAGGATATATTTTTAGTACCATTAGATGTTAGGTCCCTCTCGCCAGCTAAGATTATTTCCACTTCTTCAATTAAATCGTCGATTGCTGCTAAGGTGCAATTATCAGCTGCTGACTTAAGTGGCTTACAGAGTTTTGCCAACGTCTTCTTTCCCGTTGCAGCCTCTTCGGCCTTCCTATTACCCATTGCCACTACAGTATACCCCTAAGATCACAGTTCGTTTCAACTTTCGATTGAGCTACTTAATCAGTCGACCTTTAATATAGATATATACACTTGCGATTAGTTAGGTTATGACCTCTCAGATTTAACAATATGTTAGAGTCCCGTCATTCATGGACAGTCAAAACGTTTAGATGAACACAATGTTTCGCTAGTACATTAATTCCAGCTGATGCCCCAAGCAGTGACAGCACCTGAACCAGTTGCCAAGCATGGAGAACGATTGCAACACAGACCAGAATGTCTCATATGGTTTCAGAGAATTAATGCTGTGCGGTTGGCCTCAGAATTTGCACATACAAGAAAGACAGGTAAAAATAGGGAAAAAGCAAGTTCACTTCTCTTGACAGCTGGTCAACTGTATCAGTTTTTGTGGCTAGGCTTCTACATCTGAACTGAATGTAGCGGTCTAGTTTACAGCGCGGACAGAGACCCGGAAGCACCCCTACACTTTGTATCACTCTCTGGCCAGGCGTGGCCAGAGAGCATAAATAAAGGGGGCCGGAGGTACTCGGGACTTCTGGCCAATACCACTTATCCAGAGTGCATGTGTGTCCTTTATTGTAGCGTTGCATTTTCCCCCAAACGTAGGCCCACGTGGGTCACCTGCCGTGCCCCACGACACTGGCGACGAGGGTGAGATCAGCTGTATCCCACAGACAAAGCGTGCAAACCCCAGCTGGCTCCGCGAGAGTTATATGAGCCAAAATCACGAGGTGTGGCCAGAGCAAAGACACAGGGAAAAAGGAAAAGAAAAGCTCGTCCTGAGGAAGCAAACGGGTGGGAAGATCCAGAGACGCCAGGAACTCACCAGCGGGTAAGACGCGAACCAAGCTGCCGCCGCCTTCAAGGATCGCACTGGAGCTCCTGAGCACAACCCGGTTAAGCCCCCTATGATTACCAACACGCACACAGGCGCAGGACCACCCTACCACCACCAGGCCTCCCGGGAACTGAGCCACACAAGCGCAGAGACGCGCTAAAGCCAAGAGGCATTCAAAGGCCTGAAAATAGAGCGCAGCAACAGGACCCCACCCACGAGTGATAAACAACAGAAAGAGGCAAATAAGCATAGGCAAGTGAAAGAAAAAAAAAGTACTGGGCAAAGCTACAAGAACAGATAGACAACCAAGAGCTTTACCAAAACTAGCACAGGCACATGCAAAATCCTCTGCAAAACTAAAAGGACAAATAGCAAACAAACAATGGCACAACCAAGACACACACACACACACACACACACACACACACACAGCTGGAACAAACAAACACTGGTAAAAGCAAGAGCAACAGCATAAAAACCCACAATGATAGACCAGGCCGCGCCACCAGTCCAACAACCTGTAGCTCCGGCTGCCCCAACACATCCAGTACACTCCCAGGTCAGTGCGCTCCCGCCGTTCAGTGAACTTATCGACCCCGCCACTGCTTCACCTAGGTGGAAGGTGTGGATTGGCCACCTCGAGAACTATTTCATAGCAACAAGGGAAATAGATGGCGCTGTTAAGAGATTGTTGCTGCTACACTTCACGGGAGACGAAATATACAAGCTGTTCACCCATTTGCCAAACACAGGAGCACCAACGGACTATGACGCTGCAGTTAGGGCTCAGAACGCCCATTTTGACCCTCAGCTCAATCCTGATTATGAACGATTCAAACTCAGACAAGCCCGTCAAAGAGAAGGAGAGTCCATGGACACATTTCATGCACGTTTCATGTCAGCATGTGTACCGAAGACGATCAGGTGAAAGAGGTGAGAGCGCAAGCGATCCAAGGGTGCCGAAATACGACCCTGCGGACCCTCATCCTTCGACAGCCTCGCATATCACTAGAAGATATATTGATTCAAGCCCGTTCACATGAGCTGTCAGACATCAGAGCGACAGCGATGGAAGCCGCACTCAAACAACCAGAAGAACAAACACCTGCAGTCAAGACAGAATGCGCAGATGCCAAACGCACATCGACCCGTGGTAGGTGAGGGAGATGGCCCACGATAAACACACGACGAGCACAATGTGGATACTGTGGAAAGGAAGAGCACGCCCAAGAAAGCTGCCCCGCCAGAGGAAAAACCTGCACAAGATGTGGCATTCCCAATCATATTGCGAGTGTATGTACAGGGGGCATGCGGAACAAAGGGAACTCAGTACAGAAACCACCATCAAGAGCAGTGAGACATCTCACTCTGGAGGAACCGGACTCTGCAAGATTAGCAGGAACCGTAACACACCTCAAACAACACCTGGAAGACTCATCCACAGATGAAGAGGAAGAGCGCTACCTCGTATCCTTCGCAAACGACCTCAAGCGTAGACACCGACCACAACCCAAATGTGCTATTGAAATTGCCAGCTCCCCGGTAACAGCGCTCATCGATACGGGAGCAACAGTAAATGTCATGGGGTGCCAACACTACAAGGAATTGAACACAAGACCAACACTCACCCCATCAAAGATCAGAATACTCACGTACGGAAGCCAAAAACCGCTTCCCCTAAAAGGCAAAATGTCCATCCTGGTCAAGTCGGAAGGCCAAGAAGTCACAACCACATTCCACGTGGTCGATAAGGAAGCAGACATATTAGTTGGAAGCCACACTGCAGAAGACCTGAGCCTAGTTGTGTTCGCAAATGCAGTAAAGCTGCTCCAAACAGATGACATCTTAGAGCTGTTTACACCACTATTTAAAGGACTAGGAAGCATGAAAAGGCCACTTGTGAAGCTGCATATAGATATAGCAGTACAACCCGTCGCTCTCCGGCAAAGACGGATACCTTTTCACCTTAGGCCGCTAGTTGAGCAAGGACTCCTGAAGCTAGAACAACAAGGGGTGATAGAGAAACTGACTGGGCCGATTCCCTGGGTGTCCCCCATGGTCATAGCTGAAAAGCCCAAGCAACCAGGGAAGATCCGAATCTGCATTGAAATGAGGATGCTCAACCAAGCGATAAAGAGAGACAGACATCTGACACACACAGTTGACAACATCATAGCAGACCTCAATGGTTCCCAATGGTTTTCAAAACTCGACTTAAACGCTGGGTACCACCAACTGAAACTAGCTAAGGAAAGCAGGTACATCACAACGTTTTCAACACACCTAGGGCTTAGACGATACAAATGTTTGAACTTTGGCATATCCTCTGCAGCCAAAATTTTCCAAAATGCAGTAAGCGAAATTCTGTCGGGACTCCAAGGCGTCATCAACGTCAGCGATGACATCCTCAATCACCGCCGGCTCAGAGCAACCCTTCAATGCCTGGCAGAACATGGAGTGACTCTCCATAAGGAGAAATGCCAGTTCTTCCAAAAGATCATTGATTTCTTTGGTTATGTTTTCAGTCAGGATGAAGTCAAGGTAGATCCCCGAAAATCACAAGTTATTCAACTCGCCCCGCACCAACCAATGCATCAGAAGTAAGGATCTTCCTGGGTATGGCAACATACTGTGGTAGGGTCATTCAGAACCTTGCTACTATCGCAGAGCCTCTGCGAAACCTAACTAAGAAAGAGACCACCTGGCGGTGGACCCAAGAAGAAGAAAAAGCTTTTGGCCAAATAAAATCAGCCCTACTGGAAAGCCCGACCATGGCCTATTTCAACAAGTCTCGACCAACTGAACTCATAGTAGACACCAACCCAGTGGGCGTAGGGGCCCTACTCACACAAGAAACAGAGCCAGGAACATGGGTTCCACTATCCTTTGCGAGCAAAGCACTAACCGCCACCGAGACTCGGTAGTCACAGATAGAACGTGAGGACCTATCCATCTGTATGCCAGCGGGCAGCCTTTTAAAGTAGTAACAGACCATCACCCTCTACTCCCGCTGTTCAAGGGAACAGCGACTCACCCACCTTCCAGGACTGAGAGGTGGGCAATCCAAATCCAACATTATCAGATGGAACTGGTGAATAGACCAGGTGCAAAGAATCCCGCTGATTTCTTGTCACGCCATCCCGCACATCCCACGGAAGTAGACTCAGATCAAGAAATAAAGACTGAAGACTTCGTCAACATGGTCTCCCAGTGGTCATGCCCATGAGCTCTCTCCATAGAAGAGATCAAAGCCCACATGGACACAGATGTGGTTCTCAAGCGAGTGGCTGATACCTTGCAAAAAGGATCCTGGGAAGGATTCCGCAGAGATGTGAACAGATGGGGCAAATTCGACAGGGCTATGTTGGGGAAATTCTGGAGAGTCAAAGACAAGCTCAGTGCTGCTGAGAATGGCATCATACTGAGGAGGTTGTGCATTGTTATTCCACAGAACCTCCAGGAGCGAGCAACTGTCCTCGCACATGAAGATCATCAAAGCACCGGTAGAATGACATCAAGAATGAGAGAAAAGGTTTGGTTCCCCACCTAGAAGAGAACGTAGACACCGTTGTACGCAACTGTAGAGCCTGTCAACTCACTGGCAGCCCAGAAGCACCAGCCCCAGTCATAACTGAAGATCCTGCCCCATCACCCTGGTCATCGGTGAGCCTTGACTTCAGGAGCTTCCCGGACGGGAGAGTGACAGCTGTCCTCATTGACAGTTACACCAAATACCCCATTGTAGAAGTTCTACCATCCACTGCGTGCACCTATTTACAACCTGTCCTGGAAAAATCTTTTGCACTGTTTGGTTTGCCACACGTTCTTAAGACCGACACTGGTCTGCTGTTCCAGGACAGTGAGTTCAAAGATTTTCTAATACGACTAGGAGTCAAGCATCACCGCATCACCCCCCAGTGGCCAGGGCCAACGGTGAAGCAGAACGTTTCATGCGAACTGTGAACAAAATACTTCGGATAGCAGTAGTTGAGCAAACAGACTCAGAGGTTGCTCTGCAACGATTTGTGAGAGAATACCGCAGCACACCTCACTGCACAACGCAAAGATCTCCATGTTCCCTGAAGCAAACAGGAGCCCGGCGTGACACGCTTCCCATGGCCGAAAACTGGAGTCAAGCACCATATGACCCCACAAGTAAACAAGCAAGGAGACAACTGACCAATGAGAAAGGGAGTCACCGACGGAGGGCACAAGTCCGAGTGCTAACACCCGGATTATCTGTCTTGATACGGAACTGCAGGAACGGGGGGAAGTTCCAAACTGTCTATGAACCAGGGCTATGGACTGTGAAGTCAATGAGAGGAACAACTATCACCGTTGAGCGAGATGGAGAGGTGATCACCCGATATATCACATGGTTCAAAAGAGTACCTGCTGCAGATAGTGCGGTACCGGAGTCAGAAAAATCAATGAATGGAGAACCCGTGGCTGAAACGAGGGAGTCAAACTCCAGGGGTGACGTGGCTCAGGATTCTCCAACAACAACCTCTTCCATGTGCCTGAGTCCCAGAACCTCGTTAGGCAACACAGGACCAGGCAGTCCCGACAGAGACCAAGGTGCTCGTCAGCACCGATACAACCTTAGGCCGAATCCTAGACCCAATTCGAGACTGGCTGATTTTGCATGAAATTGGTAGCCGGAACTCTTTGATTTTGAACAACTAACTTGTGATGGGATGTAGCAGTCTAGTTCATGTCCACTAATACCAGCGCGGACAGAGATCCAGAAGCACTCCTACACTTTGTATCACTCTCTGGCCAGGCGTGGCCAGAGATCATAAATAAAGTGGGCCAGAGGCGCTCTGGACTTCCAGCCAATACCACTTATCCAGAGTGTATGTGTGTCCTTCATTGTAGCGTGACATTATCTCCCAAACGTAGGCCCACGCGGGTCACCTGCCGTGCCCCATGACACTGACCAAGGAGTATACTAAGTTAGTGCGTGCTATTAAATTCAATTTATGTCTGCATGCAGCAACAATTGCAGGGATTGCAAGGTCTTACCAGAGTGGCAAAGTTGTAGATTCCAGGCCGAAGACGGGGGCCCAGCCCTGCTGCCTTGGCCTGGGCTTGGCTCGGGCACGCCTGTGCGCGTACCGCTCTGCGGGAGTGCCGAGGAGATCTTATTGGCACCAGGAGGGTGAAGTCACCTTCCGCACTGTGGTTGAAGAGAAGCCTACTGGGGGACCAAGTTCCACCCCAGCAGTGTTGTAGGCTCCCCACCGCGGACTGCCTGGACTGCCTGGACTGCCTGGTTGCTTGTATTTGTGTGCTTGCTGCTGGGGCATTCTCCTGGGCTAAATGAGGTAGGAAGAAGTCGGCACTAAAACACCTAGGACCCTAATGCCCCCGCTACGCGTCCTTCCAGAGTCCTGTTACTTTCCTGCTATGTGAGTTCTGTGTTTCGGTGTTCCCTGGTTCCTGTTTTCTCGATATGACTGCGTCTGCGCCATCTCATCTGGAGCATCGAGATCATCTGGGTTTGTGGGATCCGTCGTCCTCCGATTTTCTTCTCTGATGTTTCACGAACTATCACCATCTGAAAAAGAAACACCTGAGGAAACACTCTGCTAGTGTCTGAGAAGTTGTAAATCATTTCACTTATCTAAGAATTTACCAGTAGTTTTTCTGATAACTGTCGCTTGATGAATTTGACTGTGTAGAAACTAAGATATCTAAAAAGAGAAGATTATTATTGATAATGTGTTTGCGATGAAAATGAACTTATGAACATGTTTTTTTGTTGTCGAGATGGTACAAAATATCAGTCTTGAAGTGCTTTTTATATTTTCTGAATGCACCTTAAGTTGTGTTTGAACTTTACCTAGATGTGCCGCTATCAGCTATGAAAGTGACTTGCTTGTTCAAAGTTCTAAAAATGTATGGAAACTCACTTTTTATGTTTTTTGAAAAAAAACAAGAATTTACTATAAGAGAAAAGGGGCATCTTGTAAAACAATTTAAAGCCATTGAAGAGTATTTTGATAGATATGTGGCAGAATAACTAGCTAACATTTTTTCTGTCTAGTTGAGAGAGATATTATTAATACTTACCCTATAGTTTCTTTATCGTAGATGCAGCTGGGAATCATCAACACACCTGACAAAAGATGGGGGGGACATTTGGTAATTAAAAATGGGTTTGATACTAGAATAGTCATCCTACAATAGGTCTATTTAAGCCTAAAATATAGTTTTTTATTTTGGTGAAACAAGATGTTCAAGACAACACTGAAGCATTGAGGTGTCACTCTGACAACCCCAGTTCGTGTCCTTGTCCCCTTGGGTCAGGTAGGGTTATACCTTGATCCGCTTGACCTAAAGGAAAGCTGGGAAATGTCAGCTTATTCATTTAACTCCTGCAAATGAATTCTAGTAAGAGTCTGACATAACAATACAGGAAAAGACCAGATAATAACATCATTCCCTTCATAATGCAGCTTAGAATCAACCCCTTAGATGACACACTTGCTTATTTGCTAAATAAAACATCTAGTTCCTCAAGAACTGAAATAATATAAAGATTTTATTTTATTTTACCGATTTGTAAAGTGCCTGGTGACCCGAGGGCATCCCCGCGCTACTTCTATTTCTCACTTACGTGCTCCATGTTCTCCAAAATTTGCTGCACCTGAGATTACTGGGTGGGAATTGCACTGTGCCTGGTTTTAATGGGTGTGTAAACTAAGAGCTTCCCTAACCAAAAACGTTGCATGCAGACCTAGGCAAGGCATGAAGCCATAGGGTAGCTCACACCCCACCTGCCACACCACCACCTCCACTGGAAGCATGTAACACTCCTTCAGCTCATCCAGGTTATTCTCTGCCTACTGACTCCACCATAGCCTCCACTCAATTTCCTGACATGGACCGTGACCTCCACTGTTATTACACTAGCTGGTGCACATTGACAAACACATAGCAAAATGTGTCCTTCCTGCTGTCGCGTATAACTATTAAGCTCTCCTTCTTACTTCTGGTTTGAAACCACTTCCATCCTGGAAGCTGCATGGCCACAAACAGTACAACTAAGCCCCCACACATGTCCAAACGAGGATGCGTGGGTGCTATGAGAGGAATCCTTCCACCTATGCTAGTATCCTCACCTATGGCCCACTAGTTCATCTATACTCAAGGCCACTGGAGTTATTCGGCAGAAGAGAGCGAAGTTATGCGGCTTGGTTAAGTAAATTATGCAACAAGAAATGGCAAATTACCTGGCTTAATGCGGCACATTTTTTAATAGTATTACTTCACTATTTTATCATTTTTTTTAACTTATTAACACAGTCTGGGCATTGGGCGCACCCGATTAGTACCAGTTTAATACCCAAATATAGCAATAAGCAACAGAAAGGTGCCATGTCAACCTTTGGAAAAGGCTTTCCACCATGCAGCAACACGGGCTGCTGCGTTTTAAGTAACTTTTGAACAGTTTGAGCTAGAAACAAACAATAGTTTATGTTAAAATCTGCAGTTTATGCAGCAGATGATTGATTATGTGGTAAATGCGGCAAATCTATAATTATGCGAAAATCGCCGCGGCCGCACCATTGCATGACTCCAGTGGCCTTGCCTTTACTATCTCTACATAGAGAGTCCTGTTTCCTTACCCGAGAGTACTCAATGGTCAGCACTATGACAAAGACGCAAAACAAGTGACGTAATGCTCCCATTATGGGAAAATCCGCGGAGGAAAACATTGGAGTGGACACATTTACGTCTCTGTTTTGGTATCAATATAAAACGTTGACACAATGAAACACATCAGCATCTTAAAAAATACTGGGGCACAGTTGCATTCTTCCTTCCCATTAAATACTGCGTCACATTGATATGGCCTACTTTCACAGCAGACCGGCTGTGGATAAGGTGCATATATTTTTATCACGGGTTCGACGTCACGCGCTCCGCCGGCAGTAATTTCCCGCCACAGCGAGGAGCGGAAGCGCACCTGAGCCCGGCGGCGACCCCAGGAGATATCTCCCCCCTTCGTGTCCTCCGTGATGCTTAATCAAATGTCTTCCACGCCAGTGCTGGAGACAGAGCAGGGCGTTGAAGTCCCAGACCATCATTAATATTCCGTCAGCAGTCAAAGCGCAGGCCTTTCTAGTGCCTTGACTTTTACATATTAATATGGCAGGCACGGCTTCCCAACCTTCGCCGGTATTCTATCAGAAAATTAATGGCATGGCTAAGAGTTTCATTAAAATGTGAAACCGTTACAAGCAATAAAGCAGTGCAACTGCTTAGGTTTCAACAACTGCAGCGCATCAGCTAGAAGATTTAAATGTTAATTGAAAGGGAAACAGAATTCGTAGGGCATTTCCATCTATGCAAATTAATTTTTTCAATGATTTCTAGGTTCCTGTTCCAATTTCTCGTAAACTCTAAAAATGTCACTCAAGGTAATTTTATGTTTTTTAAGATGTGTGGAAAATAATCAATTTCATTATTACTGTCTGAAGTCCTCAAGGCCTAGGACGGGCTCTCTTTTTGTGGGTCCGTTTCACAAATGAGCATTCCAGGTGAAAAAACGAACACCACCATCAATATTGCCAAGAGAGAAATGCACAATGGGGGCGTGGCTTTGATGCCGAGGGGAATGGCGGCGTGAACCCGGAGCTCCACGCCCAATCCCCGATGACATCCTGAAAAACGGCACGAAATCCAGCGTGCGCGAAGGCATCCTGATAGCACGAAGCGTCGGAGGGACGGCAGAACCCCAGGGACCGGTCAAAACGCCACTCCGGCGATTAAAAGCCTCATTAGCGAGTATGATGATCACCGGGGCGCTCTGGCCCAAAAGCTCGGGCCCAAAATGGCGGACTGCGCTCGGAGCTGGAGCAATTGAGAACCGCTGGGACGCGGCGGCCCCCTCCACAGCACCGAGAGGTTAGACGGCGCCACCTGAGCCCTCCTGGTCATCGTCACTGACGGGTGCCGGAACCTTGGCCTCCTCCGCAGGCGGGGAAAGATCCGACCGCTATCTGGCCGGCACTATCACGGGGGCTTGCAAGATGGCGGCCGCCCCGTGATTCGGCAGAGGAGAGGGTTGCTACATTTTAAGCGGAGCACGACCGTCTGCTAAATGGCGAATGGCGGAAACCTGCCCTGGGCCCACTTGTGAGGAAGGCGACGCACCTGCCGAAACGGAGAGTGGATCGCCCGACGACCGGAAGCCGATGGGCGATGAGCCTAACAATGCTGTGAGCGGACGGGAAGAGCCCAGCAACAAACGAGTGAGGAGCAACCCCCGCTGGCGAACCGAGACTGAGGGAGCAAGGGACCGGTGCAGCGCTGAGCTTGACGGTACTGCCGGGGCAGTGGAGGGTAGCGCTCAGACCGGCCTGGAGATGCGAAGAGCTCTAGAGTGAGGATCAGATAGAGGCTGATTGGGGGCTCGGCCGCTGACAGTGTTGGTAGCACCTGGGCTGCTAAAGGCGCGGACGCCAGAAGGAGTGCCCCCTGCGAGAACTCACTCTGCACAGGCGGCGCCGGAAGCGGCACTGATCACAGAGGGGCCCTGGAACTGCGACAAGAACCCTGCAGCGGATTGGCACTGCGACCCAGGCCCCGAGTGTGCTTGGAGGCCTGGGAAGCATTAGGCTCTACAAAAAGGACAGCGCCACGAGCCAGGGCTCAGCAGTAGCCTGATGCCACGTCACACATCTGAGGTGAGCGAAGCCGAGAGACCGCGGTATTGGGAGAACCTCTAGACTTTGGCGGAGTGTCTCCTGAAAAAAGATTGAAGGGTGGAATGTTGCACCGGGGCTGGCTAGGCCCAGAAATAGAGAATTGAGTGCACCTAATATGTGAGTGACCCCTCGGAACTGGAAGCTGCCACAGCAGGGGGTTGCACAGCAGTTGGACACTGGGCACTGACCGACGCCCATGAACTATCGCCAGAAGTGAGCTGAAAATGGCGTAAAAGATCAGACTAGTGAATTGTTGGCCTGGAGGGAGTGCCTGCTGAGTATTCGCTACTTGGGGATCTGCAAAGAGACCCCCCCTGGAACCACGAGGGAGGCGCTGTTGGCTGGGGAAAAGTATGAGATGGGGAAACCTAAGGGGAGAGTGGAGGGGGCTGCCGGCACTGAGGCGCCGGATGGCTCGGCACAGAGCCCTACCGATCTACATCAACTGCAGGACCGTATCCTGGAAGCCATAACGGCCATGAAACACGCACTGCGACAAGATATAGCCCAAGTGGCGACAGGACCGGGGCTTCTGCAAGCGGATCACAATAAACTGAAAGACAGGGTCAAAACACGGAGGATACCCTGCAAGAGTTGGTACCGGGGCATAAATCAATGGAGGGGCGACTGGTGGATGCGCTTGACCGCATACCTGCACTGGAACAGCGGGCGGAGGACGCTGAAAACTGCAGTAGGCACAACAATGTACGCTTGGTGGGTCTGCCGGAGAAAAAAGAAGGCGATGACATGGTGGGATACCTTGACAACTGGTTGCGGTCGGAGGTGGCGCCAGAGGGCCTCTCACCTTTCTTCACCTTGGAACGAGCGCATCGAGTCCCAGCTAGACCCCCCGCCCGGTGGTGATAAAACTGTTGCACTATAAAGACGGGGACTGGCTGTTAAAAAGGGCCAGAGATGTAGGCCCATTCCAAGTAGATAATAGCAATGTAACACTGTTCCCTGATTATACATTTGAAACTCAGAAACTGCGTGCCTCCTTCTTATCGCTCAAGCGAGAACTGCGAGCGGAGGGTATCAAATACTCACTACTTTTCCCAGCCAAGCTCAGAGTTGTGGTGGATGACAAGACACTCTTCTTTCCTACATCAGCAGATGCCTGGGCGTGGTGGGACACCTACAAGGCCGGGACGGACGGGGCCAAATTTAGAGCTGAAGAGGAGAAGCATCAACAACCGATCAGGAAATCGCAGAGACTCCAAAAGCATTGGCAGAGATCTAGGAAACCAACGGAATCGCAAACGGAAGAGGAGAGAAGGGTAGCGCTGAAAGCAGTGGTGGACTTGTCGGGGACGGGGAGCACCCGAACACGCAGGGGCTCGGACTCGGAGGGCCATGCTACGGGCTCGGAAACGGACCTGTCGGAACTTGGTGGTGCCAAGGGCCCAGTGGTGACGCCGCAGACATCGGAAGAAATTATTGAAGCTTGAGGTCTAAGACGAACAGTGCACACTATACATGAAGCCTGGGGGGGCTGATGCCTGCCGCTGTTGAAGCATACAACAAGGCAGATTGGATGCTTGTGAGTGTTTGTGGGGATTGTGGGGCGGGGGGGTTGGGACTGTGGTAGTCACCCTCGGTGCCGAGTTACGCCCTGCTGGCCCATAAGGTCACCGTAGTGAAGACTGAGGAATAGGTGGGTGGTTGTGGGGGGTTAGCTAGCCATTATTAAAGTTTGGATGGGAGCTGCTTTTGCGAAGTTAAGTCCTGTTCTGGGGGGGAGGATGCCGAGAGTAGTTGAGGTGGCTCGAGGCGATGGGCATGGGGAGAAGGAGCCATTTGTTTTAGGGTTGGGGTTGGGTTGGGGGGGTGCCACCACAAACGCCTGGATGTGGACTTATGCTACTTTATGTTGGTTAATATGGGACTGTGGCTAATTCTGGAGCAGTGAAATGTGTAACCTGGAATGTGAGGGGACTGCATACGATGGCAAGGAGGTACAAAGTTCATGCTTACTTAGTTCGTAGAGGGGTCCAGATTGCGTTCTTGCAGGAAACACATGTGACAAAACAGGAGGGTATTGCGCTGCAGCGAAGATGGAGAGGGCAGTTGTTCAACACCACTTACTCTGCATTTTCAAGGGGCGCGTTGATCTGGATACGGGCGGGAGTTCCCTTCCAAGTGGTTAGACACGTAATAGACCCAGAGGGTAGATTTGTGGCCGTAGAGGGGAAACTTAGGGGCCGGGATATAGTGCTATGTAGCGTGTATGCACCCAATGTCGACCAAGCGGCCTTCTTAACGAAGCACTCCGGAGTGCTGGCGAGTTACCTGACGGGCCCCGTTATCATGGGAGGAGACTTTAACTCAGTAGTAGATACTGCTCTGGACAGGTCCCATCCACCGCTAGGTGCGTCCCCAGTGCACAGACTGGCAAAGCGTAGGAGTGAGTGGCAGGAGAGATGGGAGTTGGAGGACGCTTGGAGAGTGCAACACCCAACTATGAGAAACTACTAGTATTATTCTAGCCTGCACGACCTCCATGTCCGCCTTGACGCTTTTTTGTGCTCCCCGCTCGTGATCACTGCTGTGGCAAATACTGAATACTTAACACGCACACTGTCTGATCATAACCCCTTGCTACTGACGCTTAATTGGATGACTGAGACCTCGTGAGTCCCGACGTGGCAACTGCGGCCGGACACTCTAGACGACCCATTGTTTCGGGAGGCGCTAGGAGAGAGGATTACACAATATTTTGAGGAAAATAATGGCACCTCGACATCCAGAGCGATGGAGTGGAATGCCTTCAAGGTTGTCATCAGAGGCCACTGCATAGGGAAATATGCAGGAGTACGCAAGGCTCTGTTAGATGATTTAGATAAGGCAGAGAGGGCATTGAAGAAGGCAGAATTGGCACGACCTAATCATCCTGAGCTACAGGGCGTGGTCTGCGAGGCCAAGGAGGCAGTGGCGGTCGAAATGGAACGGCTCCGAAGCTTTGACCACAAAACCTATTTGACAAGGGCGCATGCCGAGGGGGACAAGGCTGGGACGCTGCTCGCTTGGTTGGCTAACCCCACTAGGCGCGGCCACCCGATCTTGGCCATTGAAGGGGAGGAGGGCCGCATATGCAACACCCAAACAGAAATATTGGACAGCTTCCAAGCGTATTATGGAACGCTTTATGAAAGCGCGTTGGAAGGACGAGAATGTGAAATTGACGCCTTCCTGGAGGGACTGCAATTGCCGCAGCTAGACCAAGAGCAGGCGGAAGCCCTGGGCATGGACATTACACTAGGGGAAATAGGGAATGCGGTGAAGCAAATGGCTAGAAACAAAACCCCGCGCTTGGACAGATTGCCCATAGAATTTTACAGTAAATACCTGGGACAACTTGCCCGCGGCTCCAAATTGTATACAATGAAGCCAAGACTAGAAGCAGACTACCTCAATCGATGTGCGAAGCACTGATGATTCTGTTACTGAAGCCGGGGAGGGAGAGCGACAGACCAGCATCCTATCGGCCGTTGTCCATGTTAACAACGGACTACGAAATCCTAAGTACCATATTGGCGACCAGACTGTTGCAACACATGACGGAGCTGATCCACAGTGACCAGTCCGGCTTCATTCCCAAGCGAAACACAACTATCAATGTACGCCGGTTGATACGATTAATGGGTGACCCAATGCTGAAGGCGGGAACGCCCTTAGTATTGTCAATCGATATCAAGAAGGCGTTTGATAGTTTGGAGTGGGAGTATCTGTACACGGTCATGAAGTACTTTGGCCTTGGAGATGGTTATATAGGTTGGATGAAAGTGTTGTATACATCAGCGATGGCACGAGTGCGGGTGGACTCCCTCATTTCGCACCAGTGTCGGGTGAGCCGTGGCACTAGACAGGGGTGTTTGTTATCCCCCTTGCTGTTTGCATTAGCGATAGAGCCATTCGCGGCAGAAGCCAGGACGGGACATTATTACAAAGGCCTAATCTACAGGGAAGCCCACAGGTTATCTCGCTGTACGCGGATGACCTCCTATTATTTCTAGAGGACGCAAGTGAGGCGCTGGAGGGCGCAGAAAGACTTCTTGCGCTCTTTGGCAGGCTGTCAGGTCTAAAAGTCAATTGGTCTAAATCCTGCTTATTTCCATTGCGACAAGGGGAGATGCGACCTGCCACTCACCAGATGCTCAACTGGGAGCCTAATTGCTTGAAATATTTGGAAGTACATGTGTATCACAAAGCTACAGATCTGCTGGAGGGCAATGTGGGTCGCTGTATCCGAGCACTGAGGGGCAGCATGTCCTTTTGGGCCACCCTCCCGCTCTCGGTGATGGGATGCATTTCATTAGTGAAAATGATAGCCGGACCATGCCTCCTACTACTTCCGCACACTGCCTGTGTGGATACCCGGCTCTGTCTTTCGACAACTGAGGTCACTGTTGATATCGTTTCTGTGGGGCACGGGCAGGCGCAGAATAGCGCTAGCTACTTTGCTCCGACCAAAAGACGAGGGGGTCCCAGATTTTGAGCTCTATTATCTGGCGGCTCAGTTGCAGGTTTTCACACAGGAGGTGGCAAGGGTGTTCCGGGGTCCGGAGAACGAGAGGGACGGGGGAACCCCCCGCCATGTCCTGGCGTACATCACCCTACAGCAGAGGCTCACCCTCAGAGAGCTGTCACTAGAGGAGCAGACGTTCAGGCTCTGCTGGAATCGATCGTGACGACGAGCGGGGTGCGACGTATGTACGCACCCGAGATACCGCTGGGAATGGTGACGGCACTCCCTAACGGCGGCGATTGGTTGCGGTTGCAGGGGTGGGAGGATGCAGGGCAGCAAGTACTAGGGGAACTCTACGAGGATGGAGCGTTAATCCCATACCAAACCTTACAAGAAAGATTTGACCTCCCGAGGGGGGACTATTTGATGCATGCGGCTGTGACCAGAGCCGTGCAGGTGCACTGGGGGGAAGGGCTTCTGGAGCCCGCTACGTCCATGGCCTGTCAATACACTATGATGGCAGCTGGTACTTATAAAGCGGTAACGTGCTTATACTGAAGAATAGAATGCTGCGTGAAACTTTGCAACCTCTTATAGCACTGAAAGCTAAATGGGAATTAGATCTTCAGACAGAGATCCCTGATACCTCCTGGGCGCAAATAATGAGGCACGCAAGGAAGAGCACGAGGAACGCACGTTTCCAACTGATACATTTTTATATCCTTCATAGAGCCTACCACACACCAGGTAAAATTGGAAAGTATTTCGGAGTGGAGAACGCGGCTTGCCCCAGATGTAACACGGCAGAGGAGGACCGGGGCCATATGCTATGGGACTGCCCACACCTACGGGACTATTGACGGGAGGTTGGCGAGACATTAAACGAAGTAACGGACAGGGAATTGCAATCTACCATGGCTGTGGGAGTATTGCATTGGTTCCCGCACACACCCAAGAATAGAATAACAAGTACATTTATTGATATGGGGTTAGTACTGGCCAAGAGGGAAATAACTGGAAATTGGAAATCGAAAAAGGGTCCCACACATAGGAGGTGGGTTAATGAGTGTCTTAAGTGGGCGGCGAGCGAAAGTACGCTCAGGTATCAACTGGCTCACCGCAAATCTGACGACAGGGCACTGGAGGCGGTAGCGGCATGGGAGCCTATGGTACAGGCTTTGCGAGACAGCACGGTAAAGGAGGAGGACGGAATTTCCAACTCAGGTGCTGAAGCTCCCACAGACACACCAGGTGCACTTTCTTCGTAGATCATTAAACACTCCTGATAGCACTCATACACTGATACACTAACAGTGAGTTCAGGCATAGGTGGGGGCACTCGGAGGTGGGTGGGGGAGGGAGATAGGGAGTTAGGAAGTTGGGGAAGGAGAGGTTTGGGAGGGGGGAGATGAAAAATATAAAAGCAGACTGAAGATGTCCTTGCTAGGGAAATACTACTGCTCAGAGGTTGCCGTGAATAATGTTCCATCACTCGACGCCGCCCGACCTCCAGGTTGTGGGCTTATGGGCCGTGTATGAGAACCATGTGCACAAGAAATACTCATTAGTGCTAGTAGTGTAAGGTGTTTATAATTGTATGATGTGTAACTTGATTCTGCAATAAAAACGGTTTAAAAAAAAAGAGAGGAATGCAAAATGTCAGGTTTAAATACCTCCCAGGTGACTTTCACTTCAGGCCAGCTGTCACGTTTATGCAGACCTGTAACGCTAATGAACTGCAGAGCATTTTAATTCTTAAATGTGTTTTTTAACGGGTTGTTATTGCTAAAATGAAGACATCTATTACATATTGGTAGAGTATAGTCTTAATAAAGTGATGTAAGAATTTCCACTTTTTCAAAAAGATTGTGTGGTAGTCCTGCTCTCCCAGCATTATCTCTGCAGGAAGGGACATCGCTGCATTTTTACCAGCATCTATGATACGACCAAAATCGTGTTTAAAAAGAAGCCAGACAGCTGAATCATTCCCTAGCCCTCATCTCAATAGGAAATTATACCACTGTATTTTAAGTATCAATTTCTACAGGAAGTGACATCACTGGTTATCTGCCAAAAACCGTCCCTAAAGGAACAAGCATTGGCATAGCCAATAGGTCTCGCCTTTGGGACCTTATATGTCTTCAGCCATGCAACAGTTGATGTTGTTGCACCAAGAATATTGTACTGCATAACTAAACACTTCTAAGGTCCCAAAGGCGAGACCTATTGGCTATGCCAATGCTTGTTCCCCTTCCTTTTGAGTAGGAACTGTGTGGTACTGTGGCTAGACCTTGCGTTGGCAGCCGTATTCCAGCTCTTCCCCACAGCCAGGGAAGAGAGATGTGCTCTGCTCTCTAGCCCTGTGGTACCCAGATGTAGGTATCCATGGCAGGCAAGAAAGAGTGAGAAAGATCTGACGCAGCATGACTTCTCCTTGCTGCCTGTAAAAAGGCCACATCTGTTGCTCCTGGAAAGAATGAGGACGTTCAAGTGGGGGGGGGGAGGTAGGGATATTGTTTGGTTATAAAGCACAAATAAAATGTATTCTGTAACAAAATATTTTGTTTGAATTTCTAATTGTTTTCACTGTTAACGAAGAAAGCATCGGGGGCTGCTCCTCCGTTTTAGCGGAGGAGCGTTGTCCTACCTGCTGCAAGCCCAACAAGCACACTCGAATAAGTAAAATGGCATATCAAGCCATTTCACTTAAACGTCGCAGTGTGATTGCAGGTGACTGGGCTGAATTCTTCAATTGCAGTATTACAGCTGCCCTTGCAATGCGCATGTTGGGTTGGCCGACTCTAATGCTACGGTCAGTCTGACCTGCGGACTGTAAACCCAGAAATGCCCTGGCTCTGAAACAGCCGGGGGATTACTGGCACAGGCCCCCAGCCTCAGAATAAGCACTGGGTTAGCGTGCTCCCACCATTCCTGGAGCTGCTCTAAGAATGAGAGCAGCTCCAGGTTTAGCTGTATTGATTGCCACTGATCAGGAAGTCTTTCCCTTTCCTGCTTGTGCACGCTGATCGGGAAGAGAGGTGTGCAGCGGGGTTAGCAGTATATGGTAAGTCTGGCGCCATAGCACCCACCACATTTTTAAAATTGTAGCCGCCACTGGAAAGCATACAGGAAGCTTTGAGAGAATGTCAATGCGTTGTTGGCTGTCAGAAAGACATTAGAGACACGAGCCCATTAGAGAAAAGACGGGTCAGGACTCAGGCATCTCCAGACACAGGAACTACTGAAGTGTATGTAAGAGAAGGAGAAACATTAGTATTGTGTCTCTAACCACCAGAAGCCTTCTCAATAAACCCTGGCTATTGACAAAGGAAAGACACCATCTCACCTTCTGTGGCAACTGGTGACGAAATGCACCCCATATATCCAGAGCAAAATCTAGTCTCAGTGGAGGATGATGGATTTGAGATTGGAAGACTAGAATTCCCAGTAGCAATCTCTGAAAAGAGCTGACATTCATGTTTAATGTCCATCTGTCTACTTTGTTACCCTTTCTGTTTCCTTCCACATTTGTGAGCCCTGCCTGTCGGATGGTAAAGTGACAGCGTCCCAGTGCATTATGTTTCCAAATTGCCATTACCAATTGCTGTGAAATCCTGTTACAGATGTCACTTATTGCACCCCTACAGTGTACCATTAATCATGGTGTTGACTTTTATCCTTGTTAACCACTTTCAGGCGTTTGTGCTTGCCTTTATTTTATTTTATCTGTAAGTGGATACATGGGAAAGTTTCTGTGTCAGCTCTTCGCTCCTTCACTGTCTTTCTACAGTTTTGTCTCATAAACCATAAAGCTCTGGCTGGATTAGTTTCCTTAGGAAGACTTTATTGCAACCGTGTCTGTAAGTATCAGTGTTGTAGTCATCCTGTGATAGGCATGCATGAGCTGTATTGGGCAGTGTTCACATTGTTTCATTGACTTCCACAGTTGCTTGGCAGATTACTAAATGAAAAAAGCTAATTATCTCACAAGACATGGCGAGAACGCTGTTGCGACCTGCGGGCTTAGGCAGGGCGGAGTGAAGCAGGTGCTTAATAACACCCCCAGGCTACAGCTACAGGTGACTATGCGATCTTGTTTAACAACCACTAAACTTAACAGGTGTATACTGTTGAGAAGCCAATGGAGCAGACTGTCTGCTTCAGTTTTCCTGTTTGTTGCTCTGTATCTTGTGGAGTACCGTTTGAGCATCTTTGACATCTCGGAGGAAGACTGTATTAATGTACTTTCATAGCTTGTGTGAAGCAGAAGAGGTGTCCATTTCATTTTATGGCTCACATGTGTACATCTCTTCGGAAAGCCAAGGTGTCAATTGAAATCTTTAATTCTACTTCATGCAACCTGAGGCAATTATGAAAGGGAAGACTTACATGGGGCACAACTTAAACAAAACAAGCGCCTTCCTCGCGCTTATAGGAGGCAGTAGGGGAGGGGCGGGAGGAGGGGGTGACTGCTGGGGCAAAAGTGAAAGCGTTTCACTTGCGAGAGCGAGCAGTACCAGGAGTGATAATTGCTACCATATGGTGCCGCGCGCTCCCGCAAGTGAATCGCCACACGTGCACGCATTGCCATTGAAGGCAATTAAAAGCGTGCACTTTTTTGCCTGAAAACGCATCGATGGCTAAAGGTCTTTTTGCCTATATAGCGCATGTGCGCTGCGTAGGCGAGACCTAAAAAGCCAGACACGCAAACTTTATTATCCAGCATCCATCACTACAGGAAGTGATATCAATGCATTTCCCAGCATCCATATCCACAGGAAGTGACATCACCAGTGTCCATTCAAAGCCATCTCAAACGAAGAAATGATACAAGTGTGTTTAATCCATCTCCAGATGCTATCCCTGCAGTTTGTCTCATCCATATTTACAGGAAGTAACATAACTTCCTGCCCTCTACTTCCTGTGCTCCACTAAGGCATCCTATTGCCCAGACCTCCCAAGCAACAATTGGACACTGTCACGAACACCACCATTAAAGGGCAAGGTAAACATTGAACAGCCAACATGAGTTTATGGAGACCGAAGCTGGATGGCTGCCATGGCCCATCTTGTGCCTAAATAACATGTTCTGCAACTTTAGTGTACGCTGGTATAATGTATAAGTGGGTCAGAAGGTGGTGGCAGCTCCTGTTCCTCGCTGGGGGCATTGGATTAGCGAGAGGCTGCAGTGACTACAACTGTAGTTTTATCAGGCTACTAGCGGTGTTCCTGCATGATTTCGATGCAGGCACCCAACTATCATTTTTAACATTGCTTAATTGTTCATGTAAACCTGTTTTTAAAAATACATCGTACTGCGCACTTACTTCCTCCTGTGTGGCCTCCCCAGCCCCGGTCCACCACGGCTGCTCGTGCCAATTGTGTGGAGGGCGGGTGCCATCTTGGGTGTAGCCTGAAGGCTGCCTAGACCGCAGTTAGCGGTCCAGCTGCTCGGGGGTGATTACCATAAATTGACAGGATTCCCAGTGCTCGCTGTGGGTCCGCAGGTGGTGGCAGCTCCTGTTCCTCACTGGGGGCATTGGATTAGCGAGAGGCTGCAGTGACTACAACTGTAGTTTTATCGGACTACTAGCGGTGTTCCTACATGATTTCGATGCAGGCACCCAACTATCATTTTTAACATTGCTTAATTGTTCATGTAAACCTGTTTTTAAAAATACATCGTACTGCGCACTTACTTCCTCCTGTGTGGCCTCCCCAGCCCCGGTCCACCACAGCTGCTCGTGCCGATTGTGTGGAGGGCGGGCGCCATCTTGGGTGTAGCCTGAAGGCTGCCTAGACCGCAGTTAGCGGTCCAGCTGCTCGGGGGTGATTACCATAAATCACGATGTGTTCCCGTGCACGCAGTGGATGAGCGCAGCGGGCGCCCCGAATGCATGCCGAAGTCACGCCAAAGTCAAGCCCGTCTGCACCCGTCCGCGGCCTGACGGGGCCAGGGGCTCGTCCTTATGCACCTTTTATCTCCTACTCCTCTGAGGGCCTTAAATCCCTACAGGGCAATTGGTCCCTTCGCCCGGGCGGAGTATAACTTCCAACTCCTCCCCTCCACCCCCATCGACCCCACCGAGCACCTTGTGGTTCGCTCCTCCACTTTTTCACCCCCGCTCATTTGCTTACTAATGTATCGACCACCCCAGCCCACTCCTCTGTTTATGCCAGCCTTTCAGGACCTACTGGCTACGCTGGCGGTCAATTATGCCTCAGTCCTAGTGCTAGGTGATTTTAACTACTGGCCCACAGATCCCTTTGAATGTACAGCCTCCAAGCAATTTACAGAACTACTCCAATCTTTGAATTTTATCCCCCACATTCAAGTTCCGACACATGTACATGGTCACATGTTAGACCAAGTTTGGTCTCTCAATTACTCCATTTCTTCTACATCCGTGTCCCCATGCCCATGGTCTGACCATGCTCTTATTTCGTTCTCCCTTCACCTTAACCCTGCAACTAAGGTTCCGCTTGCAAAAAACACCTGGGCACGGAACTGGAACCGTGTTGATCTTACCTCACTTTCATCTTCCCTCTTGAATTCCTCACCGGACCTGGCGGGCCTATCCTCCTCATCACAAGCCACTGTGATTGATACCTGGCTCGCGGGAGGCTGCAATTCAGTAGCCCCCTTACGTCGGATTTCAACTAAAAGACCTAAGGAGGCAAACCTGTCATATGGTCACTGCGTTTCTATATATTGTGTTAAGTTAGCATGAGTTTATTAAATGTTTAAACAACATATTTTCCTTCGGCTTCAGTTTGCACACGACACCTAATTGTTATAATAGCTTTCAACCTAGATGAAAGATGTGATTTATTTGAGAATAATATGTTATTGCTCTGATATCAGTTGTGCTTGGTACACTTGGTACAACTGTCTGCACACTGAGAACTGCACCCTCTAAGAATAACCTAACACAAGGTTGCTGAAGGCCTGATCCTCGCACCACATTAGACATAACACAAATAATGTTGCTGCCGACATTGGGCTCTACGCGGGTTTAAGATAGAGTTACAGGGAATGAATCAACACACTTGATGCTTCGCATGCAGAGAGCTGGTAGCTGTTGATGTGATCTTCTCCTACTGACCATTAGAGGCATGGGCCCGCCCTGCTAAAAACCCAAATGAGACCTTCTTAGATATAATATAGTATGCTAAATAGGGTGCGCGAAATATAGGTGATACAAATTTCTATAGATTTTGCATTATAATATGCTATCACCGTTCGCTTACTATGGACTAGTGACTATGCTGATAACTCTGATTTTTATAATATGTATGTTGATATTATATAGGATACTGCGTTTGAGAACCTTGCATTGAAAAATAAATATTTCAAACTTGCACGTGTGTTCTTTGACTCCCAGTTTTGTTTGAAATGATTATATAGCGAAAGAGTGTTCATATGTTCCACGATACCTGAGGTACCCTAAGTTCATGTTCTGGATTGTCTAAAGTCATTGGGAAGTTGTTAGTACCAATGAGACACTGTAGCTAGCTTAGTAAGGGGATTTCTGATACTAAGGTGAGTTTTGGGTCACCCTAGCTCACCCAGGTTCTAGATCTCTGTGCACAGTTCTGTGGGAGAACGGAGAATGGAGACTTAAAGGAAAAAAAGTTGACCCTCCGGCGAGCTGAGAGGCTGTGGAGAAGGGAATACTGTCCCCTACAGAAAACTCACTATCTCACACTATTGCATGAGTATAAAAAAGCCATCCTGGGAGCCAAAACTGCCCATTTCTCATCAAGAATTCTGGCGGCAAAGAACCAATCTAGGGAAATCTTCACCATCGTACATGATTTAGCTTTTTCTGGGAGGACCATTCCTAAACCCCCTCCTACCCAGTCCCTGTCTGACTCACTGAATTATTATTTTCTGGACAAAATTTCAAATATAAAGATCAATATCCCACCTCCCTCCTCTACTTATGTTGACCCCCTCCCTCCCACGGTCCAGTCTTGTCTACTTTCGATCCCCCCTCTCACTGAAGAAGTATTTTTGGAAACTCTCCTTAAAGTAAAGTCAGGTTCTCCGGCTGATATCTGTCCGGCCCGCATCCTCCAACGGATCTATTCCGTCTGCACTCAGCCCCGATCACCTTCCTTAACAGTTCCCTTGCGCAAGGGGTTGTAATTCCAGCTCTCAAATCTGCCTCAATTATGCCTATCTTAAAGAAACCTGGCGCCGACCCGTCCGCCCCAGTTAACTATCGGCCCATCTCCTTGCTGCCCTACTTGGGCAAGGTGCTTGAGCGCCATGTTACCTCGGTACTCAGCGCCCACGTGGAAGCAACCGGGGGCTTGGCGCCTTGTCAAGCGGGCTTTCGGCCTAGGCACTCTACTGAGTCCGTCGTGGTGTCTGTCCTGGACAACCTCAGGGAGGGCATGGACCAAAACAAACATCAGGCCCTGGTGCTCCTCGATCTCTCCGCCGCTTTTGATACGGTGGACCACTCCATCTTGCTTTCACGTATCAGAGCGGCGGGAATCGGGGGCTCAGCCCCGGTCTGGCTATCGTCCTTTCTGCGGGATCGCACCCAGGCTGTCCGGCTGGGGGATTTCACGGCAAATCCACTCAAGATCACTTGTGGTGTTCCCCAGGGTTCCTCTCTTTCTCCTCTTCTGTTCCATCTTTACATCTATCCTCTAATTTTCGCACTCCAGCAGCTGGAGGTCACTGTATATAATTATGCGGATGACCTCCAGCTTGTCTTCAATCTTTCTTCTTCTTCCCATTCTATCTCCAACTTTCAGACTATTATGATTTTCATCAGGGACTGGATGAGCCACAACCACCTGAAGTTGAACCCGGATAAAACCGAGCTGGTTCTCACTGGCGGCTCTTCCAGTCCCTGGTACTCTTTTTTCTGGCCCTCTTCCCTAGGTCCCCCTCCCACTCCCTCTCCTACAGTTAAGACCTTAGGCATTAAAATGAATAATCACCTCACCCTTCACTCACAAATTAGTTCTGTCGTCTCCTCCTGCTTCTTCACTCTCCGCACTATTCGCACTGTTTCCCGTTTTTTCTCTCCCTTGGCACTTAAGTTGATTATGTCTGCCCTAGTGATCTCCCGGCTGGATTATGCCAACGCCCTGTACAACGGCATTCCAGCCTATAGTCTACAAAAGCTCCAGCTGGTGCAAAATCAGGCGGCTCGGTTAGTGTACGGCCTCCCCCGCTCCCATCATTCAACGCCGTTACTGAAGGCGCTACATTGGTTGCCTGTCAGGCTACGTTCCCTCTTTAAAACCGGCTGCATGGTTTTCCTGGCACACCAGGGATCAGCCCGGCCTTTATCATCTCCCTGATAAAGGAATATGTCCCCACCAGAGAGCTCCGATCATCTTCCCAATCCCTTTTACAGGTACCCCGCTATAAGAGGAAAAAGTGGGGAGGGGCCAATTTCCCATTCCTGGCACCCACCTTTTGGAACTCCCTCCCCGACCATCTACGGTCGACCAAACACTACTCCCTCTTCCGTAAGGGCTTGAAAACCTTTTTGTTCAATCAAGCCTTCCCGCTGTACTCCTTTCATTGCTTTGCTCCTGCTTACTATGTCTCCTAAGCGGCAAGAAACCGTTCGGTGTACGCTGCGCTATACAAATATTTTAAATTCAAATTCAATTCATAACATGTTAACCACGTTACCTACTAAACTATTGACATAAGCAAGTGTATTTAAATCTGCTGTACGCTACAAACCACGGTAAAACAGCATTCATATTAGATTATAAAACATAAGCATGTTCTTAATCATAAGCGTAAACATTACTGTAATGCATAGGAGTATATGAGCATGATATAAATAGGATCTAAGTTTTCAAAAACCTTCTTTTTCTGGGGGGAAAAAGTCCATCTTACGAGAATCCAACAGAGAACAGTCTCATCATTTCCCTTTTTGTCTTCTCGCCGTCACACCTCATCGTCCTTAGAAATAGCAGGTGTGAAAGTGTTGCAGTACCCATAATCTTACAAGAGTGTTGGATAAAGCACAACTTGTATCCAATAGCAATGCTTATAACAACTAAAATTGGAACAATTCCCAGGAGCGAAAACCTCCTCCAGCCACGTCACAGATGCTGTTGGGACTTAGATCAGGGCCACTTTGTTTCTCGTTCAGCATTTTTAAAATCTTTGTATTTTTATCTATCTGCTCATGTACACTAAATGAAGCATTGTGGTGATGGGTACAGCATTGTGTCTCTACAATTGCAAAGACCCCAAAGGAAAATCTAAGGCCATTCTATTTTAAATTAGTATTTTGGCATGAGCATCTAACTGTTCTGTCACTAACCATAAAGCCAAATCTATGAAATGTTAATTTTCTCTAAATTTCTTCTTTTCTACTTATTTCATCTACAGCCACTCTATGCCTTTTCGTTCTAACAGGCGACCATCAAAGTGATTTATGGATGAAATGATGTATCCTGGAAAACAACTCCCAGTCCAGTCCATAGGCAGCCAAGGGTAAGCTTGTGAACTGCAAATAAAATATACATGACCTCCCTGCGGGCGGCATTTGAGAAACAAGCAGCTATGGGGAAGACTGTACCCCACGGGAATAGACTCAAACAGATTGTTCTCCACTGTTCAATCACATTTGCTATGTCTAACAAAAACAGTAGAGAAAATGGTTTCTTGATGCTTGAAATTCTTCTCAATGTGACTTGAGTCACTCCTTGCATGTTGCAGTTCAGTGTGCAAGGTTTCTGCAATGCCAGGAGCTGCTTTAATACTGTGTATAATACCTTTCCTGGAAGAACGCATATCTAATGTCTGTCACCACTTGAATATTGTGTGTTTGCTGGGGATAACAGTGACATGTGACTCATAGCTAGGTTACACGATCCTACGCTAGGCTGCATGTGCATCTGTGGGACGCATCTCAGACATACTCACTCATAACTCATTACAAACACAATAGCCTCACATTACCATAATAGTATATATATATATATATATATATATATATATATATATATATATATATATATATTTTTAATCCAAAATGCCCAAGAGCTTTGAACTCGCACTCCAGCAGATGTCACCTTACGGTATTAAAACACGGAGACCAGCCTCGGCATGTTAGGGAGCTTTATTGCTTTCTGCCTACGCGTTTCGAGACCACCGTCTCTTCATCCAGGGCAGCTGCAAAACATGGCACAGACATTTCCTCATTGATCGCACCTTTATGTAACCTCAGTCGGGCCGCGTTCATCGCGCTAATTTTACCAGTGCATGTAGGAACTTGTAGTCCTCGGAAAATCATTTATCTCCCACAGTGGGTTCTGTGACGACGTTCACTTGTTGCAGCATTCACTCGCATTAAAGCACCCTCAGTGGGCCCCACGATGCCTGGTAGGTCCATTAATTCCACATTAGCTGTGCTACTCGCAACGGGACACAGTTCAATGTTGCGTAGCCTCTTCCTTTTAAGATGGTGCAAGTTCCACGGCAGGGCGCCGTGTAAGTAGTTTTTTATCCAAAATGCCCAAGAGCTTTGAACTCGCACTCCAGCAGATGTCACCTTACGGTATTAAAACACGGAGACCAGCCTCGGCATGTTAGGGAGATTTATTGCTTTCTGCCTACGCGTTTCGAGACCACCGTCTCTTCATCCAGGGCAGCTGCAAAACATGGCACAGACATTTCCTCATTGATCGCACCTTTATGTAACCTCAGTCGGGCCGCGTTCATCGCGCTAATTTTACCAGTGCATGTAGGAACTTGTAGTCCTCGGAAAATCATTTATCTCCCACAGTGGGTTCTGTGACGACGTTCACTTGTTGCAGCATTCACTCGCATTAAAGCACCCTCAGTGGGCCCCACGATGCCTGGTAGGTCCATTAATTCCACATTAGCTGTGCTACTCGCAACGGGACACAGTTCAATGTTGCGTAGCCTCTTCCTTTTAAGATGGTGCAAGTTCCACGGCAGGGCGCCGTGTAAGTAGTTTTTTATCCAAAATGCCCAAGAGCTTTGAACTCGCACTCCAGCAGATGTCACCTTACGGTATTAAAACACGGAGACCAGCCTCGGCATGTTAGGGAGCTTTATTGCTTTCTGCCTACGCGTTTCGAGACCACCGTCTCTTCATCCAGGGCAGCTGCAAAACATGGCACAGACATTTCCTCATTGATCGCACCTTTATGTAACCTCAGTCGGGCCGCGTTCATCGCGCTAATTTTACCAGTGCATGTAGGAACTTGTAGTCCTCGGAAAATCATTTATCTCCCACAGTGGGTTCTGTGACGACGTTCACTTGTTGCAGCATTCACTCGCATTAAAGCACCCTCAGTGGGCCCCACGATGCCTGGTAGGTCCATTAATTCCACATTAGCTGTGCTACTCGCAACGGGACATAGTTCAATGTTGCGTAGCCTCTTCCTTTTAAGATGGTGCAAGTTCCACGGCAGGGCGCCGTGTAAGTAGTTTTTTATCCAAAATGCCCAAGAGCTTTGAACTCGCACTCCAGCAGATGTCACCTTATGGTATTAAAACACGGAGACCAGCCTCGGCATGTTAGGGAGCTTTATTGCTTTCTGCCTACGCGTTTCTAGACCACCGTCTCTTCATCCAGGGCAGCTGCAAAACATGGCACAGACATTTCCTCATTGATCGCACCTTTAGCGCGATGAACGCGGCCCGACTGAGGTTACATAAAGGTGCGATCAATGAGGAAATTAAAATTAGCGCGATGAACGCGGCCCGACTGAGGTTACATAAAGGTGCGATCAATGAGGAAATGTCTGTGCCATGTTTTGCAGCTGCCCTGGATGAAGAGATGGTGGTCTCGAAACGCGTAGGCAGAAAGCAATAAAGCTCCCTAACATGCCGAGGCTGGTCTCCGTGTTTTAATACCGTAAGGTGACATCTGCTGGAGTGCGAGTTCAAAGCTCTTGGGCATTTTGGATAAAAAAAAAAAAAAAAATATATATATATATATATATATATATATATATATATATATATATACACACACACACACACACACACATATATATATATATATATACATATATATATATACATAGGTAGTTATAGTTAGGATTATTTTCAATAGGAAATCGCAACATTCTATTGGGAATAACTTTGACGCTGGTTGAGGAATCTGCCTGAAAATTTCCTAAAATTTGCCTCCTGGCGTTCCGCTCCTTCCCTGAAAGTTTGGGGGGGATTCGTCAAGCAGGGGCCGAGATAAAAATGGGGTCCCAAAACGTGTTTTCCCCATGTTAATTTCCATAGGGCGGTCGACCTCACTTTCAGCCCGAACGGCTGAATGGATTTCCACCAAACTTTGCAAAATTGTAGGGACTGGTAGCCAGATGTGCCTTTGCTATGTCTCAAGATATGTGCTCCAGTGGATTTTGAGTAATGTAGGTAAAAAAAAAATATATATATTTATAAGCGCGCCCCGGTACGCGCACCGGGACGCTAACCAGCCTGCTACGCGAGTTCGCGCGCGGAAAGCTGATTGGCTCTCGGGTGTCTTTCAACATTCCAAACAGTCCGGAGAGGCCGCCATCTTGTGTCTCGGTAGGATCGAGACACAAGAGGTGGCAAAAACAAAGGGGGATATGACCATAAGGGGGCAGAGTAGACCCCCCTGACCCCCTAGGTTTGATGTGGGGGCTATAAAAGGGCCCCGCGGGACAATTTTTTTTTTTTTCGATTTGCGCTGGGGAAGCGCCCGGTATGCGCACCGGGGAGCAAACCGGGGAGCCTACCATGGGGAAAAAAGAATGACAGAGTTTTTAAAAAATGTAGCCTTTTTTTTTATAAATTCGAGGTAGTTCTAAAAAGAACAGTTTTTTTCTTCTCTTTGTTGTTTTATATTTTTTTAATGTTTTTTTGAATATTTTGTACTATTTTTGGCTTTTATGAACTATTTTATATTTTTTTGTTATTTTTATGGGGAGAAACAAAAAACAGGGAATTGTAAACGGCTCAACTGAAGCAAAAAAAAATAAGGAAAAAAATATTGTCTTTTGGAGCAATTGTTGTTGTCACCAGCACGGTTGATGAGCTTTATGCTTTGCTCACCATAGGTGATGGTCTTACCACAAAATATACAAGAGATCTTGTATTCCCCAAACTGTGGTTGTATGTTTGGGACCATCTCCCTTGTCTCTGGTCCCGATGGAGTGGGTTGCTTTCGTTTGGAGGTGATGGGTGAAGATTGGGGAGGGCTGCTGGCCAGTTCTCCCACCTCTGCCGCAGCATAGTTGTTGAGATGTTTGCGCTGCATGTGCCGAATCATGGTGTTATTGCCAAATGAGTATTTCTTATTTGGGTTCCCCCTTGAAAGTTCAATGCCACAGATTTGGCAAGTCACTTTTGGCGCATTCACTTTCTTCTTGCCCTCTGGGATGGAAAAAAACTCCCACACAATGTGCTGCTTTTGCCTATATGGGGTATTGTCTTCTGGTAGGAATGTCCATTTTAAAGTACACAATATTAGTCAGAGATCTCCAAACAGGTCTTCCTCAGTCAAAGGACAAAGTCAGAATAAGGAAAAAAGGTGGGGGCTTTCATCATTTGGAAAAAAAACTGTCCTGAACCAATGAAAAGTGTTATTTTCAGGACACATGACCCAGGCTTTCATCATTTGGAAACCAAAACTGTTCTGCACCAATAAAAAGTGCACATGACCCAATGCGCTTATGCTACGCGCCCCCGGGCGCGCCCCGGGGCGCGTCGCGGGGCACGTCGCGTAAGCGCGTCGGATGCTCACGTTGCACGATCGTATTCGCTCGAGTGCTTCTGGGTGCGCTTACGCCGTGCATATCATGCGGACGTGGCTACGCGATATGTCACGATGATGTTTTCGCTCGCGGCAATAGCGCTAACGGGACACTCACCGGTGCGCGCCCCGGGGCGCACCGGAAAACTGCGCTTTCCGGTGCGCTCACCGGGGCGCGCACCGGGAGCGCTCCAGGGTAAAAAAAAAAGTAAAAATGGTATTATATAAATATACATATACAATATAGGATTCATTATAAAAAATATTACATTTCATAGGTTTGAGGCCCTACATATAGTTAGGAATTAGCATTTAAAAAACCTATGAAATTCACAAAAAAAAACATAGGTTTCACACCAGTTATAGTTAGCTGGAAATTTTACTGACATAAAACCATTGAAATTCCAACGTTATAGTTAGTTGGACTCACTATAACAAACGCGCCTGCAATGCAATGCAATGTAGAAGTAAGCAGGTAGTGTGTGTATAGTTGTACATGCAAATAAATGGAGGTTCAATAGTTTATTTGCATGTGTGAGTATGTGTGTGAGTAACTTTTGGATGACTGTTGGTGTATAACAGGATGTATAGATGTTTCACTACATATGATGAGTGAATATATGTATGAGTGGCTAAATAGAACTGTTGGTGAAAGAGTGGATGTGTATATAGATGCTGGTATTACTGAATTGGTTGTTGTAACTGGTATGGGTACCTCTATTTTTTTGAAAATTTTAGTTTCTATTTTTGAATATGTGTTTCAAGGGTTACATTACACTGAAAGGAGGTCTGTCACTCTGTCACAAGGATGGTGTCATCAGTGATGTCATGAGTGATGTCACTGACCATGTCATGAGTGATGTAATATGTGACGTCATCAGCAGTGCATTGCAGGCGCGCAAGTTATAGTGAGTCCAACTAACTATAACGTGGAATTTCAATGGTTTTATGTCAGTAACATTTCCAGCTAACTATAACTGGTGTGAAACCTATGGTTTTTTCAGTGAATTTAATAGGTTTTTTAAATGCTAATTCCTAACTATAACTGGTGTAAAACCTATGGTTTTTTTCAGTGAATTTCAAAGGTTTTTAAATGCTAATTCCTAATTATAACGATTGTGAAACCTCTGTTTTTTTCACTGAATTTCAAAGGTTTTTTAAAAGCTAATTCCTTTCTATATCGAGTTTCTAACCTACGATTTTTTTTAATTTGCTGTTTTGTGTAAGTATTAATTATTATTTTTTTATTTTTTATAATAATATTTTTAATTATTTTTTTTTAATCATTTTTGCCTGGGGCGCTCTGGGTGCGCGCACCGGTAAGCTCTACGGAAAGCGCACCCAGAGCGCTACTTACGTTCGTGAAAAAAAATATGAATGAAAAGTAAATAATAACGCAAGACATTTAGTACCATACATATA
This sequence comes from Lissotriton vulgaris, assembly GCF_964263255.1. Taxonomy (NCBI): domain Eukaryota; kingdom Metazoa; phylum Chordata; class Amphibia; order Caudata; family Salamandridae; genus Lissotriton; species Lissotriton vulgaris. The sequence continues at coordinate 108,467,068 of NC_141694.1, forward strand.
AAAAGCAGTATTTTTGAATAAGGAAATGAAAATGATTTTGCATTTCCGTGAAACTATCAAAACGTCACTTAGGCGTGCCGCGTAAGTGCCCCCGGAACCACCTTCGATCGCGCCGCATATGCGTCCCCGGAAGCGCCTAAGTTCGCGCCACGTTAACGCCCCCGGAAGAACTTCGGTCATATGACCTTAAAATAACACTTTTCATTGGTTGCTAACAGTTTTTTTTACAAAGAATGAAATCCCCACCCATTTCCTTCACTTCTTCTTTCACTTTTGTGACTGAAAGACCTGCCTTTTTGCTCTCCGTTCTTTGTTGGATATCTTGGATTATCATGGCTGCCAGACCATCCAGCAGTGAAGATGACTCCAATGAATTCATCGATGAAGAGCCTCCTCAGCCAAAAGTCAAAGAACATTTCATCTGGAATTTTTTTTCATACCTGAAGACCAGAAGAAGGTAAATGCTCCAAACGTGGAGTGCAGGATCTGTCACACAGTCCTGTCACAGGGTGACCCCACTAAAAAATATTCTTTTGGGAACTCCACAATGATTTGCCATGTGGAGAGGAGGCACCCCCAGAATTTTGCCCGGAAAAGTGTCAGAGCTCTGGCACAAGAGGTTCCCAATGATGGGGCCTCTACATCAACCGGAGGGCCAATAACATGGGTGAGGGGGAGATCACAAGAGCTGGTTCCGAACATTCAGCCTGCATTTCACAAAGGCGTCCTTAAATGCAGAGACTGTGATCAGCTACTTTGCTATGGGGAGCAAAGTGTTCTGCTCATGGTTCGAGCATTGGAGAACCATCGCTGCCGTTCCCAGCCCTAATTTATTATTTTTTTTTTGCTCCTGTTGAGCAGTTTCCATTCCCTGTTTTTGTTTTTTTTTCTAAACAAAGAAAAAAGAAGAAAAAAAAAGTTCTTTTCAGAACTACCTCCAATTCTCATCAAAGAGCTATATTCTTAAAAAATGAAAAAGAGTAAGTGAAGTGGAGTGCATTGATAAAGGAAAGGAAAATGAGTAAGAAAGAACAGAAAGGTATGAGAGGAGAAAGGAAGTGAAGTAGGGGGACTGAAAGAAGGTGAGTGTTGGGAAGGAATGTAAGGAGAAGGAGAGTGAACATGGGGAATGTGGATATTCAAAGAAAATGTAGAAAAGGAACGGGGGTGTGGAAGGGTAAGAAAAGATGCATTGTTGGGGTTGCATCATTTTTGTGACACACTCCAGCAATGCTATTTTTGAAAGTAGGGGACCCCTATATATTAGTAAAAATATACTTGCTATACATAGGGAAGTAACTCAGGTTGAAAAAGGTCTATAGCCAAGTATTCAAATCTCATAAAAACAATATGATATTTTTTATGGTAAATTTCCAGTGTTTAAGTGAAAAAGTCACCCAACAGAGCCAATATAGAAACAGATGATTTCATTTATTTATTGTTGAAATTAGTTTCAGAAATATATATATCTTTTTTTGTAGTATTTTTGTTATTTATAAAAATTCTTTTTTTCTCTTTTTTTTGTATAACAGTTAATTATATCATTGATAAATCATATACATTCATTCTTCAAAATAGTTATAAACAGACAGTGAATGGAAAGAGATAAAAGATGTTAGCAATACGGCAAGGTGGATCACGAGACAAAAGATGTTAGCAATACGGCACGGTGGATCACATCATGAAATATCATATTGTTTTTATGAGATTTGAATACTTGGCTATAGACCTTTTTCAACCTGACACTCCAGCAATGCATCACTTTTGCGCTTACAGATACGTCTGAAATTCTGACGTATCTGTAAGTACTTGTGACATAATACGTCATATATGACGCATGAGTAGAAGACTGAAGGCCTCATTTATGAGGCCATGCGTCACTTTTACGCCACCGGTACATCACTTTTTGTGACGCACCAGTGCTGTTAAAAATGCACCTTATTGAGTTATATTTACAAAGTGACGCATCTAGGTAGATGCGTCACTTTGTAAACCCCTGCGCCACATTATACCTACGTCAGGTGTAATGTATGCAAAAGGGGCGTATTGACGCAAGAAAGGGTCGTGGAGGTGACGCAGTGAATGAAATGGGTTTTCCCCATGCTACTGCCCCCTTATGGTCATTTCCCCCTTTGTTTTTGCCACCTCTTGTGTCTCCATCCTACTGAGACACAAGATGGTGGCCGCTCCGGACTGTTTGGAATGTTTACAGACACCCAAGAGCCAATCAGCTTTCCGCGCGCGAACTCGCGTAGCGTGCCCGGTGCGCGTACCGGGGCACGCCTATAGATATATATATTTTTTTGAACCTAAATACTCAAAATCCACTGGAGCATATATCTTGAGACATAGCAAAGGCACATCGGGCTACCAGTCCCTACAATTTTGCCAAGTTTGGTGGAAATCCATTCAGCCGTTAGGGCTAAAAGTGAGGTCGACCGCACTATGGAAATTAACATGGGGAAAACACGTTTTGGGGCTCCCCTTTTATCTCGGCCCCCGCTTCACGAATCCCTCCCAAAATTTCAGGGAAGGACCGGAGCGCTGCGAGGCAAATTTGAGGAAGTTTTCAGGCAGATTCCTCAACCGGCGCCAAAGTTATTCACAATAGAATGTTGCGATTTCCTATTGAAAATAAATCTAATTATAACTACCTACTGGCAACCGCCAGTAGGTAATATATATATATATATCACGACACGTGATCAAGGGCTTAGGGGCTTGAAACGCGGTGTGCTGGGTCACTGAAAATAAAATCACTTTGCCCACCTGAAATACCTCAGAGGTCTGTGTCTCTTTCCTCGCCTGTCTGCTGCTGCGGAGTATCAGGAAGTGGTTCGAGTTTCTCCAGATATATATATATATATATATATATATATATATATATATATATATATATATATATATATATATATATATATATATAATAGTACATTTGGGATAGACCACCATCTCAAGAAATATCATAGAGCTCTTTTGTAGGTGCTGCTGGTTATGCTCTCTCCCCACCTCCTTACACCCCTCCAACACCTAACCACGCAGCCTCTACGAGGTACAATAGGACACACACATGGTCACGAAACCGTCTTCAAATCCACTTTTGGTATCCTTAAGTCACACTTCCAAAGTCTTCACCATGCAAAGGGGGTGCTGTTGTACTCCCCAATAGTTGCATGCAGAATAGCAGTAGCCTATTGTGTGTTGGACGACATCACCATGCGACCAAGCTTACATAAAGACATAACCCTAGATCTATGTCCACATTCGGGATAGGGTACACAACAGATTTCAGGATCTACACTAGCATTATTGACTAGCAGCTCCATTTTCATGTGAGCTGCTAGCTTGATTGATACATTAGTGTGTTTGGACAATATCTTAAGAACAATGAATGGTGGGCCATTTCCCCGTCCACATAAAGTATCCTGGGTCATAGTGTGCATACATTGTGCAAATCGCCCCAGTGAGATAACACTTTACCCTCCCCATCATCTAGCACCACAGGGAGACATCAGGCAAATAGTTGGTCATCACGGCGTGGACTTTTATTATACCTTAAAGTATTATTCTTTGATTTGTTCATTGTCAACACACTGGATCATTTTATTCAGGCATAGGTAAACCAACCACAGATATTGTAGCCCCGAAGAGGTAGGCTCCATCTAGCTACAGATTGTCTATTCATTCCAGACATGGTCTTAGTCCGGTCATGAATAAATCCCTCTGTGCTTGCTGTGCCAGAAGGCCCTAACTTGCACTGTTTTATCAGCAGTAACTTTCCAGTCCTCCATCCCGAGGCACTTACCACCAGGGCACTGCTTAACCCCTTCCCCCCAGGGTTCCGGAATATCGGATACCCCCAACGTCTTTAATACACACCCGGGCATCTCAGGTAGGGCAGGAGATTCCAGGACCACTGGCAGGTCAGTCCCCCCCTCCCGCCAGCCCAGAACCCCGATTGAATGCTCGCTCTGTTCCAGGGTCAGACAGTCCATGCAAAAAAGGAGTCCACTCCATTTTCTTGCTCGGGACACCGCCACAGGGCGAGGAGCTCACTGGCGCACTCGCCCTCCCCCTCCTACCGCTAGACCACCCAACCCTACTTCAATGGGCCCTGGAATGGTTTTTTGATAAGTAACTCGAGCCCTTCGTTGGACAGATGCCCCCATCTGGCCACTATAGCTCCATATTAGTTATCCGGTTCAGCTTATGCCTGACTGTGTGATCCTGCCCCCCTCTGGGTAGCACCTGAGTATTGTTGGCATACATCACGCTCTATATGAGGTCCACAGCCATTTGATTAGAGCCTCGCCCATAGAGGTCAACAATGATAGGGACCCAGCGAGGAGTGCCATGCAATATGCTATGCAATATGCTATGCAGGTAAGGCCACTAACAGCAAACTGTGTGCCACCTCCTCCATTTGGGGATGGGGCCTGGCTATTACAGGGTGAACAGGCTATGGCCTCAGGTACAGCCTCTGTGCTGTTAATAACGATTGCTGGTGCCCAACATCTACCTCAGCGTAACCAACCTCGATTCGTGCCCTCCGGGTCTCTGAAACCACAGTCATCCCTGAACGGTAATGTATCCAAGTGCCTGGAGGCCTGATAAATTCCTTCCTGCTAAACGTAAATTCCGGTTGCCTCCCATCCACCTCATAAAGCACAAAGAAGGAAGATGCTCAGTGCCTGTCCTTATTGCCGTGCAGATCATCGTTATTCCATTTACTTGTTGCTTCCTGGACCATATGCCCCTCTATAGCCTGTGACAAACTGACCTGGACCCTATCCATTAAAAGGAGGCAACCCACCGCCATGGTATTTCATCTAAATCTGACTATGCTATGAGGCCTCCTCGCTAACCCCCAAAGCTGCGGCCAGAGCACTAACCCGCATTCGCACACGTAGAAACCCGAACGCCTAATATCAGAAAATTTGCCGCTAGCCTGTTGCTTCGGGAGCTGTTGGAAGGGACAAAGAGGGTTTCCTGACCTCTCCCGCTGCTTTTATAGTTGCATGACGTCAGTAGGGCCCTGGCCCCCTCACTTCCGTCCACCTACAGAAAAGAGAAAACAGACTGGCTCCTGCCCGAGATGCTACTAAGGGCGCCACGCCTCAAGGTGTGGGTGGCGCCGGTCATTACTGTTGCACTATAATGATGCTACAATCAAACATGAAATGCTACATTTAATAATAAACCCACACCTCACTATCACACACTCATCCTATCCTATTTACATATGAACACTGAGATAAGAGCATTCACATAGTTTACAAAGTATATTTATTATGTACTAGATTGAACCTCAAAATGTCTTTTCTAAATTTCTTAATCATCTCTCTTTCACATTTATCCTCCTCCTGCCAATGCTTTTAGATCTCCACATGCGTTCCTGAGATCTCCATTTTTGGACTACACATATTTGCCTCCCATTACAGCATAGAATTACATAGAGAAGCATAAGAGGAACTCAGATTTTATAGAAAAAAATAATCAAAAGACCAATATTGTCAGCGAGTGTCACCAGTTTTCCAGGTGAAGAAATACCCATCATTTGCAAGATGGGCATCAAATTTACCCTCAGCTCTAAGGGGTTGCAGAGCCCCAACTGAACAATACAATACAGGCCCAGATATGGCCAGACAAAACCTCACAATGCAGAACAGTAAGACTCCGCTCCATCGGGGGAATAGAGAGCTGCAAGGATTGGTAGGACCTTTGGGACTAGGCACACATTGAGGCCCTGCATGTGCTTGGCCTGTCCTCCCAATCAACGTTGCAGCACCCTGCATGACTCCACTGCACCCGAGGGCCTTTTGCTCAGCTTGAAGCTTTTGAGCAGCACAGTGACTGTAAGTGCTGTCCATTAAAAGTCTCAAGTCTAATATTTTCTACGAATGTTTTTATTGTCTGTACCATAAGTTGCTTTGTTAAACAAATAGGTTGAATGATTGATCATTGTTTGCATATTTTGGCTTTTGAAATCATTTATAGTTAAAAAAGTATTTTGTTTGCAAGATGGAAATTGTTTGTGACATTAATATATCGGGTGCATGCACCATTAGTTACCACAGTTTTAACATTGACTTAGCTTACAATTCAATTTTGCCAACATAACTGTCTGTAAGGCTTCATTTTGTAACTTAACCTTTCTATTTCAAACTCCAATAACATTTGACAAAAGTTTTTTCAAATGTTGTTTATATGTATTAGATACATACAAACAAAACTGAAGAGACAATTATACTAAAATATAATTAATATTCATGGTAGACAGCATGATAAGGGATTTCCAGTCTGAGTAAGTTTATTGTGACATGACCCAGTCCTCCAGACAGGCCCCTGCTGCAAAAAATGGTGTCATAAAAAGCCTGGTTTAAAGTATTTTTAATCATGACTCACTATGAAAAGGAGTATTATACATAACTTCAGCAGTATGAAAAATGGAACGCTTAGTTCAGCTATTACCATGACAATGGCTTGGAAAGTATTCACCATGCCAGTCTTTCTCATATTTAATGTATTAATGTTCTCTGAAATATTTGTTATGTATATGAAGTAGTATACATGTGATCTCGTCATTTATTATTCATTTATATTTATTATTACTTCATTCTTTTTCAGCAGAAAAAGCTGGCCAACAAACATCAGAGTAGGATGAAGGAGGTTGAAGATGCGTTTCCTTGATTGCAAGGTGGGCAAAAGAGCTCCAAACCACCAGCAAGGGGAGGGAATCTACCACCAGCGAGGAAACAGCACCTGCCCAAAGACAATTGCGCTTTATGGCTAAAAGAATCCGGTAGAGGTTGTCGAGCTCACTGTTGGGGTGTATTAGTTGCACATTGTTGGAAAAGACGATCTTTTGTGTAATAACCCCAGATATTTGCGTGGGCAGTTTTGCTGGCTGTAGAACTCTGTAAACATTACCCTTCTAACCAATGTTTAAGTGCCTGTGCTCTCCCTTTTAACATGATGAAACTGGTGGGCCCCTTGTTGGTATATTTAGATAACCTATAAATATTAGTAAATGGTTCTTAAAGTGTACCTAGGCCCTGTAAGTTAAATGTCTGCAGCACACATTAAAATAAATCAAATCAAATCAAAAGTCTTTATTTCGATATTTTTTCAATCATAAAAGTCAATACATTTAACATTTTCAAGAATTTGACTGGTTAAAAAGGGAGAAAAAGAACTCATTTATAGCTAATAAGATCCTCAATACATCCCTTCGTCACTCCTTTAACAGTTATTTAAGAATTATTATTGGCCAGATAACGAACATAAAATCCATACATTACAATCAATAAATAAATTGTGTTAAAAAGAGATATCAATAATTATAAAAAACTTTCAGAGTAAAAAAAAAAAAGAATTCATCACCAGAAACGTTATTCCCTCAATACATTTGCAGTTTCAAATATTGTTTGGTCAAAATTACTGTAGGCTCATTTTACGGGCCCAAATTATCCACATCCAGTGAAGAAATGTTGCTGTTGCTATAACTACAGCTTGTGAGTTGTCAGAGCGTAGTATCCTGACTGCCTCACTACCCGTTTTGAGACCTAGCTGGAGACAAATTGGTTTTAACCTGGATCTCCTAGGAACCTTATACTCAGGGCAGGCAAAGAGGACATGCCCAATACCTTCCCGCTGATCAAGACAAAAGGGGCAGGCCAATCCCTGGCCCCCTCGCCATTTGGCGGTAAGAGCATTTAAGGGTAATGTCCCCACCCTAAACTGATGGTATTTCTTCCTGTCCCCTGGGATGGTAATCCAGTCCCAATAAGCCTCAAAGGCCGGAGAATGCTTGAGTTCTAGAAAGTATGCCGTGAAAGATGGTTCAATGCAGCGGCCAAATCTCTTTGTCTCGAGCATACTCCAGTACAGGTCTCAATAAGTTTTTCTTGGTGGGAAGAGATTGCCTACTGGGTCGTCCCACAATGTAGATAACCCCATAGCCTTGTAGATAGCCTTAACCTGCCACAACCATACTATTTTATGGGCCTTATCAAGGTCTCTTACCTCGGCGAAGGCCCGTGCATACTGGGAGAGTTCTGGAGTAACCCATAATTTACTCCAGTAGGCAACCGATCTATATCTGGCCATGTCCTCGAGGCTTTGAGACCCTAGGTCATAATGGAGAGGGATTAGTGGAGTGGAGGCCGGTAGGCCTGTAATGTTACGAAAACATTTGTTTTCCCCCCCCGTCAGTCTTTTCAAGTTACTAAATTCTCACAGTTCCGCCCCATATAGAACTGAAGCTCCTACTTTGCCATCATAAATCTTTAGGACCGGGGTAATTGGCCTAGTATAGGATAAATAAAATTCCTTAGTGAGAGCTCCTGTCAATTGTGCATGTTTGGTGAGAAGCTGGTTGGTATGCTGTTTCCAATCTAATTTAGATGATAGGGTTATGCCTAGGTAATTGAATACTTGGGTCTGTTCCAGTTGGACCCCATCCATAAGCATCTTCCCTCTGACAATTTTATTTTTGTGGAGGATCATGAACTTTGTCTTTGATGTATTAACGACGAGACCATGGTCCTTACAAAAAACCTCAAAGACACCAACAGCCTTTTGAAGGCCCTGCTGTGTTCTCGAGATTAATAACGTATCGTCAGCAAACATCAACAGGGGGATCGGCCTGCCGTCCAACTTAGGGGCATCAGTTGGTTGCCGCTCAAAATAGCCGATCACCCTGTTGATGTATAGTGAGAAGAGAGTAGGGGCGAGTACACACCCTTGGCGTACCCCCCTATCAATAGGAAATTTATCTGTTACGCTTCCCTGTTGGTTCCAGCGTACCCGGGCAAAATTATTTTCATGCAGTCTAATTAGGAGTGACAGAATTTCAAGTGGGATACCCTGCTCTTGAAGGGCTGCCCACAATCTGGTGCAAGGCACCAGGTCAAACGCTGATTTAAGATCAACGAAGACTGCAAAAAGCATGCCCCCCCCCCCTAGTAACACTACACGCCAATATATTAAAACAAATCTAAAAACGTAGTCAATGGTACTAGTATGACTACGAAACCCTGCCTGTAGGGGTGACAGAATATCCTTTCCCTCTATCCAGCCCTGAATACGCTGCAGTAAGAGTCTTGCCACTACCTTTTGTATACAGGCAATCAAGCTAATTGGCCTATAATTCCCGGGGTCCGTGCACTCCCCCTTTGTAAAAATGGGAATAATCTCAGCTCCCTTCCAGGACTCCGGTATTGGTGAGCCCATCGCAATACCGTTAGCTATCAAATGGATGTAGGAAGCACAAAGGTCCTTGTCATGCATAAAAAGATCTGCTGGGACGGAGTCCATGCCTGGCGCCCTGGCTTTAGGGATGTTATCCAAAATTTTTATAATATCAGCTTTAGTAAAGGATAGGTGGTTTGAGCCCTCTACTGCTTTTAAAAGAGCCTCGCTCTCTACTCCTGCTGCATCTATTGGGGCAAACTGGGACGCAAAGTAAGCGACCCAAGCATTTGGTGAGACATAGTTGGTTGGGTCACCCCTTTTAATCCCCCTACCCCATTTGACCATATCCCAAAAGGAGCACATAGATCTTTCTTTACTAGCACTTAGAAGCTCGTTCCAATATTCGTTGTCCCAGTCACCTTTTGCCTTAACTTGTGTTTTTGTATACATGACTCAGGCAATCTTAATCATAGCTTTGTCTTTGGTCTTTACTGTATATGATAGGGCCCGATATGCAACCCTACAGGATTTTCCATACCATTGGTCCTCCTTCCGAGCTGGCCTACTCTGTTTTTTAGGCACCTTTTTAGTAAAAAATGATCTTAATTGAGTGAAAAAAGTATCATGGATCCTACAGGTATTTACCACCATTGCCTCAACAGTGGAATTGTTCCTTAGGTCTATTATGGCCTGAACTGTTAGATCCCTCATGGCAGCTAGACCCTCTTCGTTCGTAACACAGTTTGCCCATCTAATCCGTCTAAGGTTATTTGAGAGGGCTAGTTCCACACAGTCACCAGGGCCCTCACATTTTAGTAGATCAAATAACCTGAATGTAAGGACTAAAGGGTTATGGTCACTCTCCACCCATTCTTCTATCCGCATATCATCCATAGTAGACCAATTCTCCTTATTCGTCAGGATGTAATCGATACGACTATGTGATATACCATTGTTAAAAGTGGGGGCGCCCTGCTTATCAGACCCCATTCTTCCATTTGTGGCACGTAAACCATGCTCCACACTGAGGACTTTGAGTTGTAATGCTGCCTCTGACCATTTCTTAATCGGTGATATTGTTAGTTGAGGGATCTTCCAAATATAATCCTCTTCCACTGTGAGGTCCATATCATGGTTATCTAGCGGTTCGAAGCAGCAGTTAAAATCTCCTGACACAATAATATTACTGCCTATTGAGCGATGTCGCTCAAGGAGACTATCTAACTGATCAACTGCTTCAGTAGGTTTACCACCAGAGAGTCCCCTTGAGTAAATATTAAAAATAAAAAGATCCTTACGGTCTGTACATTTAAGTTTAACTAGCAGAATATTTTGTGGCCAACTGAGTAACAGAATATCTACTGTCCTGCTTTACCCATGTCAACAAGCCACCCTTTGGTCTTCCCCTTAAACTAGGGATGGCAGGGGTATAAAATTTAAATATCCTTGTTTGTATTCCGGAGTTAACTGCCATGTTTCCTAAAGGAGGATTATATCCTTATTATCTAAAAAAGCTTGCCAGTCCAGAGATGTTACCTTACTCCTTAACCCAGCCACATTTCATGACACCAGAGTTGATAAAGCAGGATGTGGGTCAGCGCTACCCCTATCTTGGTTAAGTGATAGCTCCCCAACTAGACTGGTAACCAATACCTCCTGATTCGGATCGATATTACCTTGAACTGTATTTAATATCATGCAGTCATTTAAATGATTTGAGCCCTCAGTCCTTTCAAAAACCTCTAGGATGTTACATGTGCCCTCAATGTTAGACCGAGGCAAACAACTACCACTTGTGTGGGTGGGACTGTGAGCTGGAAAATCGTCCATTGCACAGGCCTGAGGTAGTTTAATACATACATTTTTACGATCCCCCTGGAGTCAGTCGCAGTCATTTAGCCCTGACAGAACACCATATCTATTTCCTAAACTAATCCCCCATTCGTTAGATTGGGCACCTGCTCCCCACCTATTCATCCAGTTTTCCCACCTTGGCCCTGGAGTTTTGGGATACTTTACATTTTGCCACTCACCGTAAAAAAAATTTAGGTGAGGGGAACAATAGTGCCACTCCTACGTTGGGGCGGGAGTATATTTGACAAAACATTGGGGAGAACAGCTGAATAGGAAAAGTTCACCACCACACAATCCCCTTTCAACTTTTTCGGTCTGCTCCCTATCCAGGCAGTTTTTCTAACCAACGTGATCTCCCCTGCTAACTGCTGTTTCCCTCCATGGGCCATCAGCATATTGCCTGACAGCCAATGCAACGCCTTACTGGAGAGGGATGTTGGGGATTCTGGTTGCCCAGGTGCCAGCGTGGGACGTTAGCCAATACCAGTACCAGAGGTGAAGCTTCTACCATGAATTGGGGAGAGTCTGTTTCAAGGCAAAGAACTGGTTGGGCAGTGGATGTTGGTAAAGCCTCCTCTCTTACAGTTGCTTGAATACCTACATTTGGGCAGTGGATGTTGGTAAAGCATCCTCTCTTACAGTTGCGTGAATACCTACATTTGCTGGCACCTGACCGGGTGGAATAGTTGCTGTCATATTCTTCTCTGCCTCTACCACAGTCGGACCATTCTCCCCAGATGTACCTGTTAAGTTTGAAACCAGGGTCACTATATTACCAACCTCCCCATTTAACTTATTCTGGATGCCACCAATTTGTTTCACCTCTGCAGTGAGCTTATCAATTTTGGCCACCATTGGTTTTACAATGGCTTTGATTTTACACTCAATCATGTCTGCTATCCTAATAAATAGCTCATCATCCATAGTGTGCTTGGCACTGGCCTCCCCAGCGTCCATATTCTTATCCTTAGTTTTCCGGGGAGGTGAAGCCCTTTTCTTCCTTAACCCTGAGCGTAACCCACCACGCTTGGGTAGGGTTTTTTTGCATTTTCTGTCTGTCCTAGATTCCTGCTTTACGGAGGAAAGATCGTCTTCTAAGACCTGAACATGTATCTCTGGATCAAAATCATCATCACTTTCCAAAGTAACCTCAGGATCAATTTCTAAGTCGACCGTTGGTAGTGTGCTTTGATCATAGATGCCATTGGCATGGAGATCGGTCTCAGGGGCATCACTAGCAGCAGCCTGTAGGGATATATCGGCGACAGTGAGTGGCTGGGATGGACTTATAGTAGGGAGTACTGGTGAATGGCTTAGTCCTAATGACTGATGCCTTTCGCTGTTTATTTTAGATACTACTTGGACCATATAATCGTATTTGGCGCGATTGAAGCAGGTTTTTTTGGCATGTTGCACAGTTACTAGTTAGCACCTACAAGAATATAGGGGGTATTATGCCGGTAGACAAGCAATACCTAAATAGAAAGAGAGAGGGGTAAGCAAAATGACAGTCCTCTTTTTTAAAGTAGTAGGAGTAAATGAAATAGTCTTACAGAATGAGGATGCTTCAAACGTAAAAATAGCAGAGTGGTCGGCCCAGTCCAGTCACGGCCAGTCTCGGACTGTCTAAGACTGTCCGCCCTTTGTCCAGGCTTCATCCTGTGCCTCGTCCCGCTCGCGTCCCGCTCCGGGGGGAGCCTGGACTTCTCTTGTAGCCCTCGGCAGGCAAGGGGCGTGGCCGCAGCAGGAAGAGGCTACAGCTATTGGTAATGCCTCGCAGTCCCGCAGCGCTACAGCAGCAACCAGCGGCACTCCGAGAAATCGAGTGCGTCTCTTGTCACGTCCTTTCTCAGCCCCAGCAACACCGAACCAACTGGATTCCTGGTCCTCCGTGGGTCCCGGCAACAAAGTCTTTAGGTAGTCTGCTAGAGAGAGGCACCCGGGAAGCGGGTGCCGCAAAAGGTTATGGGCTCGGCAGGCAGGGGGCGTGGCCGCTGCTGAAAGAGGCTACAGCTGTTAGTACTATAACTATAAATTCAGCCTGTCCCAAATAAAATCATTTTACCAGTCCTACACCCTCATTTCAAATATTAATAAGTCAACCCTAAGTAGGCCTTATTGCCCAACAAGGAAGGGCACATTTAACCTAAGAGAAGTTCATGAAAATGTTGGAGTTAAACATGCCCTTACAATCAAAATCCCAAAAGGCTATTTTCACTGTAGCAGAGGGTAGCTGTTCGATAGGAAGGTTTTGGGATAGAATCATACATGCAACTTTGTTATCTCCATGTAGGAAACAGCTACAAAGTTAATTCTTGGAATATTTAAAATATTTATTTCAAACCCAATTCATTGGTAAAGTAGGATTTTTAATACATATTTTATAACAGGAAATTTTCAAAAGTTATTACTACCACACAGGGTACTTGAGTACTAGTAATTTATCCCTAAATTGTGACAATTTACTGAGTGAGAACTCATAGGTATGATAGCCTTCGCCCCCTTTTTGAGCATAGAATGTATGTATTGATGAGTAGGGAGTTCTTAGTCCCTGAAGCAACCTTTAAACAGCTTTTACACTTTGTTAGGTTGAAACATGTAGGTATCTTGAAGTGATCAGGTAAAACATTAATTTCTATGTGCATACCACACTTTTAATCTCACCCCATACCAGGATTACCCATGAATAAAGATATTTTCTTTGGGTATACCTCTAGGTATTTCAAACTCATGATTTGGACCTTTCAATTTGTCTTGTAGAAACAATATCTAAGAACTGGGGGGCAGATTTACAAGTCCCTTGCACTACTGGTGCGTCACTTTCTGTGTTGTACCAGTGGCGCATTTTACTGTTCCATATTTACAAGGACAGGAAAGCCATCCTACGTGACCTTTCCTGTCCTTGTAAATATGGCCCCTTTGCAGGCAGCACTTTGTGTGAAAGAGGTGTTCGATGGGTGTTGCTGTGGGTGTTCCCACGCAACACCCATGGAACCAGACCCATTTCCAGATTTATGAGGAAATCGTAAATCTGGAAATGTGTGTGAATGCTACGCCTCCCTAGGCGAGGTGTTGGGAGGCGCAACGAGGAAAAATGTATTCATTTCTCCTCGTTTTCTTTTCTTCTTTCTATGCATTCTGCAGCACACATAGAATGAGGAAATCACATCTACTGATTCTTTATGTACACAAAGGGGTCCCTTCCTGCACATAAACAATCATTGAAACAATGACGTTTTTCAACTTCTACTTGTGCTAATGCATCATAAATAGAAGTTGAAAAATTGCATTTCAGATTGTTTTTGTGCAAGAAGGGAACCCTTCCTGAACAAAAACAATCTCCCCACGATGCAGGCATCCTTGTACAATGGTGCAAGGATGCCAGTGCCGGCGCATGGCAGCAGTTTGTGTGCCAGCACATGGGGAAGCACAGAGATGTGACATATTGTTGTAAATATGTTGCATCCCTGTGCTTTGAAAGTGACTGAGTGCGGCACAGCCAAATGGCTTGCAGAACGCACTGAGTCACTTTCTTGCAAATCTGCCCCTCAATTTTTTGGTTGAGCCCACTAGAGTGGTACCATCCTACTCCAGTGTGGCAGGTTGCCTATGATGAAGCATGCCATGATAAACTATGGGTGATGCGACCTCTCAAATTTCTCATGATGAGCCTTCACTCAAGACTAGTTCCATGATTCAGAATAGGATATGCTTTACATATACCTCTTTCAGTACTCAAGTACCCTGTGTTGTGGTATGTTGTAATTAGAAGGACGTACTTTGGTCTTTTCCTCTTAACTCTCCTTTGGTGATTACACTTTTAAAATGTTTCCTGTTACCTGCATAAGATCTGTGAAAGCCCTTTTGCATGTGCTTCCAACTGTCACCCAGGAACTGAATAGCAACTTAATGAGATGTGAACTAGTTCCTAGAACTGAAACAAAGGGTTTGAATGTGGAGAGGTGTTTTGTTTCGTCTGGCAGACTGACCATCTGGGCTGAGCCCAGGAACCTAGTTAACTTCAAAGGGGCCTGACCTGCCATAGTCAGATGTGTATTAACAGCTGGACATGTCCTTTTCCTTTGCCCCCTTTGCTAGTCAGGCAATATACCCAGTGCTTTTTTCCCTGACCACACCTCTAGGGTGGGGACAGGAATTATGCATAGGGTAAGAAAGGTTGTGCCATGTTGGTTTTGGGCAGAGAGGGCACTGCAGGAAAACACACAGAAAGTGCTGCAAAAGTGGTTAGTGTCACCCCTGGGAACTTTTGCTTCATTTGTTAGGGAGGGTGTAAAGACTTAGGGGGTCATTTGGATAGCGGGCGGATCGCCACTGCCTTTATGGCAGTGTCGATCTGCCTGCTAAAAACCTCCGCCCGCTTAGGATTTCACCCCGTCACATTACAATGGCGGGGGGACCCCTGTGAATGGAGAGTCCATCTGCCGGTTTTCTGCCCAGTCACAGAGTCGACCAGGCGGAAAAGCTGCTAACATGGTGGCGATGTCTGGGAGACACTGCCATCCATATTAGCATATATGCAGGATTGTGCCTCGTTGCCGCCACGGAAAGGCAGGAGGTTTTCGTCCTTGGTGGCCCTTAGCGGGCTCCCAGGGATTCTGGGGGTGTGGGGTGCACCTATGGTACCCCTTGCAGTTCAATGCACAACATGGCAGGCACCGCGCGGTGCCTGCCACGTTGTGCATGGAAGTGCACAACATGCCTTCTTGGCATTGCGGCGGGTGGTGCTGAGAGCACCATCCTCTGCAATGTCAAGAATGCAGGATGCACCCGTCAGTGTGGCGGGCGCTTCCTAATGCCACCAATGGGACCCCCGCACCAATGGCGGGCGGCCCCATTCTCTGAAAGGGCTGCCCGCCATCCTAATGACCCCTAAATATCAAAGTTTTAATATCGAAAGGACAAAATATCGACTACAAAATATCCAGAGGACAGAATATTGAAAAGACATATTATAGTTGGAAAAATATCGACATATAGGTAAGTAATACCGAATGTCATTATATCAAATTTTATTATATCGATTTTTTTATTGTTTTATATGTTAGTATATGTGTTAAAAATATAGAATATTTTTTTAATGTATGTTAAGAAATTTTTAAGGTCATGGATTTTATGTAAATGAATTTTTGCATATATTATTTCTGTAGCGGGTTGTGGGTTTATAGGGGAATAGGGTGGGAATTTATTTTATTTACATTATAAAAAGAAATAATATATTAATTAATAATTTAGTGTTTTATGATAACTATTGTTTAATAATTTTTGCGTATATTAGTTCCATAGCAGGTTGTGGGTTTATAGAGGAATAGGGGGGGAAGTAATTTTATTTAAATTATAAAAATGTATAATTTATTGATTAATATGTTATTATTTACTAATAACTATTGTTAATTAAGTTAATTCATTTATTATTAAATATACACAAAGTGAATATTCTTTTTTATTAATTGATAATTATGTAAATTGTGTGATTATGTTTATTAATTAGTAATTAATTGCATATTAATTATTAAACAACTATTTACTTATATGTTAATTATGTTTAAAAAAAATTGCAGTGCGTTGCGTGTTGATAGGGGAGTAGATGGGAATTGAGTTAAATGTTCAAATTTTAATAATTTTTAAATATTATTTATTCAAAGTTATTTTATAGTGATAATTGTGTTAATTAATTTAGATATGATGGTTATTAATTTGATTGTTAATTGTAATTAGCGAATTAATTGAATATTAATTATTTATGTTGATTCATTAATATTTTACACTATTGGAGGTGACGTTTATAGGGGAAAATGTTGGAAGGTAAATATATTTTTGTTAATTAATTTTAATTATATTGTAGGAGTGGGTCTACTCAATTATTCCCCTACGCTACCCAACACTTTCCCTACTGTTGCCCTCACGGGAGTGGGAATAGTTATTTTTACACTCCCGCTATCCAGCACCTTCCCTACTGTTCCACTCACTGGAGTGTGATTAGTAATTTTTACCCTCCCTCTATCCAACACTTTTGCTACTGTTCCACTCACTGGAGTGGGAATAGTAATTTCTACACTCCTGCTATCCAACACTTTCCCTACTGTTCCACTCTCTGGAGTCGGGATAGTAATTTGGACCCATCCGCTATCCAACACTTTCCCTTCTGTTCCACTCACTTGAGTGGGAATAGTAATTTGTACCCACACGCTATCCAACAAATTCCCTACTTTTGCAGTTGTTGGAGTGTGAATACTAATTTTATTCCCTTAGCTATGCAACGTTTTTAATGTTGTTATATTTAATGTAGTGTAAATTATTAATTAATATTAACAAAATTACTTTCGTTATTTAAATTATTATATATTATTTATTTTATAGTCATATAATAGGTTTATTTATATATATAGATATATATGTAAATATATTTGAATACATTTAAACAAATCGATATTTTAGTTATCCATATTTTAAACATCGATATTTTGTACTTGATATTTTAGCACTTACCTATATGTAGATAGGGACTCGATATTCTGTCCCTCAATATTTTGGCATCGATATTCTGGACAGTCGATATTCTGACCCTCGATATTTAGTCACTGATCCGTCAGGGAGTGATCAAGAGTTTTCCCATCCCACAGGCTGGTTATTGGGGCATTTATATGGCACCCACAAATCACTTCTGGACATGTGGCGAAAAAGAAAAGGACTAAACCTGCTGTCTGTGACATGAGAAGAGCCATGAAGTCAGAATCTCACCTCCCTCTTCTACCCAGGACAAAAAAGTGGACTCCAAGTGCCATAAGGCATGGGAACCATTTTAGGCTATTTAGACACAATAGTCATCAAGAGGCCTTTTCCTGTATTCCCCACTAATCAGTGGAACCAGGGAACCTGCCCTGTATCATTCTGCTGGCCTATGCTGCAGTGAGCCACAGCCCCCAAGTGCTGTCCCAATGGTCCTGTACCTTTTGGTTGGTGTCAAAATGTACTCCTGCTAGAGTTTCCTGACACCTGGGACTTAGAAACTTTTTGCCACCTTTTTGCCCTGAAAACCAGTGTCAGTCGGGCAAAACCTGCCAGGTCCATCCGCTGAGGGTATGTAGCTTCAGGTATTGACAGGGGTGTCTCCTCTGCTAAGGTGGAGGAGCGTCGCCCCACTGCCTTTCAACACATCAAAAAAGGAAAAAGGAAATGATAATACTGCAATGCTATTATCATTTTATTTTTCTGTACTGAGTCCATTTTGTGGGGCATGGCTAGGCAGTGCAGGGGGGAGGAGTGGTGGCACCCTCCTAAGTGAGTATGAATGTTTGGCCGGTCCTCTTGGGCTGGCCAAACATTCATGCGTACATTGTATGTTCTCCACCCAGGCTGCATTACAATCTTGGTGGAGAACATGCCCAGGCTCCAATTCCCCATCTCAGACCAATCACAATGCTGCATTGCAGTGTTGTGATTGGCTTAGGGGAGCCTGAGTGCTTCCTTCTTCCTGTTCCAACAGAAGCCAGGAAGAAGACAAAGAGGACGGAAGAGAGGCAGTGGCCGGCCAGCAGTTGCCGGCCGGCAGGTAAGTGACCTTTAAAAAAAATGTAACCCCCTCTCCTCCTGCTCCACTACTGTGTCCTGTGAGCATCTGTGAGTGGGGATTGAGTTTGCTGCATGTCCCGCTGTATTCTCCTCTGCATTAGAAAATCCAATTCTTCTGGGTCACCAATGACCACTATCTTACGAAGGCAAGGCCTCGTCAACAACAGTCTACAGCTTTACCCAGTTAAGGAAATCTGAGCTCCAGAAAAGTTTCCAAGTTTGAAATTAAAGCCCTTCTCGAGACCAAGCTGCTGCCTGCATCTGATTAATGTCGTTGGCTCTTTATGCACAAAACCTGATCTTTTCCTGGTTGGAGCTTTCCCACCTTCATTGACAACTTCTCTGAAACCTTTCACTTTGGCTCCGGTTTGAAGTCGAAGCCCAGATTTGGCCACAACTTTCTGCCTTGGTCCATTCAATATATTTTACTCCTTAAATGATTCTAAGTACAAAGGCAACTTTTTCACCAGGTCGAGTCTGGTCTATATCTCTGACCTGCGCTTCATTGAAGTCAGCCTTAAACCTTATCCTATTGTTTGGTCAATCACAACCAGGTGACCCTGGTTGGCTCTTAAGGCTTTTATTTCGAACCTTAAACTTTAAAAATTCATAACTCCCAAGCCAATGGGGCCTCCAGTTGCACCTTATGCTCAACTTTTCTCTCCTCTGACTATTGGTAACAGCATCAGTAATCAAGGGACTCTTTCACCCCTACTTCTTAGAGTTTTTGTTTGTTGCACTGTTCTTGGCTTGATTATGTCTCAAAATCTGCTATCATTAAATCTATGAGGCTCATAGCAGTGGTCAGTTAATCATTTCTCGAGGTGTACAGGAGTTGGTAGCTAAAGTAAAGGCACTTTGAGAGATGCTTTCTGGCAGACACAGAAATCTATGTAGTCTCCTGACCTCTTTTTTCAGCATTCAATACATCTTGTTTGCCTCCACATCCCAACCCATCTCCAGTTCTTAACACTCTCAGTCCGTCTATGTTAATTTTCTGACCTACACTCCTTGTATATCGTATTTCTCAGGGATGTCCCATCCTGCCACATCTCTGGCTGAGCAGTAGATACATGTACGGGTAATATGTTAATTCCTGATGGCCAGGACCATTTAATCCAAACCAGGAACAGTGCCCCTTCCTGCACAAAAAAATGCTGCTAACAACACAGGCACCCTTGCATGGTCGTGCAAGAGTGCCTGCATTGGCATTAGGCAGCACATTATGCTCCAGTGCTGGGAAAAGATAGGAATGCACAGTTCAATGTTAAGTACAGCACATTTGTGCCCTTTCCCTATCACGTTTGTATGCACACAAGGTATCTAGATAGCATTGTTTGTTTTTGTTTAAATGTTTTTTTATTTGATTTTTCTTTTAATTTTACAAACAACCAAAACATCAGCAGGTACATCTCGTATATGACAGGTTCAACATCATATTCAATAATTATCGAAGGTACATTCATATAATACTTCTTCCTACTCCCCTCCCACTCCTTCCCAATCAGTCTTGGGGGTGGTTAAAGCATTTTACCGATTTTGAAGGCCTTCACTATGTTTCTCCGCTATTGTGAGTCTTGAGTGATAGGTTGTGTCGCCCGTGTCTCCTCCTCAACCATTTCCAAGCCGTAATATCTCAGCCACGGCTGCCAAACCTTTTGAAACTTCTTGGGACACCCTCTGGCCACGTATGTCATTTTTTCTGGTCCCATGTAGAGGTCAATACTGACTCTCCATTCCGCCATGGTAAGTAAGAATCAGAATCAGAATCAGAAGTCCACTTTATTCGATTAATAAAAATCATAAAAGTATGCTATACAAAATACGACAAGATGTTTAAACATTCAAAAATTCATAATGGAAACATTTTAAAAGCATTGTCAAATAATGATCAAGTAAAATCCAGATTTGTCTATAGGACTACTCTAAAAAGGATGCACAATTTCATATATTTACAGCCTTTTAAAATTTAGACCATTAATAAAAAGAGGGCAATTATCCATTTAATCAGGTTATCCCTTCCAGTCTATCTCAATACAATACGGCAGTTAGGCCTAGGCCGTTTGGGTTGTCAATCTAATCTTTCTGGAACGGATAGATGCAACAAGGAAACTAGCAACACCGAACATGACTGCCGGGGATTCCATTAATTGTAAGTAAAATAGTGCTGGTTTAATCTGGTTAAAACCCTTATTTTTTAATAAAGGGAGAAAAAACTTTTTCCGTGCCACAGTATAAAAGGGACAAAGGAACAAGAAATGCGACCAGTCTTGTGGGGAAAGCTCGTCACACTTACAAGGTGCTACATCCTTCAACCTACTCCGCCCTTTCAGGTCACTTAGTAACAGATAAATCTGGTTAAATCAAAATTTCGTTAGCAACCATCGGTGGAATGGTATAGTTACAGTAGTAAGGTGAGGTTGTATGGATGGGGACGAAATAAGCAAATAGTGCGCCCTAACCATCGGTTTCCTTAAATCTATTTTCTCTCTTTCCATCTCTCTAATCTTTAAGAAATTGGTTTTAACCCGTTTTAGATCAGCTTTTGTCAGGCCCTCCGGGTCTGTATAAATCTCCGGACTCCCCAGAAACCCAGCTGTAGATTTAATGAAGGATAACCATTGGATTTCTTTGGCTCTCTCGAGCTTCACAGTCCCTAATGATCTGATGGTTAAGGGTAAGATTTTGGTTCAACCAAGTTCTGATCCATAATAAGATGGGAGCCATATTAATTACATCTGAGATATATCCCATGCCCAGTTCCTGGTGAACCGAAAAGGTTGCAGAGGATTGGGGAAGGGCCAGAAGTGCACGGAGGAATGGTATGCCACTGTACCCCGCATCAACAAAACCACCATGGGAGGTAGATCCTTCTCCTACCTGGCAGCTAAAACCTGGAACTCACTTCCCACTTACCTTCGCCTTACCCAGAACCACCTAGCATTCAGAAAGCAACTTAAAACGTGGATATTTGACAAGTAATTCCCCACCCCTCCTCAAGCGCCTTGAGACCCTATCGGTATGTAGCGCGCTATATAAATTCTTTGACTTGACTTGACTTGACTATGGTAAGTAAGTCTGCCCTTCCCCACGATTTGGCAACATCCAGTTTTTCCACTACAAGGCCCAAGTTACTTAATAGGAGTTTGTATCTAGGGACGTCGATGTCAGTGGGTATACCCAGAAGGATATTAATAGGATCCATTGGTAACTGGGTTTCTAGTATATTACTTAGCTCTTGTAGTGTGCGTGACTAATATCTATTTATCAGTGGGCACTCCCTTAGAGTGTGCATGTAAGAGCCATGATCTGTTTTACAGCGTATACAATCAGGTGTCTCTGCCTTACGCATTGTGTAGAGTTGCGCTCTGTCATAATAGACCCTATGCATGACTTTAAACTGTATCATCATAGCCTGAGTGTTAGAACTGGGGGTCTCTAGTTGACAATAGCTTGCACCTTTTTCCAAATACGGACCTTTGCTTCTAGTCAGAGTAAGGGGGCTACACTCCTAAAATAACCCCTGCTCAACCCTGTGGTAGCTTGGCACGAGCAGGAAGGCTTAACTCAGAAGCAGTGTGTAAAGGATTTGTGAACACATACAGTGATACAGTGAAAACACTACAGATGGACACAACACAGGTTTTATAAAAATAAGTAATCTTTATATAGACATAACACAAGACCCAAACAACAAAAATCTGCAATACAGTATTTAAGAAAATTACTTTAGAATGGTAGAAATAATTCAGTTCACTTTAGATGGTAAATGCGACACGTTTCTCACAAAGTACCTTTGGATGCGTCGCGCAAGTTAACCAAAAGGTTCGCAGGGAAAACAATGCATCGGTTCCTTGATTCGGGGGAGGCGATGCGTCTGTTTCTCAGTGCTTGCGCAAAGTAGGCTTTGCGTCTGTTTCTTACCGGAGAGGGGTTGGTGCGACGATCTCGTGATGCGTCCCAGTTGCGATGCGACAAGATGGTGCCCTGATGCAATGCGATGATCCGGTGCGATGCGAGAAGATAGCGCGCTTGATGAGATGCGACGACGTGAAGGCGATGCATGCACGCCCGATAGCCGTGCGGCGACTCTGGAACTTCTGAGCCGTGACAGGCCCTGCAACACGCTTCTCCGGTGATGCGACGGCAACCCCTGCTGTGGCGACACACTTCTCCGGGGATGCCACAACAAACAGCTGCGAAGGAGACACGCTTCTCCGGTGATGCGATGGCGACTCTTGCGGTGGTAACGCGCTTCTCCGATGATGCGACGGCAACAGCCTTGAATGCGTCACGCTTCTTCTTATATTGAGTCGCTCTTCCAGCTCCCAACAGGACGCAGACTTCTGCAGACCAAATTCCCAGCAAGATATTCAGGGGGGAGCTGGTGGAGAAGTCTGGTATACCTGAGACTTCAGCAGGAGGCAAGCACAGTTCAAGCCCTTGGAGATTCTTCTTCAAGATGATGCAATAAAAATCTTTCTTCTTTCCTTGGCAATAAAGGAACTACTGCAGGCCAACCCCAGAAAGCAACACACTGGCACAGGGGCAGTCCAACTCCTGCAGATTCTCTGGTTCTTCTCCTTGGCAAAAGGTCTGTCTTGATGTCCAGAAGTGGTCTACAGTCTTGGGGTCTGGGCCCCAATATTTATACTAGTAAATCCTTTGTCCTCTGAGGGCAGAGGTTGCATGTACCTAGCCAGAACCAGTTCTTTTCAGCTCACTGGCAGGAGGTGGAGACAGCATTGTTGAAATCAGACCTGGCCCAGATAGCTGAAAGGAAATCTTCTCCCCCTACTCTCTATTCCATGAGTGCTCAGGAGAGTGAAAGAAAATCTATGCCCCCTCACTCTCTGTGCAGCCACGGTACTATTCAGCCCAGCCCTGACTCATGAACTGCTGGAGCCCAAGCCCTCCTGTCACTCACAAACCAGACATGCAATACAAAGCAGAGGCAGGCTGGATGGTTAAGTCAGAAAATACCTACTTTCTAAAAGTGGTATTTTCAAACATAGTATGTTAAAACCACCTTTACTAAAATATGTATTTTATCATTCTGAGTTCAGGCATACTAAATTCGTTTTTCTACCATGTTTCCTGTGTCAGTTAGGATTATAGCATGTTATAATCAAACTGCCCATTCTGGCCTATGGCAACAGGTAGCCTTGCAATAGTGAAAAACAAAATTGGCTTTAATTCACTATTAGGAAATGCTACAAACATCAGGGCATGGCCTACCTTTCACATAAAATGCACCCTGCACTGGGGCCTACCTTAGGGGTGTCTAACATGTAGAAAATGGAAGGTTTGGGTACTGGTAAGTGGGTGCACATACCAAGTCAACATGGCAGTACTAGACTGCACACATGCTCTGCAATGGCAGGCCTGAGACACACTTTACAAGCTGCTTCTGTGGGTGGCACAATCAGTGCTGCGAGCCCACTAGCAGCATTTGATCTACAGGCCCCGGGCACACATTGTACATTGTACTAGGGTCTGACAAGTAAATCAAATAAGCCAATAATAGAGTCACTAATCCATTACAGCAATTTACAATAGGGAGCACTTGCACTGTGGCACTGAATAGCAGTGGCACAGTGCCAAAAGCATCTAAAATCAGCTAAACATATCAAAACAGAGGAGAAAACAGCAAAAAATGGAAGGGAGACTCATGCCAATGTTACCAGGTCTAACACTGAGCTTAATCTCTACTTCCTTTGGGTGAATCAATGCAGTTTCCCAATCAATATCCTCCAATGGGCCTGCTTTTTCCTCCCATCTACCTCTGCGGGCTAGCAGTCTATCAGGCATATTATTTATAAATGTTTTGTATGTCCAGGAGACTGCCTTGGACAGTATCACTTCCTGCAGTAGTCACCCTTCCAATGGCGCATACTCAGGGAGGCCTGTAAGGTCATGGTTTTGTGTTCTCCAAGCATGCTGGAGCTGTATGTATTTGTATCATTTTGTGTTTGATAGACTGTATTCTGCTTGGAGATCTGTAAAAGTAAGTTAGTCCCTATTCCTTATTATATTCCCATGCGTTGTAATCCCTACTGTGTCCCAGTTTCTAAAACCCTGTTGTTTTGCCAGCTCTGGGAGCCTTTTCCCTTTACTTTGCCTGGACTTGGTTAATATTTTGTCCCAACCCATTTGCCTTCCCGCCCTTCTCCCGGCCTCAATCGCCCTCTGAGTTGCTGGGAGCTAACCTCTCTCTCCCGCTCCCCAGCATATGTGGTGCCAATGGGTATGTTTCTGAAATTGTAGCCTTTCCAAGGCGTATGTGGGGTGATCTCCCAGGGAATGGTTCAATTTGGTAATAGTTATTAGGTGTGCAGCCTAATAAGAGGCTTGTATATCTGGCAGATCTATACCTCCATTATATTGACTGCGCTGTAATGTTTGCAGTGCCATTCTCTAGTGTCCCCCATCCCATAAGAGGGTGCGTAGCTCTTCATTTATTACCTTTACTACCATTTCTGAGAACCCTCAATATGTGTTCTGAAGTATATACAAAAGTTTGGGAAGAGGACCATCTTATACATAGCCGCCTTCCCCAGCAGGGTCAAAGGGAACCGCCGCCACTAGACCCCGTCTTCTCAAAATTCAGCTAGGACATGCTTAAGGGAAACATCCTTTACAACGCAACTTTTACCACGCAGTGCTTTTACATCGCAACTTTTTCAACGCAAACCATTACACCGCATTGTGCTGGGGGGTACTCTAGGATAGGGAATAGATGTAATTTACTATCCAACACCTTCCCTACTATCCACGGGGACTGGAGTTGGAATAGTGAATTGAACTATTCACTCTCCAGCACCCCTCAACACTATGCGTTATAAAGGCATGCCTTGTAAAAGTTGCGATGTAAAAGCATGCGTGGTAAAAGCATGCGTTGTGATGTCATACATTCCATGCTTAATGTTGTGCGACAGGCAATCTGCTGTATTCGTGGACATGTATAAACCTAGGTATTTAAAGCCTTCTTTGGTTATATGTGGACGCTCTGGTATTGCATGTGAGTCTATAGGGCCTCCCACTGGGTAGAGACTTGGTTTTTCCCAATTGATGGTGTATCCCGCATGTTTACCATAGTCTTTTACTCACTGGAATGTCAGTGGGAGTGTCGTGTCTGGGTTGGTGACATATAGCAGTATATCATCTGCATATAAGGAGATTTGTTCATCTCGTAGCTAGCCTTTGTCATCTTGAAAGCCCTTTAAGCTGGGATCGGTTCTAATCTGGTATGCCAATGGTTCCAGAACTAGAGCAAATTGCATAGGGACAGGGGGCAACCTTGTCTTGTCCCACGTTGGATGGGAAATTCTGCAGATTTGATCCCATTGACTCCCACTTGTGCTCAGGGATTTGTATATAAAAGCTCTACCCATGCTCTGAATTCTGGTCCGAATCCTAACTTCACCAGAACCTGTATCATAAACGGCCAATGGACCGTGTCAAAGGCCTTCTCTGCCTCCAATAACAAGAGCATCTGCGAGGTTGGCCTGTCTTTGACGGTGTCCAGTCAATTGGCCAATCTGCGCAAGTTGAGACGTGTGGCCCATCCAGGCATGAAGCCAGAGTGGTCTTGGTGAACCAGCAAGGTAATTACTGGTAGAAGCCACACCTCCAGTATAGAAGCAAAAATCTTAGTTCAACACTTAACAGGGAGATAGGATCGAAGAAACCACATTTTCAGGAGGTTTACAAAATTTAAGTATAACTACCACTGTGACCTGTCGAAGATCTGGCAGCAGTGTCCCTTCCTCTGAAGCCGATAAGAACATGTCTAGCAAGTGGGGGCTAATACGCTTAAATTTTGCTTAAATAATTCAGCTGGCAGTCTTTATGACCCTGGTGTTTTCCCCGATTATTGCCTGATTATGGTTTCTTGTACTTCGTTTAAAGTGAGTTCTGTCTCTAAGGCATCCCTGTCCTCCTGTCACAGAGTGGGCATATCTATGTCATTAAGGTAGCGTATCATTTGTGTCTCTTCTACTAGTGGTCTAGCCCTGTATAAGTCTGTATAGTAGCATGTGAAGGCTCCTGCTATGGTGTGCACAGTTGTGTGTCATGTATCTCCATCTTGTATGTGATTCACCCAGCTCACCTCCCTTTCTTTCCGACTCAACCAAGCCAGAAGTCATCCCGCCCTATCTCCTGCTTTGTACAATCTATGGTGTGTGGCTTGTAATTGAGCCTGCACTTCTCGTTCCGCCAGTGGGCGAAGTTCCCCTGTGTAACTTCAATTTGCTGCAATAGGGTTGTATCAGTATTTGAAGTAACAGTTCTCTCTAGGTCAAAGATCTTATGTTCTAAAGTTTCTATCTGTTGTGTGTCTTCCCTGCGTTTGCTTGCTATTGTGTCTGGTAGCCGGCCTCTCAGTACTGCCTTGTAGGCCTCCCATGAGGTGGTAGCCGAGGATACTGAGCCTTAGATTTCTCTGAAGTATAATGTGGTTCCTGCTGTTATTACACTTACACTTGTTACTGTCTTGTTGTGGAGCTCCCAGGCATTCAATCTCCAGTCCTGCCTGGGCCTCCCTCCCTGCACAGCCAGCCATAGCGGGGAATGATTTGAGATACCCCGTGCCAGGTATTCTACCTTGCAGATCAACTGGACTTCACTCCGTGGGGCAAGGAAATAGTCCAATCTAGAGAAAACCCTTTGGGCCCCTGAGAAGAAAGAGTAAGCACAGTCTGTTCGGTGGTGATGACACCAGAGGTCGGTCAACCCAAGTGTCCTCACAAATTCTGCCAATAGTGTATGAATTCGGGTTCCAGCTACCGTCTGTGTGCTATCTAGCCGTGGGTCTACAATGTCATTGAAGTCACCCCCGATGAGGTGTGTAGAGGAGCCTGTGTCAAGCAGTATCTTAGCCACTGCTTCCATAGTGCGGGCCTGTAGGCGTGGTGGGGCGTAAACACTAACTAGTGTGTATTCGGGTTGTTGCCATGTCCCTTAAACAGCAACATAAGTCCCATCTGGGTCAGTCCAGATCCTTGATATGTGAAAGGGGAAGGTTTTCCTAAGTAATATGGCGTGCCCCTGGGGAGAACCCCGCGTGTGCCAGAGTAGTGTAGTGTCCTCGGCCGATAAAGGTACAGTGTGTGCCCCGCAGCAAGTGGGATTCTTGCAGGAAGACAACATCGGGTTTAAGCCTCCTAATGTACCTATTGACTATCCGTCTCTTTATCTTACTACCTAACCCATTGACGTTCCACATCAGTGCAGTGTAGGTTTCATCTTTTATCCACAATCGTATCCAGACCCAAACTGGCTCCTAATGCCTCTAAAACTCCTATTAGTGGTATATACCACTGTTGCAGAAAGGACGAAATTCATTTTATTGTTTAACCCCCACACACCCTATTGGTGTCATGCTTCATCATCGGGTTCACCCAGACTCCTAAAGGTCTGGGTGGGCTCGACTATTTCTCAGGGAGCTCTTAGGAGATATAGGCCAGGGGGTTAAAGATTGAAAATCCTACTGCTTCCCCAGGTATCCCTTTATTAGCGGGATGCAGTGGATAATAAAAAAAGACAAAGGCAGCTCTTTTCAGAGTTTTAAGACCCTAAAGGTTAGCCAACATGTTTCAGCCCACAGGAAACAGCTGAAAATTGGTTTGGGGCTTTCGCCAGGGCTCAAAAGGTAATAGTTCCCTCCCTGGTTTATTTACAAATTATGATGACCTATAATTTGATTTTTTGAAGATACAGGTTGCTGTTCCCTTCAGAAACACCATACAAAAGTTTGTGTTTACACAATTTTGACCAAATTTCTTTTAAGGTAAAAAAATCACAAATCACAGTGAGGAAAATAATTATCCTCCTTGTTCCTGTAATTGGGAAAAATTCCACCCAATTTGGGGGAATGTTGCGTGTCTCAGGGTTGGGAGAGGGTGGGTTTTTAGATCACACGTGTTTTACATGTCCTGCCCAGCACTTCACCTAAATAGGGTCTCCGCTCCCTGGTGAAGTACTGGGCAGGACATATAAAACATATGTGATCTAAAAACCCACCCTCTCCTGAGCAGAACCCTCAGCCGGGTTCTGCTCAGGCAACTCCTGAGCCTGAGAGTGTCCTAGGGGCATTTCTGTAGCTGTTTAGCCATGTTTCCGCTACTGGCCCCTGCTCACATCTCACCCTTTCTTGCCACTTTCATCTTGTTGCTGTTGCGTGTCCTCTGCAACTGGTGTGTCAGCAGTTATGTTCTCCATATCAGCAATGTTATTCAGGAGCGGGTGATCGTTGTGCACTAGGGATTCTTTGTCTGAATGATCCGTATGAGTACTATCCCCCTGATTAGAGTATCCACACCGAGCCTGCGTCTGTGGAGAGCCATGATTAAACGTACCTCATCTCGGCCCAAGTGAGGCTCTAGCCACCGGGGTTCCCATCTGTTTCTTATGCCCCTTTTTCATCAGCCTCTTTCTTTTAATTCTCTGTGGCCTGGGTTCCCATCTATGAGCCACCTCTTTGTCAAATGTCCTCCTCATTTTCTGCACCTCTCTAGAGTAATTGGGGAAGATCATGACCTTTGCATTAGCCAACTTAAATTCCCCTACATATATTTTTTTTATTTAATGCGATTTTATATAGCGCAAACTTTACCCGAAGGTGTCAGAGTGCTTTACATAAGAACCAGTTGCAAAGCATAAGGACTTAGGGTTACATGATTATTATTATTATTATTATTATTAATTGTGTCTTGTTAAGCGCAAACAACCCGGAGGCCTCGTAGCGCTGTGTATTGTCAGACTAGTATGAGATGAGAAAACAGGTTTAGATGAAAAGAAGAGTTTTTAGTTCCTTCCGAAATTTCAGAAGGTTGGGTTCACTGCGAAGGGTAGTAGGCAAGGAATTACAGGCTTTTGCGGCGTTCCAGGAAAAGGAGCACCCGCCCCATCTGGTGTGTCTGATTTTATTGACGGTGGCCAGGAATGCTGTGCTAGAATGCAATGATCTGTGGGGGAGGTAGGGGGTCGCTAAGGAGCAGATCATAGTTGGTGCGGTCTTCCACATGGCCTTGTGCATGATGCACATGGATTTGAACAATACTCTGGCCTTAATGGGAAGCCAGTGCAGTTTCCTCAGAGCCGCTGTTCCTGATTCCCGCTGATTGAGACCCAATGAGTTACATAAAAGATACAAACAGAACAAAATTGCAAATGTACAAGATGTAAAGTCATACAAGGAAGAGATACACATGGATATACTCTAAGAGTCACATAGAAATGGTAGAGAGTACGAAGGTCTACTGCATATACTAGTGATTAGAGTTATCTCTATATACATATATACACATAGTAGATTTTCTCAGTTCAGGACCAAAAAAACCCCAAAAAAACAGAAGAGCAGAGTTCCATTAAGTGGGGTCGTAGGGGGGACGCAGTTACAGCACCAAGGGAGGGTGGGAGGAATACAAGGGTATGGAGAAAAGGCAAATCAGAAAAGGGAAGCAACATTTGAGTATCGTCAAGGGGGAAACGAGGGAAAAGGGTAAAGGACTAGGGAATTGACAAAATGGCAGGGTCCGGAGAAAAGCAGCCGACAGCAGCAGCAAAATGGCGGCCAGGACAAAAGAAAAAGTAAATAGATCCATGAGAGTCCGTGGCGTAGTTTCTTTCATTCGAATGTGGCGGCAGGGCTGCTGTCTGTATCTGGTGTTTTCATGGCCCGCTGCTTTGTTTTAGGGAGGGGTGTGTGTGCCCCGAGGGCTGCTCCGCACAGGCCCTCTCTGCTAGCCCAGAATTGCGGGGGCTGCTGCAGATGTGGTGCGGCCGGGGAGCGGGCCAGGGATTACCTTTCTCGGCGGGGCTGCATAGTGATCCTGCAGGTCCGGGAGAACCATAAATCCCTGGTGTGGAGAGGAGCCTCG
The DNA here is from genome assembly GCF_964263255.1 of Lissotriton vulgaris. NCBI lineage: Eukaryota > Metazoa > Chordata > Amphibia > Caudata > Salamandridae > Lissotriton > Lissotriton vulgaris. The sequence continues at coordinate 108,497,592 of NC_141694.1, forward strand.
TGCGCTGCTCTGGCCCCCGGGGGAGCAGGGAGCCCAGGGCGCTCCTGGTGGTGGTTTTGTGCTCGGCATCCTGTGGGCCGGCTCAGTAATAAAACAGGGCGACAATTCAGTCGCATAGAGAGAGTCTTGTAATCATGTCAATAGGAAGTGCACTGGATCTGAGCCCTCCTGTCCCTCCAACACCCCAAATGAAATGGAGGTTGTTTCTCCTAGCTCTATTTTCAGCATCATCAACCCTCCATGTGATCTCCTTCATGTTCACTTTCAGTGCTCTAACTTCAGGGTCTAACGTTTGTGTCTGATCTTCCACCTCAGAGACACGAGTTTCTGTTTGGGTCACCCTTTCTGCTATGTTACGCATGTGCTGGCGCTGAAGGAATACTTCTGACCGTATCTCAGCCATTTTGCCCTCTATGGCATCTCTAGATACATTGATCGCCTGTAGAATGATTGAGTTGTCTGAGAGGTCTAGGGACTCTCCCCCTGTGCCGGCCGGTGGTGGGGGTACTTTGGTGTGTACTTATCCATCTTCGCCATTATTATCACAGAGTGGGAGGGGAGAGGGGCCCATTACTTCTCCGGCTTTCAGGTGGCGCTGTGTTCTCAACCGGGAGTTCTGGAAGGGAGCCCTATATAATCGACTATAGGCGGTGAAGAGATAAGAAAGGGGGAACTACTACATTCTCTCTCCGCTCCCGTGCCACATAGCCCCGTGGTGTTGGGTGGGATGGAGTTTTCTCTCAGCATAGGTGCAGCCTTGCTATACAATGTCCGCAACTCCGCCAGACTGGGGCGGTGTCCACTCCATAGTAGATAGTGTGCCATCTCCCTGTGCCCAATGAAGGCTGAGGTAGTCTGGCGTGTCTCCCGTCTGGTCTTGAGATGTCTAGCGGGTCTGGAGGCCCACCCAGAATGAGTATTGCTATCCTCTCAGTGCCTGTAGCTACACCAGAGACTGGCGGCACCTACCTGCACCACAGGGGACTGAAAGCCTTTCCTCCATGCCAGAAAAGGGTCAAGGCAGTCTGGCGTTTCCCTCACACATCTCCGGTGCCATCTTCACATACATCCACAGCCTCAATTGCTGTTTGCAGTGGTAATTTTTAGATCTGGGGGTCTCTAGTTGGCAATGGTTTTCACCTTTGTCCAAATAGGGACCCTTACTTCTAAGTAAGGATAAGGGAATTACACTCCTTAATAACCCTTGCTCACCCCTTTGGTAGCTTGGCACGAGCAGGCAGGCTTATTCCAGAGGTAGTGTGTTAAGCATTTGTGAATATACACAGTAATTCAGCGGAAACACTACAGATGGACACAACACAGGTTTTATAAAAATGAGTATTCTTTATATAGACTTAGCACAAGGCTCCACAGGGGCCATGACTCAATCTTTCTGTCCAGGCTGAAGCTCAATCAGAGTGGCATTCTGATCGTACCACCGCTTCATTTCCTCCTGGCTGGCTTCCATTTTCGCCTGAGCGAGATCCCTGAAATGCTGAGTCTGGTTCCTAAAGGCCAGCATGTAGCTATATACATCCTGGGGAGGTTTCCTGGGAGATTGCTCCCAGCCTTCCTTGACCAAACTTAAAGGTCCTCTTACCGGGTGACCATACAAAAGCTTAAAGGGGCTGAACCCTAGAGACTTTTGTGGCACCTCACGGTAGGCAAACAGAAGGCATGGCAGGAGGACGTTCAACTTACGCCTCATTGGTTCTTCAAGACCCATGATCATGCCCTTAAGGGTCCGGTTGAATCTTTCAACCAGCTCATTACCTTGGGGGTGTTATGGAGTGGGGAACTTGTAGGTAACACCAGACTCCTTCCACAGAGACTCCATATAATTAGAAATTAAGTTTGTACCACGGTCAGACACAACCTCTCTGGGGAACCCCACACGGGAGGAAATCCCCATCAGTGCAGGTCCCACCACGGGGGCCGTCACTGTCCTGAGCGAAATGGCTTCCGGGTACCAGGTAGTATGGTCCACCAAGACCAGGATAAACCTGTTGCCCATGGCTGTCTTGGGATCCAGTGGCCCCACAATGTCAATTCCTACCCGTTCAAAGGAGGTACTGACTACAGGGGAAGGTTGTAGAGGGGCCTTGTGACTCCTTCCACTTTTCCCCCTTGCCTGGCAAGTTTGACAGGTCCTAATGAGTATCTGAACTCTTCCGCATCTGGGGCCAATAAAAGTGGGAGACAAGCCTTTCAAAGGTATTGTTATGCTCCAAATGACCAGCTAAAGGAACATCATGAGCCAAACCCAGTAGGAAGACTCTGAAGCGCTGGGGTACCACCAGCACACAGGCTGACCCAGGCTCCGCAACCTTAGGCTCCCTATACAGGAGACCATTCTCCCAGTAGATCCAATGTGATCCAGACTGATCACCTGCTGCCTGGTTTGTAGCCTGTTGCCTCAAACCCACAAGAGAAGGGCACTTCTGCTGCTCTTCACAAAATTCCTCCCTGGAGGGACCCCCTTCTTGCTGCCAATGGGTCAGCTCAGGTAGGTTCCCCAGTTCAGACACTTGCTCACCAGTGAGTTCCAGGGCATCCCCCTTAAGGTCTGCCTCCTCCTGGACTGTTGGAACAATGGGGGCTGGTTTCCCATGCTCCCTACCTCTTCTCTTTAAAGCAGGTCCCTGGGTCATACTTTCAGGCTCCAGAGGCTCTTGAACACCTTTAGCTGCCATAGACCGAGTGGTCACACATGCCCACTCAGGCAGACCCAACATCTCTAAATGCGCCTTCCTCTCCACCTTAGCCCAAGGGGAGCTTTTTAAATCATTGCCTAACAGACAATCAACAGGCATGGATGGCCTCACAGCTACTTGAAGAGTACCAGAGACCCCCCCACTCAAAGGGAACTTGAGCCACCTTGCAATGGCTCTCTGTGTTGTCAGTGGCAACAACTGGGAAGAATGCATGAGGGACTTCCTGCTCTTCAGAGACCAAGTGACACTTGACAGCTGTCACACTTGCTCCTGTGTCTTTGAGAGCCTCCACTCTATGGCCATTGATGGTCACCCACTGCCTGTATTTTTTAGTGTTCTCAGGCAGCTGAGCTTTAGGGACCATCTCAAAATCTTCTAATGAGACAAGGGACATTTCTGCGGGACTCCACCCACCTTGGGCACCCATCTCCTTCCCACCCAGAGCTACACTGGGCATCTGATGGGGTGGTGCACGGGGCGGCACATACTTTCCTTTCTGAGGACACTGGGGATCATACCAACGGTGTCCAACCTGCTTAAACTGAAAGCAGGTAACGGGCCCCCTATGAACAGGTTTACCTGTCGGGGGTCCTGACTTCTTTTCAGGTGGAGGCTGGGAACCTTTACCTTTTTTCCCTTGGGAATTACTTTGGGGACCTTTTTGGAAATCCCTGTTTACCCTTTTCCCCCTCACTCTTCTGCTGGGGACCCTGCTCACCTTTAGTGGAGTGTCCCACAATACCCTTGTGGACCTGGGTACTGACCCAGCGGTCCGCCTCTTCAGCAAGCTTTCTAAGGTTAGTCAACTTGCTATCAATAAGGTGCTGGCATAGCTCTGGAAAACAATTAGCAGACAAGTGCTCCCTAGCAATCAAATCATAGAGCGCTTGAAAATTATCAACATTGTTACTCCTCACCCAACCATACACAGCTCTGTAAAAGAAAGACACACATTCTACCCAAGTGGTTCCCTCCAGTTTCTTATGATTCCTGAACCTCTGTCTATAGAGCTCTGGAGTTAACCCATACCTTGTCATCAGTGCTTCCTTCATGTGGTGATAAGACATCCTATGCTCACTGGGTAGGTCTAATAATGTATCCCTCCCTTCAGTCAGAAAGCGGCCCCACAACCCCACTCCCCAATCCTTCTCAGGGACCCGGTGGGCCAACACTGCTATCTCATAAGCTGCAAACCACTGACCAATATCTTCACCTTTGTGAAAATCTTTGATGACATCCTTGGGAATATGTACCCTGCCTTCTGAAGGCACAGTGGGTGCGCTGCCACCAGAGGGATTGATTTCTAAGCCCTTGGCCTTGATCTATAACTCCCTCAAAATTCTCTCATGCTCCATTCTCATTCTCTCCCTTTCCAAAGACAACCTATTATTCTCTGTTTCCCTCTGACTCTCCATTTTAAGCTTGTAGTACTGAAGATTCTGGACCCGTGTTCTAAACATCGTCGTATCATAACGATTTTGGTATTGGCAGACCGGTAATGATTGAGATACTATGTACAAGCATTTCCGTCATATTCGAGTGACGTAGTCACCCCGAATTCAGAGTTTCCGTCCTGAACCCTCGGGTTCCATTTTGTGAGCTCAGCCATTTTGTGATTGCCCTCACCTAGGCACAGTGACTGAAGTCGAGATCGAGTCAGATGGACACGTATACCTTCGCTGACTCTTCTGTGACCTGGGCGAGCTGAGTCCACTGCCTGAAGCCAAACCTGTTCGGCTAGTTCTTTTCCCAGTGGCCGAATGAGATTAACTTCAAGGCGTACATGTTGTAAACCTTTTCATAGCACACCAGCTATGTCTAATCTCATCCACACCTGTCTCTGTTTCTTTCTTTATGACTTACTTTGCGATGAGGAGGTTCCCGTTTTTATTGGGGGTCCGTCGATATCTGATGGAAATACTGGGCCTTGCCGGATAATTGATTATGGGTTGGACAAACTGAAATATGGGCTTGTCATCATGACTCTGCTTTTTCTTTGTAGTGGGAATATGTGAAAGGTCAACTGTAAAATAAGGAATGTTTGCCTAAAGCATAATATTTTGTATAAAAAGGGAAGGCTGGCTTTGTAAATTTGAGCAGTCTCCTGAGAATATACACGTTGTTGTACTTCTAGGATACCTGTTACTGGCTGCAGCCAATAAATACGATCTTTGACTTCACCTAGAAGGCTCTGTGTTTCTGTAGTCCGAAACAGGAGAACTCGAAGTCTTCGGGTGTTGTACCCTGGCACCGCTGGGTTCTTAAAACCCGGTACTTCAAGCTTAGCCATCTCTGGCTCGTGTGCCCTATTTCTCTCCCTGTCTTCCAACTCTCTGCGGGACAGGTCTTTGGAAGAGATGATGCTGCCAGGCAGGGACAGCACCCCTCCCCTGGCTGGAAACACTGGCCCATCAATTTGCCCATCTGCATCCCCACCAGGCTCCACCACAAGATCAGGGACACTTCTGGCTTCTACCCAGGCCCTCAGTGCCTTTTGGTAGTCTTCCTTTTTAGAAATGCCTGGTGTAGTAACTTTCAATTTCCTGCAGAAATACTTGAGCTGTTTCACAGTGTAGGTTTCCAACCTCTCTTCCTCAAAGTCAAGATCCGCAGTTGCAACAGATGCTGGTTTACTCATTTTAGCAAAAATTGGGAGTTTCAGGAAAAACTAACAGTCCACGTAAAAAGGATTCTAAAAAATAGTATGTGGTCACGTTTGGTCTGTACTCACTAGTAGTGTACACCAATCACTGTATATGAAACACAAATGAAAAGTCCAAATCCCACTGCTGCCACCAATATTAGATCTGGGGGTCTCTAGTTGACAATGGTATTTACCTTTGTCCAAATAGGGGCCCTTACTTCTAAGTCAGGATAAGGGGATTACACTCCTTAATAACCCCTGCTCACCCCCTTGGTAGCTTGACACGAGCAGATGAGCTTATCCCAGAGGCAGTGTGTTAAGCATTTGTGAATATAGACAGTAATACAGCGGAAACACTACAGAAGGACACAACACAGGTTTTATAAAAATAAGTATTCTTTATATAGACTTAGCACAAAACCACAAACGACAATAATCCACAATACTACATTTAAGATTTCTTAAAAGATTATTAAAGTCTCTTAGTTCAACCTGCTGGTAAATGCGACAAAGTTCTCAACAAAGTGCCTGGTTGCGTAATGCAAAGTGAACAAAAGGCTTGCAAAAGGGGAGATGTGTCGGTTCCGTAACCAGGGAGAATGGTTGCGTCCTTCCTCAATGCTTGCGCAGAGTAGAGGACTCGACATGAGCCTTACCGGTGCGGAGGTGATGCGTATATTCTCGGCCTGCGGGCCAGTTGCGGTGCACAAGATGGCGCCTTGATGCGATGCGATGATCTGGTTGCGACGCGAGAAGATGGCGCCCTTGAAGCGGCGATACGATGACGATGCGATGACGCCCTGGCAGCCTTGCGACGACTCTGTACTTTGGAGCCGCGACAGGCACTGCGACACGCTTCTGTGGAGATTCAATGGCGACTCTCACGATGGTGTCACGCTTCTCCGGTGATGCGACGGCAGGCAGCTTCGATGAACACACACTTCCAGGGAAATGCGATGAAGGCTTACTTCTCCGACATTGTGATGATTTCATCTGCGGCGGCGACACGCTTCTTCTCGATGCGTCGCACTTCCAGCTCCCAGCTGCACGCAAGTGACTGAAGTCAGAATACCCAGCAAGGAAATTCAGGCGAGAGCTGGAGGTGAAGTCTTTTGTCCCTGAGACTTCAGCAGGAGGCAAGCACAGTTCAAGCCCTTGGAGAATATTCTGTACATGAAAGTTCTTACAAAGTTCCTTCTCCTTTCCCTTGGCAAAGAAGCAACCACTGCAGGCCAACCCAGCAAACAGCACACTGGCAGAGGGGCAGTCCAAACTCCTGCAGCTTCCTTGGTTCTTCTCCTTGGCAGAAAGGTTTCTTGTTCCAGAAGTGATCTAATTTCTTGGGATCAGTGTCCCAATATTTATACCCCAAAATCCTTTGTTCTCTGAAGGCAGATAGACCTCTGCCTAGTCCAAACCAGTTCCTGAGCACTTTGTTTACATGACTCTCTTCTTCCTTTAACTGTGCAGGGCAGAGACATCAGCCGCCCCACAAGAGGTGGAGCCAGCACAGGGGAGGGCAGATACAGCTCTGGAGCACTCTGTTGACATGATTCCTCTTCTCCTTTCACAGTGCAGGGCAGAGAGATCAGACAAGCCCCAGGGGGTGGAACCAGCATTATAGAGGGAAGGACCAGCCCTATTCAGGTCCCTGGTACAACTCCTCCCACCCATCTAGATGCAAATCTCTTTATTCACCACCGGGCTGCCCCAGCCTGTCTCCTGGAATTCCCCAGCCCTGTCACACACAAACCCAGAGAAGGAATACAAAACCCAGCAGAGGCAGGCTCAAATGATTAGGCAAGCAAATACCCACTTTCTAAAAGTGGTATTTACAAACACAGAATAATAAAATAAACTTTACTAAAAGAGGTATTTTATTATTTTGAGTTCAGGCATACTAAATTCGAATTTCTACCATGTTCCCTGAGTCTGTTAGGTTTATAGGAATGTAACAATCTTAACTGCCCATTCTGGCCTATGAGAACAGGTAGCTTTGAATAGTGAAAAACGAAAATGGCTGTAATTCACTCTTAGGACATGCTACACCCACCAGGGCATGTCCTACCTTATACTTACAATGCACCCTGCCTTTGGGCCCACCATAGAGGTGTCTAATGTGAAGCAAAGGAAAGGTTTAGGGACTGGCAAGTGGGTGCACTTGGCCAAGTCGACATGGCAGTGCTAGACTGCACACAGGCCTTGCAATGGCAGGCCTGAGACACACTTTACAAGCTGCTTCTGTGGGTGGCACAACCAGCGCTGCAAGCCCACCAGCAGCCTTTGATTTACAAGCCCTGGGCACACATGGAGCACTATACTAGGGGCTGACAGATAAATCAAATAATCCAATCATGGAATAACCAATTAGTATATCAATTTAGCATAGTGAGCACTTGAACTGTGGCACGGATTAGCAGTGGCACAGTGCCCAAAACACAAATTCAGCAAAAATATATCAAAACAGTGGAGGCAATCGGTCAAAAATGAAGGGAGACTCATGCCAATGATGTCAGGTCTAACACTAATTATGTTTAATAGAAGGGGGTTCCCCAGGTTTTTTTTTGATAGTGGGCAGGAAAAAAGGGGAAATCAACACGTATAAAATAGAACAAGATTAACCCTGCCGCACAGATATAAGGGGTCCTTATTACAGGATCCAATCAATAAACAATTGGGGTGAACATGAAAACCAGAGCCATAGACTTCAACATTCCTCTTTTTTAGTTCATGATATTTTTATTATTTTTTTCTTAAAAGATGATTTGTCTTTTCACAGTGCAATTTTTAATTAGGAATACTGTTGATACATAGTTCATATTAAAATTATTACATATAGGGGAAGGACACATTTCATTCAAGATAAGGGGAAATTAGATACAATACACAAAGAAGTTCCTCACAATCCCAAACACTCCAAAAGAAATTTTTTGTTATGTATACATCATCGCTCAAAATACTCATTCACTTCCTCATTCATTCAGATTCACTCACAAACAAGTACAACCGTGCCTGCAACAACAGATGTAAAATAGTTGCATAGGTTTAGGGTGGATGGGGCGGACAAAACTAATGGGAAAAGGTTTTTATAAGGACCCAGAAGTTGCCGTCCACTGTGTAGCGCCCACGCGCGTTTCGGTGTTGGCCCTATTAGGCAGCACCTTCTTCAGGGCAGGAGTGTACAATCAGGGAAGGGAACACATAGGCTGTGAATAAAAAAACAATTCTCATGTATTCTAATGTATTATCATATAGATAATACATTTGATACAAAGCACTTAAATAATCAACATTTTGCTTTTATTTTCTGATTTATCATTTGGTTTGAACTAGAGGTTCAGTCACAGCTCTGTTAATCAAGGGGATCACTCGTCACAGATCAGACTTCCCTAGAATAGGGGAGTACGAGGTCATGTTTTAGACCTAGGTTTAGGGTGGACACATCCACATTCGTCTAAGTATAAAAAATATCAATCATATCGTCCATTCATCCTAACTCATTGGGGTGGCACTCGTTGATTATACTAAAAAAGATATATGTAAATGGGCAGAAAGGCAATCATGTCCATATCATCTAACATGTTTGTAAGGCCCTCGTATTTTGGAAGGCTAAATAGGGACACAGGTATATGACACAAGTATGGTTCTACCCAAAGGGATCTGTTTTTTTTTTTTTTAAATCATAGCAAAATGCAATACAACAAACATAACCTGGGTATTTTTTGCAAAAGTCATACCCAAAGGTTCGGGATGTTTTGAGGTCATAGGAAGATGTGATAGAGCAACATAACCTGGATATATTTTACACAGAGGTTCAAAGGATTTCCAAAGGTTTCGTAACTAAATCTCAGAGTTCTAAGGAGCATATAGTACAGTTTCCATTAGACATAGTATTCCAGAAATTTACCTAAGATGGGATCACAATATTATCCTCCCGTTGTTCAAGGCTAAATAGATCTCAGATCACAGACAGTCTAATGGGATAAAAAAAGAGAGATAGTAAATATACCCCGTGTGTCGATTTTTGGAGATTTGAGAGGGGATCGACAAATAGTTCAAAAGGCAAGAAGTCGATAAGTTTACCTTAAGAATAGAAGAATCCGAGCCTCTAACGGGGTTCTGCGGCTGGAAAAAGCTTTATTTGAACGCTGTCAGTGGGTAGCAATGGATTCAGCTTCGATTTTTTTTATTAAAAAGTTTCCGTGGGTTATGAGTTAGGTCTTATCTAAGGACAACAAAGATGGAAATATGTGCGGTCTGTCAGAATCAATCCGGCTCAGGATTCATGAGGCAAGCTACAACAAATGCAACGTTGGTAAAATCATACCTGCCTCAAACGCGGAGTGTCGGTCTGTCGAGGAGAGTTTATTGCATATCAGATTTCCAAAAAAAGGTTCCAGGGGTCAAACCTCGGAATAGATGCTCCCTCGAGAAACTCTGGGGAGTATGGGATTTCTGTAAAAGTTAAAGGGTTTCGAACATTAGGTTTCAGGGTTTGGCCAAATCTGCGCCTTTGTTTAAAAAAAGGGGGAGGAGAGGCGCAATAGGTTTCCTAAATAGGTCTCGGTCAGGGCTTACCTTACTCTTAGACCATACGGTTTCTTCCACGCAGCAGGGCACCGGTAACGTCCTCTTACAGCCGGATCACGGATGACAGTGTGTCACAAACCCACTCCATTTATATAGGAGAGATTTCACTGTCGCTGTCGGAATAGCATTCACCTGGTGGGAATACGGGAAGCAGAAGACGGACTAGGCTTTTAGCTTATTAAGCAAGCGCTATCCTAAACCTGATGGAGAAGGAGAAGACTGACTATACTTTTAGCTTATTAGACAAGCGCCATCTTAGACCGGGAAGGCGATGCTGAAGGCTAAAGCGGCTCTTCTGATAAGGGGGATCATGATACCGTCTACATAGCAGCGGGCTGGGTGTTACAAGTATAGACCGGCACCTTCTTGGACAATAAGCCCGATATGAGGGGTCACAATATCAATCCCCTAGGATATAATAGATATACCACTTTTAGCTCCAGAGACAGAACAGTTGGTTCATGGGTAAGATATTTATGGGTCTAATTAAATGGACAGGTCTCTAATGAGAACGTTCTCTAGGGATGTCAACAACAAGGGTCATTTTAGACTGACTGGAAGGAGGGGGGGTTTGGGGGAAGAAATAATAAAGGGGGGGAAAGGAAGAAAAAACGAAAAAAGAAGAACAAAGAAAAAAGAAAGGAAGAAGGGGGGAGAAGGGAGTTTTTTTTTTTTTTTTTTTTGAATATTGCTCTGTAATGTCCTATTTTTTCTTACATAATAACATTTTGCCATGGGCAGTCTTCATTCAAACCCTTGGTCACAGAATCCAGCATAAAAATCCAAAACACCTCCCGTTTTTTGCGGAGGTTAACCAGATCTATGTCTGGTTTAGCCTGGAACACTAATTATGCCCCAGTCAATAAACACAATAGCCGCCTCTCTCCAGCCACACCGGCGCTCCTCAGTGCTCTCAAACCGCGAATCAGATGGGAGGGGCCACTGGGTCGGGGCGTCACACCCACACACAGCTTCACACCCAGTGTAGTGTGTCTATTGAGCCTTTGAGGTAAGGTTTTGGTCCAAAGAAGAGGCTGCCCAGCTCACCACATCCGGTTCACACAAGACCTGTCTTCACTTGCACTACGGGCGGGTCTCCCTGGTCTTGTGTCCTCAATTTATTCTGTGTCCTCTTTTCCTCTGCTTCGAAGATTATCCTCGGGCCCCACCCGAGTTTCCATTATGCCCGTCAACTATGGACAAGTGCCTCAATGTCATCCGTTTGGGGGGAACCCATTCATTTATGTCCTCAACACACAGACCCGGCCCCAGTACTGCAGCTGAGAGCCGGACATCCTCCACCGCTCTCCTATCACTCTTTTTCCGGCAGCATTACATGAAGTTCCTCGGTGGGAGGCTGCTCCCTTGCCCGGCTGGGCCCCACACGCTCTGTTGGGCAGCTCGAGGATATGGGCGCAGCCCTCTACCGGGTTCACACAGCCTCACATCCATTCCCATGTGTCGTCCCCTAACCTGCGTACACACTGAGTCTGTACCATTGTGCCTCTCCAGCTGAGGTGAGGGGGAGACTGCCCAGTCCTGCGGCAGGTGTCTCTGCTCCACTGCACCCCCAGTGGTACCTCACGTCATCCGCAGAGAGTCAAGGACGGGGTCCCGATTTAGGCTTCAGTCCTCAGTGTAGTTGCAGAGGTTTAGGCTATCGCACCACTGTCGCCATGTTGGACAGTCGGCTCTGCTTCTTTTCGGATTTCTTCCTCGCGTAGCAGCTCTCCCAGCAACTTCCCAAGCTGACGTCAATGTCGTCAGAGAGTACAGGATCCACCGACTGGCATTATTTGATGGCAAGGAAGGCAGGATTACACCAGAATACCAATTGGGCTGCCAGAGCTCCGGGAGAAACGACTAGCCGGCCATGCTTCTTTCCACACCCCTCTCTAGATAGCAGTGTTTAAGAAAAAAAGTTTATACAATAAACGAGCCAATGTCCTTAATTCAAAACCCTGTGTGATTTATTTTACTTCTCTTTGTATTATTCAGAAAAACGAGATTTTGGGATTCTGGTCATGTCATCACATCAAGGTGACTTGCTGTGCTGCACTGCGTGATATCATGATGAATATGCCCGTAGATATGTTGCTGAGGACATAAAAGTAACTAACGCTTTATAGTGACCTAAGTAGAACACTAGTTTAATATTCACCTTTATGTTTACATAAATCAGCCCAAAAAAGTTGTTCAAGCATGACTGAGAGGTTCAGACAGAGGACAACTTTTAGTTGGACAGTGGAAGGTGCCTGGTAAACTACCCATGCTACTCATTTCTTCTTCTCTCATCCCCCTGTTTACCCCATCATAATGGTACTTACTTTGGTGTAATATCATGAGGTCAGACTATGGCATCAACAAAGTTTAGAACTAGCTGCCTGATAGATGGATATTACTACCTCAGAAGAAAACACCAGCATAGTGCTCAAAATCATGACACACAGATGCAGCTTAAAATTCCAAAAATGACTGCACATTGCAAACTATAGATGTATTCTTCTTTGCTCCACATCTACTTACCGTGACAATACAGTGGTAGTTAATATTTGTGCACTTCCATTGCTAGAGATGGTGTAGTAGTAGTGAATGTAGTATCACTAATGTTTGTATAGCAAGGCTTAATGGTGTAGAATTACTTTGTGGTGTGTATGCTTATCCGATTGATGTTTGCATTGATTGCAATCTACATGTTACTTTCCATTCATGATTTATAAAAAGAATACAAAAAAGCTATGAAATTGCAAAGGATATCCTGATGTCAATTCATCTTTTAGATTGCCAAGAAGTAAATGTCATCAATTCAATCACTTTGGCAGTATATAAATCATGAATTTATGAAATAACTTCCAGATGTACTAAAACTGGATTTGCAAAATGAGGTTGCAAATTGCACACCAACTTTTTGAGACTCCAATCTGATATTGCAAACCGACCCATGTACTAAAAGGTTGATTTACAAAATAAAGAATGAAAATGGGTTATAATCTGACTTACGTAAGCCTTGTTTTGCTGTGAGGAAGAGGAGGTGGACCCTGAAAGACTTACCTTCTGCCGTGAGAGGAACGGCTCGCTATTGCACTAGGTCCCGCACTCTATCGCCGTGAGGGGAACGGCTTGCAGCGCCAGCACCATCGCCGCCACGAGGGCAGGGACTTCAACTCCCAGGTGCCCCGGCGGCCGTGGTGTGCGAGTGACGCCACCAGAGCGCCCGGAGGCGTGTGAAAACTGAGGAGCGCCGAGCGCTCACTGAGAGCCTTGTTTGCTCTGAGGAAGAGGAGGTGGACCCTGAAAGACTTACCTTCTGCCGTGAGGGGAACGGCTCGCTCTTGCACTAGGTCCCGCACTCTATCGCCGTGAGGGGAACACTTGCAGCGCCAGCACCATCGCTGCCGCGAGGGCAGGGACTTCAACTCCCAGGTGCCCCGGCAGCCGTGGCGCGCGAGTGACGCCACTAGAGCGCCTGAAGGTGCGTGAAAACTGAGAAACACCTCTCGCCCCACGAGTCGCGCGCGGAAGCGCCTGGGCGATGCCCGGGCCAAGGGCGGGCCTGTTTAAGCCTGTTCAAGACCAGTCAAGGACGGGACGGGCCACCCCCCTTCCAGCTGATGTTTGGCATTGACTTGTGAGTACATTGTATCTTTCTCTATTGTCATAGACTTGCCGGGTTTACATTAATGCCCCCTAAGGAGGCCATGGGGAAAGCGGAGGTTGTTAACCTTACGGGAACTATTGACCAATTTATAACAAGGATGAACTGTGTTATCGATGAGGGGATCACGATTATGGAGCGACGTGTATCCCAGGAACTCGCCATTGCAAGACGGTCTTCAATGGGAAATATTGCTAATGCCCGGACTCCTATCCATCAAGGCCTTAATAGTGGCATTGTTGCACTACCAATTATAGAACTCCCCACTTTACAGTTACCATCCCATGATACATCGCATGCTTCCTCTGGAGAACATTCCACGGTTTCTGAATCGTTATTGCTTTCTCCCCACAAATTGCCCACCGTGCCCAATGTAGTTAAGGTCCACAATACTAGACAATTGCGAGAGAGAAATCCAGGGGCAATTCCCAAGTACAAGCAAGGGCTGTCAACTAACATTGGGGGAAAGAAAAAGAAAGCCCCAAAAAATAAAAAAAGTGAAAATATTAGAGCAACTCCCGCTATACTGGAGCAGCCCGTTGTGGGTGACTCAGCAAGCCTAGTTCCGACCTTAGTTGATCCTACACCAACTAGGATGGTGCATCAGACCGCAAGCAGGAGGTTAAGTCAAGGCAGCAGGGTAGGGGTGATTGACCCCGAGCCACCCGCTATATATGACACACTTAGACTTCTCCTATGCCCACTTGAGGATAGATTGGGTAAGATCGAACAGTACCTAAAAAGGATTGAGCGTGACTTTAAGGGAATCGCTAATTCCCTATTAAAGGATGCTACTCCCATGGCTATCCAATCACTAGCTAAAGCCAGTGGAACTAATGCTCCAGTTGTCCCGAAGGACGCGGTAGCATTGAACATTGCCCATAAGGCTCCAGTTGCACCCCCCAGCAAGGATCCAATAGCTGCCAACGCAAGCAAACCTTGCCAGCATAATGTACCTCAGGTCAGTGAGGGTGGAGGGGTTCCCTTAGCCCAGATTCCCAAGGGGAAAAATATTATAAATGTACCCCCGGAAGTATGTCCATTTGTGGTAATTCTAGCAGGGGTTCCAGAATTGGGTAAGCATGAGGTGGAGTCCCCTACAACATTGAGGAACAGGGTTGTCCATTGGTTAAACATAAACAGACCACTGCCCTTACATATTATGTGTAAAATACTTATGGTCCGAGGGGTATCATGGATTGGCCATCTGGCCAAAAACATAAGGGGGGATTGCATTCTGGTTAATTTTAGCAACCCCAGATCTGTTGAGTATATTTGCAACTGGACATACCCCAGCCCAGGAGCGACTATCCGCTCCCTTCCACTGTCTTATTTCTATCCCCCAGGTCATTTTACTTCATTAGCAGATGGCTGAACGGTGGTGCAGCGGAATGGGAGGCATCCATCCCGGGGGGGTTGGCCAGGGCTGTTCTTATCCTTGGACCCGGTCTCACATGTCATCTTGATCGACCGGCTAATAACATCTGGCATTGCAGGTACAGTCCTAGAATGGATTAAGAACTTTCTGAGTGGCAGGAGACAAGTGGTCACCTTGGGTGAATATCACTCCAAAGAGAAACCGCTGACGACGGGAGTGCCTCAAGGGTCCAGCCTGAGCCCGACATTGTTTAATGTCTATACCGCACCCCTGATCAGGTTGATTTCGTCTTTTGGCATTGATGTGGTGGCATATGCAGACGATACTCAACTGATCCTGACCCTGAATAGAGCAAATCAGAGCTGGGAGGAAAAGCTCAAATGTTGCCTAACGGCTACATTTGATTGGATGCGGAGAAACCATCTTAAATGCAATACAGGCAAGACCGAGATCATGTCAATTGGCCCTAAAAACGATTTTATCCCCAGAGTATGGTGGCCAGAGGAAGCAGAAATACCACCTCACACCACCGACTCGGCCCGCAACCTGGGGGTCAACTTCGATTCCGACCTGTCATTTAAGCAACAGGCATCAAAAGTAGCGGGGACATGTTTTGGGGTCATAAAGGGACTCAGGAAGTTTTTTGACTTGCTACCACTGGAGTCAAGAAAGACTGTTACAGTGGCCCTGGTGACATCACGGATAGACTACTGTAACAGTCTCTATGCTGGAACCAATAAAGGGGTCACTCAAAGACTCCAGATTGTGCAACACGCAGCAGCCAGGTTGGTGCTGAAATGGCCGAAAAGATCGTCTGCAACGGAGGCACTAAAAATCTTGCATTGGCTTCCAATAATAAAAAGGGTGCTCTTTAAGAAACTGATCATTAAATTTAGAGCAGTCCATTCCTCAGGGCCAACATATCTACAGAAAAAGTTCTCTAGGTACCATCCAACACGAACTCTGCGCTCCTCAAATGCCAATTTGTTGGTTGTCCCAGGTTTTAGACTCAGGACACGAGGGGGCAAGTCATTGTCAGTGTTGGGCTTGAAAGCATGGAACACTCTCCCATCCCATCTAAGGGCCCTAGAGAGAGAAATAGAATTCTGAAAAGAATTAAAAACCTGGGTTTTTAAGCTACAGGATACCACTGTTAGAGCATTAGTGTAATAATTGGATTGGCAAAACTAAGCAGCTAGACCATATTACATCTCCTGGTCTCTTATGGGCGCCTAGATGCTCCTTGGAGCGATAGTTGCGCGGTACAAATGAGCTATCACATCACATCACATCACATCCCTACTCAAAATCGTTTCAACTGTTTGGAGGCTGTTGATTGACTCCAGGATAAGTTAGGAGTACTGACTAGCTCCTCTCTCCCCCTGAGTGGATGCTCCCCCTCTCCCTCTGTATCACCTCAGTCTCCGGGCCCAGAGTTTCCAACTCCTGTTACAGCACCTCTGAGGGCTATTAACATTGGTAGTCAGGATTTACATCAATCTCCACGTGCTCTGATTTCCTGTAATGATCCCACCAATAATTTTAAACTTGTCTCATGGAATGTGGCAGGACTGCGAAATAAGCTCTTATTACCGGACTGGAATGATTTTATTGATGGGTATGATATGTGTTTTTTTCAGGAAACTTGGTGTCTTGAACCCCTGTATAAGCCTGGTTTTTCTTGTTTTCATGTACCTGCTATCTTGGTTGGCCGTGGTAGACCCTCTGGTGGGCTTATGGCATGGGTAAGGATAGACCTTAACCTTGAGATTACTCAAAACACGTGTCCAACATTAGATGTTATGAGACTTTCCATCAAGGGCATGAACGGCATTACCTCTTGGGAATTTTTTAATGTATACGCTAGAGGCACCCAAGGGGGGGGCTAAATCCTCCACCATTTCTCTTCTCTCTGACTTGCTTTAGTTGTGTCCTTCTGATTCCTTAGTTCTGGTTGCTGGTGACCTAAATTGCTCGTTTGAGCCTCTGGCAGTAGAGGACGTCCTCGGAGTTAATGAGGAAGATGCCAGATGGGGCATTCCATCTCTGTCACTTATGCCAGTCCAGAGATGGTCACCTGTTGTCATCGAATTGAACGCCCTAACGATAGAATCAGGTCTGAGAGCTGTAAATGGGTGCACTATCTCCGATCCTCGGGGGGCAAACACATATAATAGGGTTTCCTGTGAAAGCAGAATTGACTATATATTGGTGGACAGGAGGGCATGGAAGTTAGTGGAGGATATGGTCGTTATTCCATCAATAGACAGTGACCATAACCCCCTGTCCCTCACAATGGTGGACCTGTGGCAGAGGAAGGAGCTCACCCCCTTCACTAGCTTGAGATTATTAACTAAGACAGTTGTTCTATCCAATTGTAATAAGTTTCTCAAATGGCCAAAGTTTATAATGGACGAGCAAAGATTGGGTGCATTGGAAGAAATCCTTAGTGACCAGACTCTAAAGCTCTCTGCAGCATGTAAGGACGTGGTTGGACCTGTGGCGGCAGAAACCATCTACGTTGATACGATAGATCAGATTGTTGTTCTGTTTTCAGTTCCCAGTAAAAAGCGCCCGACGAATGTCAAGCTAGTGCAGAAGTGGTTTGATAGAGAATGCAGAATGAAAAAAAACAGTCTGATTCTTGACATTAAATCTAGCAATCCAGTTCTTGTTTGGCAGTCAAGATTACACTATAGACAAGCCATCACAATAGCTAAGAGGGAGTGGGAAGAATCCCATTGGGATAGCCTTAGAGCAGCGAGTAAATCCAAAAATGGTGAGCTATTTTGGACTTTAGTCAGAAGATCCAATGGCTGCTACCCAGATCAAGTCCCCAACCACATAACGGATAGGGAATGGTTTGAGCATTTCAAGAAACTGTACGGGGGTGATGAGCAGTCGAGTACTTCAGGGCCCTCTTATGGTGCCATGGTTACTGAGTCTACCCAGGTTCCACTCACTAGAGTAGACAAGAAAGAGGTGCTGGCTGCAATAACCAAGATCGTAACCGCTAAGGCCCCGGGACAAGATGGTGTACCGGGTGACCTTTTTAAAGCTAACATCGAAGGCTGGGCCTCCTACTTTGCAATTCTTACGAATGCCTTGTTGGAAGGATCACCGGTCCCAAATCAGTGGAAGGGGGCTGAAGTGATCCCTATATACAAGAAGGGCCCAAGGGGGGACCCTGCCAACTATCGCCCAATAAGTCTTATGAATGCTGGGCAGAAATTGGTTGGCAGGGTTCTCTTGGAGAGAATTCTCTTGTGGGCGGATGAAAATAGTATTATATCAAACTTCCAGGCGGGCTTTAGGGCTTGCACAAGCACGATAGACCCGGAATTTAGGCTAGTGCTTTTACACTGGAAGGTGGTTACCATTGGCAAAGGCGGTCTTTATTTGGCATTTATTGATCTGAAGACCGCCCTTGACCTGGTCCCCCGAGACCGCCTATGGCTGGTCCTGGAAGAGATGGGGATTCCTTCGCCCATTCTGAACCTCTTGGCTCGTATGCACGACCGAAATTATGCCCGTATTAGATGGAGAGCACAGGAGCAAAAAACTAATAAAATCCCTGTGAACAGAGGGGTACGCCAGGGTTGCGTACTGGCTCGTACACTCTTCACACTATTTGTGAATGGTGTAGTCTCCTTTCTGCTCGAAATCAATGCTGATGCCCCGGTCCTGGCGGGTGATAAAGTCCCAGCATTACTCTTTGCGGATGATACGCTCCTAGTATCAAAAACTCCCGCAGGATTGCAGAAGCTGTTAGACGCTTCTGCCTGTTTTGTAAGCTGAGGGGCCTGGCCATAAATACTTCCAAAACCAAGCTTCTTTATTTTAACTCGAGTAGATCGTCCAGATCTACCTTGTCTCTTGACGGGGTGTCTCTGGAACTTGTAAAAGAGTTTGACTACCTGGGGATTAGAATTTCTGATAAACTTAAATGGCAGCCACATATTGATAAAATGACGCTGAACCACAAGAGGGTAGTTGGAGTACTGGGGAGGGAACATCGTCCCTCCACCTCTAAGCCCGTTGCTCCTGCCTTGGACATCTATGCTGCAAAAGCTGTAGGCTGCGCCCTATATGGTGCGGAGCTTTGGGGCTTCGAATGTGTGGATGCCTTAGTTACCGCAGAGAACAAGTTCTTTAGAGAGCTTGTCTCGCTACCAAGGGGTACCCCAACTAAGACACTTTTGAGTGATCTGGGTTATCGTTGCATCAAGGACCTAGCTACTCTATGCCCTCTCTTATATTGGGCCCGACTATGGCATACCCCGGAGCTTTCAAGGTACGCCGACGGCTTAAAAGAGGTCATGAACCTTCAAAGAGCTCATAAATTAGTTGGCTAGTTAATATAAAGAAGCTTTTGCTGGCAATGGGCCTTTTAACAGCTTGGGAGTCTGAAGCACTGATATCTAAGGCAGAAACTAAGTGGGCCTACTGGGCATGGGTTGATGACCAAGAGCTGAGGGACCCAAACCAAGGTAGGCTAACTGAGGCATTCCGTCAGCACAAGCCTAAGACTCGCCTGGAGCCCTATTTATATTTTATTATGAAGCCTAGAGACTGATCTCTTTTTATGCAGTTCAGGGTGGGCACTCTTCCGCTTCGCGATCGTACTAGCAAGTGGAAGCCACCGCACCAAAATACCGCTGACTGTCCAACCTGCAAAGGTGTTATTGAAAATATTGCTCATGTGTTTTTTGTATGTCCAGCCTACACAAAATCTAGACAGAAATGGCTATTGCTTGGAACCAGGGACCACTCGGTCGCACTCATAATACTTAAAGCTGATGCTAGTACAACCTTAGTGTGTGGGGTGGCCAAATTTTTAAGTTGGGCTTGGCTGATTAGACACAAGGCCATTCGATGAAATAAGCATAAGCAAAATATCTTTTTATATATCTATATATCCACAAAGCTGCTACAGTTTAATGCATTTTGAACTAATTATTGTAACATAAAAGGTTTTTATCTGTAATTTCTTTTAAATGTACTGGTAATGAACTGTGTTTTAATTGTAAATGTGCTTTTATGATATTATATATATCGAAATAAAGCTTTGATGATGATGGTGATTAATACTCATTAGGTATGTCCCAAATTGCAACTCACTCCCATTGACCCCAATCACAGGGATGGTGGCTTACAAGGGTTAGCAGGCGAAGATGTCTGTGACTGCTTTATAAGAATGAAAACTCTTTAATCTTTATAGCAGCCGCAACAGCATCAGACTGCAGACTAAGGAGTGTAAAAACAAAAACTAAGGCAGCAGGCCTTTTCCATTTGTGCACCCAGGATCTGTAACAACATACCCATAGCAGTCAGGACTGCCCCAAAGCTGCTCCACTTTACAAAAGGGTGGATGTAGAACCTCTTTAAGGAACACTGCACCACAATGCATTAACTATCTTTAACTATCTGCAACACAGCTTCCTCTTCTACTAAATGTTCACTTTATGCTTGTCTTTGACCCTGTACCGCGCTCTGTTGCCTTTTTGCCAAGGTTGCCATATGGAAATACTGTACCCATGTGTACACACACACATCTTTGTGGGTTGCTAAGGGATTATAGATCCACATACATGTACGGTAATTATGTTGGGTTTGTAAGACTAGCGTGCATTATTTCTGCTGTCACAAATATGTGGAGGTTCGAACATACAGGTTGGTTGAACTATTCCATAAAGATTGCATTGAAAAGCATGAACAAATTACGTATGCTGGAGTTGTGAAATAATAAAAAATAACAATATTTATTTCAGGAACTGCGAGTGAGAAGAACCTTAACATTTAATTGTCATCATCAGCATATATTTATTTTTCTTTTAGCCATCAATTTTGTTCTCTTTCTGATTTCAAAATACACATTTTGAACCCGAACTCCTTTTGTTTCTGCCTCATCTTTGTAATTTAATTCGTCAGAACCCACATTGTGAAATCCCCTGAGGTTACCACTGTAGAATTAATTAGGCGTATTGTTTTCATGGCTTTCCTTAGCTCACTTTTCTCAGGATTTTAAGTTTATTAGTCTTTACTCCACAAATGTGATCAAAAGGGCATAGCAGGTGGTAAAAAAACAAGGTTGAGATTCAATTAACAGGCTGTGCTAGTATAAATGTTATTATGCGGTAGCAAATAAAGTCTCGTATATATTGCAAGCTGTACACTATGTGCAGGCAGACAGACTATGTCGCCATCCTTCAGCACCTGAATCACTGGCAACCTTAACAGTATTGTGTTTATGATCTTTTGAAGAGAAATCTGGCTGCATTTAGAATAGTCTTGACAGGAGCTGGGATGGTGAATAGGATACCGTATCCAATGTCAAGGTCTCATAAGATTGAGGCCTATATTGCTGTCAGAACGTGGTATAGTGAGTTTTCTGAGACCAAAGGAAGGAGATGTTGTTTGCAATTTTGGAGATTTGAGGCAACATAAATTGTCAAGTCCAGTAATTTTAGAAAAGATTGACCTTAAATGTACTGTTCCTCTGCAAGAGTTTTTCTAACAGGTTTTTGTACAGATAACGGTGAGCGTCTGGGGTTGAAGAGGAAGAGGAATTCTTTGTGTCCCAGTTTCAGTTTTAAAGGTAGTGTGGGGTGTTAACCCGGCTCAAGCAACAGCCACTGAAGTCACCGTTAAATTGTGCTTGTCAAAGAGTGCTGGATGCTGTAGCCTGAAGCTATATTCGAACATCATAACCATGTTATGCCTGTGAGTCCACACACATTGTCAATCAGCACCCTTGTTCTTCAATTAGGAAGATCTGAGAGTAAACTGAATCCATCTTTTTGGCGTCAAACCACTTAGCCAAAATAGCCTGCTACATAGGTGGCTCTCAGGGCACAGATAAAAACAATATGTCAAGGTTAAAATAGGCAGAAAAGCATCATTAAAATTCGGTTATTTTCCCAACCATTGATCTAAGACTGGGAGGTACTGAATCTCCGATAGATGGTTACACTAAGTCCTGCTGCTTTGATGTACACTGCACAGTCCTCACCGCCTCCAAAACAAACTACTGTCAGCTCACATGTAGACAAACACAGTTAACCGAGAAAATAAAGTGGAAAGAGTGAAACAGTCAAAGTAGCAGGCAATGTCTCTTACATTCCCATCCACTTGAGCTGAATTATGGTAGGGTGCACTGTGCTAGTTTGCACCACAGTGGACCTTTCAAAACGAGCTCCTGACGCAAAACAGAGTTATCATGAATGCGCTGCCCCAGGGCGGCTGCAAATGTGCCTGCCCTGGGGGACAGCACATTCAATGATAGATGGGACAGAGACTCCCTGCAGTCAGGTGCAGTGAGTGACATCATTCTCCTGCAGGGAGATGTCTGGAGGATGAATGACATAGGCTTTAATAACTTGGTTGTTCTGTAGGAAACTGCATCAACCCACTAATTGTAGCTCTGAGAGAGAGCAGTTAGTATCTCATAACTAGGTGTTTTTGCTTAAGCTCTATTTTCAACTATTTGTATCCGCTCACCCTGGGTTGATCAGATAGCCTCTGATGAACGTTTATGCCTAGATGCATTCCTTTGCTCTTGAGTAGACCACATTGTTTCTGATCGCTTTACTCTCATGTCTTCAAACCCGTTGCTAAGGGTGGCCCACATAGCCTCTGATAAACATTATACTTTATTTAGTAAACTGCTTCTTCTGGGTCACATATATAACCTCAAACTCTCTCACCTTGCGGGAAAGTCACTAAGCACAGTGAAGGACCATACCACCTCACAATGCTCGTTAATGCTCTCTTACATACCTGGAAAACTCAGTACCTCTCCCGTCTCTTCAGTAACTCAGATTCTCCTACACATGCTTCTACATTCATCCCTTCCCTCAGGTCTGCAACTTAGGTGCCTTCTATTTCTGTCCATCAAACTTGATGACATTTAGCTTCCATCCCTCTCATCTTTGCAATATTTCTACTTTCTTTAGCCCCTGAACATAAAAATCTCTATCTCAAGCCCTCTCTCCCCATTCACCTTCCATGGCACCGTAACCATGGACCTTTCACATCTCCATCATTCAGATCTTCCTTTAAGTAGAGCCCATATCTCTTCCCACTTCTCCATCCTCGCCATATTCCTACCGAATCTCTGACAGAATATCGAGAGACAGGATATCGACAGACAAAATATCGACGCTGATATATCGAAGGCAAGTATATCGATACCCTAGCTACAACATGGTAAGTACAAAAATATTGAAACTAAAATATCGATGTTAAAAATATTGTAATTAAAAATATCGGTTTTTTTGTTATAAAAAAAGAAATATAAAGTAAATAATACTTTTATTTAATTTAAACTTATGTAAAAATATTTTAGAATGTTTAAAATTAATAAATAATACATATTTAATGTTAAACATTTAAATAAAATTAAACATACAATATGTAATATATTTAATTAATTATAATATTTATTATTTTTTTAATTAATGTAAAAATATTAACAAATACTATAAATTACAAATACATCAACATTCATAAAATAATAACATAAATAATAATAAATATTTATATTTAATACATAAAAACAATGAAATATACTTTCAATATTTAAAACATTAATTAAACGCAACATTATGTAACATAATAAAATATTATAAAATAAATAAATAAATATAAATTATATTGGATAGCGTAAGGCTAAAAATTACTATTCAAACTCCATAGGGTGCAACAGTAGGGAAAGTGTTGGATAGCGGATAGGTAAAAATTACTATTCCCACTCCAATGAGTGCAACATTAGGGAAAGTGTTGGATAGCGGGTAGGTGAAAATGACTATTCCCACTCCAATGAGTGCAACATTAGGGAAAGTGTTGGATAGCGTAAGGGTAAAAAATTGTATTCCGACTCTAAAGGGTGCAACAGTAGGGAAAGCATTGGATAGTGTAGGAAGAATAATTACTATTCACACTCCAGAGAGTGCAACAGTAGAGAAAACATTGGATAGCGGGTGGGTAAAAATAACTATTCCCACTCCAGAGAGTGCAACAGTAGGGAAAGCGTTGGATAGCAGCTGGGTAAAAATTACTATTCCCACTCCAGTGAGTGAAACAGTAGGGAAAGAGTTGGATAGCGTAAGAGTATAAATTACTATTCCAACTCCAGTGAGTGCAACAGTAGGGAAAGCGTTGGATAGCGGGTGGGTAAAATTTACTATTCAACTCCAGTGAGTGCAACAGTAGGGAAAACGTTGGATAGCGTCGGGTAAAAATTACTATACCCACTCCAGTGGGTGCAACAGTAGGAAAAGTGTTGGATAGTGTAGGGGTTAAAATTACTATTCCCACTCCAGAGAGTGCAACAGTAGGGAAAGCATTGGATAGTGGGTGGGTAAAAATTACTATTCCCACTCCAGTGAGTGCAACAGTAGGGAAAGCGTTGGATAGCGTACGGGTAAAAATAACTATTCCCACTCCAGTGGGTGCAACAGTAGGGAAAGCGTTGGATAGCGGGTAGGAAAAAATTACTATTCCCACTCCAATGAGTGCAACATGTGGGAATGCGTTGGATAGTTTAGGGGGTAAAATTACTATTCCCACTCCAGAGAGTGCAACAGTAGGGAAAGCTTTGGATAGCGTAGGGGGAATATTACTATTCCAACTCCAAAGGGTGCAACAGTAGGGAAAGCTTTGGATAGCGTAGGGGGAAAAATTACTATTCCAACTCCAAAGGGTGCAACAGTAGGGAAAGCGTTTAATAACATAGATTTTTATTTTAACATACTTCTAAATAATGTTTATATTTGAAATAATGTATAATTAATTTTTCAAATACATCAACATCAATAAAAAACAATTAATAATTAATAAAACCAATAACATTTGAATAATTAATTGACAATAAATTAACAAACACCAATAAATAATAATTATTAAATATTACTTACCAAATAATAAATATTAAAGAATAAATTATTT
Organism: Lissotriton vulgaris; assembly: GCF_964263255.1. Taxonomy (NCBI): domain Eukaryota; kingdom Metazoa; phylum Chordata; class Amphibia; order Caudata; family Salamandridae; genus Lissotriton; species Lissotriton vulgaris. The sequence goes on from NC_141694.1 coordinate 108,522,521, forward strand.
ATCATAACAATAAAATATTATTTGAATTTAAATCAATACTAAAAATTAAAATACATTATACAAATTAATATTTTTTTAAAAAAATGTTTAACAATTAATTAATTAATTTTTCTAGTTATAAAAATATATTTACAAATGACAAATATTAATTGACAATTTAAAAAATACTTATCTATTAAAATGATTAATTACCAATTAATAATTATTTAATACATTAATTATCCATAACTAAAAATGTATAAATAATTAAATATTTACAATAAAGTTACTTTCCACCCAATATCCCAATAAACCCCCAACACGCTCAGGTACTAAAACATAACATTTAATTAAAAGTAACATTAATTACCAATTAAATAATTAATTTATCAATTAAAATAATTATTTGCCAATTGATAATTAACTACAAAATAAATTATACATAAAAACATATTTTATTAATTACAATTAAATTACTTCCCACCCTATTCCCCTATAAACCCACAACCCGCTTCGGTACTAAAACATAACATTTAATTAAAATTAACATTAATTACCACTTAAATGATTAATGTATCAATTAAGATAATTAATTGCCAATTAATAATTAATTACAAAATAAATGATACATAACTAAATATTTTATTAATTACAATTAAATTACTTCCCACCCTATTTCCCTATAAACCCACAACCAGCTCCGGTACTAAAACATAACATTTAATTAAAATTAACATTAATTACCAATCATATAATTAATTTATCAATTAAAATAATTAATTGCCAATTAATAATTAATTACTAAATAAATTATACATAATTTTTTTTTTATTAATTACAATTAAATTACTTCCCACCCTATTCCCCTATAAACCCACAACCCGCTCCGGTACTAAAACTTATAATTTACTTATAAATAAATGTATTAATATATAAAATGAATACACATATAATATAAATTATTTTAAATACTTAACTAAAACATATAACACATACATAAAAACAAAAAAATAATACTAATATCGATATTAGTGTCATCGAAATTAGTTACATCGATATATATGCTATTGCTATTACTTACATCGATTTAAAGAATTTCGATATTACTTACCTTAGGGTCGATATTCTGTCCAACGATATTCTTGACATCGATATTCTGCACCTTCGAAATTTCAAACACGATATTTTGGTAGGTCGAAATTTAAAACTCGATATTTTGACTGTGTACCATTCCTATCATATCTTGTTTCCTACCTTTAACCCTACCCTGATACTCCAATACTCCTCCTTTCCTGCAGGCTCTCATTAGATCCCTACTCCATCCTCCCACCTCTAGCCTCACTCATCCAGTCTACTCTCTTCCAAGACATTTCAAGCCTGACTGAGGACACATATAATCATCCCACCAATCCCTTTTCCTTCTATTCTCTAATGCCCAACCTTGTCCTGCTCTCCCAGCAACCTGTACTCATTGCCTCCTGTCCACCTAAATCTTTTAGTCTTAGTTTATTATTTTATTTGTACATAGTTAATGAAAACCTTTACAAAATTGTAAAAACACCAATATACATTTTAAAAGAGATGTGTACTTGGGCGTATCAGATTAAATTAATTAAAAATAAAGAGTTGATTGAGATCAGTTAGTGCGTGTCCTCGGAGCCATATAATGTTCATCAAGCACTGTTTAGTATTTTCTTTGTCAGATCAAACACCTCACAACCTGGCAGTTCAATTTAGTGTTGTTGGTGTTGAAACACAATTTGACTGCCTGCCTGCAGGACCGAACAGCATGTAGTTTGAAGAAAGGTTGCCTCAGGTCCTTTAGTCTGGGACAGATGCAAAGCACATGGACAATGTCCTCCTTGGCAGTTTTACACAGGCGACACTGCTGTGAAGAGTTATTTCTTTCCCAGGGAGGGAGATTGGGGAGTATGGGGATTAAACCTAGGCGTAATTTTAGCAGCTTTTCTTTGAGTTGCCTTTTCATACCGATGTTAAGGTATGCCTGTGGTTGGATTTTTCCATAGTCACCCAAGGTTATCCAGCCGTGGGCGCTGTTTGCTAGATCCTGCTTGTCTTCGATCACTGAGATAATACGCGCCGATTTTTTGGGAGACAAAAGGTCTATTGATGTTTCCCAAATGTCAGTCAGGCCAAGGACTTGGAGTGATTCAAGAAGGTAATCTCTGGGGGAGGATTTGCGTTGCCGACATAGCTCTTCCCATACGTTTGAGCTTTAGGAGCCCGTCTCTGCCAAGCGGATCTCGTGCCAGCTAGCTATGCACACTAAGCATGGGCGAATTTTGCGAATCTCGCGTTCGCAAATTTTGCGGATTTGCGAACTCGCATTCCGCAAAATCCGCGAATTCTCGCGAATTTGCGTTTTTTTTTTGTGTTCGCAAGTGTTTCTGCCAGTTCGCGAGGATTTGGTACTAGTTCGCAATTGCGAACTTACTTGTCGGCTCGCAACGGTCGCGACTATGTTGTTTCTACGTCTGGTTCATCATCACAGCCTCCCAGCACCCTCTGTTTCACCACTGCCACCCTCTCTTTGACCCATGCCACCCTCTGTTACATCAATGACACCCTCTGGTTCATCATCACTGTAGAAGATGCAGGGGAAAAGCAAGCCCACCTGCCCTGCTTGAACTGACATTAATTAATTTGGGGTTAGTTTATTAACAACACCTGCCCTGCCCCAACTGACAATAATGAATTAGGGGCTAATTAATGTGTCACTGAATTTGAAGTTCCAGCCTGGCACCTGCTTGTCTGCTCCCTTAGCTGTAAATCAGGACCTTTGTGGCATACAGTTAAGGTCAGAGCAGGGTCACACAATAGTTGCAAGCAGGCAACCGAATTCTGGAGGGCCCCCTCAGGAAGCACTACAGGGAATCGTTACAAACCATGAGGTTGACCTTTTGCACCTGCTCATTGCTTTTGCTTTTGCAAAAATCGTTTTTCGTTTTTTTCGCGCTATTCGTGAGGCGCGGCGTCGTGCGAAACCGACCGCGGAAGCCGCCAATTCGTGCGAATGAGCTTTATATTTTTTTGCGGCTTGTTGTTTCGCGAGTTTTTTTGCAGTATTCGCGAGCCGCTTGCAGCGCAACACGCAAATTTACCCCAAGGTCAAGTACGGGCGCGGCCATTTTGTTTGCGTGACGTATTTCCGTTTCCGCCCGCTATGTATAATCTCGCGAAGTAAGCACATTGCGAGTACAAGTTCGCACGAGATCGCGAGGAAAATCTGGTGCGAACTTACTTTCGCGCTCGTGAACGGGCGGCCATCTTGTTTTTCATTCATTTCCTGTGTCTGGGCATGGTGTTTAATCCTCTTGCTATCTTTGCCATCCTTTGCTTGTTTTCAGTTTTTTTTGAACGATTTTGCTTCTTATCTATCCCTCTCTTTTCCTAGCTGTATATTTTTGTCTTTTCTGCTATTTTTCTTTACTTTTAAACTACTTTTTTAAACTCTTTTCTTTTCTTCTTCCCTATCCTATTCCTTCTTAATTTTCTACTTCCTACCTTACCTGCCCAGACCATGGTGAAGCCAGGCGCCGTGAACCTGCCCAGGCACTTGAGGGCCACAGCGGTGGCGGGGAGGAGGAGTCCTGGACCCCTTGCCAGGACAGCATGCGGTCGATTGAGGGGGGAGCAGGAGACGCGACGGGAGATCTTCAGCCCGGAGGAAGTGGCCGCGCTGGTCTACTTCGTCCAGCGCCGCCTGCCCAGGACCATCGCGGGAGGCGGCAAGATCGTGGCCGGTGGCTACAACATCCGGGAGCGCCGGAAGCCATGGGAGAAGGTGTGCTGGGCCATGTCCCACCTCTACGGGGTCCAGCGCACCTACAGCCAGGCCACCCACTGCTGGACGGACCTCCTGGACCGGGAGCGCGACCTGCTGGACCAGCTCGGCTTGGAGATCCCCGGGCTTGGTGAGTAGTAGTAGCTATTTCATCACTCACTACTATGTTTTCTCCTGCTCTGTGTTGTTGTATTGCAAATATTTGTTTTTTACATGGAGCAAGCCAATAATGCCGCTGATGACGATTGTAGTTAAATTATATTTCAAAATCTTCTGTGCATTTCAGGTGCACTGCTCTCCTTCTCAGTGGCATTGCTACTATGCTTATTTGTTTTCTATTTTGTGGTCTCATTGGCCTGAGTAACTATTATGTATGAGTGTACTTTACAGAACTGCGTAATGCTAGACACTAGGGGGCAGATTACATTTACAAGCCCCTTGCGCCACGTTTATGTTGCCTTGCGTGACGCAACCGGCGTAAACGTGGCGCATCCCTGCGAGTCATTTACAGCGTGACGCATCTAGGGAGATGCGTCACGTTATAAAGCCATGGGCCTGCACCACAATGGGTGCGTTCCTAGTACGCAGGGTGGGCGGTCCGGCGGCTGTGCGCCTCGCAAAAGTGCCTGCGTGAAATCTACAAGATTTAACGCAGGCACTTCTGCGACGCTGCTACGTCAATTCAATTCCTTATGCCTGCTTGAAGCAGGCGTAAGGACTGACACAGCATGTTAAGTATTGGGTGGCCCTGAGCATTACTGGAGTTGCATTGCGTTGGCGACGTGACTCCAGCGATGCGCCGCTCTTACGTGACGAGATGCGTCACGCAAGTGCCTACCCTTGCGCCAGGGCGCGCCGCATTGTAAATGAGGCGCATCTGCCGTGTCGCAAGGGTAGTTTTGCGTGACGCATTTGATCTGGCGCATCTCTGGAGATGCGCCAGAACGCGTAAGTAAGTATGCCCCTAAGGGGCAGAATTGCAATTACCGTTGCATCCCTGCAAAGTAGCAGGGATGCGCCATTAATTGTGCGGCCCGCTACCACCACCAAACATGGTGCGCCGTATTTGCAATGCGGCGCACCATGGGCCCAAAACGTCACCGAAGCTTTACTGCTGGAGTTGCGTCGCAACGATGGCGCAGCTCCAGCAATGCTCTGGGGTACCCTATCTCCCCAATGCTGGGTCAAGCCGTACGTCTGCTTCAAGCAGGTGCAGGGTTTGTGTGACGTATCATTGTCCTAAAGGTGACTGATTGAAATTTTGTAGATTTCCCTCAGCCACTTTTAGGATGTGTTCCAGCGCAGGAATGCCCTCCCTTGCGCCGGAACGCCCCCTGATGGCGCAGGGCTTTATAACGGGATGCATCTCCCAAATGCGTCATGTTGTTATAATATTATACGCCGCACCATGGCGCCTCTTTTGTTTAGCTGCTGCGTCACAAAAGTCACGCAAGAACGGAGCAAAAGAGCCGCAAGGGGCTTAAATCTGCCCCTTCCTTTGTACCCCTGACAATAAGAAAAATAGTGACGGTGGATTGATAGTTTGGCTATTTAAATGACTGGTTATGTAGCAGGCAACTGTTAGTGTTGTCACTGATCTGACTGAAATCACAATGGAGTTTGTCTGTCACTTTGCGTCTTGCCTGCGGACTGCTGCCTGCCAGTCCTAGGTGAACCTTTCAGTACTTTGTTTAGTGTGTTACGTGACTTTCGAAGTCGCAGGTCCGCAAATCAATGAAAACTAACCCTAATCAATATAATTTCGCGGAAATATTTTGTTATTGTTGTTTTGAAATGTTTGATTTGGTTGACATTGACAAGCAACAATCATCCATGTTTTCTGTTCTTTCTTTCATGTTGTACGTCAACTCCCCCCAGGGGCGAGGGGAGGACACAGGAGCAGCAGGCGGCGGATGCTGTTGAACAGGGCCAGGATCGGGCAGGCGAGGGCTCCTTTGCTGGCCCCAGTAAGTTTTCATTTTAGACTAGTACCTATTTTTCCTAGCGTTCCTCATTTGATTTTTTCAAAATCGTCTTTGATCTTCTTGTAGACTGTATCTAAATTCTTATCCTGCCTCTACTATGACTCCCCTGTGGTATTACTAGATTATTCTTATTAGTCTGTCTGTGTAGCTAACTAAGATTGCACGGTTGGCGAAACTCCCATTCTAGTCAGCAATAGCTCTATCAACTTAGTGCAGTGCAGTCCTCTGGGATTGTCCATAATGTCTTTTGAAGGGTTCTATCTGCTTTGAAAATTCCCAATTATAAAATGTGAATGACCTCCAAGAAAGAATAAGATACTACCTTTTAGTTTGGATAGGAGGACAATCCATACCACTACTGTTGAGGGGACAATTCTTCTGCAGAAACAACTATGGACAATAAATAGTGCATTACTTATCAATTATAATAGGCGCTGTTAGAGTTTCCACATACCTCTGTGATAACAGACTTTGAACCCCCAATATCCTTACTGAGTGACTACATAGTGTGGCACAGTCATTTACCTCCCGAATTCATCCATGATTGATCCCCAATGATGATTATCCAACGTAGCTCAAGAGTACGGAGTCAGAGTCAAGAAGTGTCAGAGGCACGGACTCATGCTTGCAAAAATTGCAAAACCTTTCGCTCAGTCACTCTAGTCTGGACCAAAAAACACAGAGTCTATTTAAGTTTAAAAGCTTTATTAAAAGTAAACACATTTATTAAAATGAAGTCATAATAAAAAAACTAAACGTTTAACTGAGACTGGAAAAGTGGTTAGTGCTGACGATTAATTGAAGACATTTCTTGTGGTCGAGCCGAGCTCTCACCTTGTTTCAACTTGATCTTGTTGTTAGAAGTCCATCTTCTGTCTGTGTGGAGAAAAATGGTGCGTGTTAAAAAGCCAGCCTTCATCAGTTGTGCCAAAAAGTGCAGCAAGACAACACCCTTCCCTGGAAAAAGGGACATTTTTTTTTACTTTAGAGTACACAGTCACAAATTACATTGTTTTCACATGTCTTCATTCCTGGACCAAATACTAGTGAGTGGTTTATTCTAACATTCTTAAATGTACTTTGTAGGTGGAACATCTGGTGGCGGGGCCAACGCGGAGGTGGTGGTGCTCGACACGGAGGCGGAGGGCAATTCCTCAGGGGAGGATGCGGCGGTTCCAGTGCCGGCTGTGAGAGTTCAGACGGTGGTGGTGGAGGGCAGAGGTAAGCTCTTATATATTCCTTACTTATTGAGATTGAAGACGTGGCTGGGAAGGAAAGAATATGAGATGCATGGCTGGGTGAATGATGAAGCAATGATTGGTGGAAGGACAACAGCCTGGGTGGGTGACACAGAAACTGTATGTGTCCATAATATACCTGGATCATGCTACTATCTGACTCTTAGATAGCATATGTGTATCTAGAGCAGGGGTACTCATAGTACGGCCCGCGGGCCGGTGGCGGCCCGGCAAGCCTTCCTTGGCGGTGCGCAGACCTTGCAGACAATCACTGCTCCCCCGGCCCCCACAGAGCAGAGGCTTTGTTGTATTTCACCTGTTAGCGCCCCTGCATCTCCACTCTGACAATCACTGCTCCCCCGGCCCCCACAGAGCAGAGTGGAGATGCAGGGCCACAAAGAGGTGAAATAGAACAAAGCCTCTGCTCTGTGGGGCCGGGCAAGCAGTGATTGTCAGGGTGGAGATGCAGGGGCGCTACAACAAACAAAGCCTCAATAATATGTTAATGGTCTTTTAAAGACCTGTTAAGTACTTTGGTGTGGCTGTCTGTGTGTGCGCGTTGAGGAAGCTGTCTCAGCCCGGGCTGAAGGCTGACACAGACAGACACACACACAGTGAGATGACAGAGGGGGAGGGAGAGGGAGGGCAGGAGGGAGAGAGAGATGGAGAGGGAGGGCAGGAGGGAGAGCAGGAGGGAGAGAGATGTATGTAAATGCTGGGTCTGGTGGCTCAGTGGATGAAGGCATCTGCTGCAGGGACCTGTGTGCAACCTCATGGTCACAAGTTTTCGTTTTGCTTTAGCCCCGCCCCCTCTGACTCCGCCCCCACCAGTGCGGCCCTCGGCCACAAACTACACTGTAAATTTAGCCCCTGAGAGAAAGTTTGTGAGTACCCATGATCTAGAGAGAGTAGACGGTCAGTGGATGAAGTAAGTGTAACTTTGAAGAGCATGTAACACTGCACCCGCACGTCCGTTCCAGTGTAGGAAAGGCAAGGAAAAGAAGTTGTAATTGTGTCCAAATACTACCATCAATAGTAGCAGTAGTTTGTATTGCAAGCACAGCATAGATCTGGTTATTACGGTGGCCACTCCCTACCTCTCTTAATAAGTTTAGTAGTACTCAGTCATTCATGTGTGGATGTATCACTGGTCACTCAATAAAAAGCAAAGCACCTAAAGTCATCCCATATATAAGCAAAAACATCCCATGTGAAGTGATAGATAATCAGATTATTTATCTTCTTCAATTTTCCATTTCTAGTACTCATTTGCACTGTAGGGTGAAAGTTAAATTAATTAAGCAGTAGCCCTTGTAACAGAGTATTCTCAGTGCCACCCGTAATAGAAAAGTAAGAGCTTCACCACCTGCATGTACTGGACCGGTACAGTAACGCAACGCAAGTCTAGGTCACTCATCATGGCGTGCGTCTCTTTTTCTCGGGTGCAAGTTCACTGCGCTGGCATTATGCCGGCTTGCAGAAGATAACGTACCAATTTTCCTAAACAAGAGACAAGAAGAAGAATAAGACTGGTGTACTTTCATAGTCGACTCCAATGGAAGTCCATAGTGCTCGTAGAATTTGTTCCTTAAACTCCCACTAATGTTAGAGCAAGGATGAAGAAGTGTGAGGTTAGATAGATACTGGCCTCAATAGTTATGTAATGCGCTTGCAAGTTGCTAGTTGTACTGCAACACAAATTTCTGCTGAATGATTGAGTTAATCTTAAAGAGCATTGGTTACAGACTATGTATTTCTTTCTTCATATAGATGCTCCTTCCAAACAAACAAGGAGGAAGGAGCTGGCTAGAGCGGCCCGGCAACGGAGGATCGATGCCACTGTTGCAGAATATCGGCGGCTGGTGGCCCTGGAGGACGACGAAAGTGTGCATTCGACCACAACAACAACGTCGTCTGCATCGGCCTCCGTGCCCCCACGGGTTGCCACCCAGCACAGTGCTCCACCCAGACTGAGCCGGGCTGCCAAAGCCAAACGCCACCGCCGAGCAGCAAGGACAACAGCTGCCTCTCACAGCCATTGCACCTGCAAGGCAGTGAAGGCACGCCTGCGCCACAGTACCCTGAGGGTGTCCCGCCTTCAGCAGGAGCTCCACCACTTTACAAACGTGTTGGAGGGGCTCCGCATAGAGCACGCCTTGCTCCGCCAGGAGTATGATGCCCTGGCCCAAAAAGTAAATAGCATCCACCCATAGTGTCCCTTGCCCCTTTTTTAGAGACTTTTGGGGGGTGGGAATCGGGAGTTGGGTTTTTGGGGACTTTTGAAGGACAATCGTTGGGGTTAGGGAGGGTCTTGCGGGAGATTATTTTGTTAGGGATATAAATATACTTTTTCAAACTTTATCTGGCATACCTGTTTTTTACTGCTTGCCTGGTGGGTGGGGGTTTAACAGTGACTTTGTTTTCCTGAAAGTTTAGTTCCATTTTCTTCCTTTAAGTGTAAATGCCCAAATGTTTTCAACACTAAGTGCCTTTCACAGAGTAAGTTAAGTGAATTCAAGAGTCCTAGGACTTTAGTAGTACTACCGTCAGTCTCTCGTCTCTCCTAATACTCCATTATACTCCCAAACCACCAAACGCTTATCTTACCTGTAATTTGTGTTTGAAAGTAGGGCTAGACCCAGGGATTGCTCCACGGGAAACAGCGAATAAGGTTGGCAATCCTGGGCGGATAAAATTTTCTCATAGCGGTGGTACTAGTGGTGTGACACAGTGGCAGTTGCATGCCTATGAAAAAAAAGAAAATGAAATCTGGTTTGTCCTCCTGAGCAATACAACGGTACAATAGAGAATATAGCAGGTGACAGAAGTACACTAGAACAGTGCCACATTGTAGCCTAACAAATGGTAAAGTATAACTACTAATTCGGTTGAAGTTCTTTGACATTAGCCATGGGTCTTTGTCAAGCAGAGTACGAATATATCCTCGGATTTCTTCACCAGCCTGTTGGTATCACCTTATCATCCCCAGCAAGTGTGTGGATTTATTGCTGTAATTTAGTCACACATCAATCAAAACCACACAGCCCTGGGGAAGAGGATTAGGGTGTGAAAAATGGATGGGTACGGGGGTTTTTGGGAAAGGTTTTGTGAGACAAGAAAAAAAAGCACAGCATGGACAAACAATTGTGAACATAAACAAATCTTTGGGTACAAACCTATCCATCAATCTTTGAAAGTGCATGCACTACTGCATGCATGTCAGTGAAAAGTCAGTAGTACTTTCGACAACTGTGGAAGAAAGAATGCGACAGTACAGGGCGGGTGTGGAAATATTGATAACTATATTCAACATAAGGTCTCTGTTGCCAGATACCTGAGAGCCGTGCTGGTCACTATAAATCCATTCACAACACTCAATGGGGTTGGTCTGGAAGGTGTAGTAGATAGAAAAGGAGAAATTGCTCTTTTTCTAGGTGTCCCCTCACTCACCAGGGTTGCCCCTTGGTGACATGCTTCATCATTGGGGCCATCCCAGTCCTCTATGGGCTGGGGCGTGCTGCGACTTGCGAATTACGTAGGAGCACTTACAAATGACTATGTGTGGTGTAGATGTGATAGTGGAGTGGACTAATTTATGTGTTAAAGGATCAATTTAGAAGCAGAGAGAGACCCAAGAAATGCAGTCACAGTCCTAGAAAAACACAATGGATAGTGTATCTGTATGTTGTTGTAGTGGTCCTGTTGAATTTGGTAAGTAAGTTGCATGCAGAAAAAAAATCCTCTTATTAGCGGCACTCCTCCATTGCAGCTGACGCTTTGTCCATCGATGTTGGTCACCACCAGAAGACACCCTGTAAAAAAAGCACAGCATGGACAAACAATTGAACATAAACAAATCTTTGGGTACAAACCTATCCATCAATCTTTGAAAGTACATGCACTACTGCATGCATGTCAATGAAAAGTCAGTAGTACTTTCGACAACTGTGGAAGAAAGAATGCGACAGTACAGGGCGTGTGTGGAATTATTGATAACTATATTCAACATAAGGTCTCTGTTGCCAGATACCTGAGATCCTTGCTGGTCACTATAAATCCATTCACAACACTCAATGGGGTTGGTCTGGAAGGTGTAGTAGATAGAAAAGGAGAAATTGCTCTTTTTTGGTGTCCCCTCACTCACCAGGGTTGCCCCTTGGTGACATGCTTCATCATTGGGTCCATCCCAGTCCTCTACGGGCTGGGGCGTGCTGCGACTTGCGAATTACGTAGGAGCACTTACAAATGACTATGTGTGGTGCAGATGAGATAGTGGAGTGGACTAAGTGATGTGTTAAGGGATCAATTTAGAAGCAGAGAGAGAGATCCAAGAAATGCAGTCACAGTCATAAAAAAACACAATGGATACTGTATCTGTATGTTGTTGTAGTTGTCCTGTTGAATTTGGTAAGTAAGTTGCATGCAGAAAAAAAATCCTCTTATTAGCGGCACTCCTCCATTCCATCTCACGCTTCGTCCAACAATGTTGGTGACCAGAAGACGCCCTGTCCACTGCCTGCCTGGCGGATGCTGAATTGCGGCTCGCTAATGTGAAGCCTGACTCCATCCTTTTTTCCCCATTGCACAGACTGAAACCCGGCCTGTAATTATTCAACGAAAAACAGGAAGTGATATAATATTACAACACCACTGATAAATAAATATAAGGTATGTAGGCTGTGGAGTGCAAAAAGTCACACTTTGCTTTTCCTAGTAGACAGTACAATATTTTTGACAGTGCGTACTCTGTCTGAGTCACCTTTTGAAGGATAAATAAGTATGGGCAAATTAATGTAGCGGATCTTTCCCCTCAAGCTAGGGGTACTGTAAACTGTGTTTTAGAACAAAATTAGATCTTACCAGCAGTGCTCCCACCAAGACCCTTACTAAAGCCAGTCGCAAAAATGTAGAAGACCCCCAATCAAATCGGAAAAAACGAGGCCTAGCAGAAAACTGGTGACAAAACGTACTTTGAAAGTAAAAGTAGGCCCAAATACCCCCTTACCCACCGTGGATTGCATTCAAACCACTTGCAAGCAACCAAGTAAAAGTATCCATAGCCAGCATCGCTCCAAGACTCGAAAACCCCCCCACCCAAACACATGCAATAGAAATACTGCTAACCCTAACGAACCCTAAGTTAAGAGTAGTGGCAAAGGCTTTCTTTAACTATGCCAAATCCCCCCTTTCCCACCCAGGATTTTCTTCAAATGACTTGCAACCAAAATTACACATTCTCACGAGTGCTCTAAGACCCCAGAACTCAGTTGCAAAAATGTAGAACACCCTGAAACACATGCAATCCTGTTGCTAGGGCTAAAGAACCCTAAGTTACAAAAAGTGCCAAAAGGCTTTTCGGCGTGGATTTTGTCCCAACCACTTCCACCCGGTATTAGACCTTCCCAGGAATGGCCCAAGACCCGCCAACCCACCCGCCAAAAAGCATAACACCCCCAAACAGGCCAAAAGCAACATCTCCTACTTACAATATTTCTCGGCCTTCGGTCCAAACGTGCTGCGTAGCTAGGCCATAAGTCGGGGTTGCCACCACGGATTTCCTGAAAAGCAAATGCAATCAAGATTAGAGTGTCCCAGCAGTGCTCACAGACCACGAAACTCACCCACAAAGAGACGGAACCCCCCCTAAGAGCACCTCAAAGGCAAGCAAGTCAGCAAAAACACTAAAAAATTTGCGCCTCGGATTAGGTCCAAACCACTTTTATCCGGTATTAGAGCTTCCCAACAATGGCCCCAGAGCTGTCAACCCAAGAGAAAACGAGTAGAAGACCCCCAAACAGCCAAAGAGCAAAAGTACAAAAATGGGGACTTAGTCATTTTTTCCCAAATTTCCCAAATCACTCCGCGCGCGCTCTGCAGCTAGGCCCTAACTCCCCTCTGCCACCATGGATTTGCTTCAAACCTCTTGCAATGTAAAGTATCCATAGCCAGCAGTGCTCCCAGACCCCGAAACCCACCCACAAACACCAGGAAGCCCCCCAAACCGCCCCCCGAAAACGCTACATTGAGCAAAATGGCAGAAATAGCACAAAAAAAAATCGGCCTGGATTTTGTCCCAGCCACTTCCACCCGGTATTAGACCTTCCCAGGAATGGGCCAAGACCCGCCAACCCACCCGCCAAAAAGCATAACACCCTCAAACAGGCCAAAAGCAACATCTCCTACTTACAATATTTCTCGGCCTTCGGTCCAAACGCGCTGCGTAGCTAGGCCATAAGTCAGGGTTGCCACCACGGATTTCCTGAAAAGCAAATGCAATCAAGATTAGAGTGTCCCAGCAGTGCTGACAGACCACGAAACTCACCCACAAAGAGACCGAACCCCCCCTAAGAGCACCTCAAAGGCAAGCAAGTCAGCAAAAACACTAAAAAATGTGCGCCTCGGATTTGGTCCAAACCACTTTTATCCGGTATTAGAGCTTCCCAACAATGGCCCCAGAGCCGTCAACCCAAGAGAAAACGAGTAGAAGACCCCCAAACAGCCAAAGAGCAAAAGTACAAAAATGGGGACTTAGTCATTTTTTCCCAAATTTCCCAAATCACTCCGCGCGCGCTCTGCAGCAAGGCCCTAACTCCCCTCTGCCACCATGGATTTGCTTCAAACCTCTTGCAATGTAAAGTAGCCATAGCCAGCAGTGCTCCCAGACCCCGAAACCCACCCACAAACACCAGGAAGCCCCCCAAACCGGCCCCCGAAAACGCTACATTGAGCAAAATGTCAGAAATAGCAACAAAAAAAAATCGGCCTGGATTTTGTCCCAACCACTTCCACCCGGTATTAGACCTTCCCAGGAATGGCCCAAGACCCGCCAACCCACCCGCCAAAAAGCATAACACCCCCAAACAGGCCAAAAGCAACATCTCCTACTTACAATATTTCTCGGCCTTCGGTCCAAACGCGCTGCGTAGCTAGGCCATAAGTCGGGGTTGCCACCACGGATTTCCTGAAAAGCAAATGCAATCAAGATTAGATAGTCCCAGCAGTGCTGACAGACCACGAAACTCACCCACAAAGAGACATAACCCCCCCTAAGAGCACCTCAAAGGCAAGCAAGTCAGCAAAAACACTAAAAAATGTGCGCCTCGAATTTGGTCCAAACCACTTTTAGAGCTTCCCAGCAATGGCCCCAGAGCCGCCAACTCACCTGCAAAGAGGTAGAACAACACCCCCACAAGTGCTGAGTCTTTCTTCATTGGGCGTAAACCAGCCCTCTGCTTTGATGGAAATAGGAGTCTGGAGGAGGAGGATAGAGGAGCATGTTCTTCTGAACTTGTGAACCTGAGGAATGCAGACTGCGGCACCTTCAAATCAATTAGCAAACAAGTGAAGACAGTTCTGCTGATGGGCTTGTTTTTGTGATTATCTGATTAAAGTTTGAATTATATTAACTGTGCACAACAAAGAAAGACAGACACACAGGAATAAAAGTGAATAAGGACGAAAAAGAAAGTTATTGATTCGTTGTCTCATCTTCAGGGCTCGGTATCATGGTCCAGGAATAAGAATAAGGCTTCGTCATCATACTCTGCGAATTCAGGCAGGGTGAGCTCAGTGTCACCTGACAGAGTAGAAATTCCCTCATCTATGTTGCTGGCCACCTCGTCTTCATCCGGCGCGCTTTCTCGTACTCTGAAATCTGGTGGTAGGAGGTGCTGATTCATCTTGATCATTGTTAACCTCTCCACATTTTTGGGCGAGAGGCGGCTCCGTTTGGAAGTTACAATGCCACCAGCTGTACTGAAAACATGTTCAGAAGACACGCTTGCGAGTGGGCAAGACAAGTAGTTTAAAGCCAGGTTGGTGAGCTGTGGCCACAATTCTTTTTTCCCATGCCAATACGCCAATGGGTCAGCATTAACATAGACCTCTGTTGAGTCATTCAGATAGTCCTTGAACATCGAATCAAGGTTCTCCTCCAAGGTTCCTCCTCTTTGCTTAGCTGTTGCTGTGACCTTTTGAGAACCAAACCCAAGCCGAGCTAGCCAATCCTCTTCAGCCTCCAATGTTACTGTTGCGTCTGGTGGTGCAGATGATCCGGTTGCCGGTCTCTTTAACGGCTGAGAGGTCACTTGTGACGCAGCCACAGGTGCAGAAGAGCATTGTTGTGACTGGGGATGGCCTGCTGATGTACTGCCTTCTCCTTCAATTTGCTGCCGTTCTCTTTCAAACCTCTTGGCTGAGGAGGCTATCCACCGTTTGTAAGTTGTAACATCTTCATCAGCAAAAGGAAAGAATGCTTGGCCTGCCAGCGCCTTTTTGTAGCGTGGATCCAGAATAGTAGCACAAATGTAATGCCGTTCTGAGTGGATCATTTTAAGATGTTCATCACCTTGTAGGAGCTCTAATAATTTCTCAGCCAGAACAAAAGAGTCTTGGTTTTTTACATCTTTTTCAAACACAGAACACACCTCCTTCAGTTGGTGCTCCAGCATGTACAACAATGGGATAGCTTTTCCCAAATTACAGTCCTCCTTGCTGACTGCACGCGTGAAGAACTCAAAAGGACGAAGCATGCGTGTCAGGCTTTTAACTATGTTCCATTGCGCCGCACCCATCCTCAGGTCCTCCTTCTGAGCTGTACCCTCTGTTAAGAAATAGTGATCGAGTACCGTATACTGCTCATACAGACGCTCAAGCATGTAGAAGGTTGAGTTCCAACGTGTTACCACCTCCTGGATGAGTGCTTTTACTGGCATTTGACGTTGATATAGCAGGCTCCTCAGCTGCTTCCGGGCCTTAAAAGAATGGCTGAAATGGTTGCACATTTTTCGGCAGGTGTCCAGTACTCTGTACGCTGCACTTTCTTTATTACCCAAGAATTTTTGGACAACCAGGTTTATACAGTGCGCCAAACACGGCACTCTGAAATACTCACCCAGCCTCATGGCCTTAACTATATTGGCGCCATTGTCCGTGGAAACATAACCAACCTGGCGTTTTTTTGGGGACAGCCAGTTAAGGACCTTTGTGTTAAAGACATCCAAAATGTTTTCTGCTGTGTGACGTTTCTCCAAACCAAACATGGCTAGTGTCGCATGTTTCCGAGCAGCTTTAAAAACAATGTCCGGGTCAACACCTGCGTTTAGCTTTGCTTTAGCCCCTGAAAAAGAGACCCAGTGTGCAGTGATGCACATGTAATAAGCGCCTGCGCCACTGGTCCACATGTCTGTTGTCAGATGTATAGTGTGAACAGCACTCTTCTGCAAAGCTGCTCCAATCACCTTCAGAACATCTTCATGTAGTGCTGGAACCGCAACTCAGGCAAAATAGAACCGGCTAGGAACCTTCCATTTAGGGCAGAGCGCTGCCACAAATTCTAGAAAACCAACCCCTTCTACAAAAGAAAAAGGGAGAAGGTCCAGAGCTAGCATTTTAGCCAGCTTAGTGTTATACAGACGCGTCAGTGGGTGGTTGCATTCATATTGCGCTTCAGTAAACAACATCTTTTTAATGTTGCCCTGGACCAAGGATTTACGGGATGATGATGATATCTTCGACCCAGTTACGCTCGCTGATGAACTTTTTCGCATTGATGTCTCACTCTCTCCCACACTCTTAGTGTGGCTCACATGGGGTGTGCTGCTGACAGGGGTACTGGGTGTAAGTGAAGTGTTTGAATCGTCTTCTTCCTCCTCGTCATCATCAGATGAAAAATCAACGTTTTCATTACGTGCAATTCGGGCTTCCTTGACCGCCTCTAGGTGCGCAAACCATTGGACAGCGTGCGTTCTCCTAAGATGACCTCTCTGGCCTCCGGTACCATAGTTGGTACCAAACTTACCACGACTAACTCGAAGGTTACAAATGCTACAAATGGCTACGTTTTCCTTTTTTGGGCAAACACTAAAGAAGTCCCAAACTGGAGACTTGAAATGTCTTTGGGGGCCGGAGGAGGCGGCGATACTGGTGGTGGTGGTCCTGCTGCTAATGCCAGATGAAGTGGAGGATGTGGATTGCCGAACTTCAGTACGTTTTGCACTTTCACCACCACTAATTGAGGTCGAGGTGGATGGAGGTCCCACTCCCTTCTTGCGAGGAAGAAATATGGAAGCGGTAGGTGTTGGTGTACTAGTTAACTCCAAATCCAATGATTGTTGTGTTTCCATTGACTCCTTGTCGACATCATCATCACGCTCAGCAGCTTCTCAGGATAGGGTCAAAATGTCTCTTTGCTGCATGCCCGCTGGGGCTGCAGTCACCAATATGATGACTGGATCGTCGTCGTGAAGGGCTTCATCAGCAGCAGTATGCGTCACTTCTTGTTGAGCCTCATCACACTCCATAGGTATGAGTTTTTCGACGACCTTCCTTTTACGCTTAGGTATCTTTGTCAGATCATGGTGTGCCTCACTCTCAGACAGCCTTGGTGGTTCCCCATCTTCATCCCGATCATCAGAAGGAGGTGTGCTTGAAGAAGATGTAGACCTCACCCTTGATCTCTTCCTTGCTAGGGGTGTGGAAGACAATGAATGATCATCAGGAGGAGTGGCTTCCTCAAATGATACCTCGCCTTGATTGTCGATTTCCTGATGTGCCCCTACGTCGGGAGGAACAACTATTTTGGGCACTTGTGACCCTCCATGCACCTCTGCTTGTGCATCTCCTTGCGCTGCCTCTCCTTCCACATGTACTTGGGCTTGTACTTGCACATGGTGTTGTTGTTGCGGCTGTGGTTGTTCAACACTTGTCAGATGACTTACAACAAGCTGTGTTGATTCAGGGACATTGCTGCTACTTTCTTGCGATGAGCCAACATCACTGGTCGATGGTGATTGGAGAAGTACACTGACTACCTCTGAAGCACTCAAGGGCTTTGACTTAAGTTGGCGTGGTGGTGGAGGCACTGAACCCAATGGAGCGGGGGTGCTGCTCCCAGCTTGGTCCCCAGCAGATCCTGCTGCTGCAGGCGTACTTTTTTTTTTGCTCCCAAAAAACGTGGCGGTTGGCACACCAGCCTCCTTGGTAACTTGCTTCTTTCTGCTCCTTACTAGCAACTTTCTTGCTAGAGGAGCTTTTTGGGGCCATCTTCTTCAGAGCAGGTCAGACAGCAGGCCGCAGTTGCACAAATTGTAGAGTTGTCTGAGGCCAGACGTGACGTCGCGTGACGTTATGCTGCACACACACACCGCTGCAGGACTTCTTCCTGGCACTGGTGGTTCTCTTGAGTCTTGTGCACCTAAAAACAATGGAAGACAGAGGAACATCAGTTCAGTTATACACCCCAAAAAAATCGAAAAAAAACAGAAAAATCAGCACAATCCCATTCCATCCATGCCCTCTATGATGTTTAAGTTCAAGACACCCCACAGAAAGACTAGGCCCATGCAAGACTCAATACCCCTGGTGAAAAGGCCACAAGTACAGCCCCAAAAAACGAAAATCACTGAAAAATCAGCACAATCCCATTCCATCCATGCCCTCCATGATGTTTAAATTCAAGACACTCCACAGAAAGACTAGGCCCATGCAAGACTCACTACCCCTGGGCATAAAGGTTGAAAAGTAGGCAAAATGGTTGCAGGCCTAACAACAATGCCTGCATTCAAAATAGCCACTTGCCTCCCAGCACATGGCCAGGGCTTGTAGCAGCACTCAAAATGGCCCCCAGCCACATGGCCTGTACCTCCCCATGAACACCCCCAAAAATCGAAAAACACTGAAAAATCAGCACAATCCCATTCCATCCATGCCCTCCATGATGTTTAAGTTCAAGACACCCCACAAAAAGACTAGGACCATGCTAGACTCAATACCCCTGGTAAAAAGGCCACATGAACAGCCCCCAAAAACGAAAATCACTAAAAAATCAGCACAATCCCATTCCATCCATGCCCTCCATGATGTTTAAATTCAAGACAACCCACAGAAAGACTAGGCCCATGCAAGACTCACTACCCCTGGGCATAAAGGTTGAAAAGTAGGCAAAATGGTTGCAGGCCTAACAACAATGCCTACATTCAAAATGGCCACTTGCCTCCCTGCACATGGCCAGGGCCTGTAGCAGCACTCAGAATGGCCCCCAGCCACATGGCCTGTCCCTCCCCATGAACACCCCCAAAAATCGAAAAACACTGAAAAATCAGCACAATCCCATTCCATCCATGCCCTCCATGATGTTTAAGTTCAAGACACCCCACAAAAAGACTAGGCCCATGCTAGACTCAATACCCCCGGTGAAAAGGCCACAAGTACAGCCCCCAAAAACGAAAATCACTGAAAAATCAGCACAATCCCATTCCATCCATGCCCTCCATGATGTTTAAATTCAAGACAACCCACAGAAAGACTAGGCCCATGCAAGACTCACTACCCCTGGGCATAAAGGTTGAAAAGTAGGCAAAATGGTTGCAGGCCTAACAACAATGCCTGCATTCAAAATGGCCACTTGCCTCCCAGCACATGGCCAGGGCCTGTAGCAGCACTCAAAATGGCCCCCAGCCACATGGCCTGTCCCTCCCCATGAACACCCCCAAAAATCGAAAAACACTGAAAAAACAGCACAATCCCATTCCATCCATGCCCTCCATGATGTTTAAGTTCAAGACACCCCACAAAAAGACTAGGCCCATGCTAGACTCAATACCCCTGGTGAAAAGGCCACAAGTACAGCCCCAAAAAACGAAAATAACTGAAAAATCAGCACAATCCCATTCCATCCATGCCCTCCATGATGTTTAAGTTCAAGACACCCCACAGAAAGACTAGGCCCATGCAAGACTCAATACCCCTGGTGAAAAGGCCACAAGTACAGCCCCAAAAAACGAAAATCACTGAAAAATCAGCACAATCCCATTCCATCCATGCCCTCCATGATGTTTAAGTTCAAGACACCCCACAGAAAGACTAGGCCCATGCAAGACTCAATACCCCTGGTGAAAAGGCCACAAGTACAGCCCCAAAAAACGAAAATCACTGAAAAATCAGCACAATCCCATTCCATCCATGCCCTCCATGATGTTTAAATTCAAGACACCCCACAGAAAGACTCAGTCCACCCACCACTGAGTACCCCTGGGCAAAAGGCCACAAAACAGCCCAAAAATCAAAAATTCCAAAATTGTAGTTGCAGCAACTGTAATGCCCCAAACAAACTTACTTGTAAAATTTCTAATCCAAAAGTGATCCAAAGAAAGTCAAAAAGGCCTCAAATCCAAATATCCAGCAGCATCCACAAAAAGTAATCCTTCCAGCTCCAGATCCAAATGAAAAGTGACCAGGAGATGGACAAAGCACTGGGAGGAGCCTGCTGGACAGGAACGGGAAGTTGAAGACTGTGGGGCACTTCCTTCCTCCCACCCCCTCCACACCTCCCCAAAATGGACTCCTCGCAAAAAAAGTGCAGGCAAATGTCAAACTAAGGAGTTATTCAGATAAAAATCATCATTTCAAGAAGGTTTATGCTGCTTGCTGGTGGATTTCTTGTGCAGAATTGCAAATTTTATATTTTCGCGTGTGTGAGATTGTTGCTGCTCGCCGCATCTCAAAGCTCGCAATTGCGAAGTACCGCGAGACGTGATCTCGGCGTACTCGCGTTGACAAACGCTCGCTGCAAAAGTTGGCAAGCCGCGATTACGTAATCGCGCTTGCCAAATTCCCGCGGGATCCCGCAGCAAGATCCAAAATGGCGCAGCACTCGCAAAATATCGAGAAAAACAACTCGGCAAACGATGATAAACGCCGCGCGCCGCAAAATTGTATCACCAAGAAAAAAAAAATCTCGGCGGTCCTTTCCGCGCATGCGCGAGTAGCTAGCGTTGTAACCCGCGCATGCTCACAGTGTGCGGTAGCGCGAGGCTGAGACGCCACCCCTTCGCGCATGCGTAGTTCGATCTGACACACCCTGCACACACGCGCAGGACCGGACTTGATTCCTACGGACTATGTCCTTCTCTGGGCATATTCTGTTTTCAATTGGGCACTAATTAAAGCAATTACTGGCAATATATAAGGGACTAGGTTAGCACGATTCGACATACCGTTGGAGCCGCGTTGAGGGGAAGACAGCCTACCAGGCTTTGCAGTAACCGTGAGTTTGGTCTTGGAGTATAGAGGAATCTATATTTCTCTTGAGAATCAGCATCCTAGATCCTAAAACCTAGCTCTTTTGACATCCTACAGGTTGCTAAATTGAGCAGGAAGAAAAGAACCCCCAATACTACGCTTTGGCTCATGAGGCCAGTTAGCCTTTGTCCATAAGTAAGCACTGTATATATACATAAATGTGTGTTTTTCATTCCATTATTTCATCCTAGGGAATCTAATGGCGACTATATTTTCAACCAATGTGTGTCCTTGTCTATGTGTATGTCCATGTCCTTTTTTCCTTTTACAGGGTTCCTGGACCTCATTTTGGGTTCTTCATCACCCTCCTATGTATTAGCAAAGGCCTTTCAGAACATCAATGTCCATATGTGATGTTATGCTTCATGATGTTTTTTGTTCATTCACAGGTTCTGTACTATTAACGCCAATTGGGCGCAACAGACTTCATTCTTTATAACACGATTAGGTACATTTCACCTTTTAACTTTTGTAGAGCACACTTTGACATCTACATTTTCATGTGAGTAAGGTGAGGATAACTGTGCATATCCTCGTCCTGAAGAAGGAGTTTTCACACTCCGAAACATGTCGACGCACTTTTGAGGTTGACGTACCCTAACCAGTAACAGACAACCTGCACCTTTTTAACGATACCAGCCGAGGGCTTAATAAAAAGTTTTTATTATTTTTTCTCCTACAAGCCAGGTATCTTTTAACCATCACTTTCCATCACCTCACCACTCACACTTATTTCCTTCACACACATCAACACATAGTCCACTTTCAGTGCTCCTACGTAGTCGTGAGTCGTAGCACGCTGCATCCCGTAGAGGGGTGCGAAGACCCGGATGATGAAGCATGACACCAAGGGGCCTGTTGGTGTGTGAGGGGTTTTTAAAACAACACTGTGTGCTCCCCACCATTCTAGGGATCACCACCACATCAATTGAACTACCACAGGAAAACTATAAATTTACAAAATATTAAGACTTGCATAACATCTAGGAAGAAACTCAACTTCAACATACTTAACAACACATTTAGAATTCAATTGCAAATGAACCAAGATTTCATTAAAGTTGTATCTTCCCTGTACATCTAAAAGCACCTCACTCGCTGGAAGTCAATTCAAAGTTGGCTGATTCTCCGAAGCTAAAATTACAATCTAAAAGAACTCTACAAGTAATAGTGTAACAAAAATGCAAGGCCTTTCATCCAACTCCATTTTTAATTTCACAACCAATCACTAAAAAGCAAAAATACATCACTACTCTGCATGTCTGGCTGAAGGTACCTGTTCATTCATTAATCTCCACAATCATTAAAGAATTGAGTTATGAAACCCAGAATGGACATCTGGCATCATCCATACTGAAGCCCTCTTCATCACCAACCCTGAATCCCTGGATGTTTGCTTCATGACTAAGGGGGTGATTACAACTGAGGGCGGACTTGGTCTGCCCGCCATTGTAGCGGTATTTGGGACCATCCGCCAGACATGCGGCGGTCCCACCAACGCGATTAGAATGCATCCGCCATACTGGCTGGCGCATCCTGGGCTTTTAACATTGCAGGCAGTGCTGCTGGCTGCAGCACCGTCCGCAATGTTAAAAGTGTTTGCACTGCATTTCCCTGCAGGCATCACGTGGTGCCTGCCACTTGGTGCATGAAAATGCAGGGGGGTACCCCCCAGTGCAGCGACACCCCTCCAAACATGGGGGGCCTGCTACAGTCCGACAAATTCAATCCTTGCCAGCCTTTCCATGGCAGCATCTCCTCCATGGAAAGGCCTTTTTAAACCCACATCCTAATTTGGTGGACGGTGTCTGCTAGGCACTGCCACCATATTAGTGGCCCTACTCTGTCCACCAGGCAATCAGTGCAATTGCGTTTGGATGTGAACTGGCAGACGGACTTTGCGTGTGCCGCAGTACCCACTGCCATCCTAATTTGGCAGTGGGTAAATCACTATGTGATGGCGGAAGGACTGCCACTGCCGGCCTGGTGGAGGCAGTCCTTCTGCCACCCCTTAGTCCTAGAAAATCTCCTAACATCGATGTCTTGCTTTAAAACCCATTGCTCGAACCCATATTCTCAGTACACTAAATATCAAACCTCAAGGCCTTATTAAAGCCAATGCTGTAGCACGCTCCGTGAATTTTGCAGTTCAGCTGGTAGCCAGCAAGTGAGAACAGCTGTTTGTCAAGAAGGATGCCAGATATGTTACTGCGGAAGACACAATTTCGTGGGCCATAGCTTACCATCTTATAGGAGAGTTGCATATCAGAATTGTAGGATTTTCTGTGGCATGGTGCTAGAGAAAAATCTAATGTGAACTTCATGTGGTAGCATACTGGTAAATACACACCTAAATCCTCTCCAGCGTGGCTCTCAATTACCTTGCTTAAACATTTACTTGGAGGACATCTGGCAAAAGAGTGTTAGGGGGAAGTGAGCAGTAAAGTTCCTGTTTCTGAGAACAATAGTTGCACCCACCTATGAAACTTAGGGTCTATTATAATGGCGGGCAGATCGCGATCTGCCCGCCATTATCCCCCACCCGCATGAAATTTGCCCCCCGCCTGATTATGTTAGCGGGAGTACCACGGCAGACGGGAATACCATCTGCAGCTTTTCTGCCCAGTTGATGAGTTGATCGGGCGGAAAAGGTTGGAATATGGTGGCGGTGTCTGTTAGACACCGCCATCCATATTACTATGCATGCGGGGATCAGACTTTCCATGGTGGTGTTGCCACCACGACAAGGCATGCGGATTACGCTGTTAGGGGCCCGTTGCGGGCCCACAGGATGTTGGGAGGGGTGGGATGGCACATTAGAGAAACCAATGGTACCCCCTTGCATTTGCATGCACAATGTGGCAGGCACCGCGTGGTGCCTGCCACATTGTGCATGCAAATGCACAGTGTGCAGCCACAGCATTGTGGTGGGCAGTACTGTGTGCACCGCCCACCACAATGATGTGGATGGGGGATGCCACTGACACTGTGGCAGTGGCATCCTAATTGCCGGTGCGGGACTGCCGCACCCCTGGCGGCTGGTCCGGGCACCGCAAGTGCGGGGGACGCAAGTTCGCCCGCCATCCTAATAGGCCCTAAGTTTCTAAATTATCTTCACTCAGAAGTTGTCTGTTAAGGGGATCTTAAGCAGTGAGCTATGCAAGTACCTTTGCAGAGACTATTACACTACAATTACAGGAGATTTGTGAATAGTTGTCTGCATTCTGAAAAAGGATTTTTTTAATCAGCTATATTTTTCCCTTTCCTGTTTCTCTATATAATTGCAAATACATATAACCTTGTAAAACAAATCAAACATACAGAAGAAACCTTGACAAAGTAGACCAACCTATCAAACTCATCTTACAGAATTGTGACACAATTCTGAACAAAGAGGAACAGAAAAAGACCCCAATAGTCATCTGCTTGGGGCTTCATCTAATACCTGTGATAGTATTGGCACTATTTCTGTTTTGCACAAAAAACACTGACACTAAATTATTAGACTGAGAAATCTTTTTTGGGATCGATGGCCTTGCGTAGGACTTAAAGGATGATGGCCTGGAATACAGATAAATATAGACTGAGTAAATCAAACTTATATCCGGCAAGGGTTCAAAGTAAAAAATCACTACATGTTATTAAAAATGTAAAATCATACAGAAGGCAAACTAGTTAGTTTACGTCACTTCAATCTAAATAATAATTATTCTCAAAATGGGATCGCATTGCAATTAGCATAAGGGAATTGCGACAGAGCACTTTTCTAGGTAAATGGCTACAATCAGCAATGGTCTAGCATGGTCTAGTAATAAGTCAAAGGACAAATTGTTGTAGGAACTGCTCAGATTTAAAGGCAAGGAAAACCTGGAAAGTCTCCAAGTTTAAATCCAATAGAAGACCAACATGGAGTCTGCCTTCAAGAAGTGCAAGGGAAAGTAATGACTCAGATTTAAAAAACACCATGTTATGTGGGGTTTCAAGCAGAGAAATCACAATGTCAGCATGTTGTGAAACAAATGCTATATTACAATATCCAATAGTAAAACAGAATACACATCATATGGAATATGACTTTTTCTCTAACAATAATGAATATTTCTGTGTTGTTCAACACTAGAGAAAACAAATGCGCATTAAATAGTACATACACAACCTCTGCTAGCCAGATACATTATATTCTTGAAGTAAAAGTACTTGAATTAAGAGTATTTTACTGAAAATTGGAGGACACATTTTTAACTCAAACTACACTGTAAGAGAGAAACAAAATCCATTAAATATGCAGCCTACAACAACTGCAAGTGGATTTGAGGCCTAGTCATGTGAACTTAAAAAGCTTTGTTGTATCAAACACAGCTCAATTATAAAATTTACGACCATTAATGTTACCTAACCACACTTTATTTGTTAATTATAAATTCACTTTTACAGTAGTATATTGTGTGGACCTTGTCAACAACAATCATTTGGCAAAAGGCACTCAGTGAATGCATAATCCGTATTAAAGTTTCCAGGAGCCCACCAGTTCATATACACTCTATACATCACTGGGCATAGAGGCCACAGACAAAGTATTAACCCCTCCCAAGCTGGTGACGGAACCGCTCCGTCACGCCCCTCGGGTGGGCTGTGCTGGTGATGGAACGGTTTCGTCACGGCCCGCTCGCCGCGCCAGCGCGGGTCGTTTTATTGAGCGGGCAGGGCCGTGACGGAACCGACCCGTCATAAGCACAGCTCACCCGAGGGGCGTGACGGAGCGTTTCCGTTACCAGCGTCGGAGCGCCGCGTGGCCCCCCTTAGCACTGTGGCAGAATAGCCGCCGGAGCGAAAGGGTTAAAATATTCCTTCTTCATGTCATTAGAACGCTATATTTATTTTTTAATGTGGAGGGACGTTAAACTAACTAATAGCAACATGCCCATTCACTAGCACCAAGGTTCAGCAGGTTGCCAAAGCTTTCACAGGAGGTACATGTTAAAATAATCTAATTTATTAGCAACATAAAGTATTTGCCAAATTCTAGTTTCAGATGTTAGTAGTTCTAGATTGTTTAATGGATGCCATTGGCATCCAGATTCAGTTTACTTTCATATTGCGGGAAACTCTGCCATATTTCAGATACAGACTTATGAGTTTCTTTCTTTATTTTCATAAGTAGAATTATAACACTGAGCTAGAAGACACCCGGATATTATGGAATACAGACCCTCATTGAAACTGGAAAATATTACAGAAGCTTTTAGGTTTTTATAAGTATTTCATTTATTTGTATATGTATTTATTTGTTCATTTATTTATTTGGCGCACACCACCAAACCCAATTGCCTTTAAGTATGGTGAAATAGTTAGTTCGGTGCTTGAATTGACCAAAATGGGAAAAATAATTATATATTAGTCCGATGGCAAATGTATATTTAAAACAAAGGTCTTTAAATGCTTCTGAAAGATAAGTAAAGTTGTTTTTTTCAATATTTGAAGAATAGGGAGCTCCAAATATTAAGAGAAAATACAGAAAACCTCCGATACCCTTTCCACCTAAGGAACACACATGAAGCCATCAGCAGACAGTGGTTTTCATATTACACCGTCTGAGCAGGAGCGTCCCAAAATTTCGTCCAGAGGTGTGCTATGTCAGTCCATGAAAGACACTTGATGATCTGACATAACAGTTTAACGACTATGGGGCGGATTTTCATTTTGGCAGATGGATTGTACACCATCAGGGTGATGGAGTAAACTAATTAATCGCCTTGACGGAGTACCTCTCTGCCAAATTTTTACATGTCCGCCAGCCCGGCAGACATTCCACACATTGACAGAAACCACCGTCAAGGTGGTTCCTGCCAATCTATTGGAACTTTCCTGTAGACAGAATGCGTTTTTACTTTTTGAAAATAAGTAAAACAATCGACCTCACCATGGCAATAATCAAGCGGGGTTAGTTTTTGTTTTTTACTGGCCCTTTCCACCAGGGCAGTAAAAACTGCTATATGTCTACCTATCTAAATTGGGTGGGTGCACATATAGCCATTTCTACGATAGCCCTTACACTGTCAGAGGAGACTCTGCCGTCAGGGGCGGCTCTAGGCTCATGGTGGCCCTGGGCAGGGAGCGTAGGTAGGGGGCCCCAGAAGAGGGGGTCTGGGTGGGGTGGAGCACAGAGGCCAGTGAAGAGGGGGGGGTCAGGGTGTTTGGAAGTGGAACAGTGCCGGAGGCCACCAAATCCCTGCCAGGGCCCCCCACACAAATATATATCCATCCTCAGAGGATTATTATATTATGGATATATATTGGTTTGGTGGCCCTTGGGGTTTGGTGGCCGTGTGCAGGTGCACAGCTTGAACATGCCTAAGGCCGCCCCTGCTGCCTTAGGCCATAGGTATAACTGGTGTGAAACCTATGGTTTTTTCAGTGAATATATGTATTCACTAAAAAAACCATAGGTTTCACATCAGTTATAGTTAGCTGGAAATTTTACTTACATAAAACCATTGAAATTCCACATTATAGTTAGTTGGACTCACTATAACTTGCGTGTGTAATGCACTGCTGATGACGTCACATATTACATCACTCATGACATGGTCAGTGACATCACTCATGACATCACTGATGACACCATCCAGTGAATGTGTGCCTTTCTGAAAAATAAATATTTTTATATATGTATATGTAAAGGTAGATGGAAAAATAAATGTTTAAATAAGTGTGTAAATGGATGTCTTTTTAAAAAAAAAATGATTGGTTAACTGGCTTATTAAATGTATCTTAGTGAATACATATATTAACGAGTAATGTTTAAATATTTAAAATATATATGTAACAGTGTTTCACTTTGTGTATAAGTTGCCGATGGGTTGGTGAGTAGCTACATGTGTGTGTATATAGATCATTAGATTTTTTTTAGTATCAGTATGAGTGTCTGTATGGTTTGGTGGGAGTGTTACTTAGCACATAGATGCATCAATGACTGACTCACTGTTTGTATGTGTTTTGAAGACGGCATATGTGCAGGACTGTATGGGTGGATGAGTGTGTATATGCGTGTGTTAGTGAGTGAATGACTGTCTCATTAGTGTCTTTATCAGTAACTACATATGTTTTAATCTAGTATATGTGAGTATTGATGTATATGAGTGAGTATATGTGAGAGTGAGAGATTGAAAGAGTTCTTGTTTAAATAAGTATGTGTTTCTATAAGTGATTGTTTAACAGAGTAAGTATGTGTAAGTTTCCTTAGAAGTAAGGTGGTAGTATATGCAAATAAATGGATGTTCAATAGTTTATTTGCATGTGTGAGTATGTGTGTGAGTAACTTTTGGATGACTGTCGGTGTGTAACAGGATGTATAGGTGTATCACTACATATGATGAGTGTATATATGCATGAGTGACTATATAGAACTGTTGGTGAATGAGTGAATGTGTATATAGATGGTGGAATTATTGAATTGGTTGTTGCAACTGGTATGGGAATCTCCATTTTTAAAAATAATTTAATTTATATTTTTCAATATGTGTTTCATGGGTTACATTACAGTGAAAGGAGGTCTGTCACTCTGTCACAAGGATGATGTCATAAGTGATGTCATGAGTGATGTCACTGACCATGTCATGAGTGATATAATATGTAACGTCATCAGCAGTGCATTACACGCGCAAGTTATAGTGAGTCCAACTAACTATAACGTGGAATTTCAATGGTTTTATGTCAGTAAAATTTCCAGCTAACTATAACTGATGTGAAACCTATGGTTTTTTTAGTGAATTTAATAGGTTTTTTAAATGCTAATTCCTAACTAAAACTGGTGTGAAACCTACGTTTTTTTCAGTGAATTTTATAGGTTTTTTAAATGCTAATTCCTAACTATAACTGGTCTGAAACCTATGTTTTTTTCAGTGAATTTCATAGGTTTTTTAATGCTAATTCCTAACTATAAGTCTCACTTTATAAGTAAGACTGTTAGCGCTCTAGTTGTTTAGAACACTCTGGTACATTCTGTCATTGGGCTATATATTTTTTTTTGTCTCTGGTGGCCATCTTTGGGCTACATTGGGCTACATTGGGCTACATTTGGGCTACATTTTGGCTCTAATATATATAGCCCAATGTAGCACAATACATATTTTTTCAAAGTTAATTTTCGTAAAAACCACTTAAGAATAGGGCTACCAGTCCCTACAATTTTTCCCTTTTTTTTTTTTTGAGCGCTCCCAGTGCGCGCCCCGGGGAGCGCCCCGAAGAGCGTACTTCTATAAAGCGCCCTGGGGCGCGCTCCGGGGAGCGTCCCGTAAGCGCCAATATCGCGAACGAAAACATGATCGTGACGTATCGCGTAGCCGCGTCCGCGTGATACGCACGGCGTAAGCGCACCCGGAAGTACTCGAGCGAATACGATCGTGCAACGTAAACATCCGACGCGCTTACGCGACGCAATCCGGGGCGCGCCATGCATGTGACCTGAAAATAACACTTTTCATTGGTTCATAACAGTTTTGGTTTCATACTGATGAAGCCCCTAGTCTGTGACCTGAAAATAACATTTCTCATTGGTTCAGGACAGTTTTTTTTCAAAATGATGAAAGACCCCACCTTTTTTCCTTATTCTGACTTTGTGCTTTGACTGAGGAAGACCTGTTTGTACCTCTCTGTACCTTTTTGATCTTTATAATGGCTTCAGTAGCAGCAGCAGCTGGTGCATCTGCCCCCCCCACCACCACCACAACAACCAAGAGGACCAGCTCAAGATTACATTGGTGGTCAACAAGAGGAGGAGGAGGAAGAGGAAGAGGAGGATGATGAAAGATGGCTGCCTGAACAAAATACCCCATACAAGCCCAAGTCACACATTGTATGGGAGTTTTTTTCACTCCCAGAGGGCAAGAAAAAAGTGAATGCGGCCAAGGTAACTTGCCTAATCTGTAAGGAAGAACTCTCAAGGGGCAACCCAAACAAAAAATATTCCTTTGGTAACTATACCATGATTCGACATATGACCCGTAAGCACCCTAACAACTATTCTCGTGCAGAGCTCAGGGAACTGGCCAGTAACCTCCCCCAGTCTTCAAGGACCACCTGTTATGTTATGTTATGTTATGGGTTTTATAGAGCGCGCAGCTGCTCCAGCAAAGGGGCGTCCCGGCGCTGATCCTTAAACAAAACACAACAGACACAGAAAATCGGAATTTTTAAGGAAACAGAAAAGTTTTGATGGCCTTCCTAAATTGGTACAGATCATTAATTTCTCGCAAGTTGGAAGGGAGGGCATTCCAGAGCTTGGCTGCCAGATAACGGAAAGAGCGTCCCCCAGCTCTAGCACGATTGAAACGGGGGATTTCAACCAGATTCTGGTTGGCTGAGCGTAGGGCTCGCGTAGGCACATACATCCTTAGGAGGGTTTTAACATTCTAGGATTAGGATGTTTTAAGATTTTAAAGGAGATGCATAGCGCTTTAAATTGTATTCGTTGGGCTACTGGGAGCCAGTGTAGCTTACGAATAGTGTTAGAGGTAGAACTAAAGCGGGGCAGGCCTACTACAGCTCTTGCAGCTGCGTTCTGGACGCGCTGGAGGCGAGCCGTTTCTGCTTTATTAGTCCCAAGGAGCAAAGAGGACGCATAGTCCAATCTAGACAATATCATTGACTGAACGATAAGTTGTCTGGTATCAGAGTCAAAAAATTTCAGAATGGTTCTTAAGCTCCGTAGAATACCGAAACATACGGCGGCCACCTTTTTAGTTTGAGTAATAAAACTAAGGGAAGGGTCTATCCAGACTCCCAGGTTTTTAACTTCAAGTTTCGGTTTAGGAGTTACTCCCAAGTTGGAGGGCCACCAATGATCTCCCCATCGTTCTGGATTTTTCCCCACCAGTAGAACCTCCGTCTTAGAGGCATTGAGCTGTAGACAGTTGGCCGTGAGCCATTCTGCTACAGCCGCCAGGCCTGAGCTGAATTTGAGAGGGTCCCTTTCGTTTCCATCCGATAAGGCAACGGCTAGCTGCATATCGTCAGCGTAGGACACGATGTTAAGGTCCCACGCCTCCCAAAGAAACGAACCCACTTGATCGGGACCAGAAACATCAGAGATGATGCCTTGTATTCAGCCACGATTTGCTGATTTTAAAATCACTTATTCTGCATGTGGCAAGCTTATCGCCTATGGTGAAAAAAGCGTAAAGCTCATCGTCCTTGCAGGTGATAATCACAAGTGCCCCAAAAAGAAGTAATTTTTTGGGTTTTTAGTTTTTTTTTGCTCCAGTTGAGCCAGTTTCAATTCCCTTTTTTTTGTTTCTCCCCCTAAAAAAATACAAAAAAATACAAAACTGTTTTGAAAAGCCACAAAAAGTACAAAATGTTCAAAAAACACAAAAAAAATATACAACAACAAAAAGAAGAAAATAAAAAGTTCTTTTTAGAACTACTTCCAATTTAAAAAAAAAGCTTCATTTTTTAAAAACTCTGTCATCTTTTTTCCTCATAGTACGCTCCCCGGTCCGCTCGCCGGTGCGCGTACCGGGCGCTCCCCCCGCACAAAACGAAAAAAAAAAAAATATTTTAAATGCTTGCGGGGCCCTTTTATAGCCCCACATCAAACCTAGGGGGTCAAAGGGGGTCTATCCCTGACGCCTTATGGTCATTTCCCCCTTTGTTTTAGCCACCTCTTGTGTCTCGATTTTACCGAGACACAAGATGGCGGCCGCTCCGGACTGTTTCAAATGTTTACAGACTCCTGAGAGCCAATCAGCTTTCCGTGCGCACCTCGCGTGGCGCGCCCGGAGCGCTCCCCGGGGCGGGTACCGGGGCGCTGCTATAGATATATATATATTTTTTTAACCTAAATTACTCAAAATCCACTGGAGCATATATCTTGAGACATAGCAAAGGCACATCGGGGTACCAGTCCCTACAATTTTGCCAAATTTGGTGGAAATCCATTCAGCCGTTCGGGCTAAAAGTGAAATCGACCGCCCTATAGAAATTAACATGGGGAAAACGCATTTTGGGACCCCCCTTTTATCTCGGCCCCCACTTGACAAATCCCCCCCAAACTTTCAGGGAAGGACCAGAACGCTGCGAGGCCATTATGAGGAAATTTTCAGTCAGATTCGTCAACTGGCGCCAAAGTTATTCCAAATAGAATTTTGAGATTTAACATTGAAAAAAAATCCTAACTATAACTACCTACTGGCGACCGCCAGTAGGTAATATGCATATATATATATATATATATATATATATATATATATATATACATACATATACATATTTCATTTCATTTTAAAATCTTTATTTCGGTACATTAGAACCATGAAAGATACATAAACACATACAATTTTTGATATGCGGACAGAAGGCCAAATGGATATTCTTGTGAGCAGTTTTTTACAAGGGAAACATAGAATGGGCAGTATGTGACCCTAACTCCTTGATGTTAAAACATAAATATTTCAATAAATATGTTAAAAAAGGCATCAATTAATAAAAGTAGAAAAACACAGTATTTAGGCTTGGGTTCCTCAACCAATAATGAAAATTACAATATTACAGTAAAAACAATTAGTATCTATACATTTATTAATACATGGTGCAAACATCAATATCATTTCATTAAAACACTGTATTGTTTAAATCAATTTCATATAATACGGACAGTTCACTAGAGTTTTAGGTCTGCTTTAGCTTGTAAAAAACGTATTGCTAGAAGAAATCTACTAATGCCAAAGACAATGACTTGTGCAGTGTTGGTTTTTAAAATCCTTTAATCCTTTCCGCCTCTTTTTTTAAAAATCTTTTTATTATCATTTTACACTTATTTTTTGCAAGCTGTACAGGATTACTGCAATAAAACCAATCCATCAAATTAAATACACAAATACATGAGGTTAATGACCAAAAGGAAGAAGAAGAAAGACATCGGGAAAAGAACAAACGAATATATACATAGTGCATCATAGAATATATACAGTGGCAAATTATAATAATAATCAGCTCAACTCCCCCTGAATCCATTGCCGAACAGGGTCCCAGATTTTCATTCCCAGGGATCTTTTCCTTCTACCTTTTGTTCTGTATATAGCTTCCTCTATATTGTATGAGGCTAAAAGACGTGCTCTCCATGCTTCAAATGAAGGAGGGAAGGAGCTGATCCATTCTTGAGTAATACAAGCTCTCATTATGGCCATAGATATAAATATAAACGCTTTTTGACCCTCTGGTAAAGCGTCCAAAGTTACTCCAATTAAGACATGTTCCCCCGTTAGATTGAGAGAATACCCTAGCACTGCAGTAAGAAATGTCTGAATTGCCTCTATGAAGGAAGCTAACAGTGGACATGCAAAAAACATATGTAACGAATCAGCAGCATGACAACCATCCAGATTTTTAAAGGCGTATAGTATAGATCATATAAGGCCATATAATGCTGGGTGCGGGCTCTACCAGTGACCAACACGGTGTTGGCTAGTGCAATTGATTCTTCTAGGCAGATGGTTTCAACACCTAGCTTCTCGGCCCATCTCACTACATGTATCTCTAGGTCATCTGGACATGAGGTCAAAAGAGCTCTGTAATAATACCCGATCCTTTTTTAGTAAACAAGTCATCAATCAGTGGGATCCTAATGATGCCTGAGGCTTCCAAGGGTGACAAGGAGTTACAAAAGCTATGGATCTGTAAGTATTTAAAATAGTCCTGATTTGAAAGATTATATCTGGTTGTTAGTTCCGAAAAAGTAAGTAGCCGACTATTCTGCCATAGATCATTCACCCATTGTATTCCTTTATTGCGCCACCGAGACATGGCCGAGTCTTGAAACACAGATGGAAATATTTTGTGGGCAGTATAGCGTTAGTAAAATGAGAGTTTCCTAATTCCCTACTGCTGCCTGACTATCTTCCATACTCCAAAGGCTGCTTTCAACATCTTAAATTTAGTTTTTTTATAATAACTTGGCTCTGTATTTTTTAGAAAGCAGCCACGACACTCTTCTCCCATTATAAGTTCATATATGGAAGAAAACTGACTCTGTGGGATTCTTACTTTTTCCCTAATAATCAAAGGGGAAATGAACTGTAGGACAGACGCAACATAATAGTAGAGGAAACATGGAATACCCCATCCCCCCCTAGATTTTGGTAGGATCATCTTTTTATAGGATCTACGATGTTTTTTATAACTCCATATAAATCCAGATGTCATCCTTTCCAGTTGTTTAAAAAGGTCATTGGGAGCTCAAGTGGAATAGCCGGAAACATGTAGAGAAACTTAGGGAGTATTGTAATTTTTAATACTTTATTCCGGCCAAATAAGGATAAATGAAAATGATCGATCCGTTCAAGTGTAGTATTTGCTTTTTGAAGGATCGGGTTAAAATTTATAGCTGGGATATATGATACAGGAAAAGTAATTTTAATGCCCAGATACGTCACTACCGGTACTAACGGAATCGATGAGGGGGGAGTCTGACCTACACATAAGTTTTGAGTCTTAGCTATATTCAGCTTATAGCCGGAGAAAGCCCCAAAGTGAGCAGCAAGGTCCTCTATCACTGGCAAAGCTTCCTGAAGACTGGTTGTAAGCACTATTATATCGTCGGCATAGGCGAGTGCTCTATAATTACTATTGGCTACCGAGACTGGTGGGATTCCCGATGCTGAATTCAATTTATTTAAAAATACATCTAGATAAAGAGCAAACAAAAGTGGGGAAGAAGGACAGCCCTGACGGGTACCTCTAGAAATGGAAAAAAAATCAGATTTTTTGAGCCAAGTTTTATGCAAGATATAGGTGATATATATAGAGCTTTTAGAGCCAAGATGATCTGGGGACCAAATCTTTTAATTGCTAACATCTCCAACAGATATGGCCAGGCTACCCTGTCGAATGCCTTTTCGGCATCCAACAGGGTAATGCCGAGGTCACTGCTCATCGCTTTGGCCCTATCCATTAAAGTAATTACACGCCTAACATGGTCTGAAGTGTCCCGGCCAGGAATGAAACCATGCTGCACCGGCGAGACTATTGTGGAAATTACCCCCGATATGCGAGATGCTAAGATCTTCGAGAAGATCTTGCTATCCGCATTTATAAGCGAGATCGGTCTAAACGATGAGGGAAGAAGAGGAGGTTTGTCCTTCTTTAGAAAGGCCATAATTGTAGAATGACTCCATGAGGGAGGAGCTACCTCATTTTGAGCCTCTATGCAAGTTTGAAGGAGATCTTGTTTTAAGAATGTCTAAACACCCTATAGAACTCTAAGGGTATACCATCTGGCCCGTATCTTTTTGTGTTTGCAAGAAACGCATCTGAGCTGGAACAATAGAAAATGATTTAATGATCTGGGTATGTATCTCTTGGGGTGTACTAGTCAAGGAACTACCAATAGGGGAGTGGCAGTACTTATTAGAAAAGGGTTAGGATCTTGTAACCGTATTAAAGCTGATCAGTACGGAAGATGGGTCATATTAGAATTATTTACTGATGGCAAATGTTTAACTATTTGTTCAATTTATGGCCCGAACTCTGATGACCCCGACCTTTTAAATTTCCTAAGTATAGAACTAGCAGGATGGCCTACTTCTTTAGTAATATGTGGGGATTTTAATATTCATATTGATTGAGACTTCGATATAACCTCGGAGAATCTCTACTCTGGCCTTAAGAATAAGATCTACAAGGCATTAAGAGGTTTAGTCATAGAGTTTGGGTTGGCCGATGTAGGATTTATTAAGAGAGATGGGTCACCAGGGTATACATTCTACTCTGCCCCACACCAGAAGATGGTACGTCTAGATTATTTCTTTAGCTCTTCGACATTTTTAAACAAAATAACTTTTGAGATATTCCCGAGAATAATCTCAGATCATAACCCTATATTAATAGAGATCAAACAAGGCTATGACACATCCCCTAATACAAATCCCTGGACATTCGAACGTAAACTTTTGGCAGACCTTTTGTATATCGAACATATGTCCACATGGATTAAGGAATTTTTTTACATTAATCGCGGTACAGCTACTACCCAAATGGTCTGGGACTCTTTTAAGGCCGCAGTTCGGGGAGAAACTTTGTCATATTCTATCAATAAACAAAGGTCCTCTCGAGCTAAACTCGCCTCCTACTATAAAGCTGTACAAGAGTGGGAAGCTAAATTAATCGCTGCTATCAGTGCAGCTCAAGATACGGAGCACATTAAATCAAGATTGGCCATACATAAATCCAGGTTGTATGAGGTTTTTGCAAGGAAACTAGCTGAACAGGCTGCAGTGTTTCGCTCTCGTCTTCATCCGGCGCGCTTTCTCGTACTCTGAAATCTGGTGGTAGGAGGTGCTGATTCATCTTGATCATTGTTAACCTCTCCACATTTTTGGGCGAGAGGCGGCTCCGTTTGGAAGTTACAATGCCACCAGCTGTACTGAAAACATGTTCAGAAGACACGCTTGCGAGTGGGCAAGACAAGTAGTTTAAAGCCAGGTTGGTGAGCTGTGGCCACAATTCTTTTTTCCCATGCCAATACGCCAATGGGTCAGCATTAACATAGACCTCTGTTGAGTCATTCAGATAGTCCTTGAACATCGAATCAAGGTTCTCCTCCAAGGTTCCTCCTCTTTGCTTAGCTGTTGCTGTGACCTTTTGAGAACCAAACCCAAGCCGAGCTAGCCAATCCTCTTCAGCCTCCAATGTTACTGTTGCGTCTGGTGGTGCAGATGATCCGGTTGCCGGTCTCTTTAACGGCTGAGAGGTCACTTGTGACGCAGCCACAGGTGCAGAAGAGCATTGTTGTGACTGGGGATGGCCTGCTGATGTACTGCCTTCTCCTTCAATTTGCTGCCGTTCTCTTTCAAACCTCTTGGCTGAGGAGGCTATCCACCGTTTGTAAGTTGTAACATCTTCATCAGCAAAAGGAAAGAATGCTTGGCCTGCCAGCGCCTTTTTGTAGCGTGGATCCAGAATAGTAGCACAAATGTAATGCCGTTCTGAGTGGATCATTTTAAGATGTTCATCACCTTGTAGGAGCTCTAATAATTTCTCAGCCAGAACAAAAGAGTCTTGGTTTTTTACATCTTTTTCAAACACAGAACACACCTCCTTCAGTTGGTGCTCCAGCATGTACAACAATGGGATAGCTTTTCCCAAATTACAGTCCTCCTTGCTGACTGCACGCGTGAAGAACTCAAAAGGACGAAGCATGCGTGTCAGGCTTTTAACTATGTTCCATTGCGCCGCACCCATCCTCAGGTCCTCCTTCTGAGCTGTACCCTCTGTTAAGAAATAGTGATCGAGTACCGTATACTGCTCATACAGACGCTCAAGCATGTAGAAGGTTGAGTTCCAACGTGTTACCACCTCCTGGATGAGTGCTTTTACTGGCATTTGACGTTGATATAGCAGGCTCCTCAGCTGCTTCCGGGCCTTAAAAGAATGGCTGAAATGGTTGCACATTTTTCGGCAGGTGTCCAGTACTCTGTACGCTGCACTTTCTTTATTACCCAAGAATTTTTGGACAACCAGGTTTATACAGTGCGCCAAACACGGCACTCTGAAATACTCACCCAGCCTCATGGCCTTAACTATATTGGCGCCATTGTCCGTGGAAACATAACCAACCTGGCGTTTTTTTGGGGACAGCCAGTTAAGGACCTTTGTGTTAAAGACATCCAAAATGTTTTCTGCTGTGTGACGTTTCTCCAAACCAAACATGGCTAGTGTCGCATGTTTCCGAGCAGCTTTAAAAACAATGTCCGGGTCAACACCTGCGTTTAGCTTTGCTTTAGCCCCTGAAAAAGAGACCCAGTGTGCAGTGATGCACATGTAATAAGCGCCTGCGCCACTGGTCCACATGTCTGTTGTCAGATGTATAGTGTGAACAGCACTCTTCTGCAAAGCTGCTCCAATCACCTTCAGAACATCTTCATGTAGTGCTGGAACCGCAACTCAGGCAAAATAGAACCGGCTAGGAACCTTCCATTTAGGGCAGAGCGCTGCCACAAATTCTAGAAAACCAACCCCTTCTACAAAAGAAAAAGGGAGAAGGTCCAGAGCTAGCATTTTAGCCAGCTTAGTGTTATACAGACGCGTCAGTGGGTGGTTGCATTCATATTGCGCTTCAGTAAACAACATCTTTTTAATGTTGCCCTGGACCAAGGATTTACGGGATGATGATGATATCTTCGACCCAGTTACGCTCGCTGATGAACTTTTTCGCATTGATGTCTCACTCTCTCCCACACTCTTAGTGTGGCTCACATGGGGTGTGCTGCTGACAGGGGTACTGGGTGTAAGTGAAGTGTTTGAATCGTCTTCTTCCTCCTCGTCATCATCAGATGAAAAATCAACGTTTTCATTACGTGCAATTCGGGCTTCCTTGACCGCCTCTAGGTGCGCAAACCATTGGACAGCGTGCGTTCTCCTAAGATGACCTCTCTGGCCTCCGGTACCATAGTTGGTACCAAACTTACCACGACTAACTCGAAGGTTACAAATGCTACAAATGGCTACGTTTTCCTTTTTTGGGCAAACACTAAAGAAGTCCCAAACTGGAGACTTGAAATGTCTTTGGGGGCCGGAGGAGGCGGCGATACTGGTGGTGGTGGTCCTGCTGCTAATGCCAGATGAAGTGGAGGATGTGGATTGCCGAACTTCAGTACGTTTTGCACTTTCACCACCACTAATTGAGGTCGAGGTGGATGGAGGTCCCACTCCCTTCTTGCGAGGAAGAAATATGGAAGCGGTAGGTGTTGGTGTACTAGTTAACTCCAAATCCAATGATTGTTGTGTTTCCATTGACTCCTTGTCGACATCATCATCACGCTCAGCAGCTTCTCAGGATAGGGTCAAAATGTCTCTTTGCTGCATGCCCGCTGGGGCTGCAGTCACCAATATGATGACTGGATCGTCGTCGTGAAGGGCTTCATCAGCAGCAGTATGCGTCACTTCTTGTTGAGCCTCATCACACTCCATAGGTATGAGTTTTTCGACGACCTTCCTTTTACGCTTAGGTATCTTTGTCAGATCATGGTGTGCCTCACTCTCAGACAGCCTTGGTGGTTCCCCATCTTCATCCCGATCATCAGAAGGAGGTGTGCTTGAAGAAGATGTAGACCTCACCCTTGATCTCTTCCTTGCTAGGGGTGTGGAAGACAATGAATGATCATCAGGAGGAGTGGCTTCCTCAAATGATACCTCGCCTTGATTGTCGATTTCCTGATGTGCCCCTACGTCGGGAGGAACAACTATTTTGGGCACTTGTGACCCTCCATGCACCTCTGCTTGCGCATCTCCTTGCGCTGCCTCTCCTTCCACATGTACTTGGGCTTGTACTTGCACATGGTGTTGTTGTTGCGGCTGTGGTTGTTCAACACTTGTCAGAGGACTTACAACAAGCTGTGTTGATTCAGGGACATTGCTGCTACTTTCTTGCGATGAGCCAACATCACTGGTCGATGGTGATTGGAGAAGTACACTGACTACCTCTGAAGCACTCAAGGGCTTTGACTTAAGTTGGCGTGGTGGTGGAGGCACTGAACCCAATGGAGCGGGGGTGCTGCTCCCAGCTTGGTCCCCAGCAGATCCTGCTGCTGCAGGCGTACTTTTTTTTTTGCTCCCAAAAAACGTGGCGGTTGGCACACCAGCCTCCTTGGTAACTTGCTTCTTTCTGCTCCTTACTAGCAACTTTCTTGCTAGAGGAGCTTTTTGGGGCCATCTTCTTCAGAGCAGGTCAGACAGCAGGCCGCAGTTGCACAAATTGTAGAGTTGTCTGAGGCCAGACGTGACGTCGCGTGACGTTATGCTGCACACACACACCGCTGCAGGACTTCTTCCTGGCACTGGTGGTTCTCTTGAGTCTTGTGCACCTAAAAACAATGGAAGACAGAGGAACATCAGTTCAGTTATACACCCCAAAAAAATCGAAAAAAAACAGAAAAATCAGCACAATCCCATTCCATCCATGCCCTCTATGATGTTTAAGTTCAAGACACCCCACAGAAAGACTAGGCCCATGCAAGACTCAATACCCCTGGTGAAAAGGCCACAAGTACAGCCCCAAAAAACGAAAATCACTGAAAAATCAGCACAATCCCATTCCATCCATGCCCTCCATGATGTTTAAATTCAAGACACTCCACAGAAAGACTAGGCCCATGCAAGACTCACTACCCCTGGGCATAAAGGTTGAAAAGTAGGCAAAATGGTTGCAGGCCTAACAACAATGCCTGCATTCAAAATAGCCACTTGCCTCCCAGCACATGGCCAGGGCTTGTAGCAGCACTCAAAATGGCCCCCAGCCACATGGCCTGTACCTCCCCATGAACACCCCCAAAAATCGAAAAACACTGAAAAATCAGCACAATCCCATTCCATCCATGCCCTCCATGATGTTTAAGTTCAAGACACCCCACAAAAAGACTAGGACCATGCTAGACTCAATACCCCTGGTAAAAAGGCCACATGAACAGCCCCCAAAAACGAAAATCACTAAAAAATCAGCACAATCCCATTCCATCCATGCCCTCCATGATGTTTAAATTCAAGACAACCCACAGAAAGACTAGGCCCATGCAAGACTCACTACCCCTGGGCATAAAGGTTGAAAAGTAGGCAAAATGGTTGCAGGCCTAACAACAATGCCTACATTCAAAATGGCCACTTGCCTCCCTGCACATGGCCAGGGCCTGTAGCAGCACTCAGAATGGCCCCCAGCCACATGGCCTGTCCCTCCCCATGAACACCCCCAAAAATCGAAAAACACTGAAAAATCAGCACAATCCCATTCCATCCATGCCCTCCATGATGTTTAAGTTCAAGACACCCCACAAAAAGACTAGGCCCATGCTAGACTCAATACCCCCGGTGAAAAGGCCACAAGTACAGCCCCCAAAAACGAAAATCACTGAAAAATCAGCACAATCCCATTCCATCCATGCCCTCCATGATGTTTAAATTCAAGACAACCCACAGAAAGACTAGGCCCATGCAAGACTCACTACCCCTGGGCATAAAGGTTGAAAAGTAGGCAAAATGGTTGCAGGCCTAACAACAATGCCTGCATTCAAAATGGCCACTTGCCTCCCAGCACATGGCCAGGGCCTGTAGCAGCACTCAAAATGGCCCCCAGCCACATGGCCTGTCCCTCCCCATGAACACCCCCAAAAATCGAAAAACACTGAAAAAACAGCACAATCCCATTCCATCCATGCCCTCCATGATGTTTAAGTTCAAGACACCCCACAAAAAGACTAGGCCCATGCTAGACTCAATACCCCTGGTGAAAAGGCCACAAGTACAGCCCCAAAAAACGAAAATAACTGAAAAATCAGCACAATCCCATTCCATCCATGCCCTCCATGATGTTTAAGTTCAAGACACCCCACAGAAAGACTAGGCCCATGCAAGACTCAATACCCCTGGTGAAAAGGCCACAAGTACAGCCCCAAAAAACGAAAATCACTGAAAAATCAGCACAATCCCATTCCATCCATGCCCTCCATGATGTTTAAGTTCAAGACACCCCACAGAAAGACTAGGCCCATGCAAGACTCAATACCCCTGGTGAAAAGGCCACAAGTACAGCCCCAAAAAACGAAAATCACTGAAAAATCAGCACAATCCCATTCCATCCATGCCCTCCATGATGTTTAAATTCAAGACACCCCACAGAAAGACTCAGTCCACCCACCACTGAGTACCCCTGGGCAAAAGGCCACAAAACAGCCCAAAAATCAAAAATTCCAAAATTGTAGTTGCAGCAACTGTAATGCCCCAAACAAACTTACTTGTAAAATTTCTAATCCAAAAGTGATCCAAAGAAAGTCAAAAAGGCCTCAAATCCAAATATCCAGCAGCATCCACAAAAAGTAATCCTTCCAGCTCCAGATCCAAATGAAAAGTGACCAGGAGATGGACAAAGCACTGGGAGGAGCCTGCTGGACAGGAACGGGAAGTTGAAGACTGTGGGGCACTTCCTTCCTCCCACCCCCTCCACACCTCCCCAAAATGGACTCCTCGCAAAAAAAGTGCAGGCAAATGTCAAACTAAGGAGTTATTCAGATAAAAATCATCATTTCAAGAAGGTTTATGCTGCTTGCTGGTGGATTTCTTGTGCAGAATTGCAAATTTTATATTTTCGCGTGTGTGAGATTGTTGCTGCTCGCCGCATCTCAAAGCTCGCAATTGCGAAGTACCGCGAGACGTGATCTCGGCGTACTCGCGTTGACAAACGCTCGCTGCAAAAGTTGGCAAGCCGCGATTACGTAATCGCGCTTGCCAAATTCCCGCGGGATCCCGCAGCAAGATCCAAAATGGCGCAGCACTCGCAAAATATCGAGAAAAACAACTCGGCAAACGATGATAAACGCCGCGCGCCGCAAAATTGTATCACCAAGAAAAAAAAAATCTCGGCGGTCCTTTCCGCGCATGCGCGAGTAGCTAGCGTTGTAACCCGCGCATGCTCACAGTGTGCGGTAGCGCGAGGCTGAGACGCCACCCCTTCGCGCATGCGTAGTTCGATCTGACACACCCTGCACACACGCGCAGGACCGGACTTGATTCCTACGGACTATGTCCTTCTCTGGGCATATTCTGTTTTCAATTGGGCACTAATTAAAGCAATTACTGGCAATATATAAGGGACTAGGTTAGCACGATTCGACATACCGTTGGAGCCGCGTTGAGGGGAAGACAGCCTACCAGGCTTTGCAGTAACCGTGAGTTTGGTCTTGGAGTATAGAGGAATCTATATTTCTCTTGAGAATCAGCATCCTAGATCCTAAAACCTAGCTCTTTTGACATCCTACAGGTTGCTAAATTGAGCAGGAAGAAAAGAACCCCCAATACTACGCTTTGGCTCATGAGGCCAGTTAGCCTTTGTCCATAAGTAAGCACTGTATATATACATAAATGTGTGTTTTTCATTCCATTATTTCATCCTAGGGAATCTAATGGCGACTATATTTTCAACCAATGT
Source organism: Lissotriton vulgaris (assembly GCF_964263255.1). Taxonomy (NCBI): domain Eukaryota; kingdom Metazoa; phylum Chordata; class Amphibia; order Caudata; family Salamandridae; genus Lissotriton; species Lissotriton vulgaris. The sequence goes on from NC_141694.1 coordinate 108,565,574, forward strand.
GTGTCCTTGTCTATGTGTATGTCCATGTCCTTTTTTCCTTTTACAGGGTTCCTGGACCTCATTTTGGGTTCTTCATCACCCTCCTATGTATTAGCAAAGGCCTTTCAGAACATCAATGTCCATATGTGATGTTATGCTTCATGATGTTTTTTGTTCATTCACAGGTTCTGTACTATTAACGCCAATTGGGCGCAACAGACTTCATTCTTTATAACACGATTAGGTACATTTCACCTTTTAACTTTTGTAGAGCACACTTTGACATCTACATTTTCATGTGAGTAAGGTGAGGATAACTGTGCATATCCTCGTCCTGAAGAAGGAGTTTTCACACTCCGAAACATGTCGACGCACTTTTGAGGTTGACGTACCCTAACCAGTAACAGACAACCTGCACCTTTTTAACGATACCAGCCGAGGGCTTAATAAAAAGTTTTTATTATTTTTTCTCCTACAAGCCAGGTATCTTTTAACCATCACTTTCCATCACCTCACCACTCACACTTATTTCCTTCACACACATCAACACATAGTCCACTTTCAGTGCTCCTACGTAGTCGTGAGTCGTAGCACGCTGCATCCCGTAGAGGGGTGCGAAGACCCGGATGATGAAGCATGACACCAAGGGGCCTGTTGGTGTGTGAGGGGTTTTTAAAACAACACTGTGTGCTCCCCACCATTCTAGGGATCACCACCACATCAATTGAACTACCACAGGAAAACTATAAATTTACAAAATATTAAGACTTGCATAACATCTAGGAAGAAACTCAACTTCAACATACTTAACAACACATTTAGAATTCAATTGCAAATGAACCAAGATTTCATTAAAGTTGTATCTTCCCTGTACATCTAAAAGCACCTCACTCGCTGGAAGTCAATTCAAAGTTGGCTGATTCTCCGAAGCTAAAATTACAATCTAAAAGAACTCTACAAGTAATAGTGTAACAAAAATGCAAGGCCTTTCATCCAACTCCATTTTTAATTTCACAACCAATCACTAAAAAGCAAAAATACATCACTACTCTGCATGTCTGGCTGAAGGTACCTGTTCATTCATTAATCTCCACAATCATTAAAGAATTGAGTTATGAAACCCAGAATGGACATCTGGCATCATCCATACTGAAGCCCTCTTCATCACCAACCCTGAATCCCTGGATGTTTGCTTCATGACTAAGGGGGTGATTACAACTGAGGGCGGACTTGGTCTGCCCGCCATTGTAGCGGTATTTGGGACCATCCGCCAGACATGCGGCGGTCCCACCAACGCGATTAGAATGCATCCGCCATACTGGCTGGCGCATCCTGGGCTTTTAACATTGCAGGCAGTGCTGCTGGCTGCAGCACCGTCCGCAATGTTAAAAGTGTTTGCACTGCATTTCCCTGCAGGCATCACGTGGTGCCTGCCACTTGGTGCATGAAAATGCAGGGGGGTACCCCCCAGTGCAGCGACACCCCTCCAAACATGGGGGGCCTGCTACAGTCCGACAAATTCAATCCTTGCCAGCCTTTCCATGGCAGCATCTCCTCCATGGAAAGGCCTTTTTAAACCCACATCCTAATTTGGTGGACGGTGTCTGCTAGGCACTGCCACCATATTAGTGGCCCTACTCTGTCCACCAGGCAATCAGTGCAATTGCGTTTGGATGTGAACTGGCAGACGGACTTTGCGTGTGCCGCAGTACCCACTGCCATCCTAATTTGGCAGTGGGTAAATCACTATGTGATGGCGGAAGGACTGCCACTGCCGGCCTGGTGGAGGCAGTCCTTCTGCCACCCCTTAGTCCTAGAAAATCTCCTAACATCGATGTCTTGCTTTAAAACCCATTGCTCGAACCCATATTCTCAGTACACTAAATATCAAACCTCAAGGCCTTATTAAAGCCAATGCTGTAGCACGCTCCGTGAATTTTGCAGTTCAGCTGGTAGCCAGCAAGTGAGAACAGCTGTTTGTCAAGAAGGATGCCAGATATGTTACTGCGGAAGACACAATTTCGTGGGCCATAGCTTACCATCTTATAGGAGAGTTGCATATCAGAATTGTAGGATTTTCTGTGGCATGGTGCTAGAGAAAAATCTAATGTGAACTTCATGTGGTAGCATACTGGTAAATACACACCTAAATCCTCTCCAGCGTGGCTCTCAATTACCTTGCTTAAACATTTACTTGGAGGACATCTGGCAAAAGAGTGTTAGGGGGAAGTGAGCAGTAAAGTTCCTGTTTCTGAGAACAATAGTTGCACCCACCTATGAAACTTAGGGTCTATTATAATGGCGGGCAGATCGCGATCTGCCCGCCATTATCCCCCACCCGCATGAAATTTGCCCCCCGCCTGATTATGTTAGCGGGAGTACCACGGCAGACGGGAATACCATCTGCAGCTTTTCTGCCCAGTTGATGAGTTGATCGGGCGGAAAAGGTTGGAATATGGTGGCGGTGTCTGTTAGACACCGCCATCCATATTACTATGCATGCGGGGATCAGACTTTCCATGGTGGTGTTGCCACCACGACAAGGCATGCGGATTACGCTGTTAGGGGCCCGTTGCGGGCCCACAGGATGTTGGGAGGGGTGGGATGGCACATTAGAGAAACCAATGGTACCCCCTTGCATTTGCATGCACAATGTGGCAGGCACCGCGTGGTGCCTGCCACATTGTGCATGCAAATGCACAGTGTGCAGCCACAGCATTGTGGTGGGCAGTACTGTGTGCACCGCCCACCACAATGATGTGGATGGGGGATGCCACTGACACTGTGGCAGTGGCATCCTAATTGCCGGTGCGGGACTGCCGCACCCCTGGCGGCTGGTCCGGGCACCGCAAGTGCGGGGGACGCAAGTTCGCCCGCCATCCTAATAGGCCCTAAGTTTCTAAATTATCTTCACTCAGAAGTTGTCTGTTAAGGGGATCTTAAGCAGTGAGCTATGCAAGTACCTTTGCAGAGACTATTACACTACAATTACAGGAGATTTGTGAATAGTTGTCTGCATTCTGAAAAAGGATTTTTTTAATCAGCTATATTTTTCCCTTTCCTGTTTCTCTATATAATTGCAAATACATATAACCTTGTAAAACAAATCAAACATACAGAAGAAACCTTGACAAAGTAGACCAACCTATCAAACTCATCTTACAGAATTGTGACACAATTCTGAACAAAGAGGAACAGAAAAAGACCCCAATAGTCATCTGCTTGGGGCTTCATCTAATACCTGTGATAGTATTGGCACTATTTCTGTTTTGCACAAAAAACACTGACACTAAATTATTAGACTGAGAAATCTTTTTTGGGATCGATGGCCTTGCGTAGGACTTAAAGGATGATGGCCTGGAATACAGATAAATATAGACTGAGTAAATCAAACTTATATCCGGCAAGGGTTCAAAGTAAAAAATCACTACATGTTATTAAAAATGTAAAATCATACAGAAGGCAAACTAGTTAGTTTACGTCACTTCAATCTAAATAATAATTATTCTCAAAATGGGATCGCATTGCAATTAGCATAAGGGAATTGCGACAGAGCACTTTTCTAGGTAAATGGCTACAATCAGCAATGGTCTAGCATGGTCTAGTAATAAGTCAAAGGACAAATTGTTGTAGGAACTGCTCAGATTTAAAGGCAAGGAAAACCTGGAAAGTCTCCAAGTTTAAATCCAATAGAAGACCAACATGGAGTCTGCCTTCAAGAAGTGCAAGGGAAAGTAATGACTCAGATTTAAAAAACACCATGTTATGTGGGGTTTCAAGCAGAGAAATCACAATGTCAGCATGTTGTGAAACAAATGCTATATTACAATATCCAATAGTAAAACAGAATACACATCATATGGAATATGACTTTTTCTCTAACAATAATGAATATTTCTGTGTTGTTCAACACTAGAGAAAACAAATGCGCATTAAATAGTACATACACAACCTCTGCTAGCCAGATACATTATATTCTTGAAGTAAAAGTACTTGAATTAAGAGTATTTTACTGAAAATTGGAGGACACATTTTTAACTCAAACTACACTGTAAGAGAGAAACAAAATCCATTAAATATGCAGCCTACAACAACTGCAAGTGGATTTGAGGCCTAGTCATGTGAACTTAAAAAGCTTTGTTGTATCAAACACAGCTCAATTATAAAATTTACGACCATTAATGTTACCTAACCACACTTTATTTGTTAATTATAAATTCACTTTTACAGTAGTATATTGTGTGGACCTTGTCAACAACAATCATTTGGCAAAAGGCACTCAGTGAATGCATAATCCGTATTAAAGTTTCCAGGAGCCCACCAGTTCATATACACTCTATACATCACTGGGCATAGAGGCCACAGACAAAGTATTAACCCCTCCCAAGCTGGTGACGGAACCGCTCCGTCACGCCCCTCGGGTGGGCTGTGCTGGTGATGGAACGGTTTCGTCACGGCCCGCTCGCCGCGCCAGCGCGGGTCGTTTTATTGAGCGGGCAGGGCCGTGACGGAACCGACCCGTCATAAGCACAGCTCACCCGAGGGGCGTGACGGAGCGTTTCCGTTACCAGCGTCGGAGCGCCGCGTGGCCCCCCTTAGCACTGTGGCAGAATAGCCGCCGGAGCGAAAGGGTTAAAATATTCCTTCTTCATGTCATTAGAACGCTATATTTATTTTTTAATGTGGAGGGACGTTAAACTAACTAATAGCAACATGCCCATTCACTAGCACCAAGGTTCAGCAGGTTGCCAAAGCTTTCACAGGAGGTACATGTTAAAATAATCTAATTTATTAGCAACATAAAGTATTTGCCAAATTCTAGTTTCAGATGTTAGTAGTTCTAGATTGTTTAATGGATGCCATTGGCATCCAGATTCAGTTTACTTTCATATTGCGGGAAACTCTGCCATATTTCAGATACAGACTTATGAGTTTCTTTCTTTATTTTCATAAGTAGAATTATAACACTGAGCTAGAAGACACCCGGATATTATGGAATACAGACCCTCATTGAAACTGGAAAATATTACAGAAGCTTTTAGGTTTTTATAAGTATTTCATTTATTTGTATATGTATTTATTTGTTCATTTATTTATTTGGCGCACACCACCAAACCCAATTGCCTTTAAGTATGGTGAAATAGTTAGTTCGGTGCTTGAATTGACCAAAATGGGAAAAATAATTATATATTAGTCCGATGGCAAATGTATATTTAAAACAAAGGTCTTTAAATGCTTCTGAAAGATAAGTAAAGTTGTTTTTTTCAATATTTGAAGAATAGGGAGCTCCAAATATTAAGAGAAAATACAGAAAACCTCCGATACCCTTTCCACCTAAGGAACACACATGAAGCCATCAGCAGACAGTGGTTTTCATATTACACCGTCTGAGCAGGAGCGTCCCAAAATTTCGTCCAGAGGTGTGCTATGTCAGTCCATGAAAGACACTTGATGATCTGACATAACAGTTTAACGACTATGGGGCGGATTTTCATTTTGGCAGATGGATTGTACACCATCAGGGTGATGGAGTAAACTAATTAATCGCCTTGACGGAGTACCTCTCTGCCAAATTTTTACATGTCCGCCAGCCCGGCAGACATTCCACACATTGACAGAAACCACCGTCAAGGTGGTTCCTGCCAATCTATTGGAACTTTCCTGTAGACAGAATGCGTTTTTACTTTTTGAAAATAAGTAAAACAATCGACCTCACCATGGCAATAATCAAGCGGGGTTAGTTTTTGTTTTTTACTGGCCCTTTCCACCAGGGCAGTAAAAACTGCTATATGTCTACCTATCTAAATTGGGTGGGTGCACATATAGCCATTTCTACGATAGCCCTTACACTGTCAGAGGAGACTCTGCCGTCAGGGGCGGCTCTAGGCTCATGGTGGCCCTGGGCAGGGAGCGTAGGTAGGGGGCCCCAGAAGAGGGGGTCTGGGTGGGGTGGAGCACAGAGGCCAGTGAAGAGGGGGGGGTCAGGGTGTTTGGAAGTGGAACAGTGCCGGAGGCCACCAAATCCCTGCCAGGGCCCCCCACACAAATATATATCCATCCTCAGAGGATTATTATATTATGGATATATATTGGTTTGGTGGCCCTTGGGGTTTGGTGGCCGTGTGCAGGTGCACAGCTTGAACATGCCTAAGGCCGCCCCTGCTGCCTTAGGCCATAGGTATAACTGGTGTGAAACCTATGGTTTTTTCAGTGAATATATGTATTCACTAAAAAAACCATAGGTTTCACATCAGTTATAGTTAGCTGGAAATTTTACTTACATAAAACCATTGAAATTCCACATTATAGTTAGTTGGACTCACTATAACTTGCGTGTGTAATGCACTGCTGATGACGTCACATATTACATCACTCATGACATGGTCAGTGACATCACTCATGACATCACTGATGACACCATCCAGTGAATGTGTGCCTTTCTGAAAAATAAATATTTTTATATATGTATATGTAAAGGTAGATGGAAAAATAAATGTTTAAATAAGTGTGTAAATGGATGTCTTTTTAAAAAAAAAATGATTGGTTAACTGGCTTATTAAATGTATCTTAGTGAATACATATATTAACGAGTAATGTTTAAATATTTAAAATATATATGTAACAGTGTTTCACTTTGTGTATAAGTTGCCGATGGGTTGGTGAGTAGCTACATGTGTGTGTATATAGATCATTAGATTTTTTTTAGTATCAGTATGAGTGTCTGTATGGTTTGGTGGGAGTGTTACTTAGCACATAGATGCATCAATGACTGACTCACTGTTTGTATGTGTTTTGAAGACGGCATATGTGCAGGACTGTATGGGTGGATGAGTGTGTATATGCGTGTGTTAGTGAGTGAATGACTGTCTCATTAGTGTCTTTATCAGTAACTACATATGTTTTAATCTAGTATATGTGAGTATTGATGTATATGAGTGAGTATATGTGAGAGTGAGAGATTGAAAGAGTTCTTGTTTAAATAAGTATGTGTTTCTATAAGTGATTGTTTAACAGAGTAAGTATGTGTAAGTTTCCTTAGAAGTAAGGTGGTAGTATATGCAAATAAATGGATGTTCAATAGTTTATTTGCATGTGTGAGTATGTGTGTGAGTAACTTTTGGATGACTGTCGGTGTGTAACAGGATGTATAGGTGTATCACTACATATGATGAGTGTATATATGCATGAGTGACTATATAGAACTGTTGGTGAATGAGTGAATGTGTATATAGATGGTGGAATTATTGAATTGGTTGTTGCAACTGGTATGGGAATCTCCATTTTTAAAAATAATTTAATTTATATTTTTCAATATGTGTTTCATGGGTTACATTACAGTGAAAGGAGGTCTGTCACTCTGTCACAAGGATGATGTCATAAGTGATGTCATGAGTGATGTCACTGACCATGTCATGAGTGATATAATATGTAACGTCATCAGCAGTGCATTACACGCGCAAGTTATAGTGAGTCCAACTAACTATAACGTGGAATTTCAATGGTTTTATGTCAGTAAAATTTCCAGCTAACTATAACTGATGTGAAACCTATGGTTTTTTTAGTGAATTTAATAGGTTTTTTAAATGCTAATTCCTAACTAAAACTGGTGTGAAACCTAAGTTTTTTTCAGTGAATTTTATAGGTTTTTTAAATGCTAATTCCTAACTATAACTGGTCTGAAACCTATGTTTTTTTCAGTGAATTTCATAGGTTTTTTAATGCTAATTCCTAACTATAAGTCTCACTTTATAAGTAAGACTGTTAGCGCTCTAGTTGTTTAGAACACTCTGGTACATTCTGTCATTGGGCTATATATTTTTTTTTGTCTCTGGTGGCCATCTTTGGGCTACATTGGGCTACATTGGGCTACATTTGGGCTACATTTTGGCTCTAATATATATAGCCCAATGTAGCACAATACATATTTTTTCAAAGTTAATTTTCGTAAAAACCACTTAAGAATAGGGCTACCAGTCCCTACAATTTTTCCCTTTTTTTTTTTTTGAGCGCTCCCAGTGCGCGCCCCGGGGAGCGCCCCGAAGAGCGTACTTCTATAAAGCGCCCTGGGGCGCGCTCCGGGGAGCGTCCCGTAAGCGCCAATATCGCGAACGAAAACATGATCGTGACGTATCGCGTAGCCGCGTCCGCGTGATACGCACGGCGTAAGCGCACCCGGAAGTACTCGAGCGAATACGATCGTGCAACGTAAACATCCGACGCGCTTACGCGACGCAATCCGGGGCGCGCCATGCATGTGACCTGAAAATAACACTTTTCATTGGTTCATAACAGTTTTGGTTTCATACTGATGAAGCCCCTAGTCTGTGACCTGAAAATAACATTTCTCATTGGTTCAGGACAGTTTTTTTTCAAAATGATGAAAGACCCCACCTTTTTTCCTTATTCTGACTTTGTGCTTTGACTGAGGAAGACCTGTTTGTACCTCTCTGTACCTTTTTGATCTTTATAATGGCTTCAGTAGCAGCAGCAGCTGGTGCATCTGCCCCCCCCACCACCACCACAACAACCAAGAGGACCAGCTCAAGATTACATTGGTGGTCAACAAGAGGAGGAGGAGGAAGAGGAAGAGGAGGATGATGAAAGATGGCTGCCTGAACAAAATACCCCATACAAGCCCAAGTCACACATTGTATGGGAGTTTTTTTCACTCCCAGAGGGCAAGAAAAAAGTGAATGCGGCCAAGGTAACTTGCCTAATCTGTAAGGAAGAACTCTCAAGGGGCAACCCAAACAAAAAATATTCCTTTGGTAACTATACCATGATTCGACATATGACCCGTAAGCACCCTAACAACTATTCTCGTGCAGAGCTCAGGGAACTGGCCAGTAACCTCCCCCAGTCTTCAAGGACCACCTGTTATGTTATGTTATGTTATGGGTTTTATAGAGCGCGCAGCTGCTCCAGCAAAGGGGCGTCCCGGCGCTGATCCTTAAACAAAACACAACAGACACAGAAAATCGGAATTTTTAAGGAAACAGAAAAGTTTTGATGGCCTTCCTAAATTGGTACAGATCATTAATTTCTCGCAAGTTGGAAGGGAGGGCATTCCAGAGCTTGGCTGCCAGATAACGGAAAGAGCGTCCCCCAGCTCTAGCACGATTGAAACGGGGGATTTCAACCAGATTCTGGTTGGCTGAGCGTAGGGCTCGCGTAGGCACATACATCCTTAGGAGGGTTTTAACATTCTAGGATTAGGATGTTTTAAGATTTTAAAGGAGATGCATAGCGCTTTAAATTGTATTCGTTGGGCTACTGGGAGCCAGTGTAGCTTACGAATAGTGTTAGAGGTAGAACTAAAGCGGGGCAGGCCTACTACAGCTCTTGCAGCTGCGTTCTGGACGCGCTGGAGGCGAGCCGTTTCTGCTTTATTAGTCCCAAGGAGCAAAGAGGACGCATAGTCCAATCTAGACAATATCATTGACTGAACGATAAGTTGTCTGGTATCAGAGTCAAAAAATTTCAGAATGGTTCTTAAGCTCCGTAGAATACCGAAACATACGGCGGCCACCTTTTTAGTTTGAGTAATAAAACTAAGGGAAGGGTCTATCCAGACTCCCAGGTTTTTAACTTCAAGTTTCGGTTTAGGAGTTACTCCCAAGTTGGAGGGCCACCAATGATCTCCCCATCGTTCTGGATTTTTCCCCACCAGTAGAACCTCCGTCTTAGAGGCATTGAGCTGTAGACAGTTGGCCGTGAGCCATTCTGCTACAGCCGCCAGGCCTGAGCTGAATTTGAGAGGGTCCCTTTCGTTTCCATCCGATAAGGCAACGGCTAGCTGTATATCGTCAGCGTAGGACACGATGTTAAGGTCCCACGCCTCCCAAAGAAACGAACCCACTTGATCGGGACCAGAAACATCAGAGATGATGCCTTGTATTCAGCCACGATTTGCTGATTTTAAAATCACTTATTCTGCATGTGGCAAGCTTATCGCCTATGGTGAAAAAAGCGTAAAGCTCATCGTCCTTGCAGGTGATAATCACAAGTGCCCCAAAAAGAAGTAATTTTTTGGGTTTTTAGTTTTTTTTTGCTCCAGTTGAGCCAGTTTCAATTCCCTTTTTTTTGTTTCTCCCCCTAAAAAAATACAAAAAAATACAAAACTGTTTTGAAAAGCCACAAAAAGTACAAAATGTTCAAAAAACACAAAAAAAATATACAACAACAAAAAGAAGAAAATAAAAAGTTCTTTTTAGAACTACTTCCAATTTAAAAAAAAAGCTTCATTTTTTAAAAACTCTGTCATCTTTTTTCCTCATAGTACGCTCCCCGGTCCGCTCGCCGGTGCGCGTACCGGGCGCTCCCCCCGCACAAAACGAAAAAAAAAAAAATATTTTAAATGCTTGCGGGGCCCTTTTATAGCCCCACATCAAACCTAGGGGGTCAAAGGGGGTCTATCCCTGACGCCTTATGGTCATTTCCCCCTTTGTTTTAGCCACCTCTTGTGTCTCGATTTTACCGAGACACAAGATGGCGGCCGCTCCGGACTGTTTCAAATGTTTACAGACTCCCGAGAGCCAATCAGCTTTCCGTGCGCACCTCGCGTGGCGCGCCCGGAGCGCTCCCCGGGGCGGGTACCGGGGCGCTGCTATAGATATATATATATTTTTTTAACCTAAATTACTCAAAATCCACTGGAGCATATATCTTGAGACATAGCAAAGGCACATCGGGGTACCAGTCCCTACAATTTTGCCAAATTTGGTGGAAATCCATTCAGCCGTTCGGGCTAAAAGTGAAATCGACCGCCCTATAGAAATTAACATGGGGAAAACGCATTTTGGGACCCCCCTTTTATCTCGGCCCCCACTTGACAAATCCCCCCCAAACTTTCAGGGAAGGACCAGAACGCTGCGAGGCCATTATGAGGAAATTTTCAGTCAGATTCGTCAACTGGCGCCAAAGTTATTCCAAATAGAATTTTGAGATTTAACATTGAAAAAAAATCCTAACTATAACTACCTACTGGCGACCGCCAGTAGGTAATATGCATATATATATATATATATATATATATATATATATATATACATACATATACATATTTCATTTCATTTTAAAATCTTTATTTCGGTACATTAGAACCATGAAAGATACATAAACACATACAATTTTTGATATGCGGACAGAAGGCCAAATGGATATTCTTGTGAGCAGTTTTTTACAAGGGAAACATAGAATGGGCAGTATGTGACCCTAACTCCTTGATGTTAAAACATAAATATTTCAATAAATATGTTAAAAAAGGCATCAATTAATAAAAGTAGAAAAACACAGTATTTAGGCTTGGGTTCCTCAACCAATAATGAAAATTACAATATTACAGTAAAAACAATTAGTATCTATACATTTATTAATACATGGTGCAAACATCAATATCATTTCATTAAAACACTGTATTGTTTAAATCAATTTCATATAATACGGACAGTTCACTAGAGTTTTAGGTCTGCTTTAGCTTGTAAAAAACGTATTGCTAGAAGAAATCTACTAATGCCAAAGACAATGACTTGTGCAGTGTTGGTTTTTAAAATCCTTTAATCCTTTCCGCCTCTTTTTTTAAAAATCTTTTTATTATCATTTTACACTTATTTTTTGCAAGCTGTACAGGATTACTGCAATAAAACCAATCCATCAAATTAAATACACAAATACATGAGGTTAATGACCAAAAGGAAGAAGAAGAAAGACATCGGGAAAAGAACAAACGAATATATACATAGTGCATCATAGAATATATACAGTGGCAAATTATAATAATAATCAGCTCAACTCCCCCTGAATCCATTGCCGAACAGGGTCCCAGATTTTCATTCCCAGGGATCTTTTCCTTCTACCTTTTGTTCTGTATATAGCTTCCTCTATATTGTATGAGGCTAAAAGACGTGCTCTCCATGCTTCAAATGAAGGAGGGAAGGAGCTGATCCATTCTTGAGTAATACAAGCTCTCATTATGGCCATAGATATAAATATAAACGCTTTTTGACCCTCTGGTAAAGCGTCCAAAGTTACTCCAATTAAGACATGTTCCCCCGTTAGATTGAGAGAATACCCTAGCACTGCAGTAAGAAATGTCTGAATTGCCTCTATGAAGGAAGCTAACAGTGGACATGCAAAAAACATATGTAACGAATCAGCAGCATGACAACCATCCAGATTTTTAAAGGCGTATAGTATAGATCATATAAGGCCATATAATGCTGGGTGCGGGCTCTACCAGTGACCAACACGGTGTTGGCTAGTGCAATTGATTCTTCTAGGCAGATGGTTTCAACACCTAGCTTCTCGGCCCATCTCACTACATGTATCTCTAGGTCATCTGGACATGAGGTCAAAAGAGCTCTGTAATAATACCCGATCCTTTTTTAGTAAACAAGTCATCAATCAGTGGGATCCTAATGATGCCTGAGGCTTCCAAGGGTGACAAGGAGTTACAAAAGCTATGGATCTGTAAGTATTTAAAATAGTCCTGATTTGAAAGATTATATCTGGTTGTTAGTTCCGAAAAAGTAAGTAGCCGACTATTCTGCCATAGATCATTCACCCATTGTATTCCTTTATTGCGCCACCGAGACATGGCCGAGTCTTGAAACACAGATGGAAATATTTTGTGGGCAGTATAGCGTTAGTAAAATGAGAGTTTCCTAATTCCCTACTGCTGCCTGACTATCTTCCATACTCCAAAGGCTGCTTTCAACATCTTAAATTTAGTTTTTTTATAATAACTTGGCTCTGTATTTTTTAGAAAGCAGCCACGACACTCTTCTCCCATTATAAGTTCATATATGGAAGAAAACTGACTCTGTGGGATTCTTACTTTTTCCCTAATAATCAAAGGGGAAATGAACTGTAGGACAGACGCAACATAATAGTAGAGGAAACATGGAATACCCCATCCCCCCCTAGATTTTGGTAGGATCATCTTTTTATAGGATCTACGATGTTTTTTATAACTCCATATAAATCCAGATGTCATCCTTTCCAGTTGTTTAAAAAGGTCATTGGGAGCTCAAGTGGAATAGCCGGAAACATGTAGAGAAACTTAGGGAGTATTGTAATTTTTAATACTTTATTCCGGCCAAATAAGGATAAATGAAAATGATCGATCCGTTCAAGTGTAGTATTTGCTTTTTGAAGGATCGGGTTAAAATTTATAGCTGGGATATATGATACAGGAAAAGTAATTTTAATGCCCAGATACGTCACTACCGGTACTAACGGAATCGATGAGGGGGGAGTCTGACCTACACATAAGTTTTGAGTCTTAGCTATATTCAGCTTATAGCCGGAGAAAGCCCCAAAGTGAGCAGCAAGGTCCTCTATCACTGGCAAAGCTTCCTGAAGACTGGTTGTAAGCACTATTATATCGTCGGCATAGGCGAGTGCTCTATAATTACTATTGGCTACCGAGACTGGTGGGATTCCCGATGCTGAATTCAATTTATTTAAAAATACATCTAGATAAAGAGCAAACAAAAGTGGGGAAGAAGGACAGCCCTGACGGGTACCTCTAGAAATGGAAAAAAAATCAGATTTTTTGAGCCAAGTTTTATGCAAGATATAGGTGATATATATAGAGCTTTTAGAGCCAAGATGATCTGGGGACCAAATCTTTTAATTGCTAACATCTCCAACAGATATGGCCAGGCTACCCTGTCGAATGCCTTTTCGGCATCCAACAGGGTAATGCCGAGGTCACTGCTCATCGCTTTGGCCCTATCCATTAAAGTAATTACACGCCTAACATGGTCTGAAGTGTCCCGGCCAGGAATGAAACCATGCTGCACCGGCGAGACTATTGTGGAAATTACCCCCGATATGCGAGATGCTAAGATCTTCGAGAAGATCTTGCTATCCGCATTTATAAGCGAGATCGGTCTAAACGATGAGGGAAGAAGAGGAGGTTTGTCCTTCTTTAGAAAGGCCATAATTGTAGAATGACTCCATGAGGGAGGAGCTACCTCATTTTGAGCCTCTATGCAAGTTTGAAGGAGATCTTGTTTTAAGAATGTCTAAACACCCTATAGAACTCTAAGGGTATACCATCTGGCCCGTATCTTTTTGTGTTTGCAAGAAACGCATCTGAGCTGGAACAATAGAAAATGATTTAATGATCTGGGTATGTATCTCTTGGGGTGTACTAGTCAAGGAACTACCAATAGGGGAGTGGCAGTACTTATTAGAAAAGGGTTAGGATCTTGTAACCGTATTAAAGCTGATCAGTACGGAAGATGGGTCATATTAGAATTATTTACTGATGGCAAATGTTTAACTATTTGTTCAATTTATGGCCCGAACTCTGATGACCCCGACCTTTTAAATTTCCTAAGTATAGAACTAGCAGGATGGCCTACTTCTTTAGTAATATGTGGGGATTTTAATATTCATATTGATTGAGACTTCGATATAACCTCGGAGAATCTCTACTCTGGCCTTAAGAATAAGATCTACAAGGCATTAAGAGGTTTAGTCATAGAGTTTGGGTTGGCCGATGTAGGATTTATTAAGAGAGATGGGTCACCAGGGTATACATTCTACTCTGCCCCACACCAGAAGATGGTACGTCTAGATTATTTCTTTAGCTCTTCGACATTTTTAAACAAAATAACTTTTGAGATATTCCCGAGAATAATCTCAGATCATAACCCTATATTAATAGAGATCAAACAAGGCTATGACACATCCCCTAATACAAATCCCTGGACATTCGAACGTAAACTTTTGGCAGACCTTTTGTATATCGAACATATGTCCACATGGATTAAGGAATTTTTTTACATTAATCGCGGTACAGCTACTACCCAAATGGTCTGGGACTCTTTTAAGGCCGCAGTTCGGGGAGAAACTTTGTCATATTCTATCAATAAACAAAGGTCCTCTCGAGCTAAACTCGCCTCCTACTATAAAGCTGTACAAGAGTGGGAAGCTAAATTAATCGCTGCTATCAGTGCAGCTCAAGATACGGAGCACATTAAATCAAGATTGGCCATACATAAATCCAGGTTGTATGAGGTTTTTGCAAGGAAACTAGCTGAACAGGCTGCAGTGTTTCGCTCTCAAATTTATGAGATGGGGGAAATGACAGGGAGGATATTGGCTAGGAGACTCAGGCAGCAGGACACACTTAACAACGTGAAGGAGATTCAGGATGATTCAGGCCAGATTTATAGTCAACCTGAAGAAATTCTGGAGATCTTTCGCTTATTCTACAGCAAACTCTATGCGGAGAAAAATCTATCATATTGTTCGGAGACTTTGTACCTCATCCAAAAACTGCTCAAAGAATGCCCCATCTTTGAACAGGAGGAACCTACTTAGGGTTCCACCCGCTGAATCATGTGGCACACTATTTTGGATGTATGTCCAAAATGTAGTTTTTAATACCTTCTTCGAGGCTTGGGTCAATATACACGGCTCATCCCAAATCTACGATAACCCAATCCTTTTCAAACACAGGCGAACATGTCTAAGCCATGTAATACTTTTGTTCTGGTCCAATTCTATTATCTCTTCTAGACCGGCCTTATAGGCTAACAGCTCCGGAGTTGACCAAAGTCTCACCCATAATGTAAGAGGTCTTAGGATTGCATAGTGATCCGTCCATTTTATGTTAAAATCGAGAACAATTGGTATTAGGGGTGTACGTACAGGAAGCCTTAACAAGGCTCTATAAAAATTTATTTTCCCCCAGCTCAAAGTTCTTTTTGCAAGAGGGTCCCCATATTTCCGCCCCATGTAGTGCAGCAGATTGGGCTTTATATTTGAACACCTCTAATGCTGGGGAAACAGCCTTAGTGAGACTATTCCTGTGTCTTTTCATAATTGGCAATGTGTTTTGCGTCAGGGTAATCTTACTTTTTTCTAATTTGGTCTTCCATGACAATTTAGTGTCCAAGGAAACACCCAACTAACTGAAACTCTGGGGCATATTACCAAGGGCATTATCGCCGCATTAGCGGGACTTTTTCCCGCTAATGCGGCGATAATTTTATCGCCCTATTACCAAGCTGTCGCTAACAACAGTTAGCGACAGCTTGTAGGCGATTGTGGGCATTTAGGGGCCCACTTTCCATGTCAGCGATAATTATCGCTAATGACATGCAAAGTGGGCGTGCCAAGATGTTAGCGACTGAAAACAGTCGCTAACATCTCTAACTCCTATTAACAACTTTTGGAAATATTCGCGCTAAGCGCGAATATCTCCAAAAGCTAACGCCTGCTAAAAGCAGTTCTTAGCCATGTTATCCAATGGAAGGTGGATAACATGGCTAAGAGCATTGTCACGATAATGCATGAATATCTCTGATTTTTCAGCGATTGTCATGCATTTCGCAGGATTTTTACTGCTTTTGAGATAAACCTTGATAATATCAAAGTATCTCAGCGGTAAAAATCCTCGGTGAGCGGCGATATTTTTTTCCACCTAACCAAGCAATAGCGATAATTATCGCTATTGCTTGGTAATATGCCCCTCTGTACGTAATCTAGCTTTTGACCATTCAAGACCAAATTTTCCCGAAATGTTTGGTGGGAGTTTATAGCCATATATTTAGTGTTATTGATATTTATCTGAAGGCCTTTTATGCTGCAATATGTTTGGAACAAATTTATTAAACATTGTAACCCCATAGGTGTTTGCGATATTAGTATTGTGTTGTCAGCGAAAAGAAGTGCAGGTACCAATTCTCCCCTTAATTTTTGTGAATCGTTTTTACAGCCATTCAAAAAGTTTGGAATATCGTTGACGAATAATGAGAATAACGTGGGTGCCAGTACACATCCTTAGCGAACCCCCCTCTTTATGGGGATAGGTCCTGTTAGTTCACCCCTAGGACCCCATCTAACCTTGGTATAATTATTTTCATGCAGCCTCATGATCTGTTCAAAAAGGTTAGCTGGCGACCATTGGCATCTTAATGACTCCCATAATAATCCCCTAGGAATTAAATCAAACGCAGCCTTAAGATCTACAAAGGCTACATATAAATGTCCCTTCCTTAGAATTACATATTTCCAACATAAACAACAAAATCTAAAGACCTGATCTATGGTGCTTGTTTTAAGTCTGAACCCTGCCTGAAATTTTGAAAAAATATTGTTTTCCTCGATCCATGTATTTGTACGATTTAGAATGTGCCTTGCAAAAAATTTCTGTAAGATGTCAATTAAACTAATTGGGCGATAGTTTACTGGGTCGTAACAATTGCCCTTTTTAAAAATTGTAAACATTTCCACCCCTTTCCATGTTTCTGGGATTTCTGCGCCCGCTACTATGGTATTACACAAGTAGTTCATTTAGGGGCCCCAGACACTGACTTCGTACTTGAATAGATCTCCTGGAATCTTGTCAGGTCCGAGCGCTTTCCCTGATTTGAAAGAATAAATAGCGAATATAATTTCATGTAACTCAAAAACTAATTTTCCTTTGCTTGGACTGATTAATAGCTCTACATTAGATGAGGCCCTACCATTCTCTGATGCTTCATACAGCCTTGTAAAGTGATCAACCCAAGTGGCTGCATCGAGATAAATCTCTTTTGCTTCCTTCCCTGTTTTATTTCCTTTGGCCACAAGCCTCCAGAAAGCCATGTGGTCCTTGTTCTTTGCGGCCATAAGCAGTTCGGACCAATTTTCATCGTCCCATGATTATTTCGCCTTCTCCATGATTTTTCTGTACTGAAGCCTAGCATCTTTTATATTGGAGATACTGCCATTTTTTATGGCCTGTAATAAATCCGACTTGGCATAGCGACACTCCTTGTTATACCAAGAATTAAAGGTTTTTACATCACCACTAGTCTTTTTTGACATTTTCGTTACCAACGGGACCAACTCTGTCAAAAATTGCTTGTGTAATTCTAGGAATGCATCTTCCCCCAAAGGTGAGGTTAAATGTATATCAAAAGTTTTGTCAAATACCTTGTAGATATTTGCCCATACGTATGCATATATATATTTATATATACGTTTTTATAGTAGTAAATAAAAATACAAAAAATAATATAATGTTAAAAATATATTTTTAATAATGAAGTTAGATTGTTTATATATTTATACATAAATATTTGCACACACATATATATCTATGTGTGCATGTTTATATAAGTATAGATTTAGATATAGCATTAAATATTACATTTATTACATTTTCATTATATTAATGTTTTTTAATAAAAATGTTTAAGATTTACTGTTTTAAACTATAGGAAAACAATGTTTTGTAGTTAATATTTTTGATACGATATTTCATTATCTCATTATTGTTGAGATCGATGTTATGTCAGTGATCCCTTATGCTCACTTCAAAGTTAAAGTTACATGTACAATCATGGTGAAGAGTACGCTAAGGTTGTCACAGACTGCAGGTTAGATGCACCACCACACAAGCTGCTAGCGGCTGACCAGAATTTACAGGTGTCAATCCACAGTGGAGGTCAAGGAGAGGGGAGGGCATGCACAGGCACAGAGAGCAAAGATACACAATAGTGGACATATCTGATGTAGAAATGTTGCTCTTCTATTCTTAAACTTCACTCACTTAAAAAATTAAAAACAGATAAGTGGAATCCTTGAATTATTTCAGACACTACTCCAAGCCACATTTCAGTCAACCACTACCCCTTATTAGCCTCTGCCCCTTTTCATGAGGGTGCCTGGGCATCTCTGCAGTCATGGCCATGCTCAATTAACAAAAGAGAAAATGTTATGGAGGATGTGACATTCTACACAAGCTCCTAAATTGGGCAGGAGTACCTAAATATCTAACCATTTGTTTTGAGGCTATTTTCTTACCAGTGAGTGTGAAAATTCAACTAGACTTCACAATATGTATCTCAGTCTTCACTTTCCTGGACAAACCTGAATAAATATCTCTTTGTCAGAGGTTGTTGCTGTCATGCAACTACTCCTATTATACATATAGTAGGCCAAGCCTGTAAATCAAATTAGAAGGGCTGGGCTGGGCCGACATGGTTCACTGAGTTGGCACACCTGTACGCCTCCATTGGCTAGATCGGTCTTAGGAATGAAACATCATTGGTGACATTTTTGCAACCACGAAGCTGACAAGCTAACTGGTTGACCTGACAAACCCTTGTGGGTGGGACAGGACAGGAAACTCTGCCTTCTGGCTGGCACCACCGCCCTGCAGACACCAGGGATCCAACGGGGAGATTATGGGAGCTGTTCAGCCCTCAGGAGCTCCAGTTTCCTCCCCAGTCTGATGCTACCCTGCCCAGGGAAGGAAAGGTGACCCTGACCAGTGCCTGGAGACCTGGCTTCCCAGGTGACAGCCATAAATTCACCTCCCTCTCACGGGATTTTACGGAAGCTGTTCAGTCCGCAGGAGCCCTAGACTCTTCCGCAGTCAAATGTCACCCTGGCCCAGGAAGGGAAGGTGGTCCTGTTAGGTGCCTGGAGCCCTGGCTTCCAAGGCAAAAGCAATGACTTCAACCACCTCTCATGTCCAATTACTGGAGCTGTTCAGCCCACAGGAGCATCAGACTCTACCCAGGGGCGACACCACCCTAGCCTTGTTAGGGAAGATGGTCCTACCTTGTTTGTGTAGCCCTGGCATCCCAAGTTAAGCCATGGCTTTTCATGTCTTTCACATGGGATTACGGTAACAGGTCAGCCTGCAGGTGCCCCATAATCCTTCTTGGTCCAACGCCACCCTGGCTCGGGTAGGGAAGCTATCCCTGCTGACATGTCTGGAGCCTTGGCTTCCTAGGTGAACGTCATGGCTTTTCCTGATCTCACAGTGGATTACAGGAGATGTTCACCCCACAGAATATCCTGGGTCTGACGCCACCCTGGCCTGAGTAGGGAAGGTGGCCCTACCCGGTGCCTGGTGTCACATGCCTTGTTTAGGCCCAGGGAGCCATGCACACATTTCATAAGCTGTCCTAATTTCTACAAGTTGACTTTTGGCACACATTTGCTTGCATGACTGTGCAGGATATGGTTCTTAAAAACAGCATTTGCTTACATTTCAACTTCATGACACCTTGAACATTTAGTACAAGGGATAAAGATCACTGTACAAAAGTTATTGTTTGTTAATCATCTGGCACGCAAAATAGTAATCTTAAGAGGATAAACTAAGAAACCCTGGCTGAAGTCACAGCATGGTAGCATGGTTCTGCTTTATTTTATAAACATGAATATTTACATCTTCAAATCAGAGTAGCACTCTGCTATCTCTGTGAAGTCGTTGCTTGTTGGAATTCAAGCCCAGCTGTCCCTTCTTCCCTCTGCAACAAGGGATATCCACTTGTGATAAAGATGGGACCTTGAAGACACTAAACCTCAGGTATTGGGGAGTCAGATCATCCAGTAGGAGATGTTGGCATATCATCTGCCCTACGCTACTAGGTCGTGGAGCACTCTTTCATTGTTTTTGTTGTGCTGGTTTACTGTAACTTTGTTGCTTTTTACCCTTTGTCTTGTAAAGTGCTTTACTCTTGGGTCATATTCATGCTATATGAAACCAAATAAATAAAAAGATCAATTAATAGTGGGTGATGGATGGCATGTGGTTTGATTCAGAGTGTTTAAAATGTGGCATGTGCAAGTTGTTATATTGTGAAATTGGGTAAAGTGGTTTTAAGAGATGTCTTTTGTTGAAAAATGCTGCATAGAAAAGGCTTTAGTTTGAACAGAATGATTGGTTCCTGGCACACCAACAAATAAGAGATGGCATCTCCAGATAAAAGAAGCACTGGCAATGCCAATAGGTCTTGGTTTGGTATGGTGTGGTATGTCATTGTATGGTATGCTATGGTATGGGCCATCACAGCATGGTATGGTACGGTATGGCCTGTCATTGTATGTTATGGTATGGCATAGTTATGGCCTGTCATATTGTATTGCAAGATATGGTATAGTATGGCTCGTCAATATATTGTATGGTATGATTACCTTCCTTATACGTGTATACCCTGTATGTACTTATGTATCTATATATTTATGACCTTAGCTTACCTCTATTCATTTGAGTATCTCTAATGCACTACCCTGTGCTTCACCCTATACCTCTATCAATATACACTATTCTATTGTATTCTATTCAAGGTGTCTTGTATAGCACACAGCTACCCCAAAAGGCCTCCAGGCAGAGACAGGCACACGTGCAAGGCCTTGGCAAGCTATGACAGAGTTGGAATAGATTAATGCGTAGGAGTTTCCTGAAAGAGATTTCTGGTTGGGCCAGTCTCAGTTTGTCTGGGAGTGTGTTCCACAATTTAGCAGTCAGGAAGGCAAAGGAATGGCTGCCACATCTAACCTTTTTGACTTCAGAGATGGTCAACAGAAAAGAGTTCTCAGAATGTAAGGATCTCTTGGGCATGTAAGGGCTGTAAGGGCAGAGTAGTCTTCAGATAAGAAGGGGGCCTTTTCCTTGCTTCGCTCGATGGGCCATACTAAAAAACCTTGAAATGGATCCTCTTTTGTATTGGGAGCAAATGCAATGCCACCAACTCTGGAGCTACTGTGTGATGTCTAGGTAGCTTGAAAAGTAGGTGTGCTGTGTCATTCTGAATGATTTGTAGGCAACTTACGTCATATTGAGTACTTCGCTGGAATAGGGAGTTGCAGTAGTCAAGCCAGGAATTAATTAATCCCTCTATAATCACACTTTTGGAAGAGGGTGGTAGCCACTTTTCTCAGTGTTCGCAGTAGTCCGAAAGATGTTGCAGAACATTTTTTAGCTTGGGTTTGAGCCTACTGTCCAGCCAGAAACAGAGCCTTTTTACGGCCTTGGATTGCTCACTTCCCAAGGTATTGAGGCTAAGAAAGGACATGTTGTTGCTGACAACCAGCACCCCTGTCTTCCCTACGTTAAGTTTGGGGCTGCTGTGTGACATCTATTTTGTTCCTTCCTTAAGTCACACATTTATGTAACTGGATGCCTGCTAAGAATCAGCAGTAAACACGAGGATCATTTAAGTATCGTCAGCTTATGATAAAAGATCCAAGCCATGCGACTGTTCTATTCTTGCCAGCTGGAGGACATAAACATTGAATATAGTTGGGTTAAAGGAGGTTCCCTGTGGAACTCTGCATTCAATGGAATATTTAGATGAGAGACAGGAATTGTAAGTACTCAGCTACCAAAGGGTCTGCATGCTCCTTCTTAAGCAAAGGTTTGACCATAGCATGTTTCCGCGCAAGGGGGCAATGCTAGTGGCCAAGTAGCTAGTTAGGATCTTCATTAAAATTGGTAAAATGTTCTTGCCTGCTTTAAGTTGGCACCAGGTGAGGCTGGGTCCACTGAAGAGACAGATTTTATGGAATGTAGGATGGACCTTATGTAATCTATATTTGAAGATGGGAAGGAGGTCTGTTGGGTTGTCGGTATTGGTTCTTCAAGGTAGGTTGAACATGGTAATGTGCTTTTTGGGAGGGAATCCACTATATTCTTTACTTTAATAATAAAAGGAGAGACAAATATGTAGCATCGCTCAATGGAGTTTGGGGAGCATGCAATACAGGTAGGGGTGATGTAACTACTTTATATAGCTCCCTAGATGAATTGCTGTTTTTTTCAATTTTAGTGTAAAAATAAGAAACTCTGGCCTATTTTTTGGCCTGTTGATTTTTTTTATAGTTTGTCTGTAAATTATTTTATTGCACAAGTCGTACCAATTTCTCAAAACTCTCTAATTTATCTTTAACTCAAACCCAAACCTCATTCTACTATTATGATCTCCAAAATAACCCTTTCTGATTTCTTCCATCATGTATCCCGCCTTAGACTCATCTGAAAACTCATTTTACTGCTATGATCACCCTACTCCATTTATAGAGATTGCTCCCTCTTCCATCTTTCCTTTACTCATCCCAAACCTCCACCTACTACTCTGATCTACGAATCAACACCCGCTAGACTCTTCCCTCTTCTATCCCTTAGTTGTCATTTTCAATCCAAATAACAGACTCCACCATCCACAGTTCAAAATTAAGTCATATTTCCCTATACTAATTCACCACTAATCTTTTTTGGGTTCTGGAGTAGTGTGCTACTCACTGGA
Organism: Lissotriton vulgaris; assembly: GCF_964263255.1. Classification (NCBI taxonomy): domain Eukaryota; kingdom Metazoa; phylum Chordata; class Amphibia; order Caudata; family Salamandridae; genus Lissotriton; species Lissotriton vulgaris. The sequence continues at coordinate 108,588,601 of NC_141694.1, forward strand.
AAGCTCTTCAAATGCCTTATCAGGGGTAGTAAGAGCTATATAAAAACAATTACAATTATTTGGTAAAGCCCCAGGAGGAGGGTCGGTTGGGCCGCCTCCATTGATAAAACTAAGCTGCATGTATCTGGTGGTCCCAGGGCTCCATAAATTCCTAGGAGTGGGGCCCATGGGCCACCCTTTTCTAGCTTGCACCCACTTACAGACCCACTCACGGACCCACTAACACACCCACTCTCATACTCATGCACCCACTCACAGATTTACTCAGACTCATGCACTCACTCATAGATCCACTGAGAGACTCACAAACACACACTCACAGACCCACTTAGAGACTCACACACCTACTCACAGACCCACTCAGAATCTCATGCACCCAGTCACAGACCCTCTCAGAGACTTACACATCTACTCACAGACTCACACAAACACTCACAGACCCACTCATACAGCCATGTACACATCTATACAGTCACTCACACACTCACTCAAAGACTCATACAGCCACTCACACCCACAAGGTCAGTCACACGCCCACTCACAGACCCATATAGCCACTCACACACCCACTCTCCAACTTATACAGCACTCACACACACACTCTTAAAGGTTTTATTAAATTTGAAAAAACCTTAGAAATTCGCTCAAAAATACAAATATTACAGGGACATTATAGTTAGGAAATAATATTTTTTATTAATTGACATTCACACAAAAAAAAGTTTGCAGGGGCGTTATAATTGAGCTCATATTTTAATTGTACAAAACCAGTGAAATTCAGCAGTTATAGTTACCTTAGTTAACTATAACTTATTCCCTCACAATGCACTGCTTATGACCTTACATACTGCATCACTCATGACATGATCGATGACAACACTCATGACATCTCAAATGACATCACTGATGACATCAGTGATGGTATCATCCACAGACCCATAAAGCCACTCACTCTCCAATACAGCCACTCACTCTCCAATACAGCCACTCACTTATACAGCTACTCACACACCCACTAATATATCCATGCAGCAACTCACACACCCATACAGCCACTGTTGGAATTAGCATGAATAACTACTTGTACATAAACAATAGTAATTTAACTATGCACAAGCTTAGGATATATCTTTATAACTGCTGAATTTCAATGGTTCTGTATGAATAAAATCTGTGCCTAACTATAACGTCCCTGTAATCTTTGTTTTTTTCAGTAAAAAAAAGAAATATATATATATATCTAAATATATATAAATATATATGTATAGCTACATATATATATATATATATATCTTTATATATATATATATATATATATATATATATATTACCTACTGGCGGTCGCCAGTAGGTAGTTATAGTTAGGATAATTTTCAATGTTAAATCTCAACATTCTATTTTGAATAACTTTGGCGCCGGTTGACGAATCTGCCTGAAATTTTCAGGAAAATGGTCTCATGGCGGTCCGGTCCTTCCCTGAAAGTTTGGGGGGGATTCGTCAAGCGGGGGCCGAGATAAAAGGGGGGTCCCAAAACGCGTTTTCCCCATGTTAATTTCCATAGGGCGGTCGATTTCACTTTTAGCCCGAACGGCTGAATGGATTTCCACCAAACTTGGCAAAATTGTAGGGACTGGTAGCCCGATGTGCCTTTGCTATGTCTCAAGATATGTGCTCCAGTGGATTTTGAGTAATTTAGGTTCAAAAAAATATATATATCTATAGCCGCGCTCCCGTGCGCGCACGGGAGTGCGCTCCAGGCGCGACACGCGACTTGCGCGCAGGAAGCTGATTGGATCTCAGTTGTCTGTAAACATTCTAAACAGTGCGGAGCGGCCGCCATCTTGTGTCTCGGTAAAATCGAGACACAAGGGGTTTGAAAAAAAAAGGGGCAAATGACCATAAGGGGGAAGAGTAGACCCCCTCTGACCCCCTAGGTTTGATGTAGGGACTAAAATAGGGTCCTGCAGGGCATTAAAAAAATTTTTTCGTTTTGCGCGGGGATATGCGCTCTCCCGTGCGCGCACGGGAGTGCGCTCCAGGCGCGACACGCGACTTGCGCGCAGGAAGCTGATTGGATCATAAGGGGGAAGAGTAGACCCCCTCTGACCCCCTAAATCCAGGACTATATTTATGAAGGCCTTGCGCTGTTAGTTTTGCGCTTCCTGTGCGTCAATTTTTGTGACGCATCAGCGGTGTAAAAAAATGCGCATTGTTATGCAATATTTAAAAAGTGACGCATCTATCTAGATGCGTCACTTTTTAAATATAGTGCAACGAGGTACATTTTATTACACTGCTGGTGTTATGCGTCACTTTTCTGTGCGTACTCCTTATGACGTTCCAGATGTGTCATATTTAATGTATGACGAATCATGTTGCAGATACAATATGGCGCAGAGTTTTAAAAAGTGACCCATGTACCTAGATGCGTCACTTTTTAAAAATAGCGTCAGGTATAATATATGCAGAGGGGGTGTTCTCCCGCAAAAAGCTTTGTAATAGCGACGCAGTGAAATCTTTGAGATTTCACTGCGTCAGTTTTAGGATGCTGTTGCGTCAAAATCTTGTGCCTGCTTTACAGCAGGTGTTAGACTGAGGCAAGACCTTTCATATGCTGCTTTCCCCATTTGAAAGGACACATTACTGGAGTTGCGTCACTTTTGTGACGCACTCCAGCAATGCGTTACTTGGAATGTCATAAGGAGTGCGCACAGAAAAGTGACGCATTGCACCAGTAGTGTAAAAAAATGTGTTGCGTTGCGTTATATTTAAAAAGTGAGGTATCTAGGTAGATGGGTCACTTTTTAAAATCAAGCGCCACATTATATCTGCGTGAGGTATAATGCATGCAGAGGGGGTGTTCCCCCACAAAAAGCTTTGTAATAGCGACGCAGTGAAATGTTTGAGATTTCACTGCGTCACTTTTAGGATGCTGTTGCATCCTTTAAATATAGTGCAACGAGGCACATTTTATTACACTGCTGGTGTGATGCGTCACTTTTCTGTACACAGTCCTTATGACATTCCAGATGTGTCATATTTAATGTATGACGAATCATGTTGCAAGGAGTTACAGATACGTCAGTATTTCTGACATATGTGTAAACATAAAAGTGATGCGAGGCCGGCGCAAAATTTTGACGCAATAGCATCCTAAAAGTGACGCAGGGAAATCTCATAGATTTCAGTACGTTGTTATTACCAAGCTTTTTGCGAGGGATTGCCCCCTCTGCATACATTATACCTGATGCAGATACAATATGGCGCAGAGTTTTAAAAAGTGACCCATGTACCTAGATGCGTCACTTTTTAAAAAATAGTGTCAGGTATAATGCATGCAGAGGGGGTGTTCCTTGCAAAAAGCTTGGTAATAATGACGCAGTGCGTCACTTTTAGGATGCAGTTGCGCCAAAATCTTGCGCCTGCTTCACAGCAAACCTTTCACATGGTGCTTTTTCCATGTGAAAGGACACATTACTGGAGTTGCGTCACTTTTGTGACGCACTCCTGCAATGCGTTACTTTTGTGTTTAGAGATATGTCAGAAATACTGACATATCTGTAACTCCTTGCGAATTGATTAGTCATATATTAAATATGACATATGTGGAATGTCATAAGGAGTGCGTCCAGATAAGTGACGCATCGCTATTTTCACGTAGCGATGCGTCACTTTTCAGAAATGAGGCCTCCAGTTTATTCACTGTGTCATAAATTTCTTTTCTAACACTCACCTTCTTTCAGTCCTCCTACTTCACTTCCTTTCACCTCTCATACCTTTCTGTTCTTTCTTACTCATTCTCCTTTCAATTATCAATGCACTATATTTCACTTACTCTTCATTTTTTAAGATTATAGCTCTTTGATGAGAATTGGAGGTAGTTCTGAAAAGAACTTTTGGTTTTCTTCTTTTAACTGAAGAGGAACAAAAACAGGGAATAGAAACTGCTCAACAGGAGCAAAAAGAAAAGAAAAAAATTAGGGGTGGGAAGGGCAGTGATGGTTCTCTAATGCCCGAACCATGAGCAGGACACTTTGCTCCCCATAGGTGAGGAGTTGATTGCAGTATCTGCATCTGACGACCCCATGGTTGAATGCAGGTTGGATGTTTGCTACCTGCCCCTGAGATTGTTCTCTTCCAGAAGAAGTTGCTCCTCCTGTTGATGTAGAGGCCCCACCTCTGGGAACCTCCTGTGCCAGAGCCCTGACACTTTCTCGGGCAAAATTCTGGGGGTGCCTGGTCTCCACATGGCGAATCATAGTGAAGTTGCCAAAAGAGTATTTTTTTTGGGGGTTACCCCGTGACAGGACCTTTTTGCAGATCCTGCACTCTACTTTTGGTGCATTCACCTTCTTCTGGTCTGCTGGAAATTTAAAGAATTTCCAGATGAAATGTCCCTTCACCTTTGGGGTAGGTGGCTCTTCATCAATGAAGTCATCTTCACTGCTGGATGATCTGGCAGCCATGATGAATCCAGGAATATGGAGCAGCAAAAAAGGCAGGTCTTTCAGTCACAAAAGTGAAAGAAGAAGTGAAGGAAATGGGTGGGGATTTCATTCATTGTAAAAAAAAACTGTTAGCAACCAATGAAAAGTGTTATTTTAGGGTCACATGACCTGACGCGCTTACGATGCGCGCTCGGGTGCACTTCCGGGTGCGTTTACGCAGCGCGATCGTAGGCGCTTCCGGGGCGCACACGTGGCGCGATCGTAGGCGCTTTTGCGTGCGTTTAGGCGCCGCGCACGTATGCGCTTCCGAGGGCACGTACGTTGCGCGCCGAAGTGACGTCATCAATCTTTAATAGAAATGCATAATCATTTTCCATATTAAAAAAAACAAATTTTATTTGTATGGTACGAAATGTTTTGCATTATTATTAACTTTTCATTCATATTTTTTTTTCACGAACGACAGTTGCGCTCTGGGTGCGCTTTCAGATGAGCTCTCGGAGAAGCTTACAGGAGAGCTTAGCTGAAAGCTTCCGGGAGCGCGCACCCAGAGCGCAAAAAAAAAAAATTATAAAAAAAATGAATACTTAAAAAAAACAGCAAATTGTAAAAAAAAAAAAGGTTAGAAACTCGATATACAAAGGAATTAGCATTTAAAAAACTTATGAAATACAATGAAAAAACCATAGGTTTCACACCAGTTATAGTTAGGAATTAGCATTTAAAAAACCTTTGAAATTCACTGAAAAAACCATAGGTTTCACACCAGTTATAGTTAGGAATTAGCATTTAAAAAACCTATTAAATTCACTGAAAAAACCATAGGTTTCACACCAGTTATAGTTAGCTGGAAATTTTACTGATATAAAACCATTGAAATTCCCACGTTATAGTTAGTCGGACTCACTATAACTTGCGCGTGCAATGCACTGCTGATGACGTCACATATTACATCACTCATGACATGGTCAGTGACATCACTCATGACATCACTGATGACACCATCCTTGTGACACAGTGACAGACCTCCTCTCAGTGTAAAGTAACCCTTGAGACACATATTCAAAAATAGAAACTGAAATTTTTAAAAAATGGACATACCTATATCAGTTACAACAAGCAATTCTGTACTTCCACTATCTATATACTCATCCACTCATTCACCAACAGTTCTATATAGTCACTCATACATATACTCACTCATCATATGAAGAGATACACCTATACATTCTGTTACACACCGACATTCATCCAAAAGTTACTCACACACATATTCACACGTGCAAATAAACTATTGAACAACCATTTATTTGAAAATAGAGTTATACACACACTTCCACCTTACTTCTATTGAAAATTACACATATTTATTCTCTTAAACAATCACTTATAGAAACACATACTTATTTAAACAGGAAATCTTACAATCTCTTACTCTCACATATACTCACTTATATACATCAATATTCATATATACTAGATTAAAACATATGTAGTTACTGATAAAGACACTAGTGAGACAGTCATTCACTCACTAACAAACACATATAGACACTCATCCACCCATACAGTCCTGTACATATGCTGTCTTCAAAACACATACAAACAAAGAGTCAGTCACTCATGCATCTATGTGCTAAGTAATACCTCCACCAAACCATATAGACACTCATACTAATACTAATAAAAATATCAAATAACCCATATACATACGCATGTAGCTACTTATCAACACATGTAGCCACTTATACACAAAGTGAAACACTAATATATGTATTTAAATATTTAAACATAACTCACTAATATTTATTTTTCAGAAAGACACATATTCACTGGATGGTGTCATCAGTGATGTCATGAGTGATGTCACTGACCATGTCATGAGTGATGTAATATGTGACGTCATCAGCAGTGCATTGCACGCGCAAGTTATAGTGAGTCCGACTAACTATAACGTGGGAATTTCAATGGTTTTATATCAGTAAAATTTCCAGCTAACTATAACTGGTGTGAAACCTATGGTTTTTTCAGTGAATTTAATAGGTTTTTTAAATGCTAATTCCTAACTATAACTGGTGTGAAACCTATGGTTTTTTCAGTGAATATATATATATATATATATATATATATTCACTGAAAAAACCATAGGTTTCACACCAGTTATAGTTAGCTGCAAATTTTACTGACATAAAACCATAGAAATTACAACGTTATAGTTAGTTAGACTCACTATAACAAGCGCCCCTGCAATGCACTGCTGATGACGTCACATATAAATTGATGTTTTTTAAAAAAAAAATGATTGGTTAACTGCCTTATTAAGTGTATTTCATTAAATACGTATATTAGCGAGTAACTTTTAAATATTGAAATATATGTATCAGTGTTTCACTTTGTGTATAAGTAGCTGCATGGGTTGGTGACTGACTCACTGTTTGTATTTGTTTTAAAGACAGCATATGTGCAGGACTGTATGGGTGGATGAGTGTGTATATGTGTGTGTTAGTGAGTGAATGACTGTCTCACTATTGTGTTTTTTAGTAACGACATATATTTTAATCTAGTGTATGTGAGTTTTGATGTATATAAGTGAGTATATGTGAGAGTAAGAGATTGTAAGAGTTCCTGTTTAAATAAGTATATGTTTATATAAGTGATTGTTTAAGAGAGTAAGTATGTGTAAGTTTCCTTAGAAGTAAAGAGGTAGTGTGTGTATAGTTTTATATGCAAATAAATGGATGTTCAAAATATTATTTGCATGTGTGAGTATGTGTGTGAGTAACTTTTGGATGACTGTCGGTGTATAACAGGATGTATAGATGAATCACTACATATGATGTGTGAGTATATGTATGAGTGAATATATAGAACTGTTTGTAAATGAGTGGATGTGTATATAGATGGTGAAATTACTGAATTTGTTGTTTTAACTGGTATGGGTATCTCAATTTTTTTGAAAATGTTAGTTTCTATTTTTGAATAAACGACCAATGCGGAGGGGGGGAGAGTGGCGCAAAAAACAACTTCTCACCACCGCTAACCCGGACTCGCAGCAAGAGATACAACAAGCGACGGTAAAAACCGTAACATGCTCTGAGGACAACCTGACGATAATCAATTTAACTCCGAAAGCATTGACAAAGGAAGAGGAACATGTGCCAAAGTTGGGACTATCCTTCTGTCCAGATAAGAGACTGGAATACGCTCAGACAAAAATAGACTTATTTAAATTCTCACGAAAACTTAAATTACAAAAATTTTACAAATTACGCCCCAAGAAAACGACAAAGAACATAAATACGAGAGCTCCAAATGTTATGGACATAGTACAGGCGAAGGATTTACCAGCCTTGCATGATTTAAACATATTGGAAGCGGAGTGCGCGAGCCAGGAGAGAGGAGTCATCCCTGAGCACACCGGGATAGAACAAGAAGGAGCCAGCAGTCTGTTTAGACCAGCATCAACTTTTATGCCACAAATGCCAAATGACAACATAGACGTGTTTATGGACACGGTGGCGAAGGAACTGTTGAAATGGCGTAAGAAAGATGGGTATAGGATCAATAATAAGAAAAACAACCTATCGTTAAAACATTGGGAGGCAGTGAGGAATATCGAACAGGATGGAAGTATTATTGTAAAGCCATCGGACAAAGGTGGGAACGTTGTTCTACAAACCTACAAAGCGTACAAGGAGGAAGCAATGAAGCAACTAGCAGATAGAAACTGCTATAAAAAGATCGTAAAGGAGATTTACCTGAAAAGTATCACTGAATGCCATCAATTGCTTCGCAAATGGTATGATAAAGGGCAATTGGTAACTAAAGAATATCTATATCTGCGCTGCATGAATCCGATAACACCCAGCTTCTACCACTTGCCAAAAGTACACAAGGACATCAAGGTACCACCGGGACGTCCAATCGTGAGTGCTCAAGGAAGTCTATTGGAACATTTATCTGTTTATATTGACTATTTTCTTACTGACTTTGTAAAAACTTTGCGCAGCTACATAAAAGATACCAAGGACTTTTTAACACACATAGAAAATATAGGGGCTCATTAGGATGGCGGACGGAAGTGCCTCCGCAGCCCCGGAGCATGCGGAACATGGCTATTCTGCGTCCGCCCGTCGCGGACACTCCGTCCGCCAGATCAGGATAGGAAATATGGGCCAAAATCCGTCCGCGGCGGTAGATCACGGTCCGCCGCCCAACTACACCCAACCACGCGGCGGACGTAACCAATCCAGAGACTCCGCCGTTCGGACTGACGTCTAGGACCGTCCTCCAAATCAAGATGGCGGAAAATACACATAAAAGCGCTGCGGAAAAACAACCTGTCTGAACACTGCAGATGCCCCACAGCTACCATACCCACCACGAGCCGCTCGCCGACATGGACCCAGCACTACACGCTTACCCGATACTCTTCGCGATCCACCACGTCCTAGTCTTGGCCCACCATCGAGGACGACGCAGGTAGGCAACAAACCATTTGCTGTCTGTAGAGGAGTACCTGCAAGGGCCGTGACGTAGGGAGGGGGGAGTGACATGTACCGGAAACCACTGATTCGTGTGGAGGGGAGCACCTGCAAGGGTCGTGACGTAGGGAGGGGGGAGTGACATGTATCTGAACCCACTGCCTTGAAGTAAATACATATATACACCAGCATCACACACGCAAGAATGACTCCGGCAACCCACGACACATGATTGACAAGTTTATTTACACATAATAGGGGTACCATCACAGTCTTGGCTTGAACTGGGCATTGTGGACACCAGAGCAGGTACATCAGAGGCAGCACAGGAGAGGGCATACAGCAGTATCAGAACAGCAACAGGGCATTGTGGACACCAGAGCAGGTACATCAGAGGCAGTACATGAGAGGGCATACAGCAGTATCAGAACAGCACCAGGCATTGTGGACACCAGAGCAGGTACATCAGAGGCAGTACATGAGAGGGCATACAGCAGTATCAGAACAGCAACAGGGCATTGTGGACACCAGAGCAGGTACATCAGAGGCAGCACATGAGAGGGGCTAAGTGCACCAACAGTCCATGGCAAGGCACAGGTCCATCAGAGGCAGCACATGAGAGGGCATACAGCAGTATCAGAACAGCAACAGGGCATTGTGGACACCAGAGCAGGTCCATCAGAGGCAACACATGAGAGGGCATACAGCAGTATCAGAACAGCAACAGGGCATTGTGGACACCAGAGCAGGTACATCAGAGGCAGTACATGAGAGGGGCTAAGTGCACCAACAGTCCATGGCAAGGCACAGGTCCATCATAGGCAGCACATGAGAGGGCAGAATGCAGTATCAGAACAACAACAGGGCATTGTGGACACCAGAGCAGGTCCATCAAAGGCAGCACATGAGAGGGCATACAGCAGTATCAGAACAGCAACAGGGCATTGTGGACACCAGAGCAGGTACATCAGAGGCAGTACATGAGAGGGGCTAAGTGCACCAACAGTCCATGGCAAGGCACAGGTCCATCAGAGGCAGCACATGAGAGGGCATACAGCAGTATAAGAACAGCAACAGGGCATTGTGGACACCAGAGCAGGTCCATCAGAGGCAGCACATGAGAGGGCATACAGCAGTATCAGAACAGCAACAGGGCATTGTGGACAGCAGAGCAGGCACATCAGAGGCAGTACATGAGAGGGGCTAAGTGCACCAACAGTCCATGGCAAGGCACAGGTCCATCAGAGGCAGCACACGAGAGGGCAGAATGCAGTATCAGAACAGCAACAGGGCATTGTGGACAACAGAGCAGGTACATCAGAGGCAGCACATGAGAGGGCATACAGCAGTATCAGAACAGCAACAGGGCATTGTGGACACCAGAGCAGGTACATCAGAGGCAGTACATGAGAGGGGCTAAGTGCACCAACAGTCCATGGCAAGGCACAGGTCCATCAGAGGCAGCACATGAGAGGGCAGAATGCAGTATCAGAACAGCAAAAGGGCATTGTGGACACTAGAGCAGGTATATCAGAGGCAGTACATGAGAGGGCATACAGCAGTATCAGAACAGCAACAGGGCATTGTGGACACCAGAGCAGGTACATCAGAGGCAGCACATGAGAGGGCAGAATGCAGTATCAGAACAGCAAAATGGCATTGTGGACACCAGAGCAGGTACATCAGAGGCAGTACATGAGAGGAGCTAAGTGCACCAACATTCCATGGCAAGGCACAGGTCCATCAGAGGCAGCATATGAGAGGGCAGAATGCAGTATCAGAATAGCAACAGGGCATTGTGGACACCAGAGCAGGTACATCAGAGGCAGCACATGAGAGGGCATACAGCAGTATCAGAACAGCAACAGGGCATTGTGGACACCAGAGCAGGTACATCAGAGGCAGTACATGAGAGGGGCTAAGTGCACCAACAGTCCATGGCAAGGCACAGGTCCATCAGAGGCAGCACATGAGAGGGCATACAGCAGTATCAGAACAGCAACAGGGCATTGTGGACAGCAGAGCAGGCACATCAGAGGCAGTACATGAGAGGGGCTAAGTGCACCAACAGTCCATGGCAAGGCACAGGTCCATCAGAGGCAGCACACGAGAGGGCAGAATGCAGTATCAGAACAGCAACAGGGCATTGTGGACAACAGAGCAGGTACATCAGAGGCAGCACATGAGAGGGCATACAGCAGTATCAGAACAGCAACAGGGCATTGTGGACACCAGAGCAGGTACATCAGAGGCAGTACATGAGAGGGGCTAAGTGCACCAACAGTCCATGGCAAGGCACAGGTCCATCAGAGGCAGCACATGAGAGGGCAGAATGCAGTATCAGAACAGCAAAAGGGCATTGTGGACACTAGAGCAGGTATATCAGAGGCAGTACATGAGAGGGCATACAGCAGTATCTGAACAGCAACAGGGCATTGTGGACACCAGAGCAGGTACATCAGAGGCAGCACATGAGAGGGCAGAATGCAGTATCAGAACAGCAAAATGGCATTGTGGACACCAGAGCAGGTACATCAGAGGCAGTACATGAGAGGAGCTAAGTGCACCAACATTCCATGGCAAGGCACAGGTCCATCAGAGGCAGCACATGAGAGGGCAGAATGCAGTATCAGAACAGCAACAGGGCATTGTGGACACCAGAGCAGGTACATCAGAGGCAGCACATGAGAGGGCATACAGCAGTATCAGAACAGCAACAGGGCATTGTGGACACCAGAGCAGGTACATCAGAGGCAGTACATGAGAGGGGCTAAGTGCACCAACAGTCCATGGCAAGGCACAGGTCCATCAGAGGCAGCACATGAGAGGGCATACAGCAGTATCAGAACAGCAACAGGGCATTGTGGACACCAGAGCAGGTCCATCAGAGGCAGCACATGAGAGGGCATACAGCAGTATCAGAACAGCAACAGGGCATTGTGGACATCAGAGCAGGTACATCAGAGGCAGTACATGAGAGGGGCTAAGTGCACGACAGTCCATGGCAAGGCACAGGTCCATCAGAGGCAGCACATGAGAGGGCAGAATGCAGTATCAGAACAGCAACAGGGCATTGTGGACACCAGAGCAGGTACATCAGAGGCAGCACATGAGAGGGCATACAGCAGTATCAGAACAGCAACAGGGCATTGTGGATACCAGAGCAGGTACATCAGAGGCAGTACATGAGAGGGGCTAAGTGCACGACAGTCCATGGCAAGGCACAGGTCCATCAGAGGCAGCACATGAGTTGGCATACAGCAGTATCAGAACAGCAACAGGGCATTGTGGACACCAGAGCAGGTCAATCAGAGGCAGTACATGAGATGGCATACAGCAGTATCAGAACAGCAACAGGGCATTGTGGACACCAGAGCAGGTCCATCAGAGGCAGCACATGAGAGGGCATACAGCAGTATCAGAACAGCAACAGGGCATTGTGGATAGCAGAGCAGGTACATCAGAGGCAGTACATGAGAGGGGCTAAGTGCACGACAGTCCATGGCAAGGCACAGGTCCATCAGAGGCAGCACATGAGAGGGCAGAATGCAGTATCAGAACAGCAAAAGGGCATTGTGGACACCAGAGCAGGTACATCAGAGGCAGTACATGAGAGGGCAGAATGCAGTATCAGAACAGCAAAAGGGCATTGTGGACACCAGAGCAGGTACATCAGAGGCAGTACATGAGAGGGCATACAGCAGTATCAGAACAGCAACAGGGCATTGTGGACACCAGAGCAGGTACATCAGAGGCAGCACATGAGAGGGCAGAATGCAGTATCAGAGCAGCAAAAGGGCATTGTGGACACCAGAGCAGGTACATCAGAGGCAGTACATGAGAGGGGCTAAGTGCACCAACAGTCCATGGCAAGGCACAGGTCCATCAGAGGCAGCACATGAGAGGGCAGAATGCAGTATCAGAACAGCAACAGGGCATTGTGGACACCAGAGCAGGTCCATCAGAGGCAGCACATGAGAGGGCATACAGCAGTATCAGAACAGCAACAGGGCATTGCGGACACCAGAGCAGGTACATCAGAGGCAGTACATGAGAGGGGCTAAGTGCACCAACAGTCCATGGCAAGGCACAGGTCCATCAGAGGCAGCACACGAGAGGGCAGAATGCAGTATCTGAACAGCAACAGGGCATTGTGGACACCAGAGCAGGTACATCAGAGGCAGCACATGAGAGGGCATACAGCAGTATCAGAACAGCAACAGGGCATTGTGGACACCAGAGCAGGTACATCAGAGGCAGCACATGAGAGGGCACAATGCAGTATCTGAGGCACCACAAGTACGAATCACAATTAACCCGTCCCAAGGACCACAGCAGTGGAAGACTGTTTACAATGGAGAATGTACACACCATGTCCAATGACATGTGAGTGAAGTCAACAGCACCTTACATCACACTATCAGATGGATTGCGTGAATTACCCGCATTGGACACACTGCCAGCACCAGAAACTGGAGTGTGACACACAGCCACAGATGTAGTGACTGACACGTGAACCACAGACCCAGATACACTGCCAGCACCACAAACAGGAGTGTGAGACACAGCCACAGCTCGAGTGACTGACACATGGGCCACAGACCCAGATACACTGCCAACACCTGATACAGGAGTGTGAGACACAGCCACAGCTCGAGTGACTGACACATGCGCCACAGACCCAGATACACTGCCAGCACCTGATACAGGAGTGTGAGACAGACACAGCCACAGCTCGAGTGACTGACACATGCGCCACAGACCCAGATACACTGCCAGCACCTGATACAGGAGTGTGAGACACAGCCACAGCTCGAGTGACTGACACATGCGCCACAGACCCAGATACACTGCCAGCACCTGATACAGGAGTGTGAGACAGACACAGCCACAGCTCGAGTGACTGACACATGGGCCATAGACCCAGACACACTGACAGCACCGGAAACAGGAGAGGGCGCAACTGATACAGTGCCACTACATGATGCATGACAGCAAACAACAGACACAGTGCCACTATCTGACACATGCGAGTCAACTGCAGCGGCGCCACTGGGACCACTGAAATGATGAGCCACAGGGCTGTATGGGCCAGGAGGCAGGGTGGCTCTGGGAGCGGGGGATAGTTGCAATTGGCCGACATCGGGGTGGGCATGTGTCAATGCTGTGTGTCTATGTTTCTTGGGGACATGTGACTGCACCCTGGACAGGACAGGACTGGCAAGTGGCCCGGACTGAAAAGAAATATCACCCACCATGGGAGGTGCATCTGCCGGCGGGGGAATGCTCTCTGGGGACGTGCTGGAGCCTGCTTGTCATTTGCTGTGTGGCTGCCTTCTGGCCTCTGCAACATGTGTCATGGGGGATGCTACTACAGGGTCCACCTGCATCCGCTCCTGACGGGCCCTGATGGGAGTGGAGGTAAGGGGTGACTCCACTGCGGAGACATCTGTATTCCGTTTTCTCAACAACAGCAGCCTCAGTGCATCAAGGGGTGATGTATGCCTGTCATTGACAGCGCCACTGTCCATGGGAGATGCCTTGGCCCTTGGATGTTCCATTTCCGTAGGAGGAATGTTGTGTGTGGACCTTCCCTGTTCCCTGGATGGTGCCCTGTTCCAGGCAGCAGACTTGTCGTCTGTGGTGTACCTATCCCCAGAACACACCTTCTCCCTGTGTGTGTCCCTAACCCTGGGAGTGTCCGTGCTCTTCTTAGGTGCGTTTGTCTTGTGACTGTCCTTGTCCCTGTCCTTGGTAGAAGCTCCTTCCTTCCTAGTCTCCCTGCCCTTGGTAGTGGCTCCTTCCTTCCTAGTCTCTGTGCCCTTGGGAGTGGGTCCTTCCTTCCTATTCTCCCTGACCTTGGGAGTGGGTCCTTCCTTCCTAGTCTCCCTGCCCTTGGTAGTGGGTCCTTCCTTCCTAGTCTCCCTGCCCTTGGGAGTGGGTCCTTCCTTCCTAGTCTCCCTGGCCTTGGGAGTGGCTCCTTCCTTCCTAGTCTCCCTGCCCTTGGGAGTGGCTCCTTCCTTCCTAGTCTCCCTGGCCTTGGGAGTGTCTCCTTCCTTCCTAGTCTCCGTGCCCTTGGGAGTGGCTCCTTCCTTCCTAGTCTCCCTGTCCTTGGGAGTGGCTCCTTTCTTCCTAGTGTCCCTGTCCCTGGGAGTGTCCCTGCTCTCATGAGGTGCCTTCGTCTTCTGACTGTCCTTTTCCAAGGTAGTGTCCATGGAACTGGGAGTGAGGCTTGCCTTGGGAGTACCTTGTGTGTGGGATGCCTGTGCAGCATGTGTAGCCATTACACCCAACCCCTCTTTTGGATCCCGTGTGTGTACTCCAGTGTATCTGACGTTGTCTTTGTGAACAGATTTTGCTGACCTAGGGGATGGTGTCTGAGCCCTCCGTGCCTTGACGTGCTGGCTGACGCTGCTTCTAGTGCAATAACCTGTATTAGAGTCCTGGTCAGAATATTCACTCCCCCCTGAGACATCCAGTGTTGTAGATGGTGGAACAGAAGTAGCACCCAGTCCATGCGACTGTACAATGGCAGACGACACACTGTTAGCCAATGACTGCACTGTCCTGTGTAGACCAGCCAGATCGCCATGCATCCCTTCCATGAAAGCCACCACCTGCCCCAACTTCCTATCGTGGTCTTGGAAAGCATTTATCATATTGGTCTGCCCCACACACAGCTGTCGCAGCAGATCAACAGCCTCTGCACAAAGAGCATTTTGGCTCACCGAGGCTGGGGCAGCGGTGCCGACACCGAACGCCACTCTGCTCCCCCTACTCCTGCGTGCACGAACAGTACATGGTGCAGTTGGCGCCAGGGTGGGCCCTGTGTGCTGTGTCCCGACCGAAGGTGTTGATTGCCCACTCCCAGTCTGTCACAACAGTGCTGACCCACCAACACTGTCGGAAAAGATGATGACGATGCTGTCTCCACATGCGAGTCCTCCGGGACGGTCCTGTCCCCCTCTCCGGCGCTGGCCTCTTCTGTGTCAGTCTGCGTGTGCGCGATGTCTGAATGCATTGCCTTCAATCATCTCCTCCGTCTGTGGCTGAGTGCCCTCTGCCAATGCTGAAATGCACAGGAAATGGGTGTAAGTCATGGGCACACTCACTTACAGTACTGCTACGGAATCCCTAATGCCATTGATGACAATGTACATCGATCCCCCAACCTGCACACGGGCCACCCCTACCAGTCATCCTCACATGAAATAAGTGGTGTTGGCCGTGCAACATGTACAGCATGCGGCCAGGGCATGAGCACGTACATCTGCACACCAGTCTTGCCATGGGGTGACGGAGCACTACAGCATGTGCATCAACACTCAACTGCTTAGCGAGTGGCGTGTCAACATGCCGGACCTGGAAGTGACATTTCACTGCGCCAATGTCACCAACATGCCATTGCAACGAGACACACAATACACGGAAGTCACTAATGTGTCTGGCCAACAATACATGCATTGCAGTCCCAAGCAACATACACTGACAGTATGCTTACCGCCACGTTGCTGTTCATCCACACGCAACCGCTCGGACAGGTCAGGATGCGTCACAGCAATGATACGGTGCATGAGAGGGGTCATTGAGCGTCGGGGCCAGACGTGCCGTTCTTGGAATCATCCCTAGTGTCACTTCCTCTACATTCTTGCTCAGCCTGGAAATGTCGTCCCAGCCTTTGTGGCAGTGTGTATGTCGTCTATTGGACACCCCCACTGCTCGTACATCACGTGCAATGCTCCTCCACACGTCCTTGCGAAGGTGCAGCTTGACCTACCATGATGGGAGACAAAAGGGTGCAAGTCAGTGGACTGTTGGCCAGTCACACAGATAGGGGCAACACGTTTCTCTCTGCAGCCATGCACATTTCGACTCATGTGTTGGTCCCACATCACACCGCCAAGATTCCAGAGCCCAGGTGTCATGGACCACCTCATGCACACCAACATGTCCCCCACTGCACTTACCACCTGTCCGGGTGCTCCGTACAGGCGTCCGAAGTTGCGGAGCACACCGTCCACGAGGACATCCAGCTCCACGGCGGTGAAGGAACGAGACCGGATCTCTTTGACTCTCGACATGGCAAGGTCACGGAGTATGGCACTAGACCGGCAGTTGGTGGTCAGCTCCGCAGCAGCAGGTGGAGGTGATGGTCACAGGCAGCAGTCGGTGGTCAGCTCCGCAGCAGCAGGTAGAGGTGATGGTCACAGGCAGCAGTCGGTGTTCAGCTCCGCAGCAGCAGGTGGAGGTGATGGTCACAGGCAGCAGTCGGTGGTCATCGTAGAACGTGTGCTTTTGAACATCACACATATATAGGGCCCTGTGGCCATGTCAGTGGCATACGGCGCCAGCCATTGGTCAGCCCTGGATGCGTGTTTGGAAATGGGCCAATGACTGGCCCTGGTGTTGCGGTGCACAGCATACGCTACATTCGATTGGGCATACGTGGGCCTTGTTCACACCTCCCATTGGCTGCACGTGCACAGACCGTCACGGTCACACACCGGCACCCGCATATGGTCCTGGGCAGGGCCTGGCACGGCGGTAGTGGACGTGGCCTGAAACGGCGGTAGTTGACATGGCCGGCACGGCGGTCCTGGGCAGGGCCTGGCAAGGCGGTAGTGGATGGGGCCTGAAACGGTGGTAGTTGACATGGCCGGCACGCTGGTCCTGGGCAGGGCCTGGCACGGCGGTGGTTGATATGGCCGGCACGCCGGTCCTGGGCAGGGCCTGGCACGGCGGTGGTTGACATGGCCGGCACGCCGGTCCTGGGCAGGGCCAGGCCGGCTGGTGTAGGCTGGATGATGCAATGTCACTGTAGGGGGGTCATGACCTGCCATGTCCATTGACATCAGCTAATGGATGTGTTGGCCTGCACCTCCCCTGCCGAATACGTGCCCCGCCATGTTGGCGCCAGTGATTGAACATTGTTGCAAGTGAAGCATCTGTCCCGGAGCCTAGCACATGCAGTTGCCGGTGTGTGACCGTGACGGACCGTGCACATGCAGCCAATGGGAAGGTGGAACGTGGGCGGCGTATGCCCAGTCGTAAACAGCGGAAGCAGTGCACCGCCATGGCGGGGCCAATGATTGTATCTTTGCTGACGATGCACCTTGTTCCATTGTCTGCAGCTGCCTGATGACGGTTGTGTGCGTGATTGCGTGACTCCACATGTCATGCTCTATCCCATGTGTGTCCATACCATGGCCATCGGTGTGCCACAAATGTGCATCACATGTGCATGTCGACATCGGGTATTTCCCTACACAAGTTTGTAGTACCTCACATCTACACAGTAGATCCCGGATGTATCAGCACATTCTGATTCAGTTGTCAGTGAGTGGTATATGTGAGATAATGACTATGGTGGGGGTACACTTGTGTTCAGTGCATGTGTATTGCCTATTGTGTCACCATGCATGTGATGTACGTATGCCCACCATTATTGGTGTTGCCATTGGTGCATGATGAAATGGTGTGTGTGTGTGTATCTTTTCGTTTGTGTGCATACACTTGCATGTGTGTATGTGATGTTGCGCCTACACATGTGGGTCATGTCACATGTCTTGTTGGCAGTAATGTTGACCTGAGACAAAGTAGCATTGCTCATGTTGAGACACATCATGTTGCTAGTGGCAGCAAATTGTTGCTACGTCAATCCATGTTGTAGTGACAATCAGAGATGTCACACATATGACAATTATACACTGCATATTACGTGTTGGTAGAGTTCGTTGACATGTGAGTTGCACAGACATGCGTTGTATGTGAATTGACTTCCATTCCATCTACTCCCACACAGGAGGGCTCCAAATGTCCATCGCCCATACACTGTGCTGGAGGATATGGTTGACGAGGAGGTGATCAGGAAATTCAGGCTGGATCGACGTCGATTGATGGAGCTTGTGAACCAATTGTCTCCTCACCTGCAGCCGCGAAGAACCTATCCAGGTTCCATTACACCCACGGCAAAGGTGATGGCGGCACTCCACTTTTTTGCTACAGGCACATTTCAGTACACAGTTGGACATGCCGGGGGGATGTCACAGTCCATTTTCAGCACGGTACTTTGGGATGTACTGAGAGCCATGATGCTGTACAAGCATGACTACATTCATTTCCCACAGGCGGCAGAGTTGGCAGCGGTCAAAGCAGACTTCTATGCACTGGGTCGGATACCACACGTTGTGGGTTCCATTGATGGCACGCATATCGCAATCATTCCACCACGGGCACGTGAACAGCTGTTTAGGAATCGGAAGCACTTCCATTCCCTCAACGTGCAGGTGGTGTGCCAGGCTGACAACATAATATCCCATATGTGTGCAAGATTTCCAGGCTCTGCACATGACGCCCACATCATGCGGAGCAGCATTGTCCCCCAACTGATGGCAAATCTGCGTCCGGCACAAGCGTGGCTTGTTGGTGAGTATGCTGTGGTGACAGGAGTGATATCTGTGTGGCATGGTGTGCCCACCAATTCAGGTTGTGATGTTTCTGTCTCTCTCTCTCTCTTCCACCAACATAGGCGACTCGGCTTACCCAAACAGGCCTTGGCTGCTGAGTCCCATACGCAATCCAACTACAGCGGGAGAAATGCGATACAATGATGCCCATGGAAGGACACGTTGAGTGGTAGAACGTACATTTGGCCTGCTTAAGTCTAGGTTTCGGTGCCTGGATAAGACTGGAGGGGCCCTGCCTTACTCACCAGGCAAAGTATGCACGATCGTGATTGCCTGCTGTGTGCTCCACAACCTGGCTGTGCGCAATAACATTGAACTGCTCTTGGACCCTGATGGACAGCAAGTTCCTCGCCCTCCCGACCCACCCATGTCGACGGATGAGGATAGTGGTGAGGATGAAGGTGTGGACCAGAGGAGCCAGCTCATTGAACGCTACTTCCCTTGAATGTGAGTTTGCTCCTCTTGTGCTGCTTGTGTATGCCCTGTGTATGTTTGCTGGTGTTGTGTCATTGTGGTGTGCATCATCTATGTGTTCTGCAATGTGATGTATGCATGTGTGTGTGTGTGTGTGTGTTCATTTATTTGTACATGCAAGTCTCCATGATGTGTGTACTCTCATCCATTCATGTTGTGATAAGTGTGGTTTGTGGAATGATGCGCTGCAGTGCGTTGTGATGAGTGTGAATCTGTTTCCTGACGTGTCTTTGCGGTTTCTATATTTCCCTAGGTCACTCCCGCTGCGGCATGATTCTGTACGAGTTGGATCCCTGAACCTGGTAACTTTTGTTTCTGATGCAATCATGTGAATAAACATGGGGGCAACACATCATTGAGTGAGTAAGTGGTATTTATTTACTGATTGTGCATAGGTGTTGGTGCATATTTACAAATGAGTGAAGGGGTGGGGGAGTGAGAGTTAAAGGTTATGGCAGATGGAATGTCGGTGCTGACACCACATAGGGTGGTGTCTGCCTAGTGCAGCAGACCTGTGCCAATGATTGGCTAGGTGGGACCGGATAGTTGTCAGGGTGAATGGCAGGCTCAGGTAGTGTAACAGTCATTGTCGGCTCCTCTTGGAGCGTGTGGAAGGAGCATCCACACTGCTCTCGCCCACTTCCAGCCTTGGACGGCCCCTCCGTCTTTGAGTCGGGACGGAGTCAGCTGGGGGCGCAGGCTGATCTGGTACCACATCCGTCGCCAGGGGCGCAGGTGGCGGTGGCGGTGGTGTTGGTGCCCGTGGCGTTCTTTGAGGGGGTGTGGGGAGGGTGGGTTTGGCGGCTATCCATCCCATCCACATGGTACTGTTCAGGGTCAATATGTCCACTAGTTGGCCAAGCCGCCTCTCAATGGCCCCCAACATTGCAGTGTTCTCAACAGAGTACTGGTGGGCACGGTCTGCCTGGCCACGTTCATAGGTTTCCTGGACCCTGGCTAGTGCTTCCAGTGACTGTTGCACGGCATTGGGTGGGTGCCCGGAGATAGTTCTTTGCTCGGATGGATTTGACTCGGGTCTTGAGGTCATGCCACCGCCTCTGTATCTCCTGCTTCGTCCTCGGGACGATCCCAGACGCATTCACCCTGGTGACTATCCTGTCCCACATGTTGTTTTTCCTAGCTATACTGGTCTGCTGCACTAGGGCCCCGAATAACTGGGGTTCTACACATATTATTTCATCTACCATAACCTTTAATTCGGTGTCAGTGAATTTGGGGTTCTTTTTTGGTGCCATGGTGTGTGGTGCTCGGGGTGTGGATTTGAGTGAATTGGGAGGTGCAGGTGTGTGGTGTGTAGGAATGGTGTGGTGGGTCTTTGTGTAGTGGGTGTGTTTGGGTGTGGGTTATGTGTAAGATATCTGTGTTTGCTGTAAGTTCTGTGGTGTCTCCTGCTAGCAGCTATGCTGTGATGCAGAGGATTTCTGGAGTGGGTGGGAGTTATTTTATAGTCTGTGTCTTGGCCCTGTCTGAATGGTTATTGGCAGTCAGGTGCTAGGTGGGTGTGTTGCCAGGTGTGCATTATGTGGTACTTGGGGGTGGGTTATTGTGTCTTGTGATTGGTTTTGATGTTTCAGGTGGGAGGTCGTTCATTTTCCTGTGTTTGGTATTGACTTCCGTCGCAATGTATGGCATTGGTTTGACGGTAGGGATGTTGTTCGTGTTGGCCTTCCGCTGTGGAGCACGGTTTCTCGTAGCATTGGTAACGCAGCAGACGTGGATCGCGGTGGCTACCGGGGTACTTGCGGAGTTATCCTAATTGCGGACACGGACACTACGCAGGTATCGCGGGGGAAGTGGATGTTCTCGCGGTCATGTGCGTACGCGGCGGTCGTTGTTCTTTCGGTTCCGTCCGCCTGCCGCGGTCTCAGGTCTACTTTGACCGCCGCGGACGGGTTTAGCGTGCTTCGTCCGGCGCAGTCGGTGTTTCAATCATATATTATCCTAATCGCTATTGCGGTTTTTCCGCGGACAGGTCCGGAGTATCTTGCCACCTTCCTCGATGGACGGAACACGTTTCCGTCCGCGATCCTAATCGACCCCATAGTGTGGAAAGAGGGGGGACTGCATACTAGTTATGGATATAGCTAGCCTATATACTAACATAGGCCATGAAGAGGGCTTAGCAGCCATAAAATGTTTCTTAGGAAATAGATCAGCGAAATTTACTGAACATAATAAAATGCTGCTAGAACTGTTATCTTTTAGCCTAAGGAATAACATTTTTCTGTATGAGGACCAACATTACCAGCGATTAACTGGGGTGGCCATGGGCGCATGTTACTCTCTGAGTTTTGCAAATCTTTTTGTAGATGGGGGGAGGAGCATGTAGCCTGGGCACAGATCAATGGAGCATGGACACAAAACATCGTAGCCTGGTATAGGTACATTGATGATCTCTTCCTGATTTGGAGGGGATCCATAGACTCAGCAACCAACTATGTGGAGAAGTTAAACGCTAATGAATATAACTTGAAATTTAAAGCGGAAATAAGTTGCACTAAAGTGAATTATTTGGATTTGGAAGTGATGTCAAGAGATGGGAAATTGATCACAAGATTATACCGTAAAATATCGGCAGGGAACTCTATTTTACATTTCTCGAGAAGTCATCCCCCGAGATTAATCCATAGTATACCCTACGGGGAATTACTAAGGATTAAAAGAAATTGTTCCAGTGATGAAGACTTTGAAAGTAGTGCACATGCCAGTGTAGCCGGATTCAAGGCTAGGGGCTATGGTGATAACATCTTAAACATGGCCCTACACAAAGTGCGAAACATATCCAGAAAGGATTTGCTAAAGGAGAAAGCCAGAGAGAAGGGTAGCAATACAAATGCTCTTAGAATGATAACAACTTATTCTAGGGGGGCGGATAGACTCCGTGCAATCATGAGAAAAAACTGGAATTTACTGAAAACTGATCCAGTGATAGGAACAGATCTGCCATCACGCCCTATGATAACTTACAGGAGGGCGAGAGCTTTAAAAGATACCCTTACCAAGAGCCACACAGTAAAACCGGTAGTTAAACCTTTTGGAGATCCACCATCCGGCTTTTTCCCATGTGGGAGATGTAAGGCGTGTAAGAACAGTAAAAAGACGCTGACATATAAAATTGGGGAAAAGGTTATGAAAATAAGAAAGTTCCTAACATGTACAACACCATATACAGTTTACTATTTAATCTGCCCATGCAGGCTGCGGTATATAGGCAGTACCATCCACCAAACCAAAATCTGCATACTAGAACATCTCAGGGCCATCAATAAGGGGGATATGAATTACCCAGTGGCGAAACACTTTCAGAAGTATCATGAGAGCAATAATGATTTAATATCTTATTTCGCACTAGACCAAGTTCCCATGAGCGTAAAAGGAGGGGATAGATTAATGAAATTATGCAGATTAGAATCGAGGTATATAATAGATCTCTGTACCAAGACCCCAAATGGCCTCAATAGTCATGAGGAATTAGCGGAACACTTAGGATAAAGGGCTCTTTATCCTATATGATACATTCTGTAAGGTGAAACTGTAAAGAGTACGGGTTCTTTAGCGGACAAATAGGTTGTAAGGAAATATGGAATTATTACTGAGATTTTTGTAAAACTTTTATCGAGATTTGGAAATTTATGTATATTCTTTTTATGATTTGGATATGCACGTTTTTTGCACAAGAAATTGGGGGCAAATACAATACACTCTAGCCCATACAGGGCAAGATAGAAAGACATAAGTGCGCCCATACAGGGCCTGATTATGAGATATTTACTAGATCGAAGAAATGTTTTTTCGTGAGTAATGAAGTTTATTGATGTATTACACCATTACAAGATGGCGCTCATACAATGGAGTGTAACACCAGGGTATTTGTCCTTTGTTAGTGTTTATGTTAAATTTTGCACCAGTGATCACATGTTTGTATTTAATGTGGCCGCGTCCGTCATACCCCTGTACCACAGAGGAGGGCGTATGCCGAAACGCGTCTGGTGCGTTTGAAAGTCGGAATAAAATCTACGACTTTCCCCTCATGAGTGCTGTGTCTCTTTGAAAGGGCGAGGGGACAAGGAGTGCGATATTTTACGGTAGCACTTGCCGTAAGTACAGCACCCGTGTACGAGTGCGTGAATCAAGTGCAAAAGGAGCCAAGATATATATATATAGATAGATAGATAGATAGATAGATAGATAGATAGATAGATAGATAGATAGATAGATAGATAGATAGATAGATAGATAGATAGATAGATAGATAGATAGATAGATATTTATAGATATTTATATATATATATATATCCAAGTACACTATGTGGAAGGCAACACTCTCCAAATTGCCAGCAGTGCAGCCAAATGCACTTGGCAGCACTTAAGCACAGTTCCAAGCCTCTTCAGTGTAGCAAGAAGAGATGAGCATTCCAAGAGTCATTTTAGGAAAATGGCAACATTTTTATCTGCAAAGGATCAACGCGCATCGACTCGTTCAAGCCTTGCTCACGATAAACGACTTTGCCATGTTTTTGCTATTTAAATACATTAGTTCTTCCTTGATTTAGACAAAAACATAGGACAAAAGTTTCATTCAAAACGGTATCAGCCATATTGGCATTAACAATTACCCTTGTAGCATATAATAGGTAAAGAAAAGAAAAGTAATCAGTATTGTCAGCATTATTACATTTGATTTCAATTCATGTGGCTCATAATACTCAAGACTCCTTTTCTAAGAATGTGCAAAATTACTCATAGAAATTTGGTAACTAATTAAACATCACACATGCACTCAAAATACATGTAAGGCACAGCTGAACAGATCGTAGCTCTATATAGTAGGCCATATTAGAACTGGCAAGCTACAATAGCAACGTATAGTACATAAAGAAAAGAAAAGTAATCACTCTTGTCAATATCATAACAACTCATTTTAATCCAAGTGGCTCATAATGAACAATTCTCCTAAGTACATGCGCCTACTTCACCCACTAGAGAGATGAAGCAGGTGTGATTTATGCAAGACAGAAATCCTTCTACCATGAGATGCAGATACTGAGGAGTATGTTCTTTTCTTTTTTTGAATTATATCGGGAAAAAAGAGTACACATATAAAGTTCATATATGAGAACAGTAGAGTATCCCCCTAGGAAGGGGTATGATGATCAGATGGTTTAGTTTAATACTTTTTTTATGCAGCTATTGATCTGCTAAGCTGCACCCTACATTTATGTGCTTGTATAATGATTAAGCAGTTACCGAATTATCATATGTACTTTTCCACACTGTTGGAAAAGGAGACTCCTTTGTTACCTCAGGTAAGTCCCACACAGCACGATTGCTGAGAAGTTGTCAGAGGCCATGCCCCCTTCCTTCACCACTCTGCAAATGCACTTCCAGCCACACTACTAGTTGGGGGATGAAGTCCCCTTGGCTCCAGAGGGTCCTTGGGGGCCAACAAGCCCTTCTGTTACCTCCACTAAGACCCACACAACTGCATTGCTAAGAGGTCCTCAGCAGCCACACCCTCTTTCTCCACCTCTCTGCAAACGCAGCTCCTGGTGCACTACTGCTTCAGGGATAAAGTCCACTTTAGTCCCGAGGCCCTCAGGAGGCAAGGGGACCTCATCCCCTAGCCAGCAGTGTGCCAAGAGGCGCCTTTGCAATGTAGTGAAGAAAGGGGGCATGGTCTTCGACCAGCTCTCAGCAATCCCACTGTGTGGGGCTTACTGGAGTTAACAAGAGGTATCAAGAGGTCTTCTTAGCCACTAAGGACCCTCAGCAGCCAAGGAGAATGCATCCCCCTACCAAGAGCGCACCAGTAGCCACGTTTGCAGAAACGTGGAGAAAGGGGGTGGGGACTACGGCGAGCTGCTGGCTTTTAAAATTTAAATTTTTTAGGAAGGGGCCTCGTGGCTCCCCTTCCCTGGACCATTTTGGGTCCTGGGGACCCATCCCCTGGGACCTGACCCTTATTTTAATTTCAAAAACGGGAGGTGGGCCACTCGCCCCCCCCCCCCTTCCTGGGACGATTTAAGCCTTGGGACCCCATTCCCCAGGGCAGCCCTTTATTTTTTTTCCTTTTTTTATTTAACCCCTTGCATGCTGATGACGGAGCTGTTCCGTCATCAGCTACGGGTGAGCTGTGCTGATGACGGAACCGTTCCGTCATGACTCCGCCCGCGCAAGGCGGAGTCAGCATGGGCGGGGAATTCCCGCCGCACGCAAGGGGTTAAAGGGAGGAGGGCCAAGCAGTCCCCCCTCCTGGGCCATTTTTTGCCCCAGCGACCCCATCCCCTGGGGCTTGCCCTTTTTCTTTTTACTTTTTAGAAAAAGGGAGGGGGCTGTGTAGCCCCACTCCCAAGGGGTTCTGGAGCATCTCCACGCATGGGTATTTATTTTAGCCCCGGGAGGTGGCGTTCCACAAGGCTCCCCATATTTTGAAATTATCACCAGGGAGGTTGCGGTCCCCGGGGTAGAGGGGTCTGCGAGGCCCCCCATTTTGTTTTAATTAGCCCCAGGTAGGTGGTGGTCCCAGGGACAGGGGGGTCTGCGAGGCCCTCCCCAACATAATTGGAAATAGCCTTGGGGCTGCGGGAGGGCCCAATGGGCCTGCCGCATTAGTAATGAAAAGTGCCCAGGGTTTTGATAAGCCCTGGGAGGGGGGCCTGGGTGCACCCTCCTATATTTATTATATGCCCCTGGGACCTGGCTCACCCAGGAGTTATTTAAAAGCAAGCATGGAACCTGCGCTTGCTTTTTGTTTTCTTGCAGCGAATTTGTGAATATTATTGATGTCAAAGTGCTCTATTTATTTCTAATAAATGCAAAGCAGGAGTTTTCACATAATACCGCTTTCTACCTAAAGTTCACATTGTTGAGTGGTATTACTTATTTTGTGTTGTAAAGATATGTAGGAATTTTCTTACTATACAGTACCCTGGCTATGCCTTCCTTTTGCCTATCTTTAACTATGGAATTATGCAGTCACTCAGACACTAGTCATGCACTTATCTAATTAGGTAGGCACTACTGATGCACTTATTCAATTCTCCAGGCACTACCCATGTGGTTAAGTACCGCATGCGCAGTTCTCGCAAGACGTACGTCCGACTTAGGGGTTTGCAGGAGAGAGATGGCGAGGAGGAGGAGGGCAGCCTGGAGAAATCACAGTAAAGGTAAGTGTGTTTTTTCTTTATGAATTCTTTTAAAAATATATTTTGTGAGGGGGTGTGGAGGTGGGGAGCCTATTTTTAGCAGGGAAGGCTGGATAACTCTGCACACTCTGCTGACGGAGGGTGTTCTCTGCCCACCCTTAGATAGCACAACAATTCCATAGGCATTCTCTACTATTTATGCTTCTCAATTTTAAACAAAGCATGTTTAAAGAAAAACACTACCCTCACCATATTCATGAAATGTTCACCAACCTTAGTGACATAGATCACCATGTAAACATATATGTGATTTCTTAATAGATGTAAACCTTCAAGCCATCTTTCTCAAAATATAATCCTCTCTGCATCTTTAAGCAAACTCAAAGGTCCCACTGTATATATAACTATGTGCAATGACAAAAACCTTATTTCACCATCTAAGCATACACAAAGTGGTCATATAATTTAAAACTACATTGACAAACACTTCCTAATACATACCTAACAAGTATTACTTCTTTCTAATTCATATACAGGCAGGCAGAATGTTCTCATCTTTTATTTATCACTACACTATTCCTGTTTAATAAAATAACTAAACGTACTACAACTCTCATAATACAAATTGGCAGATGTATCTAGTTTGTACATGATGCTTAGACATTTAAAACATTCTTAGATCCTCATTGCAACTTTTCACAAGACCATACTGTTATTTTTCAATAAAATACACAATGTAATAAACAGGCACTAATTCATTTTTCTCCTATTCCCAAAAAATTCACCACTAACCTCTTACACACATAACCTCTAACACATACAGTTCATCTGATATATTTTACTCATCACTGTGATACTCCTTTTAATCAAATTCCCACAAACATCTTCATTTCTAGTGCACATTTGTTTAATAATAAAGTTATATACATACCACTGAATTGTTTGTAAATTAAATTGTTGTTTTAGCTCTGCATAGCTTTGACACTGTTAAGATTTCTAAAAACTAAGCAGAAGAATGGTACACCACTCTCATACAAAGCAACTCTAAATTGGCAAGCTCTTCCACTTTCCACTCTATCATCATGAGATAAGGAACAAATGAAATCATGGCTTTCATTTTAGGGTACTGCATTTCCACTTGTGAATGGTTAGCATCGGTTTAACCCTTTCCCTCTCTTTCAAAATGAGTTTTCTTGCGATGATCGCTGAGAAATCGTGGGAAAAAAAGGTAGTTCATACCTATATCTACCTTCATTTTTCTGAAATTTAAATACTACACAACAGTTATTACATAGTCCTCAGTTGGAAATTAAAACTTGCCATTACTTACATTGTGTCATCACTGCTCAACTTAAAAAAAAATTCTGTCTCTTTAACACCCTCCCCCATACAGGCTTAGCTCAGTGTTCCTAGCAACCCAGTGGAACCAGTAGGTCAAAAGTTCACAGCACATTCTAGAAGGAACATGCTGATTTCAAGTAAGATAAAGCAGGTGTGCTTTACTCCACAGATTCAAAAACCACAGATTAAAAAACATATCCATGTCTGTAGTTCATTTATTTTATTAAACAACAGCCAATAATAAGACTTCTCGCTAAGGCTTCCGACACACTACTTAATGTTAATCACGTTCATGCTGACAACATCCAATATATCAAACACCAACTCCACAATGCCAATTAGCAACAAACGGAGATATATATATATATATTCCACAACAAACTGCTCAGAGATGAAGCCGCATCTTGCCCCCACGTGTTCTTTGGTTTCCATTAGCTTCCGGTGTGCCAATTTGAGTCATTCCATACTAACACTGCATGCTGGTAGATGTAGTAACTTTGAAAATAATTATTACCCTCCAGTGGGTTTAGGCTTCTGGCACCCAATTTTAGGACACAATTCTTACCCTCCAGTGGGTTCCGGGATGGGATAGCGCATGTAATTTGAGCCACCTGCTGTGCCCAAGCAAGAAACGGACCGTGCCATTACTGCGTGTCCTTTAAATGTTTTGTCGGTGGTGCGTCGCTTCCGCAGCCTGGAACCGCCGCTATTTTGTATTCCACAACAAACTGCCAAGAGATGAAGACGCACTCTGCAACAGGTCAGTAACATACTTTATTTCATGCACATGCGGTTTCCCTTCTCATTTTCAGTCTTATCAGCCTGACGCGTTTCGAAGTACTTTTTACTTCTTCCTCAGAGGCTGTGTCAGAAAACTTGTTTGATCATCCTGCATCTTGCCCCCACGTGTTCTATGGTTTCCATTAGCTTCCGGTGTGCCAATTTGAGTCATTCCATACTAACACTGCATGCTGATAGATGTAGTAACTTTGAAAATAATTATTACCCTCCAGTGGGTTTAGGCTTCTAGCACCCAATTTTAAGACACAATTCTTACCCTCCAGTGGGTTCTGGGATGGGATAGCGCATGTAATTTGAGCCACCTGCTGCACCGAAGCAAGAAACGGACTGTACCATTACTGCGGGTCCTTTAAATGTTTTGTCGCGGGTGCGTCGCTTCCGTGGCCAGGAACCACTGCGATTTTGCATTCCACAACAAACTGCCGAGAGATGAAGCCATACTCCGCAACAGGTCAGTAACATACTTTATTTCATGCACATGCGGTTTCCCTTCTCGTTTTCAGTCTTATCAGCCTGACGCGTTTCAAAGTACTTTAAACTTCTTCCTCAGAGGCTGTGTCAGAAACCTTGTTTGATCATCCTGCATCTTGCCCCCACGTGTTCTATGGTTTCCATTAGCTTCCGGTGTGCCAATATGAGTCATTCCATACTAACACTGCATGCTGGTAGATGTAGTAACTTTGAAAATAATCATTACTGTCCAGTGGGTTTAGGCTTCTGGCACCCAATTTTATGGCACAATTGTTACCCTCCAGTGGGTTCCGGGATGGGATAGCGCGTGTAATTTGAGCCACCTGCTGCGCCCAAACAGGAAACGGACTGTGCCATTACTGCGGGTCCTTTAAATGTTTTGTGGATGGTGCATCTCTTCCGCGGCCTGGAACCACTGCGATTTTGGATTCCACAACAAACTGCCCAGAGATGAAGCCGTACTCCGCAACAGGTCAGTAACATACTTTATTTCATGCACATGCGGTTTCCCTTCTCGTTTTCAGTCTTATCAGCCTGACGTGTTTCGAAGTACTTTAAACTTCTTCCTCAGAAGCTGTGTCAGAAACCTTGTTTGATCATGCGGTTTACCTTCTCGTTTTCAGTCTCACCAGCCTGACGTGTTTCGAAGTACTTTACACTTCTTCCTCAGAGGTTTCTGACTGTCTTAAAATTGGGTGCCAGAAGCCTAAACCTACTGCAGGGTAATAATTATTTTCAAAGTTACTACATCTAACAGCATGCAGTGTTAGTATGGAATGACTCAAATTGGCAGTCTGATAATGCAATGAAAAATTAGGGACTGAAGCAGATAGTCATGGATGGACTTGGGAAACTGTTGGGGCTGCCCAGGAGCATCACTCTGTTGTTGGCGGCATACTAAGTGGCAATTTGATGCAGTGGTGGCTGGTATGCTACGAGGGTGGCCTGACAGGTGGAGGGGAAAAAACAAAGAAAATTTAAAATTGACCTACCTATGCAGCCAACTCTCCCACATTCTCTCTCCTCCGCTCCTCATCCAGGAAACACCCAGGCTTCCCTAAGCCCATCACAATGCTGAAATGCAACGTTGCGATTGGTCTGAGCGCCATGTTCGACACTCAGATGAGGAATGGTAACCTGGGCATGTTCTCCACCCAGGATGTAATGTTGCCTGGGTGGAAAACATGCAAAGTGCAGAGAACTGTTTGGCCGGGACAAGACGGCCGGCCAAACCGCAATGCACCCTTTCCAGTGCAGCAACCACTCCTCCTTCTTGACGTCACAGGAGCCAAGCACCACCCTAACCTGATGGATACTAAAAATAAAATGATAATAATTTCTTTTATTGTCATTTTATTTTTTATTTTACTCTGTTCCTAGAGCAGGGGGGCAACGCACCTATGCCCTTAGCGGGGGAGCCACCACTGATGTGCTGTCTCTAGCTGTGCACAGGCAAATGGGTATTATTGGCAGTATCATGACACAATCTTAGTGAGAGGCCCTCGGGAGAATTATTAGTACCTAGATATTACTGGCAGAATCCTGGTACCTTAAGGAACACAAGGGCATGTCAAGAAGCAGCTTGGCACATTAAACTGCACCCCGACAATACTAGAAGCACGCTGGAACATTAAGCTCCAATTTGAAATGAATGCCAGTATTCTGGCAACTACGTAAGACTCTAATGTCACTGGCAGCTCACTGGCATATTAAGAGCCACCCTCATACTATAATCAACACACTGGCACCTCGAGAAGCACACTGTTGTTATTGGTTGACATTGCGAGGCCATGCAGAAACCTGGCATCACTGGGTGCATCCTGGCACAATGCATGCCACACTGATATTATTGACATCACATTACTGTACTAGGTAACACCCTTAAATATTTGACAGCATCCTGGCACACCTGATAACACCCTTACGAACCTCAAACTCCCTGGAATTTTAAGTGCCACCTTCGCATTATACATACAATGCTGGCACCCGGTAAGCGCCTCAATAGGTTCATGACTCCCCACACTTCTAAATGTTACAAAGGAGGGGGAAGACTGCAATTGGACCATCTGCTCCTACTAAAAGGATGCCCTCATTTGCATAGGGAATGCTCTTGTACAAATTATTCCCTCCCCTCTTTCAACACACGGAGAAGGATCATGGCAGAGCACTGGGTACAGAAGGGTCGACGGGCACGTTCAGTCATATCAGCCTACCAGGAGAAGTAAACAAGCATTTGCAATGCAATCAGTCTCGTCTTTGGGACCTTATATGTATTTAGCTATGCAGCACATTAGCCTGGGTGCTGAAGCATCTACTATTCTTTAACATGGAGGGAAATTAAGCACCAAACTGCATGACACGCCAGGAATGGGAACACATGGAGAGATATATTGCCTTTCAGCAGAAAATGGTATAGTCCAAAGCTCTGTTTTTACTGTCAAATCAGGGCCTTCGGTGATCATATCACTGAAAATACAAGATTACAAAAAAATATTATTGTCTACGGGTGCTCGTGGAAGACAATTTCTATGGACTGGAATCTAGAGAATGCTAAAGTGATTCTGGTATTTTACTGAGCTCTGCTGGTCGTTTTCTATCAAGAAAGTTACTTAGAGACAGTTGCCAGAAAAGTTAAAAAAATAAAGTCACTTAGCAGAAAGCAATTCTGGTAATTTATTGGCCTCCGCTGGTCGTTTTATATCAAGACAGCTAAATAGAGGCAGTTAAACAGAAAAAAAGTCCCTAAGCGGAAGCAGACAAGTCCTAGGGCTGATCTCCAGAGCCCACATAGTACATACTACATACACATATAATATATAATAAGTATATACAAGAGGTCTCGAATGTTCGACCTAAACAGAGGACCGAGGTGGCACTTTATCGTTTTGCCACATTGCACTTCATGCACACTTGGCATAATAAAGCCCTGAGTGGAGTTTGATGCATCATAGAACTGTGGAAATAAATACATTGCATTTACAATGAGGAGATACTAAACTGAACTCTGAAATATGTTTTTACTATCGTATTAGCTAACAGAACCCTGAAACCCGCACTTTTCTCACAAACCTGTTCATTCAACCTGAAAAGGTACGTAATAAATATGCCACGAAGGTGTTGCGTGTTTATCTAGGTTCCTGATCGATACTGTGACCTTATGCCCCTATTCGGCTATAAATCCATTTATTCCCTATATTGGCATAACCGTTCAAGTGCGATTTTCTGAAAAGTCATCTCTGGCCTCACACGAACAGAGCCACATTCCAGCATAGTTCTCTCTGCCACTTCCTTTGCGACCAATTAGTGCAATGACAGAGCAGTAGTCACTATCTGATATTCCTAGATAACACTCCGAGTTCTTCAACAAGATAAAAACTTAGCAAACCTGGAAATCCCCGCTTGCTATGTTTTGATTAGTAATGGAACTCTAATGAGCAACTGATAACTATCACTTCCTAGTGACATCTTTAATTGACGTCTTATGTCCAGCAAACTTGCGTCAAACCCGGCACCTGTCAGGTATAAATATTACCAACGTTGCCTTAAGCAATTGCTGTTGAGAGCTGTAAGCTGTGAGCAGTGAGCTGCAAGACCCCGTGTTGGTAAATCTAGCACTCTGTCGCTGCAGCCTGCTATCCTGTGGTGGTGAAGCTGCTGATACCATTATCGCCGCTAAAGCGCGAACTATGGTGCAGTACGCTTAAGGAGCTGAACAGCCGTCCCTCTGCGAAGACATCCAGCAGATTCCAGCTGCCCGCGGACGCTGTCCCCCCTCCTTCGTCGACGTGCTGAAGAGAAGCCGCTGCCTTTCTCGTGCAGAGAAATCCAGTCCCGGCGCTTCCGGTTTACCCTCGCGGGTGACTGGGATATCGAGAGAGACCCCTGAAGGAGATACCAATCCTCCATCATTCTATTCAGAGGTATGGTGTTGACTAAACCCTTAGACGAGAATTCTTGAAACAAACCTTGGCAAAACCAACTTAACTTAAGCTACTTACTTACTCCCCTTTTCACGTGTTAGGCTTAGGTCAGGCACACTGGGGTAGGCTTAGTTAGAAGCACCAGTTGAGTATGTTAGCCTAATGTATATATGACTGTATATATGTTTTATTACTTTTAAACCATTGTATGGCAAAGAAACCATATCAATGCTTTTACAGTTCTATTTCGCAATACTTA
This sequence comes from Lissotriton vulgaris, assembly GCF_964263255.1. NCBI lineage: Eukaryota > Metazoa > Chordata > Amphibia > Caudata > Salamandridae > Lissotriton > Lissotriton vulgaris. Next base: position 108,622,432 of record NC_141694.1, read on the forward strand.
TCTTACTGTACGTACTTTTTACAATAACAATTATTGCAATTGTGGCAATACATTTCTCTTGTACGAGAAGAAAGACTGTTCAATAAATGTTAACCCTTTATTGACAAACGCCCGTCTCTCTATTCTCTACATCTCGTGAAAGTAAACTGCACTAGACTGACTGAGTGAAATACATGTCTATTGTTTCACACGACCCTAGAGATTGACTCTTGATCTGAGGAGCAAAGTTGTCATGTTGCACGGTTGTTGGAAAACTGAATCCCTTCTTGTCTGTGCCAGGGAAGCTGATCACTTCCTATGCAGAGAAGAAAGTTTCCAGTGACCTCTGAGCTAGTTGGTAACACAACCCAATTAAGTTTAGCATAGTCAGTGGAGGCCTGGAATATCCGCAGTTCCACGTCGGAACTACTGTTAATGTTATTCCAATGCGCAGGGCCTAGTGGGAAACTAGGAACTACACTACATGGCGCCCAACGTTTGGTAAGGCGATAAACTAACGCAAGACAGTAGAGTAACTCAGTCGTGCATATTTCACACAGACCCCTTTCTCCCGTAAATACTCCAATAGACGTCTGGAGTGGGTGAAAGGTTAAAATCCGCCCGACCTTAGTAGGAAGAGATTTCTATGTAAAGCTCTGGTTTATTCAACGTTGAAGGATACAGTGTTCCAAAATATTGTGCACCTAATCTTTGTCTCCTTGGAGACCTACTCTGCAATCCTTGCATTTTTACAATGCCAGAAAACGGAACCAATGGGGCCGCAGCAGATGCGACTCAGCAAGGTCCCGAACACACAGACCCGGATGCTATAATCATCCCGGTCAACTTAAGAAGATCTATAACGTTAAAACTTATAGAAAACGGACTGACACCTCAAGGTGGTACAGTAATTTTCGTGATAGAGGCTCACGAGTATCGGCAGACAGAGGTATTCTATTCATGGATAAACTTTCCAGCGGCAAACGCTACAACACAAGAGTTTCACTATTACAAAATAGAGAAACCTCCGGAAGAGTACGCTCCTTTCGAGGAGATTGAAATTCCACTTAAATTTCAAGAGCACCTGCTCTGGTTTAATGGCGCCCTAAAACACAATGATCACATAACTAGGCTCGGTCCGCTAGGTAGACCAGGAGCCACGTCGCCGGTTCTAGCCAGCTACACACCACATCCGGACATTGTAAAAATGTCTAAGGAAGAGCTGTTAGCACAGCTCAAAACACTAATAAAAATACATAGGCAATTAGTCCAATATGTAATGCGGACTGCAACAGTCAAGCCAGCTGTTAATTCACACCAGCTGACCCCTACCAGGGGAACACAAATAAAATTACACCACAGAACATACAGTCATGTCTTGGTAAAACACCAGTAAAACGGGAACAAATTCCTTTCTGGTTAGCACAGAAAATCACTCAAATAGAGGCAGTATTTCCTGATACTACCCCTATTGAGAAACACAGAATCTTGACCATCTGCCTTCCTATGGGAATCGCACCACACGTGGAGGACTGTGACACTTGGGGTACCGTCTTTGCTTCCATTTACACAAAAACACACGGTGTTCCGTCTATGGCGGTAATACCAGAAGTGCTAAAACAGATTCAAAATGAATTCGGTCCAGAGCCCGCTTTAAATCTAGGTATGAAGTTACTGAAAGACTTCAAGCAGGTCTCGGCTATATTATTAGCCAACATTAAAGGAGAAGCAGCATCTTCGCCAGAAGGTGAGGGAAACAGATATAAAAGATTCTGTTGAGCTTGCAAAAATCATAGAAAAGTGCTATGAAGAATTAGGTAGAGACAGCTTGGGTGGGAAACCAGTAAAACCCCAACTGCTCGAAAGTCCTGAAAAATTATTTATTAAAAATAATTTAAACACTCCTAAAAAGAGCTGGGATGGAAATAAACAATCCACTCCCAAGGAAAAAGTTTTCCAGTCCAGAGGAAGGTCTCCTCGACGGAGGGAAAGAACTCCGACTCGAGAACGCCAGTCTCCCCAGAGGGAGCCCTCTGAGAAAAGATATAACCTTAGAAATAGGGATAATCTAAAAAAACCTGATAGATATCAAAGTATTGATACACGTCCCTCTCGATCTCTTCCACAGAATTCGGAAAGAAGAGGACGGTCAGGCCCAGGAGAGCACACCAAGTCCAAAGACAAGGAACCTGCTCAGAGTAAAAAATCTCAATTTCCTAAAAAGAAGGTAGCCAGTATTCGAGTAATCAACCATGCGGAGAATACTGAGGACACAGTTGAAAAACGGGGAGTGGGCATTGACAATGTTGGACAGTGCAGCAGAAATCAGTATAGCGCGCAAGAACTTGATGAGTCATCTGGAGACAGTGGACACGAATGAATACATTCAGGTTGAAACTGCCGACACCAGACTTAGCGAGCCCCATAAAATATACGAAATAACATTGCGTATGGAGGGTGATAAGACTAGGAAAATTAAGGGTCTATTTTGGGATAAGCTCTCAAAAGGCTATGATATTCTGTTAGCTGAAAAATATTGGCCCCCAGAGTTTGTCAGGGAGTGCCCTCGTGGCGAAGAAGTGATTATGCCTGCCTTCTCGAATCACATACCGATTCACAAAAAATATACATATGCAAGGAAATGGGCAGTATCCCAGGCTCCGGCTTTATATAAAAATCATGTAGGATGGGATGAGGATTCACCTCCTCACAAAATCCAACTAAAAAGTGAACCAACTGCCCAAAGGCAGTATCCCCTAAAGCAAGAAGCTAAAAAGCAAGTCAGGGAGATCTTAGATCAACTTGAGTACCAGGGGGTGATTGAAACATGCACCTCTCAAATGAACAATCCTTTGTTTCCTGTCTCCAAGCCAGACAATTCATATCGTCTAGTTTTGGACTACAGACATCTTAATACATGTTGCAAAACTTTTGCAGTACAAAACTCGCATAGTGCAGCCCTAATGAATAACATAGTTAGGAAAAAATATAAAACGACATTAGACATATCTAATGGTTTCTTTTGTCAAAACATTGCACCAGAAAGCAGATATTTGACCGCTTTCTCCGCATTTGGGTCGCAGAAAAAATTCTGTCGACTCCCACAGGGGTTCAAGAACAGCCCAGGACTATTCTCAGCTAGGGTAACAGAGTTACTACAAATCTATGATGATGAAGCATTGTCTTACGTAGATGATATTTATCTCACAGACGACGACTTGGATACTCACTTGAAAAGAGTGAACACCATTATACTTGGGTTCGCAGCAGAGGGTTACAAATTCAACTTTAAAAAGTCCCGAATTGCCCATCTGACAGTACTATTTTTAGGGTACGAATTATCAAGTGAAGGGAAAAGCCTAGCGGACAACTTCTTAGAGAAGTGCGCTGTACTCCAAGCTCCAAAAACGCTGAAGAATTTACAATCCATTCTAGGTTTTCTGAATTTCGGAAGAACTTACATTCTAAATTACGCAGAGAGGGTTAAACCTCTATACGAACTAATTAAACCTGATTTTAAACAAATCAATTGGACTCAAAAACACACAGAAATTTTGAGATCACTGCAAACAGACATGTTAGCAAAAACAAAATTAGACACACGTGACAACACACGTGATCTTGTAATCCGAGTCATCCCAGGAAGATGCAGATTCACGTACCTAACCTCTAATGAGGGAGAAAAGGTACCAATAGCTTACAAATCACATTTGTACACAAAGGCTGAAATAAAATTCAGTTCAACTGAGAAAATTCTAACTGCGGTTCAGACTGCTGTAGCGAAAGAAAGGCCCCTAGCACAAGGTAAACGAATAATAATCGTAACACCCATACCGGCTTTAGAAGCGGTAACTAAAGCAAGCATTCCTAATGCTAAAGCTTTGCATCCGAGATGGATTCAGTGGGTTAATTCTCTTGCTGCAACAGACGTAGTTTACGAATTTGATCCTAACTTAAAAACACAGGAATTTTTACAATATGAATATGAATGTCCTCTGCCAATTGAAATCCTGCCTCTCGAAGAATACGGAAGTATTATATATACTGACGGATCAGCACAACCCGCAGTTGGGGGTAAGCAAGCTTACAGTGCTGCGTGCGCGATTGTAAAAGGTCGCTGGCACAAAGGAAGATTTAGACCACTGGTCACCAAAACACAAACTCTAGGAGATTGCTCGGCTCAACGAGCTGAATTAGTAGCATTTAAGATGGCGCTAGAAAATACCGATCGCGAATTCCCCACACTAATAGTGTGCGATTCTTTTTATTGCGTACAATCTTATAATGAATACTTGCAGAATTGGGTGGAAAATGGTTTCAAAGATGCAAAAGGTGGCACAATAAAGCATAAAATGCTTTGGGAACAGGTAGTTCTTTTACAGAAAGAACTACAAAAGACTCACGTGATACATACACTGAGTCATCAACGTGATGGCGTTCACGTTGCAGGGAATTCATTGGCTGATGAAGCCGCGAAGGCAGCTGTGCAAACGGCTTCCGTAGCTGCGATAACTCGGTCACAAACAAAAATAGACAGCGATATTCTACAAGCTGTCAGTATGTCAGTAAAAAATGATAAAAAAACACTCCCAAAAGGCTTTCCTGAAAAGTACTTGTACTTAACGGATACAAATAATGTTCCTTTTGCTCGAATCCCTGGAGTGGGGGATAGTAATTCCAAACAGGGAACACAGACTAGGACTAATGAAAGCGGCACACGAAGGGCTTGCTTCTGCACACGCTGGCGTTTCCGCAACAATATCACTATTAAAACAGAGATATTGGTGGCCTCGCTTGAGAATACAAACTAAAAAGTATGTATTAGAATGCGACATATGCCAAAGGATAAAAGTATCAACAGTAAAACGACCAGCGCAGACACCCCTTCTCAACTCGGATAAACCATTTGCATGCGTTTACCTGGACCACTGCGGTCCCCTACAAAGGGACGGCAACTATAGATATATCATGGTAGCAGTGGATTCCTGTACGAGGTTCATATGGATGTGGCCCCAGCGCTCGGCTGACGCTAGAACGGTTATAAAAGATTTGCGAGTCTTTATCGGCACATACGCAATTACCACGTTCCATTCTGACCAGGGTCCTGCTTTCAGCTCTCGAGCCTATAAGGAGGCCATGGCTAGCATGGGAATTGGGTTGCGGTATTCTTGTCCGTCATACCCCGGAAGGGAATAGTATGGTAGAAAGAAAAAACCGGGGCATAAAGCAATCTATAACAGCGAAGGTATTAGGTTCAGGCGCTGGGTGGGTCAAACATTTAATAAGTGTCCAGACTAGTCTTAACAAAATGCCAAGAAATTCTCTAAAAGGTTTCAGCCCATACGAACTATTGTTCGGAATTAGAATGCGAGTTCAGGACCTCGATAGTCAGATGTCAGTGGTACAAGAAGAAACAACGCATTTTGATGTAAAGGATCGTTTGGCTGTTTTACAGGAACTGAATGAAACAAGAAAATCATTAAGCAACATAAAGTTAAAGCAACAGCCAAGTACCACTGACGAGGCACCACCAGCAACAGCCCCAGCAAGGCCTGTCTGGATTCCAAAGATTGGGGATCTAGTCAGAGAAAAGATCGCGGTTAAGAAGGAATTTGGGCCTTCTTACAGAAAAGCAGTACCTGTCTTGGCAGTCACCGGAACAAGATCAGTTGTGCTACCGCCCCTTGCTGGTAAAAAGGAGAACAGAGTCGGGTCTATCGATCTGGTAAAACCACAAGCATGTGGCCTATAATCAACAGTAGGCCCAGTGGACTCCCAAGAAACAACAGAATACCCAAACTTGCAACAATCCAAGAGGTTCAAACTGAAAGACTAATCACATTCGATTAGCCTGCAGTGCACAATGAAGGACTATGCAATAATGCCATGGAACTCGTGCCTCTTGAAACACAGATTGAAACAGTTCGTCAAGAAACAACACCAGTCTACAATGATGTGGCATCAGAAAGTGCTACCGAGAGACAGATTGAAAGAACAATCCCATCAATTGACAGAACTGCCTCTGGTTATTTCATCAACTTCGACAACTTCTCTGAAGATTTAAACGACCCGAAGTGATGCCAGAAACAAAAAAGTCTTTTAAAGAAAAAGCAACAGAACTCTTTCATCAACTGAAGGAAATCTACCTTGTTTCCCCTTGGCTAGAGTTCTGGTTCGGTCTAGGTGTATTTTTCCTCCTGCTTTGGCTCATCATGGTACTATGTTTGGGAAAATTCATTGAAGGAAAATATATTACAATGGACACAGCAAGTCAGAACATCAACCTAGTCCTGAAACCACACAGATCATCCCACGTGAAGAAAAGAGAACTGTCAACAGTAAATGTCACAGCAATTCCAATACCTGGTGGGGTAGTATGGGAGAAAACAGACTATGAGATATATGGTCCGGTCGAAATCCTGAAGTATCCTCATCAACTAAAGGTTTCCTTAAGTGACTTTGTGACACCAAGTACATTCTCTGATGATTGGGACTTTAACAGTATTAATGACATGATGTCTGATTTAGTAATGTCAGCTAGATTCACAGATCATGATTATTTACAAGGTTCATCTAGTTATGAGCAGTTATTCTGTTACACCCACTATGGGGATCATTACTTGCATAAATCTGCACAGCCTAGAAATGTTTTTATGTATAATCAATGGGAACATTGTTCTACACCACCTAAAAGCAGTTCTAAAGCATTTTTTGAGAAATTCAAATACTTCTCAGGGTTTAACACAAGTAATGCAGAAACGTTTTATTATAAACTGTTAGATAAAACAGGCATGAAAACAATGCTTACAAATTCTAAATTGATATATTCAGAAGCATTTTATGACAAAATGATGACATTTGGTTTTGATTATTGGAAAAATAATATTGAAACGAAAACAATTTGGGGTACAAAAGATTGGCAGGTGCAAGGCATAGAAGCACTATTTAGAACCTGCATGATACCAGAACAAATGTTGTTTTTAATTGACACAATACACCAAACATCTTGTCTTGGCCTAGCTAAGAACAAAGAACTTAAAACACCGTCTATACCAAAGCCAATACCTGAAAATGTAACTGCAGATATTGAGTTAGGCGTGTCACAAATTTTACATTTCAACAGAACACATCCTGATTGGAAAAAGTGGTTAATCTGGCCTACTGACACAAACAGCTGTCAAGATAGATTCCTGAATAAAACACAGGGGTTAAAAATGACCAGATTAGACTCTAGATACTCAGGGATTATAACAACATACAGTGTAGGGAAACTCTGCCTCGAATGGCTTACTTCGTCCACACTGGCTGAAATTAAGCAACACTTGTCTTTACTAAAAGAAGGTGCTGATTTGCGCGATTTCATTCTTGGACCACGCAAACAGCGTTACAAGCGTTTCATAGCGACCAGTATCTATGCTGCTTACAACGAGGCTTGGAAAGTAAAGCAAATTGAAACTGCTGAAAAAATACGAGAAATTGATCGTATTAATTTGGAGAAATCACTTTCTGTAGTAGACAATGGGTTAATGACTCTGTCTTCCAGAATATATTCGTTGGACAATATTGTATCATCTGCCTTTGATGTGATAGACAGAGATTTGCTAATGTTACAACATGGCCAGTCTCAATTACGCTCTATTATAGAATTAGGCTGGACGCTGCAAAATCTTTGTTCAGGCTATGTGCCGTGGCGTTTAATCAACACAACGTCATTATTTTCCAGTTTTAACCTTACTGATAAACAGATCAGTTTGGCACAGAAAGGAGCAGACTATACAATCCTGAGCATCGAAAAACTCGAGAGATTACCATTGACAATGTCAGAGAGTCCTGTCATTGAATGGATAATACACGGAATTATCACAATTCCGATAACAACTTTCCGATTTAAAAAGTGCCTTGAGTACATACCTGCTGGCCAATATGAACAATTGGGTAAAGGATATGTAAAATCTGAATGGAAATTACCATACACTCATTCTTGCTATAGTGACAGCGACAAAAATGTATTTCTTAGTGGTGAGAACTGTAAACATTCACTAAGCGGTATACTTTTGTGTCAGGGTATTAATTTACACGGAGCATGTGATGGAAATTCAAACAACCTTTCATGCCACCAGCTAGTCACACCTGCAACTCAGATAGAGCCCTTCTTTATGCAACTTTCGAACGGGAGTTACATTCTTAGAACGGATCACAGATGTTGTGGCCTCGTGCCAGGGAAAAGTTATCTAGTAGAAGTAACATCCATGGTCAAATGCTGTATGCAAGCATTGTTTCCGAGTGGGCCTCCAGACATAGTGACTCCCATCTGGCCTCGTCTGAATCTCTATTCTATACGAATTGATACTTTAAGCAAAATGAAATCTGTACTTTTACAGACAACAGTGCCTATAACATCATCTAAAGAGACGTATGATCTTCTAGTTGCAAGGACAGCTACTGAAGTTCATGACCTTTTATCAACAAATTGCCCCGTGCATTTCGTAGAAATGTTGAGCCAACTCCTTAACATGTCTAGTGCCACAAGCATCCCATGCATATTTAAGACAGTCTTTACGGGACTGCTAACACCCTTCAAGGCAATTTTGGGAATCTTTCCTAATTTTGTGCACTCCATTTTTGGCGGCATACCATTATTTTTGGGACTCGTCGCAGGGATTTTATTTTTGACCCTCCTGCTTCGTTATGGCAAGCCTCGGCTCAGACATAGCTCCCATGGGAATGGAAGAGACAATCCTAGCAATGCGCTACCGGGACAGGATAACTAACGTCCTCGGATTGGCCAGGCTGAGAGATCTAAACATGACCTGGTTCCTTTCATTCAGACCGATATGGCAAAATTGCATTTTACCTGTGCTACGGTGTATGCTTTGCGGCGATGAATGCGTGTTGGACATCTGTCTTTCACTTCCATCAGCAGTACCAATGGACGTCGATACTTTGCTCAGTCCAATAACGGCTCACGCATTGTGTTGTCCCCAGCGGCTACCAATCCTGATGACGGCATTTCTGGAGACTCCTGTACTACAGCCAAGTGGTAACAGTGGAGCGAGTGACAAAAGCAACATCATCCAGGTACAACGTTCTGTGAGCATTGCTGGTCCTGCCTTCGATGACAGCAATCATTCTCACACCTGCCAAGTTACAGCGCTATCTAATTTGGTTGAACTATCACCTGAATTTGTAGACCAATTCTTTGAGAGCCTGTCTGATACGATGTTCTCACCCTTAGAGAAACAATAACTTTTAGAAGCTTTTCCGACACACAGCGTTCCCATGAACTCTGAATTCGGCCTTCAGTTTTGATCAACAAAAACTGCCAAGAGCTTTGGAAATCTATTTTCTTTGAATTGGACAATTTTTCTAATATTGACCCCTTTTTGGCACGAACAATTCTTTGCTTAACGTAAAAACTATTCTTAGAGAACAGAAGCTTCACACTTCTATTTCTAAAACACATCTAGAGACATAACAATACTACACCAGCCTCTAGCACACATGATATTACAATGCATTTTTATGTGATGATTTATCTCGCATTTCTTCTGTCAGAGATACTTCATGTGTAATTCTTTTTGCATAATCGTTCATTGATTTCATATGCAATAATTATTTGAATGATTTCTATGCTTTTAAAAAAACGTACAGTACCTAAATTCCATGTATTACAAGTACGCCTATTTCGAATGCATTTATGTATTTTGGGGTGGGCAATGTTACACATGCATCTAATTGCTTTAGTTTTAGTAATTTTGATGGACATTAACCCGTGGAGTGGGTGTTGCGTGTTTATCTAGGTTCCTGGACGATACTGTGACCTTATGCCCCTATTCGGCTATAAATCCATTTATTCCCTATATTGGCATAACCGTTCAAGTGCGATTTTCTGAAAAGTCATCTCTGGCCTCACACGAACAGAGCCACATTCCAGCATAGTTCTCTCTGCCACTTCCTTTGCGACCAATTAGTGCAATGACAGAGCAGTAGTCACTATCTGATATTCCTAGATAACACTCCGAGTTCTTCAACAAGATAAAAACTTAGCAAACCTGGAAATCCCCGCTTGCTATGTTTTGATTAGTAATGGAACTCTAATGAGCAACTGATAACTATCACTTCCTAGTGACATCTTTAATTGACGTCTTATGTCCAGCAAACTTGCGTCAAACCCGGCACCTGTCAGGTATAAATATTACCAACGTTGCCTTAAGCAATTGCTGTTGAGAGCTGTAAGCTGTGAGCAGTGAGCTGCAAGACCCCGTGTTGGTAAATCTAGCACTCTGTCGCTGCAGCCTGCTATCCTGTGGTGGGGAAGCTGCTGATACCATTATCGCCGCTAAAGCGCGAACTATGGTGCAGTACGCTTAAGGAGCTGAACAGCCGTCCCTCTGCGAAAACATCCAGCAGTCCCCCCTCCTTCCTCGACGCGCTGAAGAGAAGCCGCTGCCTTTCTCGTGCAGAGAAATCCAGTCCCGGCGCTTCCGGTTTACCCTCGCGGGTGACTGGGATATCGAGAGAGACCCCTGAAGGAGATACCAATCCTCCATCATTCTATTCAGAGGTATGGTGTTGACTAAACCCTTAGACGAGAATTCTTGAAACAAACCTTGGCAAAACCAACTTAACTTAAGCTACTTACTTACTCCCCTTTTCACGTGTTAGGCTTAGGTCAGGCACACTGGGGTAGGCTTAGTTAGAAGCACCAGTTGAGTATGTTAGCCTAATGTATATATGACTGTATATATGTTTTATTACTTTTAAACCATTGTATGGCAAAGAAACCATATCAATGCTTTTACAGTTCTATTTCGCAATACTTATCTTACTGTACGTACTTTTTATAATAACAATTATTGCAATTGTGGCAATACATTTCTCTTGTACGAGAAGAAAGACTGTTCAATAAATGTTAACCCTTTATTGACAAACGCCCGTCTCTCTATTCTCTACATCTCGTGAAAGTAAACTGCACTAGACTGACTAAGTGAAATACATGTCTATTGTTTCACACGACCCTAGAGATTGACTCTTGATCTGAGGAGCAAAGTTGTCATGTTGCACGGTTGTTGGAAAACTGAATCCCTTCTTGTCTGTGCCAGGGAAGCTGATCACTTCCTATGCAGAGAAGAAAGTTTCCAGTGACCTCTGAGCTAGTTGGTATCACAACCCAATTAAGTTTAGCATAGTCAGTGGAGGCCTGGAATATCCGCAGTTCCACGTCGATACTACTGTTTATGTTATTCCAATGCGCAGGGCCTAGTGGGAAACTAGGAACTACACTACAAAGGTCCATAACTAACGGATCTGCCAGTAGCCTGCCAATAGAACCGCGTGTTTTTCTATTGTGTTCTCATTTATTAATATTGAGTCTGGCACCGTGAAAGGCAGTGGTTTTCAATTGTATAAAATGCCACACTCTCTCTTGCCATTGAATCGTAACCGATCGTTCTTGTAGATTAACCCCTTAAAGGTTGATTGTTTTATGGGCAAATCTGCAACAAAGCGGCCATTGAGGTTCGCGCTGTGTATGATAAAAGAGCACTTAGCACAAAGTGGTGAAGGACAAACAGAAATAAATCAGCCTTCAAAATATCTCAGCCCAACTGTGATGGAGCCAGGCAGGTGCTCGTTGCTGCTTCTAGCAGAACAGGGGAAGGGTTGCTGAAAGCAGTGACAATATTCGTTTTAGGAATCTTTGTTCCTCTTCAGAAAATGAAGGAAGATATTTGAAAGCAGTGAGGGCACTGTTCCCCGATGTTGCATGACATTAATAAAAACATATAATAATGCTCGGCAGCAGTTGTCAGCAAAATTGGGGGGCAGATTTACAAATACTGGCGCATCACTGCAAATTTGCAGTAATTGTGCGGCACACCATGGGGCAAAAATGGCACAGATGCGTCACGCATCTGTGCCGTAAAGGCGGCGCATTGCTGGAGTTGCGGCGCAAGCGCGACGCAGCTCCAGCAATGCTCTGGGAGGGCCTATCTGTCTAATGCTTCGTCAAGCCTTATGCCTGCTTCAAGCAGGCACAGGGATTTGACGCAGCATTGGCCTAAAAGTGACTGAGTGAAATCTTGTAGATTTCACTCAGCCACTTTTAGGAGGCGTTCCTGCACAGGAACGCCCCCCCACCCCCCTATGCCGGAACTCCTCCTTATGGTGCAGGGCTTTACAACGTGACGCATCTCCCAGATGTGTCACGTTGTAAATACCTCGCACCATGGCGCATCTTTTGTGCCGCCGCTGCGCCACAAAAGTGACGCAACAGTGGCGTAAAAGAGGCTCAAGGGGCTTATAAATCTGCCTCTAAGTTGCCAAAGATGTTTCTGTGACCAGGTTTGACTCACTCCTAACTTACTACTGAATATCTATGAATAAGTCACGCCTACACACAGAAAAAAGAACTTTAAATCAGTCCCTACGACATTGACAAACGAAACAGCTGAACGTCCAACCCCTGAGTCCCTCACCCAACACATTTAATTAACCCTTTAAGTGGTCCCTTTGTTTAATAAAGTTCAGGTTCTGAATCTATCTGGAAATGTAATTGTTCTGGATACTGTTATGAGAGAATAGCAGCAGCATTAGTGTTCTCATGAGTGATGTCACTGACTGTCATGAGGGATGTATTTTGTGAGGTCAAAAATAGTGCTGTAGCTGCTGAATTTCACTGGTTTTGTACGAGTGAAATTTGAGGCTAACTAGAACACGTTTGTTTTTTTCTGTGAACATATTTATATGATAGATTTACCAGAGTGGCAGAAGCCACTCTGCAGTTAAAGTTAGGGTGACCAGATATAGGGACTTTTTGTATGTTTGTCCATTAATAAGTTTGCAACCGTTTGACGAGTGGGTGCAAAAAAAGGAGGGGTCCCAAAATGGGGTTGAAATCCAATACATTTTCTATGGATCTTTGTATTTCACATCCGTCACCTTGATTTTTATTAAATCTGCAAGTATTACATATTAGGGGGCACAGATGATTCTGGGGGCAAGGCACATAAGTAGTTAAACATTTTTTCAACTTAGTGATATCTTGTAGCACCACTGTACAACACAATCAAAATATTCCCTAGCAGTAACCAACATAAACCTCTCATGGGGCAACATTTTGCCTGCACTTTCAATTGGTTGTCACAAACAGCTGGTGCTGTCATCTATTCTAATGGGCACTATGGTTCTGTCTTGCTGGAACCATTTGCATGATGTTTTCAGCACACAATCAGTGCTTAGCCCGTAATTGTATTACCTACCTACGTGAAAACTAATGTGCGTCTTCCCCTTTATTGCCACACAGAAACTCGAATGGAATAAGTGAAAAAAATTGTACCTTACAAATTACAATAGATCCGCATGTCTTAGCGCACATGCACACATGGTCCTGAAGAAAGCCATCCTGAGCCCTCAGGGCAGCATTGTTGTTATGTCTGAAACAGATCAACCATTTAAAAGGATGTCAGAGGTCACTAACTCCTCGCCAGACATCTACCACTGTTTTTACAGGTACTCAATCAGGCTTTGAAGCACAGGTTTCTCGCGTGAGACCCCAATGATAAAGACTCACACCAACTAGGCTGGTGAGTGAGGGGTCTTCAAACATATACACCATTAAACAAAGGCATACCAATTACAAAATATCAAAATAATTAAATCTTCTTACTTCTGATTGCCACTCTTTTGTTATAGTTAGTATTCCCAGAGATAGGAATTCCTTGAATTTAGCTCTCTAATAACATTTCCACCCAGTTGACAAATCACCACAGAACCTTCCAGACCTATAGCATTTTCTAGAGTTTGAGATGATGAAAGTTGCTGTGGTGAATCATTAAGGAGGTGTAAAGATAAAAGAGTGTCCCAAAATTCCTTTTCCACCAATGCATGTTCTATAGACTATTGTCTTTGATGTAGCACAAAAACAACTGAATGGATTTAAATAACATTTGGCAAGATTATACATTATGGTGCAGAGATTATGCGTTTTGGGTACTGCAGTTAAGTAGGGTAAGTATTGTTTAAGTCAAGAGGCATTTAAACTTAGTGATATCTGCCACTGTGGTACCTTCACGGAATTTCACAAACGTTTGTGAAACTACTGTAGTACATGTCCGTAAACATATATAAAAATATAAATACATTCCCTTACCTACTACCTCATTAGTTAATTCGTAGGTCCAAATCCTATTACCACTTTAGTAAAGTGGTAAATGGTTTGGGACCTACTACTTACCTATATCTAAGATCCTACCACTAAACACGGCTAAATAATAGTAAAACTAGTACGGCTGCCTTTTCACTCTTTAAAAACAGCTACTACCCAAGTATATACTGGCTTGTCTTTACCATGTACCATTGTATACTGCAAAGTTATCACAGTATATCATGGTCCAAAATATAACTAAGGTGTAGCTGCATTATTGGATTGCAATACACTTGCATTAGTCATAGTGACGCATGGGTAACGCAATACTTAAGTCAGATTTACAAAGGAACCCAAGGCCAACATGCGTAGACTTGCGTTGGTTGGTAAACCTAGAGAAACACGGCAGCGTAATTCGCTGTTTCAAGTTACTCTGCACACCATAATCTACATTGCTGTTAAATTTCACATACATCTATATACCACACCACTATACCAAATCCACTATACACTATTCCACTCTATACCACTCCAATCTATGCCTCTCCACTGTATGAGACTCCACTCTACGATATTACACTGTATGCAATGCCATTGTGCGCCACTCCAGTCTACATTACTCCAGTGTAAGCCACTCTACTGGATGCTACTCCAGTATACGCTTCGCACAAAGTGCCCCATACAGTAAGATAGTAGGGCAAAGAGAGGAGGATGCTGACACCCCCCTTTTTGTCCCCTTTAACTCAGCCTACTGTGACAGCAGATCCCGACGTAAACTGAATCGAAGCAGCTCAAACACAGCTGTCTACTTACGTGACCGGGACTCTGCTGCAGGAGGAAGCTAAAAGTGGTGCCGTCCCTTTAATACAGACACCGGAAGCAGAAGGAGGCGGGATCCAAGCGACAAGCCAGGTGGAAGACGCCAATGAAGCAGAATGAAGGAGACGAGAAGCCAAGGCGCTGTTTGTCTGCGGGACATGCAACTCACGTAGAGAGAGTGACTGGAGCTGGGGAGGTGAAGACCCAGTGCCCCACCACATTCCCGGAGGAGCGTGGCTCTATCAGATGCGTGGCCGGGTTCATAGTTGGTTGAGGTCTGCTCGAGGAAACAAGCAAACTTAGAGTGGGAGCAAGCTGGGAGGAAGGGTGGGGGTGAGGAATCACGAAAGAAATCTTGAAAAATAACGAAGGGAGCAAATACACTGGTGACGGTTGGGTGAAAGTGAGCAGTTAACCCCTCACATCCCCTACCACAGTGAATAACAGGGGCAGGTTAAGACAACAGGAAAAGACAAAAACAAAAGACTTATCTGGGTCCTGTTTTCTTCCGAGGGACAACGGCGGGGAACAGGAACATTCCAGAAAGGTAACGAAGATCCTGAAAAAGAAAAAAGAGAAGACGAGTTTAAAATTGAGATAAAGAGGCCACATAGAAAAACTATGACATAATGTACAGAATCAAATGAAATACAAGGAAAGATACAATTAAGAAGAACGTATATCTCTTCTTGTACAACCTCAGCTAGTTATGCTAGCTCAATTGTCACAACGCTATTCCACTCTACCCAGTTCATCTGTATGCCACTCTACTTTACTCTCTTCCACTGTATGCCACTCCACTCTACAACAATCCCCTGATGCTATTCCACTGTATGGCACTCCACTGTATGCTACTCCACTCTATGCCACTGCAGTGTATGGTACTCCACTCCATGCCACTTTACTCTACGCTATTTAATTGGACCCTACTCCAAAGTATGCCGCTTCTTTCTATGCTATTACACTCTATCTCATGCCACTCTACGCCACTCAAGTCTACACCACTACATTATACGGCACTCCTCTATACGCTACTCCACTATACACTATTACACTCTATGACACTCCACTGTACAACACTCGACTTTATGCCACTCCGCTCTAAGGTATTAAACTGTTCATAATTCCACTCTACATTAGTCCACTCTACGCTATTACATTGAATACAACTTCACCCTACATCACTTCAATGTATGCTACTTTGCCATACACTACTCCAGTATATGCGATTCTACTATACACCATTCCATTGTACGCCACTCTCCAATATTTTATTCCACTGTATGCCACTCCAATGTACGCTACTTCACTCTTTGACACTCCAGTGTATGGAACTCCTCTCTACCCTACTTTATTCTACAATGTTCGATTGAACCCCACTCCAATGTATCCCACTCCACTGAATTATATTACACTATACCGCACACCACTGTACGCCAATCAAGTTCACACAACTCCATTAAATGCCACTTCACAGTCCGCTATTATTCCGTTAACTGTTGCAGGGATTCTGCTCATACACAGAACTGTGCACAGAGACCCAGGACCTCAGTGAATTGTGGTGGACCATAAAACTCACCTCAGTACCTAGAACCCCTAACCGACTAGCATCAGTGTCTCATTAGCTCTTCGTCCTATGGCAAAGGTACCAATGATTAGACAACCCAGAACATGCGACTTAGGTTACTCTCAGGAATGGTGGGAATCAAGAACACTCTTTCATTTTATTTTCATACCTGTCCACAACATGGGTAAAAAGTGACACGATAAAGTTTAAAATGTTTATTTTAACAACGTGCTCTAAGATGCAATATTTTTGCTAACATAAGCAGGCATATGATTAAAAATAATACAATCAGCATTTTTACAATTCCATAAAACACAAAGGAAGAAATCATATTATAATGATAGTGGAAACAGGTCCCATAGTGCCTTGTATGCCACCCTCCCTAGCTAGGAACACAGGGCCAGATGCAGGTAACCAAATACCGGTCGGTAATGGCCGAAAATACCGAATTTCGGCTGTTACCGACCTGTATTTGGTGTTTGAGATGTAGGGGCCACAAAATTGTAGGATTCGGTAACTTTACAGAATCGGTAAATTTACTGAATCGGAAAATTTACCAAATCGGAAAATTTACCGAATCAGTAAAATTACCGAATAGGTAAAATTACCGATTCGGTAAATAAGAAATGGTAAAAATTACTTTTGAGATGCAGGTAACCTCTAAAATCCTGAATTCACATGAAATTCGGTATTTAAGAGTCTATATTTACCATGGATTCAACTCAGGTGGTAACCAGGTGCAGGCTATAAAAAAGGGCCTAAAATACAACTGTTTGACCAGAATGGCTGCATTCTACGTGATTGTGAGGCGGCTACGGCTCCAGGCAGAAGGAGAGAGGGTCTGGAGAAGGGAGGAGCAGGTCTACAGGTGGCAGAGAATCACCCTATTCCAACTGACTGAGCCAGAGATCATGCAAAGGTACAGGCTACACCCCCAAACCATCCTGGAGCTGATCAGGGACCTCCACCCACTTTTGGAGCACCCAACCTCAAGGGCGCACGCCATCTCACCCCATGTGCAGGTGCTGTGTAGCCTACACCTGCTTGCCTCTGGGAGTTACCAGAGTGTGGTTGCTGCGGTAGTTGGGGTGTCCCAGAGCTGCCTGTCATGTTTTTTTAGGAAATTCCTAGAGGCCATGATGCAGATAATGCATTATTACATCAGCTTCACTGCAACGCATGCAGAACTGCTCAGGACCAAGAGAGACTTTAATCAAATAGCACATTTCCCCAACGTCATTGGCTGTATTGATGGCACCCACATACCAATATGTGCACCTGCGGCCACAGAGTACATTTATAGGAACAGGAAGTCTACCCACACCATAAATGTACAGGTAATCTGTGATGCAAAGTACATAATCATGGACATAGTTGCCAAGTTTCCTGGAAGTACCCACAACTCATACATCTTTCAAAACAGTGGAATATACACACGCCTGACAGTGGGGGAATTTGGCGAAGGATACCTGCTAGGTAAAACACTGTGTGACACTCCCTTGATACATATTGCAGATGTATGTGTATGTGTGGATGAGTAATGTCTTTTTCTGTTACATATAGGGGATAGTGCATATGGGGTCTGGTCTTTCATCCTTACTCCCTTCCTCAACCCTTCAACCCCCAGCCAGAGGAGATACAACAGGGCACACAAATCTACCAGGAACATTGTGGAGCGCACCTTTGGGCTGTGGAAAAGCAGGTTCCACTGCCTCCACAAAAGTGGAGGGGCATGCCAGTATACACCAGTGACCTGCTGCAAGATGATTGCAACCTGTGCAATGTTGCACAACCTTGCCATGAAGAAGGGCACTGAGGTGGAATTATCTGATTATGAGGACCATGATGACGAACAAGCACTGCCTGAACCCAACACTTCTGGAGAAGCAACACCAACAGATGGCAGACAGAGACCGGAAGAGATCACACACACCTACTTTTAAGTAAGTAATGAGACACAGACAAGTGGAGTATGCACCCAACGTAGTTTAATTTTGTCACTACGCAGGTTTCTAAAGCACAATTGTGCAACACAAATAATATTAATTCAATGATGTCAGTCCTGGGTCACTTCCCCATTAACTGAACTACTCATTTGCGTCCACGCCTACCACTGCCAGATGTTTGTGGCTGGCTGTCTTCACTTGGTGTTTGGGCTGTTGCCTCACCGTGGCTCCTGCTGCTCCTCCGTGTCTCTACGACATGGGTACTTGCCATGCTGCTCCTACTTGTGCTCCCTTCACTCTCTGGCACATCCAGAGCAGCACTTTGTGCTGTTTGTGCATTTATCAGCACCTCAACAGCACCTGTCATCCTAGAAATGCCCCTAGACACCTCATTACTATTTTGCATAAGTCCCTCCTGCATGTTTATGCATCTCCTGCATAACAGAGAAGTGGCTGTGGCCAGGCGGTTGATGGCTTTATTTTGTTGCTGCGCACACTGCTTCTCCTTGCGCCTTGATGACATTTCCTGATCTAGTTTGGTGCACAGAAGCTGCACCAATTGTGACATATCACGCATCCCTGCAGCCATCTCCTTGTTGACATCAACTAGTTCTCTGATGCCCTTTCCTATGTCTTCCATGTTGTTGTTTAGGTTCCTCATTTGGCGTTGGACAGACATGATGGCCTTTCCCTGCATCCTTTGTATTTTGACCATGCTCCCCTCCAGGCCACGGAACAAACCGGGACCCTCCACACGTGCAGCTACACTGCTTTCTCGGAGCCTGCGTTGTCTGGTACCAGTACGGGCCACCTCTGCACTGGACTGCAGTGTGGCAGAGCTACCTTCCCCAGGCAAGGTGTGTGTGTCTTCCCCCTCCATGTCACCTGCTGATGACTCCATTTCCAATAGTGGGGCAACAACATGCCTCCTGCTCTGTTGTGATGTAGGTGTTGTCACAGGCAGTGATGCAGGCATTTCTGGGGATGACAGTAACAGAGGGGATTGTGTACGTTCTGGGGACGCATGCAACTCTGGAGCCATTTCTGTGTCTTGGGATGGTGGGCTGTGTACTTGGTGTACCTATGTCCTCTGATACATTCTGTGCACATGGACCTGACTCCTGACTCTGATCCCTCTCTGGTGCCGTGCCTTCAGTCTCCCGGGAACGCCTGCGAGATGTCTCACCTGTTGACATATGAGCGTACATTAGCTAAGCACTGCTGCCTCACAGCCACTACAATTAAATAATTTTCACTTGAACAATGTACATGTTGCCTGCGCTTCATTCTGTCTGGAATCATTTCCCTAACTTGGTTGTTGCTGTGCTCTATGACATGTTTTCATTTACTGACTACATGTCCCATAATGCATTGCTCCTGTATAGTGCTAGCTGTACTGGACTGGGGTTCACTTAGCCACATATGGTAAAGGGAAGGATGTTGGTGTGGGGGGGGATTGCTGTGCATGCGTCTTACCTTTTCTGCTGGCAGATCTGCTTGAGCTGTCTGCATCTCCCAGTCCGCCGACGCTTTCAGGTTCTATGGTTGAGCCCACTATCTCCTCCAGGTCAGTTAGGGGGGGTGCTGGGTTCTTCCCTCCACCAGTTTTACTTGCCTGCTTGTGGTGTTCTGCTTTTTTTTGTCAGGCTCCTGAGGTCGTACCACCTCTTTTTAAGGTCCTCAATATCTCCAGGAGTCACTCCAACTGCATTCACTTTTTCTTGTATATCAAGCCAAATTTTCCATTTGGCAGATTCAGCAGCTGTGAGGGACTGCCTCCCAAACAGTTTTTGGTGCTCCTTCACCAATTCCTCAACAAGGACCTTCAGCTCCATGCTGCTGAATTTTAGTTTCCTCTTCTTCTCTGGCTGATCTTTGTCTGTGCAGCTTGCCATTTTTCAATTTTAAAAGTGCACACAACTCTTTGTGCTGCTCAGGGACTCAGCTCAGCTCCAACTGCCTCTCCAGAAGCTTCTAATTAGTTGCAGCTGCCTGTGTAGCTACTTCCTGGTAGGGAGGGGGAGGGTGGTAGCACCTGATTGGCTGCCTGATTCAGTTTCACTTTTGTTTGCTTTCCGATTCGGTATTTACCGAATCGGTATTTACCGAATCGGTATTTCCTATTCATTCCTATGGGCCAAAAGGCCCTTAGTAATGAATGGGGAATACCGATTCGGTAAATACCGATTCGGTAAATACCGATTCTGTAAATACCGAATCGGTAAATACCGATTGGCCAATTCCGAATTTTACAGATTTTTACCTACATTGCATTTACCGTCTCATAAATACCGAATCGGTAAAATTCGATATTTAGGAGTCGGTAAATTTCAATTACCTACATCTAGCCCTAGGTTTTATATAATAATAGAAGGTCTTTTAGGCTTGAATGGGGAACCCTATACCTCCAAGATCAGCAGAGGTGAATCACATCAGGATCTGCAAAAGCTCTCTCTCTCTGGAAATTGATTTTCTCCAAGTGCTCAAATCATGCATGCAGTGCAATATTAAAGGCGCCTGAATTTCAGCTATCTGCAGCTGCATGCATGTTGTGTCTAGAGCATGAGCCGATCAGCCCGAACAACACCTAAGGCTTCAGCACTCACTGTGCAGACTAAGGTCGATATGGAAGTCTAGGGTTGTTGAAAACAAGCCATTCTCATGTGAAGAAATTCATGCAGCCTAAAATACAACAACAGTTACATATAGTGTTGTGTGCAAAAGCAGCAAAAAGGTAAAATGGCGTTTAAACTTCTAATAAGCCTATGCTAACATAGCAATGTGCACAAGCAGGGTCCTGCCTTCACTACAAAACAACTCTACTCCACGCCAGTCCACTCTGCGCTAATACACTTTTTGCAACTCCACTCTACGCCTCTTCTATAACATTCCATTCTACGCCATTCCACTGTATGCCCCTTGACTTTATGCTATTCGACTCTATGACACTTCACTGAATGCTACTCCACTGTACTCCACTCCATTCTATACTATTCCATTGGACACCACTCCACTGTATGCTATCACACTCTACCAAATTCCAGTGTATGCCACTCCATTCTATACCGCTTAACTGTACGCCATTACACTGTATGCTACTCCAGTATATGCTTTTACGCTATATGCCACTCCACTGTATGCAAGTACACTAAACACTATAACAATCTAAGCCACTACACTGTATGCCATTCCAGTCTATCCTACTTCACTCTAGTCCATTTCACGTTATGCCACTCCACTGTACGCTACTCCACTCCACACCAATCCAGTGTACTTTCTCTCACTCTACAAAACTCTATTACACTCTATGCAACTCTATTAGACTCTACTTCACTCTATCCCCGTACACCACACAGTCCAATTTGTACTTGACTCTATGCCTGTAGACTCTATTGTACAACACTCTATTTCACTCTACAACAGTTCCAACAATGTACGACACAGCACTCCACTCTACTGTGAGACCCCACTCCAATTTATAACATTTTCCACAACTCTCTGCTGTGCCACTTCAATGTATGTCACCCCACTGTATGCAAATCTACTGTACCACACTCCCCTCTGCGCCACTTCACTGTATACCACTTCACTCTACACTATTCTACTCTATGCCAGTCCACTCTTCTGCACTCCACTGAATAGTATTCCACTGTAAACTAGTCCACTGTACTCTACTCCACTTTACGGTAAACCACCCTATGCCACTACAGTGTACCTCACTACACTCAATGCTGCTCCATTGTATGACACGTTCCTCAACTCTATTTAACTACCACACTTCATGGCACTCTATGACATTCTATTCCACTCTATCAATGTACACTCCGCTGTCCAACTCTACACTGCACTCTAAGCCCGTACACTCCAATGTACAACACTTCGACTATATAACACTTTTCTATATGACACCTTACTCCACTCTACTGTATGAGACCCCACTCCAATTTCTAATAGTTTACTACCAACGCTACACCAGTACACTTCATTTCATGCCCCTCTACTCTATGACACACCAATACACCCTTTTGTAATATACTCCACACTACATTACACCACTCCACTCAACTCCATTCCCCGGTGCGAAAATCCACTCTACACAGCTCCACTGTTTCACACACTACTGCACTCCATGCAACTCCACTCTACAACACTCTATTACACGCTGTGCCACTTTCCAACATTTTATCTTTGTATATACCCCTTCACTCCACTGTACAACACAGTAATATACTGTATGCCACTGTACAAAACTGCACTGCACTCCACTCTGCAATACTTTTGCTCACAATACCCCACTGTACACAACTTGTATGCCACTACACCCCATTTTGCTCCAATCAATCAATCAATCACTCAATCAATCAAAGATTTGTAAAGTGCGCTACTCACCCATGAGGGTCTCAAGGCGCTAGGAGAGGAAGAAGCAGCTACTGATCGAACCGCCAAGTCTTGAGAAGTCTCCTGAAGGTCAGCAGATCCTAGGTTTGTCGCAGGTGGGTGGTGAGGATGTTCCATGTCTTGGCGGCGAGGTGACAATTTGATCTGCCGCCAGTGGTCATTTGGCGGATGCGTGGGACGGTGGCGAGGGCGAGGTCAGCGGGGCAAAGCTGGCGGTTCGGGGTGTAGAAGGTGAGTTGCTTTTTGCGGTATGCTGGGCAGGCTTTTTGTAGTGCTTTGTGAGTGTGGGTGAGGAGCTTGAAGGTGATCCTCTTGTTGACCGGTAGCCAGTGCTGGTCTCTCAGGTGGGTGGTGATGTGGCTGTGACAAGGAATTCCAATGATGAGGTGTGCGGAGGCATTTTGTATGTGTTGAAGTCTTTTCTGGAGTTTGGCCATGGTTACCATGTAGAGGGCGTTGCCGTAGTCCAGCCTGCTGCTGACGAGGGCTTGGGTGACTGTCCTTCTGGTTTCGGTGGGGATTCATCTGTAGATCTTGCGAAGCATACGGAGGGTGCTGAAGCAGCAGGAGGAGACCGCGTTGACTTGCTGGATCATCGAGAGCGTTGAGTCCAGGATGAACCCTAGGTTGCGAGCATGATTGGTGGGCATTGGGGCAGTTCGTAGCGTGGCCAGCCACCAGGAGTCGTCCTATGCGGAGGGAGTGGAGCCGAGGATGAGGACTTCCATCTTGTCAGAGCTCAGTTTCAGGCAGCTGTTCTTCATCCACTCTGCGACAGCCTTCATTCTCTCGTGGAGATTGGATTTGGCAGTGGCCGGGTCCTTAGTGAGGGCGAGGATCAGCTGGGTGTCGTCGGTGAATGAGATCATGTTGAGGTGGTGCGCTCGGATGATGTTGACGAGAGGTGCCATGTAGATGTTGAAAAGGGTCAGGCTGAGGGATGATCCTTGGGGTACGCCACAGGTGATCGTGGTGGCTTCAGATCGGAAAGGGAGGAGGTGGACTCTCTGGGTTCTGCCAATGAGGGAGGAGGTGATCCAGTTCAAGATTTTGTCGCGAATCCCTGCATCGTGGAGGTGTGTGTGCAGGGTGTGGTGGCAGACGGTGTCGAAGGCGGCCGAGGGGTCTAGGAAGATGAGGGCGGCAGTTTAGCCGTTGTCCAGCAGGGCCATTATGTCGTCGGTGGGGACGCTGAGGGTGGTTTCAGTGCTGTGATTGCTTCGGAAACCTGAGTGGGAGGAGTCCAGGATGTTGTTCTCCTCTAGGAAGTGGGTCAGTTGTCTATTGGCGATCTTCTCAATGACTTTTGCTGGGAGCAGGGAGATGGGTCGAACGTTCTTGAGGTCCTTTGGGTCTGCATTGGGTTTCATGAGTAGGGCGTTGATCTCGGCCTGTTTCCAGCTCTCCGGGAAGGTAGCAGTCTTGAAGGAGCTGTTGATGATCTTCTGGAGTTGGGGTGCGATGATGGAGCTTGTGGTGTGGGCAGGAGTCGATAGGTGAGCCGAAGTGAGTGGTGTTCACGATTTTGATGGTGTCTTCGTCATTGATGTTGTTTCAGAGGGCAGGAAGTCATTGTGTTTGGTGGGCATTGAGAACGGGGTGTTGGCGAATGTCGTCAATGACTGGGTGTCGAAGCTGTCATGGATGTCTCCGATCTTGCTGTGGAAGAAGGTGGCCAGGGAGTCGCTGAGTTCTTGTGATGCAGGGATGTAATTGGAGCTGGAGCTGAGGGTGGAGAGTTCTTTCACGATGTTGAAGAGCTCTTTGCTGTTGTGTGCATTGTTGTCGATGCACTCCTTGAAGGACGTATTTTTGGTGGATCGGATGAGTTGGTGGTGCTTGCGTCTGGCGTTCTTGAGGGCTGCGTGGTGAAGGACTGGGTTTTTCTAAGACCCAGCGGTGCCAGGGATAACACCTAAAACCTTCGTGGGTAACCTGTTCCGGCGTACAAATGACAGAGACACGGGACACTTCCTTCGGCGTCAAAGATTCGAGGTTTATTACTGCAGGGAACACAGAAGTCACAGGAAGTACAACGTGTGCAGGTTCGAGGAGTCTGTTTCAAATTGTATCTGGGTATCGCTCTTCTTATACAGTTTTTGAGCATAGGATAACATGGTGCACAAAGGATTACAACCTGGTTCCCATCGTAAAGATCATAAGGGGTCGCTTTCATGTATTCAAGGCCCGGAACATAATTACAGTAACATTTGGCAGTTCCCAACTGTAAAAGTACATCTTCCCACCATTAGTACATTCCGTTTGGCTGTAAACGAGTCGAGGAAGAGACAGAAACAGGTGCAGAGGAAGACAAGAACAGTGAACAGATCGAAGAAGGTGTAAAAGGGGGTGGTATCAGAAAACACGAGTTGCAGGCATCAAAGGGAACGTGCCTAATGAATGCACAACTGAGACAATAGACCGGCACGGCAAGATGAGCCTCAAGCGGGGCCATCTGCCTTACAGTGTCATCCCCCTCATCATAAAGACACCTTCAAAGGAACACGTGTCTTCCGCAGGAGTTTGGGAATCCCAGGGTCGTGAAGCGGACAGTGTCCGTTCGCTGGCTACTTGAGGGCAAGAAACAAAATGGATGCCGTATCTAAGATGGAACCCGTGGGTTCAGATGAAGAAACCCACGAAACAAACGAACGGTTTAGGTTAGCACAGCGAAAACGCGTGCACCCACTAAACTCGTCATTTGCGGTTCATAGATACCAGACTCAACCATATTCGTGCGAGTCGAAAACACCACTTACAATTGTCACGGAACCTCAGACGCTCCTTTTGCCCTCATGTAGGCAAGCACTAGTCGGAATCAGAATCGATCTCGATATTCATCAGACCATCTAGATGCTGCTGCAACATAATTCTATCCATCAGAGTTCCTTTGGTAACAGGCGGCCGCCTTATACACGTCGTAGCACAGAGGCCACATAAGGCAGGACCACACTGCACACAAAGGCAACACGTGAACAGGAATGCTACAACAACCCCAATGATCATCAGAATCTTCCAACCCCAAGTCGACATTAGGCCCCAAAACCACCCGAGAAGCGTTCAATCCCCTACGTCCACGTGTATGGACTCAGAGATCTTATGCAACTTCGAGATGGCTTGATAGACAGTCGGAGCGTTGTCTGGAATGAATATACAACAACTCGAATGGATCACCTTACATACTCCACCTCGATCTGCTAAGACAAAGTCTAAAACCATACGGTTTTGTAACGTCATAAGCCTATCCGCCTGAAGCTCTGCTGTGATATTACCAAGGGCACTGGCAGTGATATTAGCTGTCGATTCCACCACTCGAGTCAACTGTCTCAGGTTCCTACTATTAACCATAGGCCCCCAAAACGGCAAGAAACCCTTGAAAAAGTCTCCTGCCTCTTGACCGGCCGTGTCCTCTTTGCTAATCACGCCCCTCACAACTCTGGTCTTGTGATAATCGGAGGCTACTGTAAAAGTCGGTGGTAACAAGTTTGCAATATAACAGGTGCCCGCGAAGTCAAGGGGCAACCATGTATATGCACGGTCGTAACAGACAAAGTACGTACCCTTGGCAGTCAGGAGAACAGGGGAAGAGAGCATTGGTAAAACATACGTCTCAGAGCAAGCACTCTCCCCAAGGTGAGCTCTCGGGCTTCGGCCATGGCCTTTTAGACAGAAATTACCAAGGTGGGGTACGATCCATATTGGAGATGAGCTTCTAAGCTGTCTATCGCCCATGAGCACACTATATTCAGCCTCACTCAGATCCCTATAGGCTCGCACCTCTTCCTCTGGGATGAGCGACGGCTCATAGATATCCCTTTCTAAATCAGCAATCGCTATTGCCAAAGACTTATGGTAAGGACCGGGACCAAAGTGTGGAGAACGTGGCTCTCGATTGGGGTAAGAATCTAGTGCGCTTCGAAACATTGTTTGGAATGCTCGAGCTGAACCCTGGGAACTCTAAGGAAGGACCAAGTTCGGAATTCCCTTATCGGGGGTATGTGGCATTAAACCACACACCCAACAATTGGTAGTGTTCATCACCAACTGATGCTGATGAAGGAGCTGAATGAAAGAATTGTTCATGAATTCCGCACGTCTAACCTGCTCGTGTTGGGGTAAGATGTGGAAGGAATGAGGAGAGACAGTGGAGGTAAGTTTAGGTTCAGAAGAAGGGGTAGGTGAGGCAGAAGGCAACAATGACTGTATCATGTAATACACCCCACCCACCAATAACGAAGAAACAGTTAGGAATAGGAGGAACACCTGAAACATGAAGCATTTTGTACGTGTAATTCTGCGCAATTCGAATCTTTGGGCCTGAGCCTTTTCCAAGTCCGACAGCTTCGAGAAAGCCATCCTCTAAAACCGTCCGCAACGTTCTTGACGCACTTCGTTCTGTGTAGCAGTAGTCAATCCCCAGGAGTTCCTAGGAATCGACGGTCTTCGACCTAGTGTCAAGACCTACTAACCAGAAGGAAGTACCCGCGCGGACCTACGGTCTACCCGGATGTAAGGTATTTTAATCAACAATATATACAAAATCTCCTAGCTGTGGAAGCAAAAACACATACGTGGAAAAAGACTCAAAATTTACAAAATCACAATTATGCAAGTGCATTCAGACTGGATAGTGGCAATGGGGTAACGTGGATGTCAGGGAAGAAAGCAAAGATATTTTTATTAGTCTCTAGTATTGGAGTGAAGAAAATATCGGCTTCTCCCAGGACGAGTCTGTTCGTCAAATAATTGGTCCGATGATGACACAGAGTTCTGTTGACCAGTCAATTGTTCAGATCTTGAGTTTTGTGATGACAAATGTTCAACAATATCGTTCTGCTGCACTGAGGTATCTCCGACAGGCTGAGCGTCGCTGAATGGAACAAAGTTCGGTACAGTCTCAACTTCAGACGAGGCGATGCCCTTCCTTACCCACGAGTCCGCTGGTAAAGGTATAGGTACCTTTTTCGTATGGGTGGCATGCACCCAGTGCTTACGCCCCTCTAAACGAACAGCAGTCCTCGTGGCAAGGAGCACCTGGTAGGGTCCGGTGAAACGAGGCTCAAGGTTGCGCTTTCGGCCAAAATTCCTCGTCACGACCCAGTCTCCGGGCTGGAGCTGGTGGCCTGGACCCTCCGTCTGCGTCGGCAGTGCTTCAAAGACCTGTTGGTGAATTAACCTCAGTTTAGCATCAGATCATGAAGATAATCGATCACCATTGGGTACTCAAGATCAGAAAACACACTGGGTCTAGGGACCCCCCAAACATTGGCAGGGCGGCCGAACACAATCTCATAGGGACTGAGCCCTACTCGGGAGTGTACAGTCGCCCTGGTTGACAGAAGAGCTAAGGGCAAAGCGTCAGGCCATGAGAGACCAGTCGTAGCCTGAATCTTTGCTAGTTTCAATTTAAGGGTGCCATTATACCCTTCAACCAAACCTGCTGACTGGGGATGGTTGGCACTGTGGAATTTTTGTGTAATTCCAAGGCCCTTGCACACATTCTTCATCACACTCCCCACAAACTCACTTCCGTTATCAGACCATACAATCCGTGGCATTCCATACCGAGGAAAGTATTCCTTCAGTAGGATTTTTGCAGTGGACAGAGCAGTGTTGTCTTTAAGAGGGTAGGCTTCAATCCATCGGGAGAATGCGCAAACCACAACTAAAACGTACTTCAAGTTATTGCATCGCTCCATATGGATGAAGTCTAGCTGAATCACCTCAAAGGGACATGAAGGGGGAGCAAAATGGCCAGGGGGTATAGGAGTTCCCTTACCAGGATTGTACATCATACATATCATACAATTCTTAACCAATCTCTCAGCACACTTAGCGATACCATCATTCTTCCATACAGGGGACAACAACTTGCAGATACCTTTCGCACTAATATGTGCCAAGCCGTGTGCCATCGTCACAACAGCTAGCACATACGCATCCGGCAACATCCACCTCTTATTCTCCGACAAATCAATCCAGCAGCCATTCGCATCCAACTTTCCCGTACTCTCTTTCCACTTCGTCTTTTCAGTCTCGGTGGCCTCATTCTGAATCGCTTTCACACTCTCAATAGAGTCCTCACACATACCAGTTTCTGCAGGCCACCTGACCGAACTCGTCACATACATTCTAGTGCTAAGATTTCTGGCAGTCTCCTTAGCAACTTCATCAGTGTACGCATTGCCACGACCAACATCATCCGTCACCTTACGGTGTGCACTACATTTAATAATCGCCACCTGCTCGGGCAATGTAAGTGCATCCAAAAGATCATTCACAAGTTGTCCATGCTGAATCTTTGTACCATGTGACGTCATAAAACTTCTCTCTCTCCACAAACGTCCGAAGCTATGAGCAGCACCAAATGCATACTGGCTGTCCGTAAACACATTCACCCGTTTCCCTTTCGACAACACACACGCTCTAGTCAAGGCAATCAGCTCTGCCGCCTGTGCAGAATTCTGATTCAATCTCACAGTCTCCACAACCGTACTCAACGTCACCACAGCATACGCAGTCGTCACATCACCATTCGGCAACTTAAAACACGACCCATCCACATACAAGGTACCATCGGGGTTCTCCAATGGAGTGTTTTTCAGGTCCACACGACCTTTCGTTTCCTCCTCAGTTCGTAAGTAGCAGTCGTGGGGTGCTACCTCATCTGATTCCATATTGATTGGCAACAAAGTCGCCGGGTTCAGGGCATTACAACGCTTTATTTGAATGTGACTTGCCAAAAGCGTCAACTCATACCCAGACAACCTTGCACTCGTCAGATGTTGGGTTTTCGTACGATTCAAGAGAGTGTCAACTGCATGCGGAACCATCACCGTAAGCATATTATCCATGACCAATCCTGCAGATTGTCGGATGGACACCGCAGCTGCCGCTGTTGCTCTCAAACAACTCGGCAATGCTCTAGCTACCGGGTCCAAGGTCGAGGAAAAATATGCACATGGACGCTGCTTACCACCGAATTGTTGCGTCAAAACACTCAACGCACAACCTTCCCTCTCTTGAACGTATAGTGTAAACGGCTTACTGTAGTTAGGGGTACCTAACACAGGGGCCGAACACAACGCGTCACGTAATTCAGAAAAACTTTTCTGACATTCTTCCGTCCATGGTAAAGGAGTTGGAACATCCTTGCACGTAAGAGCCACCAATGGTTTCGCTAGCAATGAAAAATTTGGAGTCCATTGCCTGCAGTATGACGTGATACCTAAAAAGGCAGGCACATCTCTTTGAGTTGTTGGCACAGTCATTCGAGCAATCGCTGCAATTCTCTCTGGGGTCAACCTTCTTCCCTCCTTTGACAATAAGTGACCTAGATAGGTTACTTCTTGGCAACAATATTGCAGTTTAGAAGGTGACACCTTGTGATGTAAGTCACAGAGATGCTGCAACAACGACACCGTAGCAATTTTGCAAATGTCCTGAGTGTCCGCAGCCACCAATAAGACATCGACATATTGGATCAAGGCCGCACTGGCTGGCAACGCAAACGCATCAAGTTGACTCTTCAAGGCTTGGCTGTATATTGATGGACTCTCACAGTAGCCCTGAGGAGCGCGTTTAAACCTAAAGCTGCGGCCACCTAGAGAGAAACCGAAAAGGTCCCTACTCTCCTCAGCAATCGGAATGCTGAAGAAAGCATTCTTCAGATCGATCACTGAGAACCAAGATGCAGAGGCTGGAATCAGAGTCAGTAGAGCCGTAATGTCGGGCACCACAGGGAACTGAGGAATCACAATTTTATTCACCTCCCGTAAGTCGATGACAAAACGGTAAACAGGAGGCTTTGATGGATCAGTTTCAGAATGGGCAGCACAGGGCTATTGCACACGTTTCCCCGAGTCTCCTCGATAACATCTTTCTCAATCATATCGTAGATGATCGCTAACAGCGCTCGCTCACCATCAAGGGAGATACAATACTGGGGAATACGTGGCAAACGCACATTAGATTTCAGGTGAACAACATAAGGGGAGATGTCAAGCAGACCCACGTCATTGGGACCTGTAGCCCACAAAGATGCAGGAAGAGAACTCAATTCCGGTGGAAGCTTATCGATGGACAAGTACATAGGAGAGATAACTCTCTCACCCAACGTAAGCTTCACTCCCGCAGGAGAACAATACAAAGTCGCATATAGACGTTTCAGCAAATCCAGGCCCAAGAGATTTTCACCACAACCAGTAGTCAAAATCAAAGGAGCTTCCAGCTCACGAGGACCAATTGTAAGGGACAAAGGGCGTGAAACCAGATTGCTAACAGGGGCGCCAGAGAATCCAACGGAAACATTTGTTAAGCCAGACAAAGGTGCACCAGGGAGTTTCGGATGCATGATGGAACTTTTCGCTGCACCAGTGTCCAACAGAAAAGGCTCAGCGACGCCCGAGGTGGAAACTGCGACGTAAGGCCCTCTCTGATCAACCGGAACTGATACTACTCCCTCTCCTTGCCTATGGCTGTCCTAGTAATTACCGTCGTCAGTGTTCTGATCGACGTAATAATCGTCCACATTGTACTGTGCAGATCTGCCTTGCGACGATCCACGCTGATCAAAACAATTATTAGAATCAGAAGAAGTATTGGAACGATCATTGTGAGTACCACGACCCCTACCACGTGAGGCCTGTTGAGGACCACTACGACCTCCTCTAGATGAATTACCACTATTTTGATCACGCAAAACTGGACAATCAAATTTCAAATGACCCTCGTTTCTGCAATAGGCACACTGATTGTACCTCAGCGTAGATCTCTGCGAGGAGGAGTCATTTCGTGATTGCGACCTATTCGACTGAGACTGCGATCGATTCCGCTGTTGCGAATCATTCTGATTCGAACGTGGAGGATACGCTTGTTGCAACAACACTTTCGTTTTGAGCTCTTTCGTCTTTTTGTCTGCACGATCACTTTCCTCTTTCTCCCTATTCTCATAGTATTGGGCCATAGGCAATATCTGAGCAGAAGTGGAAACAGCCCACGCACTCTCTGAATTCCTTAATTTGTTGCTTAGGTCCGGCAACAAATTTGACACGAATTTGTCCACGAACAATCTCTGGCCTCCCTCCGTACCCATATCTTGACCACTATGATCAATGAATGCCTCCTCAAATCTAGTAAAGAAATCAGAGACACTCTCATCCTTCTTCTGTTTGCAGGCAGACAATTTGTCCCAATTCACTTTCATAGTTGGCATAAGCGTTTTCATAAGAGTTATTATTCTCTGTGGGAGATTGGTAATCAGCTGTTCGGGCTTAGCCCCACCAACTTGCAAGGCATCCGCAGCAAGAAGTGCAGCCCAGTCACCGCCTAATTCTGCCGCATGATCTTCATGACGAATCTTTGCCCATACCGGTTGCGGTACGACATTGCCAAATAGCATATCGATGTCGGCAAGATTCATCACTGTCGCATCCACTAGCTGAGACAACTCTTTATAGTAGCCAGCAGGATTCTTCCGAGGGTCAGGCAAAGATTGCTTCACCTGCAAGACTTCCGATCGCTTCCATGGGAGGTGTATCCACACTCTCTGGAAGAATGGTAAGATCGGAGGGTTAGCACCAGGGTCACCTGGCATGTACACCAGTGGGACTTCGCGCATGGGATACTGACCAGGCGCTGCTGTCAATCCCTCATTTTCATCTGAAAACAGTGCGTGAGGCGTCATAGTAGGACGAAGAGACAGTAGCTGTTCGACTGCACGTCGAACATTGCTACCCACAAGTATTCCGCTCGAAAACTGAAGCTGAAGGTCAGTCAGAGCAGTCAATACATTGTCAGGTGCATCAGCCGATATCACATCACGTAAGAACTTACACATTTCTTCAAACACGAATCTTTGTGTCGGCTCATTGAATTGAGAGAACGTGTCAGCAACCACACGTGGAGGATTCCTAAGAGGGTATTTAATCCAGCTTGTCGCCATATTAATCAGGGTATCATGCTCCCTACCGCCAGGAAGCTGACTCCGTAGTTGGGGAGCATTAGAACCAGCGGACCCAAGAACTGGTCCAAGAGAAGAGAAGAAGTTGGCAGCAATATGAGGAATACGCCGCCCAACAGACGAGGAAGAAGAGACAAGCAAGGGGGTAACGATAGAAGTGTCAGAAACAGAAGGAACAGCAGGAGTAACCAAAACAGTAGAAGTAGCGGGAGCAGGAGTGTGAGGAAGTACAAGTGGGGGAGCAGTAGGGACAGGAGCAGGTAAGGGAGCAGGAACAGGTGGAGGAACGGGAGCAGGTTGGGGAACAGGAACAGGAGGAACCACAGGAACTGCGGTACCTTGTGCATACGGAGGTGGCGACTTTAATAGATAGGACAACAAAGGGTCCTCTACTGCTTCCTCTCCCTTCTTATCCGTACCCGTCGGTAAAGCGGGATAACATTTATCGATAGTCATGCGTTGCAACCTATCAAAAACTTCCTTTTCCTTTTCCTCCTTATCACGCTGAAGCTGCTCTGCATTTTTTTCCGTTGAAGCGATACCTTCTCTCTTATCACGTTTAAGCTGCTTGATTTCTTTCTGCTTGGCTTCTTTCCGCCACAACCGAAAGGAATCAAACATGGCCGGCCTTGCTTTTCTTTGGAACAATTTAGCTTCAAGATTATCTATTATCGGGGCCTCAAAACTACCATGAGGTGGCCAACTAAGGACACCGTCTTTTTTAGTGTAACGAACCCAACACTCATTGAATGTAATTGGACCCAAACCGTGTCGACTATACAACTCATAATTTGGAGTTCCAACCGGAGGTATCGGACACGAGTCCTCCAGTCGGGAATCCGCACCACAACTTCTAAAGCAACTGAACAGAGTACTACAGCCAGGCATCGTGCACACTAACCAAGTTTCACAAACGTCAAGGGTTATAGGATTACAATATCCCTGCAAAGAGCAAAAACCCTCGGTTTTTGGCGACTGCAGACGTCAAATATCACAACAAAGAACAAAATACCAAGAACCACAAATGCAATGGAACCATGCAACAACTAAGCACCCACAACGAAGGACTCTGGGAGCGTCCCACAAATACTTAACTCAAAGATCAATGGCGTCACCAGGAAGGCCCGTCAATCGTCTCGCTGTACCAAGGTCTACGCCAGGCGCCAAAACAGGTCTACAGTCAGGGCAGCAGTCCGTCGCAGCCGTCAGGAGGCGGGGATCTTCGCGGGAAAAGTCGTCGGGCCACTTGTTTCGACAACAGGATCGATGAAGCAGGGTGCACCTTCCCTCGGAGATTTCACACGATGTTCCTCACGATCGTCGGGCTTTGGACCGGTACCGCTGATGCAGCCCCACGTTGGGCGCCAACTAAAGGACTGGGTTTTTCTAAGACCCAGCGGTGCCAGGGATAACACCTAAAACCTTTGTGGGTAACCTGTTCCGGCATACAAATGACAGAGACACGGGACAGTTCCCTCGGCGTCAAAGATTCGAGGTTTATTACTGCAGGGAACACAGAAGTCACAGGAAGTACAACGTGTGCAGGTTCGAGGAGTCTGTTTCAAATTGTATCTGGGTATCGCTCTTCTTATACAGTTTTTGGGCATAGGATAACATGGTGCACAAAGGATTACAACCTGGTTCCCATCGTAAAGATCATAAGGGGTCGCTTTCATGTATTCAAGGCCCGGAACATAATTACAGTAACATTTGGCAGTTCCCAACTGTAAGAGTACATCTTCCCACCATTAGTACATTCCGTTTGGCTGTAAACGAGTCGAGGAAGAGACAGAAACAGGTGCAGAGGAAGACAAGAACAGTGAACAGATCGAAGAGGGTGTAAAAGGGGGTGGTATCAGAAAACACGAGTTGCAGGCATCAAAGGGAACGTGCCTAATGAATGCACAACTGAGACAATAGACCGGCACGGCAAGATGAGCCTCGAGCGGGGCCATCTGCCTTACAGTGTCATCCCCCTCATCATAAAGACACCTTCAAAGGAACACGTGTCTTCCGCAGGAGTTTGGGAATCCCAGGGTCGCGAAGCGGACAGCGTCCGTTCGCTGGCTACTTGAGGGCAAGAAACAAAATGGATGCCGTATCTAAGATGGAACCCGTGGGTTCAGATGAAGAAACCCACGAAACAAACAAACGGTTTAGGTTAGCACAGCGAAAACGGGTGCACCCACTAAACTCGTCATTTGCGGTTCATAGATACCAGACTCGACCATATTCGTGCGAGTCGAAAACACCACTTACAATTGTCACGGAACCTCAGAGGTTGTCTGGTCGTGGCGCCACTGCTTCTCGAGTCTTCTGCAAATTTGCTTGCAAGTCTGGAGGTTGGCGTTGAACCAGATGGCTCTTGTGTTGGTGTGGCTGTTTGAGGGTTTCCTGATTGGGGCGAGGGTGTTGGCGCAGTTGTCGATCCATTGTCTGAAGTTGTGGGTCCCTGTGTTGGTGTCTGGGGGCTCGGATGGAGGGCCTCGGGCGAGGGTGATGATAAGCTGGTCTTGGGTGACTTTGTTCCAGCTGCGCTGTAGGATTTGTTGCGGTTCGTTGTGCACGGTGTGTTTCTTGAAGGAAAAGTAGATGCAGTGGGCGTCAGACCAGTGAAGTTCGGTGGTGTGACGTGGTTGCTAGTGGAGAAGATGAGGTCGAGGGGGTGTCTGGCAGAGTGGGTGGGTGTTGTGACAAGCTGTTTGAGTCCGAGGTTGGCAATCAAGGTTGTGGCATTGCTGCAGTTTGAGTTCTTGAGGTGAAAGTTCAGGTCTCCGAGGAGAATGTAGTCTGTGGAGGCGAGGGTGTGCGTGCTGATGAGGTCGGTGATGGAGTCGCTGAACTGCGGTCGGGTCCTGGGAGTCTGTAGACGAATTTTCCTCTGAGGGTGGTGTTGTGATCAACGTGGATCTGGAACTGTAGATGTACGGCCATGCTGAGGGTGTCTTTGGTGTTGGTCGAAATTCTGAAGGTGATCCTGTGGACAATGGCAATTCCTCCTCCTGGTTTGTTGTTTCGGTCCCTGCGGATGATCTTGTAGCCGTCCGGGATGGCTATGGCTATGTTGGGCGCCGAGAAGGCGTTCATCCAGGTCTCCTTCAGGAAGGCGATGTCCGGGGAGGATGAATCGAGCAGGTCCCAGAGTTTGACGGCATGCTTGTGGACTGAACGGGTGTTGAGTAGTATGCATCTGAGATGGTTGTGGTCTGCTTTGGTTGGGTGGGCCGGACATGCAGGTGTGCGCTGGCAGGTGTAGCTGCAGTTTCGGCAGGTGAAGAGTCCGTGGGTGAGCTTCGGGGTGGCTTGGATGGAGGATCGGCTGGCTTTGAGTGCGTGGAGAGTGTTGGTGTCATAGCGGCGTCAGGTCTTGTGGCGCTCGTGGGGGCCAGGGGGTCTGGCGCTGGGCGTGGTTCCAGGCATGGACCAGCACAGACAGGCTTGCCTTAGGCACGCCCACTGTACGACTGTGCAGTGGTTGCCATATGAAGGGGAGGAGGGGCGGGAGCAGAGGTAGGGGTGCGGTAGCAGGCCGAATTGGGGGGTGAGCTGCAGGTGTAGCAGCGGCGAGAAAACAATGCACAGCACACAGGGAAGCTAAAGTAAGTAGGAAAATACAAATGAGCAGGAAAAGAATGCAAGCACACAAGGGCAACGATGAGGGACATGGGGTGGCAACTGACAAACAGAACGGACTAACTGGTACCGCAGCACAGGGACGGGCTGCTGGCTCGAGCCCTGAACGGAGGGCACAGAGCTGGAGGCTGGTGACCGGCATACAGGCAAGCTGCTGGGGAGAGTGCTGACCTGGAACCAGTGGTCAAGGTATCACCACTGTACTCTGAGACAGTATTGCACTCCAATCCAATACTTCACTGTATGCTATTCCACTCTATGCCCCTCAATGCCATTGTACTCTATAACACAGTATGCCAACCCACTGTATTACACTCTACAACACTGTACTGTACACCACTCTATTTAACAAAAATAAACTACACAGTATGTCTCTCTGCGCTACTGTAGTCTACATCACTTTCCAATACTGTGCAACACTCCACAACACTCTACTGTACAACATAGTACTCCAATGTATGGCACTTAACTTGACTATAGTCTATGACACACCACTCCACTCTATGACGCTTTACACCACTCTACACTAACCGACTACTGTGTATTCCACTCCACTATACTCCACTCTACTACACTTTATCCCACTCTATGCCACTGTACTATAATCCCATCTACTCTGCTCCACTGTCCTACACTGTTCTCCACTCTATGCCAATCCACTCTATGTACTACTCTGTATGACACTCGACTTCTGTCTATGATACGCCACTCCACTATATGGCACGTAACTCCACTCTACAACACTCTCCTCCACTATACTTTACACCATCCACCTGATGACACTCCACTCAATGACCCTCTACTTCACCCTACCCCACTCTAAAACACTCAACTCCATTCTATGACAGTCTACAACACCCTACTCTACTGTTTGACATGCCATTCCACTGTACAACTCGCTTCTAGTCTACGATACTTGATTGCACTCTATGAGATAACTTGCCACTACACTATATGACACTTTACTACACTGCACGATACTGTACTACACTACTCTACCCCACTAGATTTCAATCTACCATGCTCTAGTCTATGACAATAGACTTTTTACTTCACTCTCCTCTACCATGCTGTACGAGATACCACATAACAACTCTCCACTTCAGGCACTGGACTCTACGATTTAAATATATATTTATTAAACATTAAAAAGAAACTTTGAGCCCTGTTAAGATATACTAAGCGTTAGTCCTCAGTCCAAATTTTACCTTCAGACTTAAAAGCTTTTCTGAAGGATTTTTCTCTTGACGTCGAGCAGTCCCCTCCAGCAGGCTAATTTTGATGCAACATCGCCAGATTGCTTCTCTGCGAGGCCTCAGTCAAATCCTGGAAGTTTGGTGCTCTGGAGCTTTCAGTGGGATGAACCTGAATTCCAGGCAATGTTGCGGTTGAAGATAGCCAGCTTGGGTCTCGACGTCGAGGCATTCAACTTATGGAGCTTTTTCCAAAAGTTGCTCAAACTTCTGGAACTTCTTTCTGAAGTTCCTCTTGGGGGTTCAAATTTTCCAAAACATAAATACAAGAGTATGAAATGTCCTTGTAGGTCCTTGAGATGTCTGGATTATAATTCCTACAATGCACCTGGCAAAATCCTTCACCGTCCACTGGACGCACTCCAGGATAGGGACTCTTGGTGCAGATGATGCAAGTGGGCTCTGTTAACCTGTAGCTTACAAGAGTCCACTCCCTAATCCTTCTTGAAGCAAGGCAAAGCCCTTAGGGCTGCAGTACCAGATTGTGCAGCAGGTGCAGTCCTTCAGAGTGCAGTCATTTGGGTGCAGATCCATATTCCAGCAGGGCATTATTTCTTCTCCTTGTAGTTGCAGGCAGCAGATCTGAGGAGCTATGCAGCTCTCCCATATTTATTTGCATTATATGGGCGTCAAACAGGGGGGCACCCCTGACTAATGGGATGCAAGGTGCCACCCAGGTGTATGACCAATTCCTCCAAGTGTTGCATATTCTTTTCCCACAAAAAAAAACATTCTATCAAAATACAACATGGAGAGTCTCTCCTTTGGGGTAGATCTGGCTAAGCCAACTCACTGGTTTGGCTAAGTGTCATTAACACACCCCTTCCAACCCCCTGACTAATCTAATTACCTAGGCCCTGTGAGGCTGGGGGTGCAGATGTGGGGGGGGGTCAAACTGTCATTCTCCCTATGAAGACCAGTTTGGCTCCCCCACCTTCTTCCTGTCTTTTGGCTTCTGCAGCTAAAATTCTCCACCCACAGGCAATCCATCGTCTACTCTGACAAGACAATTGACATCTCATGAAGCAGCTCAGCCTGGAGTAGGCCGACCAATCAAGGAAAGCAGCCTGCAAGGCCAGGCTGCTTTTAAAATGCCAGCAGGGCACACTCTACTGCAGAAAATCTACTGGGCCTCTAAACCTCCCTTCTCTGTTACGTACGAGGGACTTATAAGTAGTTTGAATCCCCCTTGCCTTATTTTTAAGTTTCAAGAACAACATTTTATTAAAAGAAGTTCAGATAAGGTAAGCATAACATATCATAAAAACATGTTACATAAAAATGAATTCAAATATTCTTAAAGAAAAGAAATAAGTATAAAGCATCGCAAAAGAGAAAAGAATGAAGGTATAGAGAAGAGAGAAAAGGAAGAGAAAAAGAAAAGAGAGAAGGAAAGAAAAAGAAAAATGCAATATGCTATAAGCACGACTAATAACTATAACAAAATACAGCTAAGAAGGTATATACTATACATAACAGTCACAATGAAAACAAATGTAATTCAGAAATGCAAACATAAAGTAACAACATGTATTAAATTTAAACAATATGGAACATCAAGGCATCCTCACAGAGGCTTAGAAACTTCTTGTTGCAAAGGAGAAATAGGTAAAGAATGGCTGGCACTATCATCAAACAAGGTGGTAACAGGTGCCCATAACATTTTTCGTTTCGTCACCATGGACAATGGATAAACAAAAGTCGTATCTAATCTGTGATTATAACAGACTGCATACCACCAGGCCTGATAAGATATTTTGGTAAAGTCTTTCCAATTTTTTGTAATTTGTTGAAAAGCAACTGCTAACAATAGATCTATAATTCTGGTACCCATATTGCAGGGTTTCCAAATAAGAGAGACACTCCCCAGGAAAATGTGCGAGATGGAAAAGGGGTGTGTGGAGAGAAACTTTTGTTAATCTAGGACCATACTTGCGTCCAAAAGGTGCGCACTAGGGAGCATTCAAAAAGCATGTGAAAAAGATCTGCTCCGGGCTTAGTACACGACCAGCATGAGTCCGTGACAGCTAGAAATTGCTTGCTTAGAGTGAGAGGGGAAAATAATAGGCGATTATAAATAAAAAGTAATGTTTGAGTTGCGCTGGCGGCTCTAGAAGATTTGCGTAGTTTAAGCCAAATTTTATCCCAGAGAGCAGTAGTCCAAGAAACTTGTAACTCTCTTTCCCAAGTCTCCTCCATTTGTGTTTTAAGCCTAGGTGAGGGGGAGGATAAAAGAGCAGCATAAATTTTGGAAGCCTTGGCACGTTTGAGGAGTAAAGAGTGCAAAGAAGGCATACTGGAGGGTATTGGATAAACAGGAGAAGGAGAAGTGAGATGGGTATTGTGAGCCTCTTGAAAAGCAGAAATTAACAAGGAATATTTGGTTCGGAAGGAAGAAGGAAAATTAAACAAAGAAGTAGCCGAAGAGAAGGAAAGGGGCCGACCATGATTATATAATTGGTGAACCCATATAAGACCACGTGATCTTCATGCCTTCCAAAAAATGGGCTTCTTATTTATCGAGATAGAACCATTATGACAAATGGGTTGATCGAAAAAGGAAGTGATAGGGAGCCCCTTGCCTTATTATACTCTAGGAATTTACAGGGGTCTGTCATTGCCAATTACAATTATATCTAACCATGTACTTTTAATCAGAGCACAAGCCCTCGTTCTGGTTAACAGAGCCCAGGGCACAACGAGAGTCAGAAAACCAGAACACAGTAGTCAAAATGGGGGCAAAAAGTGGGGGGAGTCTGCAAATATATAGGTCTGTTTCTCCTAAAACTGCATTGTCTGAAAATATTAATAAAGAATAGTTGTTAGTCCTCCATTTAAACATATAGCATTTTTATGGTTTTTAGACAAATGGGATCTCAGACCTTCCAAAAAAAGGCGCTCTGGGAATTTTAATTTCTTTTCTTCTTGATTCTCTTGTAATCAAGCATGGCTGGGGAACAACATCAATAGACATTAGAGGTAAAATCCAGTCTGAGTGGGTATCAAAAATAATTGCTCCACTTCATAAGTCAAAAGAACAGGCCTTGATACTTTTTCATGCTATTTCTGTATTTATTCATCACCTGTTGAAGTGTTTTTATAAGTCTGTAAATCACAATTTATTTAGCTCATGCTGTGGTACACTTTTGTATTTCACAGCGCAGTACTTCCTACGCATATGCAGTCTAGAAACAATAAATGTTGCACTTTCTCTGCTTGTTAAACTCAAAATATTTTCAGGTTTTATAAAAATGGCAATTGCATGATTTTGTTTCATACTCATGTAACCTGTTTAGACGCCTAAAGTGTTAGACCTTAATCACTTCATATGTGAATATATGAACAACACAGCAACTCAATTGAACCCCAGTGAAAACTGTTATGAATAACATTGGGGCCAATTACGATCTCGGTCAGAAAGCCTCCGACCAAAGGGGTCTATTAGGATGGCGGATAGATGGCCGCAGCTGGGCCGGCAGTGGGAACCGCCGGACCAGTAGCGGACATCCGCCGACGATCGCAACTTGGAAAATCACTGGTCCCATTAACATGTTGGTAACAACCGCAGCAGTGAGATTTACCGCCTGCCACTTTTCCGCCGGTACCAGTCCGCACGCCTGCCTAGCGGGAGGAACTGGATGGCTACAATGGTGCTGGTGCAGGACCAGACTCCGCCAGCTTGATTATGATGCCGGCGGTAGCCAGCCTTTCAGCGGCGTTGGGACCACCATCGAAAGGCATGCGGAGAATGTCTCTGGGGTCTATTCTGGTCCCCCAATGTGTTGGGGTGTGTGGGTGCACTGGGGGTACCCATGGGTACCCCCTTACATGTCCCTGTACCAGGTGGCAGACACTGTGCAGTGCCTGCCACGCAGTGCAGTGATATGCATGACATGCTCTTTTTCACATCGCGGCGGTGCTGACGGCAGCAGCAACCACTGCAATGTTAATGCCTGTGATCGCACCGCCGCATTCAGATTTCGACTGCGGAGCATGCTAATCAGACCAGCGGTTATGCCGCGGTCCTTACGGGTGGTCTTCCCACCGCCATCCTAATAGACCCCTTAGGTCGGAGACTTTCTGACCGAAATCGTTGGTTTCACTTCCGACCACCTAATTACAATTAAGGCGGTTGGAAGTGAAACGGACCAGTCATTCCACATGGCTTCCGATGGGCTCAAAGAGCCCGTTGGCCAGTCAGGACTGGCCCGTAATCCAAATGGACCGGATTACGATGCACGGACACAGACACTTTAAATGTATGAAACAAACCCATGAAAAGGTGAAGAATTTTTCGGGGGCTGCATTTTGGTAGTTAACCTCATAGATGCTATTAAACATTCCTCCCCAGTGCTGCGCTGTCCATTGGAACTAGTGCTGAATGGACGTCCAATGGTCGTGCGCAGCACTGGGGAGGTAGTGCTGCCGTCAGCCAATGCACCGAGGCAGCACTTAAGGGGTTAATGTAAATCTACCTGATGCATCATATGCATTATTTATAACATCCCATTCTTGGTGAGTGAGATGTTTTTTGCCTTAAGCTATGCCTATTGCAAAAACAACAGTTGATGGACAGAATGCAGAGCAATGTCATACATTCACCCCAATACAGAGATATGGGACTAAATCCATAATTATTTTGCACTCCACACCACCCCAGTTCAGACATCGCCATATGCAAATCCGCCTTGACCCTGTGCCCCATGGGACAAGTCCAGCGCGTACTACCAAGCCATGTCTTCCCTGGACCAGAATCAAGCATCCTAGGTCCGGTTTCTGGTTATCAGCTGTCATCAGCCAGGATAGCTTGACTCCACGGGTGTGGAGAGCACGGGACTCAGGTCTGAGCATACCCGTCCCAATCGAGGGTGACAATTGCAAAAACAACAGTTGATTGACAGAATGCAGAACAATGTCATACATTCACCCCAATACAGAGATCTGGGCCTAAATCCATCGTTTTTTTGCACCCCACACCACCCCAGTTCAGACATGGCCATGTGCAAATCAGCCTTGACTCTGTGCCTCATGGGAACAGTCCAGCCCAAACTACCAAGCCATGTCTTGCTGTTCAACCAGTGTTGGAAGGGTATGCCCAGACGTGGGTCCCGTGCTCACTAAGCCACTGGAGATAAGCTATCCTGACTGAAGACGGCTGATAGCCAGAAACCCGTCCTAGGATGCTTGATTCCGGTCTAGGAAAGACATGGCTTGGCAGTTCGGGCTGGACTGTTCCCATGAGGCACAGGGTCAAGACTGATTTGCATATGGCCATGTCTGAACTGGGGTGGCTTGGCGAGCAAAATAATGATGGATTAAACCCAGATCTGTGACTGAGGGTGAATGTTTTGCCATTGTGCAACATTCCGTCCATCATCCTGTGTGTTTTGCTTAAACTATGCCTAGGCAAAGGCTTGAACCAGATACAGCCTTCAGCTTAATAGGACCAATAATGTCCATGTTTTTCATTTAATAGTATGCGAGTTCTGGCTGCGACATTTGTTTTCAGAAATATATATTTTCAGTTGACTGCCACTTACATTCAGCAGCATTGACCTCAGCCACTCGAGTAAATGACAGAATATCCCAGACACATATCACAGCTGTCAAAGCCTTGATCGGTGCCTTTATTGTCAGAGTATTACGAGATTACAAGTAGATTGGCAGAGGCGAAGGGCAGAAAAATGACCTGTCAAGCACCCTGCAGAGGGCCAATGGCACGCCTGGAATTCAGATGCACCCTGGCTTCCTGCCCAATGCATTTACTT
Source organism: Lissotriton vulgaris (assembly GCF_964263255.1). Classification (NCBI taxonomy): domain Eukaryota; kingdom Metazoa; phylum Chordata; class Amphibia; order Caudata; family Salamandridae; genus Lissotriton; species Lissotriton vulgaris. Next base: position 108,665,899 of record NC_141694.1, read on the forward strand.
CTAGACAACTTCTGCTTTCCATTGTAAATTGGCTCCAAACAGCAGAAGAAAATGTAAACATTGCTTCTGATGGCCTAAATGCTCCCAACTCCAACAATGCCAGCAAAACACCTGCTGTTCAGGGGAATAAACATGTCAACTGTTGCCTAGGTTTCGAATGAAGCACCAGACAATGAGGCCGTTTCTGTACCCGGAGCAGCTGCGGTGTGTTCAGGCTCGGCTGAGGGTCTTAAACATCTGTGGCTCGTGCGCCTCATTTCCCGCAGAGTTTTCTAAGCAGGAAGCGCCCTTCTGTCGGAGTCGGGTGGGCCAGCACCGAGCTACCTGAACTAAAAGAACAGGGATTTACGCATGAAGGTTGTCACAAATTAAAAATGCACTGCAAGGGACGTTGGGGTTTGAAGGCGCTGCTGGTGAACTTTAAAAGTGGTGAAGCATAACGACAAACATGAGTGTTCCTGCTCATTTAAGCGCGGAGGTGGAGCGTGTTTATTGGAAGGTGGGTATGGTGGTTCCTCCAAATATTAATTTTGTGTAAGTTAGGGTGGTAAAAAGTTGAATTTTCACACCCATTGCAATTCTAAACATGTATGGACTCCTGACGGTGAGGAAGTGTGACAAACACCCTATTTGTGTACATGAACATAATTCTTCACATGAAAACAATGTTTTCCATGGAAAGAAAACATTTTGCAGTACTTTTCAGTAAAAGAGTGCAAATGCAGACGTTCTGCTCTGCGCATGCCAAGACATCATGCCCCTCACGTTTGTGAATCCAAGAAGAAAAATAATAATACAGCTGTACAAATCAACTCATTTTATCGGGTTGCAACAGTTTGATCACAAAAAGCTTGCACACACACAACTACGTGCATGAACACATGCCCACACACACACATGAACAATAGCAAAGCACACTTTTACCAAATGTAAGAACAGGACTTGAAAATGTGTGTTAAAGTGACTATGCCCACCTTGAGAACACTAGGTGTTAGGTGTTGTGCATTTCACTGCTGTATTTTATTCATTCTCCTCCTTGTAACTTAATTTCCTCTCTGATGACTATTGGTTTAGGCTAATATGTTGGGAAAGCTGCTTCTTTCGGTAAGTTCAGAGATTGGGGTCTCCCACCTTAGGATTTTGAACAAGGGGTACTGGACCCCTGAGGCTTGAGCCGGGGGCTGTTTATTTAAATTGTGTGCATTTATAATTTGTTTTAAACTCCGTTAGATAACTAATGTTTTTAACTCACCAGACCGGTGAGTTATCTGGAACTCGATCCGGCCCCCAGCGCAGCAGAGTCAGCGCTGACGCTGTGCGAGGCAGGGCTCTAGGAGGACATATTGGGGGAATCAGGGTTGGCGCTCGAGTTGTTGGACGACTCTCGCCCGCCCAGGTATATAAACTGATCAAATGCGCAAACGCGCTGATTGCTAGCATGTACTGGACCCCTGAGGCTTGAGCCGGGGGCTGTTTATTTAAATTGTGTGCATTTATAATTTGTTTTAAACTCCGTTAGATAACTAATGTTTTTAACTCACCAGACCGGTGATTTCTCTGGCACTCGATCCCGCCCCCAGCGCAGCAGAGTCAGCGCTGACGCTGTGTGAGGCAGGGCTCTAGGAGGACATATTGGGGGAATCAGGGTTGGTGCTCGAGTTGTTGGACGCCTCTCACCCGCCTCTCAACTGAATAAAGAGATGTTGTCACCTCGTCCGCGCAGCCGGCGGGCGCGCCAAAGGCAAGCCCGTCTGCGCCCGTCCGCGACAGGACAGGGCCAGGGGCCACGACCCCTGCCCATTTCAATGGCCCTTTTAGAAGATATAATTTCAGTGAGCTGCTCGACCTGAGACCTCCGGTAAATGAAAAATGTGACCATCTGTACGCCCCTTTGAATCTGCCCTCAAACTGTCAACATTGCCATTCTTATCTTAAGGGCACTTCAAACACTGAACCCTGGCACTCTTTTAGGATGTTTCTTGTAAATTGTAGGTCTCTACCCAAACATCAAACAGAAATATCCTTATTGCTTGATGAGCATAATCTGGACGCTGTCTTCTTTACTGAGACATGGTTAACTTCGTCGTCTCAGCCTGATCTCATTCAAGCATTGCCACAGGGCTATCAAATAGTTAGGGCAGATCGTACCTTTGGGAAAGGGGGCGGTTTAGCAATAGTGTTTAAAGATAGCTATACTTGCCGATGCTTCCCCACCCCAGTCCTGGACTGTGAAAGCATGTTGTTTAGTCTGGAATTGTCACCAAATATTAACTTTTCCGGAGTACTGGTCTACCGCCCTTCTGGTACGGTCAGACAGTTTATAGACCCCGTGCTCTCAACAGTTGCAGACTTAGCCGCCACCTCTGCTAAATTTACGCTACTGGGCGATTTAAATATGCATTTTGAAGATACTGGTGACTATGCTGCCCAAGAACTAATTGCGGCTCTGTCCGCACTACAGCTAACTCAACTTGTCCTCTCACCTACACCCGAGAAAGGGCACTTATTAGACCCTGTGTTTAGCAACTGCACGAACCTGGTGACAGTACCCTCCATTGTGCTCCCGTGAACTGACCATCGACTAGTCCCGTTAACCTGGCATATCCATAAACCTCCTGCCCTTATGACAGGATTACGGGATGCACGAAATTGGTCTAAACTACCAACAGATAAGTGGGATGATGAACTACAAGCTACAATACCTCCCCTTAGCAAAGATCCCACGGTAGCCAATGATACTTTTAACAACTGGATAACTCGCTCGTTGGACACTATTCTTCCAATGAAGACAACTCGGACCAAAAGGTCTAAGATCTCGGCCCCTTGGTACACTGATGAGCTCAAAGAAGTCAAACTCAAGTGCAAAAGGTTAGAGAGAAAATGGCGACTTGGCTACACCGATCTAGATAAAACCCTATATAGAAATTCCATCTGGGATTATAAGCTAGAGATTAAGAAGGCTAAATCTAGATATTATACGCAAAAGATTACTGAAGCTAGATCAAATTCCAAGGAAATTTACCAGATCGTCAAAAGTCTCACTGTCCTCCCCCAGCCCCTTGTAAACTGTGATAATTCACAAATTCGTTGTAATGAGCTGGCGGATTTCTTTTATAATAAAGTTAATCTTATTTATTCCGCTTTTCCAACTACTCATTCAACTATCCCAGTCACCACTCCCGCGTTCTCCAAACACCACATGATTGACAGTGTGTCACCTGTGTTGGAGAACTTCCCTTTGTTGCACTTGGACTTATTAGCCACATTAATGGCCCAGGTCAAACCGGGCTCTCCCAGCGATCCCGCTCCTCTAAGCTTTTTAAAGACTGTCAGTCATACCATCCTGCCGGTCATACTGAAGGTACTTAATGCCTCAATTTCCACCAACATAGTTCCATCGGCGTGGAAAGAGGCTAGGGTAAGAGCACTTTTTAAGAAGCCTAATATGGACACCAACAACTTCAGTAACTATCGTCCAATCTCCCTGCTTCCTTGGGCCAGCAAATTGCTGGAAAAATATATCAACAGCCTCCTGACCAACTTTTTAGAGAAGAACAGTCTGCTTGATCCCTCGCAAACCGGCTTCCGCCCCAAGCATGGGACGGAGTCCGCCCTACTGGCGGTCCTGGAGGAAACAAGAGGCATCTTGGATCAGGGAGGATCAGCGGCCGTCATCCTCCTCGATCTAAGTGCCGCTTTTGACACTGTAAACCACAAAATCTTATTGCAGCGCCTCCAGGACATTGGGATTCAAGGAGGAGCGCTGGAGTGGATTGGTTCATTCTTAACCAATAGAAATTTTCAGGTCTTTGAGGGAACCACTATCTCTACCAGCAGACCCTTGAACTGTGGAGTTCCACAGGGTTCTTCACTCAGCCCGACGCTGTTTAATATATACAGGCCGCTGGCTGGGATCGTCCATCCATATGGTGTTAAGATCGTGACCTATGTGGACGATACCCAGCTGGTGGTCTCTCTGATGCGGGCTGAAGACCCTGCGGGCACGATGGATCTGGTGGGCTGCCTGAGCGAAGTCAACAGCTGGATAACCCTGCCTTGTCTCAAACTTAATGGGGACAAGACAGAGGTCAAGCTGTTGGGTCGTTCTGCTCCATCTGCGGTCGACCAGATCTGGCCAGCTTGTCTGGGTCCCCCTCCAGTCCCCAAGGATGCTATCAAGAGCTTGGGTGTCTGGTTGGACAAGTCCTTGACGTTTGACCATCAAGCTGTTGTGCTATCTGCCACTTGTTTCGGCCTCATTAGAATGTTGAGGAAGATTCTTCCCTTGCTACCGTTTGAGGCCAAACAAATTGTTGTTCAAGGATTGATTCTCTCCAGATTAGACTTTGGAAATACACTCTATCTTGGAGCTCCAGACTTTACACTGAGGAAGCTACAGGTGATCCAAAACTGTGCGTCTCGGACCCTGCTTCAAATCCCCCGTAGGACCTCTGTTAGACCTGGACTAAAAAAATTGCACTGGCTCCCTGTAAGGGATAGGATTAGTTTTAAATCTCTCTGTGTTGCTCATCAGGCATTTTGGGAAACTGGTCCAGCAATTAGCCATCCCTTAATCACCCCCTACCTCCCCAGCAGACAGCTACGGTCTACCAATGCCTTCTGTGCCGTCATGCCAAAGTTTAAACGGTCCAGAGCAGGAGGTCGTTCCTTTTCCCTGAATGCGGCTAGGCTTTGGAACAGTTTACCCCTGTCTCTCAGGTCCAATTCAGATCCTACCTCTTTTAGGAAGCACCTGAAAACTTACTTGTTTAATAAATAGCTTTGCTTTTCTTTTGTTTCTGTCACTTGCCCAGTTGTCTATACACTGTTAGCTTTAGCGCTTGGACGCCTCTGGGCAGCTAATCGCGCTTTACAAAACACATTTTCATTTCATTTCACACTCCCTTTAACTTGCCTGCTTATCACATCCAGACAGCTAATACACATCCGGCATCGGAGCCCTGCACTTCCAGCAGCTCTGTGAGGACCTCTGCCCCAGGCGCGTTTGATCTGCGAGTGAATGGCATCAGGGCCAGACTGGGGACGCAAACCGACCCTGGCAATTGAGTTGGACTGGCCTCAGGAGGGTGAGGGAGGGGGTAGCACGTGGAAAGCACTGCAGCTGCTTTTGCAGCAGCGAGCCAAGAAAACCTGGCCCTGGTAACAAAACTTGCGCCCACCATGGCGGTCCACTTGGGAAACGCCCGGTGCCCGCTATGACCAGTACGGCCCTGAATGGCATTATTTAGCTGATCACCTGCTGTGCAGAACGTTATCAATGTCAATAGGGAACTTTGACTCCCACACCTCAAGGTCCCAAGGATTGGCACACTGGTTACAAATACCCAGGTCATTGTGCAATATTCCCCTGGCCCGGATAACGCTTTGATTTAATTAAAACTAATGACTATGTTCAGATTTGAGGAAGGTGGACTTGCCCATTCTCTTTTAATGGAATGTTTGTGAGCTCAAATGGGTGTTAATGTGAGCCGTGGGTGGAGAATTGGATGGAGAGCCGTTTTCCATAAAATCAAACCTATGCAGCTGAAACATAATCTTTAAATTAGGTGGCAACAGCGGAGGGGGAGAAGTCTATTGCCCTGAAGAGCGATGGAAAAAACAGTCTGTGAGTGAGGATGTTTTGCAACACAGGTGGGTGTGGTGCTTTTATGTCTCAGGGCCCAAAAGTTCAGTGCTGCCATTAGGCAAGCCCCGAAAAACCTGCATTTGTCTGTGAGAAGCGCCTTGACTTTGCCTGACCCTCAGAGTGAGGGTTGGATTGACAGCCGACAGATGCACTATCTGCGGTAAAACTTTGAAAAGAAATAGGAGGCAGAATATGTGGGCTGGGGGCCGAGCCCTGACGCTCCTATGAATGAGCCGCTGCTGTGGACAAGGGTTACTCAGCAAGTTGTAAGTTGGACTTCGAGCCTAAAAAACACGGAGCACAGCTTGCCCACATGGCGGGGTTCCCAAAGTGGAAGAAACTTGTAAAGAAATTGAGTATATGTGTGTGTAATGAAATGAATAAATGCAGACTAGGACGTTTTCATTATCCATCAATCAATCATAACATTTGTAAAGCGCGCAACTCTCCCGTGAGGGTCTGAAGGCACTGGTGGAGGGGTGCTGCTTGCTCGAATAGCCAGGTCTTGAGTAGCCTTCTGAAGGTGAGTAGGTCCTGGGTCTACCGAAGGAGGATGGGGAGGGTGTTCCAGGTTTTGGCGGTGAGGTGGGAGAACGTTCTGCTGCCGGTGGTCGCTCTTCGGATGCGGGGGACGGTGGCGAGGGTGAGGTCGGCGGAGCGGAGCTGGTGGTTTGGGGTGTAGAAGGTGAGTCGTCTGTTGAGGTATGCGGGTCCGGTGTTGTGGAGTGCTTTGTGTGCGTGGGTGAGGAGCTTGAAGGAGATCCTCTTGTTGACAGGAAGCCAATGCATGCCTCTCAGGTGGAGTGTGATGTGGCAGCCAGGAGGGATGTCGAGGATCAAGCGTACAGAGGCGTTCTCTATGTGTTGTAGTCGTTTCAGGAGTTTGGCCAAGGCTCCTGCATAGAGGGCGTTTCCGTAGTCTAACCTGCTGCTGACGAGGGCCTGGCTGACCGTTTTTCTAGCTTCGGTGGGGATCCACCTGTAGATCTTTCAGAGCATGCAGAGGGTGTTGAAGCAGGAGGAGGAGATGGCGTTGACTTACTTGGTCATGGAGAGCGTTGAGTCGAGGATGAACCCAGGTTGCGTGCGTGGTCGGTGGGTGTTGATGCTGCTCCCAGTGCGGTCAGCCACCAGGAATTGTCCCAAGCCGAGGGGGTGGAGCCAAGGGTGAGGACTTCCATCTTGTCCGAGTTCAGCTTCAGATGGCTGTTCTTCATCCACTCGGCGACGGCTTTCATTCCTTCGTGGAGGTTGGTTTTGGCGTTTTAGGGGATCCTTGGTGATTGAGAGGATCAGCTGGGTGTCATTGGTGTACGAGATGATGTTGATGATGTTGAGGTTGTGTAGTCGGGCGACATGAGCGAGTGGTGTCATGTAGATGTTGAACAATATCGGGCTGAGGGATGATCCTTGGGGTACTCTGCAGATGATCTCGGGGGATTGGAAAGGGGGGAGGCAGACGTTCTGGGTTCTGCCGGAGAGGATGGAGGTGGTCCAGTCCAGTGCTTTGTCTCGGATCCCTGAGTTGTGGAGGCATTGCATAGGGTGTGGTGGAAGACAGTGTCGAAGGCGGCTGACAGGTCCAGGAGGATGAGGGCTGCGGTTTCGCCGTTTGTCCAGCAGTGCCCTGATGTCATCGTTGTCAGCGATGAGGGCAGTTTCGGTCCTGTGGTTGCTGCAATACCCGGACAGGGATGGGTCTAGGATGCTGTTCTCCCCAAGGTAGCGGGTTAGTTGTCTGTTGACGGTCTTCTCGATTACCTTCGCCGGAAACGGAGGCAGGGAGATTGGTCAGAAGTTCATAAGGTCCTTTGGATCAGCCTTGGATTTTTTGAGTAAGGCGTTTATCTTGGCGTGCTTACAGCTCTCCGGGAATGTCACAGTCTCGAAGGTGATGTTGATGGCCTTGCAGAGAGGGGTGCAATGGTGTCACTGGCTTTGTTGAAGATGTTGTGTGGGCATGGGTCTGACGGAGAGTCGGAGTTGATGGAGTTCCTGATTTTGATGGTGTTGTTGTCTACGTTGATCCAGGTGAGCAGGGGAGCGGTGTGGATGGTGGTCATGAGGTCGGAGGTCTCGATGGCTGTTGGGACGGTCAGGGTGTTGAAGCTGCCGTGGATGTCTGCGATGTTGCGGTGTAAGAAGGTGGCGAGGGAGTGGCACAGGTCTTGTGAAGGTGGGATGTCGTTGCTGTTGGAGCTGGGGTTGGAGAGTTCCTTCACGATGTTGAAGAGCTCTTTGCTGTTGTGTGCATTGTAGTCTAGGCGGTCTTTAAAGGAGGCCCTTTTGGAGTCTCTGATGAGGTGATGGTGTCTGCAGATGGAGTTCTTTTGGGCTAGGTAGCTGTCTGGTGTCCGTTTGTGGTGCCAATTCTTCTCTAGTTTTCGGCAGGTTTGCTTGGAGGCCTGGAGGACCGCGGTGAACCAGCTGGCTTTCTAGTTGGTGTGTCTGTTAGAGGGTTTCTTGATTGGGGTGAGAGTGTTGGTGCAGTTGTCGATCCACTGTCTGAGGTTGCGGGCGGCGATGTCGGGGTCGGTGGGGTCGAGGGTGGTGTTTAGCTGGTCTTCAGTGACTTTGCTCCAGCAGTGGCAAGGGATCTGTTGAGTGCAGTGATGCATGGTGGGTTTCCGGAAGTGGAAGTGGATGCAGTGACGGTCGGTCCAGTAGAGTTTGGTGGTGTTGCTGAAACAGACGTGGGAGCTTGCGAGAAGATGGGGTCAAGCATGTGGCCGGCAGAGTGGGTGGGTGATGTGACGAGCAGTCTGTGTCCGAGGTTGGCGAGGTTGCCGATCAGTGTGGTGGAGTTTGTGACGTTTTTGTTCTCGAGGTGGAAGTTCAGGTCCCCGAGGAGGATGTAGTCTGTGGATGCCAGGGTGTGCATGCTGACGAAGTCGGCGATGGAGTCACTGAACTGTGGCTGTGGTCCGGGGGGTCTGTAGATGAAGGTTCCTCTGAGGGTGGTGTTGGGATTGGTGTGGATCAGGAAATGCTGGTGTTCAGCAGTGCTGAGGGTGTCGTCGGTGCTGGTCGAGACTCTGAGCGTTTTCCTGTGGACGATGGCGATTCCTCCTCCTGTTCCATTGGTGCGGTCCCTGAGGGTGATCTTGTAGCCGTCCGGGATGGCTATGGCGATGTCAGGTGCTGAGGAGGAGTTCATCCAGGTCTCCGTCAGGAAGGCGACGTCTGGGGAGGTGTAGTCGAGTTGGTCCCATAGTTCAATGGCGGGCTTGCAGGCAGAGTGGGTGTTGAGTAGAATGCATCTGAGGTGGTTGCGACCATTCTCGTGGGTGGATTGGCGGATTGGATGCTGGTGAAGCTGCAGTTCTGGCATGAGAAGGGTCCTTGGGTGCGCTTCAGGGAGGACAGGAAGCAGGTGTGAGATTGTCCGGTGTTGAGTGCGTGGAGGGTGCTAGCATCGTACCAGTGACGGTGTTGTGGCGCTTGTGGGGGCCATGAGGTTCTGGCGCTGGGCGTGGTCCAGGCGAGGACAGAAGCAGACTGGCTTGCCTTAGGCGCGCTGTTGGCACACACGCTACGCGTGGTCATGCAGCGGCAGCCATATAAGAAATGGTGGGAGGAAGGAGCAGCGGGCGGTGAATGGGCGGTCAGGGGGGCGGGGCCACAGAGGAGCAGCGGCAGGAACACGAGCGGGCGGGGGTACAGAGGCAAAACGGGGGACAACAATAACAGTGCAGAAAACGGAAGGCAAAAAACAACTAAAACTGAATTACAACTAGACAAGTTACAGGAGCAGGCACAAAATACAAGCACAAATTGCAAGGCTGAAGAAAGAAGGGGCAGTGAAACTACAGCAGCAGCAGCGAGCTGGAAGGCACTGACACACATGTGGTGCAGTGCCGCGTGGGGAGCGGCCTACCTGAAAACCGGGTCAAGGGTCGCTCTCCTCACCACACAGCGGCCGCCATATAAGGGGTTGTGGAAGGGAGGAGCAGCGGGCGGCGAATGGGTGGTCAGGGGGGCAGGTCCACAGGGGAGCAACAGCAGGAACACGAGAACGTGGGGGAACAGAGGCAAAACGGGGAGACAACAATAACAGTGCAAAAAACAGAAAGCAAAAACCAACTAAAACAGAATTGCAACTAGACAAGTTACAGGAGAAGGCACAAAATACAAGCACAAATTACAAGGCTGAAGAAAGGAGGGGCAGCAAACTTACAGCAGCAGCAGCAGCGGGCTGGAACGCATGGACACTCAGGTGGTGCTGAGCGGCGTGGAGAGCGGCCTACCTAAAAACAGGGTCAAGGTTCGCTTCAATATGGGGTTATGATTGCAGTGGCCGGGGAAGGAGGGATTATGCAATGCACATAATGATGCCATGGATTAAACCTGTCACACTGCTTCAGTACACTCAGATGTGAAAAAAAGCTGTTGAAATTCCAATGAGCAAAGTATGGGAATGCACCTGAATTGAAAAATGTTGCATTTTTTTGCAGGAAATGACATGCCAAACTAGTGAGAGCAACTGCTTATGCGTACAATGGTTCCTCTACCTCAATGCTTTGGCCACACAATTTCCTCCATGACCTGCTGAAATTTCGCACGTGTGAGTGATTTGTGCCCTATTACAATAATGGAACCCGGGCCGGATGTACGCCAGTACAGCGCGATCATTTTGATTGTGGTACTTTACGACGCAGCAATTACAACGCAAGTTGTTACAACAACTTGAGTTAGAGGGCGCTGGATTGTGGATTCATTTAATTTTCTATTCCAACTCCAGCCCACGTAACAGTATGGAAGGTGTTGGAATAGAAAATCAAACTATTCCTTAAGCAAGACCGCCCTCCAGCGCAAGTCGTAGTAACGACTTGCATTGTAATGGCTGCATCGTAAAGGTCGCGCTGTGTAAACACTGCGTTGTAAAGGATTTTTCCCACCCCGGCCATATTTAATATTTTTCACACAGGGCAGCAACTACATTTGGGAGGCTGGGTTGTGCAAGGTGGGACAAAAGTGTAGATCTATACCTAGTAAGAATGGCAGCTGTCATCCCCTGTGTTGGTCCCCATGTGAAGCACAGCCTTGCACCATCGCAGAGGTGAGTGTGCATTCATTGGCACATGGTTCCCACTGAAAGCACATCCTTCCAGTACGAATGCCTATGCCTTAACCATCTCATAAGGCAATTGTTACAGAGAAATGATCAGCCTACACCATTCATTGCATACAGATCAATGAAGTCATAAAGTGCACAGACTCAAGACACACAGGTTCCAAAACAACATCAAGCCCTGAAGAAGTCTCTTTCAAGAGATGAAACACGTTTGCTACATTGAAGAAAGAGTCGTTTAAGAAGATGTGAATAAAGGAAAGTAAATACCATTGTGTCACTTGTGCCTTTATATTTTTGAGAAAGCACAATGCCATATTAAATCTGGGCACCTATTAAGCTATTTGCATACATCTTTGCAGGCTTTTCTCACATTTTTTATGCATCTAATTTACAACAAAAGTTAGGTGATTTTGACTTGAATTTTGGCTTCTATGTAGCGTCACGGCATCCATTTTTACCACGTGTAATTCCGCTCTATTTTTCATTCCAGTGAAAGGTGTTTTACCCAGAAAAAAACAGTGTTCACATATTGTAAGTATGTACAACGCAAGAACATAAAGAAAGAAATGGAGCAGCATTGCATGGGGTACTGTTGAACTACAAGCTGTTTGAAGTACGAGCAAGCAGGGCAAGAAATGGTTTTCTTTCTTTGAACATTATGAATATAATAGGAGAATGTCAAAATTCTATGCCAAATATAATTTTAATTAACTCCGTGGGTAAGCAAGACGTAACCACTGTGACTGGATTAGTGTGGAATCTCTGAACTGAACGATACAAAGCAGTAGCATAAAAACTGCTAGATAAATGAGGAATGGGCAAAATCTGCCAGACTGCCAATTGTGCGGGTAGGGGGTGGGGGAGTGGTATTTTTAAACGGAAATTGTGCAGCATGGCGCTGCAAGCACTTTACATTGCTGGGCTGCGTCATTTCAAAACGCAGGGATGTGCCGTATTTACAAGAACACAGTGCATCCCTGTGTTTTCAATTGCAGTGCCACTAAAAAAGCTGCCTAGCACCAAGACAGACACGCTTGCATCAGAGTGCAAGGGTCTCTGTGTTACAGGGATGATTGTTTATGTGCAGGAAGGGACACCTGCAACCTGATGGTAAATGCATGTGTAGGATGGGGATGAAATGTAACATTCTACACATTCTATTGGATTGTCGAATTTTTTTAAGTTAACGTAAATTATTTATTCGCCCGATCTTTTCAAAGTATGATGTAAAGGCGCGCTTGCAAGCATGGGAGCTTCTTGCTGATATGGAAAATCTAGATATCGTGGATAGCCATTGGGAAATATATGCAGGGTGTATATAAGTTCCCTATGTCATTAGATGCTTAAGTGCAGGAAAGCGTATCGCAATTTAAAATGAAATATTACTGTTTTTTAAAATTGTTAGGAATTACGCTTTTAGGATAATATGATTTTAACGTTAGGAATACGGTTTTATAATATGTAAACCTTTTTAAATGACAATGTATGAGTTGTGGGTTAAGGACCAAATGGTCTAAATAAACTTTATGTTTTGAACTGAACTGAACCTTAAAGGTGATTTGCTCTTTCTATGTGTGCTGCAGAATGCAGCACACATAGAAAGAGCAAAAACGAGGATAAATAAAAGTATTTCTCCTCTTTGCGCCAATCTAATGCCTGCTATTCAGTGGCATTCATTTTTGGTGCTGCCTCAGTTTACAGATCCTTGTAAATCTGGGGCATCTTAAAAAAGCAATGAGTGTTGCGGTGGAAGCCCACAGCAACACCTAGTGCATGCCGCTTTCATGCAGATACCTGCGTGAAAGGGGATGATATTCACAAATTGGCGTTAAGCTACGCATTGTAGCTTAACGCCACTTAGTAGATATGAAGGGCATTGCGCAACCGTATTTTGGAAAAAGTGACGTTCCGGTGCTGCAATGCTCTTGTAAATATACCCCGAGGTCTGTACTATAAGTACTTTTTTCTTTAAATTGGTCTTTATTAATTTATACAGTGTACAACCCAGGAGGTGTTCCAGGAACAACACATTGGAGACATCTTAGTGGATCACAAACCATTCCCGTTGCATGCAGTATACTCAGCATTACATTTAATTTGAGGACTCTGGACCCCTTTTAGGTCAACCTGGAACACCTTTGGCTCATGTAGATCCTTCAAATAAAGTGATTACTAGTGTAATGCACCTGAACGCATTATGTTATGCAATGAGACTTCAAAATGCTCAAGATTTGGTACTGTTTCATCGGATGTGCAGATAATCTGACTCACTTACTGTTTGCCTGCTGTTTGTACAGAGATTTGAAAAACTGCTTCTTAAACCAGCTTTTTGGAATCATAAGACTGGGTGCAGAGCCAAGACTCTGGGATTACTGTTCGTTTGTCGGTGAGGTGTGGTAGGGTAGAAAATAGAAGGAAAGTCTGATAAGGAAAATTTGACATATCTATCTCTATTCAATAGGAGGTGGCCTTAGACTGCATATCTGTACACCTTTGCCCTGCTTGCACTGAGGAAATAGTTAATTTGAGTATTTTCGTCATGCACTGGCTGCTGTGTGTGCAATCAGATGAAAACCAAGGTCTTACTAACTCAAGGCTTAGGCGCTGGGGGATTTCTCCCACCCAATCCGTAGCTCTTTAGCTGCAGGGTAACACCAAAAATACAAATTCCAAAATAAATGGCTATATCCAGTTAAGTCTTGAATTTTAGAACCCTTTCAAATTTGCCACTGTGGGCTCACAGCACCTCTTCAAAGAGCTTCATGGTGTAATTGGTGGTGGCCTTTACAGCAAGTTCTCCATGTGCAAAGCAACAAAAGAGAGTGGGCTGCATTAAAAAATATTTTGCTATATCATGCTCTAGTTCATACTTTTTCTCGTAGCATCTATGCAGGTGCTTTATGGTAGTTGAAGTCATCTTTACAGTTTTCAATGGTGCAAATGGTACTGCATTTATCAATTTGTTTCATAGAAAATACCAGTGGCAGCTTGCAGAGAACGAGAGTGGAGAAGCAGGAGCAGGTGATGGCGGGGTGCAAAATGCAAAAAAAGAAAATGTTGTCTCCTCACTCCGTCTCTCCTCTGTCATCTCTCCTCCATAATCCCTTGTCATCCTTCTGCGGCTGGAACCAGGAAGCACACAAGCTCTCTCCCCTAAGCCAATCACAACACCTCAATGCAGTGTTTTGATTGGTCTGAATGCTGTGATTGGGCACGAAGACGGGCAATGGGAGCCTGGGCATGTTACTCACCAGCAGGTGTAAAACAGCCTGGTGGGGAACATGCAAAGTGCGCATGAATGTTTGGTCGTCTGTCTGGCTGTTTGGTTGGCTCAAGAAGGCCAGCTAAACAGTCTTGCACACTTGGTGTGTGTAAGCCACGCCTCCCCTTGTGCCACCACATCTGCCCCACCCTAACCAAGCCTGAATCAGCCCCCCAAAAAACGATATTAATGAGGTTATTATCAATTTATTTTTCGTTCTCTGATAGCAGTGGGGCGACACTCATCTGCCTTAGCAGGGGAGCCACCCCTGGGATAAACCTGCCAGTGTTCAACTTCTTCAGGTACTCATATTTATGATGATATTTTCCACATTGGCCAAAAAATATCTCAGAATTAGAATTTTCAGCATGAAACTCTTTGGCACATTTTAGACTTCAAACCTGAGGAATGAACTCCGCTCTGCTTGCGGAGTTTACAGAGTTTTCTGCACTCCTCGTTACGCCATCAAGTTGGCGAGCGCGAGTGAGGAAAATCCACCTTCCGGCAAGACTTTTCCTCATTCGTGATCGTCAATGTCAAGTTGCCGAGTGCAAGCATGGTAAATCAAACTCCCTTTAAGATTTCTGACAAACATCAGAATTTCTCATTGTGAGTGGTCAAGTATGTTTGAGTTGAGAAATATACTCGAGCAGCAGAAAGGAAGCAGCGCTGCCTGCGCTGTGCATGGTGCCGTTTGCAATGATTGCACACAGTGCGGCAAAACACCCAGTGCTGAAATTCACAGCAAACTGCATTTATCTAACACACTCCGCCGCTTGCAAGCTCCGCTTAGCGCGGCGGAGTTATATTTTGCACTAGGAACGCTGCAAACTCTTCCTAGTCTTAAACATTACTTCTTTGGAGTGCTTGTACTAGAAAGTGCTGTGGCATCAAATCATGGACGGAATGCTGAATAAAACAAACATTCACCCCCAGTCAAGAGCTCTGGTTTAAATTCATTGTTCTTTGCTCCCCACACCACCCCAGTTAGGACCAAGCTATATGCAAATCAGGCATGAACCTGCTCCTCATCGGTAACTGAGTCACAAGAAAACTGTAAAATAAAGATGAAAAACAAGAAAAGGGGCAGGGTAGAAACACCCTGACTCCCTAGGCCTGCTCAGGAGTTCCCACAAGGACCCACAGTCTCAAAAAGTTTTTTTTTTTTTTTAAATGTCCGAATTCCTGCTAGGTGCGCAAATCCGGAAGAAAGAATTAAAAAACACGAAGCACTGGCTTCCACGCTTTGTTTTTGAAAGCCCCTGGGTGGGCCAGGTCCTGGGGGCAATGCCAAATTGACACCTCCCGTGGCTTTATAATTTATTCAAGGGGGCATACAGCCCCCAGCAGCCCCAGTGACCGCCACCTCCCTGGGCTTCATTCAAATAAGGGTTGGGGCATCGTGGGCCCCCAAGACCCATGGACCACCTCCTCCCTGGGGCTTCATACAAATAAGGACGGGGGCCATACAGGTCCCCCCAAGCCCTGGTGAACGCCACCTCCCCAGGGCTATAATAAACAATTGTGTGGCGGGCATGAACCCCCTCACACTTCCCCAGGGACCACCACCTCCTCTGGACACTCTATATGTAAATACGGGGGGTCTGTTATGGACCCCTGGGCCCCAGGGACCACCACGCCCTGGGCCTTTGCAAACATTAGGGGGGCCATGCAGCCCCCCTTCTGGAAATCTTGATGGCCCTGGGGACCACCACCCCCCTGGGCTGGCTCCTGCAATGGTCCGGGATACCCACCCCCGGGATATTGCTGTTTGCTATGGCAGGGCGGGTGCTTTAGTTTATGGAATCAAGAGCAGGAGAACCTACTCTCACTTCCAAAAACCAAAGCAGGATTGCCTTTGCACAAGGGGAGCTGCATGTAATGCTGGCTCCCGCAGGAGTTGGGGAGCCGGCGGGACAGTGGTGGCATTGGGGCCCCCCAGGGTCTCCAACAGAGATGCCAGGCCCCAGGGAATCGGGTCCCCCGGGCCAAAAGTGGCCCAGGAGGTCCCCCTCTAATTAAAAAAAATTAAAACAGAAAGGCCGGCCCCGAGGATGGGGTCCCTGGGGCCATAATTGGCCTAAGGAGAGGGCCACACAGCCCCTCCTAAAAAAAAACCACAGGCTGGCCAGGCACCTGAGGATGGTGTCCCAGGGGCCAGAAGTGGCCAAGAGAAGGGGGGCAACGCAGCCCCCCTCCAATACTTTTTTTTTAACAAGGCAATGCCCCGGGGGATGGGGTCCCCGGGGCCATTATAGGCCTGAGGTGGGGGCCCAAACTGTCTCCCTCCCAAAAAATGTATAAACAATGCTGGCCAGGCCCCGGGGATGGGGTCCCTGGGGCAAAAGAGGCAGAGGGAAGGGAGGCTTTGCTGCCTCCTTCCTTTTCTTTTCTTTTTTAAATGCTCAGGCCCTGGGGGATGGGGTCCCTATGGCCCAAAAAATAGGAAAAGAAGGGGGCCACACAGCACCCCTTCTACAAATATTTAAAACATAGAAAAGCCGGCATCCTACTGGAGGCCCCGCAACCTCCTTGCACCACTCTGTAAACGCATCCCCCTGGCACGTTCTAAATTGGGACAATAAGTCCCCTTGAATACTGAGGGTCCCTTGGGGGCAAATAGCCCCCAAGGGGGGTTGTACAAAGTGGCCGTGGCCTCGGACCACCTCTCTGCAGTCCAGCTCTGTGGTGCTTACTGGAGATACCTGGTGGGCTAGTTGGCCCCCAGGGACCCTCAGTATTCAAGGGGACTTAAACCCCCAACTTAGAACACACCAGGAGACAGGTTTGAAGAGTGGTGGAGTGTGGGAATTACTGGAGGTAAGAGGTAAGAGGTAGAATAGTTGCCCCCTAAAAAAACCAGCAGCAAAGGGGACTTCAATCCCCATCCAAGAGCATGCCAGGGAGCATGTTTGCAGAGTGGGGGTAAAGGAGGCATGGCCTGTTATGAGAAATTAGCAATCCTGCTGTGTGGTACTTTCTGGAGGTTATAGGAGGAATAGTTGGCCCCACGGATGTCCTTGGGGTCCAGTACCCCTCTTGTTACCTCCAGTAAGTCCCACACAGTAGGATTGCTAAGCGTCTTCAGAGGCCATGCCCCCTTTCTCCACCAATCTGCAAACGTGCCTCCTGGCAGACTACGGGGTGGGGGAGGAAGTCCACTTTACTCCTGAGGGACTTTGGGGGCCAAGAAGCCCTCCTGGTACCTCCTGTAAGTTCTACACAGCTGAATCCCTGAGCGCTGTTCCGAGGCTCAGCACCCTTTCTCCACCACTCTGCAAACGCATCTACTAGTTAAAAAAGTGTTTGCAATGCAATAGTTTTCGCATTTGCGAGAGTAAGAGCTGTTGGCGTTGTAAATGTAAAAGTTTTTTACTACTGTTTTTTGTAGTGAAGTGGAATTATGTAGTGAATCGTGCAGTGAGATTATGTAGATTGAAGGTATGTGTTATTTAGTGTTTAGGAATTATGTAGGGTGGGATTATGTGTTATGGAGAGTAATTATGTGGTATGCTAGTCTTTGTTGGGGGCGTGGCTAGACCGCCAACGAGAATGGACGCCTGAGCCGTGAGCTCCGGGCCGATCTCGTTTTTATCCTGCTGATAGGACTCCTCCTGTGGTGTCCCTGACCCTGAGCATTCTTTCTGGGGCCAGCGGACGGCTTGAGCGGCCCCCGGGCGGATGGTGGGAGAGGCCCCGCTTGGGGACCCCGGCCATCTTGTTTGGGCCTACAGCCAGAGGCGAATCCCCGGCCTCAATTGCACCTGAGGCTAACGTGCACAGCCCACACCCAGAGGGCACCTGGAGGTCTTGCCGCTTGGAGCGACCTGATGGAGGCGGGCACTGGCAGCTGGCGGGCGAGTTGGTGGGGCATCTTACAGTGGCCCTGACCGTCCCTGCGCTGCCTGGGGGTTAATTGTCGCTTCCCCGGTCTGGAGTGGTGGAGCGGCCTTGGGCGGGAGCGGACGCCTGGACCCCGACCTGGAGCGGTGCCGCTTGTGGCGCGAGTGCCCCCACGCATCCGGTGGACGTGTTGCAGAGAACTGGGGAGGCTCGGCGACTGGCCTCCACCACGGGTGGACCCCTGCGGATTCTCCTGTCTAGCACAGCAGGAGACGCCAGTCTGAAAGCGGCAGACCTAGGGGAGGTAGGCCCAGCGGAGGGGCGCTGGCAGAGCAGCATGGTGCTATGAGCACTGATGTTGGTTGGAACCCTGTGGAGGACCGGGCTAAGACCGACAGTGCTTAATGGTGGAGTCCTGGTGGACCCTGGTGGTACAGCCACGCCGGAACCTGAGAGGTGGGTGCTTTACGCAGACGCTACACAGGACAAAGCGCTCCTGCAGCTTGGATCGGGCCGCCTGCCACAGAGAAGGTCCTGAATTTGCGGAGGGCGGGCGTCAACTGTGGTACATTCCCGCTGCCGCCTGGGGCTGGGGCCCGGACTCGTGCAAGCAGGAAGAGAGGCCTGAGGGAGGTGGATAGGCCCGCCGGCGCAGCGGCGACAAAAGAGTCTCACACCTGGCGGACCTGCGAGGGGGGACCGGACCCGGCGTGGGGCTGACACGGGGCCCTGCTGTGTTGGCTCCTGTGAATCAGGTGTGGACTACTCTGGAAGGGGGTAGACTTTACAGGTGGCCTTCCCCCGAAGGTAACAGTCGCAGACTCTGGAGACCCACCACGATAGGAGGTTGCCACTTTCCTGGCCATTCTACATAGGAGGCAGGCAGGGTGGTCTTCCTGCTCGCTCGCCCTACAAACACTCCAGGGGTGACGTGCGCGCACTCTCTGCCCCAGCGTGGGGCGCCTGAAGGTGCTGGGGCATTGGTGTTGGCGCTGGCAGTCGGCCGTAGAGCTTCGGAATGGGGAAGCCGCTCAAGGTGCCGGGGACCGCGCCGATCGACCAGGTGGAGGATTCCCAGTAGGCAGAAAACCAGGGCCTACCAGGAAGCCAAAATGCAGGGCTACAACAGCAGCAAATGGACCAGATCCTCAAAGCCATATCTGATACGCAGACCGCGCTCCATCAGGACATTGCGCAGGTGTCGACCAGCCTGGGACTGTTGAAGGCGGATCACGACAAACTATCCGATCGGGTCAAAAGCGCCAAACTGGTGTTGGACCGGCTTTAACCTGCACAGAAGGCAACGGACGCTGCGATGGATGACCTACTGCGCAGAGTGCAACAGCTGGAGAGGAGGGCTGAGGACACGGAAGGGCGCAATAGGCGCAACAACATTTGGGTGGTCGGTCTGCCAGAAAAAGTCGAGGGGAGTGATATGGTCCCCTATCTGGAAGCGTGGCTGAGGGATGTGGTCACGCCTGAGGGCCTCACACACTTTTATACTCTGAAACGGGCGCATCGAGTACCGGCCCAGCCGCCGGCACCGGGCCGCCCCCCTCGCCCTGTGGTCATGTGACTGCTGCACTTTTAAGATCGAGATATCATCTTCCGGCAGGCCCGGGCGTCTGGCCCGTACAAGGTGGACAATGCGTCAGTCGCCCTCTACCCTGACTCTTCCCAGGAGGTTCAGCGGAACCCCTTCTCCTTCCTGACGGTCAAGAGGGCCCTCCGGGAGGAAGGAGTGCAATACTCACTACTGTTCCCGGCACGCCTGAAGGTGATGGTGGATGGGGTGGCGAGTCTCTGTGACACGTCAGAGGATGCCTGGCATTGGTTGGAAAGGTACCGTGCGGGCACGGATGACGCAGGCAAATGGGATGAGACAACTGATCCGCACCCGAAACCCCGCAGGAACCGGCGCACCCGGAAACGCACTTTGACCAAACGATACCCGCCTGCATCACAAACAGAGTTAGAGCGATTGGCATCCCTGCACGCGGTCTCTGCCATATCCGGAGCGGCTGAGGCGGCCCACCTGGTGGACTCCAGTTCGCAGCAGGGGTCAAAGGAGGGGGACTCCAGGGGCACGGAAGAGGCTTATGGTGGCCTGCCTCAGGTCACACCCTGGACTGCTGATGACCTGCTGGACGATTGACTCACTGAGATGCCAAGTACTGTACAGTAAGGGGGCAAGATGGTCCTATGGCTAGGAGGCACCTGTAGCAACTGTGGGGATGTTTATGGGACCTGGTGGGGGGATTGCTCTTCTCCTTGGATGGGGGGAGCTGGAAGGTGAGCGGGGGTACCTGGGGGGCGCACATGGGGCGGGGCACTGCTGGAGTGAGGAGGTTGACGTAGTTGAGATTGGTCTGTAGCACTGGGGTACACTGTTCGCTACCTAGCTAGGTTGGTGTAAGGTCACCCCCTCTATCTCACATACTTTGTGAGTCTCTGGTTGTTGCCGGAGTACCTCTG
The DNA here is from genome assembly GCF_964263255.1 of Lissotriton vulgaris. NCBI lineage: Eukaryota > Metazoa > Chordata > Amphibia > Caudata > Salamandridae > Lissotriton > Lissotriton vulgaris. Next base: position 108,686,200 of record NC_141694.1, read on the forward strand.
CTAGCGGGGGTTTGGGCTTGGATGGGTAACAGTGGTTTGGCACCTGTTCTGGGGAGGGTGGGCTGAGTGTTTGTTAGGGTTGTTCTGTGTTGGGGGGGTCTATTGCAGTGCCCTTTTGGTTATGTGGGGCTGGGTTGAGCTGGGAATTCGGGATCAATGTCAGTGCGCCGGGGATTTTCCCAAAGGTTAGTGATGTACATGTATTTTTGAATGGGACCCAACGTGAACTGAAATGTGTGACTTGGAATGTAGGGGGACTGAATTCCATGCTGAAATGTCATAAAGTGCATGCCTATCTTGTCCGGAGGGGGACACAAGTGGCTTTCCTGCAGGAAACGCATATTGACCAATCCGAGGGGTGGGCTTTGCAGCGCAGATGGCGAGGCCAACTGTTTTTTACCACTTATTCAGCCTTTGCGAGGGGAGTTTTATTATGGGTGAGGTTGAGGGTCCCATTCCAGCCTCTGGTGACGTTAGTAGAGCCGGATGGAAGGTATGCGACTCTGCAGGGTAGGCTTGACGGGAGGGATTTGACACTGTGCAGTGTCTACGCTCCGAATGTAGAACACGGTACAAAAGGGGTGGTGATGGACGGAGCATCTGAACCAATCAAACACTCACACCCAGTCAAAAGATCTGGGTTTGATCCATCACCATTCTTTAGCCCACTCTGCCACCCCAGTTCAGACATGGCTATATGAAAATCAGTCTGACCCTGTGCCTCATGGGAACAGTCCAGCCCGAACTGCCAAGCCATGCCTTCCCTGGACCAGAAACAAGCTTCCGAGGACCCGTTTCTTGCATTCCAGCCGTCTTCAGCCCGGCTTGCTTGAATCCAGTGGCAAAGTGAGCAAGGGACTCACGTCTGAGCATACCCGGCCACACTTATGGCGGCCAAAAGCGGTACAAAAGGGGGTGGTGATGGACGGAGAATCTGAACCAATGAAACACTCACACCCAGTCAAAAGATTTGGGTTTGATCCATCACCGTTCTTTAGCCCACTCTGCCACCCCAGTTCAGACATGGCTATATGCAAATCAGTCTGACCCTGTGCCTCATGGGAACAGTCCAGCCCAAACTGCCAAGCCATGCCTTCCCTGGACCGGAAACAAGCTTCCGAGGACCCGTTTCTGGCATTCCAGCCTTCTTCAGCCCGGCTTGCTTGAATCAAGAGGCAAAGTGAGCAAGGGACTCCCGTCTGTGCATACCCTGCCACACTTATGGCGGCGAAAAGCGGTACAAAAGGGGGTGGTGATGGACGGAGCATCTGAACCAATCAAACACTCACACCCAGTCAAAAGATGTGGGTTTGATCCATCACCGTTCTTTAGCCCACTCTGCCACCCCAGTTCAGACATGCCTACATGCAAATCAGTCTGACCATGTGCCTCATGGGAACAGTCCAGCTCGAACTGCCAAGCCATGCCTTCCCTGGACCGGAAACAAGCTTCCGAGAACCGGTTTCTGCATTCCAGCCGTCTTCAGCCCGGCTTGCTTGAATCCAGTGGCAAAGTGAGCAAGGGACTCACGTCTGAGCATACCCTGCAGCACTTATGGCGGCCAAAAGCGGTACAAAAGGGGGTGGTGATGGACGGAGCATCTGAACCATTCAAACACTCACACCCACTCAATGTAGAACAGGCGGCTTTCTTTGCACGGCTTTCAGGCGACGGTCTTCTCGGAGGGGATTTCAATTCAGTAGTGGATGTAGAGCTGGACAGGTCACACCCACCGCTTGTGCAATCAACTGTCCATAGACTGGCAAAGGGGAGGCGAGAGTGGCAATCTAAGTGGGAATTGGTTGATGCTTGGAGGACACAACACCCCGCTGAGAGGGATTATTCCTTCTATTCCTCCCCACACGCTCTGCACGTCCGGCTTGATAGTATCCTTTGCTCACCGGATGTCCAGGGATTGGTCCGCCTCAGTGAGTATCTGGGGAGGACTGTCTCGGACCATAACCCTTGCCTAGTGGTGGTCCAGTGGACACGGCTGCGCCAAGCGATCCCCACGTGGCAGTTGAACCCGCTGGTGTTGGAAGACTCGGCATTTAAGGCCTCGGTGCGAGACAGCGTGGAGGGCTACTTTGCCGTGAATGAGGGTACAGCCTCCAGCAGGGCCCTTGAATGGGACGCCTTTAAGGCAGTGATCAGAGGCGTTTGTATTTCTTCAACGGCCGGGACCCGCAAGACCCTCCTGCAGGAACTCTGTGGAACGGGCCACCCACTGAGATCCCGAGGCTCACGAGGCAGTTCCGACCGCTCGGGACGAGGTTGCGGTGTCGATGGAAAGGCTCCGCTGCTTCGATCATAAAGAATATCTTGTTAGGGCGCACGCTGAGCGCGATAAGGTGGGCTCCATGCTGGCTTGGTTGGCCAATCCTGCAGCCCGTGGCACCCCGATTTTGGCCTTAACTGTCGCGGGGGCCGTTTGGTTTACACCCAGAATGACATCTTGCTCTTGCTCTTCCAACCCCCCCTATCTATGCTCACGACTGATTATAAAATCCTGAGCAGGGTCCTCGCAACGCGACTTCTTGCCCAAATGCGCTCACTAGTTCATCCAGACCAGGCGGGCTTTATTCCCCAATGCACCACGGCCACCTGTGTGCGCCGTTTGTTGCGGGTCATGGGAGGCGACTTCGAAGAGCTTCCGGAGGCCGCAGTGCTTTCGATTGATATTGAGAAGGCCTTCGACAGTGTGGAATGGCCATACATGTTCCGGGTCTTGGAGGCGTTTGGATTAGGAGAACGATTTGTGAAATGGGCGGCTGTGTTGTACAATGCAGCCACGGCTAGAGTGAAGACAGGAGCCACAATCTCTGCAGCGTACCCGGTTGGCCGAGGCACGCGCCAGGGCTGTTCCCTGTCCCCCTTGCTGTTCGTGCTGTCCATTGAGCCGCTGGCGGCGCATGCTCGGATGGGGCAGAACTATGAGGGCCTGGCACTGAAGGGTGAACTTCACTACATCTCTCTGTATGCGGACGATACGCTGTTGTTTCTGGCTGATACCACTGGATCCCTACATGGGGCCAAATGCCTTCTTTGCCGATTTGGCGACATTTTGGGACTGCAGGTTAACTGGGGGAAGTTCTGCCTTTACCCGGTGGCCCCGAGAGACTGTGAATCCCAGATGGAGGGGAACCTTCGCGGGAAACAACGTTGCCTCCCTTACCTGGGCACTCAGATTTATCACACCCAATTGGATTTGTTAGAAGGCAACATCCACAAGGCGCTCAGGAATCTGCAGGGATCCATGGGGTTCTGGCAAGCCTTACCACTCTCGGCGGCGGGCCGGGTGGCGTTGCTGAAGATGATTGTACTTCCTTGCCTACTATACTTGTTTCGCACCCTGCATGTGTGGGTACCAGCGTCGTTCTTTCATAAACTTAGATCCCTAACCGCGGGGTTTATATGGGGAGCGGGCAGGCGTTGTGTTGCACTGGCAACTCTGATGCGTCCTAGAGCTGATGGGGGCTTGGAGGTCCCGGATTTTGAGTGATACTACCTGGCGGCGCAACTTCAATGGCTCACCCAGGCGGTGGCACTTGAGTTTCGCATGCCGGAGGGACCACAGAGCAGGCTGATCCCCAGGCATGTCCACTCTTTCATAGTTATGGGCCAGAAGTTGGAGCTCGGCCACCTCACTCTCAAAGAACGCACCCTCCGTCTGTGTTGGCTCCGGAGCCACAGGCGCACGGGCTCACCCCGCCCCTATGCCCCAGAGATTCCCCTGGGGATGTGTACGGCCCTCCCACACGGAGGGGATTGGTTGGCGTTGGCAGCCTGGGAGGACCTTGGGCTGCACATGCTTGGAGACCTCTATCGCGATGGGGCATTGCTGACCTTTCAGGAGTTGCATGATGCTTACGGCCTTCCACGGGGGGACTATCTGTTGCATGCTGCCCTGGTGACCAGTACCCAGAAACACTGGGGCGGGGGGCTTGCCGAACCGGCGACCTCCCTGGGGTGCCAATAGGTGGTCATGGCGGCTGGCATTCTTAAGGCCGTTACCTGTCTCTACCGGAGGCTATCGACGGAGGCCATGGTGCCCCTGGATGGGTTGCGTGCCAAATGGGAACTAGATATTGGGAGGCCCATCCCCGAGACGACGTGGCCTCAACTGGTGCAGCGCGCAACGAAGGGCACACGGAATGCTCGGTTCCGTTGGTCCACTTTTTCACCCTTCACAGAGCGTACATGACGTCTGTCAAGATTTCGCACTATTTCGGGGGCACCACCTCCCCCTGTCCACGTTGCAGCACGGAGGGAGCTGACTTTGCCCATATGTTTTGGTCTTGCGCAATACTGATGGCTTATTGGACTGCGGTGGTTGATTGTCTGAACGATGTCACGGACCGGCAGATAGAAGTAGACATGGGTGTTTGCTTGTTGCTCTGGTTCCAGCACACCCCCCGGACGAAAGTCACTAGTAAGTTCTACGACCTGGGAATAATCCTAGCCAAACGGGAACTTACCATGCATTGGAAGTCGTGCACCGGTCCTAGCTACGTGCGGTGGAAGGCGTGCCACCTGCGTTGGGCGCGGGCTGAGAGCTCTCTCTGGTTGCAGCAGGCGAGACAACAAGATAACAACAGGGCATTGGTAGTGGCTCGGGCATGGGAGGCACTGGTGACGGATCTGCAGAGCCCGGTAGATCGCTCAAGTGACGAAGAGGAGGATGTGCTGTAGGGCTGAGGAGGATGTGCTATAGAGCTTGAAGGCTGGATGGGTGACTCGACCTTGCTGCGGATAGGTTCTAGCGCATGATTGGAAAGTGCATATAGAAGCTGTCGCCCTTGTACTGGTGGATGTTAATTCTTCACCCCACCCAGATCTTACGGACGAGCTAAACATGTCTTCATCTATGACATTACTCCCCCATCCTGGTGTTCGAAGAGTCCCCTCACCTAACATCAAAACCCGCTCAGCCTGTAATGTAAAATCAGGCCGGGCACAGATAGAGGGGGGGTTGTTAGCTAAAAGAAAACGTCCCGGTCCATCCATACAAGCTGAGGGTAGGAAAGCAAAGTGCCCAAAGAAGTCTGCTCCAAAGGAGGTGGAAGTAGTACCGTCATCTGGTAGCCAAACTCAGACTGTACCACCTATTATTGAAGGTCATGGAGGGTTACAGGTACCTGTAAGGAATGAGCCATATCTTGATCTAGGCCAACCATTTTGGAAAAAATTGGAGGGAACTATTTAAAAGCTATGCAACCCAATATATGATCGGTTGGAGTCTATTGAAAATTGACTGGTGTGTCTGGAACTTTCATTAAGGACAGTCCAGAAATAGGTTGGATCACGCCGTATTGTTCCAAACCTGCAACGGAAATCACCAATAGCCCAAAACCCACCGGATTCTTCCAATTCTGGGGAAACCAGTGAGAGAGCCAGAGTCCCTGAGGCAGCTAACGCGGTGACTTCTCTGGCACCACTGCCACCTACACTGCCTAATACAGGGAGCATAGTGGGGACGGAGCAAGGGCCTCATGTTACAGGCAATAAACCAACAGTACGTTCGTCAAATCCATCTTTGGGGCCTGTAACAAGTCCTGTGGGGCCTGTAACAAGACCTGTGGCTACCCTACCGACTATTGATCTCCCACCTGAATCAGCACCGTATGTGGTAATATTAGTGGGAGTACCTCCAGTAGCTCAGGGCAAACGAGAATCTTACGGGGAGTTGAAAAATAAGTGTGTCTTTTGGCTCAATAAGAATCGCCCATTACCACCGAACATTCTTACTGAAATTCTGTTTGCAAGGAGAGTGAACTGGTTGGGAAGGAGCCCTAAGTCACCTGAAGGGGACTGTGTCATTATTAACTTCAAGTACTGGAGATGTGTAAACTACATTTGTAGCTGGCCACGATCTGATCAGTCACCTCAGATACAAACTTTCCCCCTATCATATTTCTATGGCCCCAGGGTACCCATTGGAAGGAATGCTTTTAGATCAGTAGAGCAAACTAATATATACCCTTTGGGCAATTTATGGCTGTTCAATAGGTTTGAGGTTTTGTCGGGGTTGGGTGAGTGTGACTGACGCTATGTGCCCCAAAATATTGCTTCAAGTGATGTGTCTCCAGGTATAGTTGAGGATGGGTGTGGACAGGGGCAGTTGAAGTGACTGTCAATGATGGTAGATGCATAGAGAAAGTGCTTGCAGCTCTGTCATGACAGGTACTGAAATATAGTTGAGACTTAAGGAGTGGGAGGATTGTCTATGCAGAACAAGGAATTCCAAGCACCCGTGAGTTCTCCTGTATCCGGAAATTTAGTCTGTGATCATGCTGGGGTTGTATGTCGGACATCGTTCATTTCATGGAATGTGGCGGGTGTGGGGACCAAACTAAACTCACCTGCCTGGATGGAATTTATCGATAAATTTGACATTTGTCTGCTCCAGGAGACTTGGGCATTTGATCCTGTGTTTAAAGAGGGTATCTTAATTTTTATGTCCCCGCAGTTAAAAGCCACCCAGGTCGCCCTAAGGGGGGCCTAGTTATTTGGGTTAGGCAAAGTCTTAACTGCTATAGCAACTTATTCCCTGGGTCAGATTGCGATATTCTTACTGTAAGGCTTCCTTCCCTCTGAATTTGAAAATTGACATTTTTAATGTCTATGCTAGGGGTCTCCCAGGAGGAAAAAAATCAGAGGTGGTAGTTGCCCTGGATACAATGCTTCAGGAAACCCCTGGAAATGTACTACCAATAATAGCAGGTGATTTTAATACCACTTTCGAGCCATTGGGCCCCGATGATACGCACCTGACGGATGAAGAGGATAGCAGATGGGGAGTTCCCCAGCTAGACACCAACCCTATAAATAAGTGGACCGAGGCTGCAATTCAACTGAAAGGCCTATGTATGGGGCATCAGTTGAGGGCAGCTAATGGCCGCACACCTTCGGATAGAATGGGCAAAGTAACATTTGATAATGGCATTAGAGCAAGCCGCATAGACTATCTACTTGTTCCTCTCAAGCTGTGGTACACCCTTCTTGACATGGAGGTAGTGGACCGCATCGAGAGTGACCATAACCCCATCTCTGCGGTGTTTAATTTGGGTTTAAAGATGGTAGATGAAACGACTAGGGGTCCCTTTAAGTCGAACCTAGTTTTAGCCAATGATGAGCGACGCTTAAAGTGGTGTCAGGTGGTTGAACATCAGGATATCATTACAGAAATTGAGGAGGGATTGGAAGGTGTCCTGGCAACTATGGAGGTTGAACCTAATGATGGGCTCCCGTATAGAGCTTTTATGGAGGCCCATGATATTTATTTTACTAGTCTGAAAAGCTACATCTGTAAGACTCATAAAGGAAAAAGTGTGCAAATTCGAAGAACTGAGAGTTGGTATGATGGCCCCTGTCGTAAAGCTAGGGGGGAGCTATCTAAAGCACTAAAATCAAAGGACCCAAGTGAAGTAAAGGTGGCTAGAGCCAACTATAGGCAAAAACAGTTTGTTGCTAAAAAAGCAGGGGAAGAGTCTAGTTGGCAGGACCTTAAAGAAGCTTGTAAAGCCAAAAACACAAAAGCTTTTTGGGACTTCTTTAAATGGGGTAGGGATTGACAGCATGAGTCACCCCAAAATAATGTAGCCCAAAGCGCATGGGTTGAGTACTTTAAACCACAATACGCCGCTAATGAAGCGGGAGGTATAGAGGGAACACGGGTCCACATTTTCTACAATGAAGTAGTATTTACAGTAAGAGATGTGGACAGAGCGTTAGATCTGGTGACCACGGGCCGCCCACCTGGAATGGATTGTGTCCCCGCCGATTTGTTTTTACACAATAAGGGAAGATGGCTATTGTATATCATGCATTTGGCAAATGCCATCGCCCAGGGGATGGAAGTCCCATTTTCATGGAAATGCGCGGAAATAGTTCCGGTGTTTAAGAAAGGGGACAAGTCGTTAGCAGGTAATTACAGGCCGATCAGCCTGATCGACTCTGTCCAAAAAATCATGGGACGGCTGGTTTTGGGAAAAATCCAGACGTGGATGGATGATATTAACATCTTGAGTCACCTCCAGGCTGGGTTTAGACCCAAGACCAGCACTATAGACCAGGTCTTCCGATTCATTATTTTATTTTGGCGCACTGTGGTTTTGGTACTCTTTACGCCGCCTTCGTAGATTTAAGGGCGGTTTTTGACTTGGTGCCCCGCAATAAATTGTGGCAAGTGCTGGAGGAATTAGGGATGCCCCCTGAGCTACTGAGTTTGATCGTCTGGTTACATGAGGGTACTTTTGCTCGGGTACGGTGAGGGGGCCATGGAGATGTTACGGAACCCTTCCCCGTTGGGAGAGGGGTGAGGCAGGGTTGCGTCCTGGCGACTACCCTGTTCTCACTCTTTGTGAACGGGGTAGTGAGTTTTCTCTCCCTGCTCCCGACCGATGCCCCTGTGATGTGCGGTGAGCGAGTCCCGATCCTCATGTTCGCGGACGACGCCTTATTAATTTAAAAAACTCCTAGTGGCCTGCAGCGTGCTCTTAAGCGCATTGAGGACTTTTGCCTAGAACGGGGTTTGGAAATAAATGTAGCCAAAATCAAGTATATGGTCCTTACTGACCGTAAATCTACTGGGTGTACCAAACCCTATAGAGGGAGGATATACATGAACAATTCCCCGCTTGAACAGGTTGAAGCTTTTACCTACCTGGGGGTTACCCTTCAGAAAGATCTGGGTTGGACTAGCCAACTAGAACTAGCAGTCCTTAAGCATCGCCAGCAGGCAGGTATCCTTCTTAAAAGGTTCAAATCTTCTGTAACAAAACCCATTAGCCCATTGCTAGAAATATATGGGATGAAGGTACTTAGTTCGGCTCTTTATGGAGCTGAACTATGGGGTTTTGAAAAACTAGGGAGCCTGACACAAGCAGAAAATGAATTCCTAAGAAAAGCGACTAGCGTCCCGATAAGTACCCCATTGCTACCTTTGATGTGGGATCTAGGGAAAAAATCTGTCCAAGATCTTGCTTTCCTGCGCCCGCTTTTGTATTGGCGCAGGATATGGACCACAGAAGAGCTTCAGCATTATGCAGAGGGCCTAAAAGAAATAATAGCTAAAGATTCCTCCCAAAAAATTTGTTGGCTAAAGGCCATACAGTCTCTGCTAATTAGTCTAGGGATGAGGGAACTTTGGGATGACCCGTCTAATGCGGTTTTTCCCTCTAAAAAAGATTTAAAGACAAAATATTGGGAGATGGTTACATCAAATGCAAGAACGAAGGGCCTCTCCCTGCACCTTACAGGTCGCTTCCTTGATTTCAAGGGATACCCTAAGCTGGAATTGTATTGGGATGCCATCGAAAAGCAGCTGGACCGTGAACTTTATTTTCAAACTAGAGTAGGCTCCCTTCCAACAAGGTCATTCACAGCTAAATGGGTAGGTGAAAATCATCATGACAAATGCCCGAGATGTATAGAAGAACAAGAGACGATAAGTCATCTCCTTTTTTTCTGTCCTCTCTATGTGGCCCCTAGAAAGATGTGGATTAAACCAATATGTAAATTAATAGGTATCCGCCGACATGAGGAGGCGCTACGAATCTTGTGCACAGACCCCAATCCCCCAATTGCCATAGCAGTGGCAACATTTTTAAAATGGGCATGGATAATCTGGGTAAGAGCTCTATAAAATTAGATTGAGAATACCATCTAATCTGTTTATTTATATTATAAATGCTGGGATATAGCTGGGAAATTAACCTTGCTATATAGTACCTGACCCACACAACTGATAAGTTTTATAAATTTTAAGGATGTGTTTTTAGCTATGTGATATTCGGCAACTGTCCCTTGGTGTTTAATTCTTTTTTAAATACATTTATTGTATAATCTTTTTAATGATTTTTTAATTATTGGAAAATGTGATTTTATGTCTCACTTTTATGACTTAATTGTCGAATAAATTTATTTGAATTTGACTCTTTCTGTACCTGTTGCCTCTTTCTGCACCAAACTTGCTTCTTTCTGTACACCTCTTACCTCTTTCTGCACCCTTCTTCCCTCTTTCTCCACCCTTCTTGTCTTTTTCAGCACCTCTGTTGCTTCTTCTTGCACTTTTCTTCCTTCTTACTGATCCCTCTTGCCTCTTTCTGTACCCCTCTTGCTTCTTTGTGTACCTCTCCTACCTCTTTCTGCATCCCTCTTGCCTCTTTCTGTACCTCTGATGGTTCTTCCTGCACTGCTCTTGCTTCTTTCTGCACCTCTTTTGCACATTTTTGTATTCCTCTTGCCTCTTACTGCACCCCTGTTCCCTCTTTCTTCATGTTTCCTGTGTCTTTCTACGCCTCTCTTGCCTCGTTCTGCACCTCCGTTGCTTCTTTCAGCAATTCTCTTGCCTCTTTCTGCACTTCTCTTGCTTGTTTCTGCACCTCTCTTGTGGCTTTCTGCACCTCTTTTGCCTCTTTCTACACCTCGCTTGCTTGTTTCTGCACCCCTCTTTCCTCTTTCTGTACCCCTATTTTCTCTTTTTGCACCTCCCTTGCCTTTCCTGTAGTTCTCTTGCCTCTTTTGCACCTCTTTTTCTTCTTTCTGCACTTCTCTTGCCCCTTTCTGTACCTCTCTTGCCTCTTTCTGCCTCTCTGACAGTTCTTTCTGCACTGGTCTTGCTTCTTTCTGCACCTCTTTTGCAAATTTATGTATCCCTCTTGCCTATTTCTGTGCCCCTGTTCCCTCTTTCTGCCCATTTCCTGCCTGTTTCTGCACCTCTGTTGCCTCTTTCTGCACCTCACTTGCTTGCTTCTGTACCCCTCTTGCCTCTTTCTTCACCCCTCTTGCCTCTTTCTTCACCCCTCTGCCCTCTTTCAATTCCTCTCTTGCCTCTGTTTGCACCCCTGTTCCCTCTTTCTGCACCTTTCCTACCTGTTTCTGTACCTCTCTTCTTTCTGTACCTATGCTGCTTCTTTCTGCACTTCTATTCACTCTTTCTGCACACTTTGTGCGTCTATCAACACCTCTGTTGCTTCCTTCTGTACCCCTCTTGCCTCTTGCTGTACCTCTAACTACCTATTTCTATATCCCTCTTGCCTCTTTTTGAACCTCTGTTTGCTCTTTCTGCACTGCTCTTGGTCCTTTCTGCAAAGCTTTTGCAGATGTCTGTATCCCTCATGTAAACACCTTTGTACCCCTCTTCCCTATTTCTCCACTTCTCTTGCTTCTTTCTGCACTTCTCTTGCTTCTTTCTGCACCTCTGTTGCTTCTTTCTTCTTGCATCTTTCTGAAACCCTCTATTCTCTTTCTGCACCTCTGTCAAGGTTAGCGGCAGATAAGTAACCCAAGACAAGAAAACACAAGCCACTAACCTTTAGGGGTCTAGCCAGCAGGGACCACGGAGAGAAGATAGTCTTCCCTATACCCGATAACACTGACCCTCTCCGGGTGAGGTACACACCGGAGACAGGTAGTCCTCCAGGTAAAGGGAAGGGTAGTTGCGCGGGGAAAGTTGTTGTGAAGGCACCCCTCAAGATCTGGTCTAAGGCAGCGGAGGACTTCAAGGCACAACAATGTCTGTAAACATAAGAACACGGGTTAGTAGTGCTCTGAGGCAAAGTAATACAAGAAAGCATATACACTTATAAACAAGGGGTTCACTTACGGTTAATAACCGCTTGATTAGACCTGAAGTCTGGAAAAAGGCGAAGACTCTGGTTCAAGCGGAAAAAACGGGGCCTGTTAAGTCACAGTTAGATACACAAACGGTGTACTCGGGTGATTTCCTCTTCGAGTAGTTATATTCACTATCGAGAGGAATATGGTTCGGAAGAGTGAGGTTAAGCGAGATGTACCAGGAAATATTCGTTGGCAACAAATACCTACTCTCTGAAAGCACGGCCGTGCTAAATAATAAGGAGACCAGATTTCTACTTACTAGAATATCCAAAGTATTTTGGCGTCCAAAGCGGGAAGGCAAGCGTCCGCGTACCCGTTGCTCTCGGCGTCCAAAGCGGGAAGGCAAGCGTCCGCGTACCCGTTACTCTCGGCGTCCAAAGCGGGAAGGCAAGCGTCCGCGCACCCGTTGCTCTCGGCGTCCAAAGCGGGAAGGCAAGCGTCCGCGCACTCTCTGTTCTCAGAAGGCTAGGTCCATACACGATCAGGAAACCGGAAGGATTGACAAGCAACTTGGAAATGTGACGGAAGTGTTTTTATACCCTCTCAGGGGGCGGAGACTGTTTCGCCTGGCCCCAGAGCTTTCTGGGAGATGTAGTGCTGCAGCGATATTTCTTTACTCTAGCGTTCCAGCTCATGACAATCGCTACACCTCTCTTGCTTCAGTCTGCCCACCTGTTCCATCTTTCAGCACTGCTTTTGCCAGTTTCTCCAAATCTTTTGCCTCTTTCTGCAGTTCTCTTGCCTGTTTCTTCCCCCCATTTGCCCCATTCTGTACCTCTGTTGCTTCTTTCTGCACTTCTCATGCTCTTTCTGTACCCTTCTTGCCTCTTTCAGCCCCTCTGTTGCCTCTTTCTTCACTTCTCTTACTTCTTTCTGTACCCCTCATACCACCTTCTGCACCTCTGTTGCTTCTTTCTGTACTTCTCTTGGGGCTAGATGTAGGTAAATCTAATTTACCGATTCATAAATTCCGAATTTTACAGATTTGGTATTTATGGATCGGTAAATTAGAAGGAGGCAGATGTAGGTAATTTTTAAAATACAATTACCGAATCTGTAAGATTCAGTATTTACCCATTCGGTAAATACCGAATCGGTATTGCCCATTGATTCCTATGGGCCTTGAAGCCCATAGGAATCAATGGGAAATACCGTTACCGAATCGGTAAATGCCGAATCCTACAAGGGTGCAGGGGGTGTCACTTTGACACCCTCTAGCACCCCAAGTACAGGCTTGTGTGACATGTGGCACACATACATGCCCTAAGGGCATGTCTGTGTGTCACATGGCACAGGTGTGCATGCACAGATGTGCATGTACCTCTGAATTCGGTATTTTACCACCCAATAGGATTGGGTGGTAAATACCGACTCCGAAAGGGCCTGTGGCACTCTGTGAAGTGCCACCTACATATTGATTTACAGAATCGGTAAATTTACCACTTCGGTATTTTACCGATTCTGTATATTTACCGAATCGGTAAATTTACCGATTTTGTAAATCAGATGCCTCCTACATCTCAAAAGCCAAATACCGGACGGAAACGGCCGAAGTCTGCCATTTCCGACCGGTATTAAGGCTACTACATCTGGCCCTTGGTTCTTTCTGCACTGCTTGTGTGTCTTTGTGTATACCTCTTGCCTCTTTGAGCACCTATTTTACTTCTTTCTGTACATCTTTCTCCTCTTTGTGCACCCACTTGCCTCTTTCTGCACCTCTGTTGCTTCTTTTTGCACTTCTATAGCCTCTTTCTGCAGATCTCTTGCTTCTTTCTGCACCTCACTTGCCTCTTTCAGCACCTCTGTTGCTTTTTTCCACAGACCTCTTGCCTCTTTCTGCACCTCTCTTTTCTCTTTCTGTACCTCTCTTGTCTCTTTCGGCACCTCTGTCGCTTAATTCTGTACTTCTTTTGCCTCTTTCTGTACCTCCGAGTTAGAGGTAATTTTAATCTCCCAGCCCTATAATGTACTAGGGCCTTACACTGAAGTTCATGCCAATCACAGGGGTACCCCAACCCATACTGTGCCTTAGTATATGTAGGTGTTTTTACTGTTCTACGTGTCTTTCAGCATAGCACCTGCTCCGGGCCCGGTTAGTCAGAGTCAGTTACCACCAGCACAAGTCAGCAAAAGTTGGTGACACAGGATGACTTTGCAATAAGGCCTCTTTCTGCACCTCTGTTGGTTCTTTCTGCATTTCTCTGGCTACTTTCTGCACTTTTCGTCTTCTTTCTGGAGTTCTGTTGCCTCTTTCTGTATTTCTCTTGCTTCTTTCTGTGCATTTCTTCCTCTTTCTGCACATTTCCTACCTCTGTAGGCATAGTTAGAAATTAGCATTTAATAAACCATTGAAATTCACTGAAAAAAAACATAGGTTTCAGGGACGTTATAGTTAGAAATTAGCATTTAAAAAACCTTTCAAATTCACTAAAAAAAATAGGCTTCAGGGACGTGAAAGTTAGAAATTAGCATTTAAAAAACAATACAAATTCACTGGTAAAAAACACAGGTTTCAAGGACTTAATAGTTAGTCCAGAAAGCTACACAGCTCACAAGAACGCCACCTGCAGACACCACCACCAAATCAGATCCGCCAAAAGGGCCTCCTTCGAAAACCGCCTTGTCAACAATTCCCACAACAGCAAAGAGCTCTTCAACATCATGAAGGTACTCTCCAACCCAAGCTCCAACACCAACGACATCCCACCTTGGCAAGACCAGTGCGACTCGCTGGCCACCATCTTCCACCGCAAGATCGCAGACATCCATGACAGCTTCATCACCGGCACCACCCCGCAACCAGGGAGACCCCGCTCACACGACCACCACCCACACCAGCCTCCTGCTACCCTGGACCAACATCAACGATGATGACACCATCAAGATCATGAACACCATCCACTCTGGGTCCCCGGATGACCCATGCCCACACCACATCTTCAACAAAGCCAGCAGCTCCATTGCACCCCACCTCCGAAAAACCATCAACATCTACTTCGAGACAGCAACCTTCCCGGAGAGCTGGGCACACGCAGAGAGCGACACCTTACTCAAGAAACCCAAGGCGGACCCCAAGGACCTCAAGAACCTCCGACCCATCTCTCTGCTCCTGTTCACGGCGAGGGTCATCGAAAAGGAAGTCAACAAACAACTGACCATCTTCCCCAAGGAGAACGGCATCCTGGACCCGTCCCAGTCCGGGATCCGCAGCAACCACAGCACCAAAACTGCCCTAGTCACTGCCACCAATGTCATCAGGAGGACCCTGCTAGACAACGGAGAAACCGTGGCCCTTTTCCTCCTGGACCTGTCAGCTGCCTTCGACACAGTCTGCCACGGCACACTACAAACATGCCTCTTCAATGCCGGACTGGACCTCCTCCTTCCTCTCCGGCAGAAAACAGAGCATCCGCCTTCCCCCCTTCCACTCTGAAGCCACCGGGGTCATCTTCAGTGTACCCCAAGGCTCATCCCTCAGCTCAACGTTATTCAACATCTACATGGCACCGCTCCCCCACATCGCACAACGACACAACCTCAACATCATCTACGCTGGCGACACTCAGTGGATCCTCTCCCTTACCAAGGACCCCCACACCGCCAAAACCAACCTCCACGAAGGAATTAAGGCCATTGCCAACTGGATGAGGAACAGCCGACTGAACCTGAACTCGGACAAGACAGAGGTCCTCATCCTCGGATCCACCCCTTCAGCCTGGGACGACTACTGGTGGCCGACTGCACTAGGAACACCCCCAACACCCACTTACCACGCACACAACCTAGGTGTCATCCTTCACTCTACCCTCTCCATGACGAAGCAGGTCAACACTGTCTCCTCCTCCTGCTTCAACACCCTCCACATGCTTTGCAGGATCTTCAAATGGATCCCCACCAAAACGAGAAGGACTGTGACCCAGGCCCTCGTCAGCAGCAGATTGGATAACGGAAACGCACTCCACGCAGGAGCCCCTGCCAAAAATGGCTCCAACACATCCAGAACGCCTCTGCGCATCTGATCCTCGACATCCCTCGCCGCACTCACCTAACAGACCGGCACTGGCTCCCTGTCAACAAGAGGATAACCTTCAAACTCCTCACCCACACACACAAGGTGTCAGGTTACACTCCGCGGAGTCCAGATGCAGTAAGAATGGTCCACCTCGTGACCTCACCAACACCCTGGTAATATATATATATATATATATATATATATATATATATATATATATATATATATGTTACTCAAAGTGATCCTTCAGCCTCTGGGACGCGCTCAGCAGTGTGTGCTCTGCCTGGGGGTCGGATCCTGATACTAGCAGCCCGTTCCAACGTTGTCCGGGTATGAATTGCTGCCGGCCAGTAGTATATTGTTTTGTGGGATTTCGTCTTGATAGCATTTCTTATCAATGACAGGCCTGTGAAACGCTCCGATTCACAGTGCACTGCTGATGCACTTAAGAGTGCGCGCTCAGTAGTGTGTGAACTCGTTTCCCTACTTTATTTTTCCTTGCAATATTATATAGCGCGAACTCGACAACATGGCATGTGCACAATTTACATTACAGAAGAACACATTCATTTGTGGTAGGCACGGGGAGACAAAGCGATTTGCCTGGAATCACAGGATGTTGAGCTGATGCTGAGATTCGAACGTAGCTCCCCAGCTCTAAAGTTCGCAATTCTAGAACTTGTGGGGGGAGGTGTGTCTAAAAGTGTATGTCGGTGCTGGCCATCTATGAAAGAGACCTGTGCCTTTTTCAAATCGGTGGTGAAAAAATATGAGTATGTTGCTGGAGATGTGGGCCGCCGTGCCACCAATGTACTTACCGGGGGAGGGTAAACACCCATTATTCCGCAACTTTCTTTCCGCATACCATCACTCTGCATACTTTCATTACGAAAGTACTATGACTCCGCAATGCCATTATAACGCATGGCATTACATTTTATATGCTTTTACCACGCATATATTTACAACGAAATTCGTTGTAAATGCATGAATGGTAAAAGCATGTTTTTTAAAAGTGTTTGGATAAGGTAAGTATGGGTAAAGGGGTATATGTTTTGGGGTACTGAGGCATATGTTTTGAGGTGTTTGGGTATTTTAAGGGTTCAGATATAGTTTTGGGTTATTGGGTACAGGGGTAGTTTTAGGGTTTAGGGATAGGTATGGGTTTTTGCGTACAGGGGTTTTTTTAGGGTTCAGGGCTAGGTTTGGGTTTTGGGGTGTAGGGGTATTTTTAGGGTTCAGGGGTAGGTTTGGGTTTTGGGGTACGGGGTATTTTTAGGGTTCAGGGCTAGGTTTGGGTTTTTGGGTTCAGGGGAATGTTAGGGTTCAGGGGTAGGTTTGGGTTTTGGGGTACAGGGTTATTTTTAGGGTTCAGGGCTAGGTTTGGGTTTTGGGGTACAGGGGTATTGTTAGGGTTCAGGGGTAGGTTTGGGATATGGGGTACAGGGGTATTTTAAGGGTTCAGGGCTAGGTTTGGGGTTTGGGGTACAGGGGTATTTTAGGGTTCAGGTGTAGGTTTGGGTTTTGGGGTACAGGGGTATTTTCAGGGTTCAGGGCTAGGTTTGGGTTTTGGGGTACAAGTGTATTTTTAGGGTTCAGGGGTAGGTTTGGGTTTTGAGGTACAGGGGCATTTATAGAGTTCAGGGCTAGGTTTGGGTTTTGGGGTACAGGGTAAATTTATAGGGTTAAGATGGGTTAGTGTTTAAGGGTGTTGGGGTATTTTAAGTATTAAGGGTGGGTTATGATTATGGGGTGCAGGGGTATTTAAAGGGAGCAGGGTGGACACCCGGAGCTGGAATGTACAGAACTGGGAAGAAAAAACAATGAAATATTGGGCACAACGCTCGCGTTTTTTTCCGTAATCCCACGCAACGCACATGCCCACAGCACACGATATGAGATATGGCATGAAGGGCGGAACGTTCCACACTCCCCCAGCATTTGCCACGCCCCCAGCACACGCCCACAGCACAATGCAGACACGCCCACAAGGGACTACTTTGCCGGCACAATTCTTTTACCTTTTAAATGTATATGGTGAGCATCTGCATAGCCTATATCCTTCTGCTGCAACTGCCCTTTCCAACGCTGTATTGGGTGTTGTGATTGGTGCTGTGGTTCCTGAGATTACCCGCCTCAAAGGTTTGGGCTCTCTCTTTATTACATTAGTATAGATATATATATATATATTCCAGGGATAATCCGAGATGGCGCAGAGCTTTCGATCAGCTGCAAAAACGGACTCGAACCCAGAATTCAGAGCAAAGATGGTGGTTTATTTAGCAAGTGGTGTTCCCATAGTCATCACGACGCGTTTCGCGCTTCACAGAGCGCTTGATCACATGACACAGGTGATCACCTGCCACACGTTTAAATACAGTCTACCAATGCAAGTCAAACTACAAATGCAAATATATATATATAAATTTCAATTGTTGCTTTCCACCGCCTTGATTCCAGGCAAGAATCGAAAAGTCGACCCACAACTCTGGTGCCAATCAAATTTGTATTTTCTTATTTCTCCGACTAGCCAGTCCGCCATGACGCATTTCGACCCCCACTGGATCTTGTTCACATGACGCAATGCCATGGGGGAGGAGGCTTTTTAAAGTGCAATCAACACATGAAATTTAGACATGTGACCTACTAGTGCATAACGAGAGACAAAATACTCAGTGTGTCCATGTGCAAATACTGCATGTGCGAAAATACAGCAAGGACAACAGAGGATAATTTATGAATCATACAGATAAGTTACCCTAATAATAAATAACGCAATGATATACAGAAATGTTCGGCTAAAAACATTTTACAATGTGCAAAATAGCGCTAGTGCAATGTAAACAAAATTAAGTAAACATATTAGAAGCAGCCATAACCAAAACTATCCACATAATGCGATTCATATTCCACATGTGCAAATAATGCTAGTGCCATGAAAGCACGATCTGTAAACCATATAATAGCAGCAATATAGTAGCAGCAACAGTGGATAATATCTACATAATGCAAATACTAGGGAAATGGACATGGCCACTCATCAACCCATCCCTTACCTAAGGCAATTTTATTCATTCAAGAATAAATACATAAATATATAAATATATATGAATAATAAATAATTGCATTTCATAGATATCATAAAAACCCACTGTGTGACACTCATTGCATATTCAAAATCAATTCAGCCACCTACTTATACAATATCAATGCTGTATTATCTATATAGAGCCCAAGTGGGCATATATATCTCCCTTATCCAAAGTAGGTCTTTTGTAGTGTCTCCATACCTGTGTAAGAATAATTAAATATGTGCCTGATAACTGCCCTAAAGTATAACCCGTGCAAAAAATGCCTCATTCTAATCCACTGTATTTGTTGAAGCTCAATCCTCAGTTTTATACTACACGATACTATGTGCCTCCTCTAAACAAAATTAATAAAGAAGTGTGAAATGTCTATGTTTAAAATTATTTCATATAATCAATTATCTTTCCAAATGATGGCAATCAATATATTTTTGTATATTTACATTAATTCACCTGTATCAAGGGTGCCCTCAAAATCCAAAAATAATGACTAGTTATAAACAACCCACCAAGAGACCTGAGAGATGGACAACCTATCCAGAATATAATGAGGTGCCCCTAGCTGGAAATTCACCTACCCAGAAATACATATTTTCAATCCTTAATCCAGCTAAAGGCAAGTGTAGAAGTCCTCACTGGAATTTAAACCTGTAGGATGCTTAGTGTCTAGTTCCAGTATTTACCTGGTCTCTAAGAGACGTAATTTGGCCTCACGATTACCTCCCCGCTTCATAGGGTCTACCGTATCAATCACATAATATTGTAGCAAGTTAGGGTTGCTATTATGCGACTGCTCGAAATGCCTGGCCATACGTTTGATCTTTGCTAGAAATGGCTCGAATGTGATGGAGTATCCGTTTATGGGCCAGTAACTTTGTGCTACCAATATACCTGAGCCCACACGGACACTCCAGCACACATATATATATATATATATATATATATATATATATATATATATATATATATATATATATATATATATATATATATATATATATATATACAGTGTAGTCTCGCTAAGTATGGTATGCACCTGGAGATCCCTATGAGTCTTCTGACCTCTACGTTCAACAGGCGTTTCCTGATCACTTCAGTGTTACTATAAGAGAAAACATACAACGTTAATACAGTACTGCCTCCATGTCTAAACAACTATATAATGTGTCTAGGAAATGCCCACATACCCCGAGGTTCCTCTAAGCAAACTGTTTAGTGAAGGGGGAATTCCTCCCCTAACAAAGTTACTCCAAAACTGGAAAAAGCACAATGTCACCAAAGAAAAAATAGCAATTGAAAAGTATTCAGGAATAAGCTCTTCCTTTTCTTAGTTCCCCCACTTACAACAAGATTATCAGTGTAACGGTAAGACGTGGTTACCTCAACACTGTCTTTTGCTCTCTAGGTCACCAGTCCTGTAGCAAGTAATTAACAATGTCCTCCAAACACAGTAAAGCGTGGTGCTACCACCGCTTTCCGCTTTGGCATTTATAATCCAAAAGGTTCACCAATGAGAAAGAATGAGGGGACACCTTTCCTCCCTTCGTAACGGTGATGCGTGCTGTTATACCACTGCATTCCGCTCTCTACAGCCCAAAGTTTCACGAATATAAAAATGGTGCTGTTGAATATACCAAAATCGTTTGCTTGCAGGAAGCCTCACCACCCCACACACCGCTCACCTATGAGCCTGGAGGAACAAACTCTTGTCATCCACAGCAGAACTGAAGATCCTACGAAAGTTCATGTACTCCAGCCTTCATGACAGGATAGCCTCGTACTCTTCCTCAGCCGAAGAAGCGAAACCCGGAAACCAACAAAATCACGCATGACGTCCTGCGTGTCATCCCACATTAAATATAGTTCTCCATGCCCTTTCCCTCATGGGAGCTGTAGTTTTCTGGGGCAATGTAGGCGCGGCTACGCTAGACCCTGACAGTAGGCCCTCCCACCAAGCATCTCCTAGGACCAGGCTTGGCTGGAAACCTCTGATGGAAAGAGCGACAGCCCTTGGAACATCCACATTTGCCATGGTTCCCAGGAATAATCCTCCAACGAATAGCCTTTCCAGGAAACCAGATACCAGAGTACCTCCACTCAAAACTTGGAGTCCCGAATGCATTTAACCTCATACTCAAGTTCCCCATCACACAGCACCGGCGGAGGCCTCCTCCTCCGAGAAGTAAGAGCTGGTTTAAGTAGATGGCAGTGAAACACAAAGTGAATGCACAGGGAACCGGGCAACTTAAATTTTAAGGCAAAAGGATTAATCTGCTTAATAATCTCGCATGGGCCAATGTAGCAAGGGTGGAATACACTACGGAGTTTGAATATAATGTTCTTGGGTGAGAACCATACCTTGTCCCCCACCTTATACTGTGGCTCATTGATACAACGGTGGTCCTCCCATTGCTTATAGACCTGCTTGGCCTTCAACAAATGTGTCCTTAGTCCACGATGGACCCTCTGTAGTATTTTTTTCTGTTCCATTGTCGAGGCTGGTTCTTGATGTCATCAGGTAGATTGACAGGCAAGGTATTGGCATCGTAACCAAAATTAGCTTTGAAAGGAGAAACCCCTGTAGAACAGTGCCAAGCATTGTTATAAGCCAGTTCGGCCATCCACAACAGTTCCACCCATGATCTTTGGGCATCCTTGGAATAGTACCTGAAAAATTTCTTCAAGGTCTGATTTAATCTTTCCGTCTGACCATCCGTCTGAGGATGGAAACTAGTTGAGAGAGTTGAATCTATATGCAATGCTTGACACCACATTCTCCAGAAACGAACTATGAATTGCGGACCTCTGTCCGAAACTATCACTTCTGGAACGCCATGTAATCGAATTATATTACTAGCTAACAGTTGAGCCGTTTGCCCTGCTATGGGAAGGTTCTTACAAGGGATGAAATGCCCCATTTTCGTAAGGCTATCTACCACCACCAAGATGGCAGTAACCCTGATCGGTAGGGGAGCCAAGTTACAAACTCCAAACTTATGTTCTGCCAGGGCCGCTGGGGGGGTAGGCATCGGCATGAGTTTACCTTTTTTCCTGTTTTTTTTCCTTTTGCTCTTGCACACTCCTCGCAGTGTGTCACCCATAAAGAAACATCCTTACTTAAGGTTCTCCACCAGAAATGTCTCTATATCAACTGTATGGTTTTACAAATGCCTGGATGTCCTGCCGTAGGTATGACGTGGCACCACGCAAAAGCCTTCTTTTGCAACTCAACAGTGGGTAAATATAGCTGGTAAATATAGCTTGATTTATGGAATGGTACATCCTGCTTCACTGAGCGTTCACCATTCTGTTTGGCCCAAGATTCCCACACATCACAGGTTTGATGGCGCCTAACCTCATCCAGAAAGTTCTCAGCTCGGATAACACATACCACCCTTGATGGCTTTATGATGGCATTAGTGTTCTCCTGCCTGGGTACTGCTGAAAATTCTGCCTGGACAAAGCATCTGCCTTACGGTTCACAACGCCTGGTCTGAATGTCACCACAAAATCGTATTCCGCAAAGAAAAGCATTCACCGCATTTGTCTTTGCGTAATATGCCTGGCTGACTTCACATATTGCAGATTACGATGGTCAGTGTAGACTGTGATTAAATGGCATGCCCCCCACAGGTAATGTCTCCATTCCTGAAACGCCTTTTTTATAGCCAAGAGTTCCTTATCGGCAATGGTGTAGTTTACTTCACCAAAACTCAGCTTTTTTGACAGGTATGCTACCGGATGGAGTTGCCCTGTACTCTGGTCTCTTTGCGACAGAATGGCCCCAAACGCCTCATCCGAAGCATCACCTTCCACCACGAATGGGTGCTCCAATTTAGGGTGTGAAAGCACCGGAGCAGTAGTAAACGCCCTCTTCAGGTATTAAAATGCTTCCCCATCTTCCCTGGACCAAACAAAAGGTACCCCTTTTCTTGGCAATCTGGTGATATGGACTGCTACTTGTGAAAAATGAAGAATAAACCTGTGATAATAATTCACAAATCCGAGGAAACATTGTACCTCTCTCACGTTTTTTGGTGTTGGCCATTCCTGTACTGCCTGCACCTTCCGATCTGCCATGTGCAAACCCTCGGGAATGAGCATCACCCCTAGGAACTCAACTTCAGTCACTCCAAACTCACATTTGCTTAGTTTTACAAACAAACTGTGCTCACGCAATCGTTCCAACACCTGGCAGACCTGGTCGTTGTGACATGCCTTATTGATTGAATAAATCAGGATGTCATCATTGTAGACCACTACGAAGTGATCTACATACTCCTTCAAGACATCGTTAAGGAAGTATTGGAAAGCCGCCGGGGCGTTGCAAAGGCCAAACGGCAAAATCAGTCTTGAAGGCAGTCTTTCACTCATCCCCCTCACGAATCCTCACCAAATGATAAGCCCCTCTAAGGACCAATCTGATGTAAATCTGTGTCTCTCTCACTTGGTCTAGCAGTACAGAAATGAGAGGCAGAGGATACATATTCCGAACGGTGTTTTTGTTTAACATTCGATAATCCACACAAGCCCTCAGATCGCCGTTTGCTTTGGCAATGAAGAACAATGGAGAGTCAGCCGGGGAATGGGAAGGCCTAAAAACCCTATATCCAGGTAATCGTCTAAATATTCCCGCAAATGCTTGGTTTGTGGTACTGATAATGCATATACTCTGCATGAAGGTATAGTAGCTCCTTCCACCAAGTCTATGTGACAGTCATACTCCCTGTGAGGAGGCAAGTGTTCAGCTTTGATTTCACTGAATACCTCCCTATAAGAATGGTTTTCTACTGGTAATACAAGGCATTCCCAAGATCACTTCGTACTGAGGAGCATCTATTATATTTAATATATTTAATGTTAACTCCTCCGTATGTCGTCCTCCATCAACAGCAACAGATAGTATTACTACATATGTCCGTTTGATGATGAGACCGGACTTTAATGGCTGTCCATCAATAGCCAAAACCTCCTCAGGATTCTCCCTTGGTACTCTTGATAACGCAAGATGAATTACCAGACCACTGTCTATAAAACTTCCGGTTGCCCCTAAATCCAACATGACTAAAACCTGATGATATTGTTGCTTGCTTTCAAGGTTCGTAGGGAGCACTATATGTGACTCGGTATCTCCTAAACCCAGAGTAGACAGCGAAGGGAGTTTCCAACCCTTAATATCATTCTCCTCTGTCTTAGACTACAATTTTTTCTCAGACTTCAAAGTGGTGGTAGATACCGCCACTGGTTTATTCTTTGCCCATACATTGGATGACTTGGGTTTAGAAGGTCATTCCTTCACATAATGTCCCTTCTTTCCACAGTAGATGCATAGCCCTTGTACTCGCCTACTCTCCCTTTCTTCTCATGTTAGTGGAGCTCTAAGAGCCCATATTTCCATTGGTTCTGCAACTGTCTCAGGGGTACTCATTACCTTGCGTGGAGATGGATCATATCTATAGAAATCTTTCTCCCATTTCCTTCTCCCACCCCCTCTTTTAGTCATGCGACTATCCAGTCATAAAGTCAAGTTAAACATATCTATACAAGTGGTAGGCTGGGGATCTATTTGTGCCACCACGTCTTTCATTTCCTCACGCAAACCTTGGTAGAACAGTGACATACGTTTCTCCTCCGGCCATTCTATTTCAGCCACCAACCGGTTAAAGGTTGTAAAATAAGTTATTAGATCACCCTTCCCTTGTTTCAAATCAAGTAATTCTCAATCAGCACTAAAGGTAATGGTGCGACAATCGAATACCCTCTTGAATTTAGCTCGGAAAGCAGGCCAATCAGACAATACCGCATCGTTATTTCTGACTAATGGAACTGCCCAATTGGCTGCGTCATCCACCAAATATGATATTGCAAATGCCACTCTAGAGTGATGATTCGGAAAAGAGGCAAGTTTGCAGGAGAAGTGCAACATAATCTGGGTCAAGAACACCTGAATCTTTCGGGGATCACCTGCGTATCGCACAGGGTTGGCCAAAGGAATGGGTGGTGGCACTGTAACCTATATTTGTGAAGCTGCCGAAGAGGCGTTAAAGGGATTCCTAGTTAGTTGTTTCACTTTGTCCCTTAAAGTTGCTGTCTCTGCCCTGGAGGATACTCACTCTTGTTGAACCAATACTAAAGCATGAAGCACGTCCTCCATGGAAGCCATGTCTCGCTACACCTGGACCCGGGCAGAGTGATAAACTTGGGTGCGTGATTCTGTCAGGTTACGCGGAGCCCAGATGCAGCAAGAATGGTCCACCTCCTGACCTCACCAACACCCTGGTTATATATATATATATATATATATATATTACCTACTGGCGGTCGCCAGTAGGTATATATAGTTAGGATTTTTTCTCTATGGGATTTTTGAAAATTCTATGTCTAATAACTTTGGCGTTTGTGGACGGAATTGGCTGAAATGTTCAGGAAAATGGAACATTTTGTCTCTGAGCAGCCCCTGACAATTTGGGGGGGTTTCATCAAGGGGGGGCGGAGAAAAAAGGGGGGTCCCAAAACGCGTTTTTCCCATGTTAATTTCCATAGGGCGGTTGGCCTCACTTTTAGCTCGAACGGCTGAATGGATTTGCACGAAACTTGGCACAATTGTAGGGACTGTTAGCCCGATGTGCCTTTGCTAGGTCTCAATATATGTGCTCCAGTGGATTTTGAGTAATTTAGGTTCAAATAAAGATATATATCTGGGCGGAGCCTAACCACACATCTGATCTGATTGGCTGTCAGCACTTCATCCAAGAAGTGTTGGCAGCCATCTTGGGACCAATATACATGATAGCACCTCATTAAAAAGCATTGTAGTTAATAGAGGGTTTTAGGACTTTAGTTACATTATAAATCATGTGTTGATGGTACCATACTCGTTTTAGGAATTGTGGTGGGTTCCAAGGTGATTTTACCATGTGAAAAAACCTTCTGCTGTGATATCATGAATATTGTTTGAAAGAAAACTAATATCTCATGATTTTCCCACAGTGGTTTGGAAGGGGATCTATAAGCTAAACTGAAAGCATATTTTCTGTAAATTCACATTATCTTTCTCAGTCATGTGAAAATGAAGTCTGACATTCTCAGTAAAACATGTACATCCAACAAGGACAGAGACTGTCAGTTGATTCCTTTGTGTTCTACTGCAGCCTCCTAGAGTGTTCTAAAGAACAACTAGAGCGCTAACAGTCCTACTTATTACAAAGGTATGGCACACCTGAAGCCATCTTGATTGGAATAAAGTGGTAACTCTTAAAACATTTAACTTAAAAAGAAACAACATGTGGGGGTATATTTTGCCATAGAAAGTATGATTAGTGCTGCAGAATGAAAAATTAGGGCACATTTTGAGTGACTTCTCAAATCCTTTTCTATTTCATTAAAACATTCTGACATGCAGTCTCCCAAAATGGCCACCAGAGACAAAAGAGCCCAAATGTAGCCCAAATATCACCCAGATGTAGCCCAAGTATAGCCCAATGACATAATGTCCCAGAGTGTTCTAAAGAACAACTAGAGCGCTAACAGTCCTACTTATTACAAAGGTATGGCACACCTGAAGCCATCTTGATTGGAATAAAGTGGTAACTCTTAAAACATTTAATTTAAAAAGAAACAACATGAGGGGGTATATTTTGCCATAGAAAGTATGATTAGTGCTGCAGAATGAAAAATTAGGGCACATTTTGAGTGACTTCTCAAATCCTTTTCTATTTCATTAAAACATTCTGACATGCAGTCTCCCAAAATGGCCACCAGAGACAAAAGAGCCCAAATGTAGCCCAAATGTAGCCCAAGTATAGCCCAATGACAGAATGTCCCATAGTGTTCTAAAGAACAACTAGAGCGCTAACAGTCCTACTTATTACAAAGGTATAGCACACCTGGAGCCATCGTGATGGGAATAAAGTGGTAACTCTTAAAACATTTAATTTAAAAAGGAACAAAACGAGGGGGTATATTATGCAATAGAAGGTATTATTAGTGCTGCAGAGAGAAAAATTAGGGCACATTTTGAGTGACTTTTCAAATCCTCTTCTATTTCATAAATAAATTCTGACATGCAGTCTCCCAAAATGGCCACCAGAGACAAAAGAGCCCAAATATCACCCAGATGTAGCCCAAGTATAGCCCAATGACAGAATGTCCCAGAGTGTTCTAAAGAACAACTAGAGCGCTAACAGTCCTACTTATTACAAAGGTATGGCACACCTGAAGCCATCTTCATTGGAATAAAGTGGTAACTCTTAAAACATTTAATTTAAAAAGGAACAAAATGAGGGGGTATATTTTGCCATATGAATTATGATTAGTGCTGCAGAAAGAAAAATTAGGGCACATTTTGAGTGACTTCTCAAACCCTCTTCAATTTCATTAAAAAATTCTGACATGCAGTCTCCCAAGATGGCCACCAGAGACAAAAGAGCCTAAATGTAGCCCAAATATCACCCAGATGTACCCCAAGTATAGCCCAATGACAGAATGTCCCAGAGTGTTCTAAAGAACAACTAGAGCGCTAACAGTCTTACTTATGACAAAAGTATGGCACACCAGAAGCCATCTTGATTGGAATGAAGTGGTAAGTCTGAAAACACTCAATTTAAAAAGGAACAACATGAGGGGGTTAATGTTGCCATAGAAAGTATGATTAGTGCTTCAGAAAGAAAAATTAGGGATCATTTTGAGTGACTTCTCAAATCCTCTTCTATTTCATTAAAAAAATTCTGACATGCAGACTGAAACATGCACTTTGAATACCAGCAGCAGACGTCCCTGGTGAGCAGTAGCTTTACTACAGTGATCTAATGTGCAACTAGAGTGCTAACATTCAGAATTTATGGCAAATGTGTGACACATCTGAATGCCTTCTTGATGGAACCAAAGTAAACAAGCATTGAAAATGCAATAGATCTCTCCCTCGTTTAAGTTAAAGCCATTCTGTTTGTAATGAGGTGGCTTTTTAGCTTTGCTTTTATTAGTGTTTTTTCAACTTTCATGTAAATAACATGCATCTGTATGCATATAAGTATATGTATGCATGCATTTATGTTTGTATTTATATAGATATACAGATGATATATGTTTATATATGTATGTATATATATATATATTCACTGAAAAAACCATAGGCTATAGACCATATATAGTTAGGAATTAGCATTTACAAAACCTTGAAAATTCACTGAAAAAACCATAGGTTATAGACCATATATAGTTAGGAATTAGCATTTACAAAACCTTGAAAATTCACTGAAAAAACCATAGGTTATAGACCATATATAGTTAGGAATTCGCATTTACAAAACCTTATTTTACTCACACAAAACCATTGAAATTCCATATATAGTTAGTTGCACTAACTATATATCGCGCACCCGCAATCCACTGCTGATGATGTCACATATTACATCATTCATGACATGGTCAGTGACATCACTGATGACATCACTGATGACATCTCAAATGACATCACTGATGACATCTCAAATGACATCACTGATGACATCTCATTTGACATTACTGATCACATCACTGATGATATCATTCATGTGATAATACGATGAACCTCTTCAGACTCTAATATAACCTTAGATACAATCAGTGTAAACAGACACTCACAGACTGTCACTCATCCATGGAGTTACTCACACACCTAGTCAGTCATGCAAAGAATCAATCACACCTCCATTTCCTCAACTATACAGTTATACAAACTTTACTTATTCAAACATATACTAACACATATTTACTCTCTTATACAATCCCTGATACAAGTTCACAATGATCCATACAGCCACTCACACATTCACTGGCTCTTATGCACAGTTATTTATATATGTCAACTCTCACATGTACTGTGTTTTACATATGTACTTACTTTGACATGTAGCACTGAGATATCCATTCACTCACCAATACACTCATGCACACAGTCAACCGCCCATACAGCTGTTTCCACATGCACTTTTGAAACCATACATCTAGTGAATCAACTGCTCACACATCTATGCACAGAGTCATACACCTCCCAGCCACCCACACACACACTCAGTCTCCCATACAAATACTTGGGCAACCAATCAAGAACCCATATAGTTACTCATATAGCTACTTATCAACACATGCAACAGTTTACAGAACAACAGACATAATGATGCACAAATTAAGACAGTTTAGTCACTAACCCATGCACTCAGTGAGACACATTTAATCACTCACTCATACAGTCAGTCATGCACCTACTAAATCCTTCATCCAGACACTTATACATCCACTCATTCTTCAATATGTAAGACATATTTTAACTTTACAGAAACATACAGTCACTGGATGTTGTCATCAGTGATGTCATCAGTGATGTCATTTGAGATGTCATCAGTGATGTCATCAGTGATGTCACTGACCATGTCATGAATGATGTAATATGTGACATCATCAGCAGTGGATTGCGGGTGCGCAATATATAGTTAGTGCAACTAACTATATATAGAATTTCAATGGTTTTGTGTGAGTAAAATAAGGTTTTGTAAATGCGAATTCCTAACTATATATGGTCTATAACCTATGGTTTTTTCAGTGAATTTTCAAGGTTTTGTAAATGCTAATTCCTAACTATATATGGTCTATAACCTATGGTTTTTTCAGTGAATATATATATATATATATATATATATATATATATATATATATATATATATTCATTGAAAAAACCATAGGTTATAGACCATATATAGTTAGGGATTAGCATTTACAAAACCTTATTTTACTCGCACAAAACCATTGAAATTCGCATATATAGTTAGTTCCACTAACTATATATCGCGCACCCGCAATCCACTGCTAATGATGTCACATATTACATCATTCATGACATGGTCAGTGACATCACTGATGAAATCACTGATGACATCACTGATGACATCACTGATGACATCACTGATGACAACATCCAGTGACTGTATGTTTCTGTAAAGTTAAAATATGTCTTACATATTGAAGAATGAGTGGATGTATAAGTGTCTGGATGAAGGATTTAGTAGGCGCATGACTGACTGTATGAGTGAGTGATTAAATGTGTCTCACTGAGTGCATGGGTTAGTGACTAAACTGTCTTAATTTGTGCATCATTATGTCTGTTGTTCTGTAAACTGCTGCATGTGTTAATCAGTAGCTATATGAGTAACTATATGGGTTATTGATTGGTTGCCCAAGTATTTGTATGGGAGACTGTGTATGTGTGTGGGTGGCTGGGAGGTGTATGACTCTGTGCATAGATGTGTGAGCAGTTGATTCACTAGATGTGTGGGTTCAAAAGTGCATGTGGAAACAGCTGTATGGTCGGTTGACTGTGTGCATGAGTGTATTGGTGAGTGAATGGATATCTCAGTGCTACATGTCAAAGTAAGTGCATATGTAAAGCACAGTACATATGAGAGTTGACATATACAAATAACTGTGCATAAGAGCCAGTGAATGTGTGAGTGTCTGTATGGATCATTGTGAGCTTGTATCAGGGATTGTATAAGAGAGTAAATATGTGTTAGAATATGTTTGAATTAGTAAGGTGTGTATAACTGTATAATTGAGGAAATGGAGGAGTGATTGATTCTTTGCATGACTAACTAGGTGTGTGAGTAACTCCATGGATAAGTGACAGTCTGTGAGTGTCTGTTTACACTGAGTGTATGTAAGGTTATATTAGAGTCTGAAGAGATTCAACGTATTATCACATGAATGATATAATCAGTGATGTAATCAGTAATGTCAAATGAGATGTCATCAGTGATGTCATCAGTGATGTCATTTGAGATGTCATCAGTGATGTCATCAGTGATGTCACTAACCATGTCATGAATGATGTAATATGTGAAATCATTAGCAGTGGATTGCGGTGCGCGATATATAGTTAGTGGAACTAACTATATATGCGAATTTCAATGGTTTTGTGCGAGTAAAATAAGGTTTTGTAAATGCTAATCCCTAACTATATATGGTCTATAACCTATGGTTTTTTCAGTGAATTTTCAAGGTTTTGTAAATGCTAATTCCTAACTATATATGGTCTATAACCTATGGTTTTTTCAGTGAATTTCAATGGTTTTTTAATAGCAAATATCAAAAGCTGTAAAATGTATTCTTATTTCAATGGAAAAATATATTTTGTATGTTTTTAATATAATTTTTTTTATGTGTATATTTTTTTTTAATTATTTTTTTTTTGTTTCGCTACCGGTCCGCGCACCGGGTAGCTTCCCGTTAGCTCAATTTGGTTCCGCGACCCGGTCCGCGAACCGGTAAACGTTCCGTTAGCGCAACTACCGCGTTAGAAAACAACATCGTGACGCGTCGCGTAAGCGCGACGTATCGAGTTGCCGCGTAATGCGTCTTATGACACGCCGCGTTAGCGCACCCGGAAGCGTCCTGGAACGCAAACTGAGGCGCGAAGCGCAGCTACCTGGAAGCGCTCCGGGAGCGTAGCGGGACGCGCAACGTAAGCGTAACAAGTCATGTGATTTGAAAATAACACTTTTATTGGTTGATTTCACTTTTGGTTTCCTAATGATGTAAGGCTAGGTCATGTGACCTAAAAATAACACTTTTCATTGGTTTAGAAATTTTTTTTTTCTCAAATGATGAAAGCCCCCTCCTATTTTTCTCACTCTGACTTTCAACTTTGTGAGAGGAAGACCTATTTTGCTTATTGGAAGATGGCTTCAATTGTAGCTGCAGGTGGTGGACCCCATCACCTCCACCACCTCTGAAAAAGGATAGACCACCACCCCAGTTTATTCCCAACCCTGAAGAAGAGGAGGAAGAAGTAGAACAGGATGTACATGACATAGTATTTTTGCCTGAAGAGCCCCGGAAATCACACTGCAAGGACAATTTCATTTGGCAGTTTTTTACATTTCCACAAGGCCAAAAAAAAGTGAATGCCCGGCATGTTACATGCCTGATATGCAAAGAAGTTCTGTCCCGAGGTACAGATAAAAAGTATAGCTTTGGGAACTATACAATGCATCGCCACATGCAAAGGTGGCATCCAATAAATTACAGTGTGGCGGAGGTGCGTAACCTACGTGAAAATCCACCAACTCCTGTGGCCACCACCTCAACGCATGAAAGTCTTTCGGGACCAGAGGCGAGGGAGACGGTCCCCACTATCCAAACAAATTTTCAACACATCAACCTGGTGTGTATTTACTGTGGGGGTTTGCTTTCTTACGGCGAAATGAGCATAAACTTAATGAACAGAGCATTTGAAAATCACAAGTGCTCCAAACGCCCCAAAAAGTGAATTTTTTTTTTGCTCCTGTTGAGCCGTTTCTAATGCCTGTTTTTTGTTGTTCCCCTGAAAAAAACAAAAACAATTAAAACCGTTCAAAAAATACAAAAAAAAATGTTCAGAAAAATAATAAAAAAAATATAAAACAACAAAAATAATTTAAAAAAAAGTTCTTTTCAGAACTACCTCCCCTTTATAAGAATTTGCTAGAATGTTTAGCACTCTGACAACCTCTATTTCTTTTGGTTCGCTTCCCGGTTCGCGCGCCAGTACGCGAACCGGGAGCGAACTCCAAATTTTTTTTTTTTAAAAAAAAAAGAAGAGTAAGTAAACTGAGAGTAATGTTAAAAGAAAGACAGTTAGAGGGAGTAACACAGAGATACTGTTTAAAGAGGGACTGAGAACAGGAGTAGAAAGAGTAGAGTAAAAAAAAGTAATAGAAAAAGGAATGAGGGAAGTAGCAAAGGCAGGAAACTCAGGGTTGAAGAAATGAAGCAGTGGAACTAATAAAAGTTAAATGTAAAAGAGATGTAACAGAATGAGTACTAAACACTTACCTTATAATTATCGTTAACTTAGTCACATGTTATTTTTATACTTTCAATCTGTGAACGAGAGAACAAAAATTTAAAAATTGATAGAAAGTAGTAAAAGATGAGTGAGCATGAGACAAGATGAGTACATATTAAAAATCACAATTGAAAGTACATAATTAATTATACATATTAAATGGTTTATTTTTGCTGTTCTCAGAATATATCAAATTTCAATGAAAACAGTGAGTTGAAGGTATTCATCATATAACAGCGGGGAAAAAAAACACAATCAAAATGATTGTGTTTAAAAAACCCATATAATATTATCAATCAGAAATCAGAACTCCTCAAAAGTAACTTACTTTCCATGACGTCAAAGGATGTCCTATGAACAGCTTATACTCTGTTGTGCTGTTATTATTTTCTGCCCACCACTTTCTGAAAGATAAGCTCTATCGTTTTAAGAAAAATGAGACATACAAAGCAATTTAAAAAAGCACACTAAATTACAACAACACCTAGAATCATTATAATCCAGTTACCTACCCTAAATTCTCACTTCTGAAAACAAGTCAAAAGGCAACATTGCTTCATAGTCAAATTCTAATCATTGCCAAAAGACCGGCCTTTTTTAAATTTCGAATAAGCTGTGTAATATCTTGAAGTTGTTAAAGGACCATCATGTCATATAATAGCTGCAGTTACAAATGTTCTTCCTGAAATCGACGAGTGTGCAGCCAAAACATTTTTAATTAGACTTGACAACTTATTTACACCCGGTTTATATAGTTAGAATTGTAAAATGACATTTCACTGATAAGTTTCTATAAATAATGTAGACAGCATTACAGACTTACATCGCCTCTACTCCTTCTTTTGATCTACTGCTTGAATTAGCTTATAAACACAAAGAGTTTTCGCTCTGTACTACACTTATCCACAAGGCCATATAGAGTAGGAGCTATTAGAACCTCTTGAAATTCCTCTGAACAAATCCCGAGATTCCTTCCCTAAAATTTTGGTTGTAAGAACACCAGGTAAGAATTTTGAAGGTGAAAAGGCAATCTTTTTTTGAAAGTTAAAACAGAATCATTGCAGAATGACCAGCCGTTTCCAGATTATAAATTAGCTGTGTAATGTCCTGAAGTTGTTGAAGGACCGTCATGATATATAATTGCTGTAGTTACAAAAGTCCTTCCTGATATTGACAACTGCGAAGCCACAAAATGTTTCATTAAAGTTGTCAATTTAGTTCCATCAGACCTACATCGTTGGAACATTAAAATGACATACTGGCCATAACTTCGTATAATTAACGTGGACAGCATTGCAGACTTACATTGGCTACACTCCATGTTTTGATTGGCTACTTTTACTAGCTTATTGAAGGATACTGATTTACTGTCAGGCAAAGTTAAATATATAAATCTTTCTGAGTCTACTCTAGTAGTACTTGATAGCCTACAGTTCTCGCAATCATTCTGTCATTGATAAGAAAGGCCAAACAGATAATCTACATCTACACCTTCATCTTGCAATACATCAAGCATATACATTAAAAACTCCTGACAATCCTGCTGAATATTTTGAGAGAATTGCGTTTGACCTGAACATTTGTCTAACAGATTACGAATTTCAGACACACTTTCTACTCTTGTTCTATCAACGCTACATTTCTCTAACACAGAATTAAACAAACAGCATAAACTTTGTTCCGAATTGATCACAATCTGTTCTTTTAAAGTGTCTAGTGAAAAGACAACATTAACCACTACATTAGCATAGCAGTTGACACCAGAACTATTTTCAAATTGAAAACCAACAACATCTTCAACAGAATTCATTTTCTTTCTGCTTACAATGTTCGGTTCATCGACTTTTGGTCTTTTTGCTACCACCTCCCTACTATTACTGATATTTCTTCGTTTCCGGCCTACCACACGTTTCTCAAATAAAGGATATTGAGGCAAATGTGGCGCATACTCTCTTCTTAACCTATTGTATTCCTTAACACAATCTAGATCCGCACAAATGTTTGTGACATCACAGTCAATCAAGTACAATCCCGATAAAGTTCTGACTCGTGACAATGCTACATAAGCCATACCCTCTTTGAATACAGAACTGCCAATATTCACTAAAGCAGTGTCTACACTTAAACCTTGCGATTTATGGATTGTCACCGCATATGCCAAGCAAACAGGAAACTGCTTACGGCGAACATATAAGTCTTTTACAAGCAAAAACCTAGCTGTGCAACGACCAATTAGCTGTACTTCCTCAATGCCATCAAATTAAATTTTTAAAAATTCAATTCCATCTCTATTTCTGTATTTCTCAAAATCAACAACATTACCCATTGATCCATTTACCAGACCTCTTTCAACATGTAAATTCCTTCTCAAAATGATACGGGAATTTAAGCACACATTCCGAGTCTTTTCCAAACCAGCAGTTTTAGATATAGTCTTCTCTAATGAATCCAATTTAGATTTCAAATTCTCAGACAAAATAATTGTTGCTCCCATATGCTCTATTCTGTCAATAGCTTCCAGTTTCACAATCTCTTGGTTTTCTAAAATCAACATTTTGTTGTTGAAGATGGAACATTCTGCAAGAGTTGGCATCAAACATATTCCAGATTTCTTCTCAGTAATTTTCTGAAAAATATCCTCTGTCAGAACGTCTTCTTCTGGATACAAATTTGTCAGTAATCGTGCATGTAAAGCTTCTTTCCCACGCTCGGTCACTTTCCCAATTCTAACATCTTGTAGAATATTCTTGTAATCTTCATCCTTCGCCTGACGCATATTTTCACGCAGCTCAGCATAATTGAAGTTTAACCATATGTTAACGTTGCCAATGCTCCCTAGGCACTTCCTGGTATCTTCATGCGTAAGCAGTTTACACACTGGTTGTCCTTTCACTGGTGTCAGCTGCAGAAGATCACCGAAAACAATGATGTGTTTGCCACCAAATAACACATCTTACTCTGTTTTAAGAACTTCCTGCATTCTCAAATGCACAAAGGCAAGCATGACATTGGAAACCATGCTTACTTCGTCAATGATAAGAAGTTTCATCTTCTTCAGGACTCTAGATACTTCACAACAAGCATCTCCAGATAACTTGTGGTATTGTAATTTGTTATCATGCTCCACTGGCAGCATCAGTAGCCGATGCAAAGTAATACCTTTAATATTATGTGCTGCCAGTCCAGTTGGAGCGGTCACAACACAAGACAGCAATGACTCAGTCCTTTTCTGCAGATAACATGAAATTGTTTTAATGACGAAACTTTTTCCAGTTCCTGCTTCTCCACTCACGTACAGTCTGACAGGCTTCAACGACGTACATGAGCACTCTTTCTTCTCATGACTTAATCCATGCTCAATTTGTTTGGTAACTTCGTCATATATTTTCCTCTGCTCAACGTTGAGATGGCTTTCCAAATCTTCTAAGTTAACCGCATCCTCCTGAGCATGTGCCATGGCTCTTTCCACTTCAATCATGGCAGTGGCAGCTTCATTTTCGATAACTGGTTCTCCTAGTGGATCCTGACTCAATGAAACAGAACTCTGACTGTCCTGAGAACTGTCTTTAGCAATCTCAGCTGCAATTGTTGCTTCCTGCTCGATTTCTGCATTCAACATTTCTAGATATTTTGGAAAAACAGGACATTCTATGGACTCCTTGGCTGCATTGAAAGAGTCTTCATAACAGAGGAAATCTCCAAGCAGTTCCTCTTCTGCACGCCAAGGCTTGAAAAGTTGCAAAAGAGCTAAATAGAAAAACTCTTTTCTTTCTGGAGATTCGCAATTCAATTTTCGATGATTTACCAATTGACATTTTCTTTGCTTGACCAGACATCCTTCACTTCCAATTACAGCATACACTCCTTTATCAATATCTTCTTTGATGTTCCTCTTGAAAGTGTAATTTTGTAGAACCTCATACAGACAAACATTCTCCAGGTGACTGCTTCTATTTGGATAATATGTATCCAACATGTTGGTCTTCAAAATATCTGTACTGCTTGGCTCCTTCTCCGCCAAATACTCAATTTCCCGTACAGGTTTCAGAACTCGATTACGCGTTGCAGCAAGACCAAGACTCGCCCAAATGATACTCCTAGATTTGGCATAGAGACTTGCTGAAGATAACCGGTCAGAACATTCGTAAGCTCCGATTTCTCGATGCAACAACATCTTCAGACTGAAACTGTACAACTTCTTGCTGAGGCTCTTTTCATGGGAAATATCCTCCCACATATCCTTCAGTTCTGTCTTTTCTTTTTTTGTGATGTAAGATGTCACATACCGAGCCACAGCCATACAGTTGTCAGCCACAAACTGTATATCCATGTTAGCATTCCACATGGACAAAATCACTGGGTTGTAGTCGTTAATGTACTTAGACTCTTCGTTTCTTTTCAAATTGTATGTGTTTTTGGGTGATTTCCTCGTCACATTATGTCGCAGCGAAGACATCAAATTGTTCACTCTTCCTTTAGATATCACCAATCGTGGAAATGCAAAATGACATTTGGTGTAGTACTTTTCCTTGTTTCTGAATTTACGACGACAATACTTTCCACAACAATGGCTTTGAAACCGTAAAACTTGTTCTCTTAGACTTTTATCTTCCTTTGTCTTTGGAACAGCACATGTAGAATACTGTTCTATGAAACTCATCACTAAGTCATCCGGATCTGTTCCAAATGTGGGTGCATCTTTGATCCATAGCAGCATATGTATATGAGGAGCACCTCTTGCTTGATACTCCTTTCTCCAGAAGAAATCCAACACCTCTCCAAGAGGTGGATTTTTCTTGTTCGTGATGAAAGACATCATAGCTTCAAATCTATGATTGAAGTACCTGCATACATTCACTGGATCCAAAGAGCACAGTTCTCCGGGTGTCTTGAATTCAATATTTTCAATGTTTCCATTTGCCTCTCGTAGAAATTCAAGTAAGTCTTCCCAGCCATACTCAGCACAGCTCAGAGTGAGGAACCAAGTAGGAGTTCCTAAGTTCCTCAGCATACATTTTAAGTCACCATGACGACGATACCAATACTCATTAGTACCACGCTGACATGCCATGAGATTAATCAGGTGAGAATCCAAAATACTATCTTGCACATTGACTTTATCCATAAAGTCCCTTGCCGAGATATTTCGCAGTTGTATACCACTTTTCAAGATGTGGTTCACTGCATAAGACAGTCCAGACAGATCACTTCCAAACAGTAGATGAAATAAATAGGGAATGCATTGACGAAACCTAGGATCTTCTGAATACAATCGTAAAGTCCGGTATTCTGAAGAAGGAATTTGATCAGGTCGCTCATCATATCGTCCTCCTCGACCTGTGGGAAATAACTGTGGAGAACACCGAGCTTCCAAACTTTCCTCCCAAACACTAATGGGACTCCCTTTGGCTTGTTTCATTTGAAACAACTCAATAGCATTCCCCATGACTTCCTTGGAATGCAAAGGATGAACACTATAATGTTCATATATTTCTTCATTTTTAGAAGCTTCTACTTTCTCAATTTGCCCAGCACACAATTCGCTGTCCTCTTCTTCACTTACTTCCTCTTCTGCAGCACATACATTCTTGTAGTACTCATTATTTTTTATCAAATACAATGTTGCCTTTTTGACTTTCCTAACATCCACTAAATCTTGCCAGATTTTCTTACTCTTTGTCGGAACCCCATTAACTAGGATAACTAAAGGTTCCTCTTCCACTTTCTCTACTCCAATTGTATTAATGTTTTTCTTCAAATCTAAAGGCAAATAAACAACTCTTCCCTTTAATCCTCTCGGTAAATCTGATGGAGGCAATTTCCCTGTCTTTGGCTCCATTCGTACAATAGCCTGAAAGGGATGGACACTTTGAATCAAAATAGATTCATAAGTATTTAAATCCTTCAATTCAGAAGGAATGTCAACCAATTCCAGATTATTATGAACCGCTCTAGCAGGCATCCGGTTTTGGTTTAATTTCTTTAAACAATAAGTACACATACGTTGGTCCGATCCCAAATCAAAACGATTTTCTACCATCAAGTATGTGGCAAAATCCTTCCATTTAATACTGCGCCTGCCCACACACTTGCACTCTAATTGGGCCCCCCACCTGTATTGGAAACTGACCTGTCGTGTTGCTCTGAGAGCAGGCAACCCGGTCACCATCTTGGGAGTGGCGAGTACAGGACGTGCCACTGGTCAGAGCACTCTAGCGCTCCTCACGAGCCAGGTGAGCCAAGATTTAAAGCTCACTACAGGCGCGCAGCGGTGACGCGCAGCGGTAGCGCCTGACTAGCGCCGGAGTCAAGCCAGAGTCCTGCCCGTCTGCGCCCGTCAGCGCTACGGCAGGGCTATGGCGGGGGACTCTGGCCCTCGCCGGATGTTATCAGCTGCGACGTTGCGCTCTCTGCGCCGAAAGGTAATAGACTGTTCACATGGCTCTCTGGACCCTTTATGTGGGCCTTTTCAGTGTCCCACTTGTTGTTTTAGTATCCCAAAATCGCAGCCTATTTTTAGCTTAATGTCTAGTCCTCCTATTACTCGCAAGTCGGAGCTGACGACAGATGCCGCCAGACAACCAAGTCTTAAAATATTCCATCTGAATGTCAGGTCTTTGACCTGTCATTACCAAGATGTACTCACCCTGGTTACTGACGACAAACCGGATATATTTTTCTTTTCCGAAACTTGGTTGCATGACCAATCTATGGCTGTTATAAATTTAGCCCTCCCCCCGGGATACACCATGCATTCCCTACACCGTACTACCAGAGGTGGAGGTATCGCACTTGCGCTAAAATCCTGCTATTCATGTGTGTGGAAGCCCATTACCATAGCTGGGTGTGAGAGCGCGCATTTTAGTATCTCAGTTAATCCCAATTTTTCTTTATCGGGATTATTAATTTATAGGCCACCTGGCCCTGAGGGCACCTTTTGCCATAGTCTCTTAGAGGTTGTTTCCTCTTTGATTTTGAAATCATCCAATTTCACGATAATCGGCGACCTGAATTTACACATGGACGCCCCCCTTTCTAATCCGGTCTCAAATCTGCTGGCTGATCTTGAAGCCTTCCAAATAAATCAACTGGTGCAATCACCGACCCATATAGGTGGTCATTTGTTAGATCCTGTTCTGACGAATCTTACTACCAATATTCTTGTGCTTTTGCCTAAGCCTATGGCTTGGACTGATCATTGTTTGATTGAAGCCCATGTCACCATCCCTAATCCTTCCTACAATAATAATACTCCGGGTCTTTTTAAGCGCCCTTGGAGAAAACTTAATTTTGAACATTTCCATCAGCTGTTGATGGAACATCATCCTCAACCTCCCTCGGAGGTCTCTCTTGGGTACGATAACTTCTGTGAGTGGCTTAATCACTCCCTAGATGTGTTAATACCAGCTAGGTGGAGCAAGACTAGATCCAGCCCGTCCAGCCCATGGTATGATGAATCCCTTAGACTGCTCAAATCTACCTGTAAAAAAGCTGAACGTGCATGGCGCAAAACTTACGACGCGGACCTTAAGTCCGCCTACAGGGCCTGCACGAGAGTTTATCATCAGGCCATCTGCTCTGCCAGAGCGGCCTTTTATTCTCGGGAGATAAAAAATAGTTCCAATCCCACAAAAGTAATTTTTAAGGTCTGTAAAGACCTTACAAGTAAACATAATCAATCTGCCACTCTGGCAGCCTCCTTAGAGCATTGTGAGGATCTGGCGTCATTCTTCATTGAAAAAGTCGAGGCCATTTATAGGTCATTCTCCCAGTCTACCATCCAGGAGAATAACACAGCACCTAAGGCTTCCATACCACTGCTGACTATTCCCAGCCCTACTCTAGAGGAATTTAAAGCCTTGACAATGAAGGTTAAATCCGGCTCACCTGATGACCCCATGAGACCCATTCAATTCCAGGAAATTGCTGAGTGCTGCTACCCGGCCATGCACAGTCTCATTGAGCTGTCTTTTAACACCGGCTGTGTGCCCAGTGCTTGGAAGCAGGCTACCATCATTCCCATTCTAAAAAAAACGGCCCTTGACCCCACCAAATCGGAACATTATCGGCCGATTTCCCTGCTTCCTTGGCTAGCGAAATTAGCAGAATCTCATGCTAACCGCATCCTGTCACTCCATCTGCAGGAAGCGAAAATACTGGATAAATCGCAGAATGGGTTCTGTGCGGGTCATAGTACTGAAACGGCTCTTCTAGCAGTGGTGGAGAACATCAGGAAGATGTTGGACCAAGGTCAGATGGCGGCACTGATCCTATTGGATCTCAGTGCCGCGTTTGACACGGTGTCCCATCAGATCCTCCTCCATCACCTTGAGGAGGCCGGAGTTGGAGAGAGAGCACTCGAGTGGTTTCGATCTTTTCTCACTGATCGAACTTTTAAAGTATCCACTCCCCCTTTTGTTTCTGCTCCTCGTCCGATCCTGCAGGGTGTCCCGCAGGGGTCGGCCCTTAGCCCTACCTTATTTAATTTATATGTTCAACCGCTGGCTGAGGTCGCCCATAGTTTTGGTCTCTCCATGGTGTCATACGCCGATGACACGCAGCTGGCGGTGGCACTTAATGTAGAGACCAACATGGATGCTGCCACTTTTCAGTCCGCGTTAAAAGCTGTGGCGGGCTGGATGGCGAACAATCGCCTCCAACTGAATGCCTCTAAAACCGAGGTTATTATTTTTGGTAGGGAAAGCGAGCTTTGGGGCAATCAGTGGTGGCCACTTGAATTGGGCCCTGCTCCCACCCCAGTGGCTGAAGTTAGGAACCTTGGGGTGTGGTTGGATGATAAACTTTCATTCACCGCCCACACTAAACGGGTTGCCGGAACTTGTTTTGGTGCCCTGCGGTGTTTGCGACCCATTTTTAAGTTTTTTGATGCTGACACGAGACAGATCATTGTCCAGGCCACAGTCTTGGCTAGATTAGATTACGCCAGTTCTCTGTTCTTAGGCGTTAATCAAGCAGAACTAGTTCGTCTCCAGCGGGTGCAAAATGCAGCCGCCAGGATGTTGGTTGGTCTTCCGAAGTTTGTTTCTGTGCGCCGTACTATTCAGGATCTTCACTGGCTGCCCGTGGGGCAAAGAATCAAATTTAAAACCCTTTGTGTAACTTTTAAAATCTTGATGCTGGCTTCTCCCCCCATTTTGTCACAATTAATTTGTCATTATGAGCCATCTAGAGTCCTCCGATCCTCAGGGACAAACCTTGCTGTAGTGCCACGTTTTAAAAAAGCAAGGATGGGCGGACGCTCTTTCTCTGTGATGGCAGCAGCTCTCTGGAATTCCCTGCCTGCCTCTCTTCGCTCCATCCCTGATCTGCTCCCGTTCAGAAAAGCCTTGAAGACCTTTTTATTTTCCACTGTTTAGTCTTCTTCTCTGGTTATTAGTTTCCGTGTTGTGTTTTTTACCTTCTCCTAAGCGCCGGGACGCCTCTTGGCTGCGGCATCCGTTGCGCTTTATAAAAAAATAAATAACATATTGTTTTCCATTTCACTTTTATCATATAAATCCATTAACTTAGTCTGATTCTTATAATAAGTCCATCGACAACGCACACAAGTGAAATTAGGCCTCTCACTTGATTTCACCTGAAAGTTGAAAATTTCCTTGTGAAACTTATCTATATTTGAAATCAGTACACTCTGTTCCACATTACCTTCTTCTACTGGGTCAATTTCAACATTGTTCTCTTCACCAGCAAAGTAACAGAACTCAATTTCTTCACAAATATTCTTCACATCTACTTCAGAACCATGCAAAAGAGCAGTGCTTAATTGTTTAAGCATAATTGCCGGACTCTTAGCATAATACAACATTCTAACTAATTTCCTCACCTTATTATGATGCACTGCTAGCATCCTGAAATGATGAAAAACACTCTGGCATACTCTCCTGGAAAGACAAGCCAGTGAATGACCACGCAAACCTGTCACTTATCTCACTCTGCAAGGATCTAATTCTTGCAACAACTTTATTTTTTGTTTTAAACTTTTCTTATTGAATGTCCGTACAAAATCACAAAGCAAATTGATTGAATCCTGTCGCACACTGCAAATAGAACTAAACTTCCAGGTGTACACTGGTCCCTTAGGACGTCTCCCTAAAACCTCATCACCTAACACCTCTTCTGCATCTGCAGACACAAGTTTTTCTTTTTCAACCGGACAACCATCTTTTACCTCATATGCTCGACCACTGGTGTCAACTGCATGCACCAAATCATTGTCCTGGAAGTAACTCTCCTCATTGAAAAATGCCTCACAACTTGAACTATGCATCCATTCTCCTGAGAAAACGTCACAAAAATTTGTACGATTAACTACTCTCTTCCATCTACTATTTGATTTGAAATCATAAATTGCCTTGTTTAGTTTCCTAATTCTATTGATTACCAAAATAAATAACTTTCGCTTAATTTCGAAAGCCTGATCAATAATTTTCTCTAAATTTTTCTTTCTCTTATAAAAAGCCACTTTCTGTTGACCTTTCTTACAAAAATGTTAACAAATTGCCAATTATCCTGTTGCGGAACATTCGTCTACGAATGTCTCTAAACAGATTTTTCCTTCTACTACCATGCACAGAGTTATCTCCTGCTCTAGCAGTTACATATGGCTGAGATACCCGCCACCCCCTCTCGACGCAATCCCCAAGGATGGGAAACTGGAAACTGTTCTGAACTTTTGGAAGGCGGGAGGGAGTGACCCTTCCCGGCCGTATTTATTAAAATATGAAACAAAATTAAAACATTAAAATAACAGTTTCATATTATGTACAATTTCATTTCCACATTACGATGTTTGGCTAACCTTAACAGATCTCTAATACAAAGGTTCTCCTAGCCGAACTAACATCCTACAAAACATTTGACTTGAAACTGTACATCCTAACGTTAAGGGCCAACGGCAAGGTCGTAACCGGTGTCAGATCCCTAAACCAGAAATACCCCCCTCACTTATGTGGGGGGCGACCGCACAGAGGCGTACCTCAAGTGCATCTACCAATTTCCCTTTGACTTGACGGGGGCCCCAATGAACTCGACGCCATTTAACGGTCGTCCGAGGACTCGTGTGAGGTGTCTAAAAGGTAGCGTAAACCCCCTCCCAAACCCCACACAACTTACCCCATCTGCCGTCGCAGATGTCCTGGCCCCGGGAAATTCCCCAAGAGGGCCCGTAGCCCCTCCTATCCAGGAAGGGGCCTTGACCGCCTTTCCTTTCCTTCCGGCGGCCGATCCTTAGAAGGGACCGCCTCCCCGTTGAGGGGCCAATGGCCACCTCCCCCGAGCGCTCCCATCCGTAATGGGCGACGCCCCCCCCATAGGGAT
Source organism: Lissotriton vulgaris (assembly GCF_964263255.1). Lineage (NCBI taxonomy): Eukaryota > Metazoa > Chordata > Amphibia > Caudata > Salamandridae > Lissotriton > Lissotriton vulgaris. The sequence continues at coordinate 108,730,118 of NC_141694.1, forward strand.
CTTCCAATTACTGCTCACCGATCATGACCTTACCGCCCGACCAAAATAAATACGACATTTAACTAAAAAACTAAATTACAGAACAACCATAACTATTTCACGTATGATTACTGATCAACACTAATGCAGAATTACTTTATTTGAAAAAACATACTGTAAATGACCATTCTTTATTGCATACTCCAAATAACATGACAATCATCACAACCTGCAAGAAATAGAGTTACCACATCAAAACTTTATTTAAAACAACTGGCTGTCCTCAGGGGGCTGGTGGGTGGGTCAAAATTGGCTCTTCGTTCCGTCTCGAGCTCACGTACAGCGGGGAGGTGCAGCTTCAGAGCCCAGGAACAAGAGGATGCTTGCTTGGCTTGTAGCTCCTTTTATCCGTCTTCGGGCGGGCGTAAACCCGCCTCCGCCTGCCCCCCGGGGGCGTGGCCGGCGGTATCAGTGTCTAGGACAACCCACTCCAGGGCGGGAAAAGGCGCGCCCCGGCTACGCCGCTTCGGGCATACCAGCCGGGACTCGCCCCCCGCCCAAGATGGCCTCCCGGAGGGATCGGGGTACTCCACCATACGTTCGGGGGGACCGAGTGGTCGCCCCTTTCCATATGGCTGAGATACCCGCCACCCCCTCTCGACGCAATCCCCAAGGATGGGAAACTGGAAACTGTTCTGAACTTTTGGAAGGCGGGAGGGAGTGACCCTTCCCGGCCGTATTTATTAAAATATGAAACAAAATTAAAACATTAAAATAACATTTTCATATTATGTACAATTTCATTTCCACATTACGATGTTTGGCTAACCTTAACAGATCTCTAATACAAAGGTTCTCCTAACCGAACTAACATCCTACAAAACATTTGACTTGAAACTGTACATCCTAACGTTAAGGGCCAACGGCAAGGTCGTAACCGGTGTCAGATCCCTAAACCAGAAATACCCCCCTCACTTATGTGGGGGGCGACCGCACAGAGGCGTACCTCAAGTGCATCTACCAATTTCCCTTTGACTTGACGGGGGCCCCAATGAACTCGACGCCATTTAACGGTCGTCCGAGGACTCGTGTGAGGTGTCTAAAAGGTAGCGTAAACCCCCTCCCAAACCCCACACAACTTACCCCATCTGCCGTCGCAGATGTCCTGGCCCCGGGAAATTCCCCAGGAGGGCCCGTAGCCCCTCCTATCCAGGAAGGGGCCTTGACCGCCTTTCCTTTCCTTCCGGCGGCCGATCCTTAGAAGGGACCGCCTCCCCGTTGAGGGGCCAATGGCCACCTCCCCCGAGCGCTCCCATCCGTAATGGGTGACGCCCCCCCCATAGGGATCTTCCAATTACTGCTCACCGATCATGACCTTACCGCCACAGGCCGGATAGCTGACCGGCTATCCGGACCCCCCACAACAACTCCTACCTAAAGGTCATGTTTTAAGCTCTTCAGCCAAGCAATGAGGTCCCCTATGAGTAACTCATTCCCCACCCGGGACAAATGGACCCCATCTTCAATATACATACTGTCCCCCTTGATACAACCATGCGGAATAGACTGCAGTGAATTTGAACGAAACAGTCTACCCAACTTGTTATTTACTTTCTTCACTGAGTGGTTCAGAGCAGAAACCGAAATCGCCCCCCGCCACACTTTTCGTGGAATCATATGGGACCATGCAATTGTGCACCCTGGAACTCTCCTCGCCAACCAACTTACAGTGGAAAGCATTGCCTCGAGAAGCAGTCGTCTACCAGTGGTCACCAAATCATTACCCCCAAGATGGACTATGATTACAGACGGCGGTGACCTTGTCCGCCCTAACAAACCCTCGAAAAAGGATTGAAACTGGTCAATACAGAGCCCGCCCCTTCCGTAGAAGGTCACCCTGTACCCGTATTCCCCAGCCATGTGAATCATGTCACCTGCCTTGAATACGTCCGCGGCACGCCTCACGTATGAGTGGCCCACGACCCACACCTCCTTTTTTGCAGCCGGTGATGTCTGACCGCTGGAGCCCAGGTGTCGGGTCGACTGCACAGTCCGCCCCGCCTCGAAAGCTTGCGCAACTGAAAACAAAACAAAAACAAGAAGCGTGAGTACATCATTACAGCTTCACAACATGTGCAACCGTACATACCTCTTGTAACAGTTCGAGGACCAACGCCCCAAACGCTTCACTTTGTCAACACTCAGACCCCTGGCTGTAGCCTCAGTAGCAGCCCCTATCCGAAAGGAGTGGGTCCCGAACTCGCCGGGGTTCAAGCCCGCGGCCGAAATTGACATCGCAAGCACCCGCTGGAACTGAAACCTCGTCAGTGGGGTGGCGTCAGCGTGTCTCAACAAGGTCCCCCCCCATGATGCCACCCTCTGCGCTAAATATTCCTCTACGCAAACAACAGGGCACATGGAAGACCCGGGAAACCTCTGAATGATTATGCAGTCCCCAGTCGCACCCTGATCGGTTTTGGACCTGACAAACGAGACAGTCATCGTCTCCACCTTGACCTGAATGTGCTCTCGGCACAGTCCCCCCATCGTATCCTGCTTGTTCTTCGCCACTAGTTCGCTTACCCCCATAGCCCCATGGAATGCTAGCGCAAATGCGGCTCGGAATAACACTGTTTCATACCGAGATGAACACGTTGCAGGGAGTACGGACAATAACAAGGCCAACCTATCCAGACCTATCGGGTGCCTCTCATCTACTCTGCGACCCTCAAGGCGTTGCCACCCACGAAGCGCTTTCTGTACCACGAAAGACGCTGTCGGGTCCTGGATCCCATGAGCCTTCGCCATAAAGGAAATGGCGGCCCGATGCCTCTGGGCCGTAGCTACTGATTTGCCTGCCTGATGTAAAAACAGCAAAAATTTTACGACAAGCTCTTCCTGTCCCCAAAGCTCCCCCCCAGCAGAACCCAAAAAGGACCAATAGGAACGGAACGCCCCTTCATATGCCTTCCTTGTCCTGGGTGCTAAACTCTCTCCCACGAGGTTTTGTAGTTCGGGGCACCGAGAGACCAGAGAGCTTCGGGAAAGGGTGCCGCCACCGGGTCCGCTGTGGGCAGAAAACCCCAGAAGGCCTGCATACGGAAACGAGAAAGTGCATCAGCCGCTTGATTCAGCACCCCCGGGACATGTCTTGCCCTAAAGAGCACATTCAACTGCATACACGATAACACAATTTCTTTGAGCAGTCTCAGAATCCATTTGCAACGTGCTGCCTGACTATTGATACACTCAACCACAGTCATGTTATCAGACCAGAACACCACAGAGTGATCCCGAAACCCCTCTGGCCATGTTTTCAAGGCCACCAAAATAGGGAAGAGTTCAAGAAAAGCAATGTTACTCCTCAGCCCGCACTCGCGCCACCATGACGGCCATTTTTGAGCCGACCATTGTGTACCAAATATGGCGCCAAAACCTATACTCCCCGCCGAATCTGTCCAAAGCCCCAGCTCCCCGGAGGACACCGCTGGTTTGTTCCAGACAATTCGACCATTGAAATCCGCCAGAAATGCCAACCAAATGCGCATGTCCTGGCGAACCTCTGCCGAGAGTCTCGTGCGGTGATGTCCTTCCTTCAGGCCGACCAGGGCTTGTGCAATCGAGCGGGAAAAGGGGCGGGCCATTGGCATTACTCTCAGGGCAAAATTCAACTGGCCCACCACTTGTTGCAATTGATGCAGATTTACTCTTGTCGCTCGAATACATGTTTCAAGGGATGTCCTGAATTTTAAAACTTTTTCCTTGGGCAATCGAAAACAACCTTCTACCGAGTCGAGCTCAATCCCCAGAAACTCGAGCAAAGTTGAGGGACCCACAGTCTTACCTGGCGCCAATGGCACACCAAAATGATTCATTAAGACACAAAATTAATGTACGGCCTTTCCACATTCAGAATCCCCGGCTGCCCCCAAGAACAGAAAGTCATCGAGATAATGCATAACATGCTGAAAACCCGTCTTCCTTGTGAATACCCATTGTAAAAAACAACTGAACTTTTCGAAATAGGCACAGGATATAGAGCACCCCATCGGCATACATCTATCCATGTAATAGCGACCCTGAAACATAAAACCAAGGAGACGCTGATCGTCTGGGTGCACCGGGAGCAACCGGAACGCTGACTCGATGTCTGATTTAGCCATCAGCGCCCCGGGGCCCAGGCGATTCAACATGGCGACGGCCTCATCGAAAGATGCGTACCGCACCGAACACACTTCCGGGTCTATCGCATCGTTCACGGAAAGACCACGTGGGGCTGACAAGTTATGTATTAGCCGAAACTCCCCCGGGTCCTTCTTGGGGACCACCCCTAGAGGGGAACAAACAAAGTTAGCAACTGGTGGCACATCAAATGGACCGGCGACACGGCCTCGAGTCACCTCCTTCCCAATCTTTACCTGAACCACCGCCGTATGCTGCAAGACCGACAGTTGGTTCTTACAGTTAGCTACACCCTGAAAATCCCCCACTGGGATGCGGAAACCATATGAAAACCCGTCCCGCAACACCCCAGCGGAAGCATGATCCGGGTATTCGTTGAGCCAAGGAATCATTGCCATGGTATCAATCGGAGTAGGTAAAGGCACCCCTCGGACTATTTCAGACCTGTTTGGCGCTTCCCCTACCACCGTTGTCACCCGTCTTGGCTCTGCACATGGACTCAGGATGGGATGACTGCCCACACCCCCACATTCATGTCTGAACTTGCATGACCCCTGGGGCCTCGTACATTTTCCCCTGTTAAAATTCCAACAAATCCCCCTTTTACCTGTGTTGCCACTCGGTTTCGAGTGGTTCTCGTTACCTGCACCCGTCCGAAAGGGTGTCCCAGAGGATTGGCGGGAAGATTCACCCCCGTTACTCCCTGACAACGGCACTTTTAACATTCCTGAACTCTCCATTTTCTGCCAAGAAACGGAGTCGAAACAATCCCATGTTAGAACTGGGTCGTGCTCTTTAGCTTTTCTAAAAATATTGTCATAACAGAACCACTGATTACCCCCGTACGCCAGAGAATACTCCATGATACGTGACTGGTAAATAGGCAACTCGGTCAACAATTCGGGCCTGCGCTCACCCATGATGGAGGTAAAAATGCCCCACGCTCTGCCCCAAGTACCTATGTTTTCGTCAACCTTAAAGGCGGCCATTTTAGCGCGCCAAACACTCGGATGCATGAGCTCCTTTTGGCTCTTCACATGCTCCATCTCGTAATGGTCGGTAAGCAAAGAAAACATGTTCACATACTTATCCGCCCAAATCTTTTCCTTAGTTTCCAGTGGCACATGCTAGGCAACTTTCTCCCTTCGTGAAGGTACAGACCCCTCCCCCGCAATCGGCAATGGCCGCTTACCTGAACTAGATGCTGCACTTGCTGCCGAACTTGGGCCTGCTGCACTTTCAGACGCCGGAACCTGGGGGGGAACAGAAGATGGTGCCTTCGCAGCCTCTCTAGATTCCCGCAGTTGTCTCATTACTGCCCGGGCGTCGTCAGCCGTGGCGCCCTCACTATCTTTTCCCAACCACGCTGCTAATTGCGCCACCAACTCGGGAGGCATATCTTCCCCGTTTACAGGGGTGACCACCACGGGGATCGGATGCCCCTCCTTCGGAACCGAGGTTGGCTCCTCAAGTGGAGTACCGGGAACCGGGGTTTCTCCCCCAAGTGCCCCCCTTTTGGACCTCCTGCCTCTCCCGCTAGGGACTACTCCTGGCAAAGCTGGTCCAATGACTCGCCGCGGTCCTCCCTCCCCGTTCTTAGCCGCCATCTGCTTCTTCAAATCGGCTACCTCCTTTATGAGCATGCGGAGCATCTGATCGGTCCCGACCCGCTTTCCGACCTTCTTGCCCGGCATTCTCAAGCGAAGATATTTGTAAAACAAAGAGAAAAATTACAAGGCTCAAAATTGGCTCTTCGTTCCGTCTCGAGCTCACGTACAGCGGGGAGGTGCAGCTTCAGAGCCCAGGAACAAGAGGATGCTTGCTTGGCTTGTAGCTCCTTTTATCCGTCTTCGGGCGGGCGTAAACCCGCCTCCGCCTGCCCCCCGGGGGCGTGGCCGGCGGTATCAGTGTCTAGGACAACCCACTCCAGGGCGGGAAAAGGCGCGCCCCGGCTACGCCGCTTCGGGCATACCAGCCGGGACTCGCCCCCCACCCAAGATGGCCTCCCGGAGGGATCGGGGTACTCCACCATACGTTCGGGGGGACCGAGTGGTCGCCCCTTTCCATTTTTGAGGGACCTTTCCTTCCCGTTTAAATTGGCTCTCTTCTTCTGAACTAAAACATGTTCTCTAGTGATACTTTTTCGTCGACAAATGTTTCTTAAAAAAGATTTTGTTGTCTTACCCAGAATTTTTTTGGTGACTTCACAACTTTTAATTCTAGAGGACTGCTGCAAAGGTCCATTATCTCCATTTTTATCAAGGTGCGTTGTAAGTCGCTATGCTTCTTTTTTTTTTCTTTGCCTTGAGGGCATGTTTGAATTTTTAAGAATATCTTGAGTTGAATCTGTGGAAAATGTATTAAAATTTTTTTATTAAATACTATTACCAAACAGTAAATCAATAACAGTAAGCAAACAATTGAATGGAAGGATTTTGCAACATACTTGATGGTAGAAAATAGCAATGGAATGGAATGCTTCAACATATGACCTGTGCTCTGTTATATGTTAATCTCAACTAATTTCGAGACTCTATTTCTATTTAGAGATTGTTCCAGAACAGACATTGTTCAAGTTATTGTTATTGACTTAAAATTGCCAAGCACACATGAAGGCATATTTACTAGACCCTTGCATCAGGGGGAAGTGACTTAAAATTACCAAGCACACATGAGGGCGTATTTACAAGGCCCTTGCACCAGGGGGAAGTGACTTCAAATAGCCAAGCACACATGGGGGAGTATTTACAACGCCCTTGCACCAGGGGGAAGTCATATAAAATTGCCAAGCACACATGGGGGCGTATTTACAAGGCCCTTACACCAGGGGGAAGTGACTTAAAATGGCCAAGCACACATGGGGACATATTTACAAGGCCCTTGCACCAGGGGGAAGTGACTTAAAATTGCCAAGCACACATGAGGACGTATTTACAAGGCCCTTGCTCCAGGGGGAAGTGACTTGAAATGGCCAAGCACACATGGGGGCATATTTACAAGGCCCTTGCACCAGGGGGAAGTGACTTAAAATTGCCAAGCACACATGAGGACGTATTTACAAGGCCCTTGCACCAGGGGAAAGTGACTTGAAATGGCCAAGCACACATGGAGGTGTATTTAGAAGGCCCTTGCACCACTTATGCATCGCTTTTGACATTGACACTGTGGAGCACCATGGGGCATAAACAGCGCAGATGCATCATGCATCTATTCAACAAAAGTGACGCAATGCAGGAGTCACATCGCAAGTAAATACATTCTTATAAATTTAAAAAGCATTCCGTTTCCTTAAAAACGATTTTCTGATCATAATTTGAAAACACAGCACCGGGGGAAGTCACATAAAATTGCCAAGCACACATGGGGCCGTATTTACAAGGCCCTTACACCAGGGGGAAGTGACTTAAAATGGCCAAGCACACATGAGGGCGTATTTACAAGGCCCTTGCACCACTTATGCATTGCTTTTGACATTGACACTGTGGAGCACCATGGGGCATAAACAGCACAGATGCATCATGCATCTATTCAACAAAAGTGACGCAATGCAGGAGTCACATGGCAAATAAATAAATTCTTATAAATTTAAAAAGCATTCCTTTTCCTTAAAAACGATTTTCTGGTCATAATTTGAAAACCTAGCACCAGGAGGAAGTCACATAAAATTGCCAAGCACACATGGGGGTGTATTTACAAGGCCCTTGCACCAGGGGGAAGTGACTTAAAATGGCCAAGTACACATGAGGGTGTATTTACAAGGCCCTTGCACCAGGGGGAAGTGACTTGAAATGGTCAAGCACACATGGGGGCGTATTTACAAGGCCCTTGCACCAGGGGGAAGTCACTTAAAATGGCCAAGCACACATGGGGACGTATTTACAAGGCCCTTGCACCAGGGGGAAGTGACTTGAAATTGCCAAGCACACATGGGGCGTATTTACAAGGCCCTTGCACCAGGGGGAAGTGATTTGAAATGTGCAAGCACACATGACGGCGTATTTACAAGGAACTTGCACCAGGGATAAGTGATTTAAAAATGCCAAGCACACATGAGGGCATATTTAGAAGGCCCTTGCACCAGGGGTAAGTGCCCTAAAATGGCCATGCACACACATAGGAGAGTATTTACATGGCCCTTACACCACTTATGCATTGTTTTTAACATTTACAATGTGGAGCACCATGGGGCAAAAACAGTACAGATGCATCATGCATCTATTCAACAAAAGCGACGCAGTGCAGGACTCACATCGCAAGTAAATACATTCTTATACATTTAAAAAGCATTCCTTTTCCTTAAAAACGATTTTCTGATCATAATTTGAAAACACAGCACAGCTCCTATGTAGAAGCACACCTTGTCAGTACTAATACTTCACATTATCTATAATTACAATTTGTAAAAGAATGCAAAAGCTTTTTGGAAAACATAATGCAAACACTTGACACAAAACATCATTTTAAATGCACAGCTGGCTTCCTTATTTTCTCCAAAAAGCATACTAGTCTCTTTCTAAAATAAAGGAACCATATCTCACCTTACCAAATGCTTTTTGAATTTAAAAACAGTCTCAGAGGCCCTTGCACCAGGGGGAAGTGACTTAAAATGGCCAAGCACACATGGGTGCGTATTTACAAGGCCCTTGCACCAGGAGGAAGTGATTTGAAATGGCCAAGCACACATGGGGGCGTATTTACAAGGCCCTTGCACCAGGGGGAAGTCACTTAAAATGGCCAAGCACACATGAGGGCGTATTTACAAGGCCCTTGCACCAGGAGGAAGTGACTTAAAATTGCCAAGCACACATAGAGGCGTATTTAGAAGGCCCTTGCACCACTTATGCATCGCTTTTGACATTGACACTGTGGAGCACCATGGGGCATAAACAGCACAGATGCATCATGCATCTATTCCACAAAAAAGACGCATTGCAAGAGTCACATCACAAGTAAATACATTCTTATAAATTTAAAAAGCATTCCTTTTCCTTAAAAACGATTTTCTGATCATAATTTGAAAACACAGCACAGCTCCTATGTACAACCACACCTTGTCAGTACTAATACTTAACATTATCTGCAATTACAATTTGTAAAAGAATGCAAAATCTTCTTGGAAAACATAATGCAAACACTTGACTCAAAACATCATTTTAAATGCACAGCTGGCTTTCTTATTTTCTCCAAAAAGCATACTACTCTATATCTGAAATAAAGGAACCATATCTCACCTTAGCAAATGCTTTTTGAATTTTAAAACAGTCTCAGAAACACACCAATTTTTCTTTAGCAAAGCAAAAGGTATGCACTCCAGAGGCTGCAACCAAGAAATGCACAGAAATGCTGATATTCATCACACATATCTCTCATGTCAGCCAATCAAAACTCTTCCCTCACTTTTTTCAAATCAACACCCTTCCCCCCTCTGCCATTTCTGCCCTTTTTCCATAGCAACTACCTCCTGACAGACCTCTCATGTTTACAAGTTCACACAACAATCTTTCAAATGAACTCTGAACTCTCAGTACACCTGCTAATCCACTGCAATCTTTCATAAAATCATTTTTTCTTAACCATTCAAATTACATCTTTCAAAGAACACATCCATGCACCCTAACTTTCTGTTTTCAGCAATGGAAATCCACCAATCATTGCTAATGAACCATTAGCACTGAAACTCCACAGTTTTTTTTCTTTAGAAACTCCTACTGTTCCAACTGCCATTTCATTCCCACACATCATCTGACTGCAGCAGAACCTCCTCTCGCCATGTTTTCTGTCTTGATTCTTGGACATAGCTATATCCACTGGGCTCACAGGTATGCTGATAACAGAAATTTACACAACCTCAATTTTCAAAATGTGGATATCAAATGGATTGGGCAAAGAGGATTGAGATGTCACCAATTGATACCATTGGTGAAAACCTTTTTGCATTTGCCAAACCCTGACCTCATAATAGTGCACTGTGGAGGAAATGATTTGGGCACTTTGACTGGGGTAGGTCTGGAAATGCTCTTAAAGGACACCTTTGAGCAATTAATGGCACTTGTCCCTCAAACAGCCTTGGTATATTCCAATATATGCCAAAGACAGAAATGGAGGTGGTCCAATCAATTTTGTCCACAAATTGAGAAAGCGAGGAAGCATGTAAATAAGTCTGTTTCAGCTTATATGAGAGACCATGGAATGGGCGCCATCTACAACAATAACTTGCGTTACTACATGCAAGATATCTACAGAGGAGATGGTGTGCACTTCTCAGATGAGGGAAACAGAGTTTTCATACAAAATTTAAGACTGTGTATTGGTACCTACTTATAAGTACCTGGAACTTACACAGAACACAAAAGCTCTTTTCAGAGCTACCTTAACTATAATTAGTCTTTCCAAATTTCGAATGTACCTTTTTTCACTAATTTTCACTTATGTTCGCTTCCCGGTTCGCTACCCGGTTCGCGTACCGGCAGCTAACCGCGCGAAAAATTCAATTTCTTTTTTATTCCAACATATATGAGCCTCCTCAGCCACCCTCAGAAAACCTAGGGGGTCAGGATAGGTCTCCCGTGCCCCCTTATACTCATTTCCCACATTGTTTTTCCTCCATCTTGTGATTAAATTCAACCGAAACACAAAATGGCGAACTCCCGTTACGCTACCAGTGAGCGACCCGGTTCACGTACCGGGAAGCGCTTCTACTGCGAAAAATCAATTTTTTTCCATTTGCCCCACGGGACCCTTTAATAACCCCAACATCATTCCTAGGGGGTCAAGAGGGGTCTGCCTTGCCCCCTTTCATTAAATTCCCCCTTCGTTTTTCTCCTCCTCTTGTCTCTCGATCCTACCGAGAGACAAGATGGCGGCTGGTCCGGACTGTTTAGAATGTTGACAGACACCGGAGAGCCAATCACCTTCGCTTCGCGAAGTTCCGTTACGCGTCAGGTACGCGAACCGGAGCGCTAACCGGAGCGCTGTCACAGATATATCTGTATTTTAAAACGTTAATTTCTCAAAATCCACTGGAGCACATATATTGAGACATAGCAAAGGCACGTCGGGCAAACCATATCTACAATTTTGCCAAGTTTCGTGTAAATCCATTCAGCAGTTCGAGCTAAAAGTGAGTCCAACCGCCCTATGGAAAACTCAATGTTAAAAATGCGTTTTGGGACCCCCCTTTTTTCTCGGCCCCCCCTTGACGTAACCCCCCCAAATTTTCTGGGGCTGCTCAGAAACAAAAAGTGCCATTTTCCTGAAAATGTCAGCCAATTCCGTCCACAAACGCTAAAGTTATTCGACATAGAATTTTCAAAAATCGCATAGGAAAAAAATCCTAACTATATATACCTACTGGCGACCGCCAGTAGGTAATATATATATATATATATATGTATATATATATATATATATATATATATATACATATATATATATATATATATATGTGGGCAAGAGCCTTTTAGCTTTAGAAGTGCACTCGATGCTGCCCCAAGCTTTCCAGCATTAGTTGCCTCGCTGAGCTTGCTTGCCCGGAAGCCTTTCGATCTTTAGCCAGTTCCAACGCGTTTCGAGGCTGGAACGCCCCGTATTCATGGATTGCTGCACAGAGGAGTGAGGAGACAGCGCTCTTTTTTCAATTTCATTTATTGAATGTGACCTCCCTAAGTGGGCGCGGCACATTGGACAAACAGTGCATGCTGGCACATTAAGTCCTGAAGAGCGCTGAATAATGTTTAGCCTTTCGTAGGCTCAGTCCCCTGTTTTTCATTCAGCTATTTAATTATCCTTGAGCAGGTGAGAGGGTCCGGTTTAGCAAGCGTTTTCCCCCATGAGATAGCATGCCTCACAGAAAGAAAGGTTTCCTTCCAAGGCCATTTCCATGCCGACTGATTCAGCCTTCCTCGAAATTGGTGCTGTTTCTAACGGCCAAGGCAGCCGTGTGGATATTTGTGTGAGCAAGAGCCTTTGAGCTTTAGAAGTGCACTCAATGCTGCCCCAAGCTTTCCAGCATTAGTTGCCTCGCTGAGCTTGCTTGCCTGGAAGCCTTTCGATCTTTAGCTAGTTCCGACGCGTTTCGAGGCTGGAACGCCCCGTATTCATGGATTGCTGCACAGAGGAGTGAGAAGACAGCGCTCTTTTTTCAATTTCATTTATTGAATGTGACCTCCCTAAGTGGGCGCGGCACATTGGACAAACAGTGCATGCTGGTACATTAAGTCCTGAAGAGCGCTGAATAATGTTTAGCCTTTTGTAGGCTCAGTCCCCTGTTTTTCATTCAGCTATTTAATTATCCTTGAGCAGGTGAGAGGGTCCGGTTTAGCAAGCGTTTTCCCCCATGAGATAGCATGCCTCACAGAAAGAAAGGTTTCCTTCCAAGGCCATTTCCATTCCGACTGATTCAGCCTTCCTCGAAATTGGTGCTGCTTCTAACGGCCAAGGCAGCCGTGTGGATATTTGTGTGAGCAAGAGCCTTTGAGCTTTAGAAGTGCACTCGATGCTGCCCCAAGCTTTCCAGCATTAGTTGCCTCGCTGAGCTTGCTTGCCTGGAAGCCTTTCGATCTTTAGCCAGTTCCAACGTGTTTCGAGGCTGGAACGCCCCGTATTCATGGATTGCTGCACAGAGGAGTGAGGAGACAGCGCTCTTTTTCAATTTCATTTATTGAATGTGACCTCCCTAAGTGGGCGCGGCACATTGGACAAACAGTGCATGCTGGTACATTAAGTCCTGAAGAGCGCTGAATAATGTTTAACCTTGAGTAGGCTCAGTCCCCTGTTTTTCTGGCTAAAGATCGAAAGGCTTCCAGGCAAGCAAGCTCAGCGAGGCAATTTCGAGGAAGGCTGAATCAGTCGGAATAGAAATTGCCTCGGAAGGAAACCTTTCTTTCTGTGAGGCATGCTATCTCATGGGGAAAACGCTTGCTAAACCGGACCCTCTCACCTACTGAAGGATAATTAAACAGCTGAATGAAAAACAGGGGACTGAGCCAGCATTGTGGTGGTGTAGCACAACCCTATTCAGAGTCAAGGACTACTCCGCCCACACATCCTGGTGTAAGCATCTCATTCACCACCTTGAGCACCCGACTATCCCCCGGGAATCTCCCAGCCCTGCCACTCACACAAACCCAGACAGCAGATACACATCCTGGCAGAGACGGGCTGAACAGTTAGGCGAGCAAAGGCTAACTTTCTAAAAGTAGCATTTGCAAACACAGGATATTAAAATAAACCTTACTAAAGGAAGTATTTTATTATTCTGAGTTCAGGCATACTAAACTCGACTTGGTACCGTGTTCCCTGAGCATGCCGGGACTATAGCGTGTAATAGCTCCGTCAGCTCATCTGGCCTAAGAGAACCAGTAGCCCTTCAATAGTGAAGAACGAGAGGCGGTAACTCACTACTAGGACATGCCACACTCTAGGCCTGTCCTTCCTTCCGCTTACAATGCACCCTGCCTGTAGGCCTACCATAGGGGTGACTGATATGAAGGTGAGGGAAGGTTCGGGGATGGCAAGTGTGGGCACTTGTACAGCCAACGTGACAGTACGGGACTGTACGCGGGGTCAGCAATGGCGGACCCGAGACATATCTTACGAGGCCGCTTCTGTGGGTGGCGCAACCAGCGCTGCAGGACCACTAGCAGCATTTGTATCTACAAGCCCCGGCACGCCTCGTGCACTTTACTGGGGACTGACAGTAAACCAAATAATCCAATCGTGGAAATCAATTACACATACACTTTACATTGGGAGCACTTGCACTGCGGCACGGATCGGCCGTGGCGCAGTGCCCTGAGCATCAAACACCAGTAAAACATCTGAGGCACATCAGAAAAAGTGTAAGGGAGACTCACGCCAAGGTGCCAGGTCTAACAGTAAGTATGAATTATATAGTCTATAGAACCACCATCACTTTATAGAATACCTACTATATCTTGTGGCTTATGGCTTTACTATGCACATTTCCCACTGACCCTTAGGCGACCAGTCACAGTTACCCCCTCCTCTATAGGTTGGTCTCGCTATCTGATATTTCACCCTGACACTCTTCCATTCTTGGTAAAGGTCACCAAGTTTTGTTCGTGTTCCATTCTTTGTTTATTTTTTATTCACATACAGGTATACGAAGCTCTGACGAAATATATGTTTTTAAGCCATTTTTCCTTACATCTTGAGCTATTCATGTACGTACGTTAATGTTGTACTGTACATATCTACACCATAGTATATTCAGCCATCAGTGAAGATGGAGCGATGGGTATATTTTTCCATCCAAACAGAATTATCCTTAGGTGGTTACTTTATACTGTATATATTGCCCTCTCCATGTACGCATTTGATTGAGTGTATCTTGTTAATAATTTTGAAAAAATATTGAAACATGAATGATGAAAATGAGGTGTATGTCCAATGTAATATGTCTAATATAACCTCAGTCCAGATGAAGCAGATGAATGTCTTTATTGCAGCTACCTGTATAGAAGACATACTTATACAAGGGCTGTGTCTATATGGTCAGGAACCTATGAATTAATGTTTTTTCTTCCTCCTATTTTGAAATGAATCAGTGCTGTACATATTTAATTATATGTGGCTATGCAAACATTATACTACGAGACATGGACATGTGATACTACATTTTTAAAACCGCTAATAACGAAATTGTTCTACATTAAGGTATATAAAATCAGAAATAGATATAAATGTATATGGGGTCCATTTTGGAGACAGAGGCTGAGGGGGAGGTGCGGACCCAAAAGTTATATAAGCGGCTTATTATATTGTATGGTTAGAGCCACAGAAGACAAAAACCAGGGCCAACACAAGCATTCCAAATCGCCTATATGACGGGCACTCCAGACATGGGGAAACAGTTGAACACCCGCTTCGCAAAAGCCAAGGCGCGACGGCTTGCTAAGGAAGCAAGGCAGGCAGACGCGGATGGCAGTGCAGGACTGGGAAGCACCCCTCCGCCCTGCATCCTAGACTCAGCAGTCCAGAGCTCTGAGGGTGAGGTGGTGGAGGAGAACTTGGATATGACCACTCAACCGCCAGTACTCTCCGTAGAAAATTCTAGTAAAGACCCGGATGCGATAACAGCTATAACCATTACAGCTACAACTACTCTCTGTCCAAAAAGTTTGGAGCAAGCAGAAGGTAATGTGAATAAAGAGTTGGTTACGCAGAAGATGAGCACTAAGGGGATTAAGTAATTCCCATTATTTTGGAAAAAACCTACGCCGCAGGTCTCATGTTCTAGCCCCTTACCAGATTCCCAGATAACAAAGAACATTCAGCACACAGTTAATGGGGATACGGCAACCAGATCAGAGAGCCCGGGCTCGGGTCTGGGCGCGGACCTAAGCTCACAAGACAAACTTAACAGGGTGGACTGTCACGCTCAAGCCTCTCTGCTTAATCTAACAGCTGCCTCCAATATGCATGACGACACCTGCTCTAGCTCCGTTAACCAGATTATAAGGCCAATGTCTAATCTACCAGATTTAGAGGTGGATCAGGCAAGCGGGCAACAACCAGACTCTGTAGAAAATTCTGAGCTTGTTTTATCAGCATCAACAGTCCTATTATCTTCTGGTCAGCAAGAGAATGTAATGGCAGTAGATCTGATAGCTCCCCCCCTGTCATGCCTTTATCTCAACCTTCAGCTTCTTCCATTTCTCCCCCTCATGCTAACGCCAATGCCAATGCCAATGTCAATGTCAATCTCGACACCGATGCTAATATATTGATGGATACCACAGGAGATTATCAGATGAGTGTTAAGGATATGCTGAATTTAATCCTGGATGAAGTGCGGGACTTGAAAAGGGTCCACAAAACAGAATTAGCCTCCCTCAGCTTACGCTTAGAGAAAATAGAAAGCACTATGGGGAGCCTTCCAATTAAGCTTCAAGAGGCAGAGGAAAGAATTTCTCTCTTAGAAGATCAACTTGTTTCTGTTCTGAAAGAGGTTAAAGTGGCGGCTAAAAGTAAACAGATAATGGAACTGAAACTGGAAGAGTTGGGAAACCATTCTCGCAGATCGAATCTCCGCTTGGTGGGTGTCCCCGAGGGTCTGGAGGGGTCCCAACCCCTGAGTTGGGTCAACAAATTCATCAAACAGAAGGTCATGTCTGATTTCCAAGTTGACCTCACGATAACGAGGGCTCATCGTGTTCCACCTCAACCTTTTCCCAACTCAACTTTTCCGCGCACGATCTTGATCAATTTTGCAGACTTCCGTATTAAGGAGGAAGTTCTTACAAAAGCTTTTCAACAAAGACAATTTTCCGTCAACGAGACTACAAAATGTTGTATCTTTTCAGACATGTCTGCCTCTACAGCTCGGAGTAGGAAATAATTTGTCAAAATACTGCAATTATTTAAGGCAAAGGGTGCCCAGGCCTCTATAGCTCAGCAATCCAAGCTAAGAGTCCTGTTGAAGGGGAAATTCTTTATGTTCACTAACGTCGAGGAAACCCAGGGTCTTCTGGATCAGATTTCCCAGAACGGTTAAGGTTTGAATAGGTAAGTGTCAGGATTGTCTTGGAAATTGTCATTTACATATTTCCCCCTTTCTTTCTTTTCTTTCTCCTTTTTCTTTGATACCTTTGCCATCACTTAAAGTTCTACAGCTAGATTGCTGGCTAGTTTTGGAGGCCAGGGGATAAGGGGAATAAGTGGTACACTGTCCCGGCGGGAGGGGGTCAGAGATTACCAGGGTGTAGAAACATGACAACCGAATTGAGCAGGGGTAGGGGAGAGTGGTGGGTGTGGTGGAGGGGGGTAGTCCACTTTCTTGGGTGGGGTGGGGTTTGCAAATGGGAAAAATGAAGCCAGTTGTTTTCTCATATTTAACATATTCTTTTGTTTTTTGTCTATTTTTTTCTATGGTTCTATCTCATTAGAAAAGTTACTACTGCTACTGATTATGTATGGCTAATACATCAATTTTAAAGGTTGTTTCCTTTAATGTCAATGGGATTAATAATAAAAGTAAGATGCGGGCTATTGAATTATGGTTAAAAACAGAAAATCCAGGGATTATTCTTCTGCAGGAAACCCACATTGCGACCATTAAGGCTCTCAAATTCTCTATGTTCAGATCATGGGCAGGATATAAGGGGCTCTCAACCTCTCCGGTATCCCATAGAGGGACTGCCATATTTGTTAATAAAAATTTACAAGCAGAACTTATTAATTCTGATAGTGATCCATCCAGGAGATGGTGCTTGGCCTCCTTTTGGTTTAGATCAAAACCCCACCCTCTCACGTTCGTGAGTTTTTATGCACCTGTGGAGGACAATATGAAAGCTTATGAAGATCTTTTTCTAGCATTGATCAGGGTTCCGGGGAATATAATTTTGGGAGGGGATTTCAATATTTTGATGATCCACGATTAGATTCAACTGTACAGGGGAAGAGGCAGACAAAGCCCAGATCTCTGGAAGTTTTTAAATACTATGAATCTGTACTGAATCTACATGATCCATGGCGTTTAGCGTTTCCTTCCCAAAAGAAATATACGTGTGGATCTGGTCGATTCTGCTCCTACTCTCGCATTGATTTATTTTTTATCTCCCAGGGACTACAGTTTTTGCAGCAACATTTTTTCTTTAATGCATTTTCGGACCATGCAATGCTGACCTTAGAAATACAGCTGGGGGGAGGGCTGAGAACCCCCAAAAGATGGGCCTTAATAAGCAATATTTTAATGATAAAGATTGGGTAAAGTCCATGGATTTGGAGCTTAGGCAATTCTTAACTCAGAACATCACCTCTGCTGCTCCACATATAGGGGCTCATTAGGATGGCGGACGGAAGTGCGACCGCCGTCCAGGAGTAGGCGGAAAATGCCTTTTCCATGTCCGCCTGCCGCGGTCACTCCATCCGCCATATTAGGATTGCAAACACTGTCAAAAGTCCGTGCGCAAAGGAAGAGCACGCACCGCCGCCGAACTACACCGACCCCGCGGCAGACGTAACCAATCCAGAGACACCGCCGTACGGACTGACGTCACCGACCGTCCTCCAAATCACGACGGCGGAAAACACACATAAAACCGCTGCGGAAAAACAACCTGCCTGAACACGCCGGATTCCCCACAGTGAAGAAACCACACATTGCTGAGATACCCACCACAAGCTGCTCGCCGTCATGGACCCAACGCTACACGCATTTCCGATACTCTTCGCGATCCACCACCTGCAAGTCATGGACAATCATTGACGACGACGCAGGTACGCAACACACCATTTGCTGTCTGAAGGGGAGTACCTGCCAGGGCCGTGACGTCGGGAGGGGGAGTGTCATGTTTGAGAAACCACATTAGATCGCAAAAAGATATCCACAATTGAAGTACTCAAGCAGGAATGACAACGACAAACCACTACACATGATTGACTTGCTTTATTAAACGAGCAGGTACATCATTGGCAACACATGAGAGGGCAGAATGCAGTATCAGAACAGCAACAGGGCATTGTGGCCAAGAGAGCAGGTACATCAGAGGCAGCACATGAGAGGGGCCAGGTGCATCAACAGTCCATTGCACAGAACAGGTACATCAGAGGCAGCACATGTGAGGGGCTAAGTGCATCAACAGTCCATGGCATCGAACAGGTACATCAGAGGCAGCATATGAGAGGGGCTAAGTGCATCAACAGTCCATTGCACAGAACAGGTACATCAGAGGCAGCACATGAGAGGGGCTAAGTGCATCAACAGTCCCTGGCATTGAACAGCGACATCAGAGGTAGCACATGAGAGGGGCCAGGTGCATCAACAATCCATTGCATAGAACAGGTACATCAGAGGCAGCACATGAGAGGGCAGACTGCAGTATCAGAACAGCAACAGGGCATTGTGGCCAACAGAACAGGTACATCAGAGGCAGCACATGAGAGGGCAGAATGCAGTATCAGAACAGCAACAGGGCATTGTGGCCAACAGAACAGGTACATCAGATGCAGCACAAGTACGTATTTCAAGGTACCTGTCCCAAGGACAACAATGCAAGGCTGGTTACAATGGACTATCTACACACCAAGTCAAATGGCATGTGAGTGAAGGTAAATACACCTTCCTACCTTGAGTGAAATCACACCCGACCACTGTGCACTGTGCAAACTATTTTAGTTTTATTTTTCAATTCTGATTAAAGATTCTTTTTCCAAAACAAAATGTGATCTATACAAATTTGTTTTCTACAAATCAATACAAATCAATACATTATATTCATCATTCTGAAATAATGACTGTTAATATATTTGAACTCTTTTGACAGCAGTACTAGTATTGTGAGCAGATTAACAAAAAGCAAGCATAACAGTTTTTACAGACATATATGTTCTATTGTACTTTTTCAAAAGAATGCCCAATGCATTTCGAGCCAGAAAATGGCTCTTCTTCTGGGGCCTGAAATCTAAACAAAGGAACATATTGTAAAAAACAGTCCGACAGATAAGGGGCCAAGAATTCATGTAATTGATGTATGTACATACTGGTGCTCAAAAATGAAATGGTGACAAAAAAGAGAAACCTCCACCTATTAACCCGTGGTCTATAAAACTAACAATAATGCTTACCCTCCTTGTGGCGCTACTTGTTCTTGCTCTAAAACAAGGAAGATGAACTGTATAAACCAATTCCGAAACCATAGGAAAAAACCAAGTTGCACGAGACCACTACAAAGAACTGCACTCACCCTCGATAAGTTCACTGGTCTGTGCTATGCTCTGTCTGCAACTGTTGATTCTAATGAAAAAACAACAAATGCACGGACTCGGTGAGCCTAATCTAAAACTGGACCAATCCACAAACCATTGAATATAAAGCCCCTCCGGGCTTATCACGTACCTTTAGACCTCCTTATGCTAGCTTCTCTTCTCAACTCGCGCTGTATCAAACAAGCTGCTGAATACACAAACGTAGCTTCCATCTTTACGTTTCTTGAAAGATGTTCTGACCCAATCAAATCACTCGCTTCCCTCCCTTCCGTAAATCAGAGACTAGAACGTTAACTGAGCGGCAAACCTGGCTATACTTCCTTACTCCTCAATAACCACGTGATCGGGAGCGAAACCCGCTGTAATTCAAAGAAGACTCTCTATAGACGGCGCTAAAGTATTCTGAGTGGGCGGCGCATAGAAACAAAAAATAAAAATAAAAGACATGTGAAAAGCATGCAGTGTGTCCCAGTGGTATAAACAATTGTTAATGTGAGTGAAAGGTATAAAATCATTTCGGAAAAACCAGTACAACATACATTTTCTTTTGGTGCACAAGCCAATATACATGATCATAAAAAACATGAAAAATCTATTTTTTCATTTAACCCTTTTGGATCCTGTGTTCCTAGCCTTTTTATCCAATATATCTCTCTCTGCAAGATAGATCTGTTAAGGTCTGTACCTTCAAAATGGTGAACTTGTTCTAATACCGAAAACTGTAGTTGGGCTATGCTATGCTTAGCCTCCTTCCAGTGCCTGCAGGAGGACTTTTGATTGACTGGTTTATAATAGTGCTTTTGTGTTCGGTAATTCTCACTTTTAATTTTCGTTCTGTTTTACCGACATAAAGTTTCCCGCAGGGGCACTTTATGTAGTAGACCAGAGTATTTGAATTACAGTCTGTGTTGTGAAACAATGGTATGGTTTTCCCTGTTTGGGGATGATGTAAGTTTGTTCCTACTATAACATTATTGCAATGTATGCAATTTCGGCATCAACAGTCCATTGCACAAAACAGGTACATCAGAGGCAGCACATGAGAGGGCAGAATGCAGTATCAGAACAGCAACAGGGCATTGTGGCCAACAGAACAGGTAAATCAGAGGCAGCACATGAGAGGGCAGAATGCAGTATCAGAACAGCAACAGGGCATTGTGGCCAACAGAACAGGTACATCAGAGGCAGCACAAGTACGTGGCTCAAGGTACCCGTCCCAAGGACAACAACAATGCAAGGCTGGTTGCAATGAACTATCTACACACCAAGTCAAATGACATGTGAGTGAAGGTAAATACACCTCACATCATGGAAGCTGGTGAACTGCCTCAACTACTTGCCTCAGACACACTGGTAGCACCAGAAACTGGAGTGTGAGACACAGCTCTAGTGACTGACACATGATCCATCGACCAAGACACACTGCCAGCACCAGAACCAGGAGTGTGACACACAGCCACAGCTCTAGTGACTGACACATGAGCCATAGACCCAGACACACTGCCAGCACCAGAACCAGGAGTGCGACACACAGCCACAGATGTAGTGACTGACACATAAGCCCTCGATCCAGTCACACAGCCAGCACCCGAAACAGGAGTGTGAGACACAGCCACAGCTCTAGTGACTGACACATGAGTCATCATTCCAGACACACTGCCAGCACCAGAAATAGGAGTGTGAGACACAGCCACAGCTCTAGTGACTGACACATGAGCCATAGACCCAGACACAATGCCAGCACCAGAAATAGGAGAGGGCACAACTGAGACAGTGCCACTACATGATGCATGACAGCAAACAACAGACACAGTGCCACTATCTGACAACTGAGAGTGAACCTCTGATGCGCCACTCTGAACACCGAAATGATGAGCCACAGGGCTGTATGGGGCAGGAGGCAGGGTGGCTCTGAGAGCTTGGGATAGCTGTACTGGAGCGACATCGGGGTGGTCAGGTGTCAATGGTGTGTGTCTACGTTTCTTAGGGATATGTGAGGGCACCCTGGACATGACAGGACTGGCAAGTGGTGCGGACTTAAATGAAATATCACCCACCAAAGGTGCAGCATATGCTGCTGGGGGCCTGCTCTCTGGGGACGTGCTGGACCCTGCTTCTCATTTACTGTGTGCCTGCCTTCTGGCCTCTGCATCATGTGTAATGGGGGATGCAAAAACAGGGTACTCCTTCCTCTGCTTATGACGGGCCTGGATGGGAGTGGAGGTATGGGGGAACTCCACCGTGGAGACATCTGTTTTACGCTCCTTCAACAACATCAGCCTCAGTGCAGCCAGGGGTGATGTATGCCTGTCCTTGATGGAGCTAGTGTCTATGGGACAAGCCTTGTCCCTTGGATGTGCCTTGGCCGTAGGAGGAGTCTTGTCTCTGGACTTTTCCTGTTCCCTGGACGGTGCCCTGTCCCTGGCTGCAGACTTGTCCTTTGTAGTGTACCTGTCTCTAGAAGCGACCTTGTCCCTGGAAGTGTCCCTGCTCTTGGGAGATGCCCCTTCCTCTGTAGTGTGCCTGTCCCTGGGAGTGTCCCTGCTCTTGGGAGTCGCCCCTTCCTTAGTAGTCTCCTCGTCCTTGGGCGTGTCCCTGCTCTTTTGATGTGCCTTTGCCTTTGTGATGTCCTTGTCCCTGCTCTTGGGACTCGCCCCTTCCTTAGTATTGTCCTTGTCCTTGGGAGTGTCCCTGCTCTTTTGAGGAAGCTTTGCTTTGTAGTGGCCTTGTCCCTGCTCTTGGGAGTCACCCCTTCCTTAGTAGTGTCCTTGTCCTTGGGAGTGTCCCTGCTCCTTTGAGGTGGCTTTGCCTTTGTAGTGTCCTTGTCCAAGGGTGTGTCCCTTGACTTGGGATGTTCCCTTGCCTTGGGAGTACCTTTTGTGTGGGATGCCTGTGTAGCATGTGAAGCCATTTCCCCCGACACCCCTAGGGGATCCTGTGTGTGAACTCCAGTGTAGCTTACCTTGTCTTTGGTAACAGATGTTCCTGTCCTAGGGGATGGTGTCTGTGCCCTCTGTACCCTGCTGTGCTGCCTGTGGCTGCTTCTAGTGCAATAACCTGTAAAAGAGTCCTGGTCAGAAAATTCACTACCCCCTGAGACATCAGGTGGTGCAGATGGGGGAACAGATGTAGCACCCTGTCTATGTGACTGTACAATGGCAGAAGACACAGTGTTTGCCAATGACTGAACTGTTCTGTGCAGACCAGCAACATCACCATGCATCCCCTCCATGAATGCCCCCACTTGTCCCAACTTCCTATCGTGGTCTTGGAATGCATTTATCATGTTGGTCTGCCCTACACACAGCTGTCGCAGCAGATCAACAGCCTCTAAACAAAGTGCACGTTTTGTCACCGGGGCAGGGGCAGCGGTGCCTGCACCGAAGGCCACTCTGCTCCCCCTACTTCTGCGTGCACGAGCAGTACTTGGTGCTGTCAGCGGCAGTGTGGGACCTGTGTGCTGTGTCCCGACTGAAGGTGTTGATTGCCCACTCCCTGTCTGTGACAACAGTGCTGACTCACCAACACTGTCTGAAGATGAGGACGATGGTGTTTCCACATGTGAGTCCTCAGGGACGGTCCTGTCCCCCTCTCCGGCGGTGCCCTCTTCTGTGTCAGTCTGCGTGTGTGTGATCTCTGATCCGGAAGCATTGCCACCACTCATCTCCATCGTCTGTGGGTCAGTGCCCTCTGCCAAATCTGAAATATAGAGAAAAGAGGTGTAAGTAAGTGCAACACTCACGTACTGAAGGACAACAAATCTCGAATTCCATTACATGCATAGTACATGTAGCACACATCCTGCACACGTCCCACCCCTACCAGTCATCCTCACATCAAAGAACTGGTGGTGGCTGTCAAACATGTACATCCTACGAACAGGGCAAGTGCCTGTAGATCTGCACACATGTCATGCCATGGGACCACAGACCTCAACGGCATGTCCTGGAACCCTCAAGTACTAAGCAAGTAGCCTGTCCACCTGGCGGATATGGATTCCAACGCTCACTCCACTAATGTGCACCAACATGGTATTTCAGTAAAACATACGCACCACGGAAGTCACTACTGTGTCTGAGCACCAATACATGCATAGCAGTCCCAAGTAACATACACATACATTCTGCTCACTGCTAGTTTGCTGTTGATCCCCACTCAGCCGGGCAGACAGGTCAGGATGCGTCACAGCAATGATGCGGTGCATAAGAGGGGTCATGGTGCGTCGGGCCAGACGTGAGGATCTTGGAATCATCCCCAGTGTCATCTCCGCAACATTCTTGCTAAACCTTGATTTGTCGTCCCATCGCTTGTGGCAGTGTGTCGGTCGTCTATTGCACATCCCCACTGCCCGTACATCACATGCTATGGTCCTCCACACGGCCTTGCGAAGGTGCAGCTTTACCTACCATGATGGGAGACAAGAGGGTAACGTAAGTGGACAGTATGACATGCACAAACTTAGTAGAAACACGTTTCTACATGCAGCCATGCTCTGCACAACACATGTGAAGGTCCCACAGCACACCGCCAGGCCTGCAGAAAACAGGAGCCACTGACCACCTCATGGCCAACAACATGTACACCACTGCACTTACCACCTGTCCGGGTGCACCGTAGAGCCGGTCGTAGTGGCTGAGCACACCGGCCACAAGAACATCTAGTTCCACTGCGGTGAAGGGACGAGACCGGATCTCTCGCACTCTCTGCATGGCAAGGTCCTGGACTGTGGCACTACAGCAGCAGTCATTGGTCAGCTCAGCAGCAGCAGGTCGAGGTGATGGTCACAGGCAGCAGTCGTTGGTCAGCTCAGCAGCAGCAGGTCGAGGTTATGGTCACAGGCAGCACTGGATCACAGCAGTGAATGTGTGCCTGTGAAAATCACACATATATATGGCCCTGAGCCCATGTCAGTGGCACACGTCAGCAGCAATTGGTTCCCCCTGGATGCCTATTTCAAAAAGGGCCAATGACTGGCCCTGGTGTGGCGGTGCACGGCTTCCGATACTTTTGATTGCGCATACGCGCCCCGCTTTTCCTCTTCCCATTGGCTGCATGTGCATGGAGCGTCACGGTCACACATCAGCAACCGCATGTGCGTGCTTCAGCGACGGATGCATCTTTTGCAACAATGTTTAATCAGTGGCACCACCGTGGCGGTGCACGCATTCCGCGGGGGAGGTGCAGGCCAACACATCCTTATGATTATGAAATTCGAAATGGCAGGTCATGCCCCCCCTTACAGTCACATTGCATCATCCACCGTAGACTGGCCGGCTACGGCCGGTCCACAACCGCCCTGCCAGGCCAGTCACACACCGCCGGCCCAGCCCGGTCACCCGCCGCCGTGCCAGGCCAGTCACTCATCGCCCTGCCAGGCCAGTCACTCACCGCTGTTCCAGGCCAGTCACCCACCGCGGGCCCATCCCAGTCACCCACCGCCGAGCCAGGCCAGTCACCCACTGCCGGCCCAGCCCGGTCACCCACCGCCGTGCCAGGCCAGTCACCCACTGCCGGCCCAGTCCGGTCACCCACCGCCGTGCCAGGCCAGTCACCCACTGCCGGGGGTTGACTGGCCTGGCATGGTGGTGGGTGACTGGGCTGGGCCGGCGGTGGGTGACTAACCTGGCACAGCAGTGGGTGACTGGCCTGGCAGGGCGGTGGGTGACTGGCCTGGCACGGCGGTGGGTGACCGGGCTGGGCCGGCGGTGGGTGACTGGCCTGGCAGGGCGGTGGGTGACTGACCTGGCACGGTGGTGGGTGACTGGTCTGGCACGGCCTTGGGTGACCGGGCTGTGCCGGCGGTGGGTGACTGGCCTGGCACGGCGGTGGGTGACTGGCCTGGCATGGCGGTGGGTGTCTGGCCTGGCACAGCGGTTGTGGACCGGCCGTGGCCGGCCGGTCTACGGTGGATGATGCAATGTGACTGTAAGGGGGGTCATGAACTGCCATATCGAATTTCATAATCACAAGGATGTGTTGGCCTGCACCTCCCCCGCGGAATGTGTGCACCGCCATGGTGGCGCCACTGATCGAACATTGCTGCAAAAGTTGCATCGGTCACGGAAGCCCGCACATGTGGTTGCCGATGTGTGACCGTGACGCTCCATGCACATGCAGCCAATGGGAAGAGGTAATGCGGGACGCGTATGCGCAATCGAAAATAGAGGAAGCCGTGCACCGCCATGGCGACTCCACTGATTGTATATTTTCAAATGATGCACCGGCGTGGTAGTCCGCACATGCGTTATGAGGGGTGTGACCGTGATGGCGAAACAGCATATGTCATGCACTATATCATGTGTGTTCATACTATGGCCATTGATATGCACCCTATTTGCTACACATGTGCATGTTGACGTGTCGACCTCTTGTTTTTCCGTACACATGTTTCAACTCATACACATCTACACAGTACATCAAGGCTGTCTGGCTACATTCAGAATCTGTTGTCAGTGTGTGGTTTGTGTGTGCAAGTTACAATGGTGTGGGTACACATGCATTCTGTGTATGCGTATGTGTGTTGCCTCTTGTGTGACCATGCATGTAATGTGAGGATGCTCACAATTGTAGGTGTGGTCATTGGTTCATGAAGACATGGAGTGTGTGTTGCATTATTGTATTGTGTGTGCACGTGCATGTGTGTCTGTGATGACGCTTGTCCACATTTGGGTCCTTGGGCATGTCTTGGTGGCAGTTCTTTTGACATGTGAGTTTGTTACATTGTACATGTTGGCACACATCACGTTCTTAGTGGCTGCACATTTTTGTTATGCTACTCTGTATTGTAGGTAATTTCAGACATGTCACACATATGATAATTGTCGACAACATTTCTCATTTTGATTGTGTTGGCCTACATGTGATAGAGTTGCACAGCTATGCGTTGTTGGTAAATTGACATCTACTACATCTACTCTCACACAGGAGGACTCCAAATGTGCATCGCCCATACACTGTGCTGGAGGACATGGTTGACGAGGAGGTGATCAGAAAATTCCGGCTTGATCGATGTAGATTGTTGGAGCTTGTAGACCAATTGTCTCCTCATCTGCAGCCGCGAAGGACATATCCTGGTTCCATTACACCCACAGCAAAGGTGATGGTGGCACTTCACTTCTTTGCAACTGGCACCTTCCAGTACACAGTTGGACATGCCGGAGGGATGTCACAGTCCATGTTCAGAATGGTACTGCTGGATGTTTTCAAATCCATGATGATTTACAAGGATGATTACATCCATTTTCCACGGGCGGCAGAGTTGGCAGCAGTCAAAGCAGACTTCTATGAACTGGGCCAGATACCACACTTAGTGGGTTCCATTGATGGCACCCATATCGGTCTCATTCCACCCCGGGCACGTGAGCCTGTATATCGCAATCGGAAGCACTTTCACTCGCTCAACGTGCAGGTGGTGTGCCTGGCCGACAACATCATATCCCATGTGTGTGCCAGATTTCCAGGCTCTGCACATGACTCCCACATCATGCGGAACAGCATTGTCCCCCAACTGATGGCAAATCTGCGTCCAGAACGTGCGTGGCTTGTTGGTGAGTATGCTGTGGGGACAGTTGTGTTTTCTGTGTGGCATGGGGTACCCACCAATCCTGGTTGTGATATTTGTGTCTGTCATCCCCCCACATAGGCGACTCTGTGTACCCAAACTGGCCGTGGCTGCTGAGTCCCATACGTAATCCAACTACAGCTGGTGAAATGGGATACAATGATGCCCATGGAACGACACGTAGAGTGGTGGAATGTACTTTTAGACTGCTAAAGTCTAGGTTTCGCTGCCTGGATAAAACCGGAGGGGCCCAGCCTTACTCAACAGGCAAAGTATGCAGGATCGTGATTGCCTGCTGCATGCTTCACAACCTGGCCTTGCGCAATGACATTGAACTGATCTTGGACCCTGAAGACCAACAAGTTCCTTGGCCTCTCATCCCACCCATGTCGACTGATGAGGATAGTGGTGAGGAAGAAGGTGTGGACCAGAGGCGTCAGCTCATTGATCGCTATTTTCCTTGAATGTGAGTAACTACATCTTATGCAGGTTGACAATGCGTGATGTATGTTTGCTGGTGGTGTGTGGATGTGGAGTTTCAAAGCTGGCTGCTCTGGTATGTTATGTTTGCATGTGTGTGTGGTATTTTTTGTGTACATGCAAAGCTCCATGATGTGTGTCCTCTCATCCACAGAATTGGTGATGAGTGTAGTTTGTGGGATGTTGCAGTTCAGTGTGTTGTGATGGGTGTGAATCAGTTTCCTGACATGTGTTTGTTGTCTCTCATTTTCCCTAGGTCACTCCCACAGAGGCATGATTCTCACCGACATAGAGTCCTGCACCTGGTAACATCTGATTCTGTGACAATCATGTGATTAAAACATGGAGGCAACACATCATTGAGTGTCTAAGTGAAATTTATTTACAGGTTGTGAATTGATGCTGGTGGATATTTACAAGTAAGTGTTGGGTCGGGGAGTGTGAGTTGAAAGTCATGGTAGATGAAAAGACCGTGGTGACACCACATTGGGTGATGTCCAGCTAGTCCAGCAGACCTGTGCCAATACTTGGCATTGTGGGACAGGATAGTTGGCGGATGAATGGCAGGCTCAGGCAAGGTTAAACTCATTGGCGGCCCCTCATTGAGCGGGTAGATGGTGCATCCCCACTGCTCTCACCTACTTCCAGCCGTGGACGGCCCCTCCGTCTTGGAGCCAGAGCGGAGACAGCTGGGGGGGGGCAGGTTGGTCAGGGGCCACATCCGTGTCCATGGGCTCAGGTGGCGGTGGCGGTGGTGTTGGTGACCGTGGCGGCTGGGCACTTGGGTGAGGGGGGTGGTGTGGTACGGGATAACCAGTCCCTCCACAGTGCTGTTTTCTGGCCCATAAGGTCCACTATTTGCCCTATGCGGCTATCAATGGACCGCAACAGATTACTATTCTCTACTGAGTCCTGGTGCGCACCATCAGCCTGTGCCTGCCCCCGCTCATAGGAGGCCTGGACTCTGGCTAGGGCTTCCAGTGTTTCTGCGCCACAATGGGGTGGGTGTCCTTCCCCACCTCGCAGGTGAGAAGCACTCCAGGTTGTGAGATGTGCCCTCAGCTCTGTCCTTTCCCGTCCACTCTCCCTGCTTGGCTGGGATGTAGATGGCCCTGCGTCGTGCGATGGGTCAGGCAGGGTGGCACGGGCAGGAGTGGTGGTACTGGTGGTGGTGGTGGTGGCTGCACAGCTCACTATGGCAGGTGTTGCTGGAGTGACACAGGCCAAGGTTGTGGAGGAAGGGATGTCCTGTGAGCCTGATGGCCCTGGGAGTCTGCTTTGGCCCGCTTCGTCCTCCGCACCGGAGCTGCCAATGGGATCGTCCCCAGAGAGTCCGTGCTGTGAGTGGGGCGACTGTTGCAGGCGGTTGCTGGTTTCGCCAGTCAGGTTGCGATCACCTGAGGGACAAGATTTTCATGATCAATGCTGTGGACATGTTTTTTTTTCCAACATTACATATCACTGACCTCTCACTCACCCCACACACCTCATCAGCACCCACCACCACCCTCCCTGTGGACATGGGGGCCTGTTGGGAGTCGTAGTGCTGGTCTCTTACACACCCCACCAACCACCACCCTCTCTGTGGACATGGGGGCCTGTTGGGAGTCGTAGTGCTGGTCTCTCACACACCCCACCCACCTCTCAACACATCCCACCACCCTCCCTGTGGACATGGGGGCTGTTGGGAGTCTAAGTAGTGACCTCTCACTCACCCCACCCACCTCTCACACACACCTCACCACCCTCCCTGTGGACATGGGGGCCTGTTGGGAGTCGTAGTGCTGGTCTCTCACACACCCCACCCACCACCACCCTCCCTGTGGACATGGGGGCCTTTGGGAGTCGTAGTGCTGGTCTCTCACACACCCCACCCACCACCACCCTCCCTGTGGACATGGGGGCCTGTTGGGAGTCGTAGTGCTGGTCTCTCACACACCCAGCCCACCTCTCAACACACCCCACCACCCTCCCTGTGGACATGGGGGCCTGTTGGGAGTCGTAGTGCTGGTCTCTCACACACCCCACCCACCTCTCAACACACCCCACCACCCTCCCTGTGGACATGGGGGCCTGTTGGGAGTCGTAGTGCTGGTCTCTCACACACCCCACCCACCTCTCAACACACCCCACCACCCTCCCTGTGGACATGGGGGCCTGTTGGGAGTCGTTCACATTTTGGTGAGTATGTGGCCCACATGCATGGGTTGGGGCCTGGGAGATGTGTCTTCTCAGTTGTGTAAGGCAGACCATGTCGGTGTGATAGTGGTGTTTGGTTTGTACTCACCAGCCTCTTCTCCCTCGTCGATTCCGTACAGGCTCTCTGGGTGCAGTATGCCCAGCACCTTTTCCTCCCATTCTGCATACGCTGTAGGCTCCAGGGGGGGGGGGGGGCGGCCGCCAGTGTGGTGTGCCCGCAGGTGGTTTTTTGCGCGGATGCCTTTGACCCTTGTTTTGAGGTCATGCCACCTCCTCTGGATGTCATACCTTGTTCGTGTCCCTGACGCTTTTCACCCGACTGACTATCCTGTCCCACATGTGGTTTATACTTCCCACGGTGGTCTGCTGGACTAGTGTGCCGAAAAGGTGGGGTTCAACACGGATGATTTCATCCACCATGACCTTCAACTCTGTGTCAGTGAATTTAGGATTTTTCTTTGGTACCATGGTGTGTGCTGTTCAAGGTGTGGGTGAAGTGGGTTGGGATGTGCAGGTGTGTGGTGTGTAGGAATGGTGTGGTGGGTGTTTGTGTGGTGGGTGTGTTTGTGTGCAGGTTGTATGTGTGAATTTTGTGTCTGCTGTTCGTCGTATTCAGCCTCTTGCTTGCAGCTATGCTGTGATGCAAAGGATTGTGGTAGTGGGTGGGAATCATTTTATACTCTGTGTCATGGTTGTGTCCCAATGGTTGTTGCCAGTCAGGTGCTAGGTGGGAGGGTGTCATTGTGGCTTGTGATTGGTGTGGGTGTTTCAGGTGGGTGGGTGTCCTGTTTAGTGCGTTTTGTATTTACTTCCGTCAGCCATTTTGAAATTGGTTTGACGGTAGGGATGGTGTTCGTGTTGTCCTTCCGCTGGGATGCTCCGTTTATCGTTGCATTGTTTCCGCTGCGGACGTGGATAGAGGTGAGTTCCGTAGGACTGGCGGCATTATCCTAATCGCGGGCACAGAGCCTCCGCAGGTATTGCGGTGGCTGTGCCTGTTCCCACGGTCATGTTCGTCCGTTGCGGACGGTGTCTCTTAGGTTCCCTCTGCTTGCGGCGGTCTCAGGTGTACTCCGTCCGCCGCGGACGGAGTTTGATGTGGTCCGTCCGCCGCGGTCGGAGTTTCGTGACATTATTATCCTAATCACAATGGCGCTTTATCCACGGAGCGGTCAGGAGTATCTTGGCCGCGTCCTTGGCGGACGGAACCCGTTTCCATCCGTGATCCTACTCGGCTCCATAGTTTGGGACTCAATGAAAGCATTTGTAAGGGGGTTATTGATAGATAAAGAAGCAGCTAAATCCAAGAAGGCCAGGTTGGAAAAGGTACAGCTTGAAGATAAGATCCATGCCCTTCATGAGAATTTCCAAGAGGCCCCCACTATTTCTAATTGAAAACTTCTTGATCAGGCTAAACGCAAGCTTAGCACTGTTTATAACACCCAGAGCGAGATCTTCTTTCAACGCTTTCAGCAGAAGGTCTATGAAGAAAGCAATTTTACTGGCAGGCTTTTGGCGTGGCAGGCCAAAGAGCAGGCAGTAGCTAATCAAATTAAAGCATTAAAATGCCCCTGACAGCTGTTCCTACACAAGATCCAGAGAAAATAGGGGATATTATGAAGGTCCATTATGAAACTATCTATGGGAAATCACAAAGGGTTGATGACCAACGACTGGCCAAATTTCTTCATGAAAATCCATCTTTAACCCTCTCCGAAATAGATACTCAATCTGTGGCGAGCCCTTTCTCTTTGTCTGAACTCGAGAAAGTTGTAATGAGTTTTGCAAATGGCAAGGCCTGCGGCCCGGACGGATTACCGGCAGAATTTTTTAAGGTTTTTTTTTTAGCACTGTCAGATTTTCTTTTGGTCTTGATTAATTCTCTACTGGAAGGGGGGTCGGTCCCGGAATCTTTTAGACAAGGGAATATTGTAAGTGTCCCGAAGAAAGGCAAGAGTACGATGGATCCGAGCTCTTATCATCCAATTACGCTGCTGAACTCAGACTATAAAATCGTAATTAAACTTTTATCATGTTGGTTCATTATATTTGCAGTGCATTAAATCCACCCTGATCAGAACGGGTTTCTAGCTGGAAGACAAATGGCCACTAACACCCACTTTCTCGCAGAAGCCCTGGTCCTATTTTGAGGGTCAGAAAATTCCGGCTCTCATCTTATTATTAGGTGCCGAAAAGGCCTTTGACCTTGTGGTTTGGGAAACGTTATTTTTAATTTTACACTCTTTTAATATCCCAAGGTCATTGATATTGTTGATTCAGAGCCTATATCAGACTGCGATGGCCAATATAATTATTAACTCGGAAGTTGTAGGGTCTATTAAAATTAAGCAAGGTACAAGGAAAGGTTGCCCTTTATCTCCAGTGCTATTTGCGTTTTTTATCGAACCCTTAGCAACAGCTATTCATAATTGTGCTGATATTTCCCCTCCAATTTCAGCAATGCCCAAAATAAAGCTGTATGCTGACGACATCATGCTCCTAATTAAGCCCACAGTCAAGGTGCAATCCAAGGTTTTTGAATTGTTCGCAGACTTTAAAGCTTTAGGGGGTATCGTATTAATAAGGGCAAGCCAGAAATAATTCAGTGTGGGAGTGATGCTTTAAATTTACACCCTGATCTTTGAGGTTCCATTAACTCTAATCCAAAAAGATATCTAGGAATATTTTTCTCAAATCTTATTGATGATCTGTACAAATTAAATTTAGTTCCACTGATAAAGAAAGTTAAAGGGCTATTCTCCCGTTGGAATTTACTTCCCTTATCTATCATGGGACGAGTGGCTCTGATCAAGATGTCTGTTTTACTGTTATTTAATTTTTTGTTCGCCTCAATTCCGTGCACTTTATCAAATTCCTTTTTTTTGCAGGTGGAGTCAATGTTTACAACTTTTATATGGGCAAAGAAAGCCCCACGCCTTGCACTTAGCACTTTATATGAAGACCTTGATCAGGGTGGATTAGCAATCTCAAAGCCTACTATGATGCACCACAAGTCCACTTCTTTATTTTTTTTTTATATTCTTATCTGTCAGGATAGCCAAATTCATTCTCCTCTGTTAATGCATAGATTGCCAAAGCTAGTCCACTGTAAGAGTTTGCAATGACTTAAAGAAGGCAGGCTTTTTAAAAAAAATATTCCATACCGGCAATCAACTCTGCTTCCTTATTGGTGTTAGACAACCCAGTTACCTGGCCGTAAAATGGCGGAAGCGAGATTCGTTAAAATTTCTGATTTTATACGGGATGGTAACTGGGTTACCATAGCAGATATGCGTCAATTATTAACCAATGCTTTTATCTTAATGAATTCTTATAGTACTCTATTTAAATATATAGCTGAAATCAGTATTATCTCTTTCTTGGCTCAGAATCAGCTGGTGCGGGATATGTTAGTTAAGGCTACAGACAGGAAACCTGGAGACTGGAAGAAATAATTGACTTCACTAAGCGGGGTAGATGTTGAATCTAAAGCTTTAAGGAAATGGTCAAAACAGGAAAACGGTGAAATGTCTCCCTATATTTGGACCAATATTAACAGGTTGAATTTTAGCTCCTTAAGAGGGGCAAACTGGCGCAGGATGTTATTTTTTAGTAAATGGCTTTTGTATCAAACTCCAGCTGCCCTGGCCAAAATGTACCCCAATCAGTCTTCCCAATGTTTCAGATGTCTAAATTGTCCTGCTACAAAATGGACTCATATTATGCTCCGCTGTCCAAAGATTAATGCATCCTGGGCACAGGTTTTTGTCTATCTCGAAAAAGAATGTAATTTGCAGTTGGAAGTAAATGACAAGTTAATTCTATTTGGATTTGATCTATCTATTTATTTATTGTGTAAATGTCTATTCAAGGATTTTTCTATGGGAATATGATGCTCTTATACTGGATTTGCAATTTTTATGATGTGTATAAGATGTAAACAGAGACTATGACCTTGCGTGATTTTTTGTGTTCCTAATAAGATTAACTGTATTGTTTTAAATGGTGTGCTATGTATATGTTTTGTTATCAACCTTGGCTTCAATAAATATATATATATATATGAGGCATCACTGCAGCGAGGAGGATCTGCTGGTTTTGCAACACAGCAGCAACGTCTTGATGGTAGGCAGGTAGGCAGCTATGACAGCCATGTGGGAGTCCCGCTTCCTCACCATGGTCTCCAAGATATTTTGGATTGCCCCCAGCTCTTTGACCACGTCACTGGTGCCACTTTGACTGGGCAGTTGTTGATGCCTCTTCCTCATGGCACCAGCGATATCAGACAGGGACTGCTGGAGGCCACAGAGCGGAGAATGGATGCCTCTGAAGGCAGCATAGTTGTCCCTAGTGGGACTGAGGCACCCATGGACTCTCTTTATTGTGGCTGCCAGGGTCTTCATCCACGCCCACACCTGATCTGCCAACTCCACCTGGACTCCTACCACCGTCTTTTGGAAGGTGATCTGTGGGTCCTCAGAGTCCAAGGCTGTGGCTGTGGTGGCAGGTGATGCCAGATCCAGAGATGTTGTTCCAATGGAGTCCAGGAGCTCTTGGGGGGTGTCACGGTCGATGGCTGGTAGGTTTTCATCATCATCGCCTTCATCTGTGATGTCTTGGACAGGGTGCTGATCAGGAGGTAAGGGTTCGTCCTCTGCAATGGGAAAGGTAAATGCTATTGTTGCTATCTGTTACATAGTAACATGTTTTTAAGCAGTTGACATTCAAAGTGCATGACATGACACTTTCCATTCTGTGATACCTGGGACACCTGTTACACTAGGCTGTGGCAGACAGCTCTGACCATAAATGTTACATGTCAGGAGTTCTGGATTATAATCATTCCCACTGTGTGCAAACACTGAGTGGATGTGGCCTATCCTAGTAGTAAGAAAGGAATGACTGACGAACATCCTTTTTTATCATGTGCAGAGTTGTGCAGAGTTGGTCATCAGCAAAGTGTCAGACATTATATAGATTTCTCCCACACTTGTATATGCGCATTGACCCCTCTAGCCATTTCAGGAATAGATCCTGGCAGCCAACATACTGTCACACAGTGATGGGAC
The DNA here is from genome assembly GCF_964263255.1 of Lissotriton vulgaris. Classification (NCBI taxonomy): domain Eukaryota; kingdom Metazoa; phylum Chordata; class Amphibia; order Caudata; family Salamandridae; genus Lissotriton; species Lissotriton vulgaris. The sequence continues at coordinate 108,765,317 of NC_141694.1, forward strand.
TGTAATTATAAGTGGATTATCCTGTACCTACACCACTTACATCATGTGTGGCTTCCTTCGACAGGCTGATATTGCAAGCTGTTACAGGGTGATTTGTGAAACAGCACCCCGGACGATATAGTTTTTTGAGATGAAGAGATGTGTCTACCAAGGGGCTTCACACAAAAATGTAACAAAACATGTCATAGAAGGCATTTTATCTATGCAACCCAGCTGCATTGCACATACACAGGTCAGTATCATACTCAGAATGAGTGTGCCATCCCCTTGTGTTTTCCCCTGCACTAGCAATGATGAAGACAGGCAAGCAGCAACACAGACAACTTGAGCTTGGGTGAAAGGATGGCTGCATTGGTCCACAGCTGAACATTTTGCAAAAGCGCAGGGGTGTGCACAGGGATAGCACATTCTCCACTTTATATGGCCCTTCCATGCATTTGTGAATAGATGCAGGTTGTCACAACAACTATGTATGCATTTATATCCTACCCCTGTGACTTTACCTATGGCCCATGTTTCAAACATGTGCAGAGGTTGCAATCATCCCCACACCCAGTCTTTTCTGTGTAGAGGAAAGGTGTTCAGGTGGACCCTTTCATGGCAGCTGACCATTGTATAGTCTGAGAATGCATGGAATGGCAGCTGTGGACTAGTTCGTGCTAGCTGAGTTTTGAAGTGACAATGTCCATTTCACCATATGTAGGTACTAGTCATGGCCCACAGATCCTCTATCCCTCAGGTGCATACTTAATTCTGTGAGATACCATTTGTATGCTATGTGTATCCAGCCCTGCTTGATGTTCTTTGGCTCAGGGACATCATTAAAAGAGTTTTGTTAGTGTGCTGCTCAGTGCAAGAAAGGACTATGCTGGCCCAAACTGTATGAATAGGGAAGTGCAGCTTTGAGCTGTGTGTAGGTGAGTAGAATGCATCCCTGTTCTTTCCTTTCTGCTGGTGCGCAATCAGCTGTGTAGGATTTACATAGGTGCCTATTCAACTATGGTGCATGAATTCCAGCATTGGTGTACCTTTGTTATATGTACTCCAGCATATGTAGTTTGTACTGGAACAATGAACATGGCTGCTATTAACCCCTACTGCTGCGGCGCTGGGGGTAAGGGGGGGCCGCGCTGCCCTACCATGCTCGTGGCGGAGCCGCTCCGTCACGCGGCCTCGGGCGCGCTGTGCTTGTGACGGAGTGGTTCTGTCATGGCCCCGTCCGCTCAATGGAACGCTTAGCGCAGGAATGAAATCAGCGCCGCGCAGGCGCGCTGAGCGGGCCGTGACGGAACTGCTCCATCACCAGCACAGCGCAACCGAGGCTGGTGACGGAGCGGTTCCGTCACCAGCATGGAAGGGGTTAATAGGTGTGTTAATATAGCCCCACTGTGAGACTTTCAATACTGCCCTATGCAAGAATTTGTGTAAAACACACCTGACTGTTCAATTGTTATTGTTTCTACACATAGAGTACCTAGGTTGCTACTGTTCGACCTGTTCACAGTGTAGGAGAGCGCTGAGGGAAAGTTGCCTGGACTGGACAACATGGCATGTCCCCCCCTCACAAGTCCCTTGATGGCACTTACCCTGTTGTTGATGTAATTGGTCATAGTTAGCACTGTCCTGTCCTTCTACTACAACCACCTTCTCCTCACAGATGGCTGCGGACAACTGCTCCTCCAAGGGTTCGAGCTCCTCCTGTGGGGCTGGCTACCACCTCCGGCTGCAGTGCTGCCTGTTTATTGGTTGCCAGTTTCTGCTTAGTTTTGCACTTGGCATCTTGCCAGTGCTTCTTTCAGTCTGTCACTGTCCTCTTCAATTCAGCAAGAGGTTCACCTTGTTCACTATGGGCTGCGATATGGTCTTTTCAGTTCCCAATGACACCTTGGAGCTGACAATGAGCTGGTGTTGATGCTCCGTCACCTCCACAATCAGGGTCTCATTCCCCTGACTGAATCTGCATTTCCATCTCATCTTCCCCTCGGACTCTGCCTGGTCAACCTGGATTTTTGTGGGGTGGGGGTGGGGTGTTGTAGATCTGTGCTGCTCCATTCTGCATTCAGTTTTTTTTCCCTCCTTAGCGATGTTTTTGTATGTTTTTTTTGCGCTAGATGCAGCAATATGACATCCGGTCACCTAGAGGGATTTTTCTAGCCGTGAATTGGCCAGCCGTCACTTTTTTCATGCTAACGTGTATTTATTAATGACTTGGCGCTCACGTTAGCATCATTTTATACAGCCTCTAGCTGTTCCTAATGACACGTAGCGCCATATGACATGAGCTCCTTTTTGCTTCCTCTGACTGATGTGTTGTGTCCCTGTCTATAGCGCCATGAAGCCCCCGGGCGAACGAGCGCTCTATAAATACATTTCAATATCAATATTGTCAATACTGCCCTACCACGGCATTATGAATTGGCAAGTGGCAGAGGTAAATACAATGACATTAGGCAGTGCCAAAACAGTGGATTGATAATTCTTGTAAATATCACCCAGGGTTTGTAGCATTTTCAATCACTTTAGCCCTGATCCCCCAACATACAAAGATATTGACCTGACATGTAATTGGCTCCACCAAAGGCTGCCCAGCCTTCAAGAGCTTTGCATGAATGAACAAAACCTAAACTCTCTCATTCTCTGCCTCTCCCCATACACATAAAAGGCAAAGTCCTGCAAACCCCAAATTCAAGTGCTCAAGTGCATGTGCCGCTGTTCACCTCCCCTCAGAGGAGCAGCATGTTTTTTAAAGAAATTTCTGCGTTGCATTCCTGTGAGATGTTGAGTTTTGGAACATTTTAATGCTTGTTTGTCATCAGGGGCAGCTCTAGGCTCATGGTGGCCCTGGGCAGGGAGTGCAGGTAGGGGGCCCCGAAAGAGGGGGTCCGGGCGGGGCGGAGCGGAGCGCGGAGGCCAGTGAAGAGGAGGGTCAGGGAGTTTGGAAGTGGAACAGAGCCGGAGGCCGCCAAATCCCTGCCGGGGGCTGCCACGCAAATCTGTATCCATCCTCAGAGGATTATTATATTAAGGATATACATTGGCGTGGTGGCCCCTGGGGTTTTGTGCCCCTGTGCAGGTGCACAGCGTGCACATGCCTAAGGCCACCCCTGTGTGTCATGCCCTAAATGAATCTGCTGCTGAGAGTGCAAAGTTCATTCTTTAAATGGTTCCTTTAAGGAGATTGTGAAAAATGCCCCAAAATTACTCGTAATTACTTGTCATTACACAAAATGCTTGTTCGGAATTTTGCTCTGATTTTTTTTAATGTGAAATGTGTTCTCTATTTTGGATGAGGATGTAGATTTCATTAAATAAATATGTGCAAAATCATGCATTGCGTTAACAAAAGCTGCTCGGATGTGTCTTATTTTAGTTATTCCCAAGCTCCCACAATAGGATATTAGCCTGAATGAAATCTCAATTAGACGGAGTTGCATAATGGCATAATTTCAGGCAGGTTGCATAATAGTAACAATGAGAATTAATAGTTGAAGTCATCTACATAGTTTTCCATAGTGGAAATGCCACTGCATTTATAATTTTTGTTATGATTAACCTGCTTGTGCCGAATATATAGTTTATCACACATGTGCACAGTAAATATAAAAAATCAATATATTTTTATTTAAAAAATTGCAAACTAAGATTGTTTAATTTGGTACATATTTACAGTTGTAAATGATATGGACAGTTGATGTTCGCAAAGATGAAATTGATGAACTAGGTCACATATATGGTTTTCAGTAATCACCAATAATACCCTTACTTAAAATGATGTGAAGCTTGTCACACAGTCAGATATTTACTTTGCTTCAATAAAATGTGTGTTTTAATATGCGAGAGTATTTATAAAGGATGCTGTCTTCTTACAAATAATCAATCTTATTTGGGACTGGGAGAGAGAGAATGAGCTCCATTAAATGTGTCCATCACACAAGTGTGTCTCGTGCATGTATCAGGTGGTATGTGAATTTCAGGTGCTTGTATCAGGTGGAATATGTGTAATAGTCAAGTGTATGGAGTATGTATGCTATTTGTCTCAACTGCAGTGAGTGGTGTTTGCATATTCAACCGAAGTTCATAAATATAGAAAATATTTGTATTACAGCACTGTTCGTGAACTGTTGATAACCTAAATAAACTCTTTGGAAATGTCTAAGCCTAGCTTATCTATGACTTAAACGTGATTTAGACCTTTACTTTTTGCATTTTATCTTCAGAAGCTTTGCATGGATGTTCACGAAGGAAAGAAAAAAAGCCTAGGCCCTCATTTACTAATGGCTTGTGTTGCCATTGTATCATGCAAGGGAACACAAGGCAAGGTAAGCCGTTAAGTCACATTTACTACGGCACGTAAGAGCCTTGAAATGCTCTGAGTAGCTTAGTACATCTAGAGTAATGCAGGGCAACACAAATTGCTGCCTTGCATTACTCTGTTTTGGGAAGGCAGTCCATGGGTGGGGTGTGGGTGTTCCCATGCATCCAGCAATAGATTGTGGTGCATTCCCAGATTTACTGAGAATAGTGAATTTGGCTGTTGAAATTTGGGTTACTGGTTGACTGGGGTAACATCCTATTTAAGCAACAACCTTAGTTTCTGTTAGGGTAAAGTCACCAGCAAACTCCAAATACACCTGTGTTCACCCCTCCGGGAGCTTGGCACCAAGTAGTCAGGCATAACTTAGGGGCAATGTGTTAAGTATGTATGCATTTCATTTCAAGAAGCTTTATTCAGTGCATTAAACAAACAATGACCATAAAAGCACATAAGCAAAATGATTACATAATTATACAGATAAAACAGGATTAAAAAATCATGCTTTTCCTAAGCTGCATTGACTTACATAAAAACGTGGCAATATAAAAACATTTGTCCAGAGAATTCAATTCATACTTCAAACAGTAATTTTTAGAAGTGTTATTCCTGGTCGGCTGAGGTATGCACCCAGGCCAGGCAGGAACCACCACTCTAGTATGGGTAAGATAGAGGCACACTTTAAGATAGCCTGTGCTCACTCTCTGATAGTTTGGCACGGAGCAGTCAGGCTTATCTAAAGAAACCACGTTTGAGTATTTGTGCAACACACACACACACAGGAACACAATGAATACACCACAACAAGACTACCCACAGGTTTAGTAAAATAGAGAGTATTTATCTGAGCAAAACATGACCATAACGACAAAAATCCAATCCATAGATATTGAGATAATATTTTTAAAGATTAAATATAAAAACTGTGATTAGAAGTCAATAGCGCTAAAATGTTACTTGAGGTCACAATAGACTGGAGTAAATCCAAAGTACAGGAGGGCCACGATGGAGGGCAAGCCGACTACATGACCCACACAGGTTCCGCTGAGAAAGTACCTTGAATGCAGCAAAGCATAAATGTTGAGGGCACTATGCTTCGATCTTTTCTATGCAGTCGGGTCACTGCATCGTCATCGAGCTCCATTGAAATTAAGGCAAGGTGTCATTGTTGAGCCACGGAAAGTTTCCTCATCGGGCCGACCAGGCTGTGGAGCCGCTGTCATTGAAAAGCCTTGCTTAGGCATCATTCTGACCATGGCAGTGGTGAAAATGCATCGATTTTGTAGCAAAAAAGGCTGCAGAGCCAACGTCATTGTCCCAGACCTGGAGATGGCACCTCAGGCAAGGGTTTGGACTCACAGAAGGCAGAGTCCAGTAGCATCAGCAGAATTGCAGGATGTCTTGTGTATCCCTGAGACTTCAGAAAACAGGAGAGTAGCTGGCAAGCCCTTGAAGATCACTTGGGGGAAAGGTAGAATCCAGTTCTCCTTCAGCAGATTGAGGGAGCAGAAGGCAGCAGGGCGACAAACAGAAAAGCAGTCCTTCCAGAAAAGCAGTCCAGTAATTAATTTACCTTCTCCATAATGGTAGAGAGCGAAACATTATCGTACACGGAGGAATATATCAATCAGTTAATACAAGATAGATCCAACCAATTCCTATTCTCAGACACACCTAATATTGATTACACTCTCAATGACAAATTAGCATGCCTGGAAAGACTTGAAAAAAAGCTTATTCGGACCAAACTACATTGCCACCTGCTAACTAAATATTTAACATCCAACATTTTACCAGTGGGATTACAAGTAAAGGACGAACTGGCGATCTTCGTCGACGTACCGAAGTTCAATGGTTACTGGGCAGCAACAGGAGACATTTAGGGGAGTTTCCATGATTGCACAAGTATCCATTAAAATGTACTCTGATTATTTACTATCACTAGAGAGCCACTGATTGATCATAACCCAGTGGGGAGACATTGATGGAATTATTGCATTGCATAGTGCGTTTCACAGTGTTTGTATCATTAGTATATGTTCTGTCAGTTTCATAGCCTTTTGTAGATTCAGTGCAAGGGTGTTCACAGCTATTGCTCCCTCATGTATCTATCGACCCAGTTAGGCATCTAGTTGTGCAGGCTTATTAGAAGAATGCAATTAATGTTTCATCTTGCATTTATTTTTTGCTATAAAAGAGGAACTCTAGCTGAAGTTCTTTTTTTTAAAGTTTGAGTTTATTGAGAACAGTGAAAAGCATTCATATTGGCATAAGCAGTAAGAACAAAATGTAACAACAATTAAGAAATATGAAATACATCATAAAGTGTACAATAAAGCTGCTGAAAAATATATAGATGTGAATAAATATACATCCTATGCTGTAGAAATTTGTTGAAGTACATACAAAACATGAAGGGCGGTTCAGTGAGTGGGAGGGACCGCAGAGAGAGAAAATGTTAGCCGTGTGTGGCTCAATGGTTAGAGCGGCAGAACCTGATGCAGAGGTCTGGCCCAGGACCAGGGTTCAATTCCTGATGCGGCAGGGTCTTGGGCTCATTGTCTGTGGACTCGATTTTTCTCGCCTTGGCACCTACTCTAATGATGGGGTCCCACGCTGAAACTCTGGGCAATAGCTTGCTTAATCTCCACAATGGCCCCTACAACACTGGGTTGCCTGGCTTCACCTTGGGGGTGCCCAGGAGGGGCATCTCACAGAGAGAGCCAGGAAGGGTTCCACAGCGTTATACAGCGGCGGGACGTCCCGGTGATGGGCAGCTTTGCGCTTTACAAGTATCCTACAATAGGTACAAAATATTAATAGAAACTATAGACATTTTGCAGGAGAGAACAAACATTGAATAAATGCATTTTTAGTACTGCAGCAGACACATAAACGGTTTTGCCGGCAAGTAAGCACGATTGGGTTAAAATATAGCTATTAGGAGCCATAAAATATCCCTCTTAATAGCTAAGGATGTAGACAAAACATAATTAGTATCCAGCCTATGATGAAAACAGACAGCATTCTGCCAAGAACTGAAAGTAAAATTGTTAACCTGTTTCAAATTAGAAGTTATTAAATGGAAAGCAACAGCCAGAAATACATCTATTACTTTATGACTTGGAGCTAACTGAGACCAATGAGGAGCTAGACTTCCCAAGAGAATATTAAAAAAGGTAAAGGGAATAGTAACCTTAAAGATTTTGTTGATTTGTTGGCATACCAGCTTCCAAAAAGAAAGAAAAGAAGGACACTCTAACAACATATGTTTTAAACCAGCATTTGAACAAGTAAAGGACCAGCAAGATGAACCTAAAGCTGTAGAGAGTGATTTTAAGTTCACTGGTTTAATAATAAATGATGATAAACAAAATATAGAGTCTGTATATATTGTATATATATTTGTGGTCTTCAAAATAGCATCATCTATCATTTTAGCACTGTACCCTCTGTCTAAAAACCGCATTTTACACTGTAGTTGAGCTGTTCTACACTCTTCATCATTGCTACAGATGCGTTTTATTCTTAACATCTCCCCGTAGGGGATGCTATGAATAAGGTGACGCGGGTGACTACTAGAGGCATGTAGTACCGTATTCCCAGCGGTACTTTTCCTGTGCAGCTTGGTTTCAATTCTTTTGTTTGCAACATTAAGATCCGACAGAAGCTGGGATGTAAAACGGAGTTTGTGGTCTATATATTGGTTTGCCCCTGTGACCTTCAATACGTGGGCAGTACCCGCCTCCCGGCACATAAACGCATCCTTCAGCATCTGAGGGCTATCTCTGGAAAAGACCAGGCTTATCCAGTAGCTCGGCATTTCGAGAAATGTCACAACAGCAACCCCGAAAAGCTGCAATATTATTTGGTGGACTCAGTCCTACCTTTGAGGAGGGGGGGTGACAGAGACAGCAAGTTGCGTCTACTGGAAACCCGCTATATCCTCGAGTCAAACAGTAAACAACCTGGGGGGCTGAATAGCACTGAGGACCTTTATACCTGTTTATAACAGGCTCCTTGTTTTCCCCATTGGATTGGATAGAACATTGATGAAACAATCTAACTGTATGTGTTCTGGTTCAGCAGCCTGCATTTTTTAACTGATGAAACTCTATTGAATAGTTTTTCCTTATTATTTTTTGCACGAGCACTTTATTTTATGTTTCCAGTTAGCAACCCGCTGGGAGGTACTTAGCGATGTACACTCTTTTGATATTTGACTGATAATATGTGCATTCCTTACCCACTTGGGTATGATTTTTTATACTATGCTAAAAACTGAGATCTTTGGCTAACAACACGATTTACCAGTCAGTAGTTCTAACACATTGATGAAATGTCAACATTATTGACAAAGTTGATACGGGACACATGAGGCAATGCTTGAAATGAATGTTTACAAGTTGAATTGATGTAAATAATTATGCAAATTTTGCACATGATGTAAATATATGAAATTAGAAACATATTTTTTTTATATATTTGTATACATAGATTTATATTCTTTGATAAACTGAACTAGTTTTAGAAATTGTCTGCTTGTAATGATGAAACACGTCATTTATTTGCCTCATGGTATAGACTAACTTCTATCATGCTAACTGACTGGTTTCACATTTAAATGCACAGTATTGATATGCATTTTATATATTGGTATAGTTGGTTTTTGGGACATTAATAAGGGCACTGCGCCCAGCATTACCTTTTGATGTATACCCCTTTAACGATGACAGGATGCACTATCAGTCATGTGACTATACTGCTATTTAAAAGTACCTTCTTCCTCCTTCTCATGTGATCAAGCCTCGGCTGAGGCAAAACGTGTCATGGCGACTGGTGGGCTGTTTATTCTCCATGAATAAATGCACTAACAACAGGAGCACGGAGTCTGTGGCTTTACTCGATCTTTCTGTGTGGCGTGGCGTGGCGTGGCTGCGCTCTTGCTACGTTTGCATTGGACTTAACGAAATATATATATATATATATATATATATATATATATATATATTTGTCATTATAACCTCATGGCATAGGGTGCTGATTTTTAAGATTGTGACATACCATGATAGTGACCCCAATCCGCTAGTTTTAAAACTACTTATATTAACCCCAAAGAGCACCGACAACCTGGCTACTCCTGCTGATGGCAGATTGATTATTACCTATTATAGGAGTAGAGTCCGATGGGCGGACTTGAGTAAATCTCAATAAAAGCTGGGCGCCCTGTATTTATCTATCATCCCGATTCTTATGGACTCCAATCAGTCTGTTTCCGCCGATAATACTCAATTTGAACTACCAAAGGTTGCCTTGAACCACACAAAGCTAACAGCTACCATGGCTGACTTTTTCTTTCCAATAAAAAAGGTTAGTTATAAAAGAATACCTTGCCACTCATGGTTTAATAGAAATTGCCGAAATGTTAAAAAGGATTTGGTCTCTGCCATTAAGGCCAAGAACAGACCGCTGATCAAAATCTGTGGAATGCCCTATAGTACAAGTACGGTAGAGACAAAAAAAAGTGGTAAAGTGAAAAGTGGGATACCCTCAGAAGCTTCCTGGGAACCTCTGACATGAAGACCTTTTGGAATGTGGTGAACACGGGTAGCACTGAAGGTAAACCGGCAATAGAGCTAAATCTAGTGGCAAATGTGTGGAGGGACCACTTTGAGTCCCTCTACTCATGAGCTCAGCCTGGGGCTAGTGCAATGAATGAAACAAGGCACCATTTGCAGGCAGATTGCTCTAATCCAAATAAAAACACCCCTATAACGATAGATGAAACCCCAATGATAACCCTCACAGAGGTATCTGGTGCCATAAGCCAAACTGTGTCAGGTAAGGCACCAGGGCTCGACAAGATCCCCTGGGATTTGTTCCGAAATGAACCAACCATTTGGGCTCTGTATCTTTGGGTTTTATTCATGCAAGGTATGGCAATTCCTACAAGTAGGTCCGGGGCTGAAATAATTCCAATTTTTAAATAGGGTTCCCTGATGCTGCCCACAAATTTTAGGCCCATAAGCCTTATTGACATTATTCAAAAAATCTTTGCACGTGTATTGGTATATCGTTTTCAGAGCTGCAAGGAGGAAAATAATGTCCTCAGCCCGTTTCAAGCAGGGTTTAGAGAAAAAATGTCTACTCTAGACCAGATTTTGATTTTCAGGCTACAATTATTACACTGGAAGACCGTGTGTATAGAGGGTGGCAGCCTCTATTTAGTTTTTGTAGACCTGAAATCTGCATTCTATCTGGTCCCAAGAGAAAAGTTTTGGACAGTCCTGCTGGAGATGGGGGTTAGATCATATTTGTGTCAAGTAATAAAACGGTTGCACAATGGAAATTATGCACAGATAAGATTTGGCAAACTTGCGGAACTCACTGCACCAATCCCTGTAAACAGAGAAGTGCGCCAGGGGTGTGTCCTCGCCCCAACTCTTTTTAGTCTTTTTATTAAAGGGCTTGTCGACTTTTTAAACTCTGAGAAAAATCTAGAAGCACCGAAGTAGGCAGCACGTAATACCCCGGCCATGAAGTTCGCCTACGATACCCTGTTATTATCCAAAAGTCCAATTGGTATACAGTGGGTCCTAAATAAATTTGATGATTTCTGCAAAGAAAGGGGGCTAGAAATCAATCTGCAAAAAACGAAATACATGGTATTTAATCCAACAACAATTACCTGGTCAAACCCATGTCTAGGAGGTAGACCATTAGAGAGGGTATTTATTTTTGATTACCTCTGTAACACCATCACTGAAAAAATGGATTGGGGAGCACAGATTAAAAAATCAAGTATGAAGTTAGTGCAAACAACAGGGGGTTTGTCCAAGGTGTTTCGCAACTCTAGCCACAAAAACTGTGGGCCCAGCAGTAGAAATATACAGGGTTCAATCTAGAGCTGCTGCCCTATATGGAGCTGAAATTTGGGAGTATGAACCCACCTATAGCCTAACAAAAACAGAAAATCTCTCTGTTAAGCAGTTGTTTGGTCTTCCCCGCAGTACCCCACTTACCCCACTATGCCTAGACCTGGGTGTTAGGCCAATTGTGGATGGAGCATCTCTGAGGCCTCTTTTATTCCAGAGGTGCATGTGGGTTACTCCAGAATTGCTTGAGTATAGGAAAGAACTCAGGGCCATAATTCCAAGAAAGGGGGATACATTATCTCCGCTTTTATCTGCAGGAAACTGCTGCTAAAGTGGCGATAATGGGCTTGATAATATGCCCTTGTGGATTCCCATAGAAGCGTAGGTTAACATCATAACCTGTGCTTATATGGGAGTTCACAAGGGCATATTATCAAACCCATTATCGCTGCTTTAGCGTCAGTTTCCTGCCGATAAAAGCGGCGATATTGTATTGCCCTTTCTTGATAATGTGGCCCTCACAGAGGTGCTGAGTCTACCAGGGGCAAGGAGTCTACCGTGGTTTACTTATGTCAGGAGTATCCTTACTTAATGGGTCTGGGTGGTCTTTGGGATAATCCTGAAATGCAATGCCCCACAGTCTCAAGGGAAGAGCTAAAGGGTCGAAATTGGGAGACTAAACTGACCCAGCTCCAGGAGGACCACTCAATGGGGGAACTTACTGCGGCATATATGGAAATCAAAGACCAGTACACACTAGAGCTGGCGCTTAATGATATGAAGCCGGCTGCCGCACGAAAGCTTTATTTACAGTTCAGGCACGGGGTACTGCCACTGCGTGCCTTTGTGAATAAATGAGCAGGCCAACAAATGTTGGGTTGTCCGGCATGCAACTGTCCAGAAGAATCTGAAAGCCATGTGTTCTTTGTCTGTACTTGCTATAAAAAAGCAAGAAAACAATGGCTGGTTCAGATGTGTAGAAATCTAGGAAACAGACAATGCTCAGAGGCCTTTAGGCTACTGAAATATGACGCCAACCTCCCCGTAGCTTACTCGGTGGCTGGCTTTTTATTTTCCATGTGGTGCACTCAACAAGCCTTTTTTTAAAAATGACCCCAAAGATGATGATTAATTCAGCGCATATATTGTCACATTTTTAACTGCTTAACTTTTTAGATGGATTGTATGCTTAGCCTAATAGAATTTTAATCATGTATTATATTTAAGGTATTCATATTTAAGGTATACAGTGCTAGGTTAGAAGACTATTAAGAGTTAGGACTGGTGTTCAAAGGTCTAAAACAATCTTTTTTCTATCCATATTTAAGGTCTACAAATCTTTGATTATACTCTTGCACAGGTACTTTAATGTAACCAGTCATGCTGCTAATAATAGTTTTAATGACCAATACGAATACTGTATATAATCATATGCATTTCCAAGTATTAGTTGATATGAGTGTTAGATCAGGTCCAGATAAACCATCTTGCTGATATAAATTGAACCTAAATACTGTATATACAGGCAACTGCAGATCGAGGCATCAGCTCTGATTGCAAATTAGATCTGTACAGGCAAAAACGTGTATCAGTTACAATGTTACCCGATGTCAATATACCTTTTTTTTTTTACTCGTTTTAAACTTAATTGAGATGTTGAATTCTACTTAAAATGCTTTTATGGTCATATTGATCAAAATAAAGTTTATTGATTGATTGATTGATATATATAAACGTTGAGGCTGGGATGATTTACTAATTGTGAAAATGTATTTAGATTCTTTGTGTGAAGACAATATGAGTGACTGCTGTCATCCGTTGTTCTTCTGGTATGGTCAATATATCGCCCGTCATGACCCACTGTGTTTGTTTCTCCATTGCTTAAAAGGTTCTTCCAAGAGGTTGTCGCTGTTGATACTCTCAAGGAAAGAACGCATGATGAGTATCCACTCAGCAGCACTCGTGGGCATATCAACAATAGATGGCGATAAATATAGCAAAGTACGCTTGGGGTTTTGTTATTTATCGCCGTCTATTGCTGGAATGTATCGCCCGGTTAGCGCGTAATTAACAACATGCACATTTCTCTAGGGCAATACAATGTCATCAATAGAGGGAATGGCAAAAACATCACTGGAAAAGCAGCGATGATCTCCTGAATATAGCGATAACCTTGCTTATACGACTCTGTGGTCGTATTACCATAATCCACCCGAATCTAAAACATACATAACTCATGTTTTTTGCAGACGCCCGGAAGCAGCGTTAAGGGCGGGTTAGCGCTGAAAAGAATATTGCTACGCCGAACGGGGCTGCGTTGTAAATATCGCGAAGCCCAGTTAGCGATATTTCACAATGAAGTTTCATGAGGCACACCCACCTTGCATCTCATTGTGGGTGCGAGGCGGCAAGAAACCAGGCGCAAATGCACGGAAACACGCGCTAGCGTGCCCTTGTAGAAAGAGCAATAATATTATCGCCGCTTTTCAGCCAAAAACGGATTGGTGTCACTACAACGCAGGCTATTACAACGCCTGCTGTTACAACGCGATTTTTACATCGCATACCACTACAACGCATAGTGCTTTTAGGCGCTGGATAGTGAATTATTTAATTTACTATTCCAACTCCAGTCTCCGTGGATAGTAGGGAAGGTGTTGGATAGTAAATTAACTATATTCCCTATCCTAGAGCGCCCCCCCAGCGCAATGCGTTGTAATGGTTTGTGTTGTAATGGTTGCGATGTAATGGTAGTGCGTTGTAATAAATGCGTTGTAAGTGATGTTCCCCGCCAAAAACAGACGCTAAAGCGGCGATAATATTATCGCCACCCCTTGCTAATATGCCCCTAGGTTTGTTCATCCTTCACCAACACCCATGAAGAGAGTGTGCTAGGTTTGTCTCTTAATAAGAAACTTAAGAAGAAGCTATACGAGCGCTCTCTCCCACTGTTTCCTAAGGACTCCCCTTTTGTGGAAACATTTGTTTTATAAAAAGTTAGAAGAACCACATCTACAAACTATAGAGATAGAGGGCACTGGCACTGTCCTCCTGTGTAATTTAAACAAACCACATAAACAACAACAAAAATAAAGGGCACCCACTCTGTGTCTTTAAATGCAAACACAGCAACTTTTCACGGCCTGTCAGAAAGTGCAATAAACATGTATACATTCCAGTAAATTTTAAAAGGTCCCAATCTTGATTGCTCCAATTTTCCATCCATCCCCCTCCCAAATCATTCACTGCAACACCACAGCTCTCCTGAGTTGTGGCCAATTAATCCAGGTTCTCTGGTGGCATCCACCTATCGTCGGACCACATCGCTGAAGTTTCAGGGCTGTCGGCCTAGAAGTCCTCCTTCAGCTTTGATGGTTTGTGAGGCCCCTCCACCCTTCCTGAAAGTCTGTCTTTTGTTTTTCCTCACAGTTATGTCGGCGGTACGCAAAATTGAAAGATTTTTCTTTGGGATACTGCGAACTTAGGTCAAAGGGTTAAGGTTCATTCTCCACAGTGCTTCACCCTTACGTATCCATTGACTGATTACTACAAATGTTGAATACTTTTTGTAAATTCAATGGCTTCAGAGTGAACTGGAGGAATCAAAGCTGTGTCCAATCTCCATTTGGGGGGACCCAATAGGATTCAGATACTTGTGGATCTCTGGGGGTCTTGTTACCTGGCATGTATGTTGTGTGCTCTACAGAGGTGCACTCACCCAGTTTAGAGATGATGGCACCTATTGTAGGCAAATGATGCTCTCGCTGATGGGGAGGGTGGCCATATTTGAGACATGTTGCCCAAATTCAAATATCCACTACAGAATACGCCCTATCAGATGCCTGAGGAGTTCTTCTGCAGAATAGACAAAGAGTTGAGGTGACTACTCTGGAACGAGTGTCCTCAATGAATTGGCCCAAAATCAGTCCTAGGATGCTTGTTTCCAGTCCAGGAAGGACCTGGCTTGGCAGTTCGGGCTGGACTGGTCCCATGGGGCTCAGGTTCAAGACTGATTTGCATATGGCTGGGTTCAAACTGGAATGGCATGGTGAGCAAAAAAACAATGGATTTAGGCCCAGATCTCTGCACTGGGTTGAATGTATGACATTGTTCTGCATTCTGTCCATCAACATTGTTTTTGCATTTGTCACCCCGAATGGGACGAGTATGCTCAGACGTGAGTCCCGTGCTCTCCATGCCACTGGAATCAACTATCCTGGCTGATGAGGGCTGAAAGCCCGAAACCGGTCCTAGGATGCTTGTTTCCAGTCCAGGTAGGAGCTGGCTTGGTAGTTCGGGCTAGGCTGTTCCCATGGGGCACAGGGTCACGACTGATTTGCTTATGGGTGGGTTCACACTGAAATGGGATTGGTGAGCAAAAAAACGATGGATTTAGGCCCAGATCTCTGTACTGGGGTGAATGTATGACATTGTTCTGCATCTGACTCTGCTGGCTTATCTTGCGGAGTCTTTGGGGGCTAAGGTGATGGCCTATGCTGACGACACTCAACTTCTGTTCTCTTGGAAGAGGGGTGAGGACGCTGTGGAGGCTGGGCAGCATTGTCTAGCCTCGGTGTTTCATTGGCTAGCAAGCGCACAGTTAAAGTGTAATGAAGATAAATCGGAGGTACTTTTGTATGGTTCATTCCCTGAGGATTGGAGGACTAGGCTCTGGCCTCCTGACTTTCCATGCCCTTCTGTGAACAAGGGCCTGGCAAAAAACCTAGGGGTTTGGTTCGATGAAGACCTGAATTTTTCTTCTCATATAAAAAAGCTGTCAGGGCCTTGTTACGGGACCCTTAAAATCTTGAAGAAATTCCTCCCTCTGTTGCCAGTGAGCACTAAGGAGACAGTAGTTAGAGCATTGATCCTGTCTCGACTAGATTATACTAACGCCTTACTGGCTGGCAGCCCGGCATACTTGACCAAGAAACTTCAAGTAGTCCAAAATGCGGCCCCCAGACTACTTTTGGGACTACCGCGTAGACAGTGTCCGCATTCATTCACGCACTTTGCATTGGCTACCGGTTGAGTCCCATATTAAATTCAAAGTGGTTTCCATGGCTCACCGTGTTCTGCATGGCCTTGGCCCTAGCTATCTGCAGAAGCGTTGTGCCATTTATAAACCCATTCAGCACCTGCGATCTACGGATCAGATGCTAATGCAAAATCCTCAGTTCATCCGCCAGAGGCTTGGCGGCAACTCATTTGTCCGCAAAGCCGCGATGGCGTGGAACCTACTTCCGATGGCTCTAAGGAGTATCCAGGACCCATTGCTTTTTTAAAAAAAACTAAAGACGTTGCTGTTTTAGACTGACATTGGAGTATTGTTAATTTTTTATTCTTTCTGGAGTTAGCGCCGGGACACTTTTCTAGTAGCTGTGTGCTGTATAAATTTAATATAACATAACATAACATGACATTCTGTCCATCAACTGTTGTTTTTGCATTTGTCACCCTGAGTGGGAAGAGTATGCTCAGACGTGAGTCCCGTGCTCTCCATGCCACTGGAATCAAGCTATCCTGGCTGATGAGGTCTGAAAGCTGAAACCGGTCCTAGGATGCTTGTTTCCAGTCCAGGGAGGACCTGGCGTGGTAGTTCGGGATAGGCTGTTCCCATGGGGCACAGGGTCAAGACTGATTTGCATATGGTTGGGTTCAAACTGGAATGGGAATGGTGAGCAAAAAAACGATGGATTTAAGCCCAGATCTCTGTACTGGGGTGAATGTATGACATTGTTCTGCATTCTGTCCATCAACTATTGTTTTTGCATTTGTCACCCCAAAGAATTGGACCAAATAAGTGAACTAGAGAGGAATGTGATGGAGGCATTGCCCTCTCTAATATTAGGGGGCATTACTGTGCCTCGCCACTCATGGCCATAAGGATTGAGCATTTGCTCCACTGGAGGAACCCACAGTCAATCATGATAGACATTGGATGTGCCCAAGGGAATATTGAGTGACGCTTTGTGGGCGGTGGTATAGAATGAGGTAGGCACTCTTATATAAGAGTGGTCCTGCAGACCTGGAAATGGGTGACTAAGAGGCTGGCACAACATGGAGTTCAGGCAAGAGTGATGCTACTCTGGGAATCTGTGCCACTGTGGGAGGGAGGCTTGGAAATGTACTGTTTTTAGTGGGTGGGATTTAAGCTAGGAGATGTATGGGCCTGAGAAGTGATGGACCTATTATGGGTCACTAAAGATGAATATGGGATGCCTGAGTAAAGGACTGCGCCTCCATGGAGCACAGGTTGCTGATTGAATACTTGCCAAAAAGATGATATTGCTTGCTTGTTAATAAACAACATGCCAGATACACTGTTTGAACTCTGTGATCAAAGAGAGAAGGCGATTGGGAAAATAATGGTGGATGACTGGAGTGAGATCCTGCAATGCTCTAGGGAGGCTGCAATCAAGGCAGGGTTCAATTGGTGCAATTGATCATTCCCCACTGGGAATATTACACCAGAGTACTGATGGCAGTAATTGGTTGACTCAGGATTGTCTCCGGGGTTGTGGGGTGCCAGGAATGTTTTTATATACTACATGGGAGAGCCCCAGGATTTAAAAAATCTGGGGGGAAGTTTCTGAATGTATTTCCAGAGCAATTGAAGTGGACTGACCCCTGCTGGTAGATTCTTTATTCTTGGAATGTTGGGGGGATTAGAATTTATGAAGATATACTGATGCTAGAGCAGTAGTATTACAATACAAGAAACCGACTGATGTAAAAAGACTTAAATCAGACAGCTAGCTTTATGGAGCTACATTTGTAAATCCAGAGTAAGATCACTGGCCTGATCCTTTGTTTCTTTCTCTGTCACAAGCAAATATAAACACTTCTCACAGTGTCTAACCAAACTCATATACTCCAACTTATCACCTCTTTCCGTTTCCAAAACCTCTAGAGACGTGATCTATGTAACCCTACTTTTCTAGCTATGGCCAACTATCTTATAACCCACTCCACATTTTGCATCACTTCATTTCTATGTAGCTAGTTTATTGGGTTGTATACATGCCACACATATATCCATTTGAAGTAAGTACGTAATATTCGGTTGGGATCTGCCACTTCACAACCAAATACTGCTTGGTTGGTGAAGTACATTAGCTTGCTCTCAGCTATGCATCTTGGTAGAGGAATCACTTGGAGTTTGTTCAAAATTTTAAATTATGCACAAGTTTCTACAGAGTGCTACCTTTCTTCCATTACTAACTCTACAAGAGATGAGTGTTGTGGTGGATGACACTTGCCTACGTACGTGTGATGGTGGGTCCTTAATGGGATATTCAAGGTCATCAAGGAACGGCAATCGTCACATTAGCATGCTCTCAGCTCCGCATCAAGACTGCGACATCACCAGGTGTTTATTCAAAATTTCAATTTATATACAAGCTTCTTTAGAATGATAACTTGGTTCTTTTACTAACAATTATGAGACATGGGTGATGTGGTGGACTCCACTTGTCTAAATACCAGTGATGGTGGGTGTTGCAAGTCATCTGGGAATGGTAGTCATCAATAGAGTTTCTTGTTGTGGCTTTTGCATCAGACTTGCATTAGTTCTGCTGTCAGCAGCTGCACTTGGCTTTAGCTGGCATTTGATGTATGCATGTGAAGCATTGTTTGTGTACAACAATGGCTCTGTAAGTAGTGCAGTATGTGTGATTGATTGCCCCATTGTATCTCACGGTTACATACTGCCTGGACTATGATAAGTCATATTTGGTAGATATTCTGTGACGTGTCAGGGAGAAGGAGGAAGTTGTGATCAGTTGAATGTGGTGTACCTGTGCGGTTTATTGTGTAAGTAGAGAGGAGGCTGACCATGAGGGATTGGTGTACATATATCCATGCAGAGTTTATTCACATCCTGATTGACATCGTAATGAATAAACACAAGGAAGCCATTGTGACATGACTAATGTGTTTGTGTCCATTACATATTAACCAGATGTGTACAATGGTGTTACTTTGCAATTGTAGTATTCAAAGTAGTGTATGTGAATTTCTAGTTGGTCAGGTGTGTGGTGTCAGCAATGCTTATGAAAGATGCTTATGTTGTAGAAGACTCTATATGCATGGGTGGCCTCCAGTGGTGTGCAGATACTCTTGGCGTAGCACTGCAAACTACGTTTAAGTATGCATTTGACTTATTTGACTTGTACACTGGCACACTGCCTTGCAACCAAATGGTTGTGACAAAGCAGTTTAGTGTGATAACCTGAGACCTAGTATTACAGTGTACAGAGCTGCTTTATGTTTGTTGTATTACACGTGTAAAAGGTTGCTGATGGGATTCTTGGTCAGGCGGAATCCCTGAATGTCTGGTCAAGGAGGTCACAGATTGGGTAATCTTTGGTGGCACTTATCTGGTGGAGGGTACAAGGATATATTTGAAGGTTTTTTTTAATGCCCATGAGGAGCAATAGCTCTTTAAGCATCATTACAGTTCACAGCAGCGCTTTCTCTCATACTCTGGGTTGAGGATTGTGCCTGAAGTGGTTCATACTTTAGCCTGGTTTGCTGTGGCTGGTGTTCAGGGGCAACCAGCCGTGTGCATCATCAATTTGTTTTTGTGATTTCATTGGTGTTACAATGTGGTACACTGTTCTTCTTGCTTAACCCTAGTTAGTGCTCTATACATTTATCTTAATACTTGTTTTTCTAATTGGAATATATATGTTTAAGGACCACTGAACAGGATTTACTGCTGCAGATAAGAACATAGTCGCCACAAAGTCAGGCTGACCAGTGATGCACCTTGGATGGATAGACAAGCAGGTCGGTTCTCAGAGCAGTTTTTAGCCAAATATTTTCCAAGTCCCAAGTTTTGAGTTTTGGCATCTTTAACACAGATCACAATGGTCTAGGACGAGGGTGGCAACCCTTAGAGGGATGGGACTCACAAAGGCTAGTTCCAGGTGTGGGTTCAAGATGACTGGAGCCTTTGTTGTCTCAGAGGCTCTCCAGAGAGGACCAAGTCCAATAATGCGTATTTACATGTGTCCCATTTTATTTTCATGAAGCAGATAATGGTGCCATGGTTGTTGTGTGTTGGTTACAAATTACAAGTTTAGAGGGCCTTTCCAATGCTGATGTGCATCAAGAAGGCAAGAAGTAAATTAACACTAAATATTAGGCACTGGACAATATATCAGAATCATGAGCTTAGAACAGGCATGCCACGATTCTGAATTCGAACAGCATCCTTGACTGGAATGAAGAATCTGTCTGGACTGGTAGCTCCAGAGGTGCTTCAACATGAGACTGCTTGCCACCCCTGGTCTTGCTGCATCGATTGCATGTAATTGCATTTATACATGAATATTTCAAATGGGAGCCAGTGGAGGCCTTTTAGATAAGCTGCTATAGGTCATATGTTTCCTGATCAAAAAGGAGCCTCACAACCATGTTTTGCACATTCTGTAATATTTCATTTGGGTGATAGCAGGCTTTGGTTGAAAGTGGTTGGTCCAGTCTTGAATTGACCAATATTTTATGTTGCACATATTTCAGTGTTTGATTTTTCTACTTTGAGAAACATTCTTTGGACCTTTGCTTTTGATTTGATGCCCCATGTTTTTGTACTCTTCTGCTCTTGAAAATCTATGTGTAGCTCTTTGATTCCGGTGTTGGTGCAGGTGGAACTGCTAAATTGCTATATTTCCCTGAAAGATTGCACACCTTTTAGTATTTGAAGGACTTGCCTTCTATTTGGGTTGATGAAGAATATCCACACCACAACTAACACCAACAGCAGCCATGTTTTATCAACCTTGCATTCACCATTCTTCTCCAGTTCAATAGGTTTTCTAGTATATCCCCTGCCAACTGAATGCTGAATCACGCTTTACTCTTTTGGCCCATTCATCATAAATGCCAAAAGCTCAAGTATATTGGTAAAAATATGCTTGCACATTGCCTTTGCTACGTGGCATTCATAACTCATCTGGCAATTTCTGCCTCATGCTCTGCACCGCTTCCATCAGCTTCATCTCTCCAGCATTGTTTACAAATAATCTGGACCAATCAAGGCGCCTCTTGATCGTTGTACTTTTTTAGATCAAGCTTGATCGACCTGTTATATCTCTACTGTGGTGTTTGACACACCCACTAATTGCCATTGGCTGTAATCTGGGTCATTTAAAAATGCTGGCTTGTTATTGGTGCATTTGCTTAAATGTCACTCCTTTGTGGGCTTAGCTGACATGCTGGCAATTTCACTAAGAGATCGATTTGTTTGGCCATCACACTGTACAAGTATGTGATGGCCTCTCTGTAGTATATGCTTCATACCTCTGCCCCTCGTGCTGTGCTCAGCACGAGGGAACACTCCATGTTATTCTTTGTAATGTGTTCCATGGCCCCGTTCGGTTCTAGTACTCCGGTCAACGTTAGTCAGTTGCCCGGAGTCCTGGAGTCGAGCGGCAGCACATTCCTGTGGGTGTTGCTGTATTTGGAATAAAGAAGACTTCATTTCACCACGCTTGCCTATGAATCATCCTTCATTACATTTGGCGATGAGCGGGTCCTGAACCACCTTCCTAACACCCACCAGGAGATACTCGGCCGACTTCATTCAGCTCGCCGTCTCAACTCCTTTCAGGCGCTTCTTTAAAAAATTTTTTAAAAAACCCGTTGATCTACCTTCATCTCCAGTCTTCGGTGGTCTGCATTTTGCCTGTTTTCCTGTGGATTTCCTCGCAACTCAACATCACTGACGGTGATGGTTCGCCTCGAGCCCCGTGAGTACTCAGCATTCCTTGTGCGTCAGCATTCATTGCGCGTCATCATCCTCGTTGACGTGCACCCGACGCTGCTGATCTTGACCTCACCACGCCTCTCCGTCAACACGCATACGCAGGGCGGCCATCTTAACTGGTTGCCTAGCTACAGCTACGCGCTCTGCGCTAGACGTTCACACGGTGTCAGCTCACTTGAAATTGACGCTGTAATCCAACCTCCGCTTCGTTTTACTGACATTTCTTCGTCATTTGGAAAATCAAATACTGGTATTTTTATCGTTTCATTTACATTTATTATATGACAAAATGTATTTCTTCATTTTAAAGTGTCTTTCTTTCAGTGACAGGCACACCACTGCCTGCACCTCCGTTTGTTCAAAAAGTTCAATTTATTACTTTCATTTCTTGGGCACATGTCATCGTTTTAATTACAGTTTGATCAAATTTGATATAACTGTGAAGTAACTCATTTTACATGGCTTCTTCTCAACAATTTGCTCAACCTCCACCTTTCCTTCAACTTCCTGGGAAACCTACTATTCCTTGGCGTCAGTGGGTTAGAGCTTTTGCTAACCATATTGTTGCTATTGATGCAGTCAAGTTCACTCCTGAGAGAAAAGTTGCTATTTTATATGGTTGCTTAGGAGTTGCTGCTCAGAATGTCTTTGAAAATCTTCCTAGATCTCCTCCTCCCTCTGGCGAAGCAGGTGACCACTGGGATGAATATAAGGAAGCTTTGTCTCTCTTAGCTCGACATTATGGTGAAGAACCTAATGAAATGCTTGAAAGACATAACTTCTTTGAAAGAAGGCAACGTGAGGATGAGTCCATTGAAGAATACATTGCCCTGTTAAGAATTTTAGCTTCCACTTGCGAATTTGAATCCAATCCTGACATATACATCCGGGATCAATTTGTTTTCGCTTGCTATTCTAAAAAGATTCAACAACGCCTGTTGAGTTGTTAGAAGCCTACATTACAAGAGACCATTGACATTGCTAAAAGCATTGAAAGGTCCATTACAACATCTAATGCCCTTCAAAAGGATCAACCTCATACTTCATTTCATGCTTCTTCGGTTGACAATTCTAGTTCTGTTAATGCTGTTAATGTGAATAAGCCTTTTAAGCAATTGCAGAAAAAACCTAACCCCTTTTGTTACAGGTGCGGTTCTAAATCCCACATTGGCAACAATCCTACATGTCCTGCTCTTGGCAAGAGATGTGTTTTATGTAAAAAAATAGGTCATTTTCAAGGTCTTTGCAGATGGGTTAAAAGGTCAAACAAACCTTCTGTTAACAATATTGTTTGCCCTGATATGGATGATTGTATTGACGAATTTCAGGATATGGTAGTTTCTATCCAATGCAATTACATTCATGCTCCCAAATTGGTTAAAGGTCCTTTCTGCTCTGCTCTCTTTGGTGACACTGAGATTTTGGTAATGGCAGATTCCGGATCTCCAATCACCATTTTGAACGATGTATTATTTTGTGAAAAATGGAATAACTCAATTTTTTTGATCGAATCTGACCTCAGTCCTAAGGCATTCGGTGAATTTGACATCATCATGCTTGGTTATTTTAACTATAGGCTAGAATGCTTTAGTAGATCTATTATTACCAAAATGTATGTTGCCATTAATGGTCGCAATATTGTTGGATGGCAAGATCTTGCCAAAATGGGTCTTTTCTTAGTGCCTGGTTCTGATGATCCCATCAGAGTTGGTGATCCTCCGGAGGGTTACTCTCCTGCTCCACCTTTTGTTTCTGAATGTCTGCTCGTCAATGATCATGAGTCTGAAATCAAACAAATTTTGGACAAATTTCCAAAAGTTTTTTCTAGCCAACCAGGTACTGTCAAAGGTTTCCGACATGAGATCAAATTAAAAGCTTCTGCTCAGCCCATAGTTCATAAAGTTCGCCCTGTTCCCATTAGCGCTAGAATTGAACTTAAGTCTGTACTCACTTCTCTTAAAAAAGATGGTATCATTGCACCTTCAGACTCTTCTGAATGGGTTTCGCCGATTGTTATTGTACGCAAAAAGAATGGCGAGGTCAGGCTATGTGCCGACTTACGCACATTGAACAAAAATATTTTGGTTGATTGCCACCCCCCCCCCCCCAAAATTCATGATCTCCTGGCCAATCTGGGTGGTGCAAAATATTTTCTTTAATAGATTTGCGTTCGGCATACCATCAGGTTCCTCTTACTGAGGCCTCTCAGGATTTGACCACATTCGTGACCCCATTTGGAGTTTATAAATATTTGAAAATTCCCTTTGGATTAGCCCGTGCTGCTAGTGTCTTTCAAAAAATAATGGATCATCTTTTCGAGTCTATTCCTGGTGTGCAGGCCTACCAGGAGGACATTTTGGTCTTTTCTCCTGATTGGAATTCGCATTTGTCACATCTGACTTCTGTTTTAAGTAAACTCAACGATTCAGGCATAACAGTCAGAGCTGACAAATGTAAATTTGGCACTCAATCTTTGGACTACTTGGGTCACACTTTAACTCCTGAAGGTATAAGACCCAAGTCCTCTCTTATTGAAGCCATCACTTATGCTTCTCCTCCCAAAGACAAGGATTCCCTTCGCTCCTTCCTGGGTCTAGCAGAGTATTATGCCCATTTTGTCAAAGGCTATGCACAAATTGTTGAGCCTCTTCGTTCCTTGCTTCGCAAAGGTTCAAAATTTGTTTGGTCAGAAGATATTGATGCCTCTTTCGTTCAAATTAAAGACATGATTGTTGGAGCACCTGCATTACATCCTTTTCAGGATTCTGCTAAATGTTTCATTATGGTTGACGCTAGCTTGACGGG
Organism: Lissotriton vulgaris; assembly: GCF_964263255.1. Taxonomy (NCBI): domain Eukaryota; kingdom Metazoa; phylum Chordata; class Amphibia; order Caudata; family Salamandridae; genus Lissotriton; species Lissotriton vulgaris. Next base: position 108,790,083 of record NC_141694.1, read on the forward strand.
CTTAGGTGCTGTTTTGGGACAGTGGGTCTCAGGAAGGGAGCACACAGTTGCTTTTTCTTCTAGAAGACTCAAAGATTCCGAAACACATTATAGCACTATCGAGCGAGAGTCCTTGGCTTGCGTATGGGCCATTGAGAAGTTTAAGAATTACATATGGGGACGTGAATTTGATTTGTATACTGATCACAAGCCTCTCACTCAGCTTCTCAATGGTGATCGTCTAGGGAGAGCGTCTTCAAGACTTGTCAGACTCTTATCAAAATTACATGAGTTTCATTTCAATATAAAGCACATTTCTGGTGGTAAGAACTTTCGCGCTGACTGCTTATCTTGCATGTCGCTTAATGATTCTTCTAATTTGCAGGAAATTGGTGACATCGAGTGTGTAGTTGCCACTCTTGATGCAACAAAATGTTGTCCAGGCATCACAGAAGAATCTTGGTCAAAAGCATTTGAGAATGATCACAATTTGAAATTAGTTGCGCAATATATCTCCAAAGGCTGGCCTGAGAATAGGAAGCTTCCTACAGAGTTAAAAGCGTTTCCTATGATTTCTTCTGAACTTTCTTTAGTTAACAACTTAATAATGAGACATGACGTTTTTGTTCCTCCTTCTGATATCAGACCTGATATCATTAAATTTGCACACCAAGGACATCTTGGCATCACTAAAACGTCTCAACTTATCAAGTCACATTATTGGTGGCCTTCCATTGAGTCCCAGGTAAAATTTTTCATTGATTCCTGCAACGAATGCTTACTTTCGGATAAGAAATGGAAACTTATGCATACACCCCTTCATCCCATTCCTTTTCCGGATAAACCCTGGGAAAAGGTTGGCTTGGATTTTTCTGGTCCATTTGATGGTCTTCCCCACGAAATGAAATATGTCATTGTTTTGATCGACTATCATTCAAAATGGTTGTATCACTTGTTTTGTGATTCCCCCTCTTCTGTCAACGCAATTAAATTTTTGAAAAGAATTTTTATTATTGAAGGTTGTCCTTCTGTGGTTGTTACCGACAATGGTTCCCATTTCATATCTGAAAAATTTACTTCATTTTTACAAGAACATGATGTGGTTCATTTTAAAGTGGCCCTTTACTCACCCACTTCAAATGGTTTGGTTGAACGGGCTAATAGACTTCTCAAAGATGCTATTCAAACTGCCATTTCTTCTCACAATGATGTCAAGAACTTTCTTGAGGAGAAATTCTGGCCGTACAATATTTCCCCTCATAGTCCAACTGCTGTGTCCCCTTTTTCCTTGTTAAGAAATAGGAACGTTCATACCAAATTGTGCCCCAAATGGTTGTCTCAGAGAAATATTGATACCCAAGTCCATGAACCTTGTGATGTTAATTTGTCTAATAGAGTTTTACAAAAGCAGACTATCATGAAGGAAAGACAGGATTTGGGTAAGTGCTTCAATTCAGCTGATTTAAAAATCGGAGATTGGGTTCTCATCAAAAACCCAAGAAGAGTTTACAAAGGTCTCTCCAAATTCTCTACCCCAATCCAAGTTACTTCTGTTAGTAAAGCTTCTGCTTTACTTGGCAGTAGAGGATGGTGGAATAAGAGAGCTTTAGTCCACTTGACCGTTTCACAAGCTCGTTCTTTATTGAATCTAAAAAAGGAGCAATTTGATCAGTGTGACTGGTCTTTTTGGTTAGATGTGCCTTTTTCCTTAGATTCCTCTCCCTCCAGTTCTTCTTCTGTTCAATCAGAGTCACTGTCAAGTTCTTCTCCTTCCTCCATTGCTTCTGAGGTTGAAGGGGAAGTTCCACTCCAAACTTCTGCTTCATCTTTTCGTTGTAGGAAGTTACCTGTCAGGTTTAATGATTATGTTTTAGGTTGAAATCTTATTGTTTTATTTTCTTTTCTTCACATGTTTTTATTTCTTTGCTTTCCACTTTCAAATGTTGTGAAGAGGGAGAAGTTGTAGTATATGCTTCATACCCCTGTCCCTCGTGCTGTTCTCAGCACGAGGGAACACTCCATGTTATTCTTTGTAATGTGTTCCATGGCTCCTTTCGGTTCTAGTACTCCGGTCAACGTTAGTCAGTTGCCCGGAGTCCTGGAGTCGAGCGGCAGCACATTCCTGTGGGTGTTGCTGTATTTGGAATAAAGAAGACTTTGTTTCACCACGCTTGCCTATGAATCATCCTTCATTACACTCTCGAGCCGCTACTCCGCACGTCAGCACCTTCCTTGTTTTTTTCGGGTTGGCTCGTTTTCAGCTTCAGAATGGTGATACAGATGCTCCCCTCAAAGTGGAACGCAAGTCTGCATCCAGCCGCTTTAGCGCTCACTAATCCCTGCAGCATCCTAGGTTCTTTTTTGGCTGCTCTTGTTTCATTTGTAGGTCTTCCCTTCTTTGGTCCGATTTGCTGTTCCTGAGTAATTAAAATATGTCTGTAGCTACTCTTCATCGTGTGCTGCTGCTTGCACTGTCCCTCTCCTGCTTTGCTGTTTGACTGGTCTACCCCCTTCCTCTCCCTCTCCCCCTTCCTGCGTTGTTACCCTATTGTAGTTTGTTACCCCGTCTCACTCTTCCCCCGTGTGTTGATGCTTCAGGCCGTTCCGCCATCCCCTTGCACCTTTCTCTCACCACAGACTCCAGGACAACAACTAGACTGAAACCTGGCGCCTCCCTGGTAGACGGTCTGATATAAGGCAGTGCTCCTTGCCTCAGCATTTTGCATGTGTCCCACTGCCTCTGTGGCACATGGACCGTGTAAGACAAGGCCCATCACCCCTATCTCCCTGTCGGAGTCCCAGCATCTCTCTTTCAGGTGAGGCGATATTGTACTGCAGTCCCTCACTATCCCACTGAAGACTTGGAACCGATATGATCTTGGGCAGATTACCCACTACCTACCAGCTTCCCCCTAACATCTAGGCATAGAAAACTCTACCACCCACCCGCTTTACGCGGATATTGTAGGATCTTGGCCATCATCTGTGGCAAACTTGGTATGATCTAAGCCAAGATGTTTTTTGGTGCTGTTAAACGATGCCAGAGGTGTCCTGAGCACAAACATTGAATTATGTTTCGGAGGCCTTGGAGCACCGCATGTGCGAACAGACCCAGGGGCAGATTCACAAGCCCCTTGCGCCTCTTTTACGCCGCAGTTGCGTCACTTTTGTGACACAGTGGCGGCGCAAAAGAGGCACCATGGTGCATGGTATTTACAACGTGACGCATCTGGGAGATGCGTCACGTTTTAAAGCCCTGTGCCAGAAGTAGGCGTTCCAGCGCAGGGGGGGTGTTCAGGCGCAGGAACGCCTCCTAAAAGTGACTGAGTGAAATCTACAAGATTTCACTCAGTCACTTTTGAGCCAATGCTGCATCAAAACCCTGCGCCTGCTTGAAGCAGGCGTAAGGATTGACGCAGCATTGCGTCATGCATCTGTCCATTTTTGCCCCATGGTGCGCCGCATTGTAAATGCGGAGCCTTGACGCACAATACCTGGTGCATCCCTGCTGATATGCAGGGATGCGCCAGTTCTTGTAAATCTGCCACCCAGTGTCTGTGCATGACCGAGGTAACAAAGAGGCCTCCCGCCAGCAGTTGCGGGTCCATGACAGTTTTGAAAATGTACTTCCATACATGACAGACAAGGTACACTTCTGCAATAATTCACGTATTGGACCAAGATTGTGTTTACCAGGGTGGCCTTTCTATGCACAACTAGAAAAATAGATTGTCTTGCATCATAACTTCACAAAATACAATGTACAGTGTACTTCTTTAATCCTAGCGGTTTCTTTATATGCAAACAGTTTAAAGATTACATCAGGACAGCATAGTTCTTAGAGAGGTGCCGCCCTTTTCCATCAGACACATTATTCATTTCATTTTACCATGCATCCCCGTCTGTTTTTGGAACAAGAGGATCGTTTTAAAAAATCCGGCTTTGGTTTGAAAGTCAAGTTTTGTGTAGTTGCCATAGCGGCTGTTGGGGGTACGATAAGCTTCTCTGTGCACTCGGCTGGGAAGATGTGTATAAATAAAAATATAAGCTTTCTTTGAAAAGTGGAAGTCTGTGCGTTTACGGGCTTGCAGCGAGAATTGTAATACTAGAGAAAAAATTAAAGCAAAGAACTGTGAGAAAACACTTTCACAATTTAACTTAAGAATAAATGTACATTAAGTTATAATGAACTTTAGGCAAGTACACGGCTTAAAATTCCAGGTTTCTATAACCGACACATAAAACTGCAGTCTTTGTATTTTTATTTACTTCAATGCATGTTCTGTACTTCGTCCACGCAAGAGTCCACTGTGTGCGTTGGGGTCTGAAGGAGATGTGGGTACAACCAGACCTCGCCGGTGACAGAATGGAGGCTGGATGTATACTGCCTATAAATGGCACAGGAGCTGTATACATGGTAAGCCTAAAAGCTAGGGGGCAGATTTAGGAAGGCCTTGCGCCGCCGGTGCGCAAGTCCTTCATAAATCTGCCCCTAGGTACTTCAAAAAAAGTAATTTTATTAAATGTCAAAACATGAACTTCTCGACTAATTTAGGGAATGCTCAGTTTGCTCAAGATCCTGAAGTCAGAGTATTGTGCACTTACAATGTTGCTTCAGGGCCAGTTTATCAGTGATGCACATATAAACACAACTCTCACCTATTGTTTTGTCTCTGGTTCCCTGGACCAGATCTGTTTTTTTTCTGCGATCGACGTCCTCTTTCCCGCCATTGTTCTTTCCTATGACACTCCCCAGCTTTCTCTTATGTCCATTCTGCTCTAGTCTCTTCCTCTCAAACTCACAAGCACCCTCTGTTTCCCACACTCTCTCATATGCCTTCTCACTTGGTCCTGTCCCATTCTTCTCTAACCATTCCTTTCTACCTTTCACTCACACACACACCTCTCTAAACCATATTTCGGTCTCTCTGTCTCGCATGTGCATGTCCTGCTCCGGTGGCCCACTCTCTCCTGTCATGCATTATCCCTGACCCTTTACAGCAACTCCTTCACTATATTTTTAGTGCTTTTTTCTATTGATGTCATTTATGTTCCACCTCCCCTCCCTCATAACCTATTGCCCATTTTCTGATTCTCCAGTGCCTCAAGGTCATACGAATGACAGTAGCGCTGTGCAAATGTAATCAACTGCAAACAAAAAAACACAAGTAAAAAACATTGTAATTTACAACGCCAATAGCTCTAACCTTAACAAATGCGAGACAGATTGCATTGCAAATGCTTGTTTTACATTTCTTTTGAGCCTCTACCTTAAACCACATACAAGAACATCTGTATAATGTTTGCAAGAGTACAAGGCTCTTCTTTCTTAAGACATTATGCAGTGTGCTGAATCTTAACCTGGAACTTCTCTCCCTGCCATTCTCGAGCTAGTTAATGGAGTTCGACTTTTAACAGATTGCTGCATTCATTGGTTTTAATCAAACCTAATGCCAATTTTTTGCATGGGCAACCAAGAGGACAACTCCAACAGGCCATTTAAAAGTAAACAAGTTACCTGGGACCTCTCAACGCCGGTGGTGCGATTAATATGATTAAAGTAAATTAATTGCAGGTAAACTGACAGAGTGGCAGCTCCCTCACTAAGGCGGAGGAGTGTCACCCCACTACATTGCAGCAGTGAAATAAAGAAGAAATAAAATGATACTAACTCAAGGTTAGCATCATTTTATTTTGTCCTGCTGCGGCAGCTTTGCAGGGCAGGGTGGGGCTGCTCTGATGACACGAGCAGGAGGAGTGGTGAACACATTGTACGAGCAAAGGAATGTTTGGTTGGTCATCTCGGCCCGGCCAAACATTCCTAGGCACTGTGCATGTTCTCCATTCAGGCTGCACTACAGGCTGCATGGAGAACATGCCCAGGCTCCCCTTCTCTGGCTGAGTGATGTGAGAAAGTGCTCTCTTTCTGCATAGATGCTCCCACTTTTGCTGAATTGCTGATGCGCTTTGACTGAGTGTGCCCTGGGCTCCTACTATCCAGGTACCAAGGGCCTATGCTCTTTCCCTAAAACTGCATTGAAGCCTAAATCCAATAGACCTCTCTGGCCACAGGTCAGCCCCTGGTAAATGGTACCACAGGTACCCAGGGCACTGTGACGAGAGATGGCCTCTAAGAGCTGCAGCACTTATTGTGCCATCCTTAGAGGTCCTGTACCATCACACCCCCACACTGCCTTTGCATGCTGCGTGTTGTGGTGTAGAACAAAGTGAAGAGTCAACATGATACAAATCCCTGTGTGCCATGCCTACAACCCACTATCCTGGCATAGATCAGTCACCCCTCTATGTGGGTGCAATATACCAGTGGTGAGGGTACATGAGCCCTGTATCCCTACAGTGTCTAAGTCCATTCTTAGACATTGTAAGTGCAGTGCTGCCATTAAGAGCATATGGTGCTGGGAGTTTGTCATTACGAATACCACAGGACCATAATAGCTAATCTGAAAACTGATACTTTTGGTATCAAACGTCTCAGCACATTAACCCCTTTCGCTGCGGGGATTATTCACCTGCTGTGCTGGGGGGGAGGGAGGCACACACAGCGCCCACTTGCTCATGACATGCTCAGCTCATCATGAGGCACGCCACTCCTGTGCTAATGACGAGCTGAGCTCGTCACAGGTGCCTTGTCTCCCGTGGAACGTTCAGCACAGGAGGGGAATTCTCCCCGCACCTGAGCGTTCCTTGGGCCATGACAAGCAGAGCTCGTCATAAGCACCGGAGAGCTGTGGCTCATGACGAGCTCAGCTTGTCATGAGCATGGGAGGGGTTAAACCCATAGTGATGCCAGTGTGGGATTTCATGAAAAATGCACACAGAGGGCATCTTAGAGACGCCACCTGAAAAATGACCTACCACTATTGTCCAGGCTGAGTGGCTGCTTTCAGCTGCTATGTAGAGACCTAGTGGAGACTAGGTCTGGAAACCGGGAGCTCACTCTTAATGTCCCTAAGGTTTCAGGTTTGGTTAATACAATAGTAGAACTTATTCAATATTTACAAAAAGAAAATTCAATATACTTGATTTCCAAAGGAAAATTTATGTGGCTTATTTTGTAACCATTATTTCAAGGCATTGAAACAAACGTTTTTACATGCGTGAAATCATAAAGAAATGATGTCAATTTTGTAATCAAATTGTTCACCATACAAGCAAATGCAATAAACAAAAAACCAAAATCATAACATTTCCCAATGCATTTCGGGTCGGGTAGACCCTTCTTCAGGGGAATTTCATATGTGGAAAACGAGTCTGTATTTTGTAAGTCAGTATCTCGCACCTCAGTCCGATATTAGGCAATGCAAGGTTAATAAAAACAACAACAACAATTGTATTCCTGCAGAACACAGAATGTACATCATAAAATAGAATTAACACTAATTCCCACGAAAGGTGTGCAATATAAAAGCGTGCTGCTTAAAACCGTGAGTATCACACAATAACGTGCATGAAAACCGAGGGTAGGTTAGGAAAATTGTCAACACCCTTTAAGGTCGGTGCACATTTAGGAAACATGTGTAGTACACAATGTAGCGTGCAGAGAGTGAAAAAATGAAAATAGTTAAAAATGACATGAGGAAAAATAACAGCGTCATGGTGAATTAAGATCATGAGTGAGTGTGATTCCATGCAAATTGAAACTCGGTGTTAAAGCTACGAGAAAATGTACCTGTCTGAGGCTACAGAACCTATGCACGGGTCTAACTGAAAAACTGAACGTGGGATGAGACCTGTGAAAGTAATACGAGGCATGGTCAGCGTGAAATTAGCTATTCAAGGTCCTATGTGAGTAAAAACGAAACTGTCTTACCAACAACGGTGGTTCCCCGGAGCTAAGTTAAATCATGTGCTGAGGTCTAGAAGAAACGACTGCTGCTATCACTTCCAAAGCTATAACAAAGTAACGCATACCGTCACTGATAATACCACTCGTGTAAAGGAAGTCAATGCTATCAAAATGACCCATAAGTTATCTTACCGCTGCTCCACTGTCGGTAGTGTTGAACGATATCTGTCTCGATTCTGAATGAACTTGATTCCAAAACGAACCTATTTGAAAAAGGGGACATGAGGGGCAGATTGAAACCTACCCGCTAAGCTTTAAATTATTATGCATCTAGAGCGAACGCCATGAAGGCGCGGGTGCTTACCTTCCTTCTTGATCGAATGCGCGACCTCTCACACACTAATGGCTTCCGGTGTAAACATCCGGTTCGGGAATGAAACCTTAAGTACTAAGACATTACGTAAAGGCTACTCACTACGTGTAAACGGACGTATGCCGTAACAAGAGAAATGATTAAATCTGTATTCCAGAAGGAACGGGTAGCGAAAATGTGAAATAATGAAAGATGAAAAGAAAAAATAAATAAACTTAATTGGATGCTAGAGTTCGAAAAAAGTGCTGTGAAAGTCTGGAAAAATTACCATGAAGGTGAGACGAACAACGCACCAATGGGTGAAAGTGAGTGAACATTAGAACTTGACGTGAAAACAGTGAAAAAGAAAAAGGAGCTGTGACAAATGAAATGAAAAGGAAAATAGTGTCAATCCTTTACAAGGATGGCGGTTAGATGGTCACCAAATTACAGATAGCAAATGATTGGGTCTAAACTCTGCTGGTGCTACATGTGTATGTTATGTGATTTTATAAGAAACATACCATCTCATACTGGTCGTTGAGACCACCTGGTGTCAACGTACCCAACCTTTTTATCCAGAATGTCTCTCGCCGTGCAAGGGCTACATTGTGGTCTATGCCTTTGTGTTTCTCTACCACTTCTAGGATGGTGAATCTGAGTTGGGGTATAGAGTGGTGGAACTTAATCCAGTGTGTTGCTAGGCAAGATGTTGTAGACCTGTTACGTATAGTGCTTTTATGCTCGATGATTCGAGTTTTGACCTTTCGAGAAGTTCTTCCCACATAGGTGAGTCCACATGGACACAGTATGGCATAGATTACCCCTGTGGTATTGCAGTCTCCACTGTGTTTCAGACTTATTGCCTTGCCAGTGTGGGGATGCGTGAATGATGTTGAGGATCTTTCAGGATTTCTCTGATATTTTTTGCTCTTGTGTGTGCTATGATTGGAAAAGTCTTGAATAAATCAGGCTCGTTGGCTATCATTTCCCATCTTTTTCTGAGGATCTGTTTTATCCTTTGTGACTGTGTGGAGTGTTTCATTACGAACACTATTCGATCATTGGACGATTTTTCTGTTTGCCTCAGTAAGGCATTTCTATCCATCGTCCAATGATCGAATAGTGTTCGTAATGAAACACTCCACACAGTCACAAAGGATAAAACAGATCCTCAGAAAAAGATGGGAAATGATAGCCAACGAGCCTGATTTTGCCAATTTATTCAAGACTTTTCCAATCATAGCACACACAAGAGCAAAAAATATCAGAGAAATCCTGAAAGATCCTCAACATCATTCACAAGTTAATTACAAAGGGATGAGGAAATGCTACAACTGTGGGCAATGCAACAATGCAGTGGTGAGTAAAGAATTCACGCATCCCCACACTGGCAAGGCAATCCGTCTGAAACACAGTGGAGACTGCAATACCACAGGGGTAATCTATGCCATACTGTGTCCATGTGGACTCACCTATGTGGGAAGAACTTCTCGAAAGGTCAAAACTCGAATCATCGAGCATAAAAGCACTATACGTAACAGGTCTACAACATCTTGCCTAGCAACACACTGGATTAAGTTCCACCACTCTATACCCCAACTCAGATTCACCATCCTAGAAGTGGTAGAGAAACACAAAGGCATAGACCACAATGTAGCCCTTGCACGGCGAGAGACATTCTGGATAAAAAGGTTGGGTACGTTGACACCAGGTGGTCTCAACGGCCAGTATGAGATGGTATGTTTCTTATAAAATCACATAACATACACATGTAGCACCAGCAGAGTTTAGACCCAATCATTTGCTATCTGTAATTTGGTGACCATCTAACCGCCATCCTTGTAAAGGATTGACACTATTTTCCTTTTCATTTCATTTGTCACAGCTCCTTTTTCTTTTTCACTGTTTTCACGTCAAGTTCTAATGTTCACTCACTTTCACCCATTGATGCGTTGTTCGTCTCACCTTCATGGTAATTTTTCCAGACTTTCACAGCACTTTTTTCGAACTCTAGCATCCAATTAAGTTTATTTATTTTTTCTTTTCATCTTTCATTATTTCACATTTTCGCTACCCGTTCCTTCTGGAATACAGATGTAATCATTTCTCTTGTTACGGCATACGTCCGTTTACACGTAGTGAGTAGCCTTTACGTAATGTCTTAGTACTCAAGGTTTCATTCCCGAACCGGATGTTTACACCGGAAGCCATTAGTGTGTGAGAGGTCGCGCATTCGATCAAGAAGGAAGGTAAGCGCCCGCGCCTTCATGGCGTTCGCTCTAGATGCATAATAATTTAAAGCTTAGCGGGTAGGTTTCAATCTGCCCCTCATGTCCCCTTTTTCAAATAGGTTCGTTTTGGAATCAAGTTCATTTAGAATCGAGACAGATATCGTTCAACACTACCGACAGTGGAGCAGCGGTAAGATAACTTATGGGTCATTTTGATAGCATTGACTTCCTTTACACGAGTGGTATTATCAGTGACGGTATGCGTTACTTTGTTATAGCTTTGGAAGTGATAGCAGCAGTCGTTTCTTCTAGACCTCAGCACATGATTTAACTTAGCTCCGGGGAACCACCGTTGTTGGTAAGACAGTTTCGTTTTTACTCACATAGGACCTTGAATAGCTAATTTCACGCTGACCATGCCTCGTATTACTTTCACAGGTCTCATCCCACGTTCAGTTTTTCAGTTAGACCCGTGCATAGGTTCTGTAGCCTCAGACAGGTACATTTTCTCGTAGCTTTAACACCGAGTTTCAATTTGCATGGAATCACACTCACTCATGATCTTAATTCACCATGACGCTGTTATTTTTCCTCATGTCATTTTTAACTATTTTCATTTTTTCACTCTCTGCACGCTACATTGTGTACTACACATGTTTCCTAAATGTGCACCGACCTTAAAGGGTGTTGACAATTTTCCTAACCTACCCTCGGTTTTCATGCACGTTATTGTGTGATACTCACGGTTTTAAGCAGCACGCTTTTATATTGCACACCTTTCGTGGGAATTAGTGTTAATTCTATTTTATGATGTACATTCTGTGTTCTGCAGGAATACAATTGTTGTTGTTGTTTTTATTAACCTTGCAGTGCCTAATATCGGACTGAGGTGCGAGATACTGACTTACAAAATACGGACTCGTTTTCCACATATGAAATTCCCCTGAAGAAGGGTCTACCCGACCCGAAATGCATTGGGAAATGTTATGATTTTGGTTTTTTGTTTATTGCATTTGCTTGTATGGTGAACAATTTGATTACAAAATTGACATCATTTCTTTATGATTTCACGCATGTAAAAACGTTTGTTTCAATGCCTTGAAATAATGGTTACAAAATAAGCCACATAAATTTTCCTTTGGAAATCAAGTATATTGAATTTTCTTTTTGTAAATATTGAATAAGTTCTACTATTGTATTAACCAAACCTGAAACCTTAGGGACATTAAGAGTGAGCTCCCGGTTTCCAGACCTAGTCTCCACTAGGTCTCTACATAGCAGTTTTATCAATAGTTGTGGGCTCAACTGACCACTGGGTAGCTCCCATTACACACCACTAACTTTTTATGAAATACCGCAACATTTGGTAGCAACAGAGGAGTGCAGGCTAGACTCTCACACTGCTTTCAGCTGCCACCACCAGCATGTTTCTGGACCCCTAGGTCGAAAGCCCGCTGCTCTCTGGGCCTGAAACAATGCACGTCCTGGGACGAGGTATAAGTCTCCTCCCACACGATGGGCAAGGTCCACGAAGAGGAAGCTACAAAGGCTTGCCGTCTTTTTGTGCTTCCCCAGGCCACTTGCTGCTTTCAGCAACTGGTCCCCACTGGTTCTTACCCCCACTTTGGGCAGGAGAACAGGTGAGGAAGAGAGGCATGCCCACCTCAGCAAACTCCACCATTTCAGGTGGGGGAGGCGAGGTGAAGCACAACTCTGAGTCCCCGCCATCTTGCAGATGGGGGGACATAGTCAACCAGGGAAAGGCTTATGCCCCTCTGCCACTGTTGGATGGCATAATAGGTGGTGTACCCACGCCAGGGAAGAGGCCCATTGGTCCCAACCTTTTACCAACCTGTAACACCCCTACATCTAGTATTTTGGGGCACCCCTGAACCTTGCTTCCTGAGACAAGAACCTGCAAGAAGAAAAGAAGAAGGACCGAGCAGGCATGCCGAAGCTAACAAGAGGGGGATGCCCACTGACTTGGCCTCAGCCCTACCTGCCTGTCCCCACCTCGAACCTGCTCCAGCGAAATCCCAGTGTGTCCTGCAGCCAGCAACCTCGAGAAACCCGGAGGACCTGCGTGCCTTCAATCCCGAAGACTCTGTCTTCTGTGAACACCGGATTTGTTCTAACACCAGACTCTAGCTCTGCAAGGATCCACGAGTTTGCACCACTCTGTACCCGACACCCACGGCCCGAATTTTAGTGGCCAAACACCAAGAGGAGGTCTCCCCGGTGATCCTGACCTGAGATCCGGCCACCCTAGTGCCACTGAGGGTGTAACAAGAGTGCATCCTTGCCCCTGGGGATCCCTGTGTCTAACCCCAGAACACCAACTCCCACAACAAAGTACTTACCTTTAAACCGAAACACTAGTTTCCTCCTTAGGATAACATTGACTGTTTTTCTATGAACGTTTCTAAGTGTGGAGTTGAAATCCTAAAGAAATTCTTTAAAATTGTACCAACTAACAAAAACGTTTTTACTTACCTGTCCCGTGCAGTATCCAGGCGCACTGCACTATGTAAGAAAGCAATCTCAAAATTAACTTACCTGTAATTTTACTAAAAATCTTATTCAAAGTAGATGTACTGTATTCTGAAAAGAATTGCATTATCAGTAACACTACAATGTTGGGATTGGCTTGGGGGAGCCTGGATATGCTTCCTGTTCTGGCACTGCAGAGGGAAGAGGAGGAGAGATGGAGGAGAAACACTGCAGTAAGGTAGGTTTTTAAAAAATTATTATTTTAGATCCCCTTTAACTCCCCTTTCCCCACTCCTGATCTGTGCCAACCGCCACTGCTGACAGACATGGCTAGATGATCTCAGATGCATCCAAGCATGAGAGAGTGATGTGCTAAGTCGAATGCTGGCAAGAATAAGTGATTTATTTCCTTATATGCAGTGCAGGGTTTGTAAAATACCAAGCTCGGGGTCCAAAGTTTTTCTTTGGAACCCTACCCCCGGAGCCGCAGAATGCAGAAGGTTGTCGAATAGGAAGCGGGCATACTTCTGATAAAAACTCATGCCCCCTTTTTTATCACTTTTTTGCAGGAACCTTTTCATCCTTACTGTCTTCATTTGTCACTATTTTTCTATCTTTCTCTTCCTCCTTTGTTCCTCCGTTCCTGTGTTTCTCTCTCTTGCACAGGATCAAAGTCTGATAATGAAAAAGAAAGCCCTGGCCCTCAATAATGAGTCCCACGGCTACCACTTGCATCACCCACACACATTTGTGTATCTCCACTTGAACAACTACTTTGTCTTGAACTGCTCTTAAAGGGGTTTGGCAACAATCAGCAAAGGCTTCACTGTCATTTTAAAATTTGTAAAGGCTTTTCCAGAACTTTATTCTGAAAGATTTGCCCTGCTTTGTTTATACAACTTGTCAGTAGGTTTTTGCATAATTATTATCATTTTACTGATTACTGATACACAAACCTCACTTCCATTTTTTGCTTTACGCCCGACTTGGCATTTCATTTCTGAGTTCATGTTAAATTTAATCATTTTATCTAAAGCTACTTTCTACATACTTGAAACTTTAAACACTCATGTCCCCATTACAAGATGTCCTTTATATTCCGGTATGTGCTGTATCTCCTGGGACCACACTTTTCTGAATACAAATTGCATCCAAGGGTACATTTCAGAAGGTCAAATCGGATGATAATTATTGGGGGAAAATGTCCATTGACATGCTGGTTATGGGGAGGAAATAACCAAAATACACATTAATTCACATTATCATGGAAAATTTGGGGGCATATTATCAAGACAGGCGATACTGGGCTTGATAATATGCTCTATGGAATTCCAATTGAAGCCCATGTTAGATGTCCTTCATATTTAACATGGGCTTCAATTGGAATTCCATAGAGCATATTATCAAGCCCATTATCGCCGTTTTAGCGCCTGTCTTTGATAATATGCCCATAGTAGTTTAGAAGTATTTATAACACTCGATAAATTCCAACTTATGAGTCCTGTCGGATTTTATTACGTGCCTGCAATAAAAGCCTGTATGTATGTACAATATTTAATTCACAATTTATCGTTTCGCTTTGTCAGTTCCAGTGCAATTAACAACACTTAATAAGTAAAAAAAATAATCTTAAACTTTGCAGCCATGTGTTGCGAAAAATTGCTTATTGGCACATTTATTAAGAGTTGGACACATATAATGGGGGCTATTCGCAAACTTCATTTTATACTACATGAGTCATAAATGAGTTCAATATACTATTCACTAACCACTTCGCGGAGTCCTGCCCCACACCTATCTTTACTGTGCAAAGATCTGAACAACAATGGTGGAGATCTTCACACTTGTAACCCTACATTTTAGTAGTATGCGGAAGGGACAAAGAGCAATAGTTGGAAAATCTGCAATGCTCATTGAAATGGAAGGGGTTGAGGGAAAAGTAAGGAGTAGTTTATGATAGGACATTACAGCCTAAGATCAATGAATCAAGGGCTTATAAAGCATGGCTACTCACCTTTGAGGGTATCAAGGCACTGGAGGTGGGGGGCTGCTGGTCTGACTGGGGGGAGAATCATTCAAAGAGCAAGGTCATGAGGCCCTTTCTAAATTGGGTCAGTGATGCTGATTGCCTGAGTTGCAGGGGCAGGAAGTTTTCATGTCTTGGCAATGAGGTAGAACAATCTTCCTCTGGTTCTGGTCTTGTAGATCCTGTAGATAGTGGCAAGGGCAAGTTGGGTGGATCAAAGTAGTCTAGTGGGTATGTGGAATGTGAGGTGGTGGTTCAGGTACGCTGGTCCTTCGTTGTTTAGGGCTTTGTAGGCGTGAGTGAGGAGCTTGAAAGTGACTCTCTTGTTGACTACTAGAAGTCAGTGGAGTTCT
The DNA here is from genome assembly GCF_964263255.1 of Lissotriton vulgaris. Taxonomy (NCBI): domain Eukaryota; kingdom Metazoa; phylum Chordata; class Amphibia; order Caudata; family Salamandridae; genus Lissotriton; species Lissotriton vulgaris. The sequence continues at coordinate 108,805,324 of NC_141694.1, forward strand.
CAGAGGTGTTGCGTGATGTGGCTTCGGCAGCGGAAGTCGAGGACCAGCCTGGCTGTGGCATTTTGGCATTGCTGTAGTTTATTGAGGTGTTTCTGGGTGGCACCAGCGTAGCGTGCGTTGCCACATTCGAGTCTGCTGGTGATGAGTGCAAGGGTGACCGTCCTTTTGGATTCTGTGTGGAGAGTTATTCGGAGCAGGTGGATCATGTGGAAGCAGGCTGAGGAAACTGCATTGATCTGGCGGTCCATCTTGAGCAAAGAATCATGTATTATGCCAAGGTTTGCCTGCATGGTCCGTCGGGGTGGCGGGGGGAGTGCCCAGAACAGCTGGCTACAAGAATTCGTCTCAGGCTCGCGAGGTGGGTCCCAGGAGGACTTCGGTCTTGTCTGAGTTGAAATTGAGACAGTTGTCTTTCATCAATGTCGCAACAGCCTTCATTCTGCTGTGGAAGTTGGTGCTGGCGGTTGAGGACTCAAAACAGTACTAAATATACTACAAAAAGGCTTGGAGTTAGTCAAGAACGCCACACAGAACACTTTTGTAGCAATGATGGATGAAAGGACTTAAAATAACTCCCATAAGGGAGAGAAATGGCTATATATATCTATATTCACTGAAAAAACCATAGGTTTCACACCAGTTATAGTTAGGTGGAAATTTTACTCGCATAAAACCATTGAAATTCCCATGTTATAGTCAGTTGGACTCACTATAACTTGCGTGTGCAATGCACTGCTGATGACGTCACATATTACATCACTCATGACATGGTCAGTGACATCACTCATGACATCACTGATGACATCTCAAATGACATCACTGATGACAACATCCTTGTGACAAAGTGGAAGACCTCCTATCAGCATAAAATAACCTTTGAGACACACATTCAAAAATAGAAACTAACATTTTCTTAAAAAAGGAGAAACCATTACCAATTACAACAACTTATTAGGTAATTCCAACATCTACATACACATCCACTCATTCACCAACATTTCTATATAGTCACTCATGCATGTACTTACTCATCATATGTACTCATACACCTATACATCCTGTTACACACTAATACTCATCCATATAGTTACTCACACACAAATTCACACATGCAAATAAACTATCAAAAAACCATTTACTTGATTATACTGCTATATACACACCACTACACATACTTCTACAGAAACGAAAACATATTTACTCTCTTAAACAATCAATTATAAAAACACATACTCACTAACCCACGCATACACACAATCATCCACCCATACAGTCTTGCACACATGCTGTCTTCAAAATACATACAAATAGTGAGTCATTCATTCATGCATCTGTGCTCTAAGTAATATCCCCCACCGAACCATACAGACACTGATACTGATACTCAAAAAAACAACTAATAAACCATATACACACTCATGTAGCTACTCACCAACCCATGCAGCCACTTATACACAAAGTGAGACACAGATACAGATATTTAAATATTTTAACATTACTCGCTAATATATGTATTCACTAAGATACATTTAAAAGTCAGTTAACCAATCAATTTTACACAAAAAAAAACATTTAGACATGTATTTACCCATTTATTCTTCCATCAACCTTTAGATATACATATATAAAAAAGATTTATTTTTTAGAAAGATACACATTCACTGGATGATGTCATCAGTGATGTCATTTGAGATGTCATCAGTGATGTCATGAGTGATGTCACTGACCATGTCATGATTGATGTAATGTGTGACGTCATCAGCAGTGCATTGCACGCGCAAGTTATAGTGAGCCCAACTAACTATAACATGGGAATTTCAATGGTTTTATGCGAGTAAAATTTCCACCTAACTATAACTGGTGTGAAACCTATGGCTTTTTCAGTGAATTTAATAGGTTTTTTAAATGCTAATTCCTAACTATGGGGCCGATCAGGATGGCGGACGGAAATGGGTACTGTCCGCCATGGTGGGGGAAATTTTACTCCCGGCTGCGCCGCGGAGATACCGCGTTTGGGATTAGGATATTCATGTGACGAAACTCCGACCGCGGCGGACGGTTCACAACCAACACCGTCCGCGGCGGTCGGAACACAACCAAGTCCGTCCGCGGCGGACGGAGTCCAATGAACAACCACTGCCGCGGACGGAAATGACCGCGGAAAATAAAACATGTACCGCCATACCTGAGAATACTCCGTGGCCGCAATTAGGATAAATCCGCCCGTACCACGGAACGCACAGCCATCCACGTCCGCGGCGAAAACAATGCCACGAGAACCACAGCATCACCGCGGAAGGCCAACACGCACAACATCCCTAGCGCCGAACAAATGTCAGAAACTGCACCGCAAGTCCTAAGCAAACATACGAACATTGACAAGCCCCCCCCCCCAACACCAATCACAAGCCACCATGACAAGTCCCAATCATCCAATAATGCACACACGTCAACACGCCCACCTACCACCTGACTCGCAACAACCATTGAGACACGACTACAAAATGACACCCACACACAACCACAATCCTTTGCACCACAGCATTGCTGCCAGCAAGAGGGCAAATCGAGAAACTGCTAACTCACATAAAATCACATAGAAGACACCCACCCACCACCCTACCACACCCACCACACAAACACCCACCACACAAATCCGACACATCACACACCACACACCTGCACCTCCCAACTCACACAACTCACACACTGAGCACCACACACCATGGCACCCAAAAAAAATCCTAAATTCTCAGAGACAGAGTTGAGGGTAATGGTAGACGAAATAATCCGTGTCGAGCCCCACATCTTCGGGGCCCAAGTCCAGCAGACGAGCGTGGCGCAAAAGAACCACATGTGGGACAGAATCGTCACTCGGGTGAATGCGTCGGGGACTGTGCCGAGGACGAAGCATGACATTCAGAGGCGGTGGCATGACCTGAAGACCAGGGTCAAGGGCATCCGAGCGAAAAACGTCACTAGAGCCAATCATACTGGCGGTGGCACACCCCCGGAGCCATTACCCTACACAGATTGGGAGGAGAAGGTGCTGGGGATACTGCACCGAGAGAGCCTAGACGGACTTGACGAAGGAGAAGAGACTGGTGAGTACAAACCAACACCACGATCAGCACGACATGGTCAGGCTCACACAACTGAGAAGAAACATCCCCTACGCCCCAAACCATGCACGTTCGACACCAACTCACTAACATGTCCATGGCTCCCAACAGGCCCCCATGTTCACGGGGAGGGTGGTGGTGGTGGTGGTGGTGGTGGAGGGTGGGGTGTGTGAGAGGCCCAAACTACAACTCCCAACAGGCCCCCATGTTCACGGGGAGGGTGGTGGTGGTGGTGGTGGTGGAGGGTGGGGTGTGTGAGAGGCCCAAACTACAACTCCCAACAGGCCCCCATGTTCACGGGGAGGGTGGTGGTGGTGGTGGTGGTGGTGGAGGGTGGGGTGTGTGAGAGGCCCAAACTACAACTCCCAACAGGCCCCCATGTTCACGGGGAGGGTGGTGGTGGTGGTGGTGGTGGAGGGTGGGGTGTGTGAGAGGCCCAAACTACAACTCCCAACAGGCCCCCATGTTCACGGGGAGGGTGGTGGTGGTGGTGGTGGAGGGTGGGGTGTGTTCGACAGGAAACCGAAATGGCTACAAATCCATATACCCATGTAATGTCCAAATTACTGACCAGCTCGATCTTGTCCCTCAGGTGATCGTCAACTGACTGCGGAAACCAGTACCCGGCCGCCAGCCTCGCCTCTCACATCTACAGGACTCTCTGGTGACGAGGACACAGTCAGCTCCGGGGCGGAGGATGGAGCGGGACCAAGCACGCAGCCAGGGCCATCTGGCTCACAGGGACTCCCTGGACAGACCAACGTCGCATGTGTGACTCCAGCGGCACCTGTCTCTGTGATCTGCACAGTCCCCACCACCACCAGTACCACCAGTACCACCAGTACCACCAGTACCACCAGCACCACGACTCCTGCCGCTGCCACCCAGCAGAACCCACCGCGCAACGCTGGTCCAACGGCCCCACACACAAGCAGGGTGAGTGGGCCACAAACACAGGCAACGGGACAACATCCAATCAGGCGAGCCACACACCGCCGTGCAGAGGAGGAACAGCTACCCCAGCCAGTGGCACAGTCCCTACAAGCTCTTGCCAGGTGCCAGGCGTCATACGACCGGTCCCAGGCAAACGCTGATCGTGCACACCAGGACTCAGTGGACAACACCAACACCCAGCGCCAAATCGCTGGCATCCTTGGCCAGATGTTGCTGATCATGGGGCAGCAGGCAACGATGTGGAGTGAATGGGTTGGCCGGAACAACCCCCCCCCCCCCCTCCACCAAGTGTGGTAGCGCCACCGCCACCTCCGCCTCCCCCGCCACCTCCGCCGCCACCTCCGCCTCCGCCTCCACCGCCGCCACCACCACCTGAGCCCCTGGCGACGGATGTGGCCCATCAACAACCTGCCCTCCCAGCTGACTCTGTTCCAGGTCAGAGACGGAGGGGCCGTCCGAGTAAGAAAGACGCTGAGAGCAGTGTTGGAGCGCCAGGCACACGCTCCAAGAGGGGACGACCATGACAATGTCACTGCCTGTGCCACACATTCACCCAGCTAAGTAGCCTGTCCCACAGACAATCATTCCCACTGGTCTGCTGGTCTACCCTGACACCCCCCAATGTGGCGTCAGCACGGACATTTCTTCAGCCAATACCTTCAACTCCAACTCCCTCCACCCCACTGACTTGTAAATATTCACCAGCACAGAAGCACAACCTGTAAATAAATAGCATTAATTCACACAATGATGTTTTGCCTCCATGTTTATTCACATGATTGCCATCAGATACAGACGTAAACAGGTACAGGGATCATAGTCGTACATGATCATGGCGCTGCGGGAGTGACCTAGAGAAAACCAGAGACAGCAAACACACGTCAGTAAAGAGATTCACACACATCACAACACAATGCACAGCTACATTACACAAACGACAACCATCACACAAGCCGGAGCGGCCGGGCCTAGGACGACCGCCGTGCCCGGCCATGTACAACCGCCGTGCCCGGCCATGTTCAACCGCCGTGCCCGGCCATGAACAACCGCCGTGCCCGGCCATGAACAACCGCCGTGCCCGGCCATGAACAACCGCCGTGCCCGGCCATGTTCAACCGCCGTGCCCGGCCATGAACAACCGCCGTGCCCGGCCATGAACAACCGCCGTGCCCGGCCATGAACAACCGCCGTGCCCGGCCATGAACAACCGCCGTGCCCGGCCATGAACAACCGCCGTGCCCGGCCATGAACAACCGCCGTGCCCGGCCATGTTCAACCGCCGTGCCCGGCCATGAACAACCGCCGTGCCCGGCCATGAACAACCGCCGTGCCCGGCCATGAACAACCGCCGTGCCCGGCCATGAACAACCGCCGTGCCCGGCCATGAACAACCGCCGTGCCCGGCCATGAACAACCGCCGTGCCCGGCCATGAACAACCGCCGTGCCCGGCCATGAACAACCGCCGTGCCCGGCCATGAACAACCGCCGTGCCCGGCCAAGAACAACCGCCGTGCCCGGCCATGAACAACCGCCGTGCCCGGCCATGAACAACCGCCGTGCCCGGCCATGAACAACCGCCGTGCCCGGCCATGTTCAACCGCCGTGCCCGGTCATGGCGCTTGTGTTCATGGCCGGGCACGGCGGTCGTCCTAGGCCCGGCCGCTCCGGCCGGTGTACGGTGGATGATGCAAGGTGACTGTAAGGGGGGTCATGAAATGGCATGTCCATTGACTACATCTACAGGGTGTATGGGCCTGCACCTCCCCCGCTGAGTACGTGCACCGCCATGGAGGCGCCAGTGATAGTACATTGTTGCAACGGAAGCATCCGTGCCTGAGGCTTGCACGTGCGGTCGCCGATGTCTGCCCGTGACGGTCCATGCACATGCAGCCAATGGGGAGAGGGACGCTGGCCGCATATGGCCAATCGCAAGTAGCGGAAGGTGTGCACCGCAACTATGGGCCAGTCATTGGGCCATTTCACGATCACGCTTCCAGGGCTGACCAATTGCTGGCGACGTATGCCACTGACACGTGCTGAGGGCCCTATATATGTGTGTTGGCCAAAACGACGCTACCTACCCTGGGGACCAGTGCTGCCTGTGACCATCACCTCGACCTACTGCTGCTGCTGAGCTGACCACCGACTGCTGCCTGTGACCATCACCTCGACCTACTGCTGCTGCTGAGCTGACCACCGACTGCTGCCTGTGACCATCACCTCGACCTACTGCTGCTGCTGAGCTGACCACCGACTGCTGCCTGTGACCATCACCTCGACCTACTGCTGCTGCTGAGCTGACCACCGACTGCTGCTCTAGTGCCATACTCCGTGATCTTGCCATGTCGAGAGGCAATGAGATCCGGTCTCGACCCTTCACCGCCGCGGAGCTTGATGTCCTCGTGGACGGTGTACTCCGCAACTATGGACGCCTCTACGGCGCACCAGGACGGGTGGTAAGTGCAGTGTGGGACATGTTGGTGTGCATGAGGGGGCTAAATGATCTTGCCAATTTCTATCTTAGCTGTGTAGTGTGGGCTACACATATGTTCCCGATTGTGCATGTCTGCTGACAGTTACGTCTTGCCCCTATGTGTGTCACAGGCCACCTGTCCACTGACTAAAACCCTTTTCTCTTTCATCATGGTAGGTCAAGCTGCACCTTCGCAAGGACCTGTGGAGGGGCATAGCACGGGAAGCACGGGCATTGGGGGTGTGCAACAGACGACATACACACTGCCACAAACGCTGGGACGACATTTCCAGGCTGAGCAAGAATGTAGCTGAAGTAACACTGGGCCTGATTCCAAGGACGCCCCGTCTGGCCCGACGCTCCATGACCCCTCTCATGCACCGTATAATTGCAGTGACGCATCCTGAACTGGCCGAACGTCTGAGTGCCGATCAACAGCAAACTAGCGGTGAGCATACTGTCTGTGTAGGAAACTTGTGAGTGCTATGCATGTATTGGTGCCCAGACACACTATTGAGTTCCGTGTTGCGTACGTATGCCTGTGCTGCCACCTTGGTCCTATTGGGTGGTACTCATTTGACAGCCAGGTCCGCCATGTTGACACGCCACTTGCTTAGTACTTGAGTGTTAATGCACATCCCCTAGTGGTCCATGGCCCCATTCCAGGAAATGTGAGGATGAGTGGTAGGGGTGGGCCATGTGCAGGATGTGGGCTCCTAAACCTTTGTCTGCTATGTAATTTGGCTATCCTGTTCCTTCTGTACGTCAGTCTGCCCATGACTCACACATCTTTTCTGTGCATTTCAGCTTTGACAGAGGACACTCTGCCACAGACGGTGGAGAGTAGCCGAGGAAATGAGTCCGGCTCAGACATCGCACACACGCAGACTGACACGGAGGAGGCCAGCGCCGGAGAGGGGGACAGGACCGTCCCTGAGGACTCGCATGTGGAGACACCATCGTCCTCCTCGTCGGACTCTCTTGGTGAGCCTGCACTGTTGTCACAGACTGGGAGTGGGCACTCATCACCTTCTGTCGGAAGACAGCACACAGGGCCCACACTTCCACCAACTGCACCATGTACTGTTCGTGGCCGGAGGAGTAGGGGGAGCAGAGTGGCGTTCGGTGCAGGCACCGCTGCCCCTGCCACGGTGAGCCAAAATGCACTGTGTGCTGAGGCAGTTGATCTGCTGCGACAGCTGTGTGTGGGGCAGACCAATATGACAAATGCATTCCAGGACCATGATAGGAAGTTGGGGCAGGTGGTGGCATTCATGGAAGGGATGCATGGCGATCTTTCAGGTCTACACAGGACAGTGCAGTCATTGGCAAGCAGTGTGTCGTCTGCAATAGTTCAGTCGAATGAACAGGGTCCTACTTCTGTTTCCCCATCTACACCGCTGGATGTCTCAGGGGGTAGTGATTATTGTGAGCAAGACTCAAATAAAGGTTATTGCACTAGAAGCAGCGTCAGACAGCACGTCAGGGCACGCAGGGCACATACCACATCCCCTAGATCACCTACATCTGTTCACGTACACGACGTCAGATGCACTGGAGTACACACACAGGATCCACAAGTGTTGTTGGAGGACATGCCTTCAGGAGCTACACAGGCATTCAACACAAAAGGTACTCCCAAGGCATGGGATACTCACATGTCCATGGACTGTTCCTTGGACAAGGCCAGTCAGAAGACTAAGGCACCTACTAAGAGCAGGGAGAATCCCAAGAGCAGGCCCACAGCGGTCGATAGGAACACTCCCAAGGACAGTGAGAAGACTAAGGCACCTACTAAGAGCAGGGAGACTCCCAAGAGCAGGCCCACAGCGGTCGATAGGAACACTCCCAAGGACAGTGAGAAGACTAAGGCAGCTACTAAGTGCAGGGAGACTCCCAAGAGCAGGCCCACAGCAGAGGTAAGGGACACTCCCAAGGACAGTGAGAAGACTAAGGCACCTACTAAGAGCAGGGAGACTCCCAAGAGCAGGCCCACAGCGGTCGATAGGAACACTCCCAAGGACAGTGAGAAGACTAAGGCAGCTACTAAGTGCAGGGAGACTCCCAAGAGCAGGCCCACAGCAGAGGTAAGGGACACTCCCAAGGACAGTGAGAAGACTAAGGCACCTACTAAGAGCAGGGAGACTCCCAAGAGCAGGCCCACAGCGGTCGATAGGAACACTCCCAAGGACAGTGAGAAGACTAAGGCACCTACTAAGTGCAGGGAGACTCCCAAGAGCAGGCCCACAGCAGAGGTAAGGGACACTCCCAAGGGCATGGACACACACAGAGAGCAGGTGTCTACTGGAGACAGGTGCACCACAGACGACAAGTCTGCTAGCAGGAACAGGGCGGCGAGCAGGGCACAGGCTACATCCAGAGACAACACTCCACCTAAGGATAAGGCACCTCCTACGGACAAGGCATCTAGCATGGACATTGGCGCAATCAAGGACAGGCATACTCCACCCCTGGCTGCACTGAGGCTGATGTTTACTACTGGACGCCAAACTAATGTCTCCGCGGCGGAGTCCCCCCATACCTCCACTCCCATCCAGGCCAGTCAGAAGCAGAGGTGGGTGTCCCCTGTTGTAGCATCCCCCATTACACATCATTCCGAGTCCAGGCGGCAGGCACAGAGCAAACGACAAGCAGGCTCCAGCACGTCCCCAGAAACCAGGTCCCCGGCAGCAGTTGCTCCACCTATGCTGGGTGGTGATTCTTTGGAGTCCCCGCCACTTGGCAGTCCAGTCCTGTCCAGGGTGCACTCACACCTCCATAAGAAACGCAGACACACACCATTGACACCTGCCACACCCGATTTGGCTCTAGGTCACCTATCACCAGCTCCCAGGCCCACCCTGCCTCCTGGCCCATACAGCCCTGTGGCTCATCATTTCAGTTGTCCCAGTGGCGCTGGTGCAGTTGACTCTCATGTATCAGATGGTGGCACAGTGTCAGTTGTGCCCTCTCCTGTTGCACGTCCTGGCAGTGTATCTGGGTCTATGGCTCACGTGTCAGTTAGGAGATCTGTGGCTGTGTTGCACACTCCTGTTTCTGGTGCTGCCAGTGTGTCTGGGTCAGTGGCTCACGTGTCAGTGACTACATCTGTGTCTGTGTCTCACACTCCTGTTGCTGGTGCTGCCAGTGTGTCTGGGTCCGTGGCCCATGTGTGTGTGACTCGGGCTGTGGCTGTGTCTCACACTCCTGTTGCTGGTGCTACCAGTGTGTCTGGGTCCGTGGCCCATGTGTGTGTGACTCGGGCTGTGACTGTGTCTCACACTCCTGTTGCTGGTGCTGCCAGTGTGTCCGAGGCAGGTGGTTCACGCAGTCCCCCTGAGTCTGTGATGTGAGGTGCTGTACACTTCACTGAAATGTTACTTCACATGGTGTGTCCATTGGGAACTGCGTGGCACTCTTGTGGTTCCTGTGACGGGTTGGTAGGGACACGTAGTTGTGCAGCCTCTGATGTACCTGCTGTGTACTGCACTGTGCCCTGTTGATGCTCTGATACTGCATACTGCCCTCTCGTTACCTGCTATGATGTACCTGCTGTGTACTGCACTGTGCCCTGTTGATGCTCTGATACTGCATACTGCCCTCTCGTTACCTGCTATGATGTACCTGCTGTGTACTGCACTGTGCCCTGTTGATGCTCTGATACTGCATACTGCCCTCTCGTTACCTGCTATGATGTACCTGCTGTGTACTGCACTGTGCCCTGTTGATGCTCTGATACTGCATACTGCCCTCTCGTTACCTGCTATGATGTACCTGCTGTGTACTGCACTGTGCCCTGTTGATGCTCTGATACTGCATACTGCCCTCTCGTTACCTGCTATGATGTACCTGCTGTGTACTGCACTGTGTCCTGTTGATGCTCTGATACTGCATACTGCCCCTCTCATGTGCTGCCTCTGATGGACCTGTTCTGTGCAATGGACTGTTGATTCTCTGTGCCCCTCTCATGTGCTGCCTCTGATGGACCTGTTCTGTGCAATGGACTGTTGATTCTCTGTGCCCCTCTCATGTGCTGCCTCTGATGGACCTGTTCTGTGCAATGGACTGTTCATGCACTTGGCCCCTCTCATGTGCTGCCTCTGATGGACCTGTTCTGTGCAATGGACTGTTGACTCTCTGTGCCCCTCTCATGTGCTGCCTCTGATGGACCTGTTCTGTGCAATGGACTGTTGATTCTCTGTGCCCCTCTCATGTGCTGCCTCTGATGGACCTGTTCTGTGCAATGGACTGTTGATTCTCTGTGCCCCTCTCATGTGCTGCCTCTGATGGACCTGTTCTGTGCAATGGACTGTTCATGCACTTGGCCCCTCTCATGTGCTGCCTCTGATGGACCTGTTCTGTGCAATGGACTGTTGATTCTCTGTGCCCCTCTCATGTGCTGCCTCTGATGGACCTGTTCTGTGCAATGGACTGTTCATGCACTTGGCCCCTCTCATGTGCTGCCTCTGATGGACCTGTTCTGTGCAATGGACTGTTGATTCTCTGTGCCCCTCTCATGTGCTGCCTCTGATGGACCTGTTCTGTGCAATGGACTGTTCATGCACTTGGCCCCTCTCATGTGCTGCCTCTGATGGACCTGTTCTTTGCAATGCCCTGTTGATGCTCTGATACTGCATACTGCCCTCTCGTTACCTGCTATGATGTACCTGCTGTGTACTGCACTGTGCCCTGTTGATGCTCTGATACTGCATACTGGCCTCCCGTTACCTGCTATGATGTACCTGCTGTGTACTGCACTGTGCCCTGTTGATGCTCTGATACTGCATACTGGCCTCCCGTTACCTGCTATGATGTACCTGCTGTGTACTGCACTGTGCCCTGTTGATGCTCTGATACTGCATACTGCCCTCTCGTTACCTTCTATGATGTACCTGCTGTGTACTGCACTGTGCCCTGTTGATGCTCTGATACTGCATACTGGCCTCCCGTTACCTGCTATGATGTACCTGCTCTGGTGCCCACTTTGCCCATGCTCACGCATACACTGTGATTGAACCCCTATTTTGTGAAATAAAGGTGGTCTATGAAATCTCGTGGTTTTTCGTTGTCATTCCTGCTTGCGTACTACAATTGTGTATTCGTATTTGCTTCTCATCAGTGGTTACGGTGACATGACACTCCCCCTCCCTACGTCACGTCCCTTGCTGGTATTCACCTCCAGACAGCCAATGGTTTGTGCCTTACCTGCGTCGTCCATAGTAGGCCATGACTAGGACGTGGTGGATCGCGAAGAGCATCGGGAAGGCGTGTAGCGCAGGGTCCATGGTGGTGGTCAGCTTGCGGTGGGTATCTCGGCTATGTCACCTGTGTTCGCTGTGGGGATTCCGACGTGTTCAGACAGGTTGTTTTTCCGCTGCGGTTTTATGTGTGTTTTCCGCCATCTTGATTGGGGGGACGGTCTTCGTCGTCAGTACGTACGGCGGTGCGTCCGGATCTGTTACGTCCGCCGCGTGGTCGTGTGTAGTTGGCCGGCGGAGCGTGCTTTTCCGTCGCGGACGGAAATTTGACAAGTTTTCCTATCCTGATATGGCGGACGGAGTATCCGCGGCAGGCGGACACGGAAAAGGCTTTGACCACCTACTCACGGGCCGCGGTGGCTCTTCCGTCCGCCATCCTGATCGACCCCTAAATCTGGTGTGAAACCTATGTTTTTTTCAGTGAATAAATATATATATATATATATATATATATATATAAAAAAAATTCTACGGCAAAATGAAACCCCTCATTTTGTTCCTTTTCAAATTAAATGTTTTAAGTGTTACCACTTTATTCCAATCAATTCCAATCAGGTGTGCCATACTTTTGTCATAAGTAAGACTGTTAGCGTTCTAGTTGTTCTTTAGAACACTCACTCTGGGACATTCTGTCATTGGGCTATAGTTGGGCTACATCTGCTGATATTTGGGCTACATTTGGGCTCTTTTGTCTCCAGTGGCCATCTTAGGAGACTGCATATCAGAATATTTTTAATGAAATATAAGAGGATTTGAGAAGTCACTCAAAATGTGCCCTAATTTTTCTTTCTTCAGCACTAATCATAATTTCTATGGCAAAATGAACCCTCTCATTTTGTTCCTTTGCAAATTACATGTTTTAACTGTTAACACTTTATTCCAATCAAGATGACTTCAGGTGTGCCATAATTTTGTCATAAGTAAGACTGTTAGCGCTCTAGTTGTTCTTTAAAACACTCTGGGACATTCTGTCATTGGGCTATAGTTGGGCTACATCTGGCTGATATTTGGGCTACATTTGTTTTTTTTTGTCTCTGGTGGCCATCTTTGGGCTACATTGGACTACATTTGGGCTCTAACATATATATTGCCCAATGTAGCCCAATATATATTTTTTCAAAGTTAATTTTCGTAAAACCACTGGAGCACATATCTTGAGACATAGCAAAGGCACATCGGGCTACCAGTCCCTACAATTTTGCCAAGTTTGGTGGAAATCCATTCAGCCGTTCGGGCCAAAAGTGAGGTCGACCGCTCTATGGCAATTAACATTGAGACCCCCCTTTTATCTCGGCCCCCGCTTGACGAATCCGCCCCAAACTTTCAAGAAAGGACCGGAGCTCCACGAGACACATTTGAGGCAATTTTCAGGCAGATTCGCCAACCGGCGCCAAAGTTATTCACAATAGAATTTTGACATTTTGCATTGATAAAAATCCTAACTATAACTACCTACTGGCGACCGCCAGTAGGTAATATATATATAAAACACAGGTTTCAGGGACGTTATAGTTAGTCGGACATTTCACTTGTACAAAACCAGACAAATTAGTTGAGTTAACTCTAACTCGCGCCCCATCAATGCTCTGCTGATGATGTCACATATTACATAACTCATGACATGGTCAGTGACATCACTGATGACATCTCAAATGATATCACTGATCACATCATCAACTTAATATCTGATGCACCTCCTCACACCCTAATATAACCTTTCATACACCCACTCTAAAATACAGACTACCATTCTCAAACCCACAGATGCTTCAATAGCAGTTAGTACATACTCACTCACTGATTCATAGGTCTACACACATTCACTCAATCACTGATACCGTCACTCATACACACAGTCACTCATCAATACAGCCTCTGATATATGCACTCATGCACCCATACAGACACTCGCATACTGCCATTCATCCACATAAATACTCACACACCTAGTCAGTCACCGAATGAGCCAATCCCACTGCCATTTACTCACCTATACGGTTATACACACATCACCTCACTTATTCATACAGATGCTAACAAATACTTAGTCTGTTATACAATCACTGATACAAGCACACACTCATCTATACAGCCACTCTCACAATCACTCACTCTCACATATAGTTAGGTATATACTCCAACACTCACATATACTGCCTTTCACATATGTTGGTACTCACACATATACCACTGAGACACCCATTCACTTACCAACACAGCCACATACACTCACTCACCCATACAGCCCCTCGCAGACACACTAATGAACCCATACACCCACTAAATCACTCAGTCACACATCCATGCAGGGAGTTACACACCCCCACCCACCCACACAGACACTCAGGCACCCATACAGGTTCTCAGACAACCAATCATTAACCCATATAGATACTACTCACCAACCCATGCATGCCACTCATATACCAAATGACATACTGATACATTCACACAGATTAGTCACTCACCCATGCATTCAGTAAGAAACGTTTAATCACTCACTCATACAGTCAATCATGCACCTAGTAAATCATCCATTCAGACATTTACACCCCCACTCATTCTTCAATACACCTTGGTATATATATATATATATATATATATATATATATCCACCATGTCAGGAAGCACTGAAGGAGGGAGGCCACAGGAAGCACTCGTAGTTCAATTCTTTAATGTCAAACCCTTGCCAGCAGGCGCCTCACCAGAACTGAGCATCAAAGTTCTTATTGCCAGCCAGACGTGTTTCAGGAATTCAATTCTTTCATCAGTGGCGCTGCAATGACATGAAAAGTCGCGCTGTTCATGTGCAGTTAATAAGTTCCCAACAACTGCCTCAGTGGGCGTGGCTGTCAGCACAGCCTTCTGGTTGTTGTAGTCTGCTTCCGTAATTGCTCCGTAATTATTCCCAGTGGATGCGCTTCTCTTCAATAAAATCACCAAGTGGGTTGATGTACAATTCTTGTGTAGCGCCTGCCTCGCTTTGTAGGAATTGACTTGAACATCATGTAAGCGGCAACCGTGAATTGCCATCGAACACCTCTTCCTTCCAATATTTCCGACTCCCATCTGTGTGCAGAAGTCAGAATGGACCCGCCGACCCGCGGTGGGCCTCACTCCACGGCTTTGCAAAGCCGTACAAATCCACCATGTCAGGAAGCACCGAAGGAGGGAGGCCACAGGAAGCATTCGTAGTTCAATTCTTTAATGTCAAACCCTTGCCAGCAGGCGCCTCACCAGAACTGAGCATCAAAGTGACATGAGGCACAGAGTCAAGGCTGATTTGCATATAGCCATTGTCTGACCTAGGGTGGTGTGGAGTGCAAAGAAACAATGGATTTAGGCCCAGATCTTTGTACTGGGGTGAATGTAAGACATTGTTCTGCATTCTGTCCTTGAACTGTATTTTTTGCAATTTTCACCCCCAGTGGGCTGGGTATGCTCAGACGTGAGTCCCAGGCTCTCCACACCACTGGAGTCAAGCTATCCAGGCTGAAGAAGGCTGATAGCCAGAAACCGGTCCTTGAATGCTTGATTCCGGTCTAGGAAAGACATGGCTTGGTAGTTAGGGCTGGACTGTTCCCATGAGGCACAGGGTCAAGGCTGATTTGCATATAGCCATTGTCTGACCTAGGGTGGTGTGGAGTGCAAAAAAAGATGGCTTTAGGCCCAGATCTTTGTACTGGGGTGAATGTAAGACATTGTTCTGCATTCTGTCCATCAACTGTGTTTTTTGCAGTTACCAATTGATAGACCATGGCCATCTTATCAGGTATTTGTTTAATTTGCGACCACCTTGCTTTCCTTCTGTTGTTGGATAGTATTAATCCACTATTCCTAAGTATGGTCTTAAAATTGGTGGCATTGTATCCCAAATTTAGCATCCTCAATTCCAAGGCCAGGGCATTATGATCACTATCCTGCCTCATTATGACACCAAAACCATGGACCTTTTGCCATAGTCTGGTTTCAACCAGAATATAGTCCAACAGGGACTCTTGACCTACTCTATTAAAAGTTAGCTGCCCCAGAGTATCTGATGTTGTTCTGCCATTGCACGCTCTTAATGAATGGGCTAGTGTAATAGAGCTGATCTGTAATGCCAGTGGCGAATAATCTTTAATGGGTTGGATTTGAGGATCGGGAATTTGCCAGTATGAGTCTTCTTCAATTGGGGTTGTGTTGCTCAGGTTAATGAGAGGTTTGAATTGACAGTTAAAGTCACCCCCCTATGATCAGCCATACCTTTGGGCCTAAGGTGGAAATAAAGAAACCCAAGTGGTCCATGGTGGTAGATTCTGAACTGGTGGTGACCGGTGGGGAGTAGACATTGATAAAAGCCATTTTTGTCTTTGTAGGGAAGGTAAGTAGGACACACTGAATATCGTTTGTGGGGGTGAATATTTGCTCAGCTCTACAACACAAGTGTGAGCTTACCAAAATAGTTAGGCCCCCTGATGGTCCGCCCCTTCCCCCAAAGGGGGCTGGGATGGTAAATGATACAAAGCCTACCCTCCAATGATCCTCCCTAGCCCAGGTGTCCTGAAGCATGCATATGTCTTGTTTGTCTACAAAAAGTCTCCAATCAGGACAGGCTAGTTTGCTTTTAAGCCCAGCAACATTCCAGGATAGAAATCTCAGTGTGCTACCTCAATCACTTTCCCTTCCAGGAACCTCATTTGCACTGCTAATAGTAATTTGGGCATACCTCACTTCAGCTGTGTGAAAAGTATCTGAGGATCTTGAGCAGATGCCCACACTGGCAGTTTCAGTCGAAATTACATCTTTGAAAGTGCCAGGTATCCCGCCCACTTGTAGCCCAGACACCTGTTGGCTGTGGGCCTGCAAAGGGTCCAGTTTATGTTCCTTACTTAATGCCCCCAGCCCACCGCACTCCTCCAATGTAGTATCCAACCCCTTTTCTTCAGAGTGCCCACCAGTCGGACTTGCCTTGTGTCAATATACCTCCTCCAGGATTCCAAATCTGTTATTTACCGGAAGATTGTATAGTATAGGTCCAAGAGGGGCATCTCACCTACCCTCTGTTACAGGTCTTGATTGACAGCTTAAGGTGTTAGAGGTGGTAAAGCCCCTATACATCAATTCATGTTGAGTATAGAAAAAATCCAGTGGGTATAGCCCAATTCCTGTTACTGAGTCCTGGTTATATACTCCAACACTCACATGTACTTCCTTTCACATATGTTGTTACTCAAACATATACAACTGAGACATCCCTTCACTTACCCACACAGTCATACACACACTCACTCACTCACTCACCCATAAAGCCCCTCACAGACACACTCATGGACCCATACACCCACTAAATGACTCAGTCACGCATCCATGCAGGGAGTTACACCCATATAGGTACTCAGACAACCAATCATTAACCCATATAGACACTCATTTCACTACTCACCAACCCATGCAGCCACTTACACACCAACTGACATACTGATACAGACAGGGGACGGGTGAGTTCCTTGGTTGTTCAATAATAATTTTCTCTTTCTTTTGAGAACAAAGTTATTGGGCGAGTGGTGGATAAAGCATACTTCATTATCCTCGCCATGATTAGGAGGCTGGACAAATCCCGGCCATGACCGGCGGACTCTCATATATACCGCGATTGTGATCCATGTTGTTGGACTCAATTGTGTGCATATCCATGGTGCTTTGCATTGGTATCTGTATGTAAGTTTGCTCTGCAAATTTGTTTAATAAAGGTTTTTGAAAACTTGGAAAAAAAAAAGAAGTGGACTCCTCCTGGCGTGCTCTTGGTTGGGGGATGAAGTCCCCTTGCCTCCCGAGGGACCCCAAAGGCCAATTAGCCCTCCTGTTATCACAATTAAGCCCCACACAGCTGGATTCCTGAGAGTTGTCCAAGGCCACACCCCCTTTTTACACCACACAGCAAACGTGCCTCCGGGCGCAGTGCTGCTCGGGGGATCAAATACAATTTAGTAGTGAGGTCCTCACTCAGGACACATGTGAACCTCATCGCCCCACCAGCAGTGCGCCAAGAGGCATGTTTGCAGAGTGGTGTAAAATGGGGCGTGGCTTCGGACCATCTTTCAGCAATCCCACTGTGTGGGGCTTACTGGAGATACCTGGTGGCTAGTTAGCCCCTAAGAACCCTTATGGCTCACAATGCACCCAGAGGTGCGTTTACTGTGTGCTGCAGGGAGGGGACGGGCCTCCAGCGAGATGCAGTTTTTTTTTTCTTTCAGAAGGGGGCTGTGCAGGCCGCCTTCTCATAACATTTTATTGGCTCTGGGGACCCCATCCCCCAGGAGCTTTGACATATTTTATGCATTTTTATAAAAAAAAGCAGGAAGGGGGCCACTCAGCCCCCCTCTCAAGGCCGATTTCGGTCCTTGAGACCCCATCCACCGGGGCATGGCCATATGTATATGTATATATATATATTTTTGTTAAATAAAGAGAGGGGGCATTGCGGCCCCCCTCCTGGGGCCCCATCCCAGGGCATTGCCTCATTTAAAAAAAAACATTTTTTTCTCAAGACGGGGCCGCGTAGCCCCTCTTCCCTGGGCCACTTTTGGCTCCGGGGTCTCCATCCCCCAGGGCGGGCCCTCATGTTGGGGAATGCGGGCAAGTCCAATTGCCCCCACTGTCCATGTCTGCTCCCTGCTTCATGCGGGAGTCGGCATTGCGTTTGGGCTGAGGGAGCTTCTGGTATGCAGCTCCCTTTGCCCAAAAGCAGCTCCTTTTGCCCAAAAGCAATTCTGCTTTGCTTTGTGGAAGGAAGAGCAGGTTTCTTGCTCTTGCTTCCATGAAGCAAAGCAGTGTTTGCTATGACAGGGCGGGAGCCGTGCTCCTGACCTGCCATAACAAACTGCAATGTCGTGCGGGTGGGCACTCTAGGACATTGCTGGAGCCTGCTTTGGGTGATGGGAGTCCCCAGGGCCAATGAGGGACACAGCATTTGCACAGACTCGGGAAGGTGGAGGCAGGGGTAGACAACGGACCCCGTATTCTAAGTTCTGTATGACCCCCCCCACACTTACTTTTAATTTATGTTGCCCTGGGGAGGTGGTGGTCACCTGGGTAGCGTGGGCGACCTCCCTCATTTAAACATCAAAGCCCCAGGGATGTGGTGGTCCTGGGGCATGGGGGCAGGAGCCCCACACACTATTCCTTTATTATTTAAGCCCAAGGGAGATGGTGGTCCCCGTTGCTACGGGGCCCCGGCTCCCCCCTCCATGATAATTGTGGGCCCCTGCATGATAATTGTGCATTGCCCCCCGGGAACTGGCCCACCAGGGGCCTCGAGAAAAGAAAGCCCCGGAGCCTGTGCTTCATTTTAAAACTAATTTCGGCAGGATTCGCGAACCCTGCATGAATTTCGTAGATTTTTTATTAAAAAATATGCTTTTTTTTGGCCAGAGCAGCCGTATGGGGCTCTGTGTTTCTACCCTGTCCCCTTTTCTTTTTTTTAATCTTTTTCTTGTGACTCGGTAACCGAGTCACAAGATGGCTGCCAACACTTCTTGGTTTGGTGTGTTGACAGCCAATCAGAATGAAGCTCACGCTCGGGAGGGTTCACAGATCCGCCACTGTCACCAGATATCAATATTTTTTATTTTAAAATTTCTCATGAACTACTGAACGGATTTACACCATTTAAAGTAGAGAGTGCACTCTGGACAAAGAGCTACATCTTTGGTGTAATTCCATTCAGAAGTTCGGGATTTAGCAGCAACAAAAGTTCCTATGGAAATTAACACGGAGAAAACACATTTTTGGACCCCCCCCCCTTTTTTTCTCAGCCTCCGCTTGATGAATCATCCCGAAACTTTCAAGACAGGAGCGAAGATTTGTCAACTGCGCCAAAGATATTGGCAAATCAAAAACCGCTTTTCTTATGGAATCAAGGTCCTATATATATATATATATATATATATATATATATATATATATATATATATATATATATATATATATATATATATATATATATATATATATATATATATATATATATATATATATATATATATATATATATATTCACTGAAAAAACCAAAGGTTTCGCACCAGTTACAGTTAGGAATTAGCATTTAAAAAACCTATTAAATTCACTGAAAAAACCATAGGTTTCACACCAGTTATAGTTAGGAATTAGCATTTAAAAAACCTATTAAAATTCACTGAAAAAACCATAGGTTTCACATCAGTTATAGTTAGCTGGAAATTTTACTGACATAAAACCATTGAAATTCCCACGTTATAGTTATAATTGCGCGCCTGCAATGCACTGCTGATGACATCACATATTACATCACTCATGACATGGTCAGTGACATCACTCATGACATCACTGATGACACCATCCAGTAAATGTGTGTCTTCCTGAAAAATAAATATGTTTTATATATGTATATGTAAAACCTATGGTTTTTTCAGTGAATTTTAATAGGTTTTTTAAATGCTAATTCCTAACTATAACTGGTGTGAAACCTATGGTTTTTTCAGTGAATTTAATAGGTTTTTTAAATGCTAATTCCTAACTAGAACTGGTGTGAAACCTATGGTTTTTTCAGTGAATTTAATAGGTTTTTTAAATGCTAATTCCTAACTATAACTGGTTTGAAACCTTTGGTTTTTTCAGTGAATTTCATAGGTTTTTTAATAGCGAATTTCTATATCTATGAAATGTAATATTTTTTATAATGAATCCTATAATGTATATTTATGTAATACTATTTTTTTATGTATATTGCTCATGGTTTTTTTTTTTGCCCTGGAGCGCTTCCCGTGCGCGTCCCAGTGAGCGCACCGAAAAACCACAGTCTTGCGGCGCGCCCCAGGGCGCGTACCGGTGAGCGTCCCGTTAGCGCTTTTTCCGCGAACGAAAACATCATCGTGACGTATCGCGTAGCCGCTTCCGCGTGATACGCACGGGGTAAACGCACCCGGAAGCACTCGAGCGCATACAATCGCGCAACGTAAGCATCCGACGCGCTTACGCGACGAGCCCCTGGGCGTAAGCGCGTCGGGTCATGTGACCTAAAAATAACACTTTTTATTGGTGCAGGACAGTTTTGGTTTCCGAATGATGAAAGCCCTGGTCATGTGACCTGAAATTAACACTTTTCATTGGTTCAGGACAGGTTTTTTCCTAATGATGAAAGCCCCCACCTTTTTTCCTCATTCTCACTTTGTACTTTGAGTGAAGAAGACCTGTTGAAAGACCTCTCTGTACTTTTTTGGACTGAAAAATGGCAGCAGGAGCATCTCAGCCACCACCACCACCACCACCACCACCACCAAGAGGACAACCACAACACCACACTGGTGGATATGAAGAAGAGGAAGAGGGGGAGGAGGAAGAGGAGGGGAGGAGGACATTCCTGCCAGAAGACAATACCCCATATAGGCCAAAGCCACACATTGTATGGGAGTTTTTTCCATCCCAATTGACCAAAAAAAGGTGAATGCGCCAAAGGTGACTTGCCTAATCTGTATCATGGAACTTTCAAGCGGGAACTCTAACAAAAAATACTCATTTGGCAATAACACCATGATTCGCCACATGCAGCGCAAGCATCCCAACAACTATGCTGTGGCAGAGGTGAGAGAACTGGCCAGTAACCCTCCCCAATCTTCACCCAGCACCTCAAAAAGAAAGCAACCCACTCCATCGGGACCAGAGACAAGAGAGATGGTCCCAAACATTCAACCCCAGTTTGGGAAATACAAGATCACTTGTATTTTTTGTGAGAAAACCATCACCTATGGTGAGCAAAGCATAAAGCTCATCAACGTTCTGGTGACACCCACAAATGCCCCAAAAATCCATAATTTTTTCCTGTTTTTTTTTGTGCTCCAGTTGAGCCGTTTTCAATTCCTTGTTTTTTGTTTCTCCCCATAAAAATAACAAAAAAAAATAACATAGTTCATAAAAGCCAAAAAAAGTACAAAATGTTCAAAAAAATAAAAAAAATATAAAACCAACAAAAAGAAGAAAAAAAAATGTTCTTTTCAGAACTACCTCCAATTTATAAAAAAAAAGGCTACATTTTTAAAAAACTCTGTCATTCTTTTTCCCCCATGGTACGCTCCCCGGTATGCTCCCCGGTGCGCGTACCGGGCGCTCCCCTCGCGCAAATCGAAAAAAAAAGAACATTTTTTTTGCCCCGCGGGGCTCTTTTATGGCCCCCACATCAAACCTAGGGGGTCAGGGGGGGTCTACCGGGGCGCGCTTATAGATAGATATATTTTTTTAAACCTAAGTTACTCAAAATCCACTGGAGCACATATCTTGAGACATAGCAAAGGCACATCGGGCTACCAGTCCCTACAATTTTGTCAAGTTTCGTGGAAATCCATTCAGCCATTCGGGCTAAAAGTGAGGTCGACCGCCTTTATGGAAATTAACATGTGGAAAACACGTTTTGGGACCCCCCTTTTATCTTGCCCCCTGCTTGACGAATCCCCCTCAAACTTTCAGGGAAGGACCGGAGCACCGCGAGGCAAATTTGAGGAAATTTTCAGGCAGATTCCTCAACCGGCGCCAAAGTTATTCCCAATAGAATGTTGCTATTTCCCTATTGAAAATAATCCTAACTATAACTACCTACTGGCGACCGCCAGTAGGTAATATATATACATACATACGTATATACGTATATACATATATACGTATTCACGAAGAACTCCAAAACGCCACTTCCAACCACACAGATTAGCGAAGTGTCAAGCAGGAGACGGACCACCAGATAAGGTAACAGTTCTTTAATCCAGGTTAGATGTTTGTTGCAGGAAATACGTATATATATATATATCTATATCTATATATAAATACGTATATATGTATATACATATACATACAACTGAAGGATCACTGTGCCACACTGCATCATAGCCTCATAGGACACAAGGACACGGGGACACAGACTCCACTTAAAGCTGTTAGCTATTCTTTATTTCTTTAGAGATTAGATGTCAGGATGACCCGTTTCACCCACCTTGCTGGGCTTGTCCACAATAATGTATGTATATTGCTTAGTGTTCTACAATATACAATATATACGTATTAAACAATTATTTTATTATTTTTTTAAATGTAACAATAAACTTAAATAAAAAATGTATACTTTTAAACTTTTGTTAATTGTCGGAAGCTGGCTCTCTATATAGTGCACTGTGCAGAGAGTCTAGTCAGTCCAAGATTGATATACAGAGGCAAAAGTAGGCAATACTAACGCTCTAGTTGTGGTAGTGCTGGCGAGCAGTTAGGTTTATCAGAGGTTAGTGCTCAGAATTAGTTGTACTCACAGAGGCAATAAAAGGGACACAGACTCCAAAAATAAATCGAGACAAATTTGCAAGTATAACTAATTTTACAGTCTAAGAACTTCTTTTACAGGTACGTACTTATTTTGTTATGAATTTTCAAAGTCTGGAAAATAACTCATAGTTTTGCACAAGTATGCACAATGCATTTCTATGAGGCAAAACGCATAAATGTATAGAAAGTTGTGTAGGCGGTTCTCAGGGTTCCCCTTCAGGTTTTAGGGTAGTAGCAAGCCCAGGTCCATTGCTTCACCAATAGATCACTGGGAGTGTCCTGGATTTGACTGGGAACACAGTGCTGGCATTATTTGTAGCAGGTGCTACAGAGACAGAAGGCCACCTCAAAAAAGGCTGCACAAGGGGACTTGCAGGTAAGATTGAGGGATCCAAAATGAGGGATCAGGTTGTAAGTGCCTCAGGAGCATGGTAGCAAAGCTAGTTCATCAATACCCTGGCCGGATGGGCTGAGTGCAAAGTAAGGTGGCCAGCCGGGCTCTGTGTGTCAAGATGGTCTTCACGGTCAGGGAGAAGCAGGTTGCAGGGACGATTTCTGGATGGCTGGGCCGCTCACAAATTGGGACTCAGAGATCGCTATATCTCTTGAAGGTTGATTCCTTCCTGGGAAGTTGGAGTCTGGATTGGACTCTTTGTCTCGGTTTAGGTTGCAGGGGGTGTGGCACCTCGGGTATTGCTTCAGCACGGGTCAGATAGGTCGAGGAGTCTTCATACTCAGTGGGGAGACAGATCTGACCCTCCTGGGTTGGTGTACCTCTTCTGGTTTGGTTGCTGCATAAGCATTGCTGGGGAGCAGCAAGTCGGACTTTGTGGGTGCGATGCCTACAGTATGCATGGGAGTAGGTCCTCTACTCCAAAGGAGTTTTTCAGTGATTGGCAGAGATCTGGAGGTCCATTGGGGTTTTTTGAGACCTCCCAGTAGCAGGACACATCAGCACACCACAATGGTCGAGTCTTGAAACAGCAGGCAGGCAAGGTATTGCACCCAAATTCTGCAGCAGGTGCTCCGTTTTTTGGTGCAGCAGCTCTTATTTGTCTGGTTCTTCTTGAGGTGCATTGAATCTGAAGATCTAGGTCAAGGGATGCCACCTAAATTCAAATTTTAGGGGTAATAAAGGGAGTGACAGGTAGTAGCCAATTGTCTATTCACCTTTAGGATGTCTATACCCTCTAATTGACCACTTCTTGAGGGAAGGGGCACATCCCTGACCCTGATAGGTGAATTCTCTCCAACCCAAGATGGAGGAATTGGAAAGTTGAGTCCCCAACACCTACTTCACCTGACAGGTAGTGCTGGCTGACTGTGGGCACACCTCCTAATCTCACAAATTTGCCTGCTTATTCTCCAGCCAATAGTGGGGTCAGGAAAAGGGGGTTGGCATTCTCCACTAACAGGAGAGGCATGGTCACATTTTAAAGGGTGCATGTCCTTTGAAGCTTCCCACCCGGCTGGCAGATCCTGCTTGGAGGAAGTGTGTAACATCCCCGTTCAGAGCAGGCTTTGTTTCTGGCCTCTAAGAGCGATAGTTTCAACCCCAGGAGACCAGAAGCATGTCTTGTGGTGGCAGGCTGGCTGAGACCAGCTAGTAACCCCACTAGTAGTTAGAAAGCTTTCCAGGGATACCTTTAAGGTGTCCTGTGTGCATTAATTAAGAATTCCAACACTTGCTTCAGTGAGGATTTATTAAGACAATTTGTTTGGCACCAGACATCTGTGGGTACATTGAAGCCATCATAGATCTGTGGAACTCACACTCGCAAGTATCCAGCTCATGGTGTCTTTATGGCTTCCCTGTGCAGGGTCATGTCCACACATAGTATATTACGGACCCTGCCTTAGGGCTTTACGGCCTGCTGTAGGGAAGGCTTACCGATATATCATGCAGAATGTGTTGACATGGCACACAGGGATGTGTACCATGTTGAGTCTTCAGTTTTCCCTGCACCAAGACATGCAGCCTGCACTGGCTGGGTACATGATCTTATTGAGGTGTCCCTAGGGTGGCAAAATACATGCTGCAGCCCTAGTGGACCCTCTTCAGTTCCAATGCCCTAGGTACCATGGGTACCATCTACTAGGGACTTATAAGGGTGCTGAAGTTGTGCCACTTGTGGTACAGTTCAAGGAAAGAGATCTGGCACTGGGGACCTGGTTAGCAGGGACCCAGTGCACTTTTAGTCAAAATCAGATCATGTTCAAGGCAAAAGGTGGGGGCGTAGGATCTGTGCATTGTTTGAACAACATAAATCAGGGGCTAAGCGCCAAGGCTGATTCTGGACACCCTCGCAGGGGGTGTTTGCCATTAGACTAGCTAGCTTACAGTGCCATCGTAAGCCCCCCTAACCTACCAGGGAGTGAATGGTTTCTGGCCACCAATGAACTGGACAACTCTGCTCCCTTAGGGATCGTGCAGAACATTTAGCTCAGACACTCATGCTCACTTTGTCTCAGAGAAGTATACAGAGAATACACAGTGGGATGTTTTCAAGATATTTATTAAACCAAAGTTATTCTTGTATAGAATACATGTGCTGCAATGATTAATAGACAAAAGCAAATAAAAGTTATTACACACTACAAACAAATTAATGGTAGATATAGTTCCACCATGGTGCTAAAACAATGTATTTATCCTGGCATATAAAACAAGGCAGTAATCAAATTGTACTCCCATTATGCGAACCGTACTGTATGTGTACCTGGAGTGTGTGTAGGTGTATAGCCCAGAATACCCTCCAGAAACGATCTTGGTCATGAACTGGACACCTCTCACAAGATTTTAGACTGCTGCGTGGTGAATTCTCAGACATTCGTACATAGTTTGAAAAGAGGCTTTGTACATGATACTCAGGGCATTGTGATAATGTTGTGCAAAGCTAGATGAGTAAACAAGTTTAGTTCCAGGGAAACTAATCCAATATTGTCCTACATTCAAGCATGTTGAAAAGGTTACTCGAAAAAATAGGGCAATGTAAGAAATAAGTAGCTTTGCTACATGAGCCTAACTCAAGAATATAATAAAACGTATTGCTAAACATAACTCTGTCCCTTATCTATTTTAGGTATTTATATATCATAATGTAATAGCATTATTTGTGCATTCAATTACATTAAAACAAACAAGGAACCCTTTCCCTGAGCCTAACCAGTAATAACATTGTAGCACTTCACTAAACTAAACATAATGCTAAGCTCTACCTAACTCTAGACATTACTTACTTTTTAAGTGTTTTTAATTAAATTTCATTGTGAATAATGTTTCTTAAATTACTTTATTTTGACTTTTAAAAACAATGAAGCCTTAGCCTAACTTTAGGCGGTACCCTAATCCTAAACACACCAATAATTTATATTAGTTTTATTTCATTATATTTTATTTAATATGTGTCTGAATATTTTGTTTTAAATATTGCAAACCTACCCTCAAACTAATTCCAACTTCAAACTACATCACTAACTGTTAAACTTGTCAGCCTAAGGGTGGTCCTCCCCTCAAAATGTTTGCCTTCCTCCTCTATTTTTGCTGATCTAATTTGTGTTATCTATTGTACCATTGTCTTACTACATGTACCTAGGACTTGCATATTAAATATTACAAGTGGGTCTGCAGTCCTTATTGTGCCACCCACTACATCACCCCTTTTAAACATGCCTCAGGCCTGCAATTGCAGCCTGTGAGTGGTGTTTTAAACTGCCATTTCACCCTGGCAAAATAAAGCTTTTACCAGGCCCAAATCTTTTTATTGATATGTTACCCATATGGTAGGCCGTGGACAGTTATAGGGCAAGGTGCAGTGTATTTTAAAAGTTAAGCATGTACTTTTAAGCTTTGCATGCCATATTAGTGAAAAACCCCTACATTTGTTATCCACTACTCCAAGGCTACCTCTCCTATAGAACAACATTGGAGTTACCTTATTAAATTTAATACGCTGTAATTTCCAAATTGGAACAGGTAACCAGTTCAAGTTTGGCGTCCTTAGAATTGTAATATAATGAAAAATCCTCTCTCATGGTAAAGTCTGATTTTAGATTACAATTTTGACATTGCCACATTTGGAAAGCTGCCATTTTCCTGCCTTAGCCATTTGGTGCCTGTAGCCTATCTCTGGGTCATATATCACAGGGTGTAACTGTGAATTGGTATTGGTGTATTCCTCCTAGACAGCCACACACAATAGAGAGCTTAGGTGTACCTAGATAGGCGGTCACTGGCAGGATAGGAGGGAGGAGCTGGGCACAGCCATAATTATACTTGAATATGCAGTATCTTGCTTTTACACAAATGCTTGCTTACCCCCACTACAGCCTCAGGGACAGAAGGCTCCAACAAACTTGAACCTAGCACCTGGAGTCTACCATCTGTGAGCCCTACCCTGTCAAGTGGTGCCAACCCAGGACTGGACCCTGGGAAGGGGGTCTACAGATGATTTGCCATCCTATCTAGGAACCCAGCAGAGCCAACACATCTCCTGCACTGCGGGGTGCAAGTCCAAGCAGAACTGACTCTGCATCAACCTGCCGCCTGTGTGAAGCTTTCCCGATGGAAACCCTCACATTGCATATCTCCCGTCGGCAACAGCCTCAGTGATACTCAGGTTCTCGCATTGTAGCAACACAGGTCGATGGGTTCCTTTACAATGATGTGGAACCTCTCATCACAGCCGGTCAAACTCCTTAGAACCAACGCATCACCTTGGCAGAGCAACTCGGCCTCGGTTCCAGACATCGCAACGTTATGCAGCCAGGAATTAAAGCTTTCAGCAAGCTAACTGGATCCCTGTAGTCTGTACATGCTCCACTGCAGTCCATCTGATCTTATGACTTTGTCCCAACCCGGTGTGACTAGATATCTACGATTGGCGATTTATCCTTTTTGGCAGTATTTTTACTGAAATGTTTTAAATTGCTTATCTCCGGTTCTACTGATTGGACTTCTGTTGTTTTGGCCTTTTTTATTCATAAAACATTACTCTATTTTATACATTTTGTGTGGGATCCATTTTGTATGTATTTTTCCTTTAGTACGGTTTCACCTGCCCAACCAGCTACCTGATTTCTTACAATATCAATTATTATATATGCAATGTAAGAAAAGTAAACTGTGCTGTAAAATAAATTAACAAATGAAATAAGCATTTATAGAGCGCATAGCTACCCTAAGGCATTCCAGCGCTATTTGCGGCTGTGGACCTAGATATCACCTCTACTGAGTGATAAGTTAGAACAGCCAGGTTTTAAGTAGTTTCCTGAAAGACAGATGATTGTTTTCGTGTTGTATGTAAAGGGGAGGGTGTTCCATAATTTAGCCATATTAAGAACTGCTTTAGACGCAATGGTAGTGAGAGGTTCTGATGGATGGATAACGTAAAAAATAAATTGACAAAAACAAGTTAAATTGAAGTTCTAGTTAAGTGAAATTGTCATTTAAAACATAAAGTTTTAAACTAACAAACATGAAATTCACCAGTTATAGTAAACTGAAGTTATTATAACTTACACCATCTGCTATGCAAAAAGTTTTAATTAATTATGTAATTTGAGATGTCATCAGATGCCATCCATGATTTTATCAATGATGATACAGAACATGTCATGACTGAGTGTTGTATTATGTAGGGTCATAAATCAGTGCATGACAATGGCACAAGTTATAATTACAAACACAAATTATATTGGTCTAGTTGTTATTTTTAAAATATGGCAGTGTGGGGAGATCACTCCTGCGCTACCTGTGTCTTTTTTTAATTCATTTTTATTTTTAGTGGGTGCCCTTATCCCACCTGGGCCACTCACAGCATAAACGATCATTGGCGACCCTCGGATAGACCCATGGCCCCCACTGTCCTGCCTGCTGCCCTACCAACACCAGGTGCCAGCTATATTGCACAAACCCTCCCTTAAATATTTTCATATGGCCCGAGGGATGGGGTGCAAAGGGCATTATTATGGCTCAGAATTGGGGGCTATATTCCCCTTCCCTAAAATAAAATGCTGCTCCTACCACACCCCATGCCCTGGAGCACACAAGGCTTTTAATTAGAAAACTTTAAGTCATGCCCCCACTGTCCACAGTACTGTCATCAATGATGTCCTTTCAGATGTCACTCATGATGTTATAAATAAGTGAGAGAACATTTGATGAGTCATGTAGTATGTAAGTTATAAACAGTGCATGCCTAGAGCAGGGTGTATAGTTTCTTTATTTAACTATAAGTGGTGATTTTCAGAGTTTTTTGTTCTTGTTTAAAACGTTTAGTTTTAACTGACTTTTTCGACAAACTAGCCCATAATTTTTACCTTTGGTTCTGTCAGTGAATTCCTAAGGTCTTTCTTTAAATATAATGTAAGATATTATCACCATACTTAACTAAAACATCACACTTTAACCTTTGGGTTTGCCAGTGAATTCCTAGAGATTTTTTACACATGAAGTAATATTTTATTTCTATATCTGACTATGCCAACCCTGCACCCTGGTGGCTTGGTCCTACAACCTGCTGTTGGCAAGCCCTGTGCAGATGCCCCACTACCCCATTGCTGGCCAATCCACTGGTGCTGCCAAACCCTAATGATCAGGCTACCCCTCCATTGCTCTCACTTTATTTTTTGCAGCACAGCAGTACAGTGATACTTCTGGTAATGCTGCACTGGGTGTTGTGGTAGTACCACAGTACCAAGGTGCTGCAAACAAAGGGGCTGATTTACAAACCCCTTGCAAAACCTTTAAGCCGCTGTTGCTTCACTTTGTGATGCAGGAGCGGTGTAAACAATGCGTCATGTTATGACACATTTAGAACGTGACACATCTAGGAAGATGCATCATGTTGTAAAGGCCTGCGCCACATTATACCTGCATCAGGTATAATGTATGCAGAGTGGGCAGTATGACACAAGAAAGCCTCGTAAAAGTGACGCTGTGAAATCTACAAGATTTCACTGAGTCACATCTACGACGCCACTGCGTCAAAACCTTACGCCTGCTTGAAGGAGTGATACAGCTCTGTAGTGTAGTTCCTATATTTCCAATAGGCTCTGCGCATTGGAATAACATATCCTATAGATTTGACGTAGGACTTATGTCTACTAGGTCTCTATCCAATATATTAGACTTAATTGTGAGTGCCAGCTGGCTCAGAGGTCACTAGAAACTTTCTAGAATAAACAAGAAGGGATTCGTTTTTGACAACCGCATAAACATGACAACTTTTTTTCCCCAAGAATAAAACTAATCTTCAGAGTCATAGAAACAAGATATTTTACTCATTCAATCGTGCATGCTTTGTTTCATCAGAGGTGCAGATAAATAGAGAGATGGACATTTTCAATAAAAGGGTTTAATGAACAGTCTTTTTTCTCAGACAAGTATAATGAACTGTTACAATCTTAATACTTGTTGCAAAGTATAATGCGTACAGTAAGAAGAGTATTACAAAATAATACTGTAAAAGCATTGTATGGTGTCTAAGCCATAGATAAATACATACATAAATAACAAAGCTAAAAAGTACTCAACTGGTGCTTCTAAAATACGCCTACCCCAATGTACCTAACCTAAGTCTAGTACGAGGGAAGAAGTAAGTGAGGTGTAGCATAGGTTTAGTTTTTCTTTGCCAAGAATCCAACCAAGATTTCTCCTAGGGTCTAACCAGCTACGTACCTTGGTTTTATAATGAAGGAGGTCTGGTATCTCTGTCTCAGACTCGATTTCCCTACACCCCGCGAGGGGAGCTTGGAAACACTGGAGCTGGATTCTCAGAGAGAGAAAGGCAGCCTCTCTGTCAGTGCATCAGCTGCAGGGTCGGCTTCCTTCGGTACTTTCTTTAGCATGCTGTGTTGGGCAAGTAGATAGTCGAGCTGCTCTGAACCACAGTGTGTTTGCTAGGGCAAGTGTAGGCATATTTATACCTTGAAGGTGCATAGTTAGACGTAAAGTCGTACATAATGGTTCCATGATGAAATATCGATTACAAAAACATCGTCCTACTAAAATATTGTCACAAATATATAATCTACAAAAATATCGTCATCATATACTTAAACAACGATTGACACAAATATCGATATTTTTTTATCGACTACTCTAATATCGTTAACACTTATATCGACTACTTAAATATCGACTACTACATTATCGACAATCTTTAAAATAACATTACCTTCTACAATAATATCGACAACACTAACATCGACTACCTCTCTACTTATATAAATATACAAATAATATCGTCCAATTCTTAACAACCAAATATACACAATACCTTTAAATTATTCACTTTTTCACACTTATGTAATGGAAAAAAATACTTTTCGCACATATATGTATATACAATATCTATAATTTATTTCTATATAATAATAAAAAATACTTTAGTAATACAGACATTAACAAACACTATCATACACTCTTATTGGATAACTTAAAATCACATTTCACTAATTTTTACATTTCAATATTTTTTCCCACTAAAATAAAACACGTATAATACATTTTATAATATTAATTCGCAAACTATTATTGATGCAACAAACTCTTTACAAAATAACGGCTTTTAAATTCAAAATAATGTTCTCAGCCAATGGATTTAAAATATATTTAATTGAACCAATCAAATGCTACCATTAATTAACTCACTATTATAAATACAATTATAAACCTAACTTAATTTACCTTTTTTGGCCCAAACTTGGAGAAAAACGGTTACCTTGCTGAAGAGAAGAGAATACATACCTACTACAACGACTACAACACTGAATACTACAACTCAAGTAAGTGAAATCCCATTTCATGTATCATTCAAACCTGTCGAAAACGACCTGAACTCCCTAATCTAAAAACCTGGTCTTCTTTTCTGTTAAAATATAACTACAACAACCTATCAACAACCACCACAAGTTAATAAGTAAATGAAATTATGAACTGCCTTATCCATGTCTACTTAGAAAGCTTTTAAATATTTTAAAAAGTAGCAAAGTAAAGTTGCAAAAGACTTCATATGTTATTAACTACTATTATCCTAATACAATAAATAACACAAATTAACTTTCTTTTACAGATTATACAAACTTCATCTACCAATCTACAACTACACTAACAGCATCTTCTACTACATTAAGTAAGTATACCCACTGTGTCTATCAAAAATCAGAAAGTTAAAACAAACAACTATAAAACTAAATCTTTTTTTATTATTCTTTACCACAACTACAGAACATTAAAGAGAGAAACTCAAAATAGAAGAACAAGAATAATATAATTAGCAGGAAAACAGCATTGTAATGGAAAGGGGCGACCATTCGGTCCCCCCGAACGTATGGTGGAGTACCACGATCCCCCCGGGAAGCCATCTTGGGCGGGAAGCGTGTCTCGGCTGGTATGCCCGAAGCGGCGTAGCCGGGGCGTGCCTTTTTTCCGCCCTAGAGTGGGCTGGCCTAGACACCGACGCGGCCGGCCACGCCCTCGGAGGCAGGCGGGGGCGGGTTTACGCCCACCCTGAAGACGGATAAAAGGAGCGGAAGCCTAGAAAGCATCCTCTTGTTCCTGTGCTCTGAAGCTGCACCTCCCCGCTGCACGTGAGCTCGAGACGGAACGAAGAGCCAATTTTGAGCGTTGTAATCTTTCTTTTTGTCTTACAGATATCCCGTCTGAGAATGCCTAAGAAAGTCGGAAAGCGGGTCGGTACCGAGCAGATGCTCCGCATTCTCATGAAGGAGATAGCCGATCTGAAGAAAAAGGTGGAGGCTAAAGACGGGCCGGGAGGAACGAAACGGCCTTTACAGGGAGCGGTTCCCGGTGAAAAAAGCAAGAGGCCCAGAAGGGGAGCACTTGGGGGAGACACCCCGGTTCCCGATACCCCACGTGAGGAGCCAATCCCGGTGCCGAAGGAAGGGAATCTAATTCCTGTGGTGGTCACCCCCGTGAACAGGGAGGATATGCCCCCCGAGTTAGCGGCACAATTGGCAGCGTGGTTGGGTAAAGATAGCGAGGGCGCCACGGCTGACGACGCCCGGGCAGTAATGAGGCAGCTGCGAGAATCGAGGGAGACTGCGAAGGCAACATCTTCTGTTCCCTTACAGGTTCCGGCGGCTGGAAGTACAGCAGGCCCAAGTTCGGCGACAAGCACGGGGTCTACTTCAGGTAAGCGGCCAACGCCGATTGTGGGGGAAGGGTCTGTGCCTTCTCGAAAGGAAAAGATTGCACAGCATGTCCCGCTAGAAATTAAAGAGTTGATTTGGGCGGATAAGTATATAAATATGTTTTCATTGCTTACCGACCATTATGAGATAGAGCATGTAAAGAGTCAAAAGGAGCTCATGCATCCGAGTGTTTGGCGCGCAAAAATGGCCGCCTTTAAGGTCGACGAGACCATTGGTACTTGGGGCAGAGCGTGGGGAATTTTTACATCCATCATGGGTGAGCGCAGGCCCGAGTTGCTGACCGAGTTACCCATTTATCAGTCACGTATTATGGAGTATTTTGTGGCATATGGGGGCAATCAGTGGTTCTGCTATGACAATCTGTTTAGAAAAGCTAAAGAACACAACCCATTGTTGTCTTGGGATTGTTATGACTCCGTGTCATGGCAAAAAATGGAGAGTACGGGAATGTTGAAAATACCATTGGTAGGGAGTAATGGGGGGGAATCTTCCCGCCAAAACTCTGCGACACCCTTTCGGACGGGTGCAGGTAGCGAGTACCACTCGAAGCCGAGTGGCAGCACAGGTAAAAGGGGGATCTGTTGGAATTTTAACAGAGGGAAATGTACAAGGCCCCAGGGGTCATGCAAATTCAGACATGAGTGTGGGGGGTGTGGGCAGTCATCCCATCCTGAGTCCATGTGTAGAGCCAAAACGGGTGATAGCGGGGGTAAGGGAGGCGCCAAACAGGTCTAATACAGTCCGATGGGCGCCTTTACCTACCCCGGTTGATACCATGGCAATGATTCCTTGGCTCAGCGAATACCCGGATCATGCTTCCGCTGGGGTGTTACGAAACGGATTTTCATTTGGTTTCCGCATCCCGGCGGGGGATTTTCGGGGGGTACCAAACTGTAAGAACCAACTGTCGGTCTTGCAGCATACGGCGGTGGTGCAGGGAAAGTTTGGGAAAGAGGTGACTCGAGGTCGTGTCGCCGGTCCCTTCGATTTGCCACCAGTTGCTAACTATGTTTGTTCCCCTCTAGGGGTGGTCCCCAAGAAGGACCCGGGTGAGTTTCGGCTGATACATAACTTATCAGCCCCACGTGGTCTTTCCGTGAATGATGCGATAGACCCGGAAGTGTGTTCGGTGCGGTACGCATCTTTCGATGAGGCCGTTGCCATGTTAAATCGCCTGGGGCCCGGGACGCTGATGGCGAAATCGGATATCGAGTCAGCGTTCCGGTTGCTCCCGGTACATCCAGACGATCAGCGTCTCCTGGGTTTTCAATTTCAGGGTCGCTATTACATGGATAGATGTATGCCAATGGGATGCTCGATTTCATGTGCCTATTTCGAGAAATTCAGTTGTTTTCTGCAGTGGGTATTCACAAAGAAGACAGGTTTTCAACATGTTATGCACTATCTCGATGACTTTCTCTTTTTGGGGGCAGCCGGGGATCCTGAGTGTGGACAGGCTTTGCATGAATTTTGTGTTTTAATGAATCAATTTGGTGTGCCATTGGCGCCAGGTAAGACTGTGGGTCCCTCGACCTTGATCGAGTTTCTGGGGATCGAGCTCGACTCAGTGGAAGGTTGTTTTCGATTACCCATGGAAAAAGTGTTAAAATTCAGGTCATCCCTTGTGACATGTATTCGTTCAATGAAAGTAAACCTGCATCAATTGCAACAGGTGGTGGGTCAATTGAATTTTGCCTTAAGAGTGATACCAATGGCGCGCCCCTTTTCCCGCTCGATTGCGCAATCCATGGTCGGCTTGAAGGAAGGACATCACCGCACTAGACTCTCGGCAGAGGTTCGCCAGGACATGCGCATTTGGATCGCATTTCTGGCAGATTTCAATGGTCGAGTTGTCTGGAACAAACCAGCGGTGTCTTCCGAGGAGTTGGGGCTTTGGACGGATTCGGCGGGGAGTATAGGTTTTGGCGCCATATTGGGTACACAATGGTCGGCACAGAAATGGCCGTCATGGTGGCATGAGTGCGGGTTGACGAGTAACATTGCTTTTCTCGAATTGTTCCCTATTCTGGTGGCGTTGAAAACATGGCCGGAAGGGTTTAGGGATCACTCTGTGGTATTCTGGTCTGATAACATGACCGTGGTCGAGTGTATCAACAGTCAGGCAGCACGATGCAAATTGATTCTGAGACTGCTCAAGGAAATTGTGTTGTTATGCATGCAACTGAATGTACTGTTTAGGGCGCGACACGTGCCGGGGGTGATGAACCAAGCGGCTGATGCGCTTTCTCGTTTCCGTATGCAGGCTTTCTGGGGTTTTCTGCCCACAGCGGACCCGGTGGCGGCACCCTTTCCCGAAGCTCTCTGGTCTCTCGGTGCCCCGAACTACAAAACCTCGTGGGAGAGAGTTTAGCACCCAGGACGAGGAAGGCATATGAAGGGGCGTTCCGTTCCTATTGGGCCTTTTTGGGTGCTGCCGGGGGGGGAGCTTTGGGGTCAGGAAGAGTTTGTGGTGAATTTCCTGCTCTCTTTACATCAGGCAGGTAAATCAGTAGCTACGGCCCAGAGGCATCGGGCCGCCATTTCCTTTATGGCAAAGGCTCATGGGATCCAGGACCCGACAGCGTCTTTCGTTGTACAGAAAGCGCTACGTGGGTGGCAACGCCTTGAGGGTCGCAGAGTGGACGATAGGCACCCGATAGGTCTGGATAGGCTGACCCTGTTGTTGTCCGTACTTCCGGCAACGTGTTCATCCCAGTACGAAGCAGTGTTGTTCCGAGCCGCATTTGCACTAGCGTTCCATGGGGCTATGCGGGTGAGCGAATTAGTGGCAAAGAACAAGCAGGATACGATGGGGGGGCTGTGCCGAGAACACATTCAGGTCAGGGGGGAGACCATGACGGTCTCGTTTGTTAGGTCCAAATCCAATCAGGAGGCAATCGGGGACTGTGTAATCATTCAGAGGGTCCCCGGGTCTTCCATGTGCCCTGTGGTGTGCGTAGAGGAATATTTAGCACAGAGGGTAGCAGCATGGGGGGGACCTTGTTGAGACACGCTGACGCCACCCCACTGACGAGGTTTCAGTTCCGGAGGGTGCTTGCAATGTCTACTTCTGCCGCGGGCTTGAACCCCGGCGAGTTCGGGACCCATTCCTTTCGGATAGGGGCTGCTACTGAGGCTACAGCCAGGGGTCTGAGTGTGGAACAAGTGAAGCGTGTGGGGCGTTGGTCCTCTAACTGTTACAAAAGGTATGTGCGGTTGCACATGTTGTGACACTGTAATGTATACTCACGCTTCTTGTCTCTGTTTGATTTTCAGTTACGCAAGCTTACGAAGCGGGGCGGACTGTGCGGTCGACCCGACTCCTGGGGGACAGCGGTCAGAAATCACCGTCTGCGAATAAGGAGGTGTGGGTCGTGGGCCACTCATACGTGAGGCGTGCCGCGGACGTATTCAAAGCAGGTGATATGAGTCACGTGGCTGGGGAATACGGGTACAGGGTGTCCTTCTACGGAAAGGGCGGGCTCTGTATTGACCAGTTTCAATTCTTTTTTGAGGGTTTGTTAGAGCGGACGAGGTCACCGCCGTCTATAATCATAGTCCATCTTGGGGGTAACGATCTCGTGGCCACTGGTAGACGACTTCTTCTTGAGGCGATGCTTTCCACGGTAAGTTGGTTGGCAAGAAGAGTTCCAGGGTGCACAATTGCATGGTCCCATATGATCCCACGGAAAGTGTGGCGGGGGCTATTTCAGTTACTGCTTTGAATCATTCAGTAAGGAAGATAAATAACAAAGTGAGTAGATTGTTTCGTTCAAATACACTGCATTCTGTTTCGCATGGTTGTATCAAAGGGGACAGTATGTATTTGGGGGACGGTGTTCATTTGTCCCGGGTGGGGAACGAGTTACTCATAGGAGACTTCTTAGCCTGGTTAAAGGGTTTGCAGCATGACCTTTAGGTAGGAGTGTTTTGTGGGGGGTCCGGATAGCCGGTCAACTATCCGGCCTGTGGCGGTAAGGTCATGATCGGTGAGCAGTAATTCGAAGATCCCTATGAGGGGGCGTCACCCATTACGGATGGGAGCGCGCGGGGGAGGTGGCCAATTGGCCCCTCAACGGGGAGGCGGTCCTGTCTAAGGAGAGGCCGCCGGAAGGAAAGGAAAGGTGGTCAAGGCCCCTTCCTGGATAGGAGGGGCTACGGCCCCTCCTGGGGAATTTCCCGGGGCCAGGACATCTGCGACGGCAGATGGGTAAGTTGTGTGGGGTGCGGGAGGGGGTTTACGCTACCTTTTAGACACCTCACACGAGTCCTCGAACGACCGTTAAATGGCGTCGAGTTTATTGGGGCCCCCGTCAAGTACAAAGGGAAATGGTAGATGCACTTGAGGTACGCCTCTGTGCGGTTGCTCCTCTCACAAGTGAGGGGGGTATGTCTGGTTTAGGGATCTGACACCGGTTACGACCTTGCCGTTGGCCCTTAACGTTAGGATGTACAATTTCAAGTCAAATGTTTTGTAGGATGTTAGTTCGGCTAGGAGAACCTCTGTATTAGAGATCTGTTAAGGTTAGCCAAACATCGTAATGTGGAAATGAAATTGTACATAATATGAAACTGTTATTTTAATGTTTTATTTTTGTTTCATATTTTAAGAAATACGGCCGGGAAGGGTGACTCCCTTCCCGCCTTCCAAAAGTTCAAGAACTGTTTCCGGTTTCCCAATTCTTGGGGATTGTGTTGAGAGGGGGTGGCGGGTATCTCAGCCATATGGAAAGGGGCGACCATTCGGTCCCCCCGAACGTATGGTGGAGTACCACGATCCCCCCGGGAAGCCATCTTGGGCGGGAAGCGTGTCTCGGCTGGTATGCCCGAAGCGGCGTAGCCGGGGCGCGCCTTTTTCCCGCCCTAGAGTGGGCTGGCCTAGACACCGACGCGGCCGGCCACGCCCTCGGAGGCAGGCGGGGGCGGGTTTACGCCCACCCTGAAGACGGATAAAAGGAGCGGAAGCCTAGAAAGCATCCTCTTGTTCCTGTGCTCTGAAGCTGCACCTCCCCGCTGCACGTGAGCTTGAGACGGAACGAAGAGCCAATTTTGACCCACCCACCAGCCCCTGAGGACAGCTAGTTGTTTTTGAATAAAGTTTTGATCTGGTAACTCTGTTTCTTGCAGGTTGTGATGATCGAGGTGAAATTTTTGAATATGCAATAAAGAATGGTTATTTTCAGTATGTTTTGCAAATAAAGTAATTTTGCACTAATGTTGATCAGTATTCATGCTTGTAATAAGTCATGTTCGTTGTTATTCTTAGTAAGTTAGGTAGAATTGTCGTATTTATTTTGGTCGGGCGGTAAGGTCATGATCGGTGAGCAGTAATTCGAAGATCCCTATGAGGGGGCGTCACCCATTACGGATGGGAGCGCGCGGGGGAGGTGGCCAATTGGCCCCTCAACGGGGAGGCGGTCCTGTCTAAGGAGAGGCCGCCGGAAGGAAAGGAAAGGTGGTCAAGGCCCCTTCCTGGATAGGAGGGGCTACGGCCCCTCCTGGGGAATTTCCCGGGGCCAGGACATCTGCGACGGCAGATGGGTAAGTTGTGTGGGGTGCGGGAGGGGGTTTACGCTACCTTTTAGACACCTCACACGAGTCCTCGAACGACCGTTAAATGGCGTCGAGTTTATTGGGGCCCCCGTCAAGTACAAAGGGAAATTGGTAGATGCACTTGAGGTACGCCTCTGTGCGGTCGCTCCTCTCACAAGTGAGGGGGGTATGTCTGGTTTAGGGATCTGACACCGGTTACGACCTTGCCGTTGGCCCTTAACGTTAGGATGTACAATTTCAAGTCAAATGTTTTGTAGGATGTTAGTTCGGCTAGGAGAACCTCTGTATTAGAGATCTGTTAAGGTTAGCCAAACATCGTAATGTGGAAATGAAATTGTACATAATATGAAACTGTTATTTTAATGTTTTAATTTTGTTTCATATTTTAATAAATACGGCCGGGAAGGGTGACTCCCTTCCCGCCTTCCAAAAGTTCAAGAACTGTTTCCGGTTTCCCAATTCTTGGGGATTGTGTTGAGAGGGGGTGGCGGGTATCTCAGCCATAGTACGTTTTTGCACTTTTTCCTTTTCATATACA
The DNA here is from genome assembly GCF_964263255.1 of Lissotriton vulgaris. Classification (NCBI taxonomy): domain Eukaryota; kingdom Metazoa; phylum Chordata; class Amphibia; order Caudata; family Salamandridae; genus Lissotriton; species Lissotriton vulgaris. Next base: position 108,844,722 of record NC_141694.1, read on the forward strand.
CATCTCAAAAAATGTTTTTCACTTTTAATAAAAATACATATATATGTCTCCACAGATCTACCTTAGACTTGGCAACTGGAGCTACTTTTATTACTTCTCAAAAAGGGAAAATAATGCTGAGCTACATGGGTTACACCTACACCCAAGAAAGAATGAAAGGGAATAAGACCCATTGGAAATGTAGTAAATATTACTCAAGTGCATGCTATGGTAGAGCAACTACTGTTGATAACAATGTTGTAAATGTACGTGAGCATAACCACCCACCCAATGTAACAGAAGTCGAAGTAAGAGAAGCACTAGAGAGATGCTAGTACAGGCTCACAAGAAACTAGCACTAGTATTTTGAAAAATGTTTTAAGCAAACTGCCAGAAAATGTAACAGGACAGTTACCTTCAATCCCCAACTTAAAAAGATTAATAGCTAAAACAAAACGAGCTTCTGATCCAACTCCACCAGCACCTGAAACTTTTCAAGACATAAAAATATATCCTGAATATACTATTACACACAATGAAGATACATTCTTAATGTATGATAACCACAGTCATGACAAAATAATTTTACTTTTTGCAACAAATAGCAATTTGCAAAAACTAAAATCATGTGAAACCTGGATGGTGGACGGAACTTTTAAAGTATGTCCCAAACCTTTCTATCAACTTTACACCATCCATGGTGAATACCAAGAAACAAATATCCCTTTAATTTATACACTGCTGCCAAATAAAACAAATACTACCTACGTTGAAATTTTAACAACTATCAAAGAATTTGAAATAGCCATGATTCAAGCTATCCTTAAAATATATCCCCACACCTCAATACAAGGGTGTTATTATCACTACAACCAAAGTATATGGAGGTACTTACAAAAATCTACTTTAAGCATTGAATATTCAACAAACAGTAACCTTGCTTATCAGATTAAAAAGTTAATTGCATTGGCATATGTGCCAACAACAGAAGTTGCTAACTACTACAATTTACTACTTGACAGCCCTTTCTACCACATCAATGAGAAAAAATTAACTCCCTTCTTAGACTATTTTGAAGATACCTGGGTGGGAAGATTACATCGTTCTGGCCACCGCAGACAACCTAAATTTCTAATTCCCTGGTGAAATGTGTATGCTAGTACTATAGCACAGAAAGCCAAAACTAACAACGCAGTCGAAGGATGGCATAATGCCTTCCAAGCCACATTAGGAAGAACACAACCCACACTTCATAAACTAATCCAAAGCATCAAAAAAGAACAAAGCTACCAAGAACTCAGAATAGAGCAATCTCTATCTAAAATTGGCCCTAAACTAAGTAAACAAACATTAAATATGTACGAATACCTACAGCAAAAAACCAGAATGTACCCAAGTATCGAAGGTCTTGAATACTTAGACCTAATAGCAAAATCCAAGCAATACATAAAAACGTTGCAAATAATAACTAAAGCAAACCTTTTTTTTCAATGTAGTTAAATTATGTCATGTAAAAATAAATGTAATCTATTATTACAAGACATAATACAACGACATTAAACAAAATTGTACAATATAGCACAACCCACCCCAAAATAAAAAATAATAATAACTTACAGTTCTGCAGCTGTAGAATATATTCCAAGAAGATTGTTTCCACACGATTAGAACCAAAATCAATCCACATAGTTTTAAAAAATCCCCACAAAATGCAAAAATACAACTGTTTTATAAGGGTCCCACGTTGTAATCCTCTGGAGAACAGAACCATTCAAAACCCGAAAATTAATCACGACAAAAAAGCTCCAAAATCCCGAAAAATCAGGAAATGTAATTAAACATTTACCTGTATTTAAAAAAAAACGAGATAAAATCCATCTGCTCACCAAAACGAACACCTGTAAAGAAATACAAACAAAACCCACCCACAATAAATACGAAAGACACAAAGCCTAAACATAACATATAAAACATAGGAAAACACCTGAACTAATTCATTAATACAATACATAAACCTTATTTTCATAAGAAATACCTAACAAAGTACGTTATCAATAACGACCTTAAATAACACGTACTTATCACATAAACTGTAAATCACAACACATATCGACAGGTACACACTACAACTAGCTCTATAATACCTTAAAATGTAGTTTAAATTAATGTAAAATAAACTTACCTTCACCAACACGAAGCAGCTCCCAACCGCGAGGTTCCGTTTTCTGAAATGACCCAAACAACGATGTCGATAGACTAAAAAGTGAAGTTCCAAAAACAAAATGGCAGCAGAATAAAAACAAAAATAGGACTAAATACCGATTAAAAAACAAAAATTGTGATAAATAGCATTTTTTTCCATGTTTACTAATAATTGTCTTATTATTCTGAAGAAACATATGATTAATGTAAAATATACAATAATATTTTTAATATAATTATGTATTAATTAATTATTGTATATTAAAAATATGTTTTTGATTGTTAAATATTTTTTTGTAATGTATAAAAAGAAGCACTATTTTATGTACATATATTTTTGAAAAATACAATTACATTTTAATAAATAAATTTAAAATGTAATATACTAATTAATGTAATATAAAAATGTATATATGACAAAAATTGAAATGTAAATTGTAAACAAATAATTGAAATATATGTATTAAAATTATATACATGTTTGCATCAACAAATGAAAGTATGAATAAAAAATTAGTGTACAAAACTATATTACTATTGTACTTAATAAATGTTGAAACTTGTAATATGTATGTAAAAATGTTGAAAATATTCATATTTGTTAATTTTTAAAAATAATATTACAACATTACATATAATATTATTATTATAAATTTAAAATAAATTTTATTTTATAAATATATTTTTAAATTTAAATAAAATCATTTAAAATAAAATACATATAAAACATAACTCATTGAAAATACTTAACAGTAATCAACAATAAATCACTATATTAACTCCAATCCAACGTAAGTCAGGGAAAGTGCTGGACAGTAAACCATAATAATTTACTATTCTAACTCCAAATATAACATTAGTCAGGGAAAGTGCTGGACAGTAAACCATAATAATTTACTATTCTAACTCCAATCCAACATAAGTCAGGGAAAGTGCTGGACAGTAAACCATAATAGTTTACTATTCTAACTCCAATCCAACATAAATCAGGGAAAGTGCTGGAGAGTAAACCATAATAATTTACTATTCTAACTCCAATCCAATATAAGTCAGAGAAAGTGCTGGACAGTAAACCATAATAATTTACTATTCTAACTCCAATCCAACATAAGTCAGGGAAAGTGCTGGACAGTAAACCATAAAAATTTACTATTCTAACTCCAATCCAACATAAGTCGGGGAAAGTGCTGGACAGTAAACCATAATAATTTACTATTCTAACTCCAATCCAACATAAGTCAGGGAAAGTGCTGGACAGTAAACCATAATAATTTACTATTCTAACTCCAATCCAACATAAGTCAGGGAAAGTGCTGGACAGTAAACCATAATAATTTACTATTCTAACTCCAATCCAACATAAGTCAGGGAAAGTGCTGGACAGTAAACCATAATAATTTACTATTCTAACTCCAAATATAACATTACTCAGGGAAAGTGCTGGACAGTAAACAATAATAATTTACTATTGTAACTCCAATCCAACATAAGTCAGGGAAAGTGCTGGACAGTAAACCATAATAATTTACTATTCTAACTCCAAATATAACATTACTCAGGGAAAGTGCTGGATAGTAAACCATAATAATTTACTATTCTAACTCAAATCCAACATAAGTCAGGGAAAGTGCTGGACAGTAAACCATAATCATTTTCTATTCTAACTCCAATCCAACATAAGTCAGGGAAAGTGCTGGACAGTAAACCATAATAATTTACTATTCTAACTCCAATCCAACATATTTCAGGGAAAGTGCCGGACAGTAAACCATAATAATTTTCTATTCTAACTCCAAATATAACATTACTCAGGGAAAGTGCTGGACAGTAAACAATAATAATTTACTATTCCAACTCCAATCCAACGTAAGTCAGGGAAAGTGCTGGACAGTAAACCATAATAATTTACTATTCTAACTCCAAATATAACAATACTCAGGGAAAGTGCTGGATAGTAAACCATAATAATTTACTATTCTAACTCCAATCCAACATAAGTCAGGGAAAGTGCTGGACAGCAAACCATCATAATTTACTATTATAACTCCAATCCAACATAAGTCAGGGAAAGTGCTGGACAGTAAACCATAATAATTTACTATACTAACTCCAATCCAACATAAGTCAGGGAAAGTGCTGGACAGTAAACCATAATAATTTACTATTCTAACTCCAATCCTACATAAGTCAGGGAAAGTGCTGGACAGTAAACCATAATAGTTTACTATTCTAACTCCAAATATAACATTACTCAGGGAAAGTGCTGGATAGTAAACCATAATAATTTACTATTCTAACTCCAATCCAACATAAGTCAGGGAAAGTGCTGGATAGTAAACCATAATAATTTACTATTCTAACTCCAAATATAACATTACTCAGGGAAAGTGCTGCATAGTAAACCATAATAATTTACTATTCTAACTCCAATCCAACATAAGTCAGGGAAAGTGCTGGACAGTAAACCATAATAATTTACTATTCTAACTCCAATCCAACATAAGTCAGGGAAAATGCTGGACAGTAAAAAACAACATTTATGGTATGCTAATTAAAAACAACTCTTATCTATGATATTACAAAATGAACTATTACATTACAATTAAACAATATTCTATTTTTATAATAACAATAACTAATAATTTTACCACAATTTAATTATTACATTTCGAATTTTTTTTTTTTACATAAATTTACAATAATTATTCTTTTTCATACAAATTTTAGATTTTTTTTTTAAACTTATTAGCATATATTATAACAAAAACAGACAATTAAAATATTACACAATTACCTTATTCAAATATTATTAAATAAAAAAAATCACATTTAAAATTCAAATTTAAAATTTTAAAGATTGAAATTTCGAATTTCGTGTTTTTTATTAACATGTAATATTTTAAAAACAATATATTACATTATTCACACACTTAATCACAAAATTATTACATAATACATAAAATTTAAATCCAAGAAAACAAGAATTTTGTTTTCTAATTTTTAAATATTTACATTTAAATTTACATTTAGTATCACTTATTCTAATATACTACCCACCCTTATCCCCTATATCAACAACAACCCGCTACTAAAACTTTTTTAAATTTAATAAAATGTATTTATTTTTATTTTTATTTTTTTTTAATTTTGCAATTCTAAATTTAAAAAAAATGTATTTCTATATTTTTACTATTCTATACAAATTATTTACACTACTTTTATAAATTACTACCACCCTTATCCCCTATAATACCAATAACCCGCTCCTATAATATTTACTATTATTATATTTTTTTACACATTTTATTCCATATAATAATAATAATAATAGACATTTTTTAATTATTATTTAAACATAAAACATACTTTTCGACACTTATATAACAGATTCAATTATTTTGTCGATATTATATACAACGATATTTTTCTTACCGATATTCTATACAACGATATTTTATTTTGACGATATTTTTGTCATTCTAAAAAATCGATATTTACAACAACGATATTTACTACAACGATATTTTTGAAAGTCGATATTCTTACCTCGATATTTATGCTAGTCGATATTATCCCGTCGATATTCCTGCTTTATACTGTACATAATAACATCACCAAAGAACCCCGAAGGAATGGTAGTTTTTTGAAAACTCCATGATTTCTAGGACAAATTAATATTCAAGGAAGGGGATATCCCTGACTGCTGAAGCCGAGTTTTCCAAGAAATGTAGTAGCTTTTTGGAACTAGTGGAAGTAGCCATGCCTGTATTTGGACTGGAGGGGTTATGTCTAAATATAGGTATGATTTCTATGTCTATATCAGGGCAATGTGAATTATACTTATATAAGGGCCTGATTCAGTAAATTACGCTTGGGTTCTAAAATGCTACACAACACCCACTCCACTTTTTTATGTTCGATATTAATAAATTCCAAGCATTTATAAACATATCTAAAGCATAATGTGTAAAAAATCCCTCCCGAAATACATAAAATACATTCAAAATGGTTGTACATGAAAGATAAGCATTTGTGCTGTACGCATTTGAAAAAGGCAATATTTTCATTCAAAGCATGTAGTGTGACATTAAAATATGCTTATCAGAATGAGTCATGAAATAACATTAATAAAATGGCTCTCAAATACAGAAGAAAGGTCAAGACCATTCCATGACAAAATATATACATATACTGTTCAGATTGTGGACAAGGTGAAATATTGTCTCTTGGAGGTGTTTGAAAGAATTCTTGTTCTCTAAGAATAGTTCTACTTTAAGCAGATTACTTTGTTCCCCAAAAAAAAGTTACATTTTCGAAAAAGTCAAATCACAGAAAAATAGAGTTCTAGAGTTGGAAGTTTTGTTATGAAAAAGTGAAGGTCGAATACAGAGTCTCATGGAACGCTGTGTGGTAACAGCAAAAGTTATTCTCGGAGTTTGGAGAAAACATTAAATCTAAGCTTGCAAAGAAATTGTCTGCCACAGTAGGTGAAATTTGGACCACGTCATTAAGTAAACCAATAGCACAAAAATGAGAAGCATCGCCCTCAGCGTTAGTCGCATTAGCAATTAGCAATATTTGCAGGAGATGGAGATGGTACCTGTGTACAGAAGGAACAAAAATAGTATTCCTGCTAAGAGTCCTAAAATGAGAGGCAGGCCGCCAAACACAGAGTGCACAAAGATTGGAAAAATGCTGAGGACTGCTTCAAATGGTGCTAACAGTCCCGAAAAAAACTGTCTTAAATATGTGTACAATACCACTGGTATCAGACATGTTTAAGATATGACCTAACATTTCTACGAAATGTATTGGGCAGTTTGCGGATAAAAGGGCATGTATTTCTGCAAAGGACCTTGCAACTTGTAGTTCATACGTCTCTTTGGACAAGGTCAGTGGCACAGTTTTTTGTAAAATAATGGCTTTCATTCTGCTTAAAGTATCAATTCGAATAGAAGAGATGTTCAGTGAAGGCCATTATGGCTGAGATACCCGCCACCCCCTCTCAACACACTCCCCAAGGATGGGAAACCGGAAACAGTTCTGAACTTTTGGAAGACGGGAGGGAGTGACCCTCCCGGCCGTATTTATTAAAATATGAAACAAAATTAAAACATTAAATTAACAGTTTCATATTATGTACAATTTCATTACCACATTGCGATGTTTGGCTAACCTTAACATATTCTCTAATACAAAGTTTCTCCTAGCCGAACTAACATCCTACAAAACATTAACTTGAAATTTTGAAATTGTACATCCTAACGTTTAAGGGCCAACGGCAAGGTCGTAACCGGTGTCAAGATCCCTAAACCAGAAATATCCCCCTCACTTGTGAGGGGCGACCGCACAGAGGTGTACCTCAAGTGCAACTACCAATTTCCCTTGACTTGACGGGGGCCCCAATAAACTCGACGCCACTTAAAGGTCGTCCGAGGACTCGTGTGAGGTATCTAGAAGGTAGCGTAGACCCCCTCCCAAACCCCACACAACTTACCACATCTGCCGTCGCAGATATCCTGGCCCCGGGAAATTCCCCAGGAGGGGGCTGTAACCCCTCCTACCCAGGAAGGGGCCTTGACCGCCTTTCCTTTCCTTTCGGCGGCCCATCCTTAGAAGGGACCGCCTACCCGTTGAGGGGCCAATGGCCACCTCCCTCGAGCGCTCCCATCCGTAATGGGTGACGCCCACTCATAGGGATCTTCCAATTAGTGCTCACCGATCATGACCTTACCGCCCGACAAAATAAATACGACAATTCTAACTAAATTACTAATATGACTAAATTACTAAAAACAGTAACAAACAGCTTATCAACAAGCAAGATTACGGATCAACACTAGTGCAGGATTACTTTATTTGAGAACATACTACGAATTGACCATTCTTTATTGCATAATCAACTTATCACGATAATCATCACAACCTGCAAGAATTAGCGTTACCACATCAAACTTTATTCAAAAACCACTCGCTGTCCTCAGGGGCTGGTGGGCGGGTCAAAATTGGCTCTTCGTTCCGTCTCGAGCTCACGTGCAGCGAGGGGGTGCAGCTTCAGAGCACAGGAACAAGAGGATGCGTTCTTGGCTTGTTGCTCCTTTTATCCGTCTTCAGGGCGGGCGTAAACCCGCCCCCGCCTGCCCCTAGGGCGTGGCCGGCCGCGTCAGTGTCTAGGCCAGCCCACTCTAGGGCGGGAAAAAGCGCGCCCCGGCTACGCCGCTTCGGGCATACCAGCCGAGGCTCGCCTCCCGCCCAAAATTGGCTTCCCGGGGGGCTCGTGGTACTCCGCCATACGTTCGGGGGGACCGAATGGTCGCCCCTTTCCATATGGCTGAGATACCCGCCACCCCCTCTCAACACACTCCCCAAGGATGGGAAACCGGAAACAGTTCTGAACTTTTGGAAGACGGGAGGGAGTGACCCTCCCGGCCGTATTTATTAAAATATGAAACAAAATTAAAACATTAAATTAACAGTTTCATATTATGTACAATTTCATTACCACATTGCGATGTTTGGCTAACCTTAACATATTCTCTAATACAAAGGTTCTCCTAGCCGAACTAACATCCTACAAAACATTAACTTGAAATTTTGAAATTGTACATCCTAACGTTTAAGGGCCAACGGCAAGGTCGTAACCGGTGTCAAGATCCCTAAACCAGAAATATCCCCCTCACTTGTGAGGGGCGACCGCACAGAGGTGTACCTCAAGTGCAACTACCAATTTCCCTTGACTTGACGGGGGCCCCAATAAACTCGACGCCACTTAACCTCTTCGCCGCTAATGACAAGGGTAACTCGTCATGGACTTTCCATTGATTTCAATGGAAAAACAATGAAGAGTAAAATATTGCCTTAGCAGCCAAGTGGTTAAAGGTCGTCCGAGGACTCGTGTGAGGTATCTAGAAGGTAGCGTAGACCCCCTCCCAAACCCCACACAACTTACCACATCTGCCGTCGCAGATATCCTGGCCCCGGGAAATTCCCCAGGAGGGGGCTGTAACCCCTCCTACCCAGGAAGGGGCCTTGACCGCCTTTCCTTTCCTTTCGGCGGCCCATCCTTGGAAGGGACCGCCTACCCGTTGAGGGGCCAATGGCCACCTCCCTCGAGCGCTCCCATCCGTAATGGGTGACGCCCACTCATAGGGATCTTCCAATTAGTGCTCACCGATCATGACCTTACCGCCACAGGCCGGATAGTTGACCGGCTATCCGGACCCCCCACACACTCCTACCTAAAGGTCATGTCTTAAAGTCCTCAGCCAAGCTATCAGGTCTCCTATGAGTAATTCGTTCCCCACCCGGGACAAGTGAACACCATCCCCCAAATACATACTGTCCCCTTTAATACAACCATGCGAAATAGAATGCAGTGTACTTGAACGGAACAATCTACTCACTTTATTATTAATCTTCCTTACTGAATGATTCAGAGCAGAAACTGAAAGAGCCCCCCGCCACGCTTTTCGTGGGATCATATGGGACCATGCAATCGTGCACCCTGGAACTCTTCTTGCTAACCAACTTACAGTGGAAAGCATCGCCTCAAGAAGAAGTCGTCTACCAGCGGTCACCAAATCATTGCCCCCAAGATGTACTATGATTATAGCCGGCGGTGACCTCGTCCGCCCTAACAAACCCTCGAAAAATGATTGAAACTGGTCAATACAGAGCCCGCCCTTTCCGTAGAAGGACACACTGTACCCGTATTCCCCAGCCACGTGAATCATGTCACCTGCTTTGAATACGTCCGCGGCACGCCTCACGTATGAGTGGCCCACGACCCACACCTCCTTTTTCACAGCCGGTGATGTTTGACCGCTGGCCCGGTGTTGGGTCGACTGCATAGTCCGCCCCGCCTCGTAGGCTTGCGCAACTGTAAACCAAACAAAAACAAGAAGCGTGAGTACATCATTACAGCTTCACAACATGTGCAACCGCACATACCTTTTATAACAGTTGGAGGACCAACGCCCCACACGTTTAACTTGTTCGATATTCAGACCCCTGGCTGTAGCCTCTGTAGCAGCCCCTATCCGAAAGGAATGGGTCCCAAACTCGCCGGGGTTCAAGCCCGCAGCGGAAATCGACATCGCAAGCACCCGCTGAAACTGAAACCTCGTCAGTGGGGTGGCGTCAGCGTGTCTCAACAAGGTCCCCCCCCATGATGCCACCCTTTGCGCTAAATATTCCTCTACGCAACTTACCGGGCACATGGAGGACCCGGGAATCCTTTGTATGATTATGCAGTCCCCCATCGCACCCTGATCGGTCTTGGACCTGACAAACGAGACAGTCATTGTCTCCCCTCTGACCTGAACGTGCTCTCGGCACAGTCCCCCCATTACATCCCGCTTGTTCCTCGCCACTAGCTCGCTTACCCGCATAGCCCCATGGAATGCCAGCGCAAAAGCGGCTCGGAACAACACTGTTTCATACTGGGATGAACACGTTGAAGGGAGTACCGATAATAACAGGGCCAGCCTATCCAGACCTATCGGGCGCCTTTCATCTACTCTGCGACCCTCAAGGCGTTGCCACCCACGTAGCGCTTTTTGTACAACGAAAGACGCTGTTGGGTCCTGGATCCCATAAGCCCTTGCCGCAAAGGAAATGGCTGCCCGATGCCTCTGGGCCGTAGCCACTGATTTGCCTGCCTGATGTAAAGACAGCAGGAATTTTACTACCCACTCCTCCTGGCCCCAAAGCTCCCCTCTAGCAGTCCCCAAAAAGGACAAATAGGAACGGAACGCCCCTTCATATGCCTTCCTCGTCCTGGGTGCTAAACTCTCTCCCACGAGGTTTCGTAGTTCGGGGCACCGAGAGACCAGAGAGCTTCGGGAAAGGGTGCCGCCACCGGGTCCGCTGTGGGCAGAAAACCCCAGAAGGCCTGCATACGGAAACGAGAAAGCGCATCAGCCGCTTGGTTCATCACCCCCGGCACATGTCTTGCCTTAAATAGCACATTCAATTGCATACACAACAAAACAATTTCTTTGAGCAGTCTCAGAATCCATTTGCATCGTGCCGCCTGGCTATTGATACACTCAACCACGGTCATGTTATCAGACCAGAACACCACAGAGTGATCTCTGAACCCCTCGGGCCAAGTTTTCAGGGCCACCAGAATGGGGAACAGTTCAAGAAAAGCAATGTTACTCGTCAGCCCACTCTCATGCCACCATGACGGCCATTTTTGAGCCGACCATTGTGTGCCAAATATGGCACCAAAACCAATGCTCCCTGCCGAATCCGTCCACAGCCCCAGCTCCTCGGAGGACACCGCCGGTTTGTTCCAGACAACTCGACCATTGAAATCCGCCAGAAATGCCAACCAAATGCGCATGTCCTGGCGAACCTCTGCCGAGAGCCTCGTGCGATGATGACCCTCCTTCAGGCCGACCATGGCCTGAGCGATCGAGCGGGAAAAGGGGCGGGCCATTGGTATTACTCTCAGGGCAAAATTCAACTGTCCCACCAATTGTTGTAATTGATATAGCTTAACCTTGGACTCACTAATACACGTTTCCAGGGATGCCCTGAACCTTAGCACTTTGTCTCCCGGTAAACGAAAACAACCTTCCTCTGAGTCGAGCTCGATCCCTAGAAACTCGAGGCAAGTCGATGGACCCACAGTCTTACCTGGTGCCAATGGCACACCAAAATGATTCATCAAGACACAAAATTCATTCAAAGCCTGACCCCATTCCGGATCCCCGGCTGCCCCCAGAAACAAAAAGTCATCGAGATAATGCATAACCTGTTGAAACCCCGTCTTCCTTGTGAAGACCCATTGCAGGAAACAACTGAATTTCTCAAAATAGGCACAAGATATAGAGCATCCCATTGGCATACATCTATCCATGTAATAGTGACCCTGAAACATGAAACCAAGAAGACGCTGATCGTCTGGATGTACCGGGAGCAACCGGAACGCTGACTCGATATCAGATTTTGCCATCAGCGCACCGGGCCCTAGGCGATTCAATATGGCTACGGCCTCATCGAAAGATGCGTACCGCACCGAACACACTTCCGGGTCTATCGCATCGTTTACGGAAAGACCACGTGGGGCTGACAAATTATGTATCAGCCGAAACTCACCCGGGTCCTTCTTGGGCACCACCCCTAAGGGGGAACAAACAAAGTTAGCAGCCGGTGGCACCTTAAATGGACCGGCGACTCGACCTCGAGCCACCTCCTTCCCAATCTTCTCCTGTACCACGGTCGCATGTTGCAAGACTGATATTTGGTTTTTACATTTCGCTACACCCTGAAACTCCCCCACTGGGATGCGGAAACCATATGAAAACCCGTTCCGCAACATCCCAGCGGAAGCGTGATCCGGGTATTCGCTGAGCCAAGGAATCATTGCCATGGTATCAATCGGAGTAGGTAAAGGCGCCCCTCGGACTATTTCAGACCTGTTTGGCGCCTCCTCTACCCCCGTTATCACCCGTTTTGGCTCTGCACATGGACTCAGGATGGGATGATTGCCCACACCCACCACATTCGTGCCTAAATTTGCATGACCCCTGGGGCCTCGTACATTTACCCTTGTTAAAGTTCCAACAAATCCCCCTTTTACCTGTGGTGCCGTTCGACCTCGAGTGGTAGTCGTTACTCGTACGTGATCGAAAAGGCGTCCCAGCATATTGGCGGGAGGATTCGCCCACACTACTCCCTACCAATGGCAAATTCAACATACCAGTATCCTCCATTTTTGACCATGACACAGAATCGTAACAATCCCAAGTTAAGTTTTTATCATGTTCTTTCGCTTTTCTGAAGATATTATCGTAACAGAACCACTGATTTCCCCCATATGATACAGAATACCCCATGATCTGTGACTGATAAATCGGCAATTCGGACAGTAACTCGGGCCTACGTTCACCCAGGATGGATGTAAAAATCCCCCACGCTTTGCCCCAATTGCCAATGTTTTCGTTTACCTTAAAGGCGGCCATCTTTGCGCGCCAAACACTCGGATGCATGAGTTCCTTTTGGCTCTTAACATGCTCCATCTCATAATGATCGGTAAGCAACGAGAAGATGTTTACATACTCATCTGCCCATATCTTCTCTTTAATAGCCATAGGGACATGTTGACCCAACTTTTCCCTTCGTGAAGGTGCAGACTCATCCCTCGCAATCGGCAATGGCCGCTTACCTGAACCAGGAGCTGTATCTGCGGCTGAGCCTGTCCCAGGTGGTTTTTCTACTGCCGCAGCCGGCGCGATAACTGGCGATGCTGCCTTCGCCGCCTCCCTCGTTTCGCGCAGTTGCTTCATCAATACCCGTGCGTCGTCAGCCGTGGCGCCCTCGCTATCTTTACCCAACCACGCTGCTAATTGTGCTGCCAGCTCGGGCGGCATATCCTCCCCGGACACGGGGGTGACCACTACGGGAATCGGATTCCCCTCTGCCGGCACCGGAGTTGGCCCTTCGAGTGGGGTACAGGGAACCGGGACGTCTCCCCCAGCTGCTCCCCTTCTGGGCCTCTTGCCTTTTCCTCCCGGAGTTGTTCCTGCCAAAGGACGTTTCGGTCCCCCTTCCCCGTCCTTATCCGCCATTCGCTTCTTTAGGTCGGTCACTTCTTTCATAAGAATACGCAGCATCTGGTCGGTAGTCATTCGCTTTCCAACTTTCTTAGGCATTCTCCAACAGAGTATCTGTAAGACAAACAAGAAAGATTAACACGCTCAAAATTGGCTCTTCGTTCCGTCTCGAGCTCACGTGCAGCGAGGGGGTGCAGCTTCAGAGCACAGGAACAAGAGGATGCGTTCTTGGCTTGTTGCTCCTTTTATCCGTCTTCAGGGCTTGCGTAAACCCGCCCCCTCCTGCCCCTAGGGCGTGGCCGGCCGCGTCAGTGTCTAGGCCAGCCCACTCTAGGGCGGGAAAAAGCGCGCCCCGGCTACGCCGCTTCGGGCATACCAGCCGAGGCTCGCCTCCCGCCCAAAATTGGCTTCCCGGGGGGCTCGTGGTACTCCGCCATACGTTCGGGGGGACCGAATGGTCGCCCCTTTCCAAACGGTGACTCCCCGTCTGTCTTAGCTTTAGGGAACAATACTTGCATACAACAAGTGACACTGGCTGACACAGTTACGAGATATGCTACTGCTGGCATCATTCCACAATAGCTGTGATCATTCAACGTTATATAGCTCCAGTTAGAAAGCTGCCTAAAAATTAGATCTATCACTGCTGCCGGAGAACCTTGCAGTTGGCAGGATAAGTTGGTCGAAGAACCATTACAGGCTCCATGTAAATGAATACCCTGACATAAAAATGTTCCACTTAGTGCGCTTTTACATTGTGTACCATTAAGAAATACTTCTTTTCCCCCACTCCAACATTTGTGTGTGTATGGTAATTCCCAGGTTGACTTTATGTACCCAACCTTTCATACACGGCAACTGGTATATGTTTCAAACAGTATTGAAAATTGAAAATAGTGACAGGCAGAGTGATTATCCTGTGTATTATCCATTCTGTTGCATGCTTTTCTGAAACAAATGGTAATCTTTCCAGTTTTTCAATGCTCAGCACTGTATAGTCTGCTCCTCTTTGTGCCAAAGTGATGTGTTTATCTGTAAGGTTAAATACAGAAAACAATGACGTGGTGTTGATTAGACTCCATGGCACATATCCAGAACGAAGATTTTGCAACATCCAGCCTAAAAGCATTATAGAACGTAATTGTGACTGTCCATGCAGTAGCATGAGCAATTCCTGTTCCATTATGTCTATGGCAAAGGATACTATGCTGTCCAAAGAATAAATTATGGATGACAGAGTCGTTAATCCTTTGTCAACTACAGAGAGTGCTTTCTCTAAATTAATACGATCAATTTCTCGTACTCTTTCTGCAGTCTCTGCCTGTGTCTCTTTCCAAGCTTCATTATAAATGGCATATATACCTGCATATATGAAAAATGTATGACGTTGTTTCGCAGGACCTTGTAAGAAGTCCCTTAAATCAATGCCATCTTTAAGTAAAGATAAGTGTTGTTTAACCACTGTAAGTGTAGATTTTTGTAGCCACTCAAGGCACAGTTTTCCTACACTGTATGTTGTTACTATCCCTGGATGTTGACTCTAGACATATCTTGGATCTGGCCTAGTTATTTAAATCTTTTATCTTGGCCAGGCCAAGACAGGATGTCTGTTGAACAGTGTAGTTCAAAAACATAATTTGTTCAGGGATAATGCAGGCTCGAAATAAAGCTTCTATTCCCTTCACTTGCCAGTCTTTTGAGCCCCAGACAGTTTTTGTTTCTATGGTGTCACTCCAAAAGTCGAAACATAATGAGGACAGCTGGGAATAAAAGGCTACTGAATACATTTGCTTTGTATTTGTTAACATACTTTTCATTCCTGTCTTATTAACATTTTTAAAGTAAAACATTTCTGGATTTGTGACATTAAAACCTGAGAAGTAGTGAAATTTTCATAGAATTTTTTTGAGCTACCTTTTGGTGGCATTGGACAATGTTCCCAATGATTGAAAGTATAGATATTTCTAGGGTTTGCAGATTTGTGCAAATAATGATGACCATAATGATTATAACAATACATTTGTGCATAATCTGATGAACTTTCTTAGTATTCATGTTTTGGGAATTTTGCAGACATCTCCAAGTTTGACATCATATTATTAACAGTCTCAAAGTCCCAATCATAAGAAAACGTGCTTGGTGAAACAAAGTCACTCAAGGAAACCTTAAATTGATGTAGAATTTTCAACAGCTACGCCTGACAAAAAATGCCATAATGAGTTCTGTCCCTTGCTATTCCGCCAGGTGGCTGTGATGTTTACTGATGTCAAGCCTCTTTGTTCATGATGAGATGATTTGTGTGGCTTCAGGATCAAGTTGATGTTCTTACTTCCTGTGTACATTTTACTATATCTTCCATTTATCAGCATTCCCAAAGTTACTACCATAATTAGCCAAAGTAGGAGGAAAAGTACGCCTAGCACATTCCAGAGTTCAACCCATCGTGAAACCAGATACATTTTTTCAAGTTGTTGAAAAAGTTCTGTTACTTGTTTTTTTAAAGTTCTTTTCGCTGGCGTCGTTTCAGGCTCACTGGGATCCTCGGAAAACGTATCAAAGTTAATGAAATAGCCAGAGGCAGTTCTGTCAATTGTTGGAATTGCATCAGGATTTTTTGAAATCACTGGAGCTACCGGATCTTTTGTCATATTAGTGTAGTCAGATGCTACATCATTGTAGACAGGAGTGTCTGGACGAACTGTTATTTGGGATTCAAGAGGCACAAGTTCCATAGCTTTATTGCTTAGTCCTTCTCTCAGTTTCAACCTCTTGGATAGTAGAAAGATTTTGTCTTCTGCTACATCTTTGTAGTCCACTGGGCCTACTACTTATTATCGCCACATGATTTGGTATGACCAGGTCGATGGATACGTACCTATTCTTCCAGCAAGGGGCGGCAGTAACACTGTTCTTGATCCGTGGATTGCTAGTACAGGTACTGGTTTTCTGTAAGAAGGCCCACATTTCTTCTTATCCTTGATCTTTTCTCTGACTAGATTCCCAATCTTTGGCATCCAGACAGGCCATGCTGGGATGGGTGGTTCTCCTTCAGTGGTTGTTGGCTTCTTTATTGTGTTGCTTAGACTTCTCTTTTTCTCGTTTAAGTCCTGCAAAACAGCCAAACAGTCTTTGATATCAAAGGGTTTTTGTTCCACCATTAAAGTGTGACGATCGAGGTCCTGGACAAGCATTCTAGTATCAAAAAGTATTTCATATGGAGTGATTCCACCCAGAGAATTTCTTGGCAGATTATTTAAACTACATTGGACACTTATTAGATGTTTTACCCACCCGTCACCCGAGCCTAATACCCTAGCTGTTATAGATTGCTTTATGTCCCGGTTTTTTCTTTCCACTACAGAATTTCCCTCCTGATGGGATGGACTCGAATACCGCAACGCAACGCCCAGATTGGCCATGGCCTCCTTGTAAGCTTTAGAGCTAAATGCAGGACCCTGGTCAGAATGTAGCGTGCCGACTGCGTATGTGCCAATAAAGACTCGCAAATCTTTTATAACAGTTCGGAGGTCAGCCGAGCGCTGAGGCCACATCCAAATGAATCTGTCCTAGTAGTTGTGGGACTGCATTCGTCCATAGTGACGTCTGCGTGTAGAAAGCCTACTGCTGTCTAACAATGGTGTCTGTACTGGGCTAGCTGCACTGTAGTCAGGTATCTGGTGGCGCTCTCTGCTGCGATCTCTGTTGCAGTCATGGCAATTAATTGCAAACTTGTGAATGTGGGCATTCATCCCTGGCCACAAGTATGTCTTTTTTAATTCCAGAATGGATTTAGAGATCCCTTGATGTATCAGACCCTCTCCTATATGTGCTTCATGTATCAAAGCTCCTCTACGTTTTCTGCTTGGGATTACTCTATCCCCCAGTCCAGGGATTCAAGCAAAAGGAACGGAGTTGGCATCAATTATGTATGAATATTCGAGTGGATAGTTTAGTGGTAACACCGCTCCATTGCCTTTGCTTGTTGCATTGACAGCTACCATTGTTTCGCCGTGTATTTTAGTTTTTGAGCGAGTGATTGCAGCTACGGATGCCGTTTGCACAGCTGCCTTTGCGGCTTTATCAGCCAATGAATTCCCTTCAACGTGAACGCCATCACGCTGATGACTCAGTGTATGGATCACATGAGTCTTTTGTAGTTCTTTCTGTAATTGAACTACTTGTTCCCAAAGAAACTTATGCTTGATTGTGCCACCTTTTGCATCTTTGAAACCTTTTTCAACCCAGTTCTGCAAGTATTCATTGTAAGATCGAACGCAGTAATACGAATTGCACACTATTAGTGTGGGGAATTCGGGATCGGTATTTTCAAGCGCCATCTTGAAAGCCTGTAGTTCAGCTCGCTGATCTGTACAGCCTCATAGAGATTGTGTTTTTGTGACTATAGGTTGGAATTTACCATTGCGCCAGCAACCTTTAACGATCGCGCACGCAGCACTATAAGCTTGTTTATCCCCAATTGCGGGTTATGCTGATCCGTCTGTATAAATTATACATTCGTACTGTTCTAGAGGCAGAATCCCAGTGGGCCGAGGACATTCTTGTTCGTATTGTAGAAATTCTTGAGTTTTCAAGTAAGGTTCAAAAATGGATTCAACGTCTGTTGCAGCAAGAAAGTTAACCTATTGTATCCATCTTGGATGCAATGCCTTTGCATTTGGAATGCTTGCTTTCATCACTGCTTCTAGAGCAGGTACAGGAATAACAACCATTATACGTTGACCCTGTGCAAGAGCTCTCCCTTTTGCTACTGCAGTTTGAACCGCTGTCAGAATTTTTTCTGTTGAAGTGAATTTCATTTCAGCTTGTGTGTACAAGTGTGATTTGTAAGCAATTGGTACTTTTTCACCTTCTTTAAAGGTTAAGTACGTTAATCAGCATCTTCCTGCGATCATTCTGATTACAAGGTTGTGTACGTTTAGGTGTGTCTGTAAATGAGATGTTGCTAACATGTCTATTTGCACTGAACGCAGCATTTCTGTGTGTTTTTGAGTCCAATTAGTAGTTTTGAAATCAGGTTTGATTAATTCGTCGAGAGAGGTTTAACCCTTTCTGCGTGGTTTAGAATGTAAGTTCTTCTGAAATTAAGGAAACCTGGAATTGACTGTAAGTTTTTCAGCGTTTTTGGAGATTGGAGCAGAACACACTTTTCTAAAAAGTGGGCTGCCAGGCTTTTGCCTTCACTTGATAACTCTTATCCCAAGAATACGATGTCGAGGTGGACATTTTTTGATTTTTTAAAGTTGAATTTCTACCCTTCAGAAGCGAATCCAAGTATAATGGTATTCACTATGTTCAAGGGCCTGTCCAAGTCATCATCTGTTAGATAGATGCCATCGACATAAGATAATGCCTCATCATCATACGTTTGTAGTAACTTTGTTACTCTGGCTGAAAATAACCCCAGACTATTCTTGAATCCCTGGGGGAGATGACAGAAGTGATGCTGTGTTCCCAGCTTTCCTCTTTCAGAAGCAATGTTTTGACAGAAGAAACTGTTAGAAATATCTAATGTGGTTTTATATTTTTTATGCACAATGGGATTCATTAGTGCTGCACTGTGTGCATTTTGTACTGCAAAGGTTTTGCAACAAGAATTTAAATGTCTGTAGTTCAATACTAGATGATATGTATTGTTTGGTTTGGAGACAGGAAACAAAGGATTGTTCATTGACGAGGTGCATGTTTCAATCACCCCTTGGTATTCAAGTTGATCTAAGATCTCCTTGACCTGTTTTTTACCTTCTTGCTTAACTGGGTACTGCCTTTGTGCAGTTGGTTGTGATTTTAACTGGATTGTATGGTGAGGGGCCTCCTCATCCCATCCTACATGATTTTTATATAATGCTGAAGCCAGGGCTACAGCCCATTTTCTGGCACAGGTATATTTTAAATGAAGTGGAATGTGATTAAAGAAGGCTGGCATAATGATGTCGTCGCCATGTGGGCACTCCCTTACAAATTTTGGTGGCTAGTCTTTTTCAGTTAGAAGAATGTCATAACCCTTAGAGAGCTTCTCCCAAAAGAGTGCTCTTATTTTCCTAGGTATGTCCCCCTCCCTCCGGAGCATTACTTAAATGTACTCATTCAAGTCCACTTTCTCCAGATGATCCTTCAAGATCTTGCGAGCTATGGTGACTTTTGCTGCGCTGTCCAGCATTGTCTCGGCCCACTCCCTGTTCTTGAGTTGTGTCCTCAAGATCCTTGGCATGTCTGATTTTTAGAACTGCTACTTTCTTTTTGGTGAATTGAGTTTTCCTATTTTTTGGAACGTGTTGATCGTCTTTGGACTTTACACGTTCTGCCTTGTGTTCTGACCGTCCTCTTCTTTCTGATTTCTGTGAGGAAGTCTGAAAGGTATCAGAGGAACATGTATCAGTATCTTGATAGCTATCAGGTTTTCTCAAATTATCACTGTTCCTGAGGTTACACCGCTTTTCAGAGGGCTCCTTATGAGGAGACCTTCCTCGGGACACAGAACGCTTCTCATTAGAAGTTTGTTTAGTATTTTCCCACTTCTTTTTAGGAGTAGTGAGAGTGTTTTTAATAAAGACCTTTTCAGGACTTTCTGTTAGTTGGGGTTTGACTGGTTTCCCACCCAAACTATCTCTACCTAGTTCTTCATAGGATTTTTCAATTATTCTGGCGGCCAGTTCATATGGTTGCTCAGTTATATCAATTTCCCTTATTTTTTGGTGGATCGCCACGGATGCTGCTTCACCTTTAATATTAGCTAATATTATAGCTGAGACCTGTTTGAAATCTTTCAGTAATTTCATACCCAGATTTAAAGCAGACTCTGCCCCGTATTCATTTTGAATCTGTTTCAGGACGTCTGGTATCACCGCCATTGACGGAACACTATGTGTTTTTGTGTAGATTGCAGCAAAGACTGTATCCTAAGAGTCGCAGGCCTCCAGGTGTGGTGCGATCCCCATTGGTAAGCAGATTGTTAAAATTCTGTGTTTCTCATGAGGTGTACTATCAGGAAATACTGCCTCGATTTGAGTAATTTTTTGAGCTATCCAGAATGGAATTTGTTCCCTTTTCGCTGGTAATTTACCAATGACTGATTGTATAGTCTGTGGTGTAATTTTATTTGTGTTCCCCTGGTGAGGGGTTTGTTGTGGAATCCTGATAGGAGGTTGGACTGTTAGAGTCCGCATGACATATGGAACCAATTGTCTATGTATTTTAATTAGTTGTTTTAGTTGTACTAATAGTTCTGCACCTGACATTTCTTCAATGGCACGGTGTGGTGTATAGCTGGCTACTACCGGCAATGTTGCTCCTGGTCTACCTAGTGGACCTAGCATTGTAATGTGATTTTGATGTTGAGGGTGCCTTTAGACTGAAGCTGATGCTCTTGGTAAGTTAGTGGAATTTCAATTTCCTCGAAAGGGACATATTCTGTTGGATTATCCTCTACTTTGTAGAAGTGAAACACATGTGATACTGCAATTGCTTCACGGAAAATAATCCACGAATAGAATACCTCTGTCTGCCGATATTCGTGTGCCTCTATGACAAAAATTACCCTGTCACCTCTAGGTGATAGGCCATTTGTTATAAGCTTCATAGCGATTGTTTTCCTTAAGTTTTCCGGGATGATTAGAGCATCCGGGTCGGTTTCTTGGAAACCGGTAATGTTAAAACCCGGTCGGGCTGCAGCTGCAGTTCCACCGGTTGCGTTATTGCTTGTCGGTCTACCGTTCTCGGTGTCACTTGCCGACATTTTGTTGACTGAAAGATTGCAGAGCAAGTTTCCCGGAAACAAAGATAAGGTGCACAATATTTTGGAACACTGTATCCTTCAACGTTGAACCAAACCAAAAACAAATACATAGGATTTTCGTCCTACTCAGTAAAGGCGGATATTTTATCCTTTTACCCACTCCAGATGTCTATTGGAGTATTTTATGGGAAAAAGGGGTCTCTGTGAAAAGCACAACTGAGTTGCTCTAGTATCTAGTGTTAAATTAGTGCCTTACCAATCGTTGAGCGCCATGTAGTGTAGTTCCTATATTCCCAATAGTCTCTGCACATTGGAATAACATATCCTATAGATTTGACGTAGAACTTATGCCTCCTAGGTCTCTATCGAATATATTAGACTTAATTATGAGTGCCAGCTAGCTCAGAGGTCACCAGAAACTTTCTTGAATAAACAAAAAGGGCTTCGTTTCTGACAACTGCATAAACATGACAACTTTGTTTCCCCAAGAATAAAACTAACCTTCCGAGTCGTGGAAACAATAGATGGATATTTTACTCAGCCAATCGGGCATGCTTCGTTTCATCAGAGGTGCAGAGAAATAGAGAGATGGGTGTTTTCAATAAAAGGGTTTATTGAACAGTCTTCTTTCTCATACAAGTGAAATTAAATGCTACATTAGTAATACTGGTTGCAAAGTATAATGCGTACAGTAAGAATAGTATTAAAAAAATAATACCGCAAAAGCTTTGTATGGTTCGTAAGCCATGGATAAATACATACATAAATAACAAAGCTAAAAAGTACTTAACTGGTGTTCTAAAATACGTCTACCCAAATGTACCTAACCTAAGTCTAGCTCGAGGGAAGAAGTAAGTGTGGTGTAGCATAGGTTTAGTTTTTCTTTGCCAAGAATCTAACCAAGATTTCTCTTAGGGTCTAATCAGCTCCGTACCTTGGTTTTTGAATGAAGGAGGTCTGGTATCTCTGTCTCAGACTCGATTTCCCAACACCCAGCAAGGGGAGCTTGGAAACACTGGAGCTGGATTCTCAGCTAGAGAAAGGCAGCCTCTCTGTCAGTGCATCAGCTGCAGGGTCGGCTTCCTTTGGCACTTGCAGTAGCGTGCTGCGTCGGGCAAGTAGATATTCGAGCTGCTCTGAACCACAGTGTGTTTGCTAGGGCAAGTGTAGGCATATTTATACCTTGAAGGTGCCTAGTTTGACCTAAAGTAGTACATAATAACATCACCAAAGAACCCAAATGGAATGGTAGTTCTTTGAAAACGCCATGATTTCTAGGACAAATTAATGTTCAAGGAAGGGGATGTCCCTGACTGCTGAAGCCGAGTTTTCCAAGAAATCGTTGTGGC
Organism: Lissotriton vulgaris; assembly: GCF_964263255.1. Taxonomy (NCBI): domain Eukaryota; kingdom Metazoa; phylum Chordata; class Amphibia; order Caudata; family Salamandridae; genus Lissotriton; species Lissotriton vulgaris. The sequence goes on from NC_141694.1 coordinate 108,867,569, forward strand.
TTTTTGGAACTAGTGTAAGTAGCCATGCCTGTATTTGGACTGGATGGATTATGTCTAAATATGTGTATGATTTCTATGTCAATATAAGGGCAATGTGTATTATACTTATATAAGGGCATGAATCGGTAAATTACGCTTGAATTCTAAAATTCTACACAACAGCAAATTAGGAATAGGCGTTCCTGAGCATTGCTGGAGCTGCGTCTTGCTTTCAAAATGACTCTAGCAATGCGTAAGCCAACAGATGCGTGACACATTTGTCAATCCTTGTGCCACGGTGAGCCGCATTGTAAATGTGACGCATCCATGGTGGTGCAAGGGTGTCTTTCCGTGATGCAATTGAACTGACGCATCTCTGCTAAAATGCAGAGATGCGTCAGTTCTTGTAAATCTGCCTCAAAATATTTTTTAATTGATTCCCTCAAATGTCCCAGGGAGTCAGGGTCCCCTACCCTGCCCCTCATTCCTTATTTATTTCCTACAATTCAGGGGCTGATTCCTCAAGTCATGAAATGCCAGCCACATCTATTTCTTCAGATTGAAGCCAGCCAATCAGGTTTCATGTTTTCTGCTTGTGGTAGCGCAGTAATCTGTGGTAGTTCTGCTTTAGTACAGGGATACTAAATATATGGAAATGTGAATGTGGATCTCTCATAAACTACTGAACAGATTACCACCAAGTCACAAAAATAACTTTTTCTGGATCAAAATTTAGTGTTCTGCCAAATTTGGTGCAATTCCGTTCTGCAGTTTTTGCTGTGTTGCTGCACAATTTTCCTGTGGAAAATTCATTTTAGGGCCACCCTTTTTTTCAGACCCTGCTTTCCGATTCACCCAGAAACTTTTCAGGAATGAGTTGAGGTAACCTAACCTTTTTTTGGAAAGTTTTATAAAGATTTGTCAAATGGCACCTAAGTTAAACATCCATCCATTTTCTGTGGAAACGTGATCCTTACTATAACTAAACAGTGGCAACCACTACTATGTAGTTATAGTAAAGAGTAGGTTTCATAGGAAATGGATGAATCTTCTGATTGTTAGTTTTGACACAATGAGGGAAAATTGTACCTGGAGGGGATCTGATTAGTTGACTGGGATAGAAGTAGCAATCTTAATTCACTTATCTTTGGCAATTATTAGACCAAGAATTGCACCTCCTTGATGAGTTGGCTTTGTAGAGTTTCAAACATAGATATTAAGGAGTAGGAATGTAAATGATTGAGCGTCAGGTTAGTCACTACGATCTCATTAATATAAGCTGAAGTGTCCCAGAGAAATTTTTTTTAATGAATATGCCAGTTTTCCTATTATATGTTCAATGATCTGTTCTGCTAAATTTTTGCAGTCTCCTAGAGGTGTGGAAACAAGGTGAAAAGTAGTGATGACAGCATCACTTGTTTGATTGCAAATGGCAAACATTGAAACTTTGGAATATTCATATTTATTTAAGATTTTTCATTGAATGGATTTTTTGTGTCCAATCGTCACACTGCTGTCTGATTTTCTACTGTTACCATCATAAGTGGTCAAAAGAGCAGGAAGAATAGGTAAGTCAAGCAATGGTTGTGAGATAGCATTACGCCACAACTCTGTCAACATTGGTCTTAGTGATTAGGTATTAGAATGTAAATCTATGTTTTGCAGCTGATCTGCAGATGTGAAGAGGAATGTGAAAGAGAACTAGCCTAAGGGGTTTGTGTACTTATGTGAATGTTCATAGGATTGATTGGGTACACTCACTTTTATTATGGTATAATCTTGTTTTACTGTTACTCAATTGATGATGATTTTGTAGAGTACTTGAGGGAGATTGGTATACAAGTCAGGAAGTCTTCGAATGTTAGAAGTCTGTGATATCTGTCTCTAGTAGGTATGAGGAGGTTCTCTTCCTTTTGTGGGCATTGTTGTTGTGAAGTTTAGAGGTGAACATGGCTGTTTTAGGGGAATGAAAGAGGTTGGAGGCAGCAGACTCACTTTGACAGTGACATGCAAGTTCTAGCATCCCAAAAATTCCTCCTGCTTGGCGATTTCAACTTTCATGGGGAAGGAGACACTAACCCCGAAGTTAACAAACTGCTATCTAACCTAGAGATATTAGAGGTCACTTAAAGAGTTAAAGGCCCGACACACGCGGCGTGTCACTCTCTGGACTTAATTTTCTCCAATATGGACATGTTGGTCTGTAAACTGCCACTCCCTCAAATATGGACGGATCACTCTATATTCACATTCATTATCCAACCCCAGCACCCTTTGGACCCCATTGTGAACAAAGGGAGACAACATCAAGCACCCAGACCTTGGCACAAACTCATGCCTGAATCTTTCAGGGATACTTTCCATCTCGAGTTACAAGACAGCAATCCAGAAGTATCTTAATTGCTGAAATGCTTCAATTCTGCCTTTACAAGGGCGCTATATGTAACAATTCCGTTTAAAAATCACGGTCCCTTACAGCGGCGACCATCAGCTCCATGGTATACGCCAGACGTAAAAGTAGAAAAAATCAAATGTGAAAATCTAGAGAGACTCTGGCAGAGAAGGAAAGACCCTCAAGACAGGGAGCTTTATGAACAAGCTCTGTCTCAATACCACCGGAACATCAAAATTGGTAGGTAAACCTTTATTATAAATCAGATAGAACAAAGCCCTTTTTAACATAGTAGAGGATTTATCTCCCCGCAAGTGTGCAACCAATCTCCAGGGGAATCTCAGGAGCTTTGCAATTCATTGACTGCCTACTTCCGGGAAAAGATACCTAACATTTATGCAAAATTCCCAGTTGCCCCTCTTCAGGGTCTAGAGACCATCACTAGGACCGGAAAGGAATAAAAAATAACCTGTGGTACGCTGGACTGTTTTCAGTCTGTTACTCTAGAGCAGAGGTCTTCAAACTTTTGGATGCCGAGACCCCCCCTGTCAACATTTTGAGGCATAAGGACCACCTCCTGACAAAAACCTCTAAATCTGAGGACCAAATTACGCGACAGGCTTGACTAAATTGTGTAGGAAGAAAATGTAAGTACTGTTATGTGATGCAGCGTATTTTAGGATAGGTTTGCTTCTTTATTTTGACATTTTTTACACACAGTAACACTGAGGAAAGATTTCACCCCATCAGTACCCGTTTATAACCAAAATACAGCAATTAACATCAGAAAGATTTCTAGTCAACCTTTGAGAAGGGCCTTCCACTCCACAGGAATACATGCTGCCACATTAGATGCTCACCTGGCCCTGGCCATGAGAAGCAGGGGTCCCTTAAAAACCTGGCGGTTTTGTGCAGAGTTAAGCAGTTTACCCATGCAGCTTTCCTCTCACCCCCTCTCTTCCACCCCTCTCTCCTCTCCTAATCCTGGATCCCTTTCTCAGTTTGCAGGCCATTTTCTTTCACCCCTTTTTACAACTTCTGAACTCTCCCCATTCAAACTCTCACTTCACCTTTAATCACCTCTTGCCATTCTCTCTTTTCACTGCCCTCATCTCTAACAGTCTCTCGCATTTATCTCATGGCCCTGTCACCACCTGTGCCTCTCAGCACTTCTGATTCACCTCGTCTCTCCATTCAAATTTTTGTCTATTTGTATATTACACCCCTCCAGTCCCCCCATTCAACTTTCACATCACCCCTTTGTTCTAACAGAAGCACTCGCCTTTGGCTCACACTCACTTCTTGCGTGTCCACACTTCTCTTCGGCAATTCACATTTCTCCTCATCCCTGACCTCTTCAATCAAATTCTCTCACTCCCTTGCTGTCCTCTCTCATCCTCATCTCTCCTCACCAAGCATACAGGCCGGGCCTGTATGCTCCTCTCGGCCTGTGCCACTCTGCTTATTGTTCCCTAATTCAAGAAGGCATGGGCTGTCTGTCTCGCTGTTTTGGTGCAGGCCCGACAGTTATGGAACTTGCACCCTCCTTTGCTTCTCTCCACCAAGAATCTATTATCCTTTAGGAAGATATAAAAAACCTTTCTCTATGCTCTGTAGGTTACCCCATTTGGCTGGTTCTCCTTCTCCTACTGTGTTTCTCATTTGCCTACAGGCAGCAGATGGGTATTAGCCCTAGGACATCTTTTGGTAACAGTAGCGCACTACAAATGTAAATAATAATAATAGCCAGAAGCAGGGGAGTCACTAGATCAGAAATTCGGAGGGGCCTAACACTCCCAGCCAGGCCTGGTCCTAACACTGGTCGCACACGGTGCAACAGTCTTTTTTGGTGTCCCACCCCGTTTCCTCCTTCTCCATGAATTCCTTCACTGTCACTCACCAACAATGCACCTCATCTCTCTATAGCACCTTTCTGACAAACATTTCATATTTTTTATAGCTCTACTCATAGTTTACTCACACTCAGGTCTGTGATCTTTATGGTACACGTTCTTTGTAGCTAGCACATTAATCCTCTGCACACTGTGCGGGTGACAAGAGTGCCCATTTGAGTGCACGGTGAGCGATGCAACAGTGCGAGATTAGGGTAAGAGGAGTGACTGCAGGGTGAGTGAGGTGGCGTATGAATTTATGAATTTAGGTGTGAATGCAAGTTCAGAATGGGACGAATGAATGTATGATTACTGCTGGGCTTCTTTGAGTGAGTTGCATATTGAGCAGTGAGGGGGACAGGTGAGTGAAGTGTCACAGGAGTGCAGGATGAGTAGTGTACTCATGTGACTGCAGGGTGAGGTATAGGGTGAACAGAGCAAGTGCATTGTGAGTGCAGAGTGATCACTGTGAGTGCAGGGTGAGTGGGTAAATGGTGTTATGTTATGTTATATGTTATATTTAAGTTGTACAGCGCACAGCTACTAAAAGTGTCCTGGCGCTAACTCCAGAAAGTTAAATGAATCCACACTCTGAGCCAAAGCTTAAAAGAGCAGCGTTTTTAAAAAAAAATCTAAAAAGCAATGGGTCATGAACACTCCCAAGAGCCAGCGGTAACAGGTTCCAGGCCAAGCCAGCTTTGCGGACGAAGGAGTTACTGCCTAGCCTATGGCAATTGAACCGAGGATTCTGCATTAAAAGCTGATCTGATGAGCGAAGTTGTCGAGAAGGTTTATAGAAGACACATCTCTTCTGCAAATAGATAGGACCTAGCCTATAAAGAGCGCGATTAACAATGGACAGCATTTTGAATTTAATGCAAGACTCCACAGGGAGCCAATGCAGGGTACGTAAATGGATATGAACACTCTGTTTAAAAGGCAGTCCCAGTAGCAGTCTAGCGGCCGCATTTTGGACCACTTGCAGTTTCCTAGTCAAATAGGCAGGGCTGCCGACCAAAAGGGCATTGGCGTAGTCTAAGCGGGATAAAATCAGCGCCCGGACCACAGTCTCCTTAGCGCTGACTGGCAAAAAAGGAAGACATTTTTTTAAGATTTTAAGGGTACAAAAACGTGTCCCTGTCATGTTTTGTATCTGAGTTGAAAAATTCAGGTCTTCATCAAACCAAACCCCGGATTTTTGGCAAATTCCTTGCTCGCGGTAGGGCGGGGAAAATCTGAAGGCCATATCCTATCCCTGAAATCCATTGGAAATGAGCCGTACAGGAGTACTTCAGATTTTTCTTCATTGCACTTCAACTGTGCTCTTGCCAACCAGTGGAACACTGAGGCTAGACAATGCTGCACAACCTCCATCGAGTCCTCTCCCCTCTTCCAAGCGAACAGGAGTTGTGTGTCATCTGCATAGGCCATCACCTTAGCCCCCAGAGACTCCGCAAGGTAAACCAGCGGAGTTACATAGATGTTAAAGAGAAGAGGGCTAAGGGATGACCCCTGCGGAACACTAGTAGACCAATGCATTGGCGCACAAGCACAGGGAGGAAGCCACACCTGCTGTGATCTGCCCTCCAAAAAAGATCGAATCCAACTCAGAGCCAAACCCGAGATACCAATTGCCATTAGGCGATCAAGGAGTAAAGAATGGTGAACCGTATCGAATGCCGCCGAGAGATCAAGCATAACCAAGGCGACTCTCCCGCCGGCATCCAGGCACTCACGGATCACCTCTGTTACCTCCAAAAGTGCTGACTCCGTGCTGTGAGCAGTACGGAACCCAGATTGAGCTGGGTGTAACAAACCAGACACCTCTACAAAGTTGGTAAGTTGAGATGTCACGACTTTCTCACAGACTTTAGCCAAACTTGGCAAGAGCGAGATAGGCCGATAGTTGGCAGGTGACAGTTGATCAAGGGACGGGTTCTTAAGGAGGGGCAGGATCAATGCTTGCTTCCATAGCAACGGAACACTGGCCTCCCGAAGCGACTGATTGATCACTAAGTTGACCTCAAAATTAATTGTGTCAGCCACCTCTGCTAGGAGCCTAGCCGCACAAGGGTCTTTAGGCAAGCCTGATTTAAGTGCTTTAAGAATTCTAAGTGACATAGTCAAATCCACCAGACTCAATGCAGAAAAGGTGCCTCCCTCTCCTGTAATCCCAAAGGGGCAGCCATACCTGTCTTGGGCCCATTTGAAAAATTTAGCTGGATACCGACTATTTTTTACTGAAAGAAATTAACCAAGGTATTACACCAGATGACAGAGGATGGTATTACTACCGCCTGGGCCCTAGGAGCCACAAAAACTCTGCACAATGGTGAATATTTCTTTGGAGTTATTATTGGCCCGCTCAAAACGAGCAGAAAAGTAGCAGCCCTTGGCTAGGCCAATAGATGAACAGTAAAGCTTCTGTTTTGCTCTAAGTGCCTGTTTGGCAATGGGGCAATAGCCACTGGAGCGCCAGGCTCTTTCAAGGACCTTGCAGGCGTGTTTCAGTGTTCTCAGCTCTGAGATAAACCATGGCTTAGAGGGTGACTCTCTCCTGAGCTTACTATGCACAGGGATGGAGAGAGCACTGACCGAATCAGAAATCCAATCGACAAAACTGGACACATTATCTTCCAAGCTTCCAAAAAGGAGAGGCCGCTAAGTTGCCCTGCGTCTAGTTTCCTAGCAGTATGGGGGGCGATGGTGTGAGTGCATGGTGATCAGTGTGAGTGCAGGGTGAGCGTGAAAGTGAAGTGCGAGAATGAGGAGCGAGTTGTCTAAATGCAGGGTGCATTCCCAGACACTTGAAGTAACTCATCATGTTATTGACGGCGGCGTAGGGTTTAAGATCTAAGTTAAACTATTGCAGCATTAATCAAGGGTGGAGGTAATGAATAATGTGCTGATCCTGCAACAAACTTACAGTCCTATGCTTAGGGTTGCCAGCAGATTATTTTGATGGCCCAGTCGGTACAAAATTAAGCAGTCACCTTTTCAGCACATATCTGTGCATACTTTGAACAGCAAATATAAACAGAAAGCACTTTTAATTGTGTTCTAGGGCTGCCTCAATGATCCAGGACTGACAAAGAGAAAAAGACAGAAAAGTCACATAAGTAATGAATACATATTTTTGTATTTAAAAGTCTATTAAGTGTCAAAAGGAGGTCTTTCCAGGCTCTTTAAACAAAAAAAAGGCAGGCATTTTTCTTTTGGCAACCCTACTTTATATTTCTTTTCATTAAATGCATTCTCACAGTTCAACAGTACATGTAAAATACAAATGTAAGGAACACGCAGAGTGGGGGCCCAGGGGGTACTTGAACCAGGCAAAAAAAACTAAGCCTCTGTAACCAGTTTACAAAGGCATGTAAATATGCAAATGGTCTTTAAAGACCTGTGAAAAACTCGGGTGGCTGGAGATGACTCTAGACGCTGCTCAGCCGAGCCCCCAGCAGCTTGAGTTTCACTGCAGCAGCAGCCGGGCTGAGACACACAATGAGGGAGGAGGGGGGCTAAAGCCCTTGTGCCTGGGCAGACGTGTACCTGTGAAGGCGCGACCCCCTTTGCATCGCTCCACGGCCCCCCTAGGGGTCGCAGCCCACAGTTTGAAGACCCCTGCTCTAGAGGAAGTTTATAACTTGCTGGCCACAGCCAAAATCGGGTTACCTCGAGATCCATGTTCTCCCAATACCATGGCTCTTCTTGCCACTTGTTGCGCCCCCTTGATTTAATTTTTTTTAACTGCTCTGTACAAAAGGGAACTACCCCTATAGCATGGAAGGAAGCATGTGTATGGCCCATATTTTAAAAAGCTACTTTGGACCCTCAAGCACTCAACAACTATTGTTCAATCTGGCTGCTACCTCTTCTGGGTAATCATTTGGAAGGCCTAATAAATAGGCAGCTGGGGTCTCACCTGGAAACAAATAATATCCTTGATCCCTCACAATTGGGGTTCCAACCAGGTTTAAGCACAGAGACCGCACTCTTGGCCGTGACTGACACACTTAGACAAGGAATGGATGTAGGAAGCCCAGTAGTACTGATATTATTGGATCTATTTGCGGCTTTCAACACCATCTCACATCCAAGGCTCATGAATAGACTGCAGGCCAGTGGCATTCAGGGAACTAAAGTGGCTGATAGACAGCAAACAATAATTTTAGGAACACACTCTTCAGGCAAAATGCAGTTAGACAAGGGGATTCCTCAGGGATCGTGCCTAAGCCCAACGCTGTTCAATATATATATATATATGGCCCCACTGGCAGAACAATTTGGCTTTGAGATAATGTCATACGCTGACGACAGCCAGTTTATGTTTACCATGAGCCCGACCTAGAATCAGAGAAAAAGTGCTTGTCGGCAGAAATTATAGCAATCTCCAACTGGATGAACAAGTACTATCTCCAGCTCAATCCAGAAAAAAATGAGATTATGCTACTTGGGAAAGCCCCAGCCATGTGTTCGGATGACTGGTGGCCACACCAATTGGATGCCATTCCCGTGCCCAAACAAAAGGTAAAAAATCTAGGAATTAAATTTGATTAGGCCCTAAAAATGAAAGTCAATATTGCTGCCACCTCAAACTCCTGTTATTACAATTTGCGGCTTCTGTGCAGAATATTTCCCCTCCTTCCCACAAACGCCCGTAAAACCCTGGTCCAGGCTATGGTGATTAGTCAACTTGACTATGGGAATGCCTTGCTGGCTGAAGTAGGTGACACCCTGCTCACAGCTACAGGTAGTCCAGAATATCATGGCAAGATTGATTTTGAACCCTCCTGCCGGTACTCCTTCTGCGCCTTTGCTGAGGGAACTACACTGTCTCCCGGTGAAGAAGCGATCCCATTTAAAAATCTGCTGCCTTACGTATAACGCTCTGAGAGGCAAAGGCCCATGATATCTAAAAAAAAACGAACCACCTATGTCCCTGATCAAGTACCCAACTCCTTGTGCATAACTCTGATTCATCAAACCCACACCGGGGGCAACGCCTTCTTGTATTTTGCCCCACGGTACTGGAACAAACTGCCTATAGCACTACGATAGACCCCCACATACAACAATATCAGGAAACAACTAAAAGCCTTTCTATATTCAATTTTTGGGCTGACTCTTTTGGTAAGGATCTGCAACAGCGCCGAATTGCGCCTGGGTGAGACGGTATACACCCGTTACAACGCATCTTTTACTCCGCACTACCATTACAACGCGACTTTTACTCCGCATACCATTACAACGCATTGCGCTGGGGGGCGCTCTAGGATAGGGAATAAGTATAATTTACTATCCAACACCTTCCCTAGGGTCCACGGGGACTGGAGTTAGAATAGTAAATTATACTTACCACTATCCAGCACCTCAAAGCGCTATGCGTTGTAATGGTATGCGTTGTAAAAGTCGCGTTGTAACGGTATGCGGAGTAACGTCATACATCCGGTGAGACATGCGCTATAGTAAGTACCACTAACGTAACATAACATAACACAACATTTTAGAAGAGGTCAATGTTAAGCCTGCACTGTCAACAGATAAGAGGTTTACGTCAAATAGCAATGTATGTGGGAAGAGTGCTTTGGAGATTAGTTTTGAAAGATGATGCTTCCTAGATCTACTAACATCCTCGCTGTCTGAGTTAGTTTGCTCATGTAATGTATCAGGGCTTTCATAAATTGCTTTCCAGAGCTTGCTTAGTCATGCGTAGGAAAATTGGGCCAGGTGAAGATTGAAGACTGTGTGAGTTAGAGCATGTAATAAATCTCTTCTCCAACTGGAGAGGCAAAGGTCTAGATTTCTGAGCCACCTGAGGTGCATCAATCTTAGATTCGGGCACACTGGACAAATGGAAAACGAGTGGGGTAGATCATGATCACAGAATGGCGTGATCTGAAAAAATGTTACATCTTTGGAGAATAAGCAGAGCATTTAGAGAGTGGGAGCAGAGGGCTGTGGTGTGAAGAGGGGAGGAAGGAGTATATTTTATGGGAGAGCACGGATGAGTAGGATGAGTACTAAATGTATTGTAGGACTGAATTGTAGATCACATAGTTCTAAAGTGAGATTGGAGGACTGTATTCTGATCTTTCCATTATTAGAAATGAATATGAAATACATCCGTAGGGGACATTCAAGTTTCTAGAAACATTCAGGCTTTGGAGAATGTTTTGAGTCATAGAGAGGTGTCAGATTTTAATTTGAGGGATCCATTTTTGAAAAACAGCTTCTAGCACAGTGATGCTGATTCAAAAAGTGTGTGGTCTGGACTCTCTTTTAAGAGTCTGTTTTAAGTTATTTGTAGCATATTTAGAGAGATTAGATGGGGACTGGATAATGAATGAGACCAGATCAGATTTGGTAATAGAATGAGGGGAGAGATGTGGGGGAGACATGGTACTAGAGGCAACATTGGAGATAATAGTGTGGAAATTAGAGATAGGGCAACCAAAAAGAGAACAGGTGAGCACCAAAAAAATATTGAACAAATAATGTCTCAATGTCATTGAGTATATAGGAACAAGGTCCACTGGATGTGTTAAATGTGGTTGCCATCAAAAATATATAACATATAATAGACAGGTTTTTGTGTGTAATGCAGATAGATCACAGGAATTACCAGAGGTAGATTATCTCCTAAGTCACCTGGAATAGGTAAGTACCAAGACCTGGTCTATATTCCATGTTATTGTGTTCAGGCAGAGCAGTTATCACATTTAAAAAAGATAATCATTAGAGAGGATAATCATAAACAAACGTAGTCAGTCAGTCAGGAGTAATCAGGAGAGCTTCTCAGACCTGATGTAGCAAGGCCACTTATGCACTGGATGTGCTCCCCTTCTGTGCTGGAAGTTCCCTGGGGCACTGACTGTTTTCAGAGAAGCAGGAAATAGAAAAGCTGGTCTCAGGCAGTCCCCTGCATGATATGCACAAAGCATACCACAATTATAATGGAGGCTACATTCGTACTAGAAGCCTAAGCTGCCAAGCAGGTTCTGGGTGTCGGAGGACAGACCCTGAGTTTAAATGCCAGTCTCATTATTCGACCCCTGAGATGCTGAGGTGCATGCTGAAGAGGCTAAAGTACCTCAGGGGGGTCCCTTAGGTAATCTCTAAGAGCAGGAATGTTTTCTTATATGACAGGTTGTCTGGATGGCTCTCTGGGGAAACTTTCAGTGATCCAGATTGATGTGCTAACCCAGGGATGGGTTGTCAAGAGCTTGGAATGTTTACCTTATGAATTGACACACAGAGGGGTACACTCGCAGAAACTGTCATTCCTCCTACCAACACATAGGCAGTGTTTGAATCTAGCCACAGGGCTGAATCTAGAAGCCAGTAACATGGATGAGTGCCATTAGGACACAGTTAAGGTCAGGGTAAGCTTGAGAGTAGTGTGACCCTCTCACCTAAGTGTGAAGGTGTGCAGATGAACTCTTTCCCACAGGACTCCTTTTTAGGTAAAAGTGTATTTGCATGACTCTAGCCTGTGACACTTAGCTAGATGCCTCACTTTTGTATGACCTTAAAGAGTCTGAACTATGCATTCTTGAGGCCCAGAAGTTAGAAGGGATTTGTATGTTGCCTGTGCAGTGTAAGGCAGTGTGCTGTTTCAGCAAATTGACAGCTTTCATGGCCTTTAACTCCAGCGCAGTTGCACTAGACATTTGCCTTCGTTTGCCTTGTGAACAGGGCTTGCTACATGGCATTGACAACGTAGGCAAAGTAAACCGGAGATCAAGGGTGCATAATCGGCAAAGATGAGTCACACTAACCATAGAATTAGCAAGCATTCGCACTAAAAGGATACATAAGTGTTTTTACTGCATCAGGTTAAAGCAGCCTCTCCATTCTACCAAGGTCTGCTACAGATTAAAAGTCACTTTTTCATACCTTGACTTACAGCATTGCTATATAAATTATCTTTCTGCCGTATAATAGTCATCGATATCTAATTAATTGGCGAACATGGATTTTGATCAATCTATTTAACAATATTAATTGTCGATCTTTGTTTATCTCTGCCTGAAGATTGGATAGCCCCCTGACTGGTTTTGCAATACTGTCTCCCTTACAGTGACAGAAAGTACATTTTCCCAGCTCTGCTAAATGGTGTGAAGTGGCTGCCAAGAAAGAACAAATGATTAGTCGACCTGTAGGGAAATCTATTGCTGGAAATCCGAGTGCGATGATGGGTAATTACAGGAGCATCTATCCCTAGTTACCTATGAGTGTGAGAGGAGGGAAGATCGCAGATGAGGTACTGAGAAGAGGGCGGACCCATAATAGTTAGTATGACTACACTGAACAGTGGTGTTAGCTCATCTTTGAAGTTAGCCTTTGAGTTGGCCTCTTGGTGGAAGGGAAATGGATGTTCTCTTTTTTTAGGCTTGTCCTTGGGAGACCTGCCACCTTAGGTGAGTCAAGAACACAGGGGCATATTATCAAGGGTGGCGATAGGGAATTTTCGCCACTTTAGCGTCCGTTTTGGGCCGCTAAGCGGCGATAATTCTATTGCCCTATTAGCAAGCTGTCACTAACAGCAGTTACCAACAGCTTTAAGGTGATAGCGAGCGGTTTGGGGCCCGCTTTGCATGTTAGCGATATTTATCGCTAATGTCATGGAAAGTGGGCGTACCCAAACTGTTAGCGACTGAAAACAGTGGCTAATATCGCTATCGCCTATTAGCAAGGCAGGCGTAGTGATGGAAATATTTGCGCTAAGCGCGAAAATCTTCAAATACTAACACCTGCCCAGACCAGTTCTTAGCCATGTTATCCAATGGGAGGTGGATAACATGGCTAAGAGCATTTAGTCGCTAATGCGTGAATATCGCTGTATTCTCAGCGATATTCACGCATTTCGCTGCTGTCACCGGATAATTTATCGCTTTGGAGATAAACGTTGCTAATAGCACGTTAACTCAGCGATAAATTTCGACGCTGCTCAGCGATAAAAAAAATCGTCGCTAAGCCTATTTAGCGATAAATATCGCTACTTGTTGGTAATATGCCCCACAGTTTTTTTAAGCTGTTTTTCGTTCTGCAAATGAGGAATTGATTGAAGTATGGGAACTTTCCTTTGATAGATGTATGTGGCATTACAAATCACTAACCAGAAACTAATATAAGGAAGGCTGCCCCCCCAGAGAGCTCAGTATATAATTTGGCCTGAGCATAGGAGGAAAAACATGCTCTTGATATCTGCCTTTAGAAAGTACTGAGCCTTGGATCAAAACTTTGGAATTGCTTTTCAAGGGTGAGATGGTTTGCCCTTCTGTGGTACAGGGCCACACTGATAGCACAGTTTGGGGCCAAACTTAGATAATATGGGTCAACCTTTCAATTGCCATCACTTACAGGATCAAGCCCTGTTCCTGAGGTAGTTTCTTCTCACCTCAGGTGACGGATCTTTGCAACCATATTTTTATTCAAAGAGCAAATTCGGCATCACATGCCAAATCCCAAATACAATTCCAAATGCAGTTAATGATGAGAGTTTGAATGAGTTTTAAAAGCTTTAGTCCAGCACTACCCTAAGGGGAGGCCGTGGAGCTCCAGCAAAAATGGAGCTAATTGTAGCCAGAAGCTACAAAAATTCCCTCTTTAGAAGGATGCACAAAAGAGGACATTTAATTTTTCAATCTTGCACCATTTTCAGTACTTACTTTCGGGTGAGTAGGCTTGTAAGTACATAAATATAGAGTTTGAAAATGTGAATGTAGCTGGCAGCATCCACTAGACATGCAGTTATTTTCTAAAGTAACCAAGCTTTCTTCCTTATTTGTTCTTTCACTACAAATTCCATCTATCACAGCTTACAGGTCTTATATATACTGTCAGGTTATATTTAGATGCAATGAATTTCATTACTAGAAAGTCCAGCCACTCTTCACTGTAGTAAATACACACACTCCTTCAATAAATCCTGCACGTATGCCACCCATCACAGAAAATCTATATTGAATTTTAACAAAACTGACTTCCCATTGACTATCCTAGCATTTATGTTTGTGATGCACTGGAAAGTGTGTGTCGTGTTTTCAATTTATACCGACAGCAATCTGAGTTGTTGGTACAGTCTTGTTTTATTACTTACGTTATTGCAGTCTACAACATCTAAATATCTAGTGCTGCTGAGGGACTACCAGGAAGTTCATAGAACTCAAAACGTGTATTTTGTATTAAAGATGCTCCCTCTACCTGACGTTCTGAAATAAAAACTTTTATCAAGGGGAAATACCACGGTACTCCAAGTGGGACCACGAATGGCTTCTTAAAATTACGGATATACCAGAGGAATTTGTGTTTACCCACACTACTCCTGTCGTTCTCCATTTCCGGACAGTTGTCGACCTGGATGTTTCTCTAGCTTGTAGGCCTTAATTTTTCTTGGTCGGAAATACCAGGAGTGAAATATACCCGCCATGGGCAACATTTGGGGATCACCAGGGGTTGCAGCTGCGACCCCTGGCTTGCCCCTTGAGACCCTTGCCAATGCCTTTACAACCCCTGGCCTAACAGTTGGCAAATCAGTGCCTGGAACCAAGTGGCAGCTAGTCCTAATGGATGTATCACAATATTCACTATAAAGTTGATAAAAATGGAGTAGAATTAGCTGGAATACGACTTCTGACAGCTGAGATAAGTAAAAACTGTGTTTAAATGTATATTGTGTCCATGGTTGCAGGTGAGATTGTGTGTGTGTGTGTGTGTGTGGGTGGGTGTGTGTGTGTGTGTGTGCCAGTTAATGTCAAAAGACGTGTGATGTCACTTCTGCTTAGCCTGGGATTTCGATGCATTAACGTCCTTGTTCCCACATCTCTTGTAATTCATGATTTAGTTAATAACTCCTGTTAAAGGGTCCAATTCAAGAATTAGTCTCTTGTTTAAGGGGGCCATACTAAGGTAGATCAGACTGGCACAGCAGGTAGTATCAGCTCTCAGTGGTGGTTCGCTAGCAACCTCATTTTCCCAGTTTAAGTAATACCTAACTCACAAACTCTTCCTTACCACACACTTCTCTTTCATATCACTACATCTAAGGTCAGTTTGGTTTATAATAATTGTAAATAACACATTGACTGTGGCAAGCACCTCTGTGCATATTTCAAATTTTCTATTGCGAAAATAATATAATCACACATAAGGAAAAGAACATTAAATATGCAGATAGAAGTGACTCAAATAAAATATAAATCTTGCACAACGCATCCAATCTTGTCCCAATAGCATATATTGATTCATTTCAAAAGTAGACCGCAAGCTACAAAATAGATGATCTCTTGCCACTGGCCATTTCAAGTTCATGAACCCTCCTTTTTTGAGGGCACACACATTATGGCACAATTTAAATATTTTCTGAATTAATTAACACAAATGCTATTAAGGGATACTGAAATTCATTCAGATTGCTTTATTGTAAATCTCCAAAGTCAACATGTGTTTGAGATATAGTCCACAACTCCTCAGAGTTACAACTCAATGCGATAATTATTGTAAATTAGACATCTATACACTGCCAAAAATGCTGAATTTTGATGGGCTCCTAGCCCGTCAATATCTATCAAGATATTGATGAATAGTATCCAAGACGAGTTTCAAACCACATAGGACTATGTATTTTTCCATAAAATCTGCTTGTGAAGGGCTCAGAGTTCTGATGAAGAACTATAATATTCTACTAGCACACAGTATGCGCCCGAGGGAGCTGCTAGGGAAGACCACTTTAGAATCTTTCACTTTCCTGTGCAGAAGCCTGAATATGTGCAAGAAAAAGGCTCTTATCTTGGCTATTATGTGTCCCTGATAATATTCCTTGCTTTGTTTGAATTACATTTGAATGTGTTTACTACACAAGATTAGTTAACAATAGTAGTTGGTTTTTTTTAAAAAATAGCCCCAATGTTCTACCTGAGTTCCATGGTGCCTATTTTAAAATGTTTTAATTATTTACCTTTTAATGTAGTCATTTATGATTGTACTATTGAATATTGACTCCCAGAAGATCGTGTTAGAAGAATATTGAAGAAAGGATATTGTGGGACAAAATATCGAAAGGTAAATGCATATAGGGAAGTGTAGATTTACAACTCCTAACTCCACATCTTCATAGCTTGTATATATATATATATATATATATATATATATATATATATATATATATATATATATATATATATATATATATATATATATATATATATATATATATATATATATATATATATATATATATATATATATGTACTGTATAAGTACATATTCATTGAGCTAGGTATAGAAAACCTAGACTTACTTACCTGTTTGTTGGAAATGACCATTGATGAGGCACAAAAGCTCATGCTTTATGCAACACATAAACCAATCTTGACAATAAAAACACAAATGTGCACTTTGCATATGTCTAAAACAATGACCATGAAACTGAGAAAGGTCAGTGTAACATCACCAGAAAAGTGTGCTTGAATAGGTAGAAACAGTGGGATTAGTAAAGTAATGAATTAAACATGTTTATATAACCGATTGAATTATAATACTAACAAAATCGTCGTGAAAAATGAGTGATGAAAGTTAGTTACTCTTAACTTCATTGTAGAGTACCATAACAAATTCGACAGTGGTGCAAGTCATATAAGTCATATAAGCAATGTGTTATCGGTGAAACTTTCAGCATTATAAAGATCTTATAACATACTAGCTTACCCGTCGCGCGTTCCGGCGATCTCAGAAGAAAGGAAATTTAAGGAAATTTGTTATGATAACATTCAATTTACATTGTGTAATTTTCATTGAAACTTATACATTTTAAAGTGTTGTTTTAATTTCTGTTTATTTATTCGAGTGCTTGTGGATACACGGTATTTTTTGTTTTTCCGTCTGGTGCGTACACAAATAAATCAGAAGGGGGCATATTATCAAGGGAGTTTATCTCTGCTTTTTTGGCTTTAAAAGCCAAGAAAGCAGAGATAAAATTATCTCCCTATTACCTAGCTGTCGATAACACCAGTTAGCGACAGCTAGTAGGAGATAGCGACCATCTTGGGCCCCACTTTGAATGTCAGTGATATTTATCACTAATGACATGCAAAGTGGGCGTGCCAAGATGTTAGCGACTGGAAACAGTCGCTAACATTGCTATCTCCTATTACCAACTTTTGGAGATATTTGTGCTAAGCCCGAATATCTCCAAAAGCTAACACCTGCCCCTGAGCAGTTCTTAGCCATGTTATCCAATGGTAGGTGGATAACATGGCTAAGAGCATTCGCTCGGTAATGCATGAATATCGCTGACTTTACAGCGATATTCATGCATTTCGGCCGATTTTTATCGCTTAGGAGATCAACCTTGATAATAGCAAGGCTCCTAAGTGATAAAAATCGCCGCAGCTCGGCAATAAAAATATCGCCGCTAAACCATCATAGCGATAATTATCGCTAGTTGTTGGTAATATGCCCCAAGGTTTTCCGATGCGTGAGCTGGCCACATACAGTTGTCCATGTGAGAAGCACGGATTCTCCAAATGTAGTCCACCACTTGCAGCGATTGTCCTTGTGCTTTGTTGAAGGTCATTGCAAAAGCGAGTCGCACCGTAAACTGTACACGTTCAGTATTGGAAAGTTTATGAGGGCCCTGGGGGATGGGGGGGCCGATATTTAACACATTTTTTTTTTTGCCAGAAAACTTCGCGGGAGTGTACTCAACAACTTCCCAAAGTTTCATGGCGATCGGATGAATAGTGTAGTAATGCATAAAGGACAAACAGACATACTTTCATTTTTATATAGATTACCATTGAAACAACTAGGGGGCATATTATCAAGGGGGTTTATCTCCGCTTTTTTGGCTTTAAAAGCCAAGAAAGCGGAGATAAAATTATCTCCCTATTACCTAGCTGCCGCTAACACCAGTTAGTGACAGCTAGTAGAGATAGCGACCATCTTGGGCCCCACTTTGCATGTCAGTGATATTTATCACTAATGAGATGCAAAGTGGGCGTGCCAAGATGTTAGCGACTGAAAACAGTCGCTAACATCGCTATCTCCTATTACCAACTTTTGGAGATATTCGCGCTAAGCGGGAATATCTCCAAAAACTAACACCTGCCCTGAGCAGTTCTTAGCCATGTTATCCAATGGGAGGTGGATAACATGGCTGAGAGCATTAGCTCGGTAATGCATGAATATCGCTGACTTTTCAGCAATAACATGCATTGCGGCCGATTTTTTACCGCATTTGCGTTAAACCTTGGTAATACCAAGGTTTATTTGCGGTAAAAATAACCGCAGCGCTGCGGTAAATTTTTGTCTCTAACCAAGCAATAGCGATAATTATCGCTATTGCTTGGTAATATGCCCCCTTGTTTTAATAATTTTGAGAAATAATTTGCCTGTAGCTTCTTTTTGAAATTTTGGCTAGTAGACAATAATCACTTATAACACTACACTAATGCTCATATATGATTTGATCAACATTTTTAATTTTGCTTGAACTTTATTAGGAGTTTACTTTACTAAATAAGAAACTTTAAATGCATTGAAGTAATTTTTCCTCCTTAGGCTGCATGATTTCATATCCTGATGTAACAGACCTTTGATGTGTTTTCTCAAATGTTGCTTTATTTGTTCTGTTCATGTGACATTCTTTAAGCAACAAGAGACTATTTTTCACTATTTGTGTGTGGATTGATGGCAACCTGACCTTTGGACTATATCCATGAAGAGCAACAAAGTAAATAAGCTCTTTGTCAACTAACCTGTGAGGATGAATGGACAGTTTTTTCTCATGATCAATCAGGAATCAATCAGGAATTTTTGGACTGCGCCTCACCCACAAGGGTATCAAGGCACCAGGAGTGTTGGGGGGATTAGACAAGCTCCATGGTCAACCAAGGAGCCAGGTCTTGAAATCATTTCGGAATAGGTGCAGTGTTGGGCTGCGTTTGATGCGAAGGGGGATTTCGTTCCATGTCTTGACCATGATGTAGGAGAAGGATCTGCCGTGTACTCTGGCCCAGTGGGTGTGGGGAAACCGGGCTAGGGCTAGGCCGGCAGAGAAAAGGATTCTTTTGGGGGTGTGGAAAGAGATTCTTTTGTTGAGGTGTTGGGGTCCGGTGTTATAGAGGGCTTTGTGGGTGTTTGTGTGCAGTTTGAAGGTTTTTTTTTTCCCCATGGGGAGCCAGTGGAGGTTGCGATGTTGTTGGGTGTTGTGGTCATGTCGTGGGATGTTGAGGACAAGGCTGGCTGCTGCATTCTGGATAGTCTGGAGTTTGCGGAGGAGTGTTTTATTGATTCCATTTTCTTAGTCCAGTCTGCTGGTGATGAGTGTGTGGGTGACAGTCTTCCTGGAGTCAGGGGGATCCATTTGAAGGACTTGCAGAGTATGTAGAGTGTGTTGAAGCATATGGATAATACAGCGATGATCTGGCGGTTCATGGTGAGTGAAGAGTCGAATATGAAGCTGAGGTTGCGAGCGTGGTCCGTAGAGGTGGGTGGGTTTTCAACGGTGGGAAAACAACAGGTGTTGTCCCATGCGGAGGGGGTGGATCTGAGGATGAGAACTCCGTGTTGAGCTTCAGGCAGCTGCTGCTCATCCAGGATGAGATGCCCTTCATCCCTTCTTGGAAACTGTGCCTGGTGATGTTGGGTTCCTTGGTGGAGGAGAGAATGAGCTGTGTGTCGTCGGTATATGAGACTATGTTGAGTCTGTGTTTTCTATTCTGACAATGGTTGCGAGGGGGGTCATGTAGATGTTTAAGAGCGTGGGGCTGAGGGAGAATCCTTGGGGTACTCCGCATCTGATTTCTGTAGGTTCGGAGAGGAAGTGCGGGAGTCTTATTCTTTGTGTTCTGCCTGAGAGGAAAGATTGAATCCTCTCTAAGGCGTTCCCTGAATGTCGGCGTCATGGAGTCTGGCGGCTAGTGTGTGGTGGGAGACGGTGTCGAAGGCTGCTGAAAGGTCTAAGAGGATCAGTACTGCAGTGTGGCCTTGGTTGAGGAGGATGCGGATGTCATCAGTGGCTGCTATGAGGGCAGTCTGGTGCTGTGGTTGCTGAGGATTCCGGATTTAGAGGCGTTGAGGATCTTGTTGGCTTCTATGAAGTGTGCTAACTGGGTGTTGATGACTTTCTAGATGACTTTGGCGGCGAAGGGGAGAAGAGAGAAGGGCCTGAAATTCTTGAGGTCTGGCAGGTATGCGGAGGGCTTCTTGAGGAGGGGTTTGACTTTCGTGCGTTTCCAGTCCTCAACAAATGTGGCTGTATCAAGAGAGCAGTTGATCGTTCGTTGTAGTTTGGGTGCAATGGCTGCTCTGTGAAAGATGTGCAGTGGGAAGGGGTCAGTGGGTGCTCCGGAATGGATGCTATTCATAGTCTTTGGGGTGTCTTCTGTGTGGAGAGGAGTCCAGGTGAGGATGGTAGGCTGGATGGCGTAGGGGTTAGGGGGTGTTGGGTCGGTGCTGTGGTCATGGTTGTCAAAGTTGTCATAGAGCATCTTGATTTTGTGGTGGAAGAAGGAGCTGAGTTCATTGCAGAGGTCTTGGGAGGGAGGAACTTTGGTAGTTTTGCTGTTGGGTCTGGTGAATTCTTGTATGATGGCCGAGTTCCTTGGAAGTTTGGGCATTGGAAAGGATTCTTTCTTGTGTGAATTTTCTCTTAGTTCATTTGATGAGTTAGTGGTGTGCCGTGGTTGTCGCCTTGTAGGCGGAGCGTGCATCTGAGGTTTTGCTGTTTGTCCATGTTTTCTCCAGTCGACGGCCAGTGCACTTGAGTTCTCGGATTTCCGTGGTGAACCAGGTGGCTTTCCTTGTTGTGTCGACTGGTGGAGTTCTGGAGGGGGTGAGAGTGTTGGCAAGGTTGGTGATCCATTGGTGAAGGTTTTTTGCTGCTGTGTTGGTGTCTGGTGTAGTAGGGGGAGGACTGCAGCTGAGGGTGGAGCTAAGGTGTTCTTTCGTGTTTTTGCTCCAGTTTCTGTATGGGAGTTGTGCTGTACATTTGTGTGGGGTGGGTTTCAAGACGGAGAAGGTGGATGCAGTGGTAGGCCATCCAGAGTGGTTCCGTGGTGTGACTGAAGCAAATGTTGTTTCCTCAGGCGAAGATGGGGTCGAGAATGTGTCCTGCCGTGTGAGTGGGGTTGGAGACGAGTTGCTTCAGTCAAATGTTGGTGAGGTTCTCTAAGAGGGCAGTGGTGTGGGTATCACTGAGGGTGTCTAGGTGGAAGTTCAGGTTCTGAGCAGCATGTAGTCCATGGAGGTGAGGGCGTAGGGGGCAATGTAGTCTTCAATGGCGTTGGTGAACAGTGAGTGGGTTCCAGGCGGTCTACAGGCGTGTGTTTTGTGGAGCGTCATTCTGGGGTTGGGCTGGTTCTGAAAGTGGATGTGTTCCATTGGGGGCGAGGTGTGGTCCGAGTTGGTGGTTGTTAGTCAGAGGGAGATTTTGTGGGCGATGGTGAGGCCTCCTCCTGGGCGGTTGGGGTGGTCTTTCCTCAGGATCTTGATCAGTCGGGGATGGTGGTTGGATGTCAGGTGCAGAGCTGGTGTTGGTCCAGTAAGGCAACATCAGGCGAATGAGTGTTGAGGAAGTCCCAAACTTCTACTGCATGTCTGTGCAATGAGTGCATGTTGAGGAGAATGAAGCTCAAGGACTTGTGTACGTTGGCGTCCAATGGGTGGCTGTCTGGGTCCAGAGGTGGGTGAAAGTGTGGTGACAGTGTCGGCAGGAGAACGGGCCTTGAGAGTTGTTCAGCGTCGATGGGTAGCAATTGTTATTGCATCCAGGGTTGAGCACATGGAGAGTCCTGCGGTCATAGTGGCAGGGGATCAGGGGACCAGGGTCACTGTCACAGGTCATGGTCAGGTCACGGACAGATGCAGATGGGCAAAGCTTCAGCCCTGCAGAAGCCACCATTAAGTAGAGATCGGGGAGGGTAAGCAGCTGAGAGGCAGGAGGCAGGAAACCGTGAGGGAAGGGGCCATGGGGCTGCAGCGGCAGGGACAGGCAACACAAAACAGGAAAAACAAACTACCAAAAAAAAGGCGGACAGGCAAAACAGGCAATAGGCAAAACAGGAGAGAGAGGCAAATCAGAAAGAAGATGACGCAAACAGAGTGTTCTAGCAGAAGAGCAGGCTCTTCCAGTAGACCACCAGGGATGAGGTGCAGGCAGGAGCCTGCGGGTAGAGGAGGGCCTCGAACACCTTAACTGGATCACAGAAGGCGCTCAGGGTAATGCCTTAATGGTGAAGCTGCATGAGGGGGGAGCAGTTACCCTGACCAGGGTAAGTGCTGATGTTGGTCCAGTAAGGCAACATCAGGCGAATGAGTGTTGAGGAGGTCCCAAACTTCTACTGCATGTCTGTGAAATGAGTGCATGTTGAGGAGAATGAAGCTCAAGGGCTTGTGTACGTTGGCGTCCAGTGGGTGGCTGTCTGGGTCCAGAGGTGGGTGAAAGTGTGGTGACAGTGTCGGCAGGAGAACGGCAGTTGTTATTGCGTCCAGGGTTGAGCACATGGAGAGTCCTGCGGTCATAGTGGCAGGGGATCAGAGGACCAGGGTCACTGTCACTGGTCATGGTCAGGTCACGGATAGATGCAGATGGGCAAAGCTTTGGCCCTGCAGAAGCCACCATTAAGTAGAGATCGGGGAGGGTAAGCAGCTGGGAGGCAGGAGGCCGGAAACCGTGAGGGAAGGGGCCATGGGGGCTGCAGCGACAGGGACAGGCAACACAAAACAGGAAAAACAAACTACCAAAAAAAGGCAGACAGGCAAAACCGGCAATAGGCAAAACAGGAGAGAGAGGCAAATCAGAAAGAAGATGACACAAACAGAGTGTTCTAGCAGAAGAGCAGGCTCTTCCAGTAGGCCACCAGGGATGAGGTGCAGGCAGGAGCCTGCGGGTAGAGGAGGGCCATGAACACCTTAACTGGATCACAGAAGGCGCTCAGGGTAATGCCTTAATGGTGAAGCTGCATAAGGGGGGAGCAGTTACCCTGGGTAAGTGCTGATTATAAAATTATAAAAAAGAGGTGGTACTTAGGTTGCTGCAGCAGCAAAGAAAGAGGAAGGACTTCGCCTCATGGGGTTTTATACTGTATGGGGGAACGGTGATTGTTGGACAATGGGAGGGCAATGTCTTTCCAGTTACTAGTTTAAAGTTTAGTTAGCTGCTGTAAATACTTCAGTAAAGAAAGAGAAGCATAATCAGAAACCCCCGTTTGCTGACATAGAATTTCTTTCAAGAAGAAAGAGGAGGCTACTGGATACTAAGAGGATATTATTTTGGACTTGTTATTGATTGGGGGACTCTATTGCCATTCTGTTGGAATTTAATCCTCATGTGATTCTTGGGAAATGTAGTCCATTATCATTTGAGAAATGCACTTGGTAACTTCTGCAGAGAAAGACATGCATAATCCTCGCCTCCTGTCCTTAATAGAATTAAAACTTTCCTTCTCAAAGGCTGGAAATGTTTTACTTCTGTGGCCTGAAACCCAAGATGGCGCCTCCTTAACAAGGGGGTAGCACGGTTCATAGTCTTTCTTCCATTCCAGTCCTTGATGTCCACGCTGCATGCATGTTCAGACCTGGCGATTGTTTCCCTGCACAGAGTCCATACAATAACAATAGACTAGGGGCGTGGAGAAATCTACCACCTCTGCCTACTCATTGGAGGCTGCCGGTTCATGACTTCGCTCTCATTGGTCCAGAGTTGCCATAATCCCTTCTAACTCCCAGTGCCAGTGGACTTCGAGATGTCATACAGCCAATCCACTATCACCGCCAGCCCACGCAAACAGAGCAGTGTTTATTGAACATATTCAGATGCTCGCTCCAGAGCAACGCAGTTCAGGCTCCGAAGGAGCACATACTGTTAGTGGTTGTGCACAGGAAGGTTGCGGGGGAACAGAACGCAGGCAGGGTGGCGGTCAGTTCAGCACCGCACGCGTGTGCAGTTTAGAGACTAAGAGCCCCACTCCTTCTAATCCTGCTGTCGTGTTTATATCTAGGACCCTAATTCGATATTCCCGATTCATACCTTTATGTGGTTATAATTAATAATATCCTGATGAAGGCATAAGAATCATATCCATATTCAGTAATAGCCTATGCAGTCCAAAGCACAGCACGGCTACTCCCATCGACTCCTAGAAAGCACAACGCGTTCTTTAAACAAACCCAGCCTCCAGCCGCCCGGGAAATCCCCCCTGCTTTTGTTTTGACTTGAACAAGAACTCCTGGAGTCCAAAAAGAACTGTTAGTTCTTTCTGACGTCTTATGTCCAACCTTACGTCAAACCCGGCACCTTTCAGGAATGAATATACTAACAGTTGCCTTAAGCAAACACACAGTGGTTTGTAGCAGAGCGGCAATCTACTTGACCGAGAGCCCAGCTGATGCGAGAGCCCACGAAAGCCGCCCCTCCCGTTTAACGCACTGAGAGAGACTCTTTCTTTTTCTCCAGCTGAGAAAATCCAGCTCCGGTGTTTCCAGCCTACTCTTGCGGGTTGCTGGGAGATTGAGTCCTGAGGAAAGAGATACCATACCTCCCACATTCTATTACCAAGGTACGGATCTAACTAAACCCTTAAGAGAATTCTTGATGCAGATTCTTGGCAAAACAATCTTAACCAACTTAACTTAAACTGCTACTTACTCATCCCTTCCCAAGTATTAGGCTTAGGTCAGGTACACCGGGGTAGGCATAGTTAGAAGCACCAGTTGAGTACGTTAGTCAATGTATTTATGTATGTAAATATTTTATCCATTTTAAAGTATCATATGGCTAAGAAACCATATTAATGCTTTTACAGTATTATTTCATAATACTACTTTTACTGTACGCACTTTACTTTATGATAAGTATTGCAATTGTGGCAATTCATTTCTCTTGCATGAGAAAGAAGACTGCTCAATAAATAACACCTTTTTATTGAAAACCCCCTTCTCTCTATTTCTCTGCACTCTGGTGAAACTAATTATGCACGGTTGACTGAGTTAAATAGCTGCCTATTGTTTTCACACAACTCTAGAGATACACTCTTATTCTGAGGGAGCAAAGTTGTCATGTTTATGCGGTTGTCAGAAACTGAATCCCTTCTTGTCTGAGTCAGGGAAGTTTATCACTCCCTATTCATTCAAGAAAGTTTCTAGTGACCTTTGAGCTAGCTGGCGCAAACCTAAATTAAGTTTAGCATAGTCAGTAGAGACCTAGATGACCTCAGTCCTACGTCTACACTGCTGTTTATGTTATTCCAATGCGCAGAGCCTATTAGGAAAATAGGAACTACACTACATGGCGCCCAACGTTTGGTAAGGCGAGAATCTAACGCAAGACACTAGAGTAACTCAGTCGTGCTTTTTCACACGGAACCCTTTTCCTGTAAAAACTCCAATAGACGTCTGGAGTGGGTGAAAGGTTAATATCCGCCGGAACTTAGTAGGATGAGAATCCTATGTATAAGTTTTTGGTTTGATCAACGTTGAAGGATACAGTGTTCCAAAATATTGTGTACCTAATCTTGGTTTCCTTGAAACTCGATCTGCAACAAAAAACTTTCAGAAAGTGACAAAGAAAGAGAAAGAGAAGCCTTAGCAGCTCGACTCTTAGAGGAAGACACAACCCTCCAAGAAACTGACCCGAGTGTAATATTCATTCCGGTCAATATAAGAAGAACTATAACTCTTAAACTTATAAAAAATGAACTGACACCACCAGGTGGTACAGTCATATTCGTGGTAGGGGCACAGAGGTATTCTATTCATGGATACATTTTCCAGCAGCACACGCTGTGACAAAAGACTTCCACTATTACAAAATAGAGGAACCTCCGGGAGAATACACTCCTTTCAAGGAGATCGAAATCCCACTAAATTACCAAGATCACCTGCTCTAGTTTAATGGCGCCCTAAAACATAATAATCACATCACCAGGCTCGGTCTACTAGGCCAGAAGCAATGGGGCCGGTCCTATGCAGCTACGCAACACACCCAGACATCGAAACAATGTCAAGCGAAGAACTCCTAGTTAAACTAAAAGAATTAACAAAGGCATATAGAGAACTAGTTCAATTGGCAAGGGACGATATAAAGTACCTCCAGAAATTGAAGGAAACAGATATAGCAGACCAACCATTTGAACTCACCAGAATCATAGAAAAATCCTATGAAGAGCTAGGAAGAGATAGTTTGGGTGGGAAACCGGTAACACCCCAACTAACTGAAAATCCTGAAAAAACATTTATTAGAAATAATGTAAAAACTCTAAAAAAGAGTTGGGATGGTAATAGACAATCCACTCCCAGGGAAAAATATTTCCAGTCCAGAGGAAGGTGTCCTCAGCGGAGAGAGAGATCTCTAGGCCTAGAAGACAAGTCTCCCCAAAGGGAGCCCTCTGAAAAAAGACATAACCTTAGAGATAGGGATAAAATAAGAAAACCTGACAGATATCAAGGTGATGATACACGTCTCTCTCGATCCTTTTCACTCAATCTTTCTCGATCTTCCTCACAGAAATCGGAAAGAAGAGGACGGTCAGAACACAGAGAAGAGCACGTCAAGTCCAAAGACAAGGAACCTGCTCATCAAAGTAGAAAATTACAATTTTCCAGAAAGAAGGTAGCAAGTATTAAAATTAAACATGCCGAGAATTCTGAGGACACAACTGAAAAACATAGAGTGGGCACAGACAATGCTAGACAGCGCAGCAGAAGTGACAATAGCTCGCAAGATCCTGATAAATCTTCTGGAGACAGTGGACACGAATGAATACATTCAGGTGGAAACTGCAGACACACGAGTTAGTGTGCCCCATAAACTATATGAAATAACATTACGTATAAAGGGAGATAGAACTAGGAAAATAAAAGGTCTGTTTTGTGGCAAACTTTCTAAAGGCTATGACATCCTGTTAGCTGAGAAAGATTGGCCACCAGAGTTTGTCAGGGAGTGCCCTCAGGGCGAAGAAATGATTATGCCTGCCTTCACAAATCATATTCCAATTTATAAAAAATACACATTGGCAAGAAAATGGGCAGTGGCTCAAGCTCCTACTTTATACAAAAATCATGTAGGATGGGATTAGGATTCTCCTCACCACAAAATCCAATTAAAAAATCAGCCCACTGCACAAAGGCAGTACCCAGTTCGACAAGAAGCTAAAAAGCAAGACAGGGAGATCTTAGATCAACTTGAATATCAAGGGGTGATCGAAACATGCACCTCTCAAATGAACAATCCTTTGTTTCCTGTCTCCAAGTCAGACGATTCATATCATCTAGTTTTGGACTACAGACACCTTAACTCCTGTTGTAAAACATTTGCAGTACAAAACTCACATCGTGCAGCACTGATGAATAACATTGTGCACAAAAAATATAAAACAACATTAGATATCTCTAATGGATTCTATTGTCAAAACATTGCACCTGAAAGCAGGTATTTGATTGCTTTCTCAATAATGGGATCGCAAAAACAATTTTGCCGACTCCCACAGGAATTCAAGAATAGCTCAGGATTATTCTCAGCAAGGGTAACAGAGCTACTACAAATATATGATGATGAGGCATTATCCTATGTCGATGACATCTATCTCACTGATGATGACCTGGAGACTCACTTAAAAAGAGTGAACACCATAATACTTGGGGTCGCATCAGAGGGTTACAAATTCAACTTTAAAAAGTCACGAATTGCCCATCTAACTGTCCTGTTTTTAGGATATGAATTATCAAGGGAAGGCTAAAGCCTGGCAGACAATTTCTTAGAGAAATGTGCTGTACTCCAAGCACCAAAAACGCTGAAGAATTTAGAATCAATACTAGGTTTCCTGAATTTCGGAAGAACATACATACTAAATTATGCAGAGAGGGTTAAACCTCTCTATGAATTAATAAGACCTGATTTCAAACAAATCAATTGGACTCAGAAACACACAGAGATTTTGTGATCATTGCAAACAGACATGTTAACTAGAACAAAATTACAAACTCGTGAAAAGATACGCAATATTGTTATCCGAGTCATCCCAGGAAGATGAGGATTGACATACCTGACCTCTAATGAAGGAGAAACGGTACCTATAGCTTACAAATCACATTTGTACACTCAAGCTGAAATGAAATTCAGCTCTACAGAAAAAATTCTGACAGCGGTTAAAACTGCTGTAGTAAAAGAAAGAGCCCTAGCCGAAGGCAAAAGAATAGCTTTTTTTTCAGCAGAATCAGCCCTTGAGGCATTAACAAGTCCACGTAATCTGCTTACAGTGGCCATAGATCCAAAATGGATAGAATGGGAAAATTCTTTTGCTACAGAAGATGTGAAATACTATTTTGACCCGAAACTGAAAGAACTAGATGATCTAGAATATGAACAAGAATATCCTCTGCCAACTGAAATTCTGCCTCTGGAACAATACACCTGCGTAATCTATATGGACAGATTTGCACAACACTACAATGTAGATAAAAAATCCTACAATGCATCGTGCACGATTGTTAAAGGTCGCTGGCACCCTGGTAAATTCAAATTACCAAAACTGAATCACTCAGAAACTGTTCAGCTCAGCAAGCTGAAATAAGATCTTTAAAGATGGCGCTTGAAAATGCTGATCGTGAATTTCTGATACTAATAGTGTGTGATTCGTATTTCTGAGTCAAATCATACAACAGTGACATGCAGACATGGAGTAAAAACGGTTACAAAGATGACACAGGTGCCACAATAAAGCATAAAATGCTTTGGGAACAAGTAGTTCTTTTAAGGAAAGAACTACAAAAGACCCACGTGATACACGGACTGAGTCATCAACGTAATGGCGTTCACGTTGCAGGGAATTCATTGGCTAACACAGCCACAGCGGAAGCGGTACAACCGGCTTCCGTAGCCACTGAAAAGCGTTCAGAAAAACACACAGATGGGGAAACCATGCTGGCGGTAAAAGCCTCATTAAAAGCCGACTATGCGGCATTACCTCTCAACTATCCACTCAGTAATACATACATAATTGATGCAAACTCCGTTCCGTTTGCTCGAATCCCTGGAGTGGGGGATAGAGTAATTCCAAACACGAACCAGAGAATCTTCTTGCTACAAGAAGTACATATGGGATTGGGTCTGAGGCACCAAGAGATCCTGAAATCTCTGATGGAACTACTATCAGAGTACTGGTGGCCAGGAATGAGCGTAGATATCTACAATTTTGCAAAGAATTGTGCGGACTGCAACAGAGATCACAGTTGTGAACCGGACCAGCCAATAGCCCAGATACCACTATTAGATAGCATCAGGCTATCTTTAGCGCAGAAATCCAGCCGGAAAATGCGTCCCATAACTAATAAAGACTTAATTCACTTAAAAATGTAGACCCCTGCACTCGCCTGACGCCAGAACTGTTATAAAAGATTTGCGAATCTTTATCGACACATACGCATTGGGCATGCTAAATTCTGATCAGGGTCCTGCGTTTAGCTCTCAAGCTTACAAAGAGGACATGAAGAGCATGGGCATTGCATTGCGGTACTCTTCTCCCTTCCATCCTGAGGGAAATGCGGTTGTGGAAAGAAAAAAACGGGACATAAAGCAATCTATAACGGCAAGGGTATTAGGTTCGGGTGAAGAGTTATACTGTTATAATCATTATGGGGATCACTACTTGCATAAAACTGCTCAGCCTAGAAATGTCAGTCAGTCAAACAAAACTTTATTTGATTTGTTAAAACCTTAAAAGTACATTCCACATTCCGTGATAAGAGAAAGGACAACAGCAAAACATGGTAATATTCAACAAGAAAAAGAGCAGCAGCATAACAAGATAATATTAAAACCACAATTACACCTCAAGATACTTGAAAATTAACTTCTCTTGTTCCTTTTAAAACGGAGTATTATAACATTTATTTGTAAAAATCGCTAAAATTTCCTATATATACCTTCTTCAGAATGCAGTTTTTACTACTATTGTCCCTTAGTATCTCTACCTTTATTCAGGGATAAGGGCTACACTATACATGTTCTTCTGCGCATTTGAGGAACCACCTAACTTTGTTCATATATTTCCTCAAAGCGCAGGCTATATCTAAAGTCTCCATTTCCACCAAAAGAGTGGCAGCTTGCATTCTGTGCGTAATCTTATATTTTTTAAAAATCGGACATAAAAACTCCTTTCGAAAGTCTAAAAATCTCGTACAATCTAATAAAATATGTGACATATCACAGGTGGTTCCTAAAGTGCAAGTGCATTTCCCATTACTTCCTATCATTAAATTTCGAACCCCGTTATTTGCATAGCATGGGTTTATGCCAATTTGCATTTTCAGGACTTCTCGCCTCAGACTATGGCTGGGTAACCGGTCCACGTAAGGGAAGTGTTGACTGCTCTCCCAAGCCACTTTCATGTGTGCTACCGAGGTCTTTTGAGTGTGGTAAATATTTAATTACCGTCCTAATTTCTATGCAGGTAGGTACTTATAAAAAAATAACTCAATCGGAAAGAAAGACGGAGAGTCCGTGGTGTTAGAGTTCTTAGGGGTTTTATTCCTTAAAAAGGAATGGTTCTTGAACCGGATATCGGGTTCCTGACACCACTGGGGTTCAGGAAGGGATAGAGCATACTTTATTGACACTACATAACTTTTATACTTAATACACATAATGTTAACCAATACAGAAGGCGTAACAGCTGAGAGAAATGAGATAAGAACACACACGTGTTAGCAATACGTAATCAGAAGGCGTAAACTAGTGCGTACACAGAGGTGTGTGCTAGAAACGTCACATAAAAGTGTCACAAGTGGGTGTGTACATAGCAGAAATCTTGAAATGTCAACAGAAATCTGAGGTCTGGATGCGCGCGCAGCTGCATGACGTGTGATTGACGAGAAGCTGGAGGGTGCAGGGGACTTTGACATTTACACTTAGAGGAAAGAGACAGAAGTCTGGCATGTCAGATCAACTCGTTCCTATATCATATCTGATATCTGATGTTTGGGAACCATATTATCTAGAAGGAAAGGTCTCTTGGACAGAGGCTATCCTATACTGACTATGAATGCGTGCATATGTGCCTACGTGTCTGTGTGTAAAGCGAGGGGGCCATGGGCCTACCATGGTAACGGGAGCTATGAATTACTTGCATGGAGACAGAAAGGCCGGGCCCTTTGCTCTGCAGCTGAGGGGTTGTTTATCTATCCTGCTAGACTGGAATGTGTTTTCGGGAAGCTGAGCTTGGCTATGCTGATAACGTGAAGGTAAAATACTGTCTTTGGCAGGCAAGCAGGCCGAGCCAGGCCCCGCTCGCCTCGCAGGGAGTAGGACAGAGTTCATGGGGGCATCCCACGTTGCAGTTTCAGGAGGCAGAGATGACTTTGTAAAAGAAAAGGCTCAATGACAGAAATCGGGGCCTAGCTCGCACAGAGCCAGAAATACGTGAAAGTGCACCATACAAAGACGGTGGCAAGGTATACTTAGGAACGGAATATCCGACCCATTCAGGGTGGATCTGAAAGAGGACATGTTAACGTTGGACGCAAATGTATTTGCGTCTTCATAGCTGGCACAGGAGGGAAGTTACATGCACTTTAAGCTCGTACATGGAGACGGTGGGGTACACGTTAGGGAACATTTCTTGACCATAAAATTTATATTTCCTCATTCCCTCCTTGTTCCCTACGGACCCTTCATGATATATCAATCTTCATTAATCCATTTATTTGTGTAGTTAGCATCATCTGCTCATCCTTTTTCAAACGGGATTTAGAGCGTTGACTTGAATGGGGAATGCAGGATGTGGCGCACAAGCCGCAAATCGCTGGCCCACATTGTAAACATAGACAGCAACTGAATACTATAAGTAGTATTGTTCCAAGGAGTGACAGTATTTTCCATCCCCAAGCTGAGATAGTAGTCCAGAGCCAACCGGACCAAGTCCAAGTGCCTGGATTCTGATGTATCTGACTAGCTATCTTATGGAGACGTGTAATAGCCTTGTATATGGACGGAGCATTATCTGGAATGAAAACACAACAAGCTGACCCGAGGACCCTACAGGCTCCTCCTCGATCGGCTAGTATGACGTCAATAACAAGACGATTTTGAAGAACGACAAGTCTCATAGCAGACTGTTCCTCAGTCAAGTTACCTAGGGCGTAAGTAGTCTCTTTCACTACTGCTTCGAGAGTTCTGGTCAAGTGACGGATAGACTTACTATTAAAAATAGCACCTAAATAGGGAAAGAAACCTTTATTGAAATCTGTGTACTGTTCCCATGCTGTCTCAGTATAGTCGACAATTGGGAGATCTCTTTTGGGTCTGTGAACTAGACGGGAATTTCTATGATAATCAGGTGGAGCTAGGAAAACAGGTGGCAGTAGGAATCCAATGTAACAGGTCCCATCCCAATCTAGAGGCAAACGTATGTATGCTGTCTGACCACAAATGAAATAGGAATGACGTGTAGCTTTGAATGTGGACTTGCCCTTATCACTAAATTCGACCACAGTAGTACATTTACTATGACCCAGGTGTACTGAACCATTCTTTCTGACACATAATTCACCTTTGACTGGTAGTACTGACATAGTGGGCAAGTCTGGCTCGGTTTCGGATTCAACATTCAGAATCATGAGGTTAAGTGTAAAATTTCCTAATCCATATACTTCATTTTCTAGATCAGTCCCTGTCCTTTTGGGAAGTCCCTCTTTGTCAGGATAACATACTCTATGCAAAACTGTGTTCAGGTTTCCCCATACCCAGTTACCCTGATAAACTACGGAATTTGAATCTAAGGAATTAATCAAACTAAACCATGCTCCACATGAACCATTGTGTGTGAACGGGTACGGGAAGAGGGGCAGAACTCCCCTGTATTTCTGGTAGGGAGGGAGTCGGCCACATATCCAACAATTTGTAGCGTTGCTGGTCTGATGAGAGTGATGTAACATACTAATGGATGTGTTGTTGCGCAGCGCAAGTCGGTAGGACAACTCATGAGGGGGTAATTTAACGTGACTCGTATGAATCCACCCCTTACGGCCCTCAACCTTGATTGCAGTCCTCGTGGTCAGAAGGACGAGCTTCGGCTCCTGCCAACGGGGCTCCAGCGGACTCCTCCTATCGAAATTGCGTATCAGGACAGTATCCCCGGGACGGACATCGTGTGGCTTCACATCAGTGTTGTCGGGAAAGGCTGCAGCAACCTGTGAACGACATGATTGGAGTGCAGACATCAAGGAGGCAAGGTAATCTGTCAGCATATTACAGTCAACATCGGTTATTTTCTTAGGCATGGGCGTCCCCCACATATTTGGTGGCCGGCCAAAGACCACCTCATACGGGGATAGTCCTGATCTCGAATGTGGGACCATTCTCATATAGAATAGTGCAACTGGCAGGGCGACTATCCAGTCAACCCCTTTCTCTTTACATATTTTTGCAAGGCGTGTTTTCAGTGCCTGGTTGTGCCTCTCTACAAGGCCGGCTGCCTCGGGATGTCGGACGCAATGGAATTTCCACTGATATCCTAGCAGGAGTGAAACCTGCTTCATGAGCTCGGATGAGAATGGCTGTCCGTTATCTGAGTACACGATACGAGGCAAGCCGTACCGTGGGAAGAATTCTCGAACCAGCTGCTTGGCAGTGGTCGGGGCAGTGTAATCTGGGACTGGATATGCTTCGGTCCAACGGGAAAGTGCACAAACAACTACGAGGACGTACTTGAATCCTCGACAACGTTCCATCTGGATATAATCCATCTGGAGGACTTCAAAAGGGTGATCGGGAGGATGAAATCCACCTTGCTCTACAGGGACGCTTTTACCTGGATTGAACTGACAACAGATCATGCAAGTACGCACTTTCTGTTTTGCTGCTGCTCGTAAATGTTTGTTGTACCAGAGATTCTGTAAACTGTCTAACATAGCTTTTTCTCCCAAGTGTGCTGGACTATGTGCTGTATTAATTATGACTTGAACCATAGAGTCGGCGAGAAACCATGTAGATTTCCCTTTTGTCACCCATCCCTGATCTGTTTGGATCCCTCCTAGTTCAGTCCATTTCTTGATTTCGTCTGGAGTAGCATGTGTCTGAATATCAATTACATCTAGTGTGGGATCCCTAACTGTCATACAATGTGTCGGTACTATTGTCTTTGTCACATCAGTTGTCTGGGTGTGAGTCAATGCTGTATGTTTTGCTGTTTGGTCCGCCAGGTCGTTACCCTGGGAAATAGAATCTGTAACTCTAGTGTGTGCTTTACACTTCATGATGGATATGCCTGAAGGCAGATGTATTGCTTCTAACAGTGCTTGAATGAGGGGACCGTGTTGGATCTTGGCTCCGTGAGAGGTCAAGAAACCTCGTTCTTGCCATAACATTCCGAAGTCGTGTACGACTCCGAAAGCATAACGTGAATCTGTATATATGTTAACATTCCTGTTTTTGGCTAGTATACAGGCTCGGGTCAGAGCGATAAGCTCTGCTGCTTGAGCAGACAGTGTATCGATACGGTGTGTTTCTTTGACTTCAGTTTCAGTGGTCACTGCATATGCGGCCACTAATTCTCCTGTGCTTGTTCTCATACATGAACCGTCCACGTAAAGTGTCAGGTCTGGATTTGTCAGTGCAACATCTGTTAAGTCTCGTCGGGGCTTTGTTACTGCATTAATGATCTCTATACAATCATGCGGGGCTGAATCTGTCATAATCGAGGGTAACAATGTGGCAGGATTTAGAATGTTACAGCGTCTGATTTCTATGTGTGGCTGGAATAGCGTCAATTCATAACCTGTCAGTCGTGCTATAGTCAGGTGTTGAGTCTGTGTTCGGTTTAGAAGGACTTCTACAGAATGTGGAACTTGTACTGTCAATGGATGTCCTAATACTATTGAGTCGCTTTGTCTGATTGCTAGGGCTGTCGCTGCAACTGATTTTAAGCACGCAGGCAGAGCCTGGGCCACTGGATCTAATGTACTTGAAAAATAAGCGCAAGGCTTATGTGAACCTGCTTGATCTTGTGTGAGGACAGACAACGCTGTACCATCACGTTCTGTAACAAAAAGTGTAAAAGGTTTGCTGTAACATGGTGTCGCTAGAACTGGTGCTTGACATAAAGCTTTCTTTAATTTCTCAATAGCCTGTGTATGTTCCTGAGTCCAAGGGAGGACAGTCGAAGTCGCTGCCTCCTGTGTTGTCAACTGTATCAGTGGTTTAGCTAGAAATGCATACTGAGGAATCCATTGTCTGCAGTACGAGGTGAGGCCTATAAAGGCCCGCACTTCCTTTTGTGTCTTGGGTTGTGGTAACTGTGCAATTAACTGAACTCGATCAGGTGTGAGCTGTCTTCCCCACTTGGACAGCAAGTGCCCAAGGTACACCACTTGCTGAACACAGAATTGCAGCTTCGAAGGAGACACCTTGTGTCCCTTGTCAGCCAGAAAATGTAAAACTGTCAGTGATGCTTGTTCACATTCGGGTTCACTTCGTGCGGTGATCAGCAGATCATCGACGTACTGGAGTAAGGCAGTGTTAACTGGCATTTGGATACAGTCAAGTTGTCTTTTCAGTGCTTGGCTATAGATGCTGGGGCTTTCTGTGAATCCTTGAGGTGCGCGTGAAAATTTGAAGCTTCGGCCATTTAAACTGAATCCGAAGAGATATTGGCTCTCTGGATCAATGGGTACACTGAAGAAGGCGTTCTTGAGGTCAATTACAGTAAAGAACGTCGCTTCTGAATCAATAGCAGTCAATAATGATGAGATGTCGGGAACCACAGGATACTGTGGTACAATGCATTTATTCAGTTCTCGTAAATCGATCACCAGCCGATATACTGGCGGTGCATTGGGATCAGTACGTTTAAGAATCGGAATGATAGGGGAATTACAGATATTGGAGTCGGTTTCTACGACCACTCCTTGGGCAATGAGCTCTTCAATGATTTCCAGTAAAGCCACTACAGCATCGGGTGGTAACTTGTATTGTCTGATTCGGGGTAATACAACTCCTGGCTTGAGTGTAACACGATATGGTGTAATGTGCATACAACCTACGTCGGTTGGGCCTTGTGCCCACAGGTGTTTCGGTACATTTTCGAATCTGACATCAAATTCTCGCAGTACATAGTGACCTTTAAAGTCACGTAAGAAAAGTCTAACTCCCTCCGGAGAACAACATATCACTGCTCCTAGAGCCTTCAGTGTCTTGATACCTAGCAAGTTTTCTGGACATGATTTCGTGAGTAACAGGTCTGTAACACGTGATAATGGACCTACTGCTAGGGGGACAGGTTTTGATACTTCATTTACAATAGGCTGTCCTGAAAAACCAAGGGAAACATTCTGTGAGCCTGAGAGGGGTGCCCCTGGAACCTCATCATGACTGATCGTGGTGCGACTTGCCCCTGTGTCAATTAAGAACTTTTGTCTTTTCCCAATACTTGACTATGTACATAAGGACCCTCTTGATCTACAGGAATCTCAATAAGAGGCAAGCCAACCTCCCTCTCTAGGCTGTTTCATGTGTATCGCTGATAATCGGGATAATCAGATTGGGCATACTGGTACATCTGTTGTGAGACTTGCTGCGTCGCGGCAATGGGCTGTGGCTGTGATACCGCTACGGTCTGTACTGTATGTGGTGGAGCATGCATAGGCTGTATATTCTGTGAAGTCTGTTAATGGACCTGGTCTTGTCTAGGCTGACGTGGTCTTTCTTTAGTTTTACCTGTTGATATATTGTGTTTCAGGACTGGA
This sequence comes from Lissotriton vulgaris, assembly GCF_964263255.1. NCBI lineage: Eukaryota > Metazoa > Chordata > Amphibia > Caudata > Salamandridae > Lissotriton > Lissotriton vulgaris. The sequence continues at coordinate 108,904,571 of NC_141694.1, forward strand.
CATTCGTTTACGTAGTGACCTGGTTGTTTGCAATAGTTGCATGTCCCTTTGACAGGAGCTGCTGAATTACTTGTCTGGGTCACACCCTTTTTCTGACCGTCGGCTGGAACCGACTGGGCCACTAGCATTTTCATTTTCGTGTCTTTCATACGTCTCTGTTCGTGATCTTGTTCTTCTCTAATTCTGTTCTGGTGATATTGTAACATTTGTAACATCTGGGATGGCGTATTTGCTTGCCATGTACTTTCGACTTTATATACACGGTTCTTAACTTGTGTCAGGGAATTCTCGACTAATTTTGTTACAAAAAGGTGCGGGTATGACTCGCTACCTGGTTTCAGGCCACTATTAATAATGAAACATTTCTCGAATCTTGAATAGAAGTCACTAGTATCTTCATCGTGTTTCTGTTTACAGGCTGAGATTGCGTCCCAGTCTTCCTTTTTAGTTGTCAATAATCTTGGCAAGACCTGTACTATTAATCCTGGTAATGCTTTAGCTTTTTCTCCAAGGCCTAGCCCTGGAGTACGACCTTTTTCCTCGTCTTCTATTTCAGTCCAAATAATCTTTTTATCTCCCACCTCCCATTCTTTTTCCTTGAGTTTCTCGTAAATGCCTGTGGGCAGCAGTACTTTTAACAATTTCATAATATCCTTATACGTGTAATCTCCCGTGAGTAACATGTCTTTAATTTCTCGGTGAAAACCTGCAGGGTCTTTATCGTGACAGGGTACTAGTTTCTTCATTTCTAACAATTCCAACTTTGTTAAAGGTGTGTACACAAACACACGTCTCAGGGTATTATCGTCATTCATAACTGGGTGTACTTCTCGTAAAGGATTCTGCCTGTCAAAATGAAACATTTTTCTTTCTGGGGGCGGAGCTGAAACATATTGTGGGCCTAAGAAAGCGTTATATCTGTGCCGTTGTTCTAGAATTATTTTAATTAACTTGGTACTTAGGCCTCTCCATCTATTCATAAGTAGTGCTTCTAATGTATCAGGTAAGGGACCTGGATCAGAATGTTGATGTCTGTATAACGTGATGAGATGCTGAATCATGTACATACCAGCCAATTTCTGCTCGTCTGGGGAAAGATTCAAGAATGTCTGTGCTACTGTATCATCATTGTATGTGCTAGGATTGTCAGCCCATTGTACTGCTGACCGGGCTAGTTCTTGTTCATCCATAGAATTGAGTACATGGTACCCCATTCGTTCTTGAAGAATTTTATCGGTAACCTGAAACAGATATTCAGGAGAACTCGTTTTTGATACGCCAGAGAGAAAAACTCTCTTGCTTTCTGGACGAATGCCTTTCTTAAGGTAATTTCCCTTTCCCACATACGCTATCATTTCTTTAGCCGTGTCAGATTCCTCTGGTTCGTCCTCCTCGGAGGAGTCATTCCTGTCGCTATCTCCTTCCTTTTCTTGTTCCTTTCTTTCATGTATTTCTATTACTGCTTTTCTGATTCTTTTGTACATACTTGCTATAGAACTCTGTTTATCATGGTTTCCATCGGCTATATTCTGACCCCACTTGTTTAGTGCGTCCATCTCGTCCTTGTCTACTCCAGGCCTGTCTCGTTCTCTTATTAAACAATTTATGAAGAAGCGTAATATACAACCTTGAGTGTCAGCTTTCTGGTGAGCCAGGGCCTCTTTAATACTTTCAGGATCTTCCCCAGTCTGGATAAAATGATATATTCTATCTAGGTGTTCAGTCATTCCTGGAAATAACACTAAGTAATCTGTAACTTTTCGTAAGCGTAGTGATGCTAACAACATTCTATCGTCTTTACCGGGTACTGGATCGTATCTGCAAATTGAAAGGGGTTCTTTAAGCATGTCGTAACTTGGTGTTCGGGGTGTACGTTGCTTTGCTATGTCCCTGAGGGTCAATCTGTGTGTTTGTGGCGGGGTCTGGTAACCTCCTGTCGCACCTCCCGAAGCGGAGGCTTGAGCATGGCTTGTCTGTGGAGTCTGTATGTGTAACTGACCTTGTCTTTTGCCAGGATCAGGCCCAAACGGATTCAGTGTATTAATCTTAGGTGTAGGAAGTGGTGGAGGAACAGGTGGTGCAGGATGTCGAACGGGTGAACTTTGTTGCGGTACGGGCTGGGCATTGTCTTGGAGTGGGTTGCCACCACCGTCACCGTCAGTAGGCGGTACGTGGGCACGTGGATTGGTGTAAGCGGGAGCTACATCGTCTAGATAGGAAGCAAGGAATATGTCTTTGGTGGTCCTGTGACTTACTTTAGTTGGAACCAATGGTGGCGGCAGATCTTTCGGTATTTCTGGAGTGGCCTTAGGCAAACCCTCGGCCACTAAATACATGCCATTTGCAAGAGTGTTTCGCATACGGTCTACTTGTTCTGCTTGTACTCGGATACCTTCAGTAACCAATTCGTTTTCTCGGACTTCATCCGACTCTTCTCTATGTTTTTCTGCTTTTCGGAATGCTTTTTCTGTACGTTTATGCGATTCTTTACGCCACAATTCTATGGCATCTTTCTGGGATTGTCTGGCTTTCTTTTTCCATAGCGCTTCCTCTACTCTCATGATGCACTCGGCATCCCATGTCCCTGTAACAGGCCACCTGTGTCTCTCTTCTAGGTGCTTGGTATAATCAGCCCATAAGTCTAGGTACAGTATGGCATCTAGGCCATGCTTGTGGTACATAAAAGTTCCAGGAGTGTCCCTAGGTGGGACAGGAACTGCTTCCTCTAGTATCCCTTTCCTAGTTCCTAGCTGTCTTAATTTATTGAATAATGGCATCCTGTTGCTTGGTACTTGATACTCGATGCTTGTTACTTACTCTACCTCGGACACAGTTAATATACAAAGACACAATAATGTACATCAGAACAGTCACTCATACCACGACATTAATCACATGAAACATTTTGAACACATATGGACTACCCTTGAACTCCAGAAAACGAGAACAAAAATCGAAACCTTGAATACTTTATATACTGCTAAACAGTACAGATACACTGTCTAAAACAGTGCAGACCGTGTTTGTGTACCCAAACCCGTCTTTACCGGATACATAATAATGCACCCGTCTAGATGCGTCCCCAGCAACGGTACTCACCGGGAAGCACGGAACAGAAGGCCTCGGAAAACTCGACTGGACTGGACCGGACTGGACTCGACTTGACTCGATACGTGAATACTTCGGAACTGGTGGGCCTCTTGACACCTCGGACCTTGCTTCTTTCGGCTAGGCTCTGGTCGGGATCCTCCGCACTCCTCACCGCCTCGTCTGGGTGCTGATCGCAGTCTCCGCCACCTCCGTAGGCCTGAGGGAGATACAGGAAATCCTGCGGGTACGCGTAGTTGTCCGTCTTGACTGTGGCAGGGGGCAAAGGCTGCAACGCACCAACCGGCACGTGGGGTGGGGGAGGGGTCCCTATTCGGGCGCCAAATTAATGTGGTAAATATTTAATTACCGTCCTAATTTCTATGCAGGTACGTACTTATAAAAAAATAACTCAATCGGAAAGAAAGACGCAGAGTCCGTGGTGTTAGAGTTCTTAGGGGTTTTATTCCTTAAAAAGGAATGGTTCTTGAACCGGATATCGGGTTCCTGACACCACTGGGGTTCAGGAAGGGATAGAGCATACTTTATTGACACTACATAACTTTTATACTTAATACACATAATGTTAACCAATACAGAAGGCGTAACAGCTGAGAGAAATGAGATAAGAACACACACGTGTTAGCAATACGTAATCAGAAGGCGTGAACTAGGGCGTACACAGAGGTGTGTGCCAGAAACGTCACATAAAAGTGTCACAAGTGGGTGTGTACATAGCAGAAATCTTGAAATGTCAGCAGAAATCTGAGGTCTGGATGCGCGCGCAGCTGCATGATGTGTGATTGACGAGAAGCTGGAGGGTGCAGGGGACTTTGACATTTACACTTAGAGGAAAGAGACAGAAGTCTGGCATGTCAGATCAACTCGTTCCTATATCATATCTGATATCTGATGTTTGGGAACCATATTATCTAGAAGGAAAGGTCTCTTGGACAGAGGCTATCCTATACTGACTATGAATGCGTGCATATGTGCCTACGTGTCTGTGTGTAAAGCGAGGGGGCCATGGGCCTACCATGGTAACGGGAGCTATGAATTACTTGCATGGAGACAGAAAGGCCGGGCCCTTTGCTCTGCAGCTGAGGGGTTGTTTATCTATCCTGCTAGACTGGAATGTGTTTTCGGGAAGCTGAGCTTGGCTATGCTGATAACGTGAAGGTAAAATACTGTCTTTGGCAGGCAAGCAGGCCGAGCCAGGCCCCGCTCGCCTCGCAGGTTTAGGACAGAGTTCATGGGGGCATCCCACGGTGCAGTTTCAGGAGGCAGAGATGACTTTGTAAAAGAAAAGGCTCGATGACAGAAAACAGGGCCTAGCTCGCACAGAGCCAGAAATACGTGAAAGTGCACCATACAAAGACGGTGGCAAGGCATACTTAGGAACGGAATATCCGACCCATTCAGGGTGGATCTGAAAGAGGACATGTTAACGTTGGACGCAAATGTATTTGCGTCTTCATAGCTGGCACAGGAGGGAAGTTACATGCACTTTAAGCTCGTACATGGAGACGGTGGGGTACACGTTAGGGAACATTTCTTGACCATAAAATTTATATTTCCTCATGAGCAAGGTATTCCCGGTCAGAACTACGGGACATATTAACCCCCTGAGTCTTTAATTCTTTTTTCACAAATATTATGGGGTCTTGCGGCAAACATACCTTCAAATCTAGCACCCCATAAGCCTTGCTTATTGAGGCTCTTACCTCTTTTGCCCAGGGGAGCTCACTATTAATAATTTCCTCCTTAGCCCATTGGGAGATTTTAGCAATTTGCCCTACTCCCAACCGCTGCCAGAAGCGTACAAGGCTCATACAAACTGTAATAGCCCAGGAGGTTATTCCCAGCTCCAGTCGTGCTAGAAATGTTTTATCTTATAATCAATGGGAACACTGTCCAACTCCACCAAAAGGCAGTTCGAAAACATTTTATGAGAAATTCCAGTACTTCTCAGGGTTTAATAACAGTGATCCAGAAACATTTTATTTTAAAATGTTGACTAGGACAGGAATGAAAACAATGTTGACAAATACTAAATTCATATATTCTGAAAAATTTTATGACAAAATGTCTACATTTGGTTTAGAATTTTGGAAAAACACCATTGAAACAAAAACAATCTGGGGTTCCAAAGATTGGCAAGTACAAGGCCTAGAAGCATTATTTAGGGCCTGCATGATCACAGAACAAATGATATTCTTGAATGATACCATTCAACAAACTACTTGTCTTGGCCTAGCTGAGATAAAAGACTTAAATACACTGTCTATTCCAAAACCCATAACTGATAGTGACAGCACTACAGATGTGGAGATAGACGTATCCCATATTTTACACCACAACAGAACACATCCTAATTGGAAAAAGTGGTTGATCTGGCCAACAGACACGAATAACTGTCAAGATAGATTCCTGAACAAAACACAGGGGTTCAAAATGACCAGACCAGACCCAAGATACTCCCAGAGACAACATTCAGGGATAGTTACAACATACAGTGTAGGGAAACTATGCCTTGAATGGCTAGAGAAATCCACACTGGCTGAAATTAAGCAACACTTGACTTTACTTAAAGACCGTGCTGACTTGCGTGATTTCCTATTGGGACCACGCAAACAGCGTCAAAAACGTCTCATAGCGGCCGGTATATACGCTGCGTACAACGAAGCTAGGAAAGTAATGCAAATTGAAACAGCAGAAAAAATGCGAGAAATTGATCGTATAAATTTGGAAAAATCACTTTCTATAGTGTACAATGGGTTAACGGCTCTTTCCTCCAGAATATATTCACTGGACAGCATTGTATCATCTGCTTTTGATATAATAGAGCAGGACTTACTAATGTTACAACATGGTCAGTCTCAATTACGTTCTATTGTTCCGCTTGGTTGGACGTTGCAAAATCTGCGTTCAGGCTATGTACCATGGCGTTTAATCAACACAACATCATTATTCGGTATCTTTAACCTTACTGATAAACAAATCAGTTTGGCACAAAAAGGAGCAGACTTGAGAGATTACCATTGACAATGTCAGAGAGACCTGTCATTGAATGGATAATACATGGAACGATTACAATTCCGATAAAAACTTTCCAGTTTAAATACTGTCAAGAATATATACCTGCAGGCCAGTATGAAAGGTTGGGTAAAGAATACATCAAATCAACCTGGGATTTACCTTATACACACAGATGTTATAGTGAAGGGAACAAGGAGGTATTCCTTAGTGGTAAAAATTGTAAAAACTCACTAAGCGGTACACTTCTGTGTCAAGGTATTAATTTGAAAGAAGCCTGCAAAGGGTCTTCCAATAACCTTTCATGTCACCTGCATGGCACGCCTGCAAAACAGATAGAGCCATTTTTTAGACCACTTTCTAACGGCAGTTACGTTTGAATAAGTGACCACAGCTGTTGTGGCATGCTGCCAGGAAAAGCCTATCTGACAACTGTAACTTCCAGGGCCGTTTGCTGTATGCAAGTATTGTATCCACACAGCAATCCAGAAATGGGGGCTGCGTTATGGCCTCGGTTGAATATCTCTACTATTCGAATTGATACTTTAAGCAGAATGAAGTCTATTCTTTTACAGACAACTGTGCCTTTAACGTCATCCAAAGAAATGTATGATCTGCAAGTGGCCAGGACATCGGCAGGGATACATTCCCTTTCATTGACAAATTGCCCTGTGCATTTCGTAGAGTTACTAAGCCAAAGCTTAAACATGTCTGATACCAGTGGCATCGCACATGTATTTAAGACAATTTTTTCGGGACTGTTAGCACCCTTTGAAACAGTTCTGGGCATCTTCCCGAATTTTGTCCATTCTGTTTTTGGAGGTCTACCCTTAATCTTGGCACTCGTGGCAGAAATTTTATTTTTGCTCCTTCTGCACCGATATGGCAAGCCAATCCACAGACAAGACTCCACCAACGATGGAAGAAACGATCCTAGCAATACGATACCGAGACCGTATCACTAAGGTCCTCGGATTGGCCCGGCTAAGAGATCTGAATACAACCTGGTTTCTTTCATTCACACCAATCTGGCAGAATTGCATCTTACCTGTGCTTCGATGTCTGCTATGCGGAGAAGAATGTGTGTAGGACGTCTGTCTTACACTACCATGAGCAGTACTAAAGGATATCGATACTTTGCTAGGTCCTGTAACGACTCATGCATCGTGTTGTCCCCAGCGGCTACCCATTCTGATGACGGCATTCATTGCGACTTCACCACTACGAGTAGGTGGCGGTGAGGTACGAGAGGAAAGCAGCACCAAACAGGTACAACCTTCTGTGAGCATTGCTGATCCAAACATCGATGATAGCAATCACGCAGAGAACTGCACAGTTGCAGCATTTTCGAACTTGGTCGAACTTTCACCTGATGGGGTAGACCAATTTTTTGCGAGTCTGTCTGAAATGATGTTCTCTCCAGTCAACGAGAATAACTCTTAAAAAAATAATGAGCACACAGCGTTCCCTGAACTCTGAATTCGGCCTTCAGTTTTGATAAGCAAAGCTACCGAAAATATTTGGAACAATTTTTTTTCTTCCTTGAAAACGAAATTATTTTTGTCCATTTTTCAAAATATTTAGCTTTTTTTTGGCACATGGTACTCTGCTCAAAGTAGAACTGTTCTTAGAGAACAGAGCTTCTAATTTTAGGATACTAGAGACAATATTTTTATCTCAGCCTCTAGCACATATACAGCATTTTGTATAAATATGTAATGGAATGGTCTCGACCTTCTTTTCTGTATTCAGAGCCATTTCATGTGTAATTTTCGCAATTCATTCAGCTGATATATATATGCATTTATCTGAAGATGACACTGCTTGAAAAGCGTACAGTACCAACACTAATTTTCGTGTATTTACCATATACCATTTCAAATGCGAAATATGTATTTTGGGGTGGGTTGGAAAACACACATGCATCGTTGAATGTTTACTATTGCTTAGTTTTTTAGTAATGATGGACATCAATCTGTGGAGTGGGTGTCGTGTTTATATCTACAACCCTAATTCGATATTCCCGATTCATACCTTTATGTGGTTATAATCAATAATATCCTGATAAAGGCAAAAGAATCATATCCATATCCAGTAATAGCCCATGCAGTCCAAAGCACAGCACGGCTACTCCCATCGACTCCTAGAAAGCACAACGCGTTCTTTAAACAAACCAAGCCTCCAGCAGCCTGGGAAATCCCCCCCTGCTTTTGTTTTGATTTGAACAAGAACTCCTGGAGTCCAGAAAGAACTGTTAGTTCTTAGTGACGTCATATGTCCAACCTTACGTCAAACCCGGCACCTTTCAGGTATAAATATGCTAACAGTTGCCTTAGGCAAACACACGGTGGTTTGGAGCAGAGCGGCCATCTACTTGCCCGAGATCCCAGCTGATGCGAGAGCCCACGGAAGCCGCCCCTCCCGTTTGACGCACTGAGAGAGACGCTGTCTTTTTCTCCAGCCGAGAAAATCCAGCTCCGGTGTTTCCAGCCTACTCTTGCGGGTTGCTGAGAGATCGAGTCCTGAGGAAAGAGATACCAGACCTCCCACATTCTATTACCAAGGTACAGAGCTGACTAAACCCTTAAGAGAATTCTTGATGCAGATTCTTAGCAAAACAATCTTAACCAACTTAACTTAAACTGCTACTTACTCATCCCTTCCCAAGTATTAGGCTTAGGTCAGGTACACCGGGGTAGGCGTAGTTAGAAGCACCAGTTGAGTACGTTAGTCAATGTATTTATTTATGTATATATTTTATCCATTTTAAAGTATCATATGGCTAAGAAACCATATAAATGCTTTTACAGTATTATTTCATAATACTATTTTTACTGTACACACTTTACTTTATGATAAGTATTGCAATTGTGGCAATTCATTTCTCTTGCATGAGAAAGAAGACTGCTCAATAAATAACACCTTTTTGTTGAAAACGCCCGTCTCTCTATTTCTCTGCACTCTGGTGAAACTAATTATGCACGGTTGACTGGATGAAATAGCTGCCTATTTTTTTCACACAACTCTAGAGATACACTCTTATTCTGAGGGAGCGAAGTTGTCATGTTTATGCAGTTGTCAGAAACTGAATCCCTTCTTGTCTGAGTCAGGGAAGTTCATCCCTCCCTATTCATTCAAGAAAGTTTCTAGTGACCTCTGAGCTAGCTGGTGCAAACCTAAATTAAGTTTAACATAGTCAGTAGAGACCTAGATGACTTCAGTCCTATGTCTACACTGCTGTTTATGTTATTCCAATGCGCAGAGCCTATTGGGAAAATAGGAACTACACTACACTGCCTGAGGCAGTTGCACAATAGTGTCTACCGCGCATGCGCAGTGGGAGACTCACTTGCTGGAAGCATATGAAAAAATGTTGGAGAATCAATTTGTACCTGGAGTTTGGAAGAAAAATCACATGATGATCGAACCATTGTATGGTGACTACTGATGTCACAAACGAACCATACGGAGTATAAAAAGTGACTTTCCTGCCCCTTCATTTTCTTGCCTCGAGCCCACCTACCAAACTTTCTCTTTCAATGCCCATTGCTGTTTGCCCTTGCTGGTAAACATGTCTGCTTAATGATTTGTAGATGTCTGGTGAGAGACCAGGCTTGAACTTACCTGATTAATGCACCACTCCTCCTGCCCATGGGCTTTTCCCTAGTGGACTCAGACTTGATCCTTTTGCCTATGCTAAAATACCCCTTGTGAATCATCTTTCTGCCTCTGTTTGAGGTAGGAATTAATATTTCGAAACCATCCTCTTTAAAGATTCTTTTGTTTACTTTGATGTGTGATTTTATATTTTGAGCTGTTGAACTCATGACTGAGTTTCTTAAAATGTCACTTATATGCATTGATGTTGGATCTTTGAAACAATAACCTAATTATCTAAATGTGTCTGAGTCATTTATTTTGTCTTACTGCTACTTCTACAGACTTGGGGGCAGATTTATGTCGGACTTGCGCCACGTTTACGCCGCCGTTGTGTGATGCAACGGCGCGGAAACGTGGCGCATCCCTGAGACCTATTTTCAACGTGATGCATCTAGGCAGATGCGTCACGTTGTAAAGCCCTGCGCCACATGGAACCTGCGTCAGGTTCATAACATGCTTTTGGGCACCTCCCAATCGGCTTTCAGAGCCTTCCACAGTACCGAGACCGCTATGCTGGAGGTGGTTGACAACATCCGGATGGCTGTGGACTCAAAGCAATCTGCCATCCTGATCCTATTGGACCTGTCAGCGGCCTTCAACACCATCTCTCACAGCGTTCTGTTAGAGCGGCTGGGTGGGATTGGTGTTGGGGCTCCCGCCCTTAGCTGGATCCAGAGCTACCTAACTGGAAGGCGTTCAAAGGTTAAAACTGGTTCATTTTCTTCAGCATTTATTGAAAATGATAAAGGCGTCCCTCAGGGCTCAATATTGAGCCCAACCTTATTAAATATACATTTATCTCCATTAGCCAAGGTAATCAAGGCCTACGACTTTGATACGGTATCATACGCCGATGATACCCAAATTTTGATTACCTTAGGTTCTAACCCCTCAGATGACAAAGACAGATTCCAGCAATGCATGAACTCCATAAAAGAGTGGATGACAAACAACTATTTAATGCTAAATGCTGGAAAAACTGAAATCATGAAATGAAATGAAATGAAAATGGGATTTATAAAGCGCTACAGTTGCCCTAAGGCGTCCAGGCGCTGAACCAAAACAGAGGATGCCCTCAGAGGGTTACTACTTACTGAACAAACATGTTTTGAGCTGTTTCCGGAAGCTGGTTAGATTGGAATTTTCTCGCATCTGCAGAGGGAGGGTATTCCACAGTTTAGACACATTGTACGAGAACGAACGTCCTTCAGCTCTAGCTCTAAAAATTCTGGGGATTTTGGCTAGTGAGGCGGTTGAGGAGCGAAGTGCCTTATTGGGCAGATATGGAGAGATTAGGGAACAGTTGATTTCTGGGCCCATTTTCCAGAAAGTCTGGTGGGCGATGCATAGAGCTTTAAATTTCACTCTGTACCTAACAGGCAACCAGTGTAGAGTTTTTAGGCCGGTTTTTATTGAGGTCCTCCGTGGGACTCCCAATAGCGCGCGGGCAGCACAATTTTGGGTGCGTTGAAGTTTTTGTAGAGTATAATCTGGTGCTCCAAGATAGAGGGTATTATTAAAATCCAGACGGGATTGGATGAGGCCCTTTATGATTATTTGTCTGGCCTCGAATGGAAGGAGGGGCAAAATTTTCTTGATCACCCTAAGGAGGCCAAAACAGATGTCCAACACCTTGGTGGCCTGTGTATTAAGGCTCAGAGATTTATCGAGCCATACTCCCAGACTTTTGATATTGTCTCTTGGGGGTGGGACCATACCCATGCTTGTGGGCCATATCAGCTCCAGAGTGGAGGGGGCCGCCGGGCCCAGGAGGATGAGCTCTGTTTTGTCGTCATTGAGCTTTAGACATGAGCTCATCATCCAGCTCTTTACATCCTCCAGGCATGCCGCTAGATTGGGTGGTGATTGGAGGCCGCTCTTCAGTGCAAGGGAGACCACCAGCTGGGTGTCGTCCGCATAGGAGATGATATTGACACCATGCGGACGAACAATCCCAGCCAGCGGCCTCATGTATGCATTGAAGAGCGTAGGGCTCAAGGATGAACCCTGCGGGACTCCGCACCCCAAAGGCCTGCTAGATGATACGGATGTGCCGTCAAAGACCTGGAAGGTTCTGTCCGATAGGAAAGACTCGAACCAGACCAGGGCTTCTCCGGACACTCCTAGGTCAGCGAGACGGTTCAGCAGAATTTTATGATGTACCATGTCAAACGCGGCACTCAGATCGAGGAGGATCACTGCCACTGACCCCCCCCCGATCCAAGATCCGTCTCGCCTCCTCAGTTACGGCCAGTAGAGCGGTCTCTGTCCCATGTATTGGGCGGAAGCCCGTCTGGGAGGCATCGAGGAGGTGGTTTTCCTCGAAGTATTTAGTCAGAGTGATATTGACATGCTTCTCCAGGATTTTAGATGCCCATGGGAGCAGAGAGATCGGACGGTAGTTGCCTGGGTTAGCTGGGTCGAGGGAGGGTTTTTTTAGTAGGGTCCGCACCATTGCGTGTCTCCAGGTCGCTGGTATCGTCCCACTCAGTATGGAAGAGTTTAACAATTCCAGAAGGGAAAAACTGAAATCATGCTATTTGGCATGGCCAATAAAGTCTGGACGGATGAATGGTGGCCTCCGTCACTTGGCTCTTGCCCTGCCCCGAAAAACACTGTTAGGAACCTTGGAGTCACAATTGACAACAAACTGTCCATGTCCCCCCACATAAACAAAGTAGTGCACACTAGTATTGGTCTAATGCGAAGTCTCAGAAATGTTTTCAAGTGGATACCCTTAGCATCTCGGAAACCCCTTATTCAGAGCCTAATAATCAGTCGCTTGGATTATGGCAATGCTCTACTCGCCAACATAAATGAAAACTGCCTAACCAAGCTTCAGACCCTCCAAAACTCAGCAGCTAGGCTGACCCTCGACCTTCCGCCAGGCACTCCCTCGGCCCCATGCCAAAAGAAACTGCACTGGCTCCCAGTTAGAAAACGAATCACATTCAAAATATGCTGTCTGGTTCATAAATCAATAAACGGACATGGACCCATATACATGAAGAGAAAACTCCAGGGATATTGCCCAGAGAGAACCCTGCGATCATCCAACAAACATCTTCTAAAAATCCCAAAAGTCCGAACAGTCAGAAATGGGGACAGAAGTTTCTCATGGCTCTTTTAACCTGTTGCACAATTCCCTTTCCGTTTATCTCTCTCCTATCCTTCTGCAAGCCCTATGAGACCGATTGGTGATGTATGCGCTATACAAAAATAAATACATAACATAACATAACAGACACACCAGCTCCACTGAACCGAATTTAATTGAATGCTCCAGATACTTTATCGTCTTTATAAATCTTGGTCACAATCAAATTCTGTTCATACTCTGACTATACCTGCAGGTGTAAATACTGCACATGGTAATCCACTTGATTTGGCAATAAGATATTTACTTCAGACAACAATGGTTCTAACTCAAAGTAATACTACTGGTACTTAGAGTGCAGGTTCTATTTTAAATCAGGCACAATTTCAACCTAGAAGCATAATGGTTCAGAGGTTACCACATGTGTATTTCCCTAGAACAAGTGTGCATCCTGAAATAAGTTACCATGCTTCTGAAATGAGAAATTCAGTTCTTGATGCGTCCACATTAAAAATGCAATCTGGAACAAGTAGAGATTTGGCAACAGGGGATTTGCATTCAAATATTTCAAGAGAAACATCTGGATTCACTTCTAAAAATCGATGATTGGCTCAAAGGGTTTAGTACCCCAATTAATAGTCACATTTCTGAAAAAGTTCCAGTACTGGTAAAGGGAAAGGCATTTGATGAGGCCAAGTTAAAAGTAGAGTTAGAAGAAATGATTTTGGAAACTTTTAGTGCATCTTGATTAGCTACCTACCAGGAAGAGGAATTATTGTTTCTTTGTAAAGTCATTACCAGAGAAGCTAGGCAGACTCATGAGAAGGTAATTGAATTGGCTCAGCAATATGAAATTAATGTTCAGAGATCAAAGGTTTTGCAAAAAACATACAGATTAAAGTATAGTGATGGAGAATTGGCTAACATGAGAATAGCTGGAATGAAATTACAGATTAGAGGACTAATGACACTGATCAAGAAATGCAGCGAGAGAGAGAGAAATGGGAAGGTAAATGGTCAAAAAAGAAGGAAACACAAAGAGTAATGGTGCATACACCTTCAGATCGAGTTGTACTCAATTGAGGAGTTGGATAAATATAGAGGCTTCCTATGAGGGAAGTACTTGGTGGAGGGTATGTGAATGTGCCTTGGACTAGAGCTGATATTTTGCCCATCACAAAGGAATTCCCGAAATTAAGAGATAATCCAATAAAATGGCACAAACAGGTTGTAGTGTTTGTGAAAATTCTGAAAGTTCTGTGGATAGATCTGAATACCTTGTTAGAAAATTGTGGTTCCTGGAGACTTGTGGACGGAGTGTAAATGTTCTGTAGATTGGCCTGAAACAGAACCAAAGAGGGACCCTTGAACTCGTGCCCCATCTCCAGTGGTAAATACCAACAAGTAATTACTTTCCTGAAAACTAATTACTAACTGTTATAAGAAATTGATGCAGGTTTTCAGAGAATACAGTGGAAAGGAAAATGTGGCTGATAAAGATATGGTACATTTTGTTTACAGATTACTGAATGGTTTGAAACCTCAGATGTCTTCCATGATTCATCCGCATTAACTATGCAGACAGAACAGAAAGATAGATGTGGTTTTACATTACGTCAAGTACTGAGAAGATGAGTTAGAGGTAATCAGAAGAAATTGAAAGAGAAATAATGATAGCCCAGATGAAAGTAGTACAAAGAGGTCAGAATCCTTTGGGTTTTGACAATACAGTTACAGCATGGGGAGGATCTAATTTGGTTCCTGTGATACATGGTGTTAATGGTAGCGGTTGTGGTGTTTCAGTAGATTCTAGAATGGGGGTTGATGTGTCAGCTTTAAAGAAAATGAATCCATGTCATGTGTGCAGAAAATTTGGGCATTGGAAACAAGAGTGTAGATTTAATGTAAATAATCCTGGAAATTGGTTACAAAATTATGGTCATGCATAGTCTCAGGGATATATCAAGGTACAGACGCAATCAACCAATATAAACTTTATTCAACTTTAGATATAACATCCATAATTGTGCAACAAATCATCATATATATATCAGTTAAAAATCAGACCTCAAAATGTAAGAAGTAGATAAAAACAAATACAGCAGATACTTAACAGATACAAAGATACAGAATTAAAAATCCTAATGCATCCCTATCAATGCAGAAACGTCAAGCTCCAATCCCTCAACAGAATGTTAAGGTACAAAGGTATACTATGATCAGAGTCAGCAGACAAATAGAAACACATTCCGAAATCAAAATGCGTCGCAACAGCATTTGATGCAGACAAACGATTTCGATCAGGACCCATCAGCCTGACAGTACCTGAGGGGGGCGGAGGACAGCTTGCGTGGCACAACCTTAGAGGTAGACTAGAGTGGTCCATATGTGGATGGAAAAATAAACAGGAGTCATATCTCATCCACGTTGACACTGGTGCTACCTGCTCTACTGTAAGAACATCAGAGGTTCCTAACGTACCTCTCTCGGAAGATAGTGTCCAAGTTGTAAGAGTTTGAAATAAAAAGTTGACCACCCAAATTAAAATAGGGTCTTTTGAAGATTGACACTGATTTGTGGTTTGTGATTCAAGTCCAGCGAATCTACTTGGATGTGATCTACTGTGCAAACTTACTTGTTCTGGTTATTGCACACCAAAAGGTATTGAATTTCATACTAATGATGAGGATGTTGTTTTTAAGCTTTGACATGCAAATGTATTCCATTCTAAAAAGGAGGATCCACTTATTGAATTGAGAGATATAGTGTTGCCTAAAGTCTGGGACTTTATAGTAAAAGATATCAGACTGATCTAAAGCGTTCAATCAGTCTGAATCACAGTGAAACCTAATGCAGAATATCCAAGAATCCCACAATACAATTTGACTCTAGATACTATTTACGGAATGACTCCTGTGATAGAATAAATGATTAAGCAAGGGATCCTGAAGAAGAAAATGGGGAGTCCATGTAATTATGGGCTTGCAGAAGCCAAATGGCAAGTACCGTAGTGTGCAGGATTTGCGGAAGGTGAATACAATTGTTGTCCCTTGTTGTCCTGTACCAAATCCAGCTGTGATCTTATTTCAGATTCCATGTGAGGCCAAATGGTTTTCAGTCATTGGCTTGTCCAAGCTTTCTTTTCTATTCCTTTGCATGAGGATAGTCAGTTCCTTTTTGCTTTTCATTTTAACAATCATGTCTTGGCATGGTGCCCAGTCCCACAGGGTATATGGAAAGCCCCTCAATCCTTATTCAGGTTCTTAAGTCTCTAGCCAAATCTCTCAGTGTTAGTACATTATGGTGATGACCTGCGGGTGTTGGTAAATACTAAGGAAGCTTGGAAGACTGATATCATTGCCCTTTTGAATCATATGGCCGAAGATTAACATACTGTATCCCAAATTAAGATACAGTTTTGCCAAACTGACGTCCTGTACCTAGGACACTGCATTGAAAGAGGAGTAAGGAAAGTGTCACAAGAAAAAATCTCTATGATTCTCAATATGAGTCCGCCAGCTACCAAAAATGAAGTCTACATGTTCTTAGGAATGGTCAGCTACTGTCGACAATGATTTATAAACTTTTCCCTGACAGCAAAACCTCTCCGTAGGTTGACACGCAAAGACGTTTCTGATCCAGTAACTTGGGATGACAGTTGTATGATTGCCTTCACGGAACTGCAAAAATGCCCTTGTAGGACTCTGGCTCTGGGAATGCCCGATTACAACAAGTGCTTTATGTTGTTTTGTAGTGAAAGCGAAGGCTCCACTCTTTCAGTACTGACACAGATAAATGGAAGCAATCAAAGACCTGTTGCATATATTTCTGCGACTCTTGATCCTATAGCTGCAGCATTGCCTGGATTCTGAAATCGATCGCATTTATATGTGTGAATCTTGAGCAGTTTGAAAGCATAGTCATGGAACATCCACTGATTAAGTTTGTGCCTCACTCAGTGGAAATACTGTTGACCCATACTTGGGCATAGTATTTAACTAATATTCATCTTACAAAGTATGAACAAATATTTATGGATGGCGAGCACATAACACTTAAAAGATGCACAAATTTGAACCCACCCACTCTGTTGCCATTGCCGAGACATAACACTGTAACTAATGAAGTTGAACATGATTGCTTGGATGTGACTGAGATATGTACAATGCCCAACCTGATATACTGGATGAACCTTTGCCTAAATCTGATCAAGTGTTGTTTGTAGATGGTTCTGGTTTGCGAGAGAATGAAAGAAATCTGAAAGCTGTTTATGCCGTTTGTACAGTTGCAGGTGTTGTGGAAACATCATGGTTGCAAGGAGTATATTCGGCGCAGGTCGCCAAAGTAATCATCATGATGAGGGCTTGCAGCATTTCAAAACAACTCAGAGTGACAATTTTTCCATTAATCAGTACGGCTTGGTAGTCATTTGTGGCTTCGGAGAGTTGTGGTCACAGCATGGGTCCATGACTTCCTCCGGATTGCATGTACAAAATGGAGCACGTGTGAGGAACAATTTGCGGTCCCTACAATTGCCTGCCCAAATTGTAGTAGTCAAGTTTGTAGCTCCTAGGCAGGGCATTGACTATATAACCGCTGACAATAGGTTGCTGATGAAATGGCCTAATATTGTGCCATAAGTTCCCATACCGTTAATGGGAATTTGAATAATGAAACATCAGAAGTCAAAAATTGCAACCGGTTGTTACCTGATATAGACATAGTGGGAGTATTTGCCTTGGACCTAGTCACCACCAAAGACACCACCACAACCATGAAGAGCACCTACTCTGGAGCCTCCATGGACCCCTGCCCACCACATATCTTCCACAGAGCCACTGCCACCATAGAGCCTGAGCTACGCCACACCATCAACACCACCTTCTTATCTGACTTTTTCCCTGATAACTGGAAGCAGGCAGAGGTGAAACCCCTCCTCAAAAAACACTCTGCTGACCCTATGGACCTCAAGAACTACAGTCCCATCTCTCTCCTTCACTTCGCAGCCAAGGTCACCAAGACAATCATCAATGCCCAGCTAACCACCTTCATTGAAGAGAACGACATCCTTGACTTCTCCCAGTCCGGAATCTGCAGCAACCACAGAACCAAGATGTCCCTCTTTGCCACCACCGCTGACATCCACACGCTCCTCAACCAGGGCTACACCACAGCCCTCATCCTGCTAGACCTCTCTGCAGCCTTCAACACCGTTTCCCATCGCACTCTCGCAGCCAGACTCCGTGATGCCGGAATAAGGGAAACTGCCCTCGACTGGATCTACTCCATTATCGCCAGCAGAACCCAAAGAATCAGACTCCCTCCCTTCAACTCCAAACCTACAGAGATCAACTGCGGAGTACCCCAAGGATCATCGCTCAGCCCCACGCTCTTCAACATCTACATGGCCCCCCTAGCCACTATCGTCAGACAGCTTGGACTCAGCATAGTATCCTACGCAGATGACACCCAGCTCATCCTCTCCCTCATGAAGAACCCAGAAGACACCAGACTCAGCTTCCAGAAAGGAATGAAGGACGTTGCATCCTGGATGAGCAGCAGCTCCCTAAAGCTCAACTCGGATAAGACAGAGGTCCTTGTCCTTGGACAATCTCCCATGGCTTGGGACAACACCTGGTGGCCCCAGTCCTCAGAAACCCACCCACCCCTATGGACCACGCCCAGAACCTCTGCATCATCATCGACTCCTCCCTTACTGTGACTTGCCAGATCAATGTGGAACTACTAATCTTTGGAGAACAAAAAGAGCTTTGGGGACAAACACATTGGCCCACAGAAATGGGTCCCCTGCCAATAGCAGTTCCTTCGGCCAGAAATCTAGGAATACTGATTTATGACAAACTGACGATGCGTGATCACGTAGCCAAAACAGCGTCAGTCAGCTTCGCCACCCTAAAATGGATAAGGAAATTTTATGGCAACTACCTGAAGGGGCACAAAGAACTGTAGTGCAGGCCTTGATTGGCTCAAGGCTGGATTATGGGAACATTCTTCTCCTTGGTACCAATAAAGAGATATTACGATGACTACAGGTCGTCTGAAATATGGCAGCGAGGGTGCTTTTACATCTACCAAGGAGGTCGCATGTCTCTGAACATTTACGCAATTTACATTGGCTCAAATGGCCAACAGAACCAAGTTTTAAGCGTTATGTTATATGTTCAAGATAAACATCGGAGAAGCTTTGTAAATTGGTCCAAAAATACATCCCAGCTCGCAATCTTAGATCAACACATTTGGTGAAATTTGTTGTACCGAGGTTTAAACGAGCACGAATGGGCGGACGCTCCTTCGGATATTTGGCACCAGCTTTATGGAATTCTATTCCACTAAAACTACGACTGGAACCCAACTATGTAACATTTCGAAAAGGTATCAAGGCATGGCTTTTCAACCAAACCTAACATTCAGAGTTTACTCCCCCTGGTTATTATCCGATCTAAGGCGCCGGGAAACCCTCAGGGTAGCTGTTGCGCCATACAAATGGAATAAATAAATACATAAATAAATAAATGCTGTTGCCTCCACCTGCTTCAACTTCCTATGCATCCTCCACAAGACCTTCTAGTGGATTCCCCCTGAATCCAGAAAGACCACACACTCATAACCAGCAGACTGGAATACGATAACGCCCTCTAAACTGGAATCAACAATTCCCTGCTACGCAGACTCCAGACCATCAGGACAGTGCGGCCAGACTTATCCTTGGCACCACTCGACAGGCGCACATCCCAACACCTGCGAGACCTCCATTGGCTCCCAGTCGAGAAGAGAGTAACCTTCAAGCTACTCACCCATGCCTACTAATCACTCCATAACATCGGACCCAGATACCTCAATGAAAGAGTCTTCATCCAGGTATCAAAAAGAAACCTCAGCTCAGCCGACCTCACCCTCGCAGAAACCCAGCGCATTCACAGAACCAGAGCAGGTGGACGAGCCTTCTCCTATGTTGCTGCCAAGGCCTGGAGCAAACTCCCAGTCAGCATCAAATGTTACCCTACGCAGCACACCTTCACGAAGAGACTAAAGACCTGGCTTTTTGGCTAACCTGGAGCTGCATCCACCCCTCTCCCAGTGCATTGAGACCCTCACGGGTGAGTAGTGCGCTTTAATATTCCCTGATTGAATGATTGATTGATGCGTAGTGTGTCAACAGAAAAATGCAGGAAAGAGAGCACCTGTTACAATGAGCTGTGTAGGGAAATCAGCAGTTTCCTTTAACCGGATGCAAATGGACTTCATAGAAATGCGCATTGCAACAGTTTATGTTTTGGTCATTGTTTGCATTTTTGCAAAAATGGGTGGAAGCTTATTCAACTCACAGAAATGCTGAGAGAGATGATTCCACATTTAGGATTTCAGACATCTTGAGTCAGACCGAGAAGCTCATTTTAATAATGGGGCCCTGGAAATGTAATGCGCTGATCACAGACAGAAATCTTTGTCACTATGGAGTATTTTACCGAAATCACACATCAGTTGTGTTTTAGTCTCACGTTACTTTGTAGGAACCCCAGGTTGAAGCGTGGTTGACCCACTGGGTTTTTGTTTTCACCCACAGGATGTAAGGACATTAACCTTGATCCTGTCACTCCTTAGACTGTATGGCGAGGGTGCAGCTGTTTTCTTAAAGCTTGCATTTTCCTGGCCATTTTCATGAATTGCAGATCATGGGATGAATTGTATGGCAAGCAGCTTGCTGCCTGTTGGAGAGTGGTCACCGTCAGATCTCATTTTTATTTGATTTACTTATAAGCATAAGTAGGACTAAATTATACAACTTTCAATAAATTGTAGGAGTTATTTGACCAATATATACTTAAAATAAGCTTGAGTTTTCCAAAGCGTTTTCATGAATTACTGACCACGGGACGACCTATGTGGCAAGCAGATAGCTGCCTTTTGGTGCATTAGATTACTAACCTGTTTTTATTCGACTTTCTTTTAAACATAAGTGGGTCTAATGCATACCTCTCTCCATATTGATTGTAGGAGCTATTGGAAGAATATATTTTTTTTATAGAAACTTTGAATGGACACATTTCTCCAATAAGTTTAATCAAGGTGAACTCTTTTTGAATATGAATATTGTGATTCGCTTGTTGTAGAATAGTTTTATTGAAAATATTACTATTTCGATCCTTTAGTAAACCCCAGCTGGGGTCCTTGTGAGGATTATGAAATAATCGATGCTGGGTATGTTTGGATCACTTGGTAACGCTTTCCGTACCTGGCGAAGTTGTTGTTCCCTTGACACTGATATGGTGAAGGTTAGTCACCATGAGGCGTCCTCATTCTATATTTAGCTTAACACACAATGTTAATGCAAGGTATGTTTTTTTGTTTACAGGCTGTCCTCTCTTCTTCTTCTTTTCAATCCAGAGCAGTGGTGGCTGGTGACATTTGAAAGTGGTGAGGCGTAAAAGTTTGGTATGACTTTAATGTAATGGGTGACACGAACAAGCTTAATGGACAAAGGGGTATATTACCAACAAGTAGCGATATTTATTGCTAAATAGGCTTAGCGACGATTGTTTTATCGCTGCCTATCGCTGGATATGTTAGCGGAGAAAACATAATATTAGCAACGTTTTTCTCCATTGTGCTAAAATTTCCAGTGATAGCGGCGAAATGCGTGAATATCGCTGAGAATACAGCGATATTCGCGCATTAGCGACGAAATGCTCTTAGCCATGTTATCCACCTCCCATTGGATAACATGGCTAAGAACTGGTCTGGGCAGGTGTTAGTATTTGGACATATTCGTGCTTAGCGCAAATATTTCCAAGGCTACGCCTGCCTTGCTAATAGGCAATTGCGACGTTAGCGACTGCTTTCAGTCGCTAACTGGTTGGGTACACCCACTTTGCATGTCATTAGCGATACACATCGCTGATATGCAAAGGGGGCCCCAAACCGCTCGCTATCACCTTAAAGCTGTCGCTAACATCAGTTAGTGACAGCTTGCTAATAGGACGATAGAATTATCGCCGCTTAGCGGATAAAAACGGCCGCTAAATCGGCGATAATTGCTTATCGCCCCCCAAGTTCTCCTCCAGAGAAAAAAATTGAAAAAAGATTGGCAAATGGTGTATTTTAAAGCAAATTAATTTAGTGATAAAGCAAGGCTTATAAAGCAGTGGGAGTGTTTAGTCTTGAAATATTAAATACATTAAAAACTGCCCTATTACTTACTGCATTAATGTATTCAACAGTTACTGTAATGTGCACATTGTACAATGTGACAACTTCAGCCTTTTAAAGTGTGTGCTTGCCCATTGTCTTGCAGTGTGTGTGTGGCATCAACTTTTGAAGAAAATGCTCTAACCAGGCTTTGGGAAGGTCCCAAAGCTGCTGATTGCAATCAGTCCTATAGAAATATGTGAAAACAGGTCGGTAAGTGGGAGGAAAAACGTGCAGCTTATCTAAAAGGGAACATGAAAAATATATTTCTGTGATTCCCATAGTGTGCTACCTATACAATATATTGCTTTCCCCCTGAGATGTAATTGCATCCATATATATAAGACAACACTGACCTACACCTAAAACCTGTCAGTACGATTGGCCTAGTCAATGGTTTTTAGCTGTTTAAGATAAATGAGTAACAACAAGGATTTCTTATAAATTCAAATTCAAATTGACTTTATTCGGTTTTCGTTTCAAAATTTAAAAAAACCATAAAAGCATAACACACAGATACACAATGCAAATATTTAAAATCTTTGCTTTAGAGGGAGCCACCCATCATATTTTTAAAAAAAAATCACAAACAACCACACAAAAATAAATTCATTTCTCCATACCAATTTCATGTTCAAGTTTCTTAAAAATGTGTTACATTTTTCCGTAATTTGATTAAATTTTTTTAAAATAGTGCTATATTTTTTGCATAGCATTCATTCTCCAATAATTGGAGTGCAAAATAAGCCGGACGACATTGCATCAGCCCCCACATTTTTTAAATTGGAATAATCTATCTTTTTCTGTATACCCCATAGTATTTACAGAATAAAACAATGTGTATTGTTGATTAGGCTGCAACGCCATCACATGGGCATGGTCCTAAATTTCTAGACCAATCATGAATTACAGAAAATGAAACTAGATGATAAAAACAGTCTAATCTAAATCGAACCAATACAAATACATCATATCCAGTTACCTGAAAGGTCAAATATGGTTGCATTCTTGTGGTAGATAAAATCATCTGGTTTTGGCAGACTGTGGGCTTATGAGCTTCATTTACATATCTTAATTCGTCCATGTGAAGCATACACTGTTTTTTAAAATCTTTTCTAGAAATATTATTCAACTTTAATGGATTACTAAAAAATTCAGGCTGTCCCAAGTCCATCATAAAATCTTTAATGTATTTCAGACGTCTGATTGCTAGAGCTTGCTCTAGTTTGAGGGAATCGCTCATAATGCTTTGATTGAATGTTGTCTTTGTTGATGTCCAAATGCGATGCCACAATAAGAGTGTCTAGACTCTTATTTTATCCGTTATATAATGCATCCCATCTCTGTATGGCAGATGAACGTTGAAGTAGAACGAGGGACTGCCAATACATAACGGATAAAAGCGTTTTCTACTTTCTGAATCGCTGATACATTATAATATCGCCAAATCCCTGCCCCAAACAAAACCACACTAACACATTTGGCCTCATATATCTTTATCAATTCCAATGGTGCCCTCTTTCCTAATTTCTGCGCGAAATTTACAATAGCAGTCGTGGATTTCATAAATAAGAGTTTCTTTGCCCTTATGGCTTGTTTCTAGGAACCCTTGTTATCCATAAGGATACTCAAATAAGGATATGATTTTGTATTCTCTAGTTTACCGCTACCAATACAAATAGATTTCTTTTTCCTAGTTGCTTTCCCGCATGCCATTATATAAGTTTTTGTGGCATTTATCTTTAGGTCGAGGCTTTCCATATACTCATTGTGTTTATGTAGAGCCCACTGTAGCTCTATTGGTGTTCGGGTAATAATCAACACGTCATTGGCGTACAGTAGTGTCAGTATAGGTCGGTTTTGTACCTGGGGCAGGTCCTGGCATCCCTCCAGCATCACCCTCTCTAACCCATTTGTATACAGGGTAAATAAGAAGGGTGCCAGGAAACATCCCTGCCTAACCCCCTTTCTACGGCGAACAAGGCAGTGTTTTCTCCATTTAATCCAAACCTTACCCTGGCTCTGGTGTCAGAAAATAATCCTCTGACCACTTGGACCAAGGCCGCTTCGACTCTCATCGTTTTGAGGGATCTCCATAATTTCTCGTGACATACACAGTCGAAGGCGGTGGAGAGATCGACGAAGGCCAGGTACAATCTCCCATTTTTGCCCTCGTATATTTTTCTGTCAGAATAGTTACATTTAGGCCAGTTCTATAGTTCCCAGGCCTTCCCTAAAGCCAAATTGCAGGTCGGTTAATATTTTATCCTTGGCCCATTCCTGAATACAATGAAAAATAATGCGCCTCATCACCTTCCCCACCGAATCTAGTAGAGAGATCGGCCGATAGCATGTTGGATTTAGTCTATTGCCTTTTTTAAAGATTGGGACCATTATTGACTCTGAGCAAGAACCTATTAGACCAACTTTGCGGGCCGCAACAAGAACCTGTTTTAAAATGGGGCCCCATAGCTCTAGATTATGTTTAAATATGTCTTTGGGTGCCCCGTCTGGTCCCGGGGCCTTATTACCCTAGCTGGCTTTCAGGGCAAGTTGGACTTGGTCCAGAGTAAAATTTATATTAATCGGAAAGGGCATTTTAGTGGGACTAAGTAATAAGAGGCAAGCTGACTTCCTTCTTCTCCGCATATATTCTCGAGAAATGCTCCACCCATTGATCCTCACTACTGGCAATTTCCAGTCTCAGAGTTGTCTCCGATCTCATAAAAGGAGAGTTAACTGCACGCCAGAATGCAGTGCTATCCCTATCTAAGCTTGCCTTATGTAGGTCAGCACATGCAATCTTTTTTAGTTCTTTCTTTCTTGCTTTTAGTGCTTTATTATAAATTTTCCTTACTTGAATTCTTTCTATTCTGTCTTGTTCCTTCTTATGGAGGGCATTCTTTAAGTTGTTATATACTTTTATACAGTTTTTATCAAACCAACCCTCTTTCTGACTATTCCCCTTTTTTACTTCCTTTTTAGGTCTTGTCTACAGCATTGCTTTAGCAATGCTTGTTTGGCAAGATTATAGTAAGGCTTTCAAAAGTCTACCCAAACTGCGGATTAGGTACAGTGCATGTGAGCCAGACGCGTGCACATCGCCAGCCACATCGCACATCGCACACCATCGGCCTCAGCATCAGACTTCAAAGGAATCCGCTCCCCCGCCCCACATCAGACTTCAAAGGAATGCGCTCCCCCACCACAGCAATGCCGAGAGCTTGTTGCTTTATTGCTCTCATACTACGAGCAGCACTGCAACGCTGGCAAAAGTACTGGCATATGCCAGGATTTAGCAATGGGAATCATTTACCAGTATTTAATCTGACCCCAGAGAACCCTCCCACGGAGGACTGTTGCTTCTGCCCGCGACACTACATCTGTGTTTAACTACGTATCCTGCTTCAGCTGGACTGACCTATATCATTTATCCCTGCCATTTAATTATACAACATCCACGAATATCCGCCCTCTCCTCGCCGTTTATGCCATGAATCTCCTAACCAACAGCAGCGGCATTGGCTTTCTTGATTTCCATAGCTGCTTTTCACTCCGGATTGTTCCAGCCTCTGTTGCCTTGCACCGGCACAACCTGCTACAAATGCTTCTCTTCAGCCTTCGTATCCTTCTGGTTTTCATACACTTACCTCGGTCCCTATGACTTCTCTCCCCTCCCCACTCACCTACAAGATAGTTTTCTCAGCCACTTAATTAAAGCCAACAAACGCACATAGACGTTATCACTCATCACTGGTACTCCGTGTTCCAACTAGTCCTTTGATATCCTCACAGTACTTTAGATCTTTTTTATTGCTGTGCTTTTTCATGTTTCTCTTTATTTTACATTAACCTCCCAAAGCGGTTCCGATCCATTCCCATATACATCCCTTCCTACCACACTTGTTTACCTCTCCCATGACCCCATGAAAAACTTCTCTCTTTTCATCATCTTTCTAGGTCTTGACTAGCACGCAGGCTGCTGACACCCTCAATGGAATTGCTTCAGCAAAGGCACACTTGCGTTCGCTAAAGCAATGACATTGTATGTTTATAAATTACTATATCACAGATGTACCTCTGGCTAGGTCAGAGTTTCCATAGTAAAGTCATTTATATTTTTCTTAATGAGTTTGGAGCCATTCAACAAAACTGCACCAAAACGTTTTTTTTTTTAGTTCCTCACTTTGAGTTAATCTTTGCAGGTTTTGTGCTGAACTATCAAGCAGTGGCAAAAAACATGGGAGGGTCCATAAGTACTTAAGTTGGGCATGAAGAGGATACATTTTGAAAAGTTGTATGTATATTTGGATGAACAAGGATCTGCAGATAGCCTTGAAACCAATTCAAAAAGTACTCAAACCCATCAGCCATTTCTGTATTGCAGATCCATGTATGGATCTATGTTACAGACACAATCTTACAACCCCACACACACAACCCCACACACACAACCCCCCACACACAACTCCACACACACACAACCCCACACACACACAACTCCACACACACATAAATCCACATGCACACAACCCCCCACGCACACAACCCCCACACAAACACCCACACACACACCCCACCCACACACCCCACACACACACACACCCACCCACCCCCACACACACACCCACTCAAACAACCCCCCACACACATCCACACCCACACACACCCACACCCCCACACCCCACACACACACACACACACACACACACCCACCCACACACACAACCACACACAAACAATCCCCTTCACACAACCCCCCACCCACACAACCCCACACACACAACACCCCACACACACAACCTCATACACAGACAACCCCACACACAAACCCACATACACACAACCCCACACACAGACAACCCCACACACAGACAACCCCACACACATACAACCCCACATACACACAACCACACACACCCAAACCCCCCACACACACCCATACACACACCCACACACACACAACCCACCACACACAACCCCACCCCCCCACACACACATACACCCACACACACAACCCACCCACAAGCACCCCCCAAACACACCACTCCACACACACAACACCCCACACAACCCCCCCCCACACACACAACCCCCCACACATGCAACCCACACACACAACTTCACACACACATGCCCCACACGCAACTCCCCACACACAAACCACCCCCACACACAACCCCACACACACAACCCCCACACACAGCCCCCAAACACAACCCCACACACAACACCCCACACACACACAACCACATACACAAACAACCCCACACACACACAACTCCACACACACAACCCTTCCACACACACAACCCCACACACACAACCGCATGCACACACAACCCCCTACACACACACAACCCCACATACACCCACAACCCCCCACACACACAACCCCACACACATACAACCCCACACACATACAACCCCACCCACACAATCACCCACACACACAAGCACACACACAACCACACACACAAGCACACACACAACCACACACAACCACACACACACAACCACAAGCACACACACAAGCACACACAAGCACACACAACCCCACTCAACCACACAAACACACACAACCCCAAACACACACCCAAACCCCCCCACACACACCCACTCACACACAACCCACCACACACACATTAACCCACCACACACACAACCCCACACACAATCCCCCACACATACAACCCCACGCACTACCCCACACACACACAACTCAGTGCCACATAGATACACGCCACATAATTACACTGCACTCAATGCAACATACACTCCAAATACCACTCAGTGGAACATAATTACACTGCATTCAATGCAACATACACTCCAAATACCACTCAGTGCCACATAATTACCCGCCACATAATTACTCTGCACTCAATGCAACATACACTCCAAATACCACTCAGTGCCACATAATTACATGCCACATAATTACACTGCACTCAACGCAACATACATTCCAAATACCACTCATTGCCACATAATTATACACCACAAAATTACACTCTACTGAATGCAACACACACTCCACACAATACCACTCAGTGCTACATAATTATGTGCTACATAATTACAATGCAACATACACTCCAAACAATACCACTCAGTGCCACATAATTACACGCCACACAATTAAACTCTACTAAATACAACATACACTCCTCATAATACCACTCAGTGCCACATAATGATATGCTACAAAATAACACTGCGCTCAACGCAACATACACTCCAACTACCACTCAGTGCCACATAATTACACGCCACATAATTACACTGCACTCAATGCAACATACACTTCAAATACCACTCAGTGCCACATTATTATATGCTACATATTTACACTGCGCTCAACGCAACATACACTCAAAATACCACTCAGTGCCACATAATTACACGCCACATAATTACACTGCACTTAATGCAACATACACTCCAAATACCACTCAGTGCCACATAATTACACGCCACATAATAACACTGCACTCAATGCAGCATACACTCCAAATACCACTCAGTGCCACATAGTTACATGCCACATAATTACACTGCCCTTGATGCAACATACACTCCAAATACCACTTAGTGTCACATAGCTACATGCCACATAATTACACTGCACTCAATGCAACATACACTCCAAAAACCACTCAGTGCCACATATATACACACCACGTAATTACATTCTACTGAAACACACACTCCACACAATTCCACTCAGTGCCACATAATTATATGCTACATAATTACAATGCACTCAATGCAACATACACTCCAAACAATACCACTCAGTGCCACATAATTACACGCAACACAATTACACTCTATTGAATACAACATACACTCCACACAATACCACTCAGTGCCACATAATTATATGCTACATATTTACACTGCTCTCTACACAACATAAACTCCAAATACCACTCAGTGCCACATAATTACATGCCACATAATTACACTGCACTCAAGGCAACATACACTCCAAATACCACTCAGTGCCACATAAGTATATGCTACATATTTACACTGTGCTCAACGCAACATACACTCCAAATACCACTCAGTGCCACATAATTACATGCCACATAATTACACTGCACTCAATGCAACATACACTCCAAATACCACTCAGTGCCAGATGGTTGCACGCCACATAATTACAGTCGATCTACCTATCACAACACCACAACATCACTCAGCACCACCACAGCATCACTCAGGGGCACCACAACATCACTATGCACTACCACAGCAATACTGAACACCACAGCATCACTCGTCGTAACCACAACATCACTCAGCGCCACCACAGCATCAATCTGTACAACCATTCAACAACAACTGGTTCAAATATGTTCTCTCAATGTTTCAAGCTTTATTACAAATGTCACAAAAAGATGTCACAAATGTCACAAAAAGGATTTCGTCACAATAAAATACACTGAACATAATCTTCACAAAAGTTATTTGCAAAAGTTTAAGCTATTGCCATTATTAACTACAATAACTTTTATTGAAGTATTAATTATTAAAAAAATTAAAAGCCATTGTTATTTGTAATATCAATACATCTAAGTCTTGTAAATACAACACATATTGCATTACAAATGTTATAGATGTCACATTTGTGAAAGTTAAAACTATTGGCATTGTAAATGACAAAGCTATTCATTTTGCTATTTTCAAAACCAACACATAAATTCAAAATTTGTCATTTACAATACCAATAGCTCAAACTTTCCTAATGCGAGACCTATTGCATTGCAAATGCTTGTTCAAAGAGTCCCTGATGGAGTCTGTAATATGTATACAAACCCCCAATATGTCTTCATATGGTGCGGACTCCTCAAGGCATATAATAATATTGTCCATGCTTTTTTCTACCACTACTTTTGTTATTTCAGCAGGCTCTACCGGGACCCATTTTAATGAATACCCGTTTATTTTGTTTAATTTTAAATGCTGTATATTTAGGGTACTTTCAGGGTGTGTTTTCTGCACATTTTATCCCACTGTTATCATCACACTTTAGGGGAAGTGTTCACTTAAGACATTTTTATTGGTTTTAAAACTTTGGACCCTCGCAGCTGTCCTATTTGGGAATATTATAAAATCAATAGTGGTATTCATACCCCTGCCATGAAAAGTCTGTGAAAACTGTGTGGGCGGGGAAGTCAGAACTTTGCAAAACTCATATCTAAGAATATTAATAATTCATTTAGGGTGTCGCCCTGCAGGGTATTAGAAAAATATGGGATGCTACATTCTCTCACATCCATTAGGCCGCACAGTGTATCGTCACTATGTGGACACAAAGCAGTACTAAAATCGCCCCCCCAAACCAGTAATAGATCTCCCCTAAGATCATTCAAAGTA
This sequence comes from Lissotriton vulgaris, assembly GCF_964263255.1. Classification (NCBI taxonomy): domain Eukaryota; kingdom Metazoa; phylum Chordata; class Amphibia; order Caudata; family Salamandridae; genus Lissotriton; species Lissotriton vulgaris. Next base: position 108,935,046 of record NC_141694.1, read on the forward strand.
TTCAACATTGCTTCTTTAAGCTGTTTTAACATATCTCTTACAACTGCCCTATTTGCATTGTTATAAAAATGTACCCTCATGTCTGTTTTGATAGTCAGGACTTGATAATTTGGTTCCGAGATGTTCAAAAACACTTTATTTAACCTTAACAAATTTGACACATAAATGCACAGATCTCTCTTAGGTCTTCCACTTACAGACTGTAAAGCTTGTGTATTAAAGGTCTTGTAGCCTTCCATGTGTAGTTCTTCTCGGGACCATGTTTCCTGTAGACACAATACGCTGAATTTTCTAACAAAATTCATCCAGACCTGGTTCAATAGTTTGGGGTGAAGCCCTGCTATGTTCCAGAAAAGGACTGCAATACTGTGTGTGTGATCAGTGCCTTGTGTTGATTGTTCAGTTTTTTGGGGAAATGTAAAAATGTAGATGTCGACCCAGTATTTTCTGCAATTTGTGGGAGGGCTGGATCTACTACAGTCTTCCTGATATTTGTTCTAGGTGTGCCCCTCGAACCCTGGGAGTTTACCCATTCAGATAGGACACTATTAGTATTTCTGTTATTTTCCCCAGATGCCCATTTATTACGGGCCTGTTTATTGCTAGTCTAGGCTCAACAGCGGGAATATTTATTAGGATATTCTCTATGATGGATTGGCTATTTTCCTTCTCCTTAGTCCTATCAGATACTTGGTGGCTTTGGGCAGAAGCCGTTTCAGGAATATCATGAAGGTTTCTTATAAATAATTAACCTAAAAAATGTTTCAATTCTGAAATTTCAATAGTATTGAGACCTGTGTAAGGAGATTTGGCCTTCAGTTATGTCCGCTTTATGTTAGATATGTATGTACCTTTTCTCTTCACACCTTGTCCATCAGCACATCTTCAACTAACTCTCTTTCCTTTTTTGCACCCTCTTTTCACTCTTCCCAGAATGCTCTTCATTGCATATCCTTCACTTTTCCACTTCCAAACAGACACTGCACTCACTCACATTCAAGCAATGTATTTCCCTTTGCTTTTACCCTGTAAATATTTTTCTATCTGTGCACCCCTTAACACACGTTTTCATAGAATTGCAATTGCAACTGGAATACATGGCTATTGTGCTGTGTGCTCTGTAGAGAGGTCAACATACTGACAGGCACCTTGCTTTGGCTTTAGTGTCAGTGTCAGAGATCTCAATCAAAGCCACTCATAAACATCTGGCAGGGCTCAAAGTATGCAAGAACAAAAATACAGAAACAAAACATGATTAAAAAGCTAACTCTTGAGGAAGGCAAGATTAAGTAAAACTTGATTTCTGAGAGGAACAAAATCGCTGAGATGCATTGCTTTAACGTTTTAACACTCATTGTTCGTGAAAGAATTAATGATTTTGACATTAATGTTTTTAAGGGCATGAAGATAGGGACAGTTTTAATGTCAGACTGCAGATAACTGTCTACAGTGTGCATATATCTCTCACTTTTCACTTGACTTGGATATTTGAATCAACTTCACAGGGAGCAAGAAGCCTGGCCTGCTTATATTTTGGATCAATTTCGTGGGGAAACAAATGCAGCAGCTCCACTTCTTCTAAAGGGCCAGCCACGTTCAGCCAGGACCTGGGATGTCACAGTAGGGAAGGTTAGCATGGTGAGGGCTTTCAGCACAATATACATAACAGAAGATTAGTATTCTAACAATTTGCATTTCTGAGAACAAGGCACCAAACCACAAGTGCTTGCATCTACTCCTATGTGTAACAAATTGAAAGGGTGGGACCTATGCCTGTGAGTGATGGACGGATGTTCTAATGCAGGGATGGAGACTCCATCACCCAAAACCTTGAGGGTGAAAGCTTTACTGGCCTATAGTGGATACTGCCATAGACTATAATGGCGAAAAAGGACTTTAAAACAGTAAACCCTATGTTGTACGACACATTTCAGGAAGCTGATTTACTGCCTGGCTTCCGTCTCCTGCTTCAGAGCAAGGAGGGGCAGGCAGGCTGGGACAGACCTCCTATACTTAAATACATCAATTTGTTTAAAGATATGATTGTATCTCTAAATACATTAATCTAATAAAAATGTGTACGGGAATGTAAGGGAATTTCAGGGGGACACAGCCCTAGAGCACTAATGTAGAATCCGTCTGTGGTCCTGAGGAACACTCGTCTTAATGTTTAATCATTAACACGTACACATAGGGTCAAAACATCAACGGGCATTGCATACTGCTTCCTGTCCTCTGGCAATAATCTTAAGAAAACTTAGTACAGGAAATATAATGAAAGGATAGGTTGAATTTTGTAGTTATTTGGAAGCTCTATATGAAAAAAACATATATATATATATATATATATATATATATATATATATATATATATATATATATATATATATATATATATATATATATATTCACTGAAAAAACCATAGGTTTCACACCAGTTATAGTTAGCTGGAAATTTTACTGACATAAATCCATTGAAATTCCACGTTATAGTTAGTTGGACTCACTATAACTTGCGCGCCTGCAATGCACTGCTGATGATGTCACATATTACATCACTCATGACATGGTCAGTGACATCACTCATGACATCACTGATGACACCATCCTTGTGACAGAGTGACAGACCTCCTTTCACTGTAAAGTAACCCTTGAAACACATATTCAAAAATAGTAACTAACATTTTCAAAAAAGTGGAGATACCCATACCAGTTTCAACAGCCAATTCAGTAATACCACCATCTAATACACATCCACTCATTCACCAACAGTTCTATAGAGTCACTCATACATATATTCACTCATCATATGTATTGAAACACCTATACATCCTGTTACACACCGACAGTCATCCAAAAGTTACTCACACACATATTCACACATGCAAATAAACTATTGAACATCCATTTATTTGCATATACAGCTATACACACACTACCACTTTACTTCTAAGGAAACGTACACATACTTACTCTCTTAAACAATCACTTATAGAAACACATACTTATTTAAACAGGAACTCTTACAATCTCTCACTCTCACATATACTCACTTATATATATCAATACTCACATATACTAGATTAAAACATATGTCGTTACTGATAAAGACAATAGTGAGACAGTCGTTTACTCACTAACACACACATATACACACTCATCCATCCATACAGTCCTGTACATATGCTGTCTTCAAAATACACACAAAGAGTGAGTCAGTCACCAACCCATGCAGCCACTTATACACAAAGTGAAACACTGATACCGACATACATACATTTCAATATTTAAAAGTTACTCGCTAATATATGTATTCACTAAGATGCACTTAATAAGCCACAACAAGATGGCAGCCGCTCCGGACTGTTTCGAATGTTTACAGACACCCGAGAGCCAATCAGCTTTCCGTGTGCACCTCACGTGGCGCGCCCGGAGCGCTCCCCGGTGCGCGTACCGGGGCGCGCATATAGATATATATTTTTTTTTAACCTAAATTACTCAAAATCCACTGGAGCACATATCTTGAGACATATCAAAGGCACATCAGGCTACCAGTCCCTACAATTTTGCCAAGTTTGGTGTAAATCCATTCAGCCGTTCGGGCTAAAAGTGAGGTCGACCGCCCTATGGAAATTAATATGGGGAAAATGCGTTTTGGAACTCCCCTTTTATCTCGGCCCCCGCTTGACGCATCCCCCCAAAACTTTCAGGGAAGGACCGGAGCCCAACGAGGGCAGTTTGAGGAAATTTTCAGGCAGATTCGTCAACCGTAAACATGTAAACATGTTTCCACTCCCTGTAGCTAAAATGCACCAACAGTTATGCTAAGAAATACCCTAGTTCATTAGGAGAGATACCAATCGACTGGTACATATACATATATATATATATATATGTATATATTTGAAAGCTCCAAAGTTCAACACCGGAACAAAGACGCACTCAGACATGCGCTAGCACCAGGCTTTTAAAGGGTAAGAACAGAACCGGCATGCTGATGCAAATAACAGCTTTCGTGTCGAGTTATGCACGCCTGACTCGTTTCTGTGCTGCCGCACTTCATCAGAGGCTTCGACAGTCTTTCATGCGGTTCTGACCCATACTTACACAAGGAAAAATGTCACCCTTCGATGGGCTGCTCTGTTGAGCGTATTGACTTGTGGGTGTTGTAGTCTGGATCAACGAGCTCTACCCCAATGGGTGCACGTAAATATTGCTGTTGCCAAAAAATTCTGAGCCCACAGATGGGCCTCCGCATGTGGGTGCCGTACAATATCTCAAGCATATGTCCCACATAATGGCTCTGTAAACTACAGAGCCCATGGCCCCCAACTTTAGTAGGGTGGTGTATCGTTCGCGGCCGGGGACGCAGCGTAAAATGAAAGCTCCAAATTTGCCCACCGGAACAAAGACACACTCAGACATCTGCTAGCACCTGGCTTTTAAAGGGTAAGAACGGAACCGGCATGCCGATGCAAATAACAGCTTTTGTCTCGAGTTATGCATGCCTGACGCGTTTCTGTGCTGCCACACTTCATCAGAGGCTTCGACAGTCTTTCGTGCTGTTCTGACCCATAAACACACAAGGAAAAATGTCACCCTTTGATGGGCTGCTCTGTTGAGCGTATTGACTTGTGGGTGTTGTAGTCTGGATCAGCTAACTCTACCCCAATGGGTGCACCTAAATATTGCTGTTGCCAAAAAGTTCTGAGCCCACAGATGGGCCTCCGCATGTGGGTGCCGTTCAATATCCCAAGCAAATGTTCCACACAATGGCTCTGTGAACTACAGAGCCCGTGGCTCCCAACCTTAGAAGGGTGGTGCATCCTTTGCGGCAGGGGACGCCACGTAAAATGAAAGCTCCAAAGTTCCCCACCGGAACAAAGACGCACTCAGACATCCGCTAGCACCAGGCTTTTAAAGGGTAAGAACGGAACCGGCATGCCGATGCAAATAACAGCTTTTGTGTCGAGTTATGCATGCCTGACATGTTTCTGTGCTGCCGCACTTCATCAGAGGCTTCGACAGACTTTCGTGCTGTTCTGATCCATACAAACACAAGGAAAAATGTCACCCTTCGATGGGCTGCTCTGTTGAGCATATTGACTTCAGGGTGTTGTAGTCTGGATCAGCGAACTCTACCCCAATGGGTGCACGTAAATATTGCTGTTGCCAAAAAGTTCCGAGCCCATAGATGGGCCTCCACATGTGGGTGCCGTTCAATATCCCGAACAAATGTCCCACATAATGGCTCTGTGAACTACAGAGCCCGTGTCCTCCAACCTTAGTAGGGTGGTGCATCTTTCGAGGCTGGGGACGCCGCGTAAAATGAAAGCTCCAAATTTCCCCACCGGAACAAAGAAGACGCACTCAGACATCTGCTAGGACCAGGTTTTTAAAGGGTAAGAACGGAACCGGCATGCCGATGCAAATAACAGCTTTTGTGTCAAGTTATGCATGCCTGATGCGTTTCTGTGCTGCCACACTTTCTCAGAGGCTTTGACAGTCTTTCGAGCTGTTCTGACCCATACACGCACAAGGAAAAATGTCACCCTTTGATGGGCTGCTCTGTTGGGCGTACTGACTTTTGTGTGTTGTAGTCTGGATCAGCGAACTCTACCCCAATGGGTGCACCTAAATATTGCTGTTGCCAAAAAGTTCTGAGCCCACAGATGGGCCTCCGCATGTGGGTGCCGTTCAATATCCCAAGCAAATGTTCCACAGAATGGCTCTGTGAACTACAGAGCCCGTGGCCCCAAACCTTAGAAGGGTGGTGCATCTTTTGCGGCAGGGGACGCCACGTAAAATGAAAGCTCCAAAGTTCCCCACCGGAACAAAGACGCGCTCAGACATCCGCTAGCACCAGGCTTTTAAAGGGTAAGAACGGAACCGGCATGCCGATGCAAATAACAGCTTTTGTGTCGAGTTATGCATGCCTGACGTGTTTCTGTGCTGCCGCACTTCATCAGAGGCTTCGACAGTCTTTCGTGCTGTTCTGATCCATACACACACAAGGAAACATGTCACCCTTCGATGGGCTGCTCTGTTGAGCATATTGACCTAAGGGTGTTGTAGTCTGGATCAGCGAACTCTACCCCAATGGGTGCACGTAAATATTGCTGTAGCCAAAAAGTTCCGAGCCCACAGATGGGCCTATGCATGTGGGTGCTGTTCAATATCCCAAGCAAATGTCCCACATAATGGCTCTGTGAACTACAGAGCCCGTGTCCTCCAACCTTAGTAGGGTGGTGCATCTTTCGAGGCTGGGGACGCTGCGTAAAATGAAAGCTCCAAAGTTCCCCACCTTAACAATGACGCACTCAGACATCCGCTAGCACCAGGCTTTTAAAGGGTAAGAACGGAAACGGCATGGCGATGCAAATAACAGCTTTCGTGTTGAGTTATGCATGCCTGACGCGTTTCTGTGCTGCCTCACTTCATCATAGGCTTCGATAGTCTTTCGTGCTGTTCTGACCCATACACACGGAAGAAAAAATATTACCCTTCGACGGGCTGCTCTGTTGAGCGTATTGACTTGTGGGTGTTGTAGTCTGGATCAGCGAACTCTACCCTAATGGGTGCACGTAAATACTGCTGTTGCCAAAAAGTTCTGAGCCCACAGATGGGCATCCGCATGTGGGTGCGGTTCAATATCCCAAGCGAATTCCCCACATAATGGCTCTGTGAACTACAGAGCCCATGGCCCCCAACCTTAGTAGGGTGGTGCTTCTTTCGCGGCCGGGGACGCCGCTTAAATGAAAGCTCCAAAGTTCCCCACCAGAACAAAGACACACTCAGACATTCGCTAGCACCAGGCTTTTAAAGGGTAAGAACGGAACCGGCATGCCGATGCAAATAACAGCTTTCATGTCGAGTTATGCATGCCTGATGCGTTTCTGTGCTGCCGCACTTCATCAGAGGCTTCAACAGTCTTTCGTGCTGTTCTGACCCATACACACACAAGGAAAAATGTCACCCTTTGGTGGGCTGCTCTGTTGAGCGTAATGACTTGTGGAGGTTGTAGTCTGGATAAGCGAACTCTACCCCAATGGGTGCACGTAAATATTGTTGTTGCCAAAAAGTTCCGTGCCCACAGATGGGACTCCGCATGTGGGTGTAATGATTGATACGTATGTATGCAATCACCTGTATCAGTTGCGGAAGGTGTTACCTATCATAGTCTGTAATTAACGAGTGGAATTTCTTGCAGTGTATTGAGGATCTAGTTTTATGGTACAGATTTCTTACACTATTATTATTCAAATCAAGATCTGAAAGCTTAAAGTCACATCTTGAAGCTTCATTAGCTGAAATTATGGGCTATCTCTTTAGACCATCTCAATCTTTTGACATCCTTATAACCATAGAAATAACATACCATGTAAAATGGGGAGAGCTGAAAAGAAATTTCTAGATTTAGTAGAAAGTAGACAAAGTAATACAACAGTTAAAACTTCTGCACCTCCTATACCAACTGTTTGAAATTTTCCAAAAGTAGAAAATAAAATGGTAGAAAAAATGGATACTTTATCTTTGGACTGGCAACATAAAGGAAAACTTTGTGTATATATAGAAAACAAATATTAAAAAACATTTTGTAGGTTTTAGTGAATGTGAACATACATTTGAAGTTTATGAAAACTGGTCAAGATATTTAGAGGTAATTGATCCTATCTTTCCTGGAGTGTATTATGTTTGTGGAAGGTTGTAATATGGGAATTGCTTTTTGTTGCAAAGTCATCCGGTGCCCTGGGCACCTCTCAACTTTTTGCTGACTGGAACTGGCGGTAACTGACTCTGACTGACCCTGTGCTCTGTTTAACCAGGCCGAGGGCCAGTGCCATGCTAAAAGGGACACATTAAAATACAGTTAAGACACCCAACATACACTAGGGTACACTATGGTATGGTGAGGTACCCCTGTAATTGGCATGACCTACCCCATAAGCCCCTAGCATGTAATAGGGCAGGGGATTGAAACTGCCTAGAAGTCTCCAGTATCCTGGGGCATGGCAGTTTAGAGGCCAGCAGATTTTCTGCACTAACATGTGTGCAGTGCTGAAGCCTGAGGTCAGTTTAAAAGCATCCCTTGAGGCCAGGACAGCTTTTAAACCTTAAACTGTGCCCAAACTCGACTTTGGCAGTAGGGGCCCTTAAAAATGAAAAACCTACCATGTTTTTGCATATTAGTGACCTCCAGAGTCACCTCTAGGTATCCCAGGGTTGGGGGTTCAGTTATCTATAAGGTACACCCTTATAAAATGAGTTTTTATATGCCTGGGTAAAGTGACATTTTACATGTCACTCCCCATATTGTGTGAAAGAGCTGCTCAAATTCGACGTTGATGCTAGAAGAATTGGGTAAGGATGATGTGCAATATTTCTGCAGATTCAGAACCCCTGAAGTCTCCCCTAGTTGCACAGGGGGTGGGGGTCCTGTAGAAATGAGGGAAATACTTACTAAATTTGGTTTTATAAGCCCTGGTTCTTGAAAAGTGTCCCAGGTCATTTTCCCCATTGCAAACCCCACGGCCCATAGGTTAACATTGTAGGAAGTGATTGATTAATAAATATTGATAGGAGAGGACTAGCTAGGATAAAAAAGATAAGGGTAAGTGAGAAAGGCTCAAACTCAGGCTAGAGCTATCTATTGAAAATTTGCTGCACGCATTTTTCACATTGGCGACCGGAGCAGGAGGAGGTCGGATTTGTACCAACAGGGCGGCAAAGCTAAGCAGTACACAGGTAACAAGCAGGTGAGGCCACAGCCTGCTGGAAGTTCATGAAGGGCAAATGCAAATGGGGCATGCAGTGCAAATTCATACACGCTTGAAGCAGTTGCGGAGGGAGCCATTTCAAGAAATGACTGCGAAATCAGGGGGGGGGGGCAAGGGGGTGAGGGGATTGGGGCCAACCCCTGTAAAATTCCAATATTAAACCCAATTTCGCAACCATTATCCTAAAAATATGATGCACTCTTGCTAGCAGATTTATTTGGGAGTACTTGGAAAAGCCTTGGATTGGCTTGCCTCATTTTTAATAGAACACAAATTGTCAAGATGGCGTTCTTCTCTTCTAAACAGAGAGTGTTGCCATGTGGGGTCCTCAAGGCTCTACCTTAAGTCCTACTTCAGTTAACATATCTATCTCCGCATTGGCAACACTGATACAGAGATTTGGCTATGTCTAATGTCTTATGCTGACAACATCCAAATCTTGGCTGGAGGATCAGTGTCAGGGGTAGACAAAACGAAGGTGGCCGAAATCTTTCATGACTGAGTGCAGGCAGTTATGCAGTGAATGTGTAACAGATCATTAATTGTGAAAGGGTGCCAAACAAAATGGCTATACTTTGTACTCTATGTATTACAGTCACTTAACTCCATTGGGCTTTGAGATATTTGAGATAAATATCTGAGTTTTTAATGACACCTCTCACTTCTGACGCACCAGCCTTTCCCTGGCTAAGCCAGAGCTGCTTGATGATGTGTGAGGTCTCCTGTCAGAGTAGAAAATGGATTTCCAGTTGGTGGAGAACTTTAGCTGCAGAAGCCAAAATTCATGGGTGGGGGTGCCACACTGGTCTTCAAATTCAGCAAGATAATTTGGGACAAGCCCAAGCTGATCCCTACATCCTGCACCCCCAGCCACAGTAGCCTCAGTAATTAGATTAGTCAGGGGGTGGAACAGAGCTGTTATGGAAACTTAGTCACATCAGTGGGTTGACTTAGACAGATCTAATCTCAAAGGCGAAATGTACTCCATGTTGGATTTTGATAGAATGGTGCTTTCCGGGACATGAATATGCCCCATTTTGGAGGACGTGGTCATTCACTTGTGCGGCACCATGCATAACATGCTGCTTAGAAACTGTGAATAAATATGAAAGAGCTACCATTGAAAACTACAAGAAGAAGAAGGATGGCCCTGCTGGAATCTGGAACTGCAACCAAAGGACTGCACTTTGAAGGACTGCACCTGCTGCCCAATCTGATACAACAGTCCCAAGGACTTTGCCTTGCTTCACAAGGAATAAGGAGTGGACACCCTGCAAGCTACAGGTTAACAAAGCCCACCTGCATCATCTCCACAAAGAGTCCAATCATGGATTGCGTCCAGTGGATTTTTGAGGATTTGGACAGGTGCATTGTGGGAATTGAAGTTCAGGTATCCCAAGGACCATCTAGGAGATTCCAGATCCAGAAGTTTGGATTTCAGGTTTGTCCAGCCGAAAGCTCCAGAGCTCCACACTTCCAGGATTTGAACGAGGCCTTTTGGAGAAGCAATCTGACAACATCAAATCTAAGTTGGTCTGCTGGAAGGGACCGCTCAACGTCCAGAGAAAAAATACTCTAGAAAAGTTTCTAAATCTGAAGGTAAAATTTTGACTGAGGACTCTCGATTTGTGTATCTGACCAGGGCTTCATTTTCGAATAGCCTCAAACTTTGACTTTTTCCTAGTCAAGCGCAACCGGATGTCTCAAAGTGGCACTTTTTTGTTTTTAAGCACTAGAATGTATTTATTCTTTAAAAATTCACATCTCCGGTTCTCCACATTGGATGTTTGTCATTTTGGTGTCTATTTTTTTTATAAAATGTTATTGTGTGTTATATCTTACTTATTTAATGTATTGGTGTCTTTAAATGCTTTACACACCTGTTTCCTAAGTTACACCTGCCTGCTTGTTACCAGCTACAAATAAGAGTTGGGGAAGGGAATAATTTATTGAGTCCTTGACTGACCATTTTATTGTGTTTCGGGACTTATTACTTGTGGTAAGTCCCTACTTACCACTACTAATAATCCACTTTCCAACATTAAACCTACTAAAGATCTCTTTTTTTCAACACAGCTGATTAGCCGTTCCCTCTGCATAGTTTCTTTCAAGATTCGGTTGACCCTTTCCACCATTCTATTGGGCTCTGGGTAGTACAAGGCTGTTCTTTTGTGAATGATGCCTCTATCATCAAGAAACTTCTCTATTTCCTGACTCACACATTGAACCCCATTGCCCTATAACAGAGTGGAGAGAACACCTTCTTGCTCATAAATGCATACGAGAAACCTTATGATATCTCTTTCCACCTTGAATATATATCAAGCAACATCGTGACATATTTATCATCGCTGGATAGCCTAATGGGGCCTAAAATATCAACCTCCTCTCATGGTTCTTTAGGCAGTTTTCTTAGGACCATTAGTTGCACCCTTGATATCATTGTTTTATCACACATTCCATGCACTCCCTCACAACCCTATTGATTTGAATGTCGATCCCCTGCTAATAATATATCTGTTGTAATCTTTCTTTTGTTATTGTGCTACCCGAACCCCTGGCCCCCGCCAAAACCAAGAAACGAGACGGAGATACGACAACGCCACCCTCCACGAACTCAACACCAGCCGACCATCTGCCTGCAACCAAGCCACCCGGAAACGCACCCCCGGACCCTTCTCCTGCCAAGTCTGCAAATTCACCTGCGTCGAACCTGCACCCCACCACCCGGACCAGGCAACAACAACAACCACAACAAGTGCATCCTGCTCAACACCCGCTCTGTCAACAAGCACGCTGTTGAACTCTGAGACCTCCTCGACACAACAGCACCAGACATCGCCTTCCTCACAGAAACCTGGATGAACACCTCCTCAGCCCCCCACATCACCATAGCCATCCCGGACGGCTACAAGATCACTAGGAAGGACCGTGTCAACCAAACCGGAGGAGGAATCGCCATCATCTACAGGAACACCATCAGCATCACGACCAACTCCAAAGATGCCCTCACCACCGCCAAACACCTACACTTCCAGATCCACACCGACCCCAAGACCACCCTCAGAGGAACCCTCATCTACAGACCCCCTGGCCCACGCACACAATTCAGTGAAGCCATCGCTGACTTCATCAGCCCACATGCCCTCGCCTCATCAAACTAAATCCTCCTAGGTGACCTGAACTTCCACCTGGAGAACAACAACTACAACACCGCCACCACCCTGCTCGACAACCTCGACAACCGCGGACTCAAGCAACTCGTGAACACCCCCACCCACTACGCCGGCCACACGCTCGACCCCATCTTCTTTGCCAGCAGCCACGTTGCCTTCAGCCACTCCACCGGACTACACTGGACCGACCACAGCTGCATCCACTTCACCTTTAAGAAGACCACATCCCACCACCACCCTCAACAGATACCCCGCAGATGCTCGAGCAAAGTCACCACAGACCAGCTAACCACATTACTGAGCCAGAACCCACCAATCAACACTACTGACATCAACGACGCAGCCCTCAACCTCACACAGTGGATCATCAACTGCGCCGATGCCCTTGCACCACTGAAAAACCCTCCAGGCAAGCCCTGCAAAAGAAAACCACATGGTTCACCGACAACCTCATAGAATCGAAGAAATCCTGCCGAACCCTCGAGAAAACCTGGCACTGCGAACAGACGACAGAAAACCTGACAGCCCTCAAGAACGCCACTCGCAAACACCACCAGCTGATCCACACCACCAAAAAGACATTGTTCAAAGAGCGGCTGGACAACAACACACACAACAGCAAGGAAATATTCAGCATCGTAAAAGAGCTCTCTAACCCCAGCGCAGCAGCAACGACATCACACCATCGCAAGACCTTTGCAACTCCCTCGCCACGTTCTTTAACCGGAAGATCGCCGATATAAGCAACAGTTCGGTGCACAGACTCTGCCCCAAGCCACCGAACCAACACCCCCTACAACCACCCTCGGCGCTTGGACTCCCATCAGCACTGATGACACCACCCACGCTATGAACACCATCCACTCCAGCTCTCCTTCCGACACATGCCCTCACCACTTCTTCAACAAACCAGACACCATCATTACACCCCACCTACGGAACGTCCTAAACAACTCCCTCGCTTTCGCCACCTTCCCAGAGAGCTGGAAGCACGCAGGGATCAACGCCCTACTGAAGAAACCCACAGCGGACCCTAAAGACCTCAAGAACTTCCACCCCATCTCTCTTCTTCCCTTCCCTGCAAAAGTTATCGAGAAGATCGTCAATAAACAGCTGACCGCATTCTTCGAGGCCAATGGCTCCCCCAACCCATCCCAGTCCAGATTTTGAGCCAACCACAGGACCGAGGCCGCCCTCATCGCAGCCACTGACGACATCAGGACTCTGCTTGACAATGGGGAAACAACCGCCCTCATCCTCCTAGACCTCTCAGCCACCTTTGATACAGTCTGCCATCGCACCCTAATAACCCGCCTCCACAACGCCGGGATCCAAGGTAAAGCCCTGGACTGGATCACCTCGTTCCTCTCCGACAGAACACAGAGAGTCCGCCTCTTTCCCTTCCGCTCCGCGGCCACCGAGATCATCTGCGGCGTACCCCAAGGCTCATCGCTCAGACGAACCCTCTTCAATATCTACATGAGCCCCCTCGCCGCCATCGCACGCAAACACAACCTCAACATCATCTCATACGCCAACGACACCCAGCTGATACTCTCCCTCACCAAAGACCCAGCCACTGTCAAATTCAACCTCCAGGAAGGAATGAAAAACGTTGCGGAATGGATGAAACTTAGCCGTCTGAAACTGAACTCAGACAAGATGGAGGTCCTCATCCTCAGACCATCCCCATCCGCCTGGGACGACTCCTGGTGGCCCACAGCACAGGGCACCGCACGCAACATGGGATTCATCCTGGACTCCTCTCTCACGATGACCAAGTAAGTCAACGCCATCTCATTTTCATGTTTCAACACCCTGCACATGCTCCTTAAGATCTTCCGGTGGATCCCTAGCGGAACTAGAAAGACGGTCACCCAGGCGCTCTTCACCAGCCGACTAGACTACGGGAATGCCCTATACGCAGGAACCACAATCAAACAGAAAAGAATCCAGCGCATACAGAACGCATCCTCGACATACCTCGCAACAGCCACACATCAGCCCACCTGAGAGACCTGAGAGACCTGCACTGGCTCCCCATCAGCAAAAGGATCACGTTCAGGCTTCCCCACGCACACAAGGCGCTCCACGACATAGGCCCTGAATACCTTAACAACCGTCTCACGTTTCACACTCCAACCCGCAAACTCAGTTCCGCCAGCCTCACCCTCGTCACCGTCCCACGGATCCGCAGAACTACCGCTGGAGGAAGATCATTCTCCTACCTGGCGGCCAAGACATGGAACTCCCTCCCCGCCCACCTACGACTGACCCAGGACCACCTCACCTTCAGGATACCCCTCAAGACCTGGCTCTTCGAGCAGTAGCAGCACCCCCTCCCTTCAGCACCTTGAGACCCTTACGGGTGAGTAGCGCGCCCTATAAATGTATTGATTGATTGATTGATTGATACCCATTACCCGAAGATTGTGTGGAGGGGAAGCAAACTGTTTGGGATCGCTTTCATTCACCTTTCTTCCTTTTTTCTGACAGTCTAGACATCCCTAGTGATATACGGACTACAACAGTTGCTTTTTTGTGATGCGATTGTACATGGGAGAATGCAACTAATCTGCTTGTCTCGCTCTCTATTATTAATATGAGAAAACTAATATTACTATGTCCCTCCAGTGACAAGGCCCAAAATGCTATTTTCACTGGAAGGACTATCTTTTCTATGTAGAAGCCCAGAGTACATATTAAAATACTAGTACTGCTAAATTGTGAACGAGACCACATGGAAAACAATTTAAACCACTATTTCCTATAGTTGTTAGAATTCCAATTCAGTGGTTGGTTATATCTGAATAAATATTAAAGAAAGGTAACGTTCAGAAAATTACCTTTAACCTGCCTTAATCTCCTGGAGACTATTCTTCAATTCAATTGAGCTTTATTTTGATTTAGGATATAAATGATAAAAAGCGAACAACAATCAATTACATTACATTTAGATTAGAATAAAAATCGATATATACAGATAAAAAGAGGCGGACCAAGTCTCACAAATATGTAGCTCAATTAAGAATAAAAAACATTTCTTTGTCACTTTTAAAATCAGCGTAAAAAACTTTGCCTGTTACATCTTGCTTTTGGTTTTATAGAAACATAGTGAATAATTTTGAAAAAATTAGCTAAAAATTCATAAGATAACTCTCACTGTTATGGGACAGTTAATTAGTTTAAAAACGCTCTATGTCTAACAATACATTTAAGGAAATTCACGACTAAATAAGTTGTCTTATCTCCCTCCAATTGCTGCAAAAAAAAGGAAAGCTAAACGACATTGTCTATGGCCATTTTGCTGTAACAATGGGACCACCCACTTTATCCTAAAACCATGGAAAAATTTGCAAAAAAGAATGGTGTGTATGGTGGATTGCGAAGAGGAGTCGTCGCATGGACAGGGCGGAAGATCTTTAGCCCAGTTATTTCGGGTGGGGAATGTGACCAGACGATGGAAAATGTTCAGCCTAAACCTTACCAGGAGATACCTCTCATAACTTGTGTTAAGTGTAAGGTGCGGTTGAATAGTGGCTACCGTTTGTATTAGCAGAGTATGGGCTACTGTTGGTTTCGTAGCCTCTTTCGTTAGTCTCAATTCCTCTAAGTGGGCTAGACATTTCGTTTTTAGTGCCTTCTTTGATACCTCACTCATTGAGGAGGGATCATGGAAGTACCTCTCACATCACAGGTCTTGCAAGAACTCCTTGATGTAACACAACCACCTGGAATTGTGGGCATTGTCCAGAGCTAGGCAATTAGTAAGAATAGACTGGGGAAGAGTAGCTTTATCAGAAGTCCAAATTCTACGCCATAATAATATCGGTTCAGCCTTCGCTAAGTCTGTTACGTATGGCAGACCCAATTCCATGTGGCAAGCCATGGTGCCCATGCTCCTAGGGACCGCCAAAAGGTACCTCGGGAAGGAATTTTCCACTTTTTGTATTTCTGGTGTGGTCACAAAACCCCAAAGCCCTGCCTCGTACAGGGTCACAGATAGGCATTTCGCATTGTAGATCTTGACAAGTTCGAGGGGAGGTCTCTTACCCAACTTCCTGGAAAAATTGACAAGAGCTGCTGTGGTTCTTAAAAAGAGTAATTTTCTGGTTTCTATAGCAGTTTTCCAGGATAGTTTATTATCTGTTGCTATGCCCAGGTGGGAATAGTTTTGTGTAGTCGCTAGTTTTTGGTCGTCTAGACAGAATTCCCTCATTCTTCGTTTATGGCCGGTACCTGCCCTCATGACAAAGGTTTTACTGGTGTTAATTTTCAGGTCAAGGCCTGCCATGAAGGTGGAGTATCTGTCCAGGCTCTTTTGGAGTTCTAGGGGGGTACGGGCTAGTATGACGGCGTCATCTACATAGAGCAGCACAGGTATTGGCCGGCTGTTCACCATAGGAAGGTCCCGGCATCCCCTGATCATTGCTCCCTCCAAACCGTTAGTGTATAGAGTGAAGAGCAGGGGAGCCAGGACACAGCCTTGTCTAACTCCTTTTTCCACTGCAAATTCCCCCGTCAACTCCCCCCTCATCCCGTAGCGAACCCTAGCTGTGGCATTGGAATAGAGTTCCCTCAAAAACTTAATCAGGTTCGTTGGTGCTCCCATGTCCCCCAATGAAGTCCAGAGTTTTGAATGGGAGACACAATCGAAAGCAGACGAGAGGACCACGTAAACCATATACATGTCACCCCTTTTAACATGCAAATATTTGTCTATTAGTAGTGTCAAATTTAAAGCCTGCTCAATGGTCCCCAACCCTTGACGGAACCCATACTGGAGGTCTGAGATAATCCTGCCACTGTCCGCCCAGTCCTGTAGTTGCTCGAGAATAAGGCAGCCCGCCACCTTTCCCAGCGAGTCCAGGAGTGAGATTGGACAGTAGCAGGTTACCGACCCCCTGTCACCCTTATTAAAGATTGGAACTAGTATGGATTTGGACCATGAGTCCAATAGACCTATGGTGCATGTTGCGTTCAATACTGTAGTTAAAAGGGGGATCTAAATGGCCGTCTGTGCTTTAAAAAGATCGATAGGGACGCCATCTGGGGCCGGTGCCTTGCCACTTTTACTTGCACGCAGGGCCAGGTCCACTTGGTTCATTGAGAACTGGAAGTCAATGGGGAATGGGCCTTCAGATTTGTCGGTGAGTAAAGTGTTCTGGGAGGAATAATCATAGGACATAGGATCCTCTGAATTGGACTTAAAAATCTTGGAGAAGTGTTAGACCCAGTCCTTTTCCTCTGTCGCAATGTCTATATTTGGGTGGTCGATGTTATTTGCTAAAAAGGGAGACTTAACAACTTGCCAGAAAGCGGCAGAATTTTTATGAGCGCAGCTTTCGTGTAGTTGGGCCCAAAGGAGGGTCTTTAGCTCTTTTTTCCTGTTATTTAGGGCGATATTATATTTTTTCCTGAGGGTTCTAATTTCGAGTGGGATCCTGACCGCTTTACTTAATGCAGATTTTAGATTTTGATAAGTGGCTGTACATTCGTGATTAAACCATCCCTTTTTCGGTTTAGTTTTGTGTTTAATTTCTATCCATAAGGCGTCATTTATGGATTTAATGATCCTACCAAAATTAAAGATAAGTTCATCATCTGACGTGTCTGGATCGAGTCATTTCATAATGGAAGGGAGAGCCCCTGATATCACTTGGGTTGTTATTTCCATTGGGTCTACTTTCCCCCATTTAAGTGCGTATCCATTTAATCTGTTCAGCATCAAATTATTTTGATCTAAAATGGAACCAAGATTATCTTTGGAATTAAAAGCTAATGGGAAAGAGATGCTGAGTGAGTAGTGGTCACTCAGTGCGATGGTGTGCCTGGAAAATAGTGTTTCGCTTATCCTCTCCCCATTTGAAACCAAAATATAATCTATTGTTGTTTGGTGACCCTGCCCGTGAAATGTGGGGGCCAGTGTTGACATCTCGTTTTGCAGGTTGTTTGCTTGGACAAGATTTAACTCAAACAAAATTTCGTTGAGATGGCTACCGAGAGTGGAGTGTCTAAAATGAGATATTGGGTTGTCCCTTTCGTCTAGGATGCCGCAGGTGTTATCATTGCCAGCTAGACAAGGTCCCACGTTGAAATCCCCCCCCAGATTATCACTTCTTCTTTGGTGGACTTCCTTGTGTATGGTATCAGGATAAAGTGGATCGAGGATACAAGCTTTATTGCCTCTTGCTCCGGAAGATTGTTATAGTAGTTCACTATAAGGAACTTGTCCCTGTTGTTTAAAGTTAAGGCAAGAATCTGGAAACTGGGCTCAAGTTTTATGGTGACTACTTCCATCGCTTTCAGGAGATTGGAGACGTAAATGGTTAGACCTCCCTTAGCTCGTCCTGAGGTCGAAGATTTAGCTGGTGAAAAATAGGTTTTAAACCCTGCAATATGTATTGCGTCGAGTAACCATGTCTCTTGTAGGGCTATGACGTCGAAGTTGGAAGTAAAAGTCGTCCACTCTTCGATTGAGGTTTTAGTACGTTGCCCTGCTATGTTCCAGAATGAGGCGAGAATGAAAGGCCTGGTTTCTCTCTCTTTAGATCTCCCTTTCCCTATATTTGTTGGGGTGGTATTTATGTCCTGTAGAGGATAGGCGACGTGAGGGGGTTGATTGGGTCCAGTAATTCTGGTCACCAGGTCATTGGGTGTTACCTGGGGCTCAGTGTGTTTTATCTGGGGCTCATGGAAATCAGAAATACAATGTTACTCGTTGTTTTTAGGGGGACGGTCGAGCTACTGCCAAGAGTGTCATGTGATGTAGACTTATGGTGCAGTCAATCAACTCCCTCCAGACACGAAAGACTCGCATAACGGTTTTGGAGGGGTATTAGGTGGTTAGCCTGGAAGTGATTGTTTGCTCTGGAATTGTAGGCTCTAAAATTGGGTCGGGGAACCAGTGAATATCTGGGATAGAAATAAGTCAGATCACAGGGCATGATGGAGTTATTGTCCTTTTCTGGAAACCAGTTTAGAATGTGACTAACTGTTCTGTGATCCCTGAAATTGATGACAATTATGTCTCCCTTTTTGTCCTTTGTTCTGCTATCAAGCCATGAGAGACGGCGAACCTGTAGTATCTCGCCGTTTAGGTTTGGAGGAAGAGGACGGTTCTGCCTAAGCCAATGCGTGGTTTTGTTTTTTAACTGGGAGTGGTTTTCCCTCATACCATCTTCTAATATTGGGACTCCTGTAAGGACCACCACCAGTGGGACTGCTTCCGGTGGCAATTCCACTGTCAAGTCAAGTCAAGTCAAAGAATTTATATAGCGCGCTACATACCCAGAAGATCTCAAGGTGCTAGAGGAGGGGTGGGGAATTACTTGTCGAATATCGAGGTTTTAAGTTGCTTTCTGAATACTAGGTGGTTCTGAGTGAGGCGCAGGTGAATGGGAAGTGAGTTCCAGGATTTAGCCGCCAGGTAGGAGAAGGATCTTCCTCCCATGGTGGTTTTGTTGATGCGAGGTACAGCAGCAAGGGCTTGATTGGAAGAGCGTAGGTGGAGGGGGGGTGTAGAAGGAAAGTCGAGTGTTGAGGCATTCGGGTCCAAGATCGTAAAGTGCTTTGTGTGCGTGGGTTAAGAGGTGGAATGTTATCCTCTTATTGACGGGGAGCCAGTGGAGGTCTTTCAGGTGACCAGAAATGTGGTCTTTACCCGGGACGTCTAGTATGAGTCTGGCTGATGCGTTCTGGATGCGTTGGAGTTTATTCTGAAGTTTTGCTGTGGTACCGGCGTATAGGGTGTTTCCGTAGTCCAGGCAGCTTGTAACCAGTGCGTGGGTGACCGTTTTTCTTGTTTCGGTGGGGATCCAGCAAAATGTTTTTTTGAGCATGCGAAGAATGTTGAAGCAAGACGAAGAAACGGTGTTCACTTGTCTGGTCATCGAGAGTGAGGAGTCCAGGATGACGCCCAGGTTCCGTGCGTGGTCCGTAGGGATGGGTGCTTTTCCTAGGGCCGCTGGCCACCAAGAGTCATCCCAGGCGGAGGGGGAGGTACCTAAGATAAGGACTTCTGTTTTGTCTGAATTCAGTTTCAGACGGCTGTGCTTCATCCACTCGGTTACTTCTTTCATTCCTTCATGTAGGTTGGTTTTGGCGGTGCTAGGGTCTTTGGTGAGTGAGAGGATCAGTTGAGTGTCATCAGCGTAGGAGATGATGTTGAGGTTGTGTTGGCGTGCGATGGCCGCGAGGGGGCTCATGTGTACGTTGAAGAGGGTAGGGCTGAGTGAAGATCCTTGTGGCACGCCGCAAATGACTTCAGTGGCCTCTGACTTGAATGGTGGGAGGCGGACTCTCTGTGTTCTTCCGGCAAGGAACGAGGTGATCCATTCCAGTGCTTTTCCTTGGATTCCGGTGTTTCTGAGGCGTTGTAACAGGGTGCTATGACAGGCTGTGTCGAAGGCTGCGGAGAGGTCGAGGAGGATGAGGGCGACTGTGTTTCCATTGTCCAGTAGAGTTCGAATGTCGTCTGTTGCTGCGATGAGTGCGGTCTTAGTGCTGTGTTTGGCTCGGAAGCCGGACTGTGATGAGTCGAGGGATTTGTTGGTTTCGAGGAAGGCGGCGAGCTGGTTGTTGACAGCTTTCTCGATGACTTTGGCCGGGAATGGAAGGAGCTAGATGGGGCGGTAGTTTTTGAGTTCGGTGGGGTCCGCTGTGGGTTTTTTCAGAAGGGCGCTGAGTTAGGCGTGTTTCCAGCTTTCCGGGAAGGTGGCGGAGTTGAGGGAGCAGTTGATGACGTCTCAGAGGTGTGGTGCTATGATGGAGTCTGCTTTGTTGAAGACGTGGTGGGGGCATGGGTCTGTGGGGGATCCTGAGTGGATGGAGTTCATCAGGCGAATGGTGTCCTCAGTGGAGATTGGGTTCCAGTCATTAAGGATGTTCATGGGGGGTGAAGGTACGGCAGAAGGTTGGGTGGGTTGGACTCCGGGTTGGTTGTCGAAGCTGTTGTGGATGTCTGCGATTTTGTCGTGGAAGAACGAAGCTAGAGAGTCGCAAAGGGTTTGAGAGGGAGTGATGTCATTGGAGTTGGCAGTGGGGTTGGTAAACTCTTGACGATGTTGAATAGTTCCTTGCTGTTGTGGGCGTTGTTGTCTAGTCGGTCTTTGAATGCGGCTTTCTTGGCAGTTCGGATCAGTTGGTGGTGTATGCGGGTGGCGTTTTTGAAGGCGTCCCTGGTGCTGGTGTTTGGGTCTTTTTTCCAGGCCTTCTCAAGGGATCGACAGAGTTTCTTGGATTTCTTAAGATCATCATTGAACCAGGGGGCATTTTTGCTGCCTAGTTTGATTTGACGTTTTTTCAGAGGTGCTAGGTTGTCAGCGCTGTTCGTTAGCCAATGAGTGAAGTTAATGGCTGCTTGGTTGGGGTTAGAGGAGTGGGTATGGGGGTTTTGAAGAAGAGATGAGGAGATCTGGTCGATGGTGATTTTGTTCCAGTTTCTTCGCAGAGTAGGTTGAGGATGGTTGTGGGTTGTGGTCTTTTTGTAGACAAAGTGAACGCAGCTGTGGTCAGTCCAGTGGAGAACTGTGGTGTGACTGAAGGAGATATGTTTGCTGGAGGTGAAGATAGGGTCGAGTGTGTGACCTGCGTAGTGAGTGGGGGTATTAACAAGTTGTTTGAGTCCGAGGTTGGCGAGATTGTCCAGAAGGGTGGTGGTGTTGCTGTCGTTGCTCTTTTCCAGGTGGAAATTGAGGTCTCCCAATAGAATGTAGTCCTCGGAGGGGAGGGCGTGTGGGCTTATGAAGTCAGTGATGTCTTCGCTGAATTGTGCGCGGGGTCCTGGTGGCCTGTAGAGGAGGGTGCCTCTGAGTGTGGTTATGGGATCGGTGTGGATCTGGAAGTGAAGGTGTTCGGGGCTAGCAAGGTTGACGTCTGAGCTGGTTGAGATGCGGATGGAATTCTTATGGACAATGGCGATGCCTCCTCCTGTTTGCTTGATGCGGTCCTTACGGGTGATCTTATAGCCTTCCGGGATGGCAATGGTGATGTCTGGGGCTGAGGAGGCGTTCATCCATGTATCTGTTAGGAAGGCGACGTCCGGAGAGATGGTGTCTAGTAGATTCCAAAGGTCGATGGCGTGTCTCTGGACCGAGCGGGTGTTGAGCAGGATGCATTTTAGGTGGTTGGGGTCAGATCTCTGTTTGGTGTTAGTGGATGAGGAGTAGGTCTTGGTGCCGTCATACTTGCAGGAGTTGCATGTGAAGGGTCCATGGGTGTGTCCAGCAGCGGCTTGGCCGCAGTTGGGGAGTCGACCTGGGTTAAGGGCTAGGAGGGTGGAGGCGGCGTATGTAATGCGGGTGGGGTGGGTGGGACGGGGGCCAGGGGGTCTGGCGCTGGGCGCGGGCTTGGCGCGGACGGGCGTAGATGGGCTTACCTTTGGCACACCTTCGGCGCGGCCATAGCGCGTGGACGCTGCGCGTTGGGACATCTGTCTTAAGTGGAGAGTGGAGGGGGGCGGAGCGTGGGAGGGTCAGCCGGGAGGCGGGAGCGAGGTGGGGGAAGGGCCAGGGGATGCACACAAAATGGCAGCAACAACAACAAGCTTTGCAGCAGGGGAAACGGAGGTGCTTTTAAATAATCAAGTATCTCTTAACAAGCACAGCCAAGAAGTGCGCGCTGGCGATATGAAAGGCACTAATAATGCAGGCACTATGGTTTAAATACAGACAGTGCAGTCAAGCGCTACTAAATGGTAAATGGTCTGCACTCAAGCGCTATGATAGAAAATGCAGAGGCAGAGTCAGGCACTACAATCACAGGTTAACACTCAGCGCTATGAAGAGAATTCAGCAGAGTCAGGCGCTACAATACCAGGTCTTCGCTGGAGGAAGGCAAGGCCACTTGACGCCCCCTAGGCTTTGTAATCCTATCTGGGGTTTTTCTAGCCTGGTTACTTTGTATATTTCCTGTGTTAGGCACTTTCTCTCTCCTGAGGGCCTTGTGGTAAATGGTTTCTATGTATTTTCCCCCTCTACCACTTTATCAGAATGTCCTGTGACATCATGGAATGCTAGTGTGCCTCACTGTGTTGAGATTGTCAGTTGGTCATCTCAGGCTGAGGAGCTGGTAGCTCTCTCCTGGTGGGGTTTTCTCCTTGTAACTTCCTATCCTGTAACCTGCCACCAAACTACCTGTCAATAAAGAGGGATCTTCTACTACACCTGGACTACGCATCCTTGTTTGTATACCACAGACCTCTCTGTCTTCGTGTTGTACGGCCTGATGCATTGGTTTATCAGTAACTGGCCTTGGGGGTTGTGTTTTGTTTGTCTCAGTGGTTTTTGGCTCTTTTTGGGCAATGGAATTTGAGGGTAATGCCACGCATCCTTGTTTATGTACCACATTTTGGCGACGTTTTTGGACTAACCTTTGCTGCAAAGAAGGAATACTGGAACTCAGCTATAAGGAAACCAAGAACTGTTATACATTTAAGTAAGTTTTTCTCCTGGAGATCAGAGTAACCCCCAGTAAACCCCACCAGTGTCCTTTTTATCTTGGACAGCCTGCACCCTGGGCGTCTGTGTTGTGAGAGTTCTAACTGCCATCTCTCTGTCATCTGGACACTGACTTTTTCCAGCTACAAGAGCCACTGTCTCAGCGGGCCTGATCACCCTGTTGTACCTTCTGGCTTTCTTGTGTACTTTGACAGTTCGCCTTGGATTTAACCACTGTGTATTCAGTCTATTTTCACACAGTGTGGACATTTCTCCTCCTACGAGCGCTTGGTGAATTTGTTCTATTCGAGGTGCCCCGGCGCAAGCAGTACTCTCTTTCTCACAACGCTGTTGTGTCTCTACTTTCTCACTACTGGAGCCACCCATCATCTATTTTCTCAAGCTCGATTGTGTTTTCTCCCACAGTGTGGTGTTTCCTCTGCCTTCACACCTTCGGGCCATTCAGTGTGTGCAGGCAGTGTGTGGAGGCCTGGAAACCTATTTGGGTTTTTTTTCCGGTGAGTGGGAAAAAATTTTTTTTAGGTGTTTTGTGCACTTTGGAAATGCGATTTGCTTCGAGGCGGTTGAGCCTCTACTTCTTGAAAAAGCCAACCGCTATGGCACACGCACAATCCTACCTGTCTCGAGGAGCCTGCTTCCTGCTCTTTGTGACGTCTGTTCTTTTGCCACTGTCTTCTCAGTCACAAGTCAGAACTGCACATCTTCCCCGTGAGCCTTCCAGCGCCGAACTGACGACTTGCCTCCATAGTCTTCGCAGTGTGGATGAGTCCGTCTTTTGTTGCCACTGCTCTAAGAGCTTTACGGCTTGTCTCCTGGTCCGTTCCAGCTTTCCTTGTGGTGTTAGTCCCTTAACTGTTTCTATGGATAGTGGAACATGGGGAGTGAGGAGTGTGTGTCTATGGCGTTCTACGGAGAAATGTGCTTTCGAGCTTCCTCTACATTGCTGCGTGCATTCAAGATTTGACATTTCCTAGAGGGTGTTCTTACAGGAACTCGGGTGACAGTTTAATTTTGTGACTCCCTTTACGTTTTTAAACATCTGCATTTCGATTTATATTGCTCTTTGCATTTGAGTCTTGCCATTTCAAAGAGGAGGTGTTTACAGGAATCCGGGGACTGTGGTGTGGATGTCCCATCTTTTGATGAACTCTTGGTTGGAGGTTGCCTGCATGTCTCCCTACTTAGTTTCCTGCTGTGCAGCCTTTAATCAGAACTTTTGGTCAGTTCTGCCTAAGAAGACCTCGGGTGAGATATCGCTCACCGGAGCTGAATTCTTTTGTTTATTTTTTTTTTATGCTTATGCTTCAACTTATTTGTTTCTCAGTGTATGTTGTGGGTTGGTGTGTGTTGAGCATAATGGTTTATTATATTTACCTTTGGGAGGTTGTTGTATGTCAGTGGTTGTTTTATGCTGTACCCTACCATTGTGAGTTTGGGTTGGGTTCCTAAGGCAATGATTTAACCGTATGGTGTACCCTTATTTAGGGGAGGGAGTGTGGCCAGTCAATGCCATCTTTTGAAACTAGGGCGATGTTGTAAATTATGGTGTACCCTGTATTTTTATATATATAGGGGACGTTTGGTCTCACAGGGTGTGTTTCCTGTGTTTCACCCTGCTTTGCCAGCTTGGGTGTTTGTGTCTAATCAATACCCCATCCATGTACTTAGGGTTAGTACTTATGGTGTACCCTTACTTAGGGGAGGTTGTGGGGTTGTGGTGCCAGTCAGTGCCTACATTTTGTTTCCTAGGGTCTTGTTGTTACCCTTTGGAGAAGTTACGTTGCGCACTTTTAACGTGGTGTACCCTTTTATTAGGGGAGGTTGTCTGCATGTAACTATTTTGTTAGTTTCAAGGATTAGTATCCTTTGTGTACCCTTTTCTGGGGATGGTGGTGTGCGTTGTCAGCGCCGCTATTAGGTGATGTTGCGTTGAACAATTTCCTAATTGTTCAATTGTGTACCCTTTTGTTAGGGGAGGTGGTCTCTGTTGGTCTAAGTTGCATCCCTCTATGTGGGTAGTCGGGGTGCGTTGTCAGCGCTACCTCTTGGTGTAGTTGCGTCACTATTGTCAGTGTGTGGCTACTGTGTACTTTGTTTCAGGGGCGTAAGTTTCCTCTGGTGTACCCTTTCTTGGGGAGTTGTTTTGTTCCACAGTTTAAAGGTTGCCTTTCTTGGTGTAACCTTGAAGGGGAGGTTGTAGTGCACGTCTTGCATTAGCGATGAAGACTAGTGTTTGTCTTTATTTCAAGGCTTTTCCCCTTTTTCTTTGTAGGTTGCTAGTTCATCTTATTGTGCTTATTTCCATCTGCACACATTTTGTCATCCAGTTGTTACACCCTGCTTAATTTTCCAGGATCGCTACCTTGTTTTATTAAGGAGGGTGGATGGGCATGTTATGTAATTTGCATTCTTGTGTTTTGTCTAATCATGACCATTTGTGCATCTTATGTTTATCTTTCTGCATGCCTCTTTTTATTGTCCTTTGTTTCTGCTTTCGCGCTTGAGTTTCCTGCTTTTCTAATTGTCTCTTTGACTAGTTCTTGTGTCTACAGTCTCCTCTGAATCCTTCTGCTCCGTCTTCACTTCTTACTTGCTGTTCGCTAACGGAAGAGGATGTGTGGTAAATGGTTTCTATGTATTTTCCCCCTCTACCACTTTATCAGAATGTCCTGTGACATCATGGAATGCTAGTGTGCCTCACTGTGTTGATATTGTCAGTTGGTCATCTCAGGCTGAGGAGCTTGTAGCTCTCTCCTGGTGGGGTTTTCTCCTTGTAACTTCCTATCCTGTAACCTGCCACCTAACTACCTGTCAATAAAGAGGGATCTTCTACTACACCTGGACTACGCATCCTTGTTTGTGTACCACAGACCTCTCTGTCTTCGTGTTGTACGGCCTGATGCATTGGTTTATCAGTAACTGGCCTTGGGGGTTGTGTTTTGTTTGTCTCAGTGGTTTTTGGCTCTTTTTGGGCAATGGAATTTGAGGGTAATGCCATGGGCGGGATTACTGGTACGGGCCTGACATTATGGTTTGTTAACCCTGTGTATGTAGCTAATGTCTCCTCTAAAGTTCTGAGCCGATCTTCTATTCTTTTCAGTCTCTCCATTAGTGACAGTGTTGAGGCTCTAATTAGGTATTCCATTGTTCCTATTAAGTCCTTACAGGGAGTTTCAAGTGTCAGGCGTTGTGGTGGGGTTCCTACTGCAGGTGTCATCGTAGTGTTTGGTATGGGGGCTTTAGCGGATTTACCAAAGTCAGTGTGGCTAATCTTTTTTCTCTGTGGTTCATTCCCCTTTTTCCTTCTTTTCCTTGGCAGTGAGCCTTGTGCTCTGGGGTGATTTGAATTCTTTGGCTTTTTTCGCGTGACCTTTGCTACAGGTAAGGGCGTATCGTGTATAAATTCTATTTCTGGTGGTGATTTACAAGGAGAGGGTGAAACTAGTCTATGCGATATGCTGCCTGTGTCAGGGGTAGAAGTTACATCTCTTAAGAGGATTGGGATGCTGTTGTTGGTTATATCAGGGTCCTCGTTATCAACGGGGCAGCTAATGTGTGGTGAGCTGTCTATCTGTGACCGACCAGGGGAGGAGCGTTTGTTTTTAATCAATTCGACTGAGCGAAGTCGCTCAGCTCGTCGTTCTGCAAGTGTGCTCTCCCTTTCGGTGTCGGAGGAAATCCTGAATACGTAATTGTCCAAAGTTCCTTTATTAGTGCCACTTGGTTCTTTCATGCTGGTCGAGGTCATGATGCGTAGCAGCTATTATCTGGGACAACGTCAAGCAGGCCTAGGTTAAGGGATGACCCCGAGATGACAGGGGCAGAACCAAAGAGTCCAGCAGGCTAGCAGGCCAGTAGTCACACACAAGGAAATAATAATAGCTTAGTGCCTTACAGTGCGGTTATTTTTGGGTAAGATGTCAGTCAGTAGGCCCAGCCCGGCCTCCTTCGGCTCCTGAGGGATATAGAGGGCCTGCCCTTTGCTCGGGCTTTGACCGGCGTCCCGCGAGGCGGGGCTTACACCATTTTTATGCGCCTCCTGGCGCTGTCGGGTGATGCAAGGGCCGCAGAGGTTGCCGGTAGTTGTAGTCCCCAGCCCGCACTCCGCTCGGCCGTCGCGCCGGTTAGATGTTGAAACCAGCGGGACGGCCGGAGGCAGGCGGGGGGATCCGGTGTCAGAGGGAAAAATACAATCAGCACCCACCCAGAGATTGCATCAGCTGGTCAACAGAGTTACCCCACTCGTCAGGAGCTTACACCATTTTTATGCGCCTCCTGACGCTGTCAGGTGATGCAAGGGCCACAGAGGTTGCCGGTAGTTGTAGTCCCCGGCCCGCACTTCGCTCGGCGGTCGCGCTGGTTAGATGTTGAAACCAGCGGGACGGCGGGAGGCAGGCGGGGGGATCCGGTGTCGGAGGGAAAAATACAATCAGCAACCGCCCAGAGATGGCGTCAGCTGGTCAACAGAGTTTACATTAACTTTACAGCAAATCCCATCCTGTACTTGGCCTGAATGAGCCGTGATATTGCTCCCAGGAACATACAATCAGATTGCTTGATTGACAGGGAGACTGGAATGGGAAGGGGTGAGTCCTCTTATCTCTGATGGTAGCTGTGGTCATCCTGTTGGCACAATAGTGTCAAATCCTGCCTGACATCTGTCTGAAGCACTTGTAAAATATTTACATTCTGGAAAGGATCAAGCAAGACAAGAGAACAACTGTTGTGTATTTCCTGCTTGGCACTGAGTCACTCGCTTTTTTGTTTCACTTGACTTCTGTCTTCCACTTTGTTTTGGATCCAGTTCCTGTTTGAAACTGGATTTTAGTGATAGGTGTTTGAGGACACTGGGTATTTCCCTATGACACTCTTTCACACACCCTTGTCACTCACAGCCCAAGTATAGAGTGGCCAAAGACTTTTGCCATTGTGAAAATGCTCTGTAACTACTGAAACAGTGGGTATGGTTTCCTCCTGCTTCCCTTTTAACCCATTGATTAGGGAGTGCCCGAGAACAATCCTCAACCATTAACTGGTACCAGGAACAAATGTGTCTCACCAAGCTCTCAATCTTAGAACACTTTCTGTACCTGTGTTAGAACAGAAGTGTCCTTCTGTCTGAGACCTGAGAGCAGTCCTGAAGAACTGGAGCTACTCCCTTGCTCTCAGGACAAACACATGGACTTCTAGGGACAGTTAGATGACCTTCACGTGTTCCTACAGGAACCCAAAAAGCTACAGGAGGCCTTGTACTCATGTGCCCAGTTGGCGAGCTCCAGCTAGGCTTGAATTGGGCATTGCTGATAGCATCTGCTTGATATCCTGAGGAAACAGAAAGACAAACAGGTCTGTAGCAGCTATTATTGCAAATTTGGCTCTCTGCCACTCATCTGCAACGGAGCTCCTTAAATAAAGACCCTAATAAAGAATGTATAATTTGGAACCAATAAAGAATGTTCCGTGTTCTTCTGTGTTCATCCATGTTCATATGGAACAAAACAAATGGTGAATGCTGTTTTCCTAATGATGATCGTATTTAGAAATAAACATGCATTATTTGTTCAGTGACAAAAAAGAGCAGCGAGAAACATTTCTTTTTCCTCAAGGACTCTCAACTGATTGCAAATAATAAGCATACCAGAAAAAGAAAAGGTTTTTATGAACCTAATAATCAAAAGGTACATTTGCACTAGGCATGTCAATTTCTTTTACCTTGATGTATATAGAATATATGAAAGATGTACCAATGTGTATCATTTACCTAGTGAGTGTGTTTGTATGTGTGTGTGATTAACATAGGGATATAATTTCAGTGATTACACAAAACAATAACAGGGATCAGCATTTTTAATTGTTGTGCACCTTAAATGGTTCCCATTAATCGTCTATTATTTTCACTAGAGTCCCTTCAAGTCATCATGCTATTAGAGCACGTTAAGTGGAAAGTTCTTATTGTGAAATGTTACAGGCTTAATTTAGATAAAAGATGCAGATGCAGTAGGTTAGTCAGTTGCAGTGCAAGTCGGTGCTAGGTAGCTATCCTCAGGGTTGGTGGATGGTGGTTTAACGGCCTAGGTGAAATTAAGTTCAGCTGAGACCCCCACCCTTTCCCTTCCAGTCAGTGAAACATGTTTTGGTACCTCATGAAACAGCTGTTTGTAAATAATTCTTGGTGTGGTCACTGGGTATTAGTAAAACACATGCTTAGTGGTTGCATTGTACTTCTCCTTTGTAAATATATATTGTTTGACCTGACATCCTTGACGTGGTTTTCCCCCAATGTTTCACCTTCCATCCTCCTATTTTTGCTGACTTTGTTTATGCTAGCTTTAGAACTCTGCACACGTTACCACTGCCAACTAGTGCTATCGTGCTCATACTCTCTCTCTTAAACATGGTAACATTGACTTACACCCCACGACACAATTAATTTACTTTTAAGCCCCTAGTAAAGTTATACTACATATACCCAGGGCCAGAGATTAAATGCTACAAGTTGGCCTGCAGCACTAATGGGGCGACTCACTTAGGCAGCCTTTTTTAACATGTCTCAGGTCTGCTGTTGCAGCCTATTGGTACAGTTATACAGTCAATCAAACAATCAATCAATCATGGACTTATAAAGCCCAACTACTACCCTGTGAGGGTCTCAAGGCACTGGGGAGAGGGGCTGGGTCTGCAGTTCAGTTGAAGAGCCAGGTCTTGAGGTCTTTCCTGTATTGCGAGGGAGATTGACTGAGGTGCCGAGGCAGAGAGTTCCAGGTCTTCGTAGTGAGGTAGGAGAATGATCTTCCTCCAGCCATGGCCTTGCAAATCCATGCAACGGTAAGCAGGGCCAGTTGGTAGGAGCAGAGATGTCTAGTAGGGGTATAGTACGAGAGGCATTGGTTGAGGTTTGCAGTTCTGGCCTTGTGGAAGGCTTTGCAGGCAAGCATGAAATTAAATGAAATACCAGTATTAGTAAAGCACACAGCTACCTCCGAAGTGGTGTCCCGGCGCTGGGGGCCCACAGGAAGATTAAGCGAGCTATTGCCCAGAGTCACATGGTGCTGGGCTGACCTGCCGCCGGTGCCGGGGATTGCCTCAGATTCCAGCGTCAGGCACCCTGGCTGCTGCGCCACACCTCTTCCACTTCCAGCATGAGATGCTTGAAGGTGATTCTCTTGTTGACAGGTAGCCAGTGAAGGTCTCTCAGGTGGCCGCTTATGTGGTTGTGGCATGGGATGTTCAGGATCTACTGTATGGTCTGCAGTTTTTTTTAGAGTTTCTGTGTGGTGCCGGCATAGACTGATTTGCCGTACTTGAGTCTTCTGCTGACAAGCGCTGGGTGACTGTTTTCCCGGAATCAGTGGGGATTCACTTGAAGATTTTACAAAGGAGGAGGAGCATGTGAAAGCAGGTGGATGTGACGGCATTGATTTGGTGGTTCATTGAGAGCAAGAAGGCCAGGATTATGCAGAGGTTTTGTACATCGTCCGTGGATGTGTAGGGGATTCTGAGTGCTGCAGGCCACCAATAGTCATCAAAGATAGAGGGGGAGGAGCCCAGGAGGTGGACTTTGGTCTTGTATGAGTTAAGCTTGAGGCAGTTGTCCTTCATCCAGGTGACAACTGCCTTAATCCTGTTGTGGCAGTTGCTCTTGGTGTCTTTCTGGTTGTCTGTGAGGGAGAGAATACGCTGGGTGTTGTTGGTATAGGAGACAATGTTGAGTCCGCGGCTTCTGAGGATGGCTGCAAATAGGGCCATGTAGATGTTGAAGAGGGTGGGGCCCGGCGAGGATCCCTGAGGCACTCCGCAGCTGATCTCTGTGGGTTCTGATTTGAATGGTGAAAGTCTGCCCCCATGCTTTGGTCATTGATAAATGAGCAGATCTATTTGAGGGCTTTGTTGCAGATTGTGGCTTCAAGGAGTCTTGCTCAGAGGGTGTGGTGGGAGACAGTGTCAAAGGTGGCCGAGAGACACAGGAGGATGAGGGCTGCAGTCTGGCCTTGGATGAGGAGGGTGCAGATGTCATCTGTAGTGACTAGGAGAGTGGTCTCGGTGCTGTGGTTGCTTCCGAAGCCCGAATGGGAGAGGTCCAGGAATTTGTTTGTTTCGGCAAACTTGGAGAGTTGGACGTTGATGGCTTTCTCAATTACTTTGACTGGGAATGGGAGCAGAGCTGGGTCTGTAGTTCTTGAGTTATGTTGGGTCAGCAGGGTGTTGATCTCTGTGTGCTTCCAGTCTTTTAGGAAAGTTGTGCACTAGATGGAGCAGTTGATGGTGCAGCAGAGTTTGGGATTGATGGAGGTGCTGGCTCTGTTAAAGATGTGGTGAAGGCAGGGATCTGAGGGTTCTTCATGATACTGAGGGTGTTGTCAGAAGTGAGGGTTGTCCAGTTGGTCAAGGTCTGCGGGGGGCTGGATCCATTGGGTGTGGTGGTTGTCGGTGGGGTGGGTGGGTCTTGGGGTTGATAAGCTGTCATAGATGTTCTTGATCTTGTGGTGGAAGAAAGTGGTAAGGTTGTCACAGAGGTCTTGGGACAAGGCAATGTCTGCTTTTTTTGCTGGGTTCAGCAAAATATTTGACTATGGCGACACGGTATTTGATGTTGTGTGCGTTGACATTGAGCAGTCCTCGATGGCTGCCTTCTTTGTTGTTCTAATGAGCCAATGGTGTGCGGTGATGGTGGATTTGAAGGCTGCGTGGTCTGCCTTTATCAGGCTGCTCCTTCTTCTTTTCTTGAGTTGTCTGCAGGTGCACCTGGTCTCTTGAACAGTGGGGGAAAACTAGCTGGCCTTCTTGGAGGGTTGTTTGCCTGAGGGTTTGTGCATGAGGGGCCTGTGTGTTGGTACAGTAGGAGATCCTGTGGTGGAGGTTGAATGCTGCAGTGTTGGCGTCCATAGATGTCTGTGGTGGGGTCTTGCTGAGGGAGGTGGTGAGTTGGTCTTCAGTGGCCTTGTACCAACGCCTGCGAGGGTCGTGGTAGGTGTGGTGGTTTACGATGGGTTTGGTGAAGAAGAAGTGGACGCAGTTGTAGTCAGTCCAGTGTAGCTCAGAGATGTGGCTGATGGAGATGTCGCACAGAAGATGGGATCAAGCGTGTGCCTTGCTCAGTGGGTTGGTGTGCTGACCAGTTGTTTGAGACCAATGGTAGCGAGTTTCTTCAGTAGGGGTGTGGTGTTGTGGTTTTTAAGGCTGTCCAGGTGGAAATTGAGGTTGCCAAGGAGGATGAAGTCCATTGAAGTGAGAGTGTGGTGAGTGAGGAACACGGCTATGGCGTCACTGAATGGGGGCGTGGTCCGGGAGGTCTGTTGACCAGGGTGCTGCTGAGGGTGGCATTTGGGTTGGTTTGAATCTGGAAGTGGAGGTGCTCCATGTCAGGTGAGTGGTCGTCCAATTTGTTTGTGACATCGAGGGTGTTTTTGTGTGCGATGGCAATGCCCTCTCCTGGTCAGTTGAAGCGGTTCTTTTTGATGTTTTTGTATCTGTCCAGGATGGGCTGAGCTGGAGTTCATCTAGGTTTCTGTGAAGAATGCAATGTCGGGGGAGAAGGAGTCAAGAAGGTCCCAGATCTCCAAGGCATATCTTTTGAGGGATACATCTGAGGTGGTTGGGTCAAGTTCTTGAGTGTCGTGCGAGAAGTAGATCTGGTGTGCGGAGGCTGGCGAAGGAGCAAATGCGGCAGGTGAACTGACCTTGGGTGTTCTTCAGTGACATGAGGTGGCAGGTGGAGTGGTGTCCAGTGTTGAGGGTGTGGTGGGTATTGGTGATGTATCGGTGGATGGTCCGAGGACCAGGGTCCATAGCGCTGGGTGCAGTCTAGGCGCTGGTGGGTACAGACGGGCTTGCCTTTGGTGCTTCAACAGTGCACCCGCTGGGTGCCGCCACTCAGCACCCGCCATTAAGTAGCATGCAGTGGAGAGCTGGACAGCTGGGAGGTGGGAAAAGCGGGAAAGTGGAGCTGGATGGGGGCAGGACAGCAGAGATGAGCAGTGCTGGGGACAAGGCGAGGAAAATGCGCAAAAGTGGAAAAGAGCAGAAAGTAAAGAAAGTGAAAGAAAAGCAAAAAAAACAGAAAAGATGAAAGGAGGAAAAAAGAGACCAGAGGAGAAAATGCAGAAAGCAGAGAGACAGAGGGCAAAGCAGCAGCAGAGCAGAGATGCTCCCCACTGGACCACCAGGGATGAGACACAGGCGGGTGCCTGCGGGTGGAGGAGGGCCTCAAACTCAGGACCTGGAAGGATCAGAGGCAACAGCTACCAGGTGGAGCTGTGCAGCGAGAGAAGTTACCTACTGACTACCTACCTACTGACAAGGTCAGTAAGGTCTCTCCTTCACCGTGCAGAAGTCACCAATATGTAGTGTGAGGGGAAAGGCTGGACATATGGGAGGCGGGAAAGAGGTGCTTGAGGGAAGGTGGGGCCACGGGGGACAAGCAGTGGAGAAGAAACTGTGAGGAAAAGGCAAAAAGTGAAAAAGTGGTAGAGTGGAAAAGTGCAGAAAGTGAAAGAAAGTGAGAGATAAGCAGAAACACTGAAAGGAGGAAAAAATATATCAGAGGAGAAAAGGTAGAAAGCAGAGAGACAGAGGGCAGAACAGAAGCAGAGCATAGATGTTTCCTACTTGACCACTAGACATGAGGTGCAGGTAGGGGCCTCCAACTGGAGGAGAGCCTTGTATTCAGGACC
Organism: Lissotriton vulgaris; assembly: GCF_964263255.1. Taxonomy (NCBI): domain Eukaryota; kingdom Metazoa; phylum Chordata; class Amphibia; order Caudata; family Salamandridae; genus Lissotriton; species Lissotriton vulgaris. Next base: position 108,969,128 of record NC_141694.1, read on the forward strand.
TGGAAGGGTCAGGGGGCAACAGCTACCAGGCAGAGCGGTGTGGTGAGGAAAGCTACCTACTGCCAGTTAGACTTAGCAAAATAAACTTTTTTGCCAGGCCTAAACCTTCCTTTATGATATGTAAAAGTCACCCCTAGAGTAGGCCCTAAAGCGCCCAAAGGGCAATGTCAGTGTATTTAAAAAGTTGGACATGTCGTTTTAACTTATACTTGTCCTGGTAGTAAAATGTATTCATTTCATTTTTTACCAGGCCAAGGATTATCTCTTCCATTTGAAAACATTGGGTTACCTTATTACATTAAATAAATGCTATCTTCCAATTTGTAATATAAAGAACTATCGAGTTTCGCTTCTAAAGAATTGTAATATTAAACAATTTTAACTCACAAATCTGAAAAGGTTTTAGAAAGATTGCATTTTTTTGTTCCAAACATTTGGTGCCTGCGGCCTGTATCCTGGGTCACATGACTAGGTGTCATTGGCAGTCGATCTTTGTGTATTGCTCCAATAATAGTGAGACAAAGGGGACTAGGTTTTGAAAGGGTGGGCCATCTCTGACTTGATGAGAGTGAAGTGCTGTCACCTACCACCAACCCACTACAAAAGAGCTAAGCAGCGCGATCTACTCAGATTGATTGCACACACTCCTGAGGCGGAAGCCGGGAGGTTAACCTTGCTGACACTTGATTTAATTGTTTTTTTAAATCACTGCACTTTCTCAACTTAGCGCTCTTTTAAAACAAATCGACTCACGGATTTTATCGTGTAAATTGTTTTTGTGTTGTAAAAATACCCTGCACGCTGCCCCTGATCATAGAACTGAAGCGCTCTCATTTGGAGATTAATTCCAATGCGCAAAGCCTTTCCCTAGCTTTTCAGTACTAAATACCTACTTCCTCGAGGCTAGAATCCACGGCCGCCATCTTGAAGTGGGGCCTGGACAGCGCTCTAGTGGCTGGCCGATTTGGGACCAACCCACTACAAAATGGAGCCATCTCCCCGTCCGCGCAGCGGGCGGGCGCAGCGGGCGCGCCGATGGCGCGCCGGAGGCGCGCCAGAGGCAAGCCCGTCTGGGCCCGTCCGGGCCAGGCCGGGCACAGGGCCACCCACTATGCCCGTTTCGTACGGGGACCGAATCAGACACTCTCGGGATTACCTTCTACAATTCTGCTCGGCAGCCTCCCCCCCAATTCCTATCCCTCCAATCATTTTCAATGACGATTTTCCTGAGACACTCACTCCCCAAACTGCCAACAGCCTTAGTCTGGCTCTACTGAACTGCCGATCGGCTGTTAAGCATGCGCTAGAGATTAAAATACTTATCCAAGATCTAGAATTAGATATTTTATTTCTCACGGAAACTTGGCTGACGCCTCACTCAGAAGCGGACATTGTGAGCATGCTACCTAAGGATTACCTTATTCATCATCAGAACAGAACAAAGGGCATAGGAGGCGGCCTAGCGATTATTTACAGAAATTCCTTCACATGTAGGCTTCAAGAAGGAGGAATTGAGGACTGTGAAAGTGCTCATTTTTCACTCCAATTAACCCCCAACAAATCCCTTTCAGGTATTTTGATATACCGTCCCCCGGAGAGCACAGGTAACTTTGTTAATTCACTACTGGAAACCACTACCTCCTCTTGTACCTCAACCCCTAATTTCATCCTGCTTGGTGATTTAAATTTACACTTTGAGGACAGTTCAAATAAAACTGCTATGGATCTTATCTCAGATCTAAAAGTACTTGACCTTCACCTGATTAACTCAGAGGCAACTCATACCAAGGGTCACCTTCTGGACCCTCTCTTTGCCAACCTTACAATAATTGAAACTCGCCCCTCACTCCCTCTCCCTTGGTCCGATCACTTTCTCATCCCTTTTATGTGGCAAACCATCATAAATACTAGCCACATGCCAATTCCAAGAGAACGTGACAGACTATGGTCCAGAATATCTTTTGAAAGCTGGACTCAGGAGTTAATACGCTCTACTCCTCTATCAGTCCCTGACCCTGTGATAGCCAACGTTAACTTTACCAATTGGCTCACCTCCACCCTGGATATAGTCGCCCCCAAGACAGACCTAAAGAAAAAAAAGTACCACCTTCAAATCACCATTGTACACACAGGAACTCAGGAACCTAAGGAAAATATGCAAAATTCACGAGCGTAAATGGAGAAAAAAATGGGACCCTACCATCAAGGCAGAATACAAATTAGCGATGAGGACATACAAAGCTGCGCGAAAAGCAGCACAAGCCTCCTTCTTTGATAAAAAAATCAGAGCTGCCTCCAGTTCTTCTCGTGAGACTTATAAAATAGTCAAAGAGCTCCTCAAAATACCCAATCCCCCCTCAAATCAACAACCCACAGTTGCCAGATGCAACCAAGTAGCTTGTTTTTTTCAAAATAAAATCACTAATATTCTACAGTCACTTCCTCCTTTAATCGATCACACCCCCCAAGCCGTTCCACCAGCTCTCGTCACCAGTCCAACTCTAGACAGCTTCAACCAACTGTCTAATGACGACTTTCTGAAAGCCCTCTCCGACCTGAAAAGTGGCTCCCCTAACGACCCAGCTCCCATTCGCATCCTTAAACAAGTCGGACCTACCATCTCGTATCTGGCCACTAGCCTTATCAATGCCTCCCTTAACCAAGGAGTAGTCCCCCCCAATTGGAAACATGCCATTGTTAAGGCTTTACAGAAAAAACCTGGTATGGACCCTGCAGACCTTACTAACCTCCGCCCAATTTCCCTCCTACGAGGCCTAAGTAAGATTGCAGAGAAGGTGGTCAACCAACAATTGTCTGCCTTCCTTGAAACCAACAATCTTCTCCGCCCCACACAGACAGGCTTCCGTCCTGGTCAAGGAACTGAGACAGCCCTCCTGAAAGTGGTCGAAGAGGCCAGATGCATCTTGGATTCGGGAGGATCAGTGTTACTGATCCTCCTGGATCTAAGCGCTGCATTCAACACGGTGGATCACAAAACTCTGATTAAGCGCCTCTTCAGTCTGGGAGTGAGGGGCATAGCCCTTAGCTGGCTCTCATCGTTTTTAAAAGACAGAACATTCCAGGTCTGCGAAGGGAATGTGCGATCCGACATTCTCCCTCTCCAGTGTGGGGTCCCCCAGGGCTCTTCATTGAGCCCTACACTTTTTAATACATACATGGCCCCCCTGGAAGATGTGGTCTCCCCTTTTGGGATGAAAGCCGTCACATATGCTGACGACACCCAAATGATCGTATCATTCTCACTTGAAGAGGATAAGCTCAAAAATCTCCATGACTGTTTAGAAGGAATTCATGCTTGGATGTCCACCTCAAGGCTCAAGCTCAATGGCTCGAAAACTGAGCTCATGCTGTTGGGAAACAAAATATCATCTCTTCCCTCTGCCATGTGGCCAGCATGCTTAGGCCCTCTCCCACAACCCAAGACTGAATTAAAAAGTCTGGGTTTTTGGCTTGAACAAGACCTATCCCTGAAAACGCAAGCAAAAAAAACAGCTGGTACATGTGTGGGGTTACTGCGTTCCACCAGAAAGATCCTCCCATTACTTCCGGGTCCCTCACAGAAATTGCTAATGCAAGGTCTAGTCTTATCAAGACTGGACTATTGTAATGCTCTCTTTCTGGCGGCCCCGGAATCTACGATCAACATCCTTTAAAGAACACAGAATGCTGCGGCTAGGATCCTCACAGGGACCTCCCGTAGAGCCTCAGCCAAACCTGCCCTTAAGGCACTACATTGGCTGCCGATCCGCGAAAGGGTCAAATTTAAGGCCCTGTGTACCACTCATAAAGCTATGCAAAACCAAGGGCCTCCAATGCTAAAAGCGATGATCTTCCCATATAGACCCAACAGGCCCCTACGCTCAGCCCAAGATCATCTAGCCACAGTCCACAGAATCAAAAAAGCCCGAACGGGAGGACGTCGCTTCTCGGTCACAGCGGCTACCATCTGGAATGCTCTGCCATCTCATCTTCGTTCCGAAACTAATCATATGAAATTTAGGAAGCTTCTTAAAACGCATCTCTTTCCACAATAATTATCCTCCCTACCCCTGGCCTCCACCCCCAGAGGTTCTGCAATCTTCAGCGCTGGGACGCTCACGGGCAGCCATGCGCTATAGAAAACCCAAATTTCATTTCATTTCATTTCATTTCACCACACTTACACATCACAAAAGCTCTACCCAGCACACTCACAAAACGGTTTTGACACTAGCCTTTTGTGACCCCAGATAAGCTGGGGCCAAGGAGTGTGGCAGGAAATTCCAAGTACCTCTTCGGGCAGAAACCTCCAGAACCTGATGAGCTGCTCTGTAGAAGAAGGACTACTAATTTGCTGCCTTGCTACTCTTCTCCCATGCTTCCCTGCTGCATGAGTGAAAATAACTAGACCAGCTATCTTGAACCCAGGACAACCTGTGTGACTCAAAGGGTTAGGTGGCTACCCTCCTTAACGGAGCATCAAGGTCAGAAAAGGCTGCAACCACCTTGACACCAGCACCACCCTAGTCCTGGACCCTTGAAAGTGGGCAGAAGGGGCTCTGCTTACCCAGCTGTAGCCCAAGCAGAACCAATGCAGCGCAATGCATCAACTTGCAGCCCTGCATCAGAATCACAGCTGCGTAACACACCCTAGCATAGGACCCCACAGCTCTTTGAAACCCACTGCTGCATGATGAATCCTTGATCCAGGACTTTGAATTACAACCCCGCAAATCCTTAGAGCCACCACTGCACGAAGCACAGCTGCAGGAGCAAGACCTCTGACATCCCGATCAGAGACCTGTTCTGTCCCACAGCAGCTCCGCAGTTGTGCCGCTGCCACTGAACCCCATTCACCTTAGCTGGTAGGTGTTAGAGGCCCTCCTCCACCTGCAGGCTCCTGCCTGAACCTCATCCCTGGTGGCCCAATGGTAGAGCCATGCTCTTCTACTGGTCCACTGCTGTCTGTCCTGTGTCTGTGCCCAAAGCGCTGTCTGTTGTCTGTCTCTTGTTTTTGTGCCTGTAAATTGTCTTTTCTTATTCTGTTGTATTACTGCCTGTCACTGTCAGTACAGTTTTTTTCTTTTCTTAGTCTGTTGTATTATTGCCTGTTTGCAATGCTTTCCTCCTTTGTTGTGCCCCAGTGCCCTTTCCTGCTGCCCCTGTGACCCCTCCTCCCCGTCGGATTCCGCTACCCGCCTCCCAGCTGCGCTTCCTTCCCCTTCCCTATTTAGTGGCAGCTGCATGACAAAGGCAAGCCTGTCTGCGCCTGTCCACGCCTGTTGGTGCCTGTCTGCAACCCAACCAGCGGCAGGAACCCTGGAACTCCTACCACCCCCCTGCTATGACCCAAGTCCCCTTTCCGCACTCAACCCCTGAAGGAACAACAACTGCCAGCTGTCTACACCGAACACCACCCACAGGCAGTTCTCCTGCCGACACTACCGACAATCCTTGACGATCCTCGGCACCCCGCGACCGCTGATCCCACGCCGGACGCCAGCACCACTGAGGCCTTGAATTGCATCTTCCTCAATGGGTGCTCCCTGCACCGACATGCTGTGGAGATCTGGGACCTCCTTGACACCCTCTTGGCAGACGTCGCCTTCTTCATGGAAACCTGGAACAATACCTCCTCTACCCCGACATCGCCACCGCCATTCCTGATGGATACAAGATCCAGAGGAAGGACCGCCCAAACCGCCCAGGAGGAGGACTTGCCATTGCACACAAGAGCTCCCTCCGACTCTCCACCTCCAGCACGAGCAACTCCCCCACCAACACCGAACACCTCCAATTCAAGATCCAGACCAGCCCTAAACTACGTTTCACTGCACCCTTGCCTACAGACCACCCCGGGCCTCTTGCTTTGTTCACCACGACCATTACACCCTACCCCATCGCCTCCATGGGCTACTTACTCATCAGGGATTTGAACTTCCACCTCAACAACCTCAGCGACCCCGACTCCACCACCCTCCTGGACAACCTCGCCAACATCGGACTGAAACAGATTGTCACCACCCCCACCCGCAAGGCAGGACACACCTTCGACCCCATCTTTGCAGGAGGAACCAACATCCGTTTCAGCCACACCTCGTAGTGCCAATGGATGGACCATCACCGCATATACTTCTCTTTAAACACCGCCACTGCTCACAAACCCTCTCTGCGCCCACCACAGAAGAACTGGAGCAAGGTCACAGAGGAACACCTCAACTCCACCCTCATCCTTCGACTGATGTCAACGCTTCAGCCAAGGAGCTATACCGCTGGATCACCAACTGCGCAGACAAGCTCGCACCCCTCCTCAAACCTGACAGACAATGCCCCTTGAAGGCCACCTGGTTCACCAAAAGCGAAGCTGTGGTGGACATAGAGGGTTGAAAACTTGCCCACTGCTTTCTAGTTTCAAAGTTGGCACCTTTGGCCGAAAAGCTACTTTCTCTCCCAAGTTCACTATTATCATATAATTTGTCTATTATGACATCTTCATAAGACGGCCAATTGATTAATCCTTTTTCTTTGCATCGCCGAGGGAATTCAGGGTTATGATGAATTGGCAACAATGGTGAGAGATGGCTGCTATCCGCAATCTCCTGACTATTGCGTTTCAGAATTGAAATGTAATTCTACTTGCCATTAATAAATACTTCTTCTTTCATACTTGGAATATAGCAAGGTAAGACATCAAGCAATTACTTTTAATTAAAGCTTTTGCTAACACATACACTTGCCTACAACGACTCAGCGGTGAAAACATTTCTAATGCATCATAGAAATTTTTAGTGCTACACCAACTCAAAGAAAACCCCTGAGGGATTCACTTCATCATACCCCGACCTGACTGACCTGAAGAACTACTGGCCCATCTCTCTCCTCCCCTTCGCAGCCAAAGTCATTGAGAGACTCGTAAACACCCAGCTGACCGCCTTCATCAAAGAGAACTCCATGCTAGATGCTTCCCAGTCTGGGTTCAGCAACAACCATAGCACTGAGACCGCCCTCCTTGCTGCCACCGACGACATCCGCATGCTACTCAACCAAGGACACACCCCGTCCCTCATCCTACTATACCTCACACCACACTCTCGCTGCCAGACTTCACAATGCTGGGATACAAAAACTGCCCTCACCTGGATCCGCTCCTATCTCAGACTCCCCCCTTTCCTCTCCGAACGCACAGAAATCACCTGTGGAGTACCCCAAGGATCATCACTAAGCCCCATGCTCTTCAACATCTACATGTCCCCCTCACCGTCATCATCAGACAGCACCGGCTCAGCATAGTATCCTATGCAGATGACACCCAGCTCATCCTCTCCTCACGAAGAACCCAGACAACACTAGACTTTGTTTCTAGGAAGGAATGAAGGACGTTGCCAACTGGATGAAAAACAACTGCCTGATGCTCAACTCAGAGAAGACTGAGGTCCTCATCCTCAGACCCTCCACCTCCGTCTTGGACTACAGCTGGTGGCCTTCCACCCCCAGGAGCCCACCCACTCCGACAGACCATGCACGGAACCTCTGCATCATCCTAGACTCTTCCCTCACCATGACCCACCAGATCAACTCCATCACCTCCACCAGTTTCAACTGCCTTAAGATTCTCTGCAAAACCTTAAAATGGATACCCCCGAATTCAGAAAAACAGTCACCCACACACTCATAGCCAGCATATTGTACTTCGGCAACGCCCTCTACGCCGGAATCAACAAAACTCTCCTACACAAGCTCCAAACCATCCAGAACACCACAGCCAAAATCATCCTCGGAACCCCACAGCACGAACACATGACCCAACACCTACAAGACCTCGACAGGCTCCCCGTCGAGAAGAGAGTGACCTTCAAATTGCTCACCCATGCCTACAAATTCCTCCCCAACATTGGACCAGAGCAGGAGAAAGAGTTTTCTCCTACGTCGCAGCCAAACCTTGGAAAGAGCTACCAGTCAACATCAGACACTCACCTACCCTGCACACTTTCAGGAAGAACCTCAAGACGTGGCTCTTCACCTGAAACGGAGCTGCACTCACCCCTCCTCCAGTGCCTTTCGACCCTCATGGGTAAGTAGCACACTTTATAAACCCCTGATTGATTGATTAATACATATAAATTCTTTAATAAATCACTGAAGGGGTAATTACACAAATATATAACTGTAATCGTTTTCAAAATATCAGATATTTTAATGTATATGGGTGATTTCAATATAATAAAAGTGAGAGATGCTACACTCACAAAATAATAAATAAACACATATAAAATACATAGGGCCCGATGTAGGTAAACTCCAATTTACCACTTCTTAAATACCGAATCATACCGATTCGGTATTTAAGAAGTGGTAAATTGGAGGGGGGGAGATGTGGGTATTTCAGAATCGGTAAATACCGAATCTGTAAGATTCGGTATTTACCGATTCTGTAAATACCGAATCGGTATCCCCCATTGATTCCTATGGGCCTTGAAGCCCATAGGAATCAATGTGCATTACCAAATCAGTATTTACCGATTCGGTAATTACAGATTTCTGCAAGGGTGCAGGGGGTGTCACTTTGACACCCTCTAGCACCCCCAATACTGGCTTGTGTGCCATGTGGCACACAAACATGCCCTAAGGGCATGTTTGTCTGTCACATGGCATAGGTGTGTATGCACACAAATGCATGCACACCTGGATTCGGTATTTTAGCACCCAATTGGATTGAGTGTTAAAATACCGAATCTGAAGGGCCTGTGGGACTGAAAGTAGTCCCACCTACATCCCGATTTTTTAAAATCGGTAAACTTACCGATTCGGTATTTTTCCGATTCGGTAATTTTACCGAATCAGTAAAATACCGAATCGGAGAAAAAAAGGTCCCCTACATCTCAAAAGGCCAAATACTGGTCGGAAACGGCCAAATTCAGCCGTTTCCGACCGGTATTGGCCACCTACATCGGGCCCATAGATTTAAAAGGTAATTATTGGGCTAATTAGAAAAATCCAAAGCGGAATTGGTGATTATGATCACTTCAAATTGACATTCCAATCAGTAACGTCAATAGACAACTTTTCAGGACTTTTGGGAATTTAGTAGGGTCATTAGATCTTGAGTGTCAGACTCAACACAATTCTCCTCTCACTGTTAAAGGGTTAATTAATTTTAATCTGTAAGACCTTCACCAGTTTGGAATATGTATTACATCAATTTTATATGCTGTTGCACTGAAACTTCAACAGTAAATGCATCGACTGCATCATAATAAAACAGCCTTAATGAGGTACAGGAGAAAGAGAAGGAAGATCTAGAGGAGTGTTCTGTCATTGAAAGAGGACTGCATACCACTTTGTGGGCGGTGTTTGATGGGTACTAAACCTTCTGGTCTCATCACATGTGTGCACCCTGTGTTTTAATCCGCCAATGGGGCGTGCATGCTTTGCAAATGTAATTGAATGGATTAGGAAGCAGCAGTCAGTGGCCTAGAGAATGCAGTTTTCGTGTGCATGTACCCCAAGATTTTTCTACCAGCAGCGGCCACAGTGGGACCTAAGCCCCGAAAAGACTGCATCATTCTTGATAGATTCCCAGCCCTCTAGTTGTTGTTTTCATGGTATATAGAATTTCTGCTATTACTTACAATAACACCTGAGTGATCCACCCACTTCCTTGCTATTCTTACAGTACCATACCTCCCCAATTTCCCTTACTTCTTTCCTTTCCTCATTCACTATTTGTGATTGGGCACACACGCTGAGCCGCTCGGACTGGACATCATTATAATGGGATGATGTCACTCACTGCATGATGTCACACATAAGGCGACTTATGATATATGCCTTAGTGCTATTAGCGTCAACCTTCATATTAACATACATGCCACCATAATAGAAGAGGAAAGTGAAAGATATAAAGAAAATAATCAGGAGAATGTATTCCTTTCATTAACTTGTATTGAAGCGGAGGGTATTTTAGGCGGGAGCCAAAAGAAAGCCATTTTTTGCTTCTAAATTTGGGTGTCTCATGCCCGGATCTGGTCTGTTTGCATGTACATATAAACTTAAGAAAAATGGACATAGCGATTTTACAAGATACTTAACAGACTACTGCAGAAGCAGACCAATTGCTGAGAGCATACTGACTAGGGTAAAATGGCAAAATCGGTTGGTGTCAGTGAATTTGAAAACTTCTATCTTCTTCTGGTGGCAGTTCTTGAAGTTTTCACACTCACGCCAACACCCTGAGTCATTCCATCTTCTCTGATCCTCCTGAGGCTGATTGGGACTACGAGTATGGTGTCCAACTCTGTATCAACCGTGTCCCAAGTGGGTCCCGACTCAATGTAATGGATCGGCCTGTAGCAGTACAATTTTGTTATTGATCAACAAGAAGGGAAAGATTGACTTTGACTTGATGGCCTCACTGTAGGGTAGACTAGAGAAGACTAGAGTTGTGTTTTCAAGCTTTACATTAACTAAGTGACTGATCAGGTCTGAGTCTTTGAAGAGTATAAGTATGCATAAACAATGAATAAAAGCAGTGGGGAAATTGTGGAGTGGAACCGATGAAGGAATCTCACTATCCAATCTTTCACAGGGGAAGGAAGAAAAAAATTTCAGGGGAAAATTAATCAGCCATCGGTAGGCCACCACAACATTGTGAATCTCAATCATCATCATCACTAAAACATTAAGCTTAACAAGCAATCACCCGGTCTCACACTGCCTGCTGCCACCACATGAATCATATCTCTTCTTCTCAAGTCTCAACTTACGCTGACAGACACACGATTCATGATGATGACATATCATCATTCCCAAGTTGACATCACAATAACCAACAATCACTCACAGTGACCTGTTATGTTGGTGTGTTCACCCTGATTGATTGGTGGTGGCACGTTGCAGAATAAAGATAATGCATTGCTCCACTGAAAAGTGAATATTAATAACCTCACATGTGGGGCAGTGTCTCTGGCAAGGAGGAAAGGATAGATAGAGAGCCAAGGCCCAGGGTTGGAGGCAACAAGGGCTTTCGTTGTGTACTGTAAAGTACACTCAGGAAGGAAAGAAAAGAAGAACAACAAAAGTACAAATGAAAGGTCTGGCAGTTGGCATTGTGCATCACGTGGGACGCGGCACTCAGGGAGCTGCAGCTAACAAATGCCAATGGAACAATCCCTAGACAATGAATAATGTTGTGCAATGTGCACGTTATATAACAGCAATGGGGTTATTGGTTAATTGATGCCAAATCATGTTACTTTGAAACTGGAAAAACCTTTTGAAAAATAACTTGATTTTTCTTTTAAAAAACATTTTAGGGGGCGTGGCCAAGATGGCGACCGCTTAGGACGTGCCTAGCGATCGCTCCAGCCCGCCGAGATCTACAACCTTACTTTAGCACTCCATAGAGAGGTTCGGCGGGCGTAAGACTCCTATAATGATTGCCTGACCTGTGGTGCTTGCCTCCGGTTGTCCTAGCTGGCCGCTGTGTTCCTGGTGCACGCTGTGCTGTGCCATAAGCCTATAGACCATGAGGTCAGTATCATACCCGGAGATCATTGGCAGAGGCCTGGAGCGCTGTGGCCTGAGTCCTGCAACGGATCACCCCCCCTGGGCCCAGCAGACAGACCGAGACCCTACAGGCTAGACTTCTACCCTTTGCGTGCTCCAGGTACCTGCTGCTGCATCACCTCCCTGGGGTACCCGCCATCCCCACCTTGCTTCCCCCAAGGTGTTTGCCTGAGGGTGAGCTCAGCCGGAGTGGGATCGGTGTGTGGCAGCTCCGTGGGTCCGGGGGCAAGATAGAGTCATTCTGCCATCAATTGAGTTTGCCGGCGGGGTCCGCTTCGAGACGGGGATCGGCTCCCGCAGCCCGTGACACGCGCCAATGCGGCTGCCTTGGGAGCAGGTTCGCACCCCACCTTGCTGTGGCTCCTCCTGGGACGAGTCCTGCCCGTGTGGCACATCGCCGCTTTCCTTCCTCCTTGGGGGTCTGCTTCCCTTTTGCAGGCCCCCTGGGGGGCCAGTCTAGAGCCTGCTGAATTAAGAAGCGGTGGAGGCACCCGTCATTTTGGACTGTCTGTACTACCAGCGCAGGTCCGCTTTGGGGCGGGGATCCGCACCCGTGGCCCACGCCTTGCGAATGCCTTGGGGGCGGGAGTGCCCGCCATCTTGCTACGGCACTTCCTGGGCCGAGACCTGCCCGTCTGGCGCATCATAACTTTCTCTCCTCCCCTGAGGTGTACTTTGCCTGTAGTGGGCCCTCTGGGGGGCCAGTTTAATACTTGCAGCCAGCTGAATTGCGAGGCAGTGGGGGCGCCCACCATTGCAATGTGTCAGTACCACAGGAGAACTTACCCTTACGCACATTACTCGGTGGTGCAGGCCTGTCCCGCTGGTGGCGGCGCTCCTGCAAGTCCCGACCGCCCTTGTCCGGACATAGCTCCTGAGGGCGACCTTGTGCCTTTTACTCCACGCAACCCACTTTCTACACCCGGGATACACAGGTAGGGCTCTTGCCCTCGGTGGCTGCTCGGGCGGTATCTATCCCCCTTGGGGATGAGGTAGGCCCCCCCTCTGGGCTGCAATGGTCTGTTGCGCCTTTCCGGATATTGGACACCACACAAGGTCCTGTCGGCACTGTTGATCTTGGGACAAAACAGAAGAGCTGGGCCCTACCCAAATGCGTGCATGATCTGTGTACTCCACAATACATCCCGTTGGCTTACAGATTTGTACCACAAGCTAAAGGTCCAGCCCTTGCCACTCTAACCCTGGTATACGGCCCACCGGCTACCGGCATCTATGTACGGCCTGCTGAGTCACCCGGTGACAGAGACTTCCCACATCAGGCCTTACGAACAGCAGGCATACATTGCAAAGGGACGACCAAGAAAGGACCGATTAGTCAGAAACATGCTATAACCAAAGGCTGTCAGTCAGGGTCCGGTGTCAGCTATGGGAGCATCGGAGGGGGCAGATGCGGCTGCCATGCAGGCCTTTATGACCTTGCTTTTCTCAGCGCTCAAGGAGGATCTCCAGGAGCTCAAGGGCCAACTGGCGGTGGACCTCTGCGAGGTCCGCCGAGACGTCTGGGAGATTGGCAACAGAGTGGCGACCCTGGAGGAACATGAAAATGGGCAGGATGAAGAAATTGAGGCATTACAACAGGAAATCATTCTGCTCAAGGAGCAGCACGTCGAACTACAGTGGCAGGTGGAGGACCTTTAGAACCGCTCCAGCCGCAACAATGTCCGAATCCGTGGGGAGCAGAAGAGGTCGATATTGGAGGATTTGTGCAAGCCCTGTTTCGTCACATTCTCCGAGATCCAAATTGACAGAGTGCATAGAGTGCGCCCCCCCCGAGGAGCCGCAGTGCTGCCTCCGGACATTCTGGCGTGTGTCCACAACTTCCAATTAAGGGAGCTCATCCTCTGCAAAGCAAGAGACTCACACCCTCTGCAATTCCTCTGTCTTGCTCCGGCTCTTCATCAAGACCTCTCTGCAGTCACCCTGTTTAAACTGTGGGAATTTAGGCCCATTACCCACACTTGAGGGAGAAGGGGATCCTGTATGCCTGAGGGAATCACTTTCGTATCATCTTTACATTTGATAGAGAACTGCGTCAGCTGCGCTGCCTCCAGGAAGCCTTGGATCATTTGGGTCTCTCGCCTCCGGCCACACCTCGCTCACAGAAAAATTCTACGCCTCGCGGTGACAGGACAGATCGCTGGCACACCGTAGGCAAGCCTTCCTCGCCGTCTCATGGGCCAAATGCTGCCACTTGAGCAAAAGAGAGGGAAAATGTTCTGGCCTCGGTTACACACAGCCCAGCTAATACCTCCACTGCCTAACTCTTTGCAGTTTAGAAAAGGGGGTGGTGATGAACAGAGTGTCTGAGTTAAACAGACCACTCTTACCCAGTCCAAAGATCAGGGCTTGATCCATCACCGTTATTTATCTCACTGCCCCATCCCAGCTCAGAACCTGGCTATATGCAAATCAGTCTGTCCCTGGCCCAGTGCATCATGGGAACAGGGCAGACTAAACTACCAAGCCAATTCTTCACCAGAAAGGAGACAAGCTACCGGGGACCGGTTTCTGGCATTTCAGCCTTCTTCGGCCCGGCTTGCTTGAATCCTGATGGAGCAGTGAGAAAGGGACTCATGTCTGAGTATACCCTGCCACACCTATAGTGGCCAAAAACGATTTAGAAAAGGGGGTGGTGATGAACAGAGTGTCTGAGTTAAACAGACCACTCTTACCCAGTCCAAAGATCAGGGCTTGATCCATCACCGTTATTTATCTCACTGCCCCATCCCAGCTCAGAACCTGGCTATATGCAAATCAGTCTGTCCCTGGCCCAGTGCATCATGGGAACAGGGCAGACTAAACTACCAAGCCAATTCTTCACCAGAAAGGAGACAAGCTACCGGGGACCGGTTTCTGGCATTTCAGCCTTCTTCGGCCCGGCTTGCTTGAATCCTGATGGAGCAGTGAGAAAGGGACTCATGTCTGAGTATACCCTGCCACACCTATAGTGGCCAAAAACGATTTAGAAAAGGGGGTGGTGATGAACAGAGTGTCTGAGTTAAACAGACCACTCTTACCCAGTCCAAAGATCAGGGCTTGATCCATCACCGTTATGTATCTCACTGCCCCATCCCAGCTCAGAACCTGGCTATATGCAAATCAGTCTTTCCCTGGCCCAGTGCATCATGGGAACAGGGCAGACTAAACTACCAAGCCAATTCTTCACCAGAAAGGAGACAAGCTACCGGGGACCGGTTTCTGGCATTTCAGCCTTCTTCGGCCCGGCTTGCTTGAATCCTGATGGAGCAGTGAGAAAGGGACTCATGTCTGAGTATACCCTGCCACACCTATAGTGGCCAAAAACGATTTAGAAAAGGGGGTGGTGATGAACAGAGTGTCAGAGTTAAACAGACCACTCTTACCCAGTCCAAAGATCAGGGCTTGATCCATCACCGTTATTTATCTCACTGCCCCATCCCAGCTCAGAACCTGGCTATATGCAAATCAGTCTGTCCCTGGCCCAGTGCATCATGGGAACAGGGCAGACTAAACTACCAAGCCAATTCTTCACCAGAAAGGAGACAAGCTACCGGGGACCGGTTTCTGGCATTTCAGCCTTCTTCGGCCCGGCTTGCTTGAATCCTGATGGAGCAGTGAGAAAGGGACTCATGTCTGAGTATACCCTGCCACACCTATAGTGGCCAAAAACGATTTAGAAAAGGGGGTGGTGATGAACAGAGTGTCTGAGTTAAACAGACCACTCTTACCCAGTCCAAAGATCAGGGCTTGATCCATCACCGTTATGTATCTCACTGCCCCATCCCAGCTCAGAACCTGGCTATATGCAAATCAGTCTGTCCCTGGCCCAGTGCATCATGGGAACAGGGCAGACTAAACTACCAAGCCAATTCTTCACCAGAAAGGAGACAAGCTACCGGGGACCGGTTTCTGGCATTTCAGCCTTCTTCGGCCCGGCTTGCTTGAATCCTGATGGAGCAGTGAGAAAGGGACTCATGTCTGAGTATACCCTGCCACACCTATAGTGGCCAAAAACGATTTAGAAAAGGGGGTGGTGATGAACAGAGTGTCTGAGTTAAACAGACCACTCTTACCCAGTCCAAAGATCAGGGCTTGATCCATCACCGTTATTTATCTCACTGCCCCATCCCAGCTCAGAACCTGGCTATATGCAAATCAGTCTGTCCCTGGCCCAGTGCATCATGGGAACAGGGCAGACTAAACTACCAAGCCAATTCTTCACCAGAAAGGAGACAAGCTACCGGGGACCGGTTTCTGGCATTTCAGCCTTCTTCGGCCCGGCTTGCTTGAATCCTGATGGAGCAGTGAGAAAGGGACTCATGTCTGAGTATACCCTGCCACACCTATAGTGGCCAAAAACGATTTAGAAAAGGGGGTGGTGATGAACAGAGTGTCTGAGTTAAACAGACCACTCTTACCCAGTCCAAAGATCAGGGCTTGATCCATCACCGTTATTTATCTCACTGCCCCATCCCAGCTCAGAACCTGGCTATATGCAAATCAGTCTGTCCCTGGCCCAGTGCATCATGGGAACAGGGCAGACTAAACTACCAAGCCAATTCTTCACCAGAAAGGAGACAAGCTACCGGGGACCGGTTTCTGGCATTTCAGCCTTCTTCGGCCCGGCTTGCTTGAATCCTGATGGAGCAGTGAGAAAGGGACTCATGTCTGAGTATACCCTGCCACACCTATAGTGGCCAAAAACGATTTAGAAAAGGGGGTGGTGATGAACAGAGTGTCTGAGTTAAACAGACCACTCTTACCCAGTCCAAAGATCAGGGCTTGATCCATCACCGTTATTTATCTCACTGCCCCATCCCAGCTCAGAACCTGGCTATATGCAAATCAGTCTGTCCCTGGCCCAGTGCATCATGGGAACAGGGCAGACTAAACTACCAAGCCAATTCTTCACCAGAAAGGAGACAAGCTACCGGGGACCGGTTTCTGGCATTTCAGCCTTCTTCGGCCCGGCTTGCTTGAATCCTGATGGAGCAGTGAGAAAGGGACTCATGTCTGAGTATACCCTGCCACACCTATAGTGGCCAAAAACGATTTAGAAAAGGGGGTGGTGATGAACAGAGTGTCTGAGTTAAACAGACCACTCTTACCCAGTCCAAAGATCAGGGCTTGATCCATCACCGTTATTTATCTCACTGCCCCATCCCAGCTCAGAACCTGGCTATATGCAAATCAGTCTTTCCCTGGCCCAGTGCATCATGGGAACAGGGCAGACTAAACTACCAAGCCAATTCTTCACCAGAAAGGAGACAAGCTACCGGGGACCGGTTTCTGGCATTTCAGCCTTCTTCGGCCCGGCTTGCTTGAATCCTGATGGAGCAGTGAGAAAGGGACTCATGTCTGAGTATACCCAGCCACACCTATAGTGGCCAAAAACGATTTAGAAAAGGGGGTGGTGATGAACAGAGTGTCTGAGTTAAACAGACCACTCTTACCCAGTCCAAAGATCAGGGCTTGATCCATCACCGTTATTTATCTCACTGCCCCATCCCAGCTCAGAACCTGGCTATATGCAAATCAGTCTGTCCCTGGCCCAGTGCATCATGGGAACAGGGTAGACTAAACTACCAAGCCAATTCTTCACCAGAAAGGAGACAAGCTACCGGGGACCGGTTTCTGGCATTTCAGCCTTCTTCGGCCCGGCTTGCTTGAATCCTGATGGAGCAGTGAGAAAGGGACTCATGTCTGAGTATACCCTGCCACACCTATAGTGGCCAAAAACGATTTAGAAAAGGGGGTGGTGATGAACAGAGTGTCTGAGTTAAACAGACCACTCTTACCCAGTCCAAAGATCAGGGCTTGATCCATCACCGTTATTTATCTCACTGCCCCATCCCAGCTCAGAACCTGGCTATATGCAAATCAGTCTGTCCCTGGCCCAGTGCATCATGGGAACAGGGCAGACTAAACTACCAAGCCAATTCTTCACCAGAAAGGAGACAAGCTACCGGGGACCGGTTTCTGGCATTTCAGCCTTCTTCGGCCCGGCTTGCTTGAATCCTGATGGAGCAGTGAGAAAGGGACTCATGTCTGAGTATACCCTGCCACACCTATAGTGGCCAAAAACGATTTAGAAAAGGGGGTGGTGATGAACAGAGTGTCTGAGTTAAACAGACCACTCTTACCCAGTCCAAAGATCAGGGCTTGATCCATCACCGTTATTTATCTCACTGCCCCATCCCAGCTCAGAACCTGGCTATATGCAAATCAGTCTGTCCCTGGCCCAGTGCATCATGGGAACAGGGCAGACTAAACTACCAAGCCAATTCTTCACCAGAAAGGAGACAAGCTACCGGGGACCGGTTTCTGGCATTTCAGCCTTCTTCGGCCCGGCTTGCTTGAATCCTGATGGAGCAGTGAGAAAGGGACTCATGTCTGAGTATACCCTGCCACACCTATAGTGGCCAAAAACGATTTAGAAAAGGGGGTGGTGATGAACAGAGTGTCTGAGTTAAACAGACCACTCTTACCCAGTCCAAAGATCAGGGCTTGATCCATCACCGTTATTTATCTCACTGCCCCATCCCAGCTCAGAACCTGGCTATATGCAAATCAGTCTGTCCCTGGCCCAGTGCATCATGGGAACAGGGCAGACTAAACTACCAAGCCAATTCTTCACCAGAAAGGAGACAAGCTACCGGGGACCGGTTTCTGGCATTTCAGCCTTCTTCGGCCCGGCTTGCTTGAATCCTGATGGAGCAGTGAGAAAGGGACTCATGTCTGAGTATACCCTGCCACACCTATAGTGGCCAAAAACGATTTAGAAAAGGGGGTGGTGATGAACAGAGTGTCTGAGTTAAACAGACCACTCTTACCCAGTCCAAAGATCAGGGCTTGATCCATCACCGTTATTTATCTCACTGCCCCATCCCAGCTCAGAACCTGGCTATATGCAAATCAGTCTGTCCCTGGCCCAGTGCATCATGGGAACAGGGCAGACTAAACTACCAAGCCAATTCTTCACCAGAAAGGAGACAAGCTACCGGGGACCGGTTTCTGGCATTTCAGCCTTCTTCGGCCGGCTTGCTTGAATCCTGATGGAGCAGTGAGAAAGGGACTCATGTCTGAGTATACCCTGCCACACCTATAGTGGCCAAAAACGATTTAGAAAAGGGGGTGGTGATGAACAGAGTGTCTGAGTTAAACAGACCACTCTTACCCAGTCCAAAGATCAGGGCTTGATCCATCACCGTTATTTATCTCACTGCCCCATCCCAGCTCAGAACCTGGCTATATGCAAATCAGTCTGTCCCTGGCCCAGTGCATCATGGGAACAGGGCAGACTAAACTACCAAGCCAATTCTTCACCAGAAAGGAGACAAGCTACCGGGGACCGGTTTCTGGCATTTCAGCCTTCTTCGGGAGCTTGTTTCCTCCCCAGTGTAAGAATTGGCTATTGTAGTTTGGTTTGCCCTGTTCCCATCATGCACTGGGACAGGAACAGACTAATTTGCATACAGCCAGGTTCTGAAACTGGGATGGTGCAGTGAGCTAAAAAACGGTGTTGGATCTAGCCCTGATCTCTTGACTGGGTGAGAGCTTTCTGCTTAATTCAGAGACTCTGTCCCTCACCACCCCTTGTTGTAAATATTTTTGTCCACCCTAAGCGTGGAAGGGTATTCTCAGATGTGAGACCCTTGCTCATTGCACCATCAGGATTCAAGCAAACCGGGCCGAAGACGGCTGTAATGCCAGAAACCGGTCCCCGGGAGCTTGTTTCCTTCCCAGTGTAAGAATTGGCTATTGTAGTTTGGTTTGCTCTGTTCCCATCATGCACTGGGACAGGAACAGACTAATTTGCATACAGCCAGGTTCTGAAACTGGGATGGTGCAGTGAGCTAAAAAACGGTGTTGGATCTAGCCCTGATCTCTTGACTGGGTGAGAGCTTTCTGCTTAATTCAGAGACTCTGTCCCTCACCACCCCTTGTTGTAAATAACTCTTTGCAGTAGCACGCTGATGGACCCCTCCTCTCGAGTGGGCCAGAGGTTCGGCACTGCTCCACTCACATGGACTTGGTTCATCACCAAACCCTCGAATTGTACCCTTTTGATGGACATGAGCCATCCCTGCACTGTTGCGGGCTTTTTCCTTTGTCAACAGAGAGTGGCCGACCTCGGCATGGCCGGATACAGACGTCCTTGCAGCTGTTTATTTTTTGGAGTTGTGTTATCGGTTTTGGGGTAGGGTGGTTTATCTCCTCAGTGAATTCCTTTGTTAGCTATGCACAGGGGGCCTTTGTATGTTTGTCTACTCTCCGTTCCCATTCCCTTAGTGCTGTGTATCCCCAGGGGGTTGGATTGTTCCCTTCTCTCACCTAGTCTCAATGCTCGGGCCTTAACAACCCAGTTAAACTTAAGGCGATCCTATTTCTCTTATAAAACCCTGGAGGTAACATTTGCCTCATCCTGGAAACCCACCTGCTACAGAATGACTCACTGTATGCGTCATGGCCATTTTCGGCACCAGCAATGGTCCTCGACCAATAACAAACGGGCTGGGGTTGCCATACTATTTTTTAGGGATTTTAAGGTTGCAGTACTGGGGACGGTCGTGGAGATCAAGGGACGCCTCCTGGCTCTGCGGCTCCAAGTCGGCACCTTCACATACACAATTGCCTCAATATACTCCCCCAATGAACGCCCAGAGAAGTTCATGATAGACACCTGCGCTGAGGTTTTGCAATCCCCCAATGCTGCAGTGGTAATAGGCGGTGACCTCAACCTAGTGATGAACAGGGAGTTATACCATACTGGTTCTCGCTCAGGGGGCGCGGGTGCCTTTTCAGCGACGGGCATGGGCTCGTTGCGCTACTTTGGGATCAGGGTTGCCTGGCGTTGCTTACACCCAGCTGAAAGAGACTTTTCTTACTATTCAGCTGTGCATAAGACATATGCTCGGCTGGACCATTTCCTATTTACTCCAGCTGTCTGGCCCTTGGTTAAAGGTTCTACTATCAAAGCTAGGGCTCTCTATGACCATGCGCATATCACTCTATCCCTACAACTCCCTTATGAACGCTCTGCCGCTACACCAAGATCGTGCCTGCGAGATTCACTGCTTGGATCTCCTGACGTAGTGGCGGACATTAAATGAACCATCCTCCATATATAGTGATTAATGATCAAGAAGATACGCCACTTTCCGCGGTATGGGAGGCATTTAAAATGGTGGCCTTCGAGAATAAAACTAGACAAACGAAACGCTCAGAGCTAGAGGCATCAGTAAAGGAACTTGAGGCCATACATAAAGGCACAGGTGCCCCCGGAGTTTGGCGGCAATTAGAGAGGGAGAGACTCCAGCTCCGTCGCCTAGACTTAGACCAAGCAGAACACCCATTGGTTCATTTAAAGTACTAATACTTTGTGGACTCCAATAAAGGTGGCCGCATGCTAGCCCATTGCACACAGCAGGAAGCCCATGCGGTGACGACGCTCTGCGACAGTAGTTGCCAATATATCTGTGGTGTTGTTGATATAGTCTCGACATTTTGATCCTTTTACTGTTGTCTCTACACAGCTGATCTTTCCCTACGCCCTATCCCTCTCTCTACCTCGGTGTTGCTGCGGGGATACCTCTGCCGGTGGGTGAGTCGTCTGCCTTGGACTCGCCCATCCGCATCGAAGAAGTAATTTCTCAAAGTGCTCGACTGAAGTTGCAGAAGGCCCCAGGGCCTGATTCCTTTAGTGCCATTTTTTATAAAACTTATTGCATCAAACTCGCCTCGTTATTAACTGGTTTGTTTAACTCATTCGCGGAAACCGGGTCCCTCACCCCATCCATGCTGCAGGCGTCTATCTCGGCCATCCTAAGCCAAGCAAAGATTAGGAACATAGCAGTTTCTATCGTCCAATCTCACTCTTAAACATAGATGCCAAACTTTTTCTAGCACCTTAGCGCACAGACTTAACCCCAATACGCCAGGTCTCGTTGATCCGAACCAATCCGGTTTCATCCTGGGGCAGCAATGTGGGGACAACACCAAACATATATGTCACCTGATTGATAAGGTGCACCGGTCAAAAGAGGAAGCCCTTCTTCTGGCAATTGACGCGGAGAAGGCATCTGACCGTGTGCATTGGCCATACCTCTTCGCAACATTAGAGCATTTTGGACTGGGGCTGCGGTTCCGGAGCTGGATCGGGAGTATCTATAGTGCGCCCCAAGCATCGGTATGGGCCAATGGAGTCCTCTCTGACCTTTTTAGTGTTGGGCGCAGTACGAGATAGGGCTGTCCCCTCTCGCCCCTACTTTTCGCCCTGTATATGGAGCCATTAGCCCAACGACTCCGCGACAACCCTCTTACACGAGGCATCCCCTTCGGCTTCGCCTACCAACTTATTAGATCATACGCAAATGACCTCACCTTTTCGGTGGCACACCTGCTGACCTCTCTGATGGCTATTGGGGATGACCTTCAGCTGTTTAGTCAGTTCTACGGCTTTTAAATTCACATGATGAAATCATAAATACCCAATCTCACGGCCGCTCCACAGACGGTGAGGGCACTCCACAATTGCTTTACATTTGAATGGGTGACAGAAGGCATTACCTATCTGGGGCTGGTCCTCCACAGAAGCTTGGCACAGAAGGCAGAGCGGAATTACTCGGGCCTTTTCACACGGATTCCCGCGGATATGATTTGTTGGCGCTGCCTTCCTCTGACTTGGTTTGGGAGACTGGCTGATGTTTGAATGATTTTGCTTCCATGGGCTCTGTATTTATTCCAAACGCTGCCACTGGAACCCCTTAAACACACTGAAACAGATGCAGTCTGCAATTGAGAGATTTGCCTGGGGCCCAACCACACCGCATCCGCGGAAAACTCAGCTTCAAGGTCCTAAGAAATATGGTGGCCTAGCCTTCCCTAATCTTACACAATATTCCCAGGCTTCGCAATTACGTTTCTTGGTGGAGTGGAACCGACCTCTGATGGAGAAATATTGGGACTTCATGGACCAGACTGTAGCAGGCCACCACATTTGGCGCGATGCATGGCTGCCAAGACCAGATTGTGCCTGGGGCCTGTACTCCTCCCCGGTTATGGGCCCCACATTGTGTGCTTGGGACAAGGTCTCCCGTGAGGCAAACCTGACCACATTTCCCACCCCGTGATGCCACTTTTCAAGAACACGGCTTTTCAACAGGGGGTGAATAACGGTGCTTCCTCCTGATGGTAGGGTACTGTAAACAACCAGGGCATCTCTTTGGCCTCCAAGGCCTCATCCCCTTTGAGAAACTTCAATCTGACTACAACCTGCCGCGAACGATCTGTACTTGCATTCCCAAATGACTCACTGGATCTCTGACTCTGCGACGCGCTCCGTAGCGTTTCGCCTGCCCAAGGAAGATGACAAACACCTTATTTCTGAAATTTACTCTTTCCTCTCCTCCGCCCTCCCTCGCCATCGCAATGCGGGTCAAAAGTAATGGGAGGCAGAAATCAGACTGTGAGCGAGGTGTGGCCGGAGGCGGGAAGGCTTTTTCTACCGTGCACACCACACAACGTTTTCCTCGAGC
This sequence comes from Lissotriton vulgaris, assembly GCF_964263255.1. Taxonomy (NCBI): domain Eukaryota; kingdom Metazoa; phylum Chordata; class Amphibia; order Caudata; family Salamandridae; genus Lissotriton; species Lissotriton vulgaris. The sequence goes on from NC_141694.1 coordinate 108,992,230, forward strand.
CACGCGGAAACTGCCTTAAGATCGTGATATATTGGTATTATACCCCTGACAGGCTTACTAGATGGCAACCCCAGGGCGTTAGCCTCTGCTGGAGGGGATGCGGGGATGCTTTGGCATTGACCAAATTGACCCACTATTGGAAACAGATCCTGGAAGATATGAACGCTGCCTTTGATACCTTCATCCTCTGGCTCCCGGCATACACACTTTTAGGCCTTCCAAACGCAATCACCTTTCCACTGCTCTCGCTTAGGGGGAGACAAATGGCTCAGGTGCTGAACGCTTTATTAAGGGTTATTTTGGTGAGGTGGAAATCAGACCGAGTCCAAGAGCACATACATTGGGTGCACGGGCTGTCAACCCCCCCCCCCCTTTTTTTGGTTAGCTCACTGAGGAGACGGGGTGGGGGTGGTTGAGGGCTCCAATGGGTTTTTTGTAGTTCTCAGGTTTATTGTTTTTGTTATTGTTCTTTTTACGATTTATCCGTGGCTTATCCCGTAGTACCTGCAGCCCTTACGGGTTCCTTTCACAGCTCCAGAGCAGCCTTGTCTATCATCCGCTCTATAGGTAAGCCTTCAACACAGGGTATTATATACTGCATACTTTAAGACACGGCCAGCCCTGTTACGTTGTAGGCGGGTTGCTGTGTTTAACATTCGGCATTCATGCGCACATCTTCCCTTGATTTGGCTACCCTATGTATGCTTGACCGGCCCACTCGGTTGTAGGCCCCCCAACCTTGTTTTCTGCACTATAAGCCATCAATAAAAACTATTTAATACTAAATAAGCGTTTCAAAAAAAGAAAATATAAAAATAGAACGAAATAAAGAAATTGGATTTTTTTTAATTAAATTGAAAAACAAAAAATTATATTAAAAAAATTATAATGAGTAAAAAATAAAAAATGCCGTCAAGTATCTAATTATTAATTTATTAAGCTCCTAGTATTATTATCTCATTGATCAACCATCCTTGCAAGCACACAGGCTGAAGGCACCAAATAGCTGCCAGACACATGGTCATCATTTACAATAACATCAAGCAAGAAGAAGGCATTTGAGAACAAAGAGAAGACATGTAGGCCTATGGCAAACGGACACTGACTGCCTTTACAAAATGGCCTCCAGCCTCATGACCAGGCCACCACAACAAGAAGCAATAAGCCAAGAGGAACAAAAGAAAGACATGCAGGCCATGGTAAAAAAAACACTGACTGCCTCCACAAAATGACAGCAAGCCACATGGTCAAAACAACAAGAAGTAGGCCTGGAAAACAATGAACACAAGCAGGCCTATGGAAACACACTTTACAAAATGGCCCCTGGCCACATGGGGAGCCAAGGCAAAGGCTGACCTTCATTTACAAACACACTCACACACTGGCCGGACAAAGGAGGCATGCGAAATAACACATCTTAAATGCAACAACTAAAATCCACAGAGCTAGATTTGCAAGTTACAACCACACACATCCAACAAAGGCATTAACATACATAGAAACAAAAGTGAAATACCACAAAAAAACCACATTTTGTATTTCAGTTCAATAGCACCGTGCCATTGTCGTAAATATTTAATTTACCATCTTAATTTCTATGCAGGTAAGTACTTAATCAATAATAACTCAATCGGAAAGAAAGAAACAGAGTCCGTGGTGTTAGAGTTCTAAGGGTTTTATTCCTTAAAAAGGAATCGTTCCGGAACTGGATATCAGGTTCCTGCAACCACAAAGGGTCCAGGAAGGGATAGAGCATACTTTATTGACATTACATTACTTTTATACTTAATATACATAATAGAAGTCAATGCAGAAGGCGTAACAGCTGAGAGAAACAAGATAAAACACACACGTGGTCATGATACGTAATTAGGAGGCGTGAACATAGAAGTGCGTGCTAGAAACGTCACAGGTAGGTGCCATAAGTGGGTGGCAACAATAAGCAGAATCTTGCAATGTCAGCAGAAATCTGAGGCCTGGATGCGCGCGCAGCTGCATGACGTGTAACTGACGTGAAGCTGAAGGGTGCAGGGGACTTGACATTTCAACTAGCGGAAAGAGACAGGAGTCTGGCATGTCAGATCAACTTGTGCTTCTATCATATCTGATATCTGATGTTTAGGAACTGAGCTATCTGGGCGGAAAGGTCTCTGAGGCAGAAGCTATTCTATACTGACTGTGAGTGCGTGTATAAGCGCCTAAGTGTCTGCATGAGGAGCGTGGGGGCATGGGCCTTCCAGGGTAGCGTGGTAACAGAGGCTATGAATTACTTGCACAGAGACAGTAAGGCCAGGCCCTTTTGCTCTACAGCTGGAGGAATGTTTACTTAAACTAGTAGGCAGGAATGCGTCTTCGGAGAGGAAACAGATAACTCGAAGGTTGAATTCATTCTTGGCAGGCAGCAGGCTGAGCTAAGCGCGGTGGGCCGCGCTGGAAGTAAGGCATAGTTCACAGGTACGGGGGCAGCCTGGGCAGCCTGGGCTTTCAGAGTCAGAAGGCAGAAAAAGCTCGATGGCAGAAATTCAGGGCCTACTTTGCCAGAGCTGAAAAACGTGTAAAGTACACCACAAAAAGACGTTGGCATGGCATACTTAGGAACGGACTATTCAACCCATTCAGGGTGGGTCGGAAAGAGGACATGTTAACGTTGGACGCAAATGTATTTGCGTCTTCATAGCTGGCACAGGAGGGAAGTTACATGCACTTTAAACTCGTACATGGAGACGGTGGGGTACACGATAGGGAACATAACTTGACCAAAAATGTATATTTCCTCATTCCCTCCTTGTTCCCTACGGACCCTTCATGATATCTCGATCATCATGAATTGATCAGTCTGTTCTTGTAACATAATTTGCTCGTCTCTCTTCCGTTGTCGGTTTGAGAGAAAACTGGAATGTTCAATGCACGATGTGGCGCACAGTCCACATATCGCCGGCCCACACTGTAGGCACAGGCAGCAACTGAATACTATGACAAGGCCAATGCCTAGGAAGGATAGGATCTTCCATCCCCAAGCGGACAACGTTGTCCAGAACCAACCGGACCAAGTCCAGGTGCCTGGATTCTGATGTATTAAACTTGCAATTTTGTGAAGACGTGTAATAGCTTTGTATACAGATGGCGCGTTTTCTGGAATGAAAACACAGCAACTTGACCCGATGACCTTACAAGCTCCACCTCTATCTGCCAAGATGACGTCAATAACGAGACGATTTTGAAGGACAACAATCCGCATAGCAGACTGCTCCTCTGTTAAGTTACCTAGGGCGGAGGCAGTTTCATGTACTACTGCTTCAAGGGTTCTAGTTAGTCTACGTATTAATTTACTGTTTTGGACGGGACCTGTGAAGAAAAAGAATCCTTTATTAAAATCTGTGTATTGCTCCCATGCCGTTTCAGTATAATCGACAATCGGGAGATCTCTTCGGAATCTATCTTTTACTAGATTTGTATTTCTATGATAATCAGGAGGAGCTAGGAAAACAGGGGGCAGAAGGAAAGCAATGTAACAGGTACCATCCCAATCTGGAGGCAAACGTATGTATGCGGTATGGCCACAAACAAAGTAGGAATGACGTGTAGCTCGAAATGAGGACCTACCCTCATCAGTGAATTCGACCACAGTGGTACATTTACTATGACCTAAGTGTACTGAACCTTTCTTTCTAACACAAAGATGACCAGTGACTGGTAATACTGACATAGCAGGAAGAATGGGTGCAGCTTCGGACTCAATAGTAAGGATCATAAGGTTAACTGTGTAATTTCCTAATCCATATACTTCGTTTTCTAGATCAGTTCCTATTCTCACGGATCGTCCACTTTTATCAGGGTAACAGACGTCGAATAGAACTGAATTCAGGTTTCCCCAAACCCAGCCCCCTTCGCGGGTAACAGCAATATCAGAATCTAAAGAATTAATCAATCTACTCCATGCACCACAGGAGCCATTGTGAGTGAACGGATACGGAAAGAGGGGCAGAACTCCCTTGTATTTCTGGTGGGGAGGGAGTCGACCACATATCCAACAGTTGGTAGCATTGCTTGTCTGATGGGAGTGATGTAACATGCTAATGAATGTGTTGTTGCGCAGCGCAAGTCTGTAAGATAATTCGTGAAGGGGTAATGTACTAAAAGAATGTTCAGCAGAAACATTGTAAGCAGATTGTTCACGCTTGAAAATAGGGTAATAGATAGGAAGCAGTATACTCGCAACAATAATCAGAAGACTTAGAAAAAACATAATTAATAATGTCACTATACAGTGACTATGCAGTGATTTGCAATAGGTACGTTTCTTGAATTGTCTCTCTCTCTCTCTATCTCGATCTAGGGGATACATGTCAGAAACTATTTAACCGATTCACCTAGGGGAGGACTTAAACAATTAAACTGTCTGACTTGCTAGATCGAAGTTTTTGCTTATACTCCTCTTGGGGAGTTTTCTCTCGTTCGGGTATTTTAAAGTCACTAGGTTTAATACAGTCTTTGGTGGGGGTGGACGAGTCAGGGTCTGGTTTCAGTTCGTTGCATTGTTTAATATGACTCGTGTGGACCCACCCCTTTCTGCCCTCCACCTTCACTGCGGTCCTCGTAGTAAGAAGGACGGTCTTCGGTGCTTTCCAGCGGGGCTCCAGCGGACTTTTCCTGTCGAAGTTCCTAATTAAGACCAGATCGCCAGGACGGACATCATGCGGCTTTACATCAGTGTTGTCAGGAAAAGCTGCGGCAACCTGTGAACGACATGATTGGAGTGCAGACATCAAGGAGGCAAGGTAATCTGTCAACATGTTACAATCAACATCAGTAATTTTCTTAGGAATGGGCGTCCCCCACATATTCGGTGGTCTGCCAAAGACCACTTCGTACGGGGATAGTCCTGATCTCGAATGGGCAACCATTCTCATATAGAACAGTGCAACTGGCAGGGCGACTATCCAGTCGACCCCTTTCTCCTGGCATATTTTGGCAAGGCGGGTCTTAAGTGTCTGGTTGTGCCTCTCTACAAGGCCTGCTGCTTCGGGATGTCGGACACAATGGAATCTCCACTGATATCCTAGCAGAAGGGAGACATGCTTCATGAGTTCGGATGAGAACGGCTGTCCGTTATCTGAGTACACGACACGAGGCAAGCCGTATCGTGGGAAGAATTCTCGAACCAGCTGCTTGGCAGTGGTCGGGGCAGTGTAATCTGAGACTGGGTATGCTTCGGTCCAACGAGAAAGTGCACAAACAACTACAAGGACATATTTGAATCCTCGACAACGGTCCATCTGGATATAATCCATCTGGAGGACTTCAAAAGGGTGATCGGGAGGATGAAATCCACCTTGCTCTACAGGAACGCTTTTACCTGGATTGAACTGACAACAGATCATGCAAATACGCACTTTCTGTTTTGCTGCTGCTCGTAAGTGTTTGTTGTACCAGAGATTCTGTAAACTGTCTAACATAGCTTTTTCTCCTAGATGTGCAGGACTATGTGCTGTGTTTATCATGATTTGGACCATTGAGTCGGGGAGGAACCATATAGATTTTCCCTTTGTGACCCATCCTTGATCTGTCTGGATCCCTCCTAGTTCAGTCCATTTCTTTATTTCATCTGGAGTGGCATGTGTCTGAATATCGATTACGTCTAGGGTGGGATCCCTGACTGACATACACTGAGTTGGTACTATTGTCTTTGTCACATCAGTAGTCTGGGTGTGAGTCAATGCTGTATGTTTTGCTGTCTGGTCTGCCAGGTTGTTACCCTGGGAAACAGAATCTGTAACCTTAGTATGTGCTTTACACTTCATGACTGATATGCCCGAAGGCAGATGTATTGCTTCTAACAGTGCTTGAATGAGGGGACCGTGCTGGATCTTGGCACCATGAGAGGTCAAGAAACCTCTTTCTTGCCATAACATGCCGAAGTCGTGTACGACTCCGAACGCATAGCGGGAATCAGTGTATATGTTAACATTTCTGTTTTTGGCTAGAATACAAGCTCGGGTCAGAGCGATGAGCTCCGCCGCTTGAGCAGACAGTGTGTCAATACGGTGTGTTTCTTTAACTTCAGTTTCAGTGGTCACTGCATACGCGGCCACTAATTCTCCTGTACTTGTTCTCATGCATGAACCGTCCACATAAAGTGTCAGGTCTGGATTTGTCAGTGGAACATCTGTTAGGTCTCGTCGAGGTTTTGTTACTGTATTAATGATCTCTATGCAATCATGCGGGGTTGGATCTGTCATAATTGTAGGTAACAATGTTGCGGGGTTCAGGATGCTACAGCGTCTGATTTCTATGTGTGGCTGGAATAGTGTCAATTCATAACCTGTCAGTCGTGCTATAGTCAAGTGTTGAGTCTGGGTTCTGTTTAAAAGAACCTCTACAGAATGTGGAACTTGAACTGTTAATGGATGACCTAAAACAATTGAATCACTCTGTCTGATTGCTAATGCTGTTGCTGCTACTGACTTCAAGCACGCAGGGAGTGCCTGAGCTACTGAATCCAGTGTACTTGAAAAATAAGCGCAAGGCTTATGTGAGCCTGCTTGATCTTGAGTGAGGACAGACAATGCTGTACCCTCACGTTCTGTAACAAAAAGTGTAAAAGGTTTGCTGTAACATGGTGTCGCTAGAACTGGTGCTTGGCATAAAGCTTTCTTTAATTCTTCAAAAGCCTGTGTATGTTCCTGAGTCCAAGGGAGGACAGTCGAAGTCGCTGCCTCCTGTGTTGTTAACTGAATGAGTGGTTTGGCTAGAAATGCATACTGGGGAATCCATTGTCTGCAGTACGAGGTGAGGCCTATAAAGGCCCGCACTTCCTTTTGTGTCTGGGGTTGTGGCATATTTACAATTAACTGAATGCGATCGGGAGTGAGCTGTCTCCCCACTTTGGACAGCAAGTGACCCAAGTACACAACTTGCTGAACACAGAATTGTAGCTTCGAAGGAGACACCTTGTGTCCCTTGTCGGCCAAAAAATGTAAAACTGTCAGTGATGCTTGTTCACATTCGGGCTCACTTCGTGCGGTGATCAGCAGATCATCGACGTATTGCAGTAAAGCGGTGTTAACTGGCATTGTGATACAATCAAGTTGTCTTTTCAGTGCTTGGCTATAGATGCTGGGGCTTTCTGTGAATCCTTGAGGTGCGCGTGAAAATTTGAAACTTCGTCCATTTAAACTGAATCCGAAGAGATATTGGCTCTCTGGATCAATAGGTACACTAAAGAAGGCGTTCTTGAGGTCAATTACAGTAAAGAGCGTTGCTTCTGAATCAATAGCCGTCAATAAGGATGAGATGTCGGGAACCACATGGTACTGTGGAATAATGCATTTATTCAATTCTCTTAAATCAATCACCAGCCGATATACTGGCGGTGCATTGGGATCAGTACGTTTAAGAATCGGAATGATGGGTGAATTACAGATATTGGAGTCGGTTTCTACAACCACTCCTTGGGCAATAAGCTCTTCAATGATTTCCAGTAAAGCCACTACAGCATCGGGTGGTAACTTGTATTGTCTGATTCTGGGTAAAACTACACCTTGTTTGAGTGTAACACGGTATGGTGTAATGTGCATACAACCTACATCAGTTGGGCCTTTTGCCCACAAGTGATCTGGTACATTTTTCAATCTGACGTCAAACTCACGTAACACATAATGACCCTTGAAATCCCGCAGAAAGAGTCTAACTCCCTCCGGGGAACAGCAGATCACGGCTCCTAGAGCCTTCAATGTTTTTATTCCTAACAGATTTTCTGGACATGATTTCATCAGTAACAGGTCTGTAACACGTGATAATGGACCCACAGCCAGGGGAACTGGTTTCGATACCTCATTTACAATAGGCTGTCCTGAAAAACCAAGGGAAACATTCTGTGAGCCTGAGAGGGGTGCCCCTGGAACTTCATCGTGACTGATTGTGGTACGACTTGCCCCTGTGTCAATTAAAAACTTTCTGTCTTTTCCCAATACTTGACTATGTACATAAGGACCCTCTTGATCTACAGGAATCTCAATAAGAGGCAAGCCACCCTCCCTCTCTAGGCTGTTTCATGTATATCGTGGATAATCGGGATAAGCGGACTGGGCATACTGGTACATCTGTTGTGAAACTTGCTGAGTTGCGGCAATGGGCTGTGGCTGTGATACCGCTACTGTCTGTGCTGTATGTGATGGAGCATGCGTAGGCTGTGTATTCTGCATGGGCTGTATATTCTGTGAAGACTGATGCTGGTTATGGTCTTGTCTAGGCGGATGCGGTCTTCCTTTAGTTTTACCTGTCGCTATGTTATGTTTCAGAACTGGGCATTCGTGTACGTAGTGACCTGGCTGTTTGCAATAGTTGCACGTCCCTTTAACGGGAGCTGCAGAATGACCTGTCTGGGTCGCACCCTTTCTCTGGCCGTCGGCTGGAACCGATTGGGCCACTAACATCTTCATTTTCGTGTCTTTCATGCGTTTCTGTTCCTGATCTTGTTCTTCTCTAATTCTGTTCTGATGGTTTTGTAACATCTGTAACATCTGGGATGGCGTATTTGCCTGCCAAGTACTTTCAACTTTATACACGCGGTTCTTAACTAATGGCAGGGAATTCTCGACTAATTTTGATACAAAAAGATGCGGATATGACTCGCTACTTGGTTTAAGGCCACTATTAATAATGAAACATTTCTCGAATCTTGAATAGAAGTCACTGGTATCTTCATCGTGTTTCTGTTTACAGGACGAGATGGCGTCCCAATCTTCCTTTCTGGTTGTCAATAATCTTGGCAGAACCTGTACTATCAAACCTGGTAATGCTTTAGTTTTCTCCCCAAGGCCTACCCCTGGGACACGTTTGTTCTCTTCGTCTTCTATTTCTGCCCATACAATCTTTTTCTCTCCCACCTCCCATTCTTTTTCCTTGAGTTTCTGGTAAATGCCCGTGGGCAGCAGTACCTTTAACATTTTCATGATATCTTCATATGTGTAATCCCCCATAAGTAACATGTCCTTAAGTTCTCTATGAAAACCTGCAGGGTCTTTATCATGACCAGTGTTCCCTCTAACCCGCGCGGCTGGGCGCCCGCGCAGCTTTAAGGCACTGAGCGCGCAGTGCCTCTTGTGAAGCGCGCACACGTTCTGGCCGCCGCCCGCTTTCAGAACGCGAGCGGCGAAAAACGGCAATATACTGGTTGCCTGAGGCCTTACAAATACCCTCATTCAGTCCACAGCCTCTCTCTATTCAGAAAAGCCACGCATCAATTCCAAAAGCATTACGTGTGCTTTACACGTCATGCTTTTGGACTTGCTGCATTTCTTTTTTAAATAGAGCGCAGCTGGGTGCTGATTGCGGGCCGTTGTGAAAGTATTGCTGTTAAATGCAGCACATGAGAGTGCTGCATTTAACAGCAATACTTTCACAACGGCCCGCAATCAGCACCCAGCTGCGCTCTATTTAAAAAAGAAATGCAGCAAGTCCAAAAGCATGACGTGTAAAGCACACGTAATGCTTTTGGAATTGATGCGTGGCTTTTCTGAATAGAGAGAGGCTGCGGACTGATTGAGGGCATTTGTAAAGTAGGGGGGCACTTGAGGGCAGCAAGGCCCGGTTCACCGGCCTGGAGCATCGGGGAGAGAGGGGCTGAGGACCCCGGTACCGCAGCTGTGTTGACAGTGGCGGTTGGTGGGGTTTGTGAGAGGGGGGGTAGGCATGCAGGAAAATAGGAGACATGGATGTCATGCAGGGAAATTAAGGGATGCAAAGTAGCAAGAACAGAGCTAGTGCTCTAGCTTGTACACCTGTCTCATCCAGCCATGCTTCTCTTTTTCCGCGTATCTCACTGTCCCTGCCGCTTTCTTTTGTACCTATTGCTGCTTAGTACCTCTCTGCTGTAACTGGCACCGGTCCCTACCTCTCATTACCCCGTGCCTGTGGCCGTTTACCTCTCCTTTTCTGCTGAAAATCTGAGCAATATACACACTATGCACGGATTGTTCTCGTCCCGAATTTGAATTCAGCGCTGAAAACGAAGTAGCAGGCACGGCCACTTGGCGCTGTGTAATATCTCTGGCAACTTCATTTTCAACACAGTGCCAGGTGTTGCCACGCAGTTGAATGCCCTTTGCAAAAGTTGACAGGCCCGCTTTAAGTTGTTCATTGCTGCATTTGCGTGTTCAACTGGTCCAAACGAAGTGAGACCTTTGCCCAGCCTGGCTGAGAAACAGAAAGGTGAAAGGGGGAACAAAACCCTTTGAGCCGTATGGGTGTTGCGCGCCTGCTCCTAATTTTCTCATTATCCCTCCTCTATACCCCCAGTGCACCTTCTCTGGGCCAAACGCGCTGCTCGAAAATAATAAAATTATATTTTGAATTTAAACCATGTTTATTGGCTTTTCCGTTTCGGTTCTTGTGCTGCTTTCGGACAGAGTAGGAAACCCCGGGAACCACTCTGACCTAGGCAAGGAGATGGTTCCATTGACCCAGCAGGGGAGAGAGACAGGGGTAAGACTGACTGCACCGCCTCACTGGTTTCAGTCCACGCCCGGGCTCAGCACCACTCAGCACACTACAATGGACCACATCGAGGACACGACTCTGATTGGGAAACGGTAACCGCAGGCAGTGGGACGCATAATCACACACACATACACAACATACAAAATTCAGTGAATAAGAAATGTATTCAATTTCACACACGCATACACACAAACACATCCATTCACGACAACACTCTCCACCAAACATTCATGCATACACGCACGCATGCACGCACAAAACACTTTAAAAGAAAAGAAAAACACACACACACTCTTACTTTGCTGCCGGCTCCGGTCCGCGCCACCTCTGGGATCTGCTCTGCTCCCCTCACGTCACGTCACAGGCTCACAGCCCCTCTAGGCCAATCCTGGCGCCAGTTGGGGCACAGGCCTTCTCGCCCGCAGCACGCCCATTAGGAGGCCGAAGGGCTCCTAATGGGCATGCGCAACCAAGCAAAAACACAAATGCGCATGAGTGGACACGGTGCGAAAATTCGCCCTCCGTCCCCACTCATGCGCACTTGTGGTGCTGCATGTCCCCTGGCCTGGTGACGTCTGACAAAGGACGGCAGACCGCCCACCCCCTTCATGGCAGTCTGGCGTCATGCAGACAGTTGAGTCCTTCTTCTCCGAGCCCTCGGCGTCTTTGAACTGATTCACTTCAAAGACGGGCTGAGCGGGGAGGGGGGCAACGCCCCAACGCCCATAATGGACGGACCGCCACTGTGTGTTGAGGAGATGCATGGAGCAGTAACGCTACAGCCCCCACACACATAAACACACCCTACGGCTGGACGGGCTCCAGCTGCAGCCCAAACCCCCTTCTGACCACCCACACCCTTCCAAACTCGGGGACACAGGAGCAGCCTCGTCACACTAACTGGAACACGCAGGAACAACCCCGCCCTACGGTGCCACCCGTCGTCACACCTGGGAACTGTTTGGATTGACACGCAAAACAAAGTGAAACAAGGCATGATGTGTAGGAATCTGCAGCCTGCCATCAGACGTCGGCGAGCATCCAGTACGGTTACAACAAGCGTATAAATATGAAAGCCCACACATGAGACTTCGAGGAGTTTGCAGAGAAGGACAACCATTGCACAAGATCTAGGATGACTCCTGTCTAAATCTCCAAACAGGTCCAGCAATACATCGAACAACATGTGTACAGGACAGGTGATGCCAGGCCTTTCCTCGCACTTTGGAACGTGGCGCTTCAGCAACCATGAAGAAGTTAAAGAGACTTCTAGGCAGTACCAATTTACAAACCTAGCGTACACAGACAGGAGTGCAACATTTTAATCTATGCTAGATGAACACTTCTGAGTTCCCATGCTACCATTTTGTTTGCTGGAGGCTTTTCTCCAAAAGGGGATTGGGCATTGGGGAAGGCAAAATAACTCAGTTTTCTGCTGCAGCACACAAGCACCAAGCACGTTTTCACATCATGACCAGCCCAAAGCGGTCCCAGACTGATAGAGCAGTTGCAAGTGTTGCACAGGCTATTGGTGCAGATGTATCTTCCAAAGCCCGCTCCGATGATTTTTATGAGACGTTTCAGGTCACAGAATGGCACTTTTAGAGTCTTCAGCAATGTCTCCTGTTGGGCCGCCATGTAGTGAAAGTTCCCATCATATTTTTGCCACTCCCGGTGTTCCTAAGAAGGGAGTTCGGGCCAGGATTGCTGACTGGCCACCTCGAAATAAGTAAATGCAAGCCGTAAGGCAGTCATTTGCAGAAATTTCTTTGTCATCCCCATGAAGGCTAAGAATCGTTCTGCCGTTAGACATGTTACCAAATTACATTGGCAGAGAAGCTGTCCTTTCAAATTGAATTACTATCGGCAGTTTCCCTTTATGTGAAACATTTTATTTGTACTGTATTGTTTTCTCTTGAAAAGTATTTCATCTCTTGGTATCAGAGTACTTGAGGAACATGTTTTATATTTATTTCTAAAAGACAGTATATCCCATTAACAAATTCTAGAGCAAAGCTCATCATACTCAAAGATAGCGGTATTTGTCATACTCCAAGTAATTCTAGTAATTATTTTGAAAGAAGATGCAGCAGTTATTATCAAAAATGTAACAAAAGTAGTCCAGGGTGAAACTTTATTGAGACCAGCCAAAATGTCTGAAGTTTTTTCATCCAACATTGTGCAACATTTACTAAGGTTTTCAAAATGTTATATTATTCAAGTTTAGGTAAGTTATGCATGCAGGGAGAAATCACTTGCGCTGTGCTCGCTGGTCTCTCACATAATTTTTTTATGCTAGTAAGCCCTCGAGTGAAAAAGTAATGAGAGATACTTAGGAGTATATTTATGAAGGGGTTTTGGGTCTTGTTTGCACCACTCAACATGGAGAAAAGAAATACAGCAAGTTTTTATATAGTGCGAACTCAACCGAAAAAGTATTGCAGCGCTTTACATGATTTATTATTATATATTTTTTTGTCTGCATGGGGAGATTAATTTATTTGCCCAGAATCACAGGATTTTAGGCTGACCTGAGACTAAAAACCCATCTCCAAAATCGACAGCTCAAGCATTAAGCCACAACCCCAACCACAAGAGCGGAAGCATTTTCATTAATATATACAACTTGATTAAAAAAACAACTATTGATAAAGCCAATTGTCTTGGCCAGGGCTCGAGACGGGGTACCACGCGGGTGGACGGCATCCCCCCACTTATTTTGCCGGGAGCTCGATAACTGGAGCAAATGGAGCCACACATTCACTCTTTGGCCTCTCTGGGGTGAGATCGGAGCCCATTCAGAACGCTGCTCACGCGCTGGCTTCTCTGATGCAATTGCATCCAAGGGGTGAGTGAGCGGAGGCAATGACAGAAGCAGCAAAATATCAGTAGGGTGGCACACTATATGATGCACTCATTTTTAGCTTAATTGCTTTGAAGCCACACCCTTAATTGCATTGGTTACGCCCCTTTGAAAGATCCCCGAGTATTTTCATCCCACTCAAAGCCCTGGTCTACAAGCGCGGTCAGGTTCTTGGCGCACATAGCCTTGGCTGCAGCGCACAGAGACCTTAGTCTGCCGCACACAGAGGAAAATAATTAGAGGGAACATTGATCATGACACGGTACTAGTTTCTTCATTTCTAACAGTTCTAACTTAGTCAGAGGCGTGTGTACATACACACGTTTCAAGGTATGATCCTCACCCATAACTGGATGCACTTCTCGTAAGGGGTTCTGACTTTCTATGCCTTGCAAACGTTCCATATGATACATTTTTCTTTCTGGCGGTGGAGCGGGAACATATTCGGAGCTTATGAAAGTGTTATATCTGTGGCGTTGTTCTAGAATTATTTGAATTAATTTGGTGCTTAAACCTCTCCATCTATCCATGAGTAGTTCTTCTAATGTATCGTGTAAGGGACCTGGATCAGAATGTTGCTTTCTATATAACGTGAGGAGGTGCTGAATCATATAAACACCTGCTAATTTCTGTTCGTCTGGGGAAAGGTTCAGGAATGTCTGCGCTACTGTGTCATCATTATATATATCCGGGTTATTAGCCCATAATACTGCTGACCGAGCTAGTTCTTGTTCATCCATAGAATTGAGTACATGGTACCCCATTCAGTCTCGAAGCCTTTTATCGGTCTCCTGGAACTGATGTTCAGTGGAATTCGGATTGGTTAAGCCAGAGAGAAAAACTCTCTTGCTTTCTGGACGGATGCCTTTCCTAAGGTAAGCTCCCTTACCTACATACGCTATCGTATCTGTAGTCTTTTCTGGTTCTTCAGGTTCTTCCTCCTCCCCGGAGGAGGCATTCTCTTTTTCTTTTTCTTTTTTGTGAATCGCTATTACTTCTTTTCTTATTTTCCTGTACATACTGGCTATGCAACTCCCTTTATCATGTTTTCCTTCAGATATATTTTGACCCCACTTGTTGAGTCCATCTAATTCATCCTGATCTGTCTCAGGCCTGTCTCGTTCTCTTATTAAGCAATTTATGAAAAAACGTAGTAGAGACGCTTGGGTGTCTACTTTCTGATATGCCATGGCTTCCTTAATACTGTCAGGGTCTTCCCCAGTCCGGACAAAATTTTATATTCTATCTAGGTACTCTTTCATTCCTGGGAAGTACAGTAGATAATCGGTAGCTTGTCGTAAGCGTAGTGATGCTAAAAACATCCTATTATCTTTACCGGGTACTGGGTCGTATCTGCAAACTTGAATCGGGTCTTTGAGTAAGTCGAGACGGGGTGATTGGAGTATAAAAGGATTCTTTATATCATTAAGGTGTAATCTACGTGTTGGCGGCGGGGTCTGGGGACCCCCGGACGCACCTCCTGAGGCTGAAGCTCGAGCGTTATCTCTTTGTGGAGTCTGTATCGGCACTTGAATTTGTCTTTTGGTAGGATCAGGTAGAAGCTGTTTCGGTATATTAATTTTAGGTACGGGAAGTGGCGGAGGTGGTGGAACAGGGGGAATCTGTCGGGCGGGGGAACCTTGTTGTAGTACTGGCAGAATATGATCTTGGGGCGGGTTACCACCCCCATCCCCGTCGTTAGGCAGGGCGCGGACAGGCAGATTGGTGTAAGCGGGAGCTACATCCTCTAGATAGGAATTCAGGAATATGTCTTTAGTGGTCCTGTGAGTTACTTTAGTTGGAACTAATGGTGGCGGCAGATTTTTTGGTATTTCTGAAGTGGCTTCAGGCGAACCTTCGGCCACAAGATACATACCATTTACAAGATTGTTTCGTGCGTGGTCTATTTGCTCTGATTTTACTCGGATCCCTTCAGTAACTAATTCGTTTTCTTGAGCTTTATCTGATTCTTTAAGTCTGTCTTCTCTACGGAGTGCTTTTTCTGTACGCTTATGGGATTCCTTACGCCAAAATTCTATGGCGTCTTTCTGAGATTGTCTGGCTTTCTTTTTCCATAATGCTTCTTCTACCTTCATGATACACTCGGCATCCCATGTTCCGGTAACGGGCTATCTGTGTCTTTCGTCTAGATGCTTAGTATAATCGGCCCATAATTCTAGATACAATATGGCATCTATGCCATGTTTCTGATACATGAAATTTCCAGGCGTGTCCCTAGGGGGGATAGGAATTTCTTCCTCTAGCATCCCTTTCCTAGTTCCTATTTGCTTTAACTTGTTGAAAAACGGCATCTTGTTTACTTAATACTGAATGCTCAATCCTTGCTACTTATTACTGAATACAGCTAGTTACACAAGAACACAATAATGCACATTAAAAACAGTCACTCATACAACGACATTGATCACATGAAGAAAGACATTTAAAAACACTTATTACTACCCCCCTATACCGGATGTACTGCTAAACAGCACAGATACACTGCTGAGAACAGTGCAAGAACTTGAATCATCGGATATACTGCTAAACAGTACAGATACACTGTCTAAAACAGTGCAGACCGGACTTGTGTACCCAAACCCGTCTAGATACGTCCCAGCAATGGTACTCACCGGGAAGCATGGAAAACAGAAGGCCTCGGAAAACTCGACTGGACTGGACCGGACTCGACTCGACTCGACACGTGGATACTTCGGAAAACTGGTGGGCCTCTTGACACCTCGGACCTTGCTTCTTTCAGCTAGGCTCTGGTCGGGATCCTCCGCGCTCCTCACCGCCTCGTCTGGGTGCTAATTGCAGTCTTCGTCACCTCCGTGGGCCAGAGGGAGATACAGGAAATCCTGCCGGTACGCGTAGGTTCCGTCTAACTGATGGCAGGGGACAGAGTTTGCAACGCACCAACCGGCGCGTGAGGTGGGGGAGGGGTCCCTATTCGGGCGCCAAAATGTCGTAAATATTTAATTTACCATCTTAATTTCTATGCAGGTAAGTACTTAATCAATAATAACTCAATCGGAAAGAAAGAAACAGAGTCCGTGGTGTTAGAGTTCTAAGGGTTTTATTCCTTAAAAAGGAATCGTTCCGGAACTGGATATCAGGTTCCTGCAACCACAAAGGGTCCAGGAAGGGATAAAGCATACTTTATTGACATTACATTACTTTTATACTTAATATACATAATAGAAGTCAATGCAGAAGGCGTAACAGCTGAGAGAAACAAGATAAAACACACGTGGTCATGATACGTAATTAGGAGGCGTGAACTAGGCGTGAACATAGAAGTGCGTGCTAGAAACGTCACAGGTAGGTGCCATAAGTGGGTGGCAACAATAAGCAGAATCTTGCAATGTCAGCAGAAATCTGAGGCCTGGATGCGCGCGCAGCTGCATGACGTGTAACTGACGTGAAGCGGAAGGGTGCAGGGGACTTGACATTTCAACTAGCGGAAAGAGACAGGAGTCTGGCATGTCAGATCAACTTGTGCTTCTATCATATCTGATATCTGATGTTTAGGAACTGAGCTATCTGGGCGGAAAGGTCTCTGAGGCAGAAGCTATTCTATACTGACTGTGAGTGCGTGTATAAGCGCCTAAGTGTCTGCATGAGGAGCGTGGGGGCAGGGGCCTTCCAGGGTAGCGTGGTAACAGAGGCTATGAATTACTTGCACAGAGACAGTAAGGCCAGGCCCTTTTGCTCTACAGCTGGAGGAATGTTTACTTAAACTAGTAGGCAGGAATGCGTCTTCGGAGAGGAAACAGATAACTCGAAGGTTGAATTCATTCTTGGCAGGCAGCAGGCTGAGCTAAGCGCGGTGGGCCGCGCTGGAAGTAAGGCAGAGTTCACAGGTACGGGGGCAGCCTGGGCAGCCTGGGCTTTCAGAGTCAGAAGGCAGAAAAAGCTCGATGGCAGAAATTCAGGGCCTACTTTGCCAGAGCTGAAAAACGTGTAAAGTACACCACAAAAAGACGTTGGCATGGCATACTTAGGAACGGACTATTCAACCCATTCAGGGTGGGTCGGAAAGAGGACATGTTAACGTTGGACGCAAATGTATTTGCGTCTTCATAGCTGGCACAGGAGGGAAGTTACATGCACTTTAAACTCGTACATGGAGACGGTGGGGTACACGATAGGGAACATAACTTGACCAAAAATTTATATTTCCTCACCATTAATGATGTTTAAAATCAACAGACACCACAAAAACAGTTGTTTCATATACCAATGAGTGAGTAGCTCTGGGCCTACTGTCTGAAAGGCCTATTGGCAGACTACTGGGATACATAGTGAACTAAATAAATATTGCACATGGATTTCAAAACATGGAGAAAATGTAGTGAACTGTGCAACATGATTTCTTTATAAATGTAAAAAAATTACTTACAAAGAAACAACCAGGCCCCTACTGTAACTACAGGCCATCCTCCACAATACATTTAAATAAATTGATGAGAAGTACAAATAAATCTAGGTGCATGGCCCCAATCAAACTAACAACACCAGTTTTTCAACTTACTTGTGAAATCTCAAATTCAACGTCCTCAAATTCAATGATACATTAAGCAGCAGACACAAAGAGTGATCCTTCCAGTTCCAAATCCATATGAAAAGCGACCAGGAGATTGACATAGAACTGGTAGGAGTCTGCTGAACAGGACCAGGAAGTTGGAGACTCTGGGGCACTTCCTTCATCTTGAAAATAAGGGAAAAAAAGGTAAAGGACTCCTTGCATAAAAAAGTACAGTCAAATGTCAATTTGAGGAGTTTTTTACTCCAAATCGTCATTTCATGAAGGCTTTGATGCTGCTCGGGAGAGAACCTTCTCCAGATTGTAGTCAGGGTAGAATTTGCACTTTTGGGATTCCGTTCTTCACAAAACCTCTGCCAGAAGTCCAATTGCAAGGTCAAATGACGTGTTTGTGACCCCAACCTCTGGCGGAACCATGCGGCCACCTAGCAGATCTCGTGGTGCTCTCGTTTGGCTTGGGAAATCTCATCGTCAATCATAGGCCTGCACAAAAACACATTTTGGGTGCACTAACACAAAAAAAACTCTGCTTTGTTGCGGAGTGCTGAGTTTTTGAGCAGAAAGGCAGAGTTGCCAAAACACTGCAAACTCCGCAAGTGGAGTTTTACGAACAGGGTTAGCGGTGTCTCTAAATTGTCACATTTCTCCTTCAATTGTATTTTCTGTTGATGTTTTGTAGTGTATTGGGGTTTGTTTGTCTCATTAAGGGTTAATAGTTCCAGGGGTAAGGTGAAGATATAGTGGTTTTTATAGTTGGGGTTAGGGTGGCTATAGGGTGTAGGGAGAAGTCGGGCAGGGGCAGGGCCTAGAAACTGATGGAGGAACAGTTTAGGTGCCTTCTGAGGCTTTTGGTAAAATATTTGCCCAACATGATTTGAAGTTGAGGCAGGGAAATCCAGGGCTACCCAACCCATGAGGGTCTGCACCGGGGGAGATTATTGCGCTTTCAGTTGAGCTAAATTTTTGGTGTCAAGCGAACCGCCCATCAACACAAGCACCAATGGGCAATATCGCCAGTCCGGAGCAGGAGTTGCTGGGGCTCTCGGCAAGTCCTTATATACCATGAGCTTGTAGCTGTTTGGCTGTAGCAAAATCCTCTTAACCTTTTTGTTATTGGAAGGGCAGATTTGTATATAGGTTCCTTCCCACATGATACAGGCTAACCCAGTTACATACACTGAACATGACACAGAGGCCTGTTCACAGGGGCATTACAATAGTCATAACAGACCATTCAGTGCAGGCCCATAGGTGATGTGGGACCCATCCCACACTGTGCACCAAGTATAGTCAGGCCTGCTAGGTCATTCCTGACTCAGAACTGTGTGGGCCACCCGCCATATATGATGCAGGGTAGCACACTCACATATTATCAGGCCACAGGTTGGACAGGGTGTTTGTGCCCCCCCAATGGTCACACATACGTCTCTGTTACATAAGAAAATCTTTATACCTTTATGAACCTCTATGGGCCTTGATTGGTCATTGTTAATATGCTGTGCACTTGTCACATGTAAGGAGCTATGTGAGGGAGACAAACGAGCAGGGTTATTGTCTGATATCTGTGCAGCATGGTAAAGTACGTGTAGGATCTTGAGACGGCCCCAGTGTTGCATTACAATGCAGAGTGCAGTCAATCAATTTGGAATGTTCACATAGGCATCAAAGTCTGGCACCCTTATGCCAGGTTGCAAGTTAGACTGGCCTTGTACCTTGTCTGCGCACTGTGCACCTCATATTTGATGTGCCTATTATCATCTGAATACACTGCAACATGGCATGCATATGTCCATCATGAGGGCATTCCTACTGAGTCTTATGCTGCAACTCGAATGTACAGACAATACCAGGCATTTGTGAAGACAATGTACTGTGCTTCATATGTACACAATATACAGTCAGTCAATAATTGCTTTATTCAGTTAAAATTTAAAACCATCAAAGCGCAATACAAAATATCATGGGATAAAAAATACATTACATACAGCTATAGAATGTGAATGACACTTTACAAATGAACATATGTTGTAGTTAATGCAAAGACCATATGAATCGCATAACACCATCCAAATAAATAATTTAAAAGATTTATCACCCGTTGAGTATTCCTTATAAAGTCCAATAATTCATTGGTTAAATCGTACACCAATAAATTTCCTCTTCCAAAAAGTCACTAAAAATACAAAGGTGGTGGATAGGTGCCACAATTTCTACACCTTGTTTCTTCGTCTAATGGCCCCCGTGATGTAGCTAGCTACCCCAAAACACAGCAACGGGGACTCCAGGCATTGCAAGTACTTCAAGGCCGGCCTAACTTGCTCAAAGTTACAACCCTTTAACAATGGCAATATAAATTTCTTATGTAATAAAACGTAAAAGCCGCAGAAAAAAACCATGTGTAAAGTATTCTGCTCTGAAAAATTATCACAGGGGCAGGGCCCCAAAACCCCCTCCTTGGAAAAACCTTTTGGGAAAGATAATAGCCATGGGAGCATGTTATACTTGAACCTTGTTAATACAAACAAATGATATGGCTTGTTTATACAGGTCAAGTATGGCTGGATTTCTCTTCCTATACTCAGCATTACAAAGCTCCTGACTGAAGGTTTGACCAGTTCCCCTTCTTCCCTCATTAACATTGCCCTGTTTAGAAACTGGGTTTTTATGGCTTTACTAGCCACCTTGCTTAGAGCCCTCGGATTTGTGAACAGATCAGGGCTGCCCAGAATATCCAATTGGGTTTTAATGTATCGTAACCATGGAATGTCTTTTTTTCTTTTGTCCTCATATGCCACCAAGGTTTTACGTGTACAATCAATAGGTTTACAAGCCACATGCTGCCTCAGTATATTCCAACTGGTAGGGACAAACATAGTGAACCGACCTCGTCCCTCAGCACTATTGCTTGATACACCCACGATCACCAGACCAAAACCATATGGGGGGTTCAGGAGTTCAGCCAGAGTGCCAAAAGAAATACCAGAGCATGCTTTACCCAGGAGAGGGGTAGATGGCTTAATCATTGGACCTGGGGAAAAAAAAACAGTTTCTCAATGCTCCCATTTCAGGAGATACCAGACCAGAAAGATTTTATCTGGATTCCCAACTCTAGTCAAGTCCAACTTGGAGACCTGCAAGGCGGAGGCACACCAGTCATTGATAGAAGGGGATGAAGAGTCCTTCCACTTCTGATAGAAGGGGATGAAGAGTCCTTCCACTTCCTGCATATCTCCCTCCTGGCACGCAGAATGGCATAAAAGACCAACTTCTTTGCCAAAGCAGGAGCTCCATCTAAGATTCCAAATATCACCAAATGTAAATGTAAATGTATTTGAGCTTATATAGCGCACAGCTACCCGCAGTGGGTTTCCCGGCGCTTGCTTAGGGAACCCGTCCTGGTATTCCCCTGTGAGATAACCCCGGCAGGGTATCCACAAGGTGAAAGCCAGGCATCCCGCCACGAGGGGCCGTTGTGGAGATTAAGCAAGCTATTGCCCAGAGTCGCAGAGTGTGAACCCGTGAGTCGAGAAGGCACCGGAGCGAGAATTATCGAGTCCGTGGAATTTTTAGCCCCGAGGCGGGGAATTGAACCCTGGTCCAGGGCCAATCTCAGCTTCCGGGTCTGCCGCCTCTAACCCCTGAGCCACACTTCTCCACTTCTCCACCAAAGGGAGATTTAACACAATATTAAAGCCTATAGATGCTGAAAGAAGCTTACTTATGTCCTCCCAAAAGAGTGACAGACGAGGACACTCATAGATAATGTGGATGTCCGAGGCAGCCAATAGCCCGCATTTAGTACATGCCACCGTAGACCCCTGGGTGAATTTGGAGAGTCGTAGGGGAGAGTAGTAAGCTCTGTGAATTGTAAAAATGTGGTTCCTGCGCAACCACACAGGTTTCACAATATCCCACATCATTCTACATGACGTATCCCAAAGGTCTTGCAGATTGGAATTGCTCAAGTGTGACGACCAAAGCTCATCTGGTAACAAAAATACTCCATCCATTTCCTCCAAAATCAAATTATACCAAGATGAGATCTCCTTCTTAATAGGGGGTTTATCAATTAAGAGAGCTATAAGAGAGCTATACCCACCTATGGGGAATGTACTTTCTCTAGAGGGCTGTGCAGTGTAAGAGCAAAACCAGCTAGAGATTTGTAGGTATTTTAGCCTGGCCAGATTTGGGCCAATTTTATTATTTAAACACTCCCAAGATAGCAGCTCCCCCTCATCAAAGAGTTCTCCCCAAGTCACCACCCCTGCTTCTCTGATGGGTACTGCATGCAAATCTCCGAACCAGGGCGGGCTGTCGGGCAAATCCCATAAAGGTGTCCTGCTACACTAGTACCCAATTTTAATAGATTTAGATAGTTGAGTCCAAATTCTTACTATTCCAGACAGGATCTTCAATTTGATTTTTTTAAAGAACTTGGGATCTCCAAATTTTAATAGGAACCCTGACTGACAAACCCCCTCTCCTTTGAGCAAAGTAGAGTACAGAGTCCCTACCCCCTACTCCAATGGTTTCTTTAATAGCATCCGGGCATGAGATAGCTGGAGCGCCCAGGCATAAAGCTGGATATCCGGGTCAGCCAGCCCCCCCTTTTCCCTTCGCCTACTGAGCTTTTTCCACGATATTCTTGGAAGATGTTTATTCCATATAAAAGTGTTGATTTCGGCCTGAAGTTTTTTAATAGAAGAAGGACCAAAATATAAAGGGATAGTATTGAATAGAAACGAAATCTTAGGCAAAATGGACATTTTGACCAAGTTGGCCCTTCCCAAAAATGACAATGGAAGGTGTGCCCAGGACTGAAGTATCTTACGGCAATCTTTAGCTACTTTGGCAAAATTGGTTGTGGCGATCTGGTCTATATCCCCTACAATTTCTAGGCCCAGATACCTCATTGTGTTTCCTGGCTGAATGCCAGAGCTAAATAGGCTCTGGTCCTTGCTCCAGGTCCTCATCTCGGTCTTTGTGGCATTGATCTCATAGCCAAACACTTCTCCAAATTCCGAAGCGAGCTTAAATATTACAGGTAGGGCCATATGAGCATCAGATGTAAAAATGAGGATATCATCCGCATAGAGGGCCACCTTTCTCTCCCAACCCCTATACGTGAACGCCTTGATGTTGACACTGTCCCTCAGACAATGGGCAAATGGTTCAGCTTATAGATCGAACAGGAGTGGGGAGAGCGGGCAGCCCTGATGCGTACCCCTCGAGATGTTAAAGGGATCTGATAAACCGCCATTTACCAGAACACATGCATTAGGGTTCTGATATAACAGACCTATTGCCCGGAGGAAGCCTCCTCCCACGTTGAACTTTGCCAAGGCCTCCGACAGGTACATCCAATTGATCCTGTCGAAGGCCTTGGTGGCATCCAGGGTAAGAACCGCCAAGGGGAGGGACTCCAAAACTGCCAGGTCGATAGCCCCTAATAAATCAAAGGTTAGTTCATATAACTGCCACCCCTTGACAGACCCCTTCTGATCCGGGTGTAAGATGTTGGGGGCGACACGAGCTAATCTATTGGCAAGAATTGAAGCAAATATTTTGTAATCTACGTTTAAAATAGAGATTATTCTATATGAGCCACATGCCGTAGATGGCTTTCCAGGTTTTAGAATTACGGTTAAGGGCGCACTGTCCCCTGACATTGGAGGGCGCCCACCATCCAGTAAAATCTGATTAAATAATACTACTACGAAGGAGAGAAGTTCCTGCTCCAATACTTTGTAAATTTCGGCTGGTAGGCCATCTGTACCCGACGCCTTCCCCTTCTTAGCATTATGTATGGCTTTTCTAACTTCGTCCTCCGAAATTTCACTATCTAGCATCTCGCTTTGTTCAGCCGATAGGACTGGGAGGGTGATGTTACTAAGCCAATCTTTGATCCTATCTGGGTTAATGTTTTTATCCTCGTAGTAGATACTCTGAGAAAAATCTCTGAAGGCAGATCTAATGTCCACATCTAGAGGAAGTGGGACATCATTGACTTTAATTAGCTCGATGTTATTTCGGGCCTGGTCCGTTTTAGCTTTCCATGCCAATAACTTCCCCTCTCCTTCTCCATACTGGAAGTGAGCGAGTTTAATGGCCTCCCACCTTTCTTGTATCCGCTGGTTTAGGATCGAGGCTAGTTGGCCCTTTAAAGAAAGTAATCTTTCCCGCAAAGGTAACAGGACAGCGTCAGTGGAGGTGGAATCAGCATCTATATCTTGCTGAGCCTTACCGATATTTGCCTCCACTGAGATCACGGCCTCTCTATATTCCCTCCTCCTGTAAGCCATTTTATTTGTAATAAGGCCTCTCAAAAACGCTTTAAGGGAATCCCACACCACTCCTATGCCCGCCGTCCCTACATTTATCTTTAGAAAGTGACTAACCTCAGACTTGAGAAATAATACATAGTCTGGATGGGAGAGTAGAGAGCGATCAAAAGTCCAGCTCCTAGCCGGGACCGCAAGCAGTGATGTAAGTTCCATGACTACTGCAGAGTGATCAGATAGATGAAGTGGGAGGTATTTAATGTCTTTAACAAGATCAATTAGCGTATGGTTAATTAATACAAAATCGAATCTGGACTGGTGGTGATATTTATAGTTTCTGAAAGAGACACCCTGCTGATCATCAGCCCTTAACCTCCAGATATCAACATAACCATACTGCTTCATTGCATTTAACAAAAAAGACCTTCATTTTGATGGGATTCGGGGTCGACTATTGTGCGATTTGTCCAAGATCGGATCTAGCGCAATATTAAAGTCACCAGCAAAAATTACAGGCTCAGGGAAAGACAGGAGATGGGAGAAGATTGCCTCCAAGAATGGCGAATAATCTAGGTTGGGGCCATAATACCCCACCATAGTGATTTGAGTGCCCATAATGGAAAGAGAGGCAATAACCCATCTACCGGCTGGGTCGACCTTAGACTCTAACACCTTTGCCTTAAGTTGTTTTTTAAAGATAATCAATACCCCTCTACTAGTCAACGACTGAGAAGTAGAAATTGCAAAGTCGATCCACTTGATCTCCCTAACTAAAACATCCATTTCAGCCTGAATCAGATGTGTCTCCTGCAAGATGATGACCTGTGCCTCTACGTCCCGAAGATATTGCAACAATTTTCTGGCCCTAGGTTTAGTACGCAGGCCGTTGACGTTCCAAGATATTATCTTTATATTGCCATAGACATTCTTCTAGACCACTACTCCTGACACCCCCCAGCCTTACTTGGAGAAAAAGGCCCTTTTTCGTCCGACCTACCCTTGAACCAAGTGACAGCATATCAAAATTTGTCTCATACACAACATAGTGCAAATGAGGAATTTTTTATGAAATTTTAACCCAACCCCCCCTAACCCGTGACCCCCCCGGCCACCGCCTCCCCTCCTTTGGAGAACCCTTAGTGTATCTAACCGGATCAAGTCCAGTAGATGGCACCCCACCTCAAGCTCCCGCAACTCCACCCAACCCCTGTGCCGAATTTTCTCCTGAAATAACCGAATCTGTGCAAGTGTATGCATTCAAAAAAAAAAGGAAAAAGAAATTTATATATGTTTTTCTTCCCCCTTTTCCCTTCTTTTCTTCTTCTTTCCCTTTTCTCTCCTTTATATTAATATCGAGATTAATTCATTTAGTTTCACCTATTAATCAATAGGGTTTGTCAAATTTTCCATACCTACAATTAGCAATCGAAACCCTTCATAGGCCTGTGTGATTAGGGAATCCTATTTTATTAACCCTTCGCCTTACTGCCCAGATCTAAAAGGAGTTCATCAGCAGCCTGCACTGACCTGATCTTGAACATTTTATTGTTAAACATCACTTTTATGGTGGCAGTAGCACCCAGCTTCCTGAAAGCGTCCAGCCTCCTGCCAAACTCCCACTGCTTCTCCAGCGTGGAACCAGAAAGATCTGACCTGATCAGAAAGGTAAACCCCTTACCAGGAAGAGACTTTTGTTTTAGAGCTAGGTTTAAAATCTACTCTTTGAGGGCATAAGTATGAAAATTAACAAGTATTTTGCGAGGCTTGGATCTTTGCGGGTTCCTCCTAAACGGATCTCTATGGACCCTTTGAATGTCAGTTTCCAACTCCTCAGGGGTTTGGTCCAGGCACAGCGACTCCTTCAATAATTGCACCACAAATTGTTTGACGTCAGATCCTTCAGACCCTTCCGGTACATTAAGTATTCGGATGTTAGTTCTTCTGGCATTATTCTCCAACACCTCCATCCTGTCTAGAAGGGCCTGATCCTCTTTCCTCAATTTAGCTATGTCTTCCTTAGCCTTATCCAAATGGATAGTCATTCCAGCTACAGTCTCTTCCAGCTTCCCCGTCCTTGAAGTTAGCCCATCAACCTTATTATCTAGGGACCTACAATAATTCTGAATCTCAATCTGAATGGCTGAGGACTCCTCAACCCCATTTCCTGTAGAGAGGCTGCAGACACTGTACCTACTACCTCAAGACTAGGAGCCAGAATCTGCTGCTGATCCTGAAACTTCTACCTTCTTAACACCCATCTCCATACCCCTAATTCACCCTGGAACTGGGAAACTGAGACTAGTATTGTCCCCAGCACCCTCTCCAGCCAAGACGTGACTCCCCCCCTTCCTGCAGCTCTCGTACTGATGCCCCATTTGAGCCCCCAGCTAGTCCCATCTCCGTAGGTGAAGTTGAAGGTGAAGGTGGAGTTGAAACTAGGGCCTGAACTGACTCTGCTGCGGGGGTATTACAATCAGGAACGATTAAAGGGCCCAGACCACCTTCGGGTAAGCAGTGAGAAGCAGAGTTCCGGGCAGGAATGTCCAAGTCTGGAATGTCTCTGATACTGGACTCTGACACTGTCAAAGAGGTAGACACACCCTGGGTTTCTGATAGGCGTAGGACCTGTGGTACAACTTTAAAATATGACCGCAGGGATGGCGTTATTTTAGAGCCCACATCAAGCGCTGCATTAGCCCCACTTTTCAGTTTTGCCTTACACCTAGCCCCATTAGCTCTCACACACTTTGCCTTAATTTCCGCTGACAAATAAGAAGAGGCTCTCTTACCTCTAGGTGGTGAGGAGCTGTTGTGTGCCAATTTTACATTAGAGGTAATGGCAGGCTCCCTCGAGTATGCCTTAACAAACACCTTACCTCTTTTACTAGCCCCTCTGCCCTTGCCTTTCTGCTGCTGCCGCTGCTGTACCGGCTTGCTTCCCTCTTTGGAGTCCTCCGACGATCCTTCCACCCAGCCTTCCGCCTTTGTAGTGAGGTAATATAAATTTTATGGTCAAGTTGTGTTCCCTAGCGAGTACCCCACCGACTCCATGTACGAGTTAAAGTGCATGTAACTTCCCTCCTGTACCAGCTATGAAGACGCAAATACATTTGCGTCCAACGTTAACTTGTCCTCTTTCAGACCCACCATGAATGGGTTGGATGGTCCGTTCCTAAGTATGCTATGCCAACGTCTTTTTGTAGTGTACTCCTACGTTTTTCAGCCCTGGCTGAAGTAGGCCCTGAATCTCTGCCACCGAGCCTCTTTTCTGGCTTCTGACTCCGAGAAATCTCTGCCCAGGCAGCCCCCGTATCCGTGAACTCTGACTTACTTCTAGCGCGGCCCTCCGTGCTCAGCTCAGCCTGCTGCCTGCCAAGATTGACTATAACCTTCGAGTTATCTGTTTCCCTCCCCGAAAATACATTCCAGCCTGCTAGCTTCAGTAAACATCCTTCCTCAGCTACAGGGCTAAAGGGCCGACCTGTTTCTATGCAAGTAATTCATAGCCTCTGTTGCCATGCTTCCATGGAAGGCCCCATGCCCCACGCTTCTCATACCGACACTCAGGCGCTTATACACGCACTCACAGCAAGTATAGAATAGCTTCTGCTCTAGAGACCTTTCTGCCCAGATAGCTTAATTCCTAAACATCAGATATCAGATATGATAGAAGCACAAGTTGATCTGACATGCCAGACTTCTGTCTCTTTCCGTCAGTGTAAATGTCAAGTCCCCTGCACCCCTCCAGTTACACGTCATGCAGCTGCGCGCGCATTCAAGCTTCCGATTTCTGCTGACATTGCCACATTTTCTGTTAGTGCCACCCCTCTGTGACACCTATCAGTGACGTTTCCAGAACACACCTCTAGTTCACGCCTCTTGATTACGCACATGTACCACGTGTAATATTGTTATCTTGTCTTCTCTCAGCTGTTACGCCTCTTGCACTATTACTTATGGAATGAAATAAGTATATAAGCTATGTACTGTTAATAAAATGTTAGCGCGCTCATCTATCCCTTCTGACACCCTGTGTGGTGGTCAGAACATGATATCCTGATTCCTTTATGAGGAATAAAACCCTTAGAAACTCTTACACCACGGACTCTGTTTTCCTTCATTCTGATTGAGTTATTATTGATTAAGTACTTACCTGCATAGAAATTAAGAGAGTAAATTAATTATTTACGTCATTTTGGCGCCCGAATAGGGACCCCTCCCCCACCTCACGCGCCGGTTGGGGCGTTGCATACTGTGTCCCCTGCCATCTGTTAGATGGAATACACGTGTACTGGCAGGATTTCCTGCATCTCCCTCTGACCCACGGAGGTGACGAAGACTGCAATCAGTGCCCAGACGAGGCGGTGAGGAGTGCGGAGGATCCCGACCAGAGCCCAGCCGAAAGAAGCAAGGTCCGAGGTGTGAAGAGGCCCACCAGTTTTCCGAAGTTTTCCGAAGTTTTCCGAAGTTTTCCGAAGTTCCGAGTCGAGTCCAGTCGAGTTTTCCGAGGCCTTCTGTTTTCCGTGCTTCCCGGTGAGTACCATTGCTGGGTCGTATCTAGACGGGTTTGGGTACGCAAGTCCGGTCTGCACTGTTTTTAGGCAGTGTATCTGTACTGTTTAGCAGTATATCTAGTATTCCGAATTTCTGAAATTCTGCACTGTTACAACAGTGTATCTGTACTGTTGAGCAGTACATCTAGTATAGAGGGGTAGCCATCTATGTTCTAAATATTTTTGTAATTAATGTCGTGGTATGAATGTGATTGTTTTTGTGCATTATTGTGTTTTCTTGTTTAAATAGTTACAGTCGAAATTAAGTATCAAGGATCGAGCATTTCAGTATCAAGTAGGCACAATGCCGTTTTTTAACAAGTTAAAGCAGATAGGAACTAGGAAAGGGATGTTAGAGGAAGAGACTCCAATCCCCCCTAGGGACACTCCAGGTAATTTCATGTATAATAAGCATGGCATAGACGCCATCCTGTATCTAGAATTATGGACCGATTATACCAAGCACTTAGAGGAAAGATACCGATGGCCAGTTAACGGAACATGGGATGCCGAGTGCATCATAAAGGTAGAAGAGGTATTACGGAAAAAGAAAGCCAGACAATCTCAGAAAGACGCCATAGAATTTTGGCGTAAG
This sequence comes from Lissotriton vulgaris, assembly GCF_964263255.1. NCBI lineage: Eukaryota > Metazoa > Chordata > Amphibia > Caudata > Salamandridae > Lissotriton > Lissotriton vulgaris. Next base: position 109,021,571 of record NC_141694.1, read on the forward strand.
GAATCACATAAACGTGCTGAAAGAGCACTCCGTAGAGAAGACAGACTTAAAGAATCAGAAAAGGCTCAAGAAAACGAACTAGTTACTGAAGGAATTCGAGTAAAAGCAGAACAAATAGATCGCATCCGAAATAGCCAAGTGAACAACATGTATCTTTTGGCCGAAGGTACCCCTAACGCCATTTCAGAAATACCGAAAAATTTGCCGTCACCATTAGTTCCAACTAAAGTAATGCATAAGACTACTAAGGATATATTCCTAAATTCATATCTAGACGATGTAGCACCAGCTTACACCAATCTGCCTGTTCGTGCCCTGCCTATAGACAGGGACGGGGGTGGTATTCCGCCCCCAGGTCACGTTCCGCCGGTACCAAAACAGACTTCTCCTGTTCCGCCAGCCCCGCCACTTCCCGTACTCAAAACTGACCTACCGAAACCACGTTTGCCTGATCCACCTAAACGACAAGTTCACGTTCAGGTACAGGCTCCCCAGGGAGGTAATGTACAAGCTTCCGCTTCAGGAGGTACGACCGCGGGTCCTCAGACCCCGCCACCAACTCACAGATTCAATACCAGAGGTATGCAGAGTCCTCTTACGTACAGATCCCCCCACTCCTCTAATTCATCCCGCCTTGACGCATTAAAAGAAAACATGTCAGTTTGCAGATATGATCCAGTACCCGGAAAGGACGATTTAATGATATTGGCATCGTTACGGTTAAGATCTGCTACTGATAACTTGTTGTGCTATGTAGGAATGAAGGAGCGTCTAGATAGAATATATGAGTTTGTTCAGACAGGGAAAGACCCTGACAGTATTAAGGATGCCATGGAGAAACAGAAAGTTGACATGCAAGCGTTGATACTACGATTTTTCATAAATTGTCTAATAAGAGAACGAGACAGGCCCGGAACAGATCAGAGTGAATTAGATGCATTGAACAAATGGGGTCAAAATATAGCTGAAGGAAAACATGACAGACAGAATTGCATAGCCTCTATGTACAAGAAGATCAGGAAAGCAGTGATAGCAGCACACCAGACAGAGAAAGAAAAGGTTTCCTCTGAGGAGGAAGAAGAACAGGAAGAATCCGAAAGAGATATAGGCACCATAGCATATGTAGGTAAGGGAACTTACCTTAGGAAGGGTATCCGTCCAGAGAGCAAGAGAGTTTTCTTCTCTGCCTTGACAAATCCGAATTCTGCTGAGCATCAGTTCCAGGAAACTGATAAACGGCTTCGAGATCGAGTTGGGTACCATGTACTCAATTCTATGGATGAACAAGAACTAGCCCGATCAGCTGTATCATGGGCCGAAAATGCAGACATATATAATGATGACACAGTGGCGCAGACATTTCTGAACCTCTCCCCCGACGAACAGAAATTAGCAGGTGTATACATGATTCAGCACCTTCTCATTAAATACAGAAAACATTATTCCGATCCAGGTCCCTTACACGAGACACTAGAAGCACTACTGATGGATAGATGGAGAGGTCTAAGCACTAAATTAATTCAAATAATTCTAGAACAACGGCACAGATATGATACCTTTGTAAGCTCTGAATATGTTCCCGCCCCACCTCCAGAAAGGAAAATGTACCATATGCAGTGCGGGGGTGGTATTGAAAGTCAGAACCCCTTACGAGAAGTGCACCCTGTTATGGGTGAGGATAAAATTTTGAAACGCGTGTATGTGCACACGCCTCTGACTAAATTAGAACTGTTAGAAATGAAGAAACTAGTACCATGCCATGATAAAGACCCTGCAGGTTTCCATAGAGAGCTTAAAGACATGTTATTAATGGGGGACTACACATATGATGATATCATGAAAATGTTGAAAGTATTATTGCCCACGGGTATATTCGAGAAATTAAAGGAAAAGGAATGGGAGGTGGGAGACACAAAGATTGCCTGGGCAGAAATAGAGGAAGAGGAAAAGAAACGGGTCCCAGGGTTAGGCCTTGGGGACAAAACTAAAGCATTACCAGGTTTGATAGTACAGGTCCTGCCCAGATTATTGACAACTAGAAAGGAGGATTGGGATGCAATCTCGTCCTGTAAACAGAAACAAGATGAAGATACTAGTGACTTCTATTCAAGATTCGAGAAATGTTTTATTATTAATAGTGGCCTCCAGCCAAGTAGCGAGTCGTACCCACATCTTTTTGTATCAAAGTTAGTAGAGAATTCCCTACCGTTAGTTAAAAATCGAGTGTACAAGGTTGAGAGTACATGGCAAGCAAATACGCCATCTCAGATGTTACAAATGTTACAATATCACCAGAATAGAATTAGGGAAGAACAAGATCAGGAACAGAAACGTATGAAAGACACGAAGATGAAAATGTTAGTAGCTCAGACAGTCCCATCCGACGGACACAGAAAGGGTACGACCCAGACAAGTCACACTGCAGCTCCTGTTAAAGGGACATGCAATTATTGCAAGCAGCCAGGTCACTACGTACACGAATGCCCAGTTCTGAAACACAACATAGCGACAGGTAAAACTAAAGAAAGACCGCATCCGCCTAGACAAGACCATAACCAGCATCAGTCTACACAGAATACACAGCCTATGCATGCATCCGCACAGACAGCACAGACCGTAGCAGTACCACAGCCACAGCCCATTGCTGCAACTCAGCAAGTTTCACAACAGATGTACCAGTATGCCCAGTCTGCTTACCCCGAATATTCCCGATATACATGAAACAGCCTAGAGAGGGAAGGTGGCTTGCCTCTTATTGAGATTCCTGTAGATCAAGAAGGTCCTTATGTACACAGTCAAGTATTGGGAAAAGACAGAAAGTTTTTAATTGACACAGGGGCAAGTCGCACTACAATAAGTCATGACGAAGTTCCAGGGGCACCCCTCTCAGGCTCACAAAATGTTTCCCTTGGTTTTTCGGGACAGCCTATTGTAAATGAAGTGTCCGAACCAGTCCCCCTGGCTGTGGGTCCATTATCACGCGTTACAGACCTGTTACTCACGAAATCATGTCCAGAAAATCTGTTAGGAATTAAAACATTGAAGGCTCTAGGAGCCATAATCTGCTGTTCCCCGGAGGGAGTTAGACTCTTTCTGCGGGATTTCAAGGGCCATTATGTTTTGCGTGAGTTTGACGTCAGATTAAAAAATGTCCCAGATTACTTGTGGGCAAAAGGCCCAACTGATGTAGGATGTATGCACATTACACCATACCGTGTTACACTCAAGGCAGGTGTTGTATTACCCAGAATCAGACAATACAAGTTACCACCCGATGCTGTAGTGGCTTTACTGAAAATCATTGAAGAGCTCATTGCCCAAGGAGTGGTCGTCGAGACCGACTCCAATATCTGTAACTCACCCATCATTCCGATTCTTAAACGTACTGATCCCAACGCACCGCCAGTATATCGGCTGGTGATCGATCTTCGAGAATTGAATAAATGTATTGTCCCACAGTATCCTGTGGTCCCCGATATCTCCTCTCTATTGACTGCTATTGATTCAGAAGCAACGTTCTTTACTGTAATTGATCTCAAGAACGCCTTCTTCAGCGTGCCTATTGATCCAGAGAGCCAATATCTCTTCGGATTCTGTTTAAATGGACGCAGTTTCAAATTTTCGCGCGCACCTCAAGGATTCACAGAAAGCCCCAGCATCTATAGTCAAGCACTGAAGAGACAACTAGATTGTATTCAAATGCCAGTTAACACTGCTTTACTGCAATACGTCGATGATCTGCTGATCACCGCACGAAGTGAACCCGAATGTGAAAAAGCATCATTGACAGTTCTACACTTTCTGGCCGACAAGGGACACAAGGTGTCTCCTTCGAAGCTACAATTCTGTGTTCAGCAAGTTGTGTACTTGGGTCACTTGCTGTCCAAAGTGGGGAGACAGCTCACTCCCGATCGCATTCAGTTAATTGCAAATATGCCACAACCCCAGACACAAAAGGAAGTGCGGGCCTTCATAGGCCTCACCTCGTACTGCAGACAATGGATTCCCCAGTATGCATTTCTAGCCAAGCCACTCATCCAGTTAACGACACAGGAGGCAGCGACTTCGACTGCCCTCCCTTGGACTCAGGAACACACACAAGCTTTTGAAGACTTAAAGAAAGCCTTATGTCAAGCACCAGTTTTAGCGACACCATGTTACAACAAACCGTTTACACTTTTTGTTACAGAACGTGATGGTACAGCGTTGTCTGTCCTCACTCAAGATCAAGCAGGTTCACATAAGCCTTGTGCTTATTTTTCTAGTACATTGGATTCAGTAGCCCAAGCACTCCCTGCGTGCTTAAAGTCAGTAGCAGCAACAGCGTTAGCAATCAGACAGAGTGATTCAATTGTTCTAGGTCATCAGTTAACAGTACAAGTTCCACATTCTGTAGAGGTTTTGCTAAACAGAACCCAGACTCAACACTTGACTATAGCACGATTGACAGGCTATGAATTAACACTATTCCAGCCACACATAGAAATCAGACGCTGCAGTATCTTAAACCCAGCAACACTGTTACCCACAAGTATGACAGATCCAGCCTCACATGATTGTATAGAAATAATTAATGCAGTAACAAAGCCTAGACGAGACTTAACAGATGTTCCGTTGACAAATCCAGACCTGACACTTTATGTGGACGGTTCATGCATGAGAACAAGTACAGGAGAATTAGTGGCCGCGTATGCCGTGACCACTGAAACTGAAGTTAAAGAAACACATCGTATTGACACACTGTCTGCTCAAGCAGCCGAGCTCATCGCTCTGACCCGAGCTTGTATTCTAGCCAAGAACAGAAATGTTAACATATATACTGATTCCCGTTATGCCTTCGGAGTTGTACACGACTTCGGAGTCCTCTGGCAAGAACGAGGTTTTCTGACTTCCCATGGGGCCAAGATACAACATGGCCCCCTCATTCAAGCACTGTTAGAAGCAATACATTTGCCCTCGGGCATATCAGTCATGAAGTGTAAGGCACATACTAAAGTCACAGATTCTGTTTCCCAGGGTAACGACCTGGCAGACCAGACAGCAAAACATACAGCACTAACTCACACCCAGATTACTGACATAACAAAAACAATAGTACCAACAAAGTGTATGGCAGTTAGAGATCCCGCCCTAGACGTAATTGATATCCAGACACATGCTACTCCAGAGGAGATAAAGAAATGGACTGAACTAGGAGGGATTCAGACAGATCAAGGTTGGGTGACGAAGGAAAAATCTATATGGTTTCTCCCTGACGCAATGGTTCAAGTCATGATAAATACAGCACATAGCCCGGCCCATCTAGGAGAGAAGGCGATGTTAGACAGTTTACAGAATCTCTGGTACAACAAACACTTACGAGCAGCAGCAAAACAGAAAGTGCGTACTTGCATGATCTGTTGTCAGTTCAATCCAGGTAAAAGCGTCCCTGTAGAGCAAGGAGGATTTCATCCTCCCGATCACCCTTTTGAAGTCCTCCAGATGGATTATATCCAGATGAATAGCTGTCGAGGTTTTAAATATGTCCTTGTAATTGTTTGTGCTCTGTCCCGTTGGACCGAAGCATACCCAGTCCCAGACTACACTGCTCCGACCACTGCCAGACAGTTGGTTCGTGAATTCTTCCCACGGTACGGTTTGCCCCGTGTCGTGTATTCAGATAACGGACAGCCGTTCTCGTCCGAGTTGATGAGACAAGTTTCCCTTTTGTTAGGATATCAGTGGAGGTTCCACTGTGTCCGACATCCCGAAGCAGCAGGCCTTGTAGAAAGGCATAATCAGACACTAAAAATCCGCCTTGCCAAGATCTGTCAGGAAAAAGGGGTCGACTGGATAGTCGCCCTGCCCGTGGCACTATTCTACATGAGAATGGTCGCCCATTCTAGATCAGGGCTATCCCCGTACGAAGTGGTCTTTGGCAGACCACCGAATATGTGGGGGACGCCCATTCCGAAAAAGATCACTGATATTGATTGTAACATGTTGACAGATTACCTTGCCTCCTTGATGTCTGCACTCCAATCATGTCGTTCACAGGTTGCCGCAGCCTTCCCTGACAACACCGACGTGAAGGCGCATGAGGTCCGTCCTGGGGACCTGGTTCTCGTCCGGAATTTCGACCGGAAAAGTCCGCTGGAGCCCCGTTGGAAATCCCCGAAGACCGTTCTGCTTACCACCAGGACCGCTGTGAAAATCGAGGGGAGAAAGGGGTGGGTCCATACGAGTCACATCAAACTTTGCAATGAACTAAAGAACGGACTGAAACAGGACTCTGACTCGTCCACCCCCACCAAAGACTGTGTTGAGACGAAGGATTTTACCGTTGCCGAACGAGAAAAGACTCCCCAAGAACTATATCGAATGAAGCTCCGATCTAGCAAGTCAGACAGTTTAATTGTTTAAGTCCTCCCCTAGGTGAATCGGTTAAATAGTTTCTGACATGTATCCCCTAGATCGAGATAGAGAGAGAGAGAGAGAAGCAAAGAAACGTACATACTGCAAATCACTGCGTAGTCACTGTATAGTGACGTTGTTAATAATGTTTTTTCTAAGTATTTTAATTATTATTGCCAGCATTCTGCTACCTATATATTGGCCTATTTTCAGGCGTGAACAATCTGCTTACAATGTCTCTGCTGAACACACTTTTAGTGAACTTCCTGCACATGAACTCTCTTACAGACTTGCGCTGCGCAACAATACATTCATTAGTATGTTACACCATTCCCATCAGACAAATAATGCTACAGACTGTTGGATATGTGGCCGACTCCCTCCCTACCAGAATTACAAGGGAGCTCTGCCCCTCTTTCCGTACCCGTTCACTCACAATGGCTCCTGTGGAGCATGGTTTAAAATAATTAATTCCTTAGATCCCGATATTGCTGTTTTTGATGGGGGCTGGGTTTGGGGAAACTTGAACTTAGTCCTGCTCAACGTCTGTTACCCTGATAAAGAGGGGCTTCCCACTCGAATAGGAACTGATCTAGAAAATGAAGTATATGGATTAGGTAATTACACAATTAGCCTTATGATCCTTACTGTTGAATCCGAAGCTGCTCCAGTTCTGCCCCATATGTTAGTATTACCAGTCACAGGTGAATTATGTGTTAGCAAGAAAGGTTCAGTACACGTAGGTCATAGTAAATGCACTACTGTGGTCGAGTTCAGTGACCATGGTAAATCGTCCTTTAAAGCTACCAGTCATTCCTACTTTGTTTGTGGTCATACCGCATACATTCGTCTACCTCCAGATTGGGATGGTACCTGTTACATTGCATTCCTTCTGCCACCTGTTTTTCTAGCTCCCCCTGATTACCATAGAAATACGAATCTAGCACCGAATAGACCCAAAAGAGATATTCCCCTTGTCGACTACACAGAAACGGCATGGGAACAGTACACTGATTTCAATAAAGGATTCTTCTTCTTCCTAGGACCTGTCCAAAACAGTAAATTGATACGCAGATTAACCAGAACGCTTGAAGCAGTAGTACATGAAACTGCCTCCGCCTTAGGTAACTTAACAGAGGAGCAATCTGCTATGCGGGTTGTTGTCCTTCAAAATCGTCTTGTAATTGACGTCATCTTGGCAGATAGAGGTGGAGCCTGTAAGGTCATCGGGTCAAGTTGCTGTGTTTTCATTCCACAAAATGCACCATCTGTCTATCAAGCTATTACCCGTCTACATAAAATTGCAAATCAGATACATCAGAATCCAGGCACCTGGACTTGGTCCGGTTGGTTCTGGACTACGTTAACAGTTTGGGGATGGAAGATCTTATCCTTCCTAGGCATTGGCCTTGTTATAGTATTCAGCTGCTGCCTGTGCTTGCAGTGTGGGCCAGCGATTTGTGGACTGTGTGCCACATCCTGCATTGAGCATTCCAGTTGTCTCTCAAACAGTCAAAGAAAGAAAGACGAACATATAATGTTACAAGAACAAACCGATCGATTTATGAGGATCGATATATCATGAAGGGTCCGTAGGGAACAAGGAGGGAATGAGGTAATATAAATTTTATGGTCAAGTTGTGTTCCCTAGCGAGTACCCCACCGACTCCATGTACGAGTTAAAGTGCATGTAACTTCCCTCCTGTACCAGCTATGAAGACGCAAATACATTTGCGTCCAACGTTAACTTGTCCTCTTTCAGACCCACCATGAATGGGTTGGATGGTCCGTTCCTAAGTATGCTATGCCAACGTCTTTTTGTAGTGTACTCCTACGTTTTTCAGCCCTGGCTGAAGTAGGCCCTGAATCTCTGCCACCGAGCCTCTTTTCTGGCTTCTGACTCCGAGAAATCTCTGCCCAGGCAGCCCCCGTATCCGTGAACTCTGACTTACTTCTAGCGCGGCCCTCCATGCTCAGCTCAGCCTGCTGCCTGCCAAGATTGACTATAACCTTCGAGTTATCTGTTTCCCTCCCCGAAAATACATTCCAGCCTGCTAGCTTCAGTAAACATCCTTCCTCAGCTACAGGGCTAAAGGGCCGACCTGTTTCTATGCAAGTAATTCATAGCCTCTGTTGCCATGCTTCCATGGAAGGCCCCATGCCCCACGCTTCTCATACCGACACTCAGGCGCTTATACACGCACTCACAGCAAGTATAGAATAGCTTCTGCTCTAGAGACCTTTCTGCCCAGATAGCTTAATTCCTAAACATCAGATATCAGATATGATAGAAGCACAAGTTGATCTGACATGCCAGACTTCTGTCTCTTTCCGTCAGTGTAAATGTCAAGTCCCCTGCACCCCTCCAGTTACACGTCATGCAGCTGCGCGCGCATTCAAGCTTCCGATTTCTGCTGACATTGCCACATTTTCTGTTAGTGCCACCCCTCTGTGACACCTATCAGTGACGTTTCCAGAACACACCTCTAGTTCACGCCTCTTGATTACGCACATGTACCACGTGTAATATTGTTATCTTGTCTTCTCTCAGCTGTTACGCCTCTTGCACTATTACTTATGGAATGAAATAAGTATATAAGCTATGTACTGTTAATAAAATGTTAGCGCGCTCATCTATCCCTTCTGACACCCTGTGTGGTGGTCAGAACATGATATCCTGATTCCTTTATGAGGAATAAAACCCTTAGAAACTCTTACACCACGGACTCTGTTTTCCTTCATTCTGATTGAGTTATTATTGATTAAGTACTTACCTGCATAGAAATTAAGAGAGTAAATTAATTATTTACGTCAGTAGCACCCACAGGATCCTTCGTAACCACAGCGATCTCTTTGCCCTCCACTGCGTCTGGATAAGTGGACTCAGGACCCCGGGCATGAGCCTGAGCCGGGAACTAGGCTGTAGCAGGGACGCCACATGAAGCGCGTACCATACAGTGTGCCCTTCTGCCACGCCGCAGCTCCAGGGCGGCCACGGACCACACCCTCAGGACTGCTGGTGCTCCTGTGGGCTCAGGAGCAGAAACGGGCAACACGCCACTACCGCCTCCGACGGTAAGAGCACTAACCACGCCGAGGGCTCCTGTCATAGAAAGGGAGAACAGACCTCTCGCCGAGCCGCCAATCCAGACGCGAGGTAATCCAGAGGAAGCCTGACCAAATACTCTGTTTTCTTCTTATTCTCCTATTCTCTTTACTCTCAACTTGTAATATTGCACACACCGCAATAGGGAGAATTCACCCAGCGCTCATACGGGCTTTACTGGGATCAGGCGGAGAAGAGCGGGAGCTTGATTCCTGGAGCGCCATGGTAGCTCAGCCGACTGCCGCCATGTTCTCCCCTGGACCTCCGACTGCCTTCGTAACCATGGAATGCCAAGGGCTCTGTCCAGGGACATGGAGTCTTGGATTATCAGTTGATTTAAGTTAGGTTACTGCTGCACCCAAATTCTTAGCCAACCTAATAATGGGGCAACAGCAATCTGATCTAAAATGTAGCCAACGCCCACGTCCTCGTGAAGATTAAAAGTAGCAGCAGATGCTGGGAGTGACAGCAGCTTTTGTAAAAAGATGTTTTCTGCTACTTGAATTTCACTAGCATCTATGTACCCCCATACCTCACTCCCGTATAATGCCATTGGGACACACTTAGCATTATATATTTTCATAAGGGCTGGGAGTGGCTTTGAACCTATTCATTTTGCAAACCCTAAAAGATCCCCAGTCAACCTAGATAGGCTATTCTTTTCAAGGGTGCGTTGCATAGCCCACGACCTTCTGTCATCAAAAAGTATCCCTAGATATGGGAAGGTTGGCACTTTAATGAGCTCTAGCCCTTTACAAAAATGTTTTGCCTTTTTTGCCCATCTCCCACCTATTGTCATAGAATGTGACTTCTTGAAATTGGTTATTAAATCAAGAGAGTCCTTAAAATCAATAAAACAGTCTGAAAGAGATTGCAGCCCTCTTGCTGTTCTGGCCACTAAAACTGCATCGTCTGCATACAGTAATGCTGGGATCTTTTTTAAGCCTGCTCTTCGGATGTCTTTACAAGATGATATTAATGCCTCTCCCAAGTTATTTATATAAAGCGTGAACAGTAAAGGTGCAAGGATACATCCTTGCCTTCCTCCTCGCTTAACTGGCCACGCTTCAGTTGAACTCCCATTTTCACTATAACGGAACGCTGCAGTGTAATTTTCATGAATATCAGCCAGGAAAGATATTAGTGCAGGTTCCAGGCCAATACCAGAAAGAGAGGCCCAAAGCTTTTGCCTGTTTACAAGGTCGAAAGCAGTGGACAAATCCGTGAAGGCTAAATGGATGTCCTCCTGCTTTACGACCGTGTACTTTCCTATAATCAAATGTAGGTTAAGGCATTGGTCTGCTGTGCATTTACCCTGTCTGAAACTATACTGCAGGTCCGAAATGATGGAATTTTTGTCCAGTCAATCTGTAAGACGTGCTAATACGGCTTTTGGCTGGTTGAGTGCGTTACAGGGTGTGTAAATGCATCCTTGTGATTGGGCACACCGTTAGGTTCGTCATAAATACGACAGACTCCTGGATTTCAGAAATGAATTACTATTTTAATTCACGTTTTTCAAAAGTTCATTTGGTTACATTTCATGACTTCATCTTATCCATATTGATGCATATGGTGAAATGGTTCAACACGTTTAAGCTTCACATAAAGCAAATGCTCCAATGCATTTCGGGCAGGTGAGGCCCTTTCTCAAGGAGCGCTGAAAACGTAAACGTAAACACTTATTTAGAATTGGACTAACCCAAAAAGGAAAACGTGCATGTATGCTTAAACATTGCAAAGAAATACATTAGATCAACAACCCGTAGTTACACATGCTTGTATGGTGGGGTAACGGAGGGTAAACAGGGTGACCTTATGGCCCAGAGGGTGGGACGTGGTGGGATGAGGCAGAAAGGGGGTGCAGTGCAAAGGCAATCGCAGGCAAGTATCAGAGACACTTACGTGCGGGTGATCGTTCAGTTCGGTGAAGACCTGTGAAAAAGACGTGGGAGAAGACTGTTAGCGCTGTTTGTTTCAAGCCGGTTTGGCGAAACATAGGGCTAATGTATGTCGGGGCCCCGACTTACTTGTGAGTTGAAAGGATGCTTGCAGAGCATCAGGTTTGAAGCTGCGAAGCGACTGGTTTCTGGAGTGGAGTTTCCGCGGAGTTTAGGAGGGAAACTCTGCAGACGAAGTTAAACAGGGTTGGGTGGAGGGTCACGTGGTTCGGGACTGAACACAGTGAGCGGACTGGGGTGGAAAAGGGTATGGCAGCGGCCATGTTGGAATGGGGTTGATGTGTACCAAATGTAAACATTGAGAGGTTGACATCATGCATATACAAATGAAGTATTAAAACAGTTAATCATAACACTCAAGTAAATGCTACCAAGGGTCAATGTGAGGAAGAAGTACCAGACATGGTACTATAGAAAAGCGCTTAGTTCAATTCGGTCATTGAGACCGTACGGCTTCATCGCCTGAAGTCTGTAAATCCAAGCAGTTTCCCGTTGAAGGAGAACTTTGTTATTGTCTTTGCCCTCATTCTTGCGAACAATCTCAAGTACCATGTGCTAGAGTTGGGCCACGTTGTTGTTTGAAACGTTGAAATGGAGTGCTACATTGGATTTCTGGTTTTTAGTGCGGATGTTTGACTTATGTTCGTTGAGACGAACTTAGATTTTTCAAGTTGTTTTGCCCACATAGATCATTCCACATGGGCATTTCAAGAGGTAAATGAGGTTGGAGGAGTCACAGGTGGCGTCAACGTTAAGTTTAATCTTGAAGCCTCTCATGGGGTGATTTATGCTGTTTCCAGGGATGACGTTGTTACAACTGTTGCAGTTGTTGCATGGACGAGTTCCAGTATGTGACATCTGTTTGGGTGGTGGTTTGGATAACAGTTCTTTTAGGTTTTCTGTCCTTGTGTATGCGAACAGTGTGGGTTCTTTAAAAAGATCTCCAAAGTCTGGTTCATGCGAGAGGATGCGCCAGTGTTTCAAAATGATACTTTTAAAGGTTTTGCTAGCTGTGGAGTATCTGGATACTAGTACTGTTCTGTTGGTGTCTTTTTTGGTGATGGATCCTTTGAGGGCTTTCTCACGAGTGATGTTTGAAACTTTATTGATGGTTTCGTTAAGGCTATCTTGTGGGTACCCTCTGCTTTGAAATCTTTTGCCCATTTCATTCATTCTATTGATGCACATGTCTGGATTTGATACAATTCTTTTAACTCTTAGCAGTTGGCTGTAGGGGAGGTGCCTTTTCAACGAGTCCTGGTAAAAGCTAGTGTGATGAAGGGTATTGTTTTGATCGGTTGTTTTGCGAAACAGGTCTGTTTCTAAACCCTTTTCTGAGATGGTAATCTTAACGTCAAGAAATGTAATTTCTTTGTCACTTGTGTTCCATGATAGTACAATTTGGTTGTCTTTAGTGTTGAGAAGGTTCAAAGCATTCTCAAGGGTATGTTGCCTGTTCTTCCAAATGAAAAAGAGGTCGTCAATGTAGCGGACGTACAATAAAATATTGTCAGTCCAGTTCTTGTCAGTGTAAATATATTTTGATTCAAATTCGCCCATGTAGAGGTTCGCATACGTCGGCGCTGCGCAATTGCCCATTGACATTCCGGACATCTGTAAGTACCATTGGTTGTTGAATACGAAATAGCTATGGTAGAGTGTGTAAACCATAAGTTCCATGAGGAACGTTTGTAGAGATTCGGTGATATTGCTGTTCAATAATGTGTTTTCAATGGCCTCTATACCACCGCTATGGGGGATGGAGGTGTATAGGTTCTTGACATCTGCCGTGCAAAGGATCAAATGTTCATAATTGGTGATGGTGATTTCAGAAAGTTTTGTTAGGAATTCGGTAGTATCTTTGATGTAGCTTTGGAGTTTGATGACCGAAGGTTGTAGGTAACGGTCAAGGAATTTTCCGATCGGTTCGTGAAGGGACCCTCTCGTATGCTCAAAATGGGTGACCCCCTACGGGGCGAATTCATACTCAATACTTTGCAAACAGTTTAGGTGACAAACATGAATGTTAAAATCTCCAAGAATTAAAAAATGGTGAGGCGTATAATTATTTACTTTGAAATCATCCGAAAATGAAGACAACGCTTTTAAGTGATCTAGTTCATCTATCTTGGTGAAAGAATTATAAAGATTTACCACTAGTAAGGCTGGGAGGTTATTTTCCACCATCGTAACAGCTAGAATGTTTGGGGAATTTGTCACAACCAACTCTAGTCTTTACAATAGTTTGAGGCTGAATAATAACAAGAGACCCCCCTTGGTCTCCCCATTTTTGATGGTTCAGCAAACTTACAAATGGAGAGATAACCATCCAAATAATAAGGGTCAAATCAAATTTCAAAGCTTTATTCGACATTTGTCATAAAAGCATCCTTCCTAACCCTATTACAATAAATACTACAGCTAAAAATACTTTCTAAAACACATATTAAACATTGACAGTCGAATGCTATACATGTTAAAAATACAAAAAAAAGTTTTTCCAATATTCATAAAAGTTATTTTTCTTTTAAAAAGACAATTCATACAACGGAATGATTAAATTATAGCAGCCATATTTCATGTTGTTATTATATTTGACATTAAAGTGCAAGTGCGGATTGCCCATGCCCAAGCGAGAAATTTAGCAACAGCAACTACAAATGGTGTGGAACAATCGGATTCTAGTATTCCGAGGGCTGTCGATTGACTACGGGTACCAATATTTGAGCACACTGGCTTTAGCCATTTGCGCCTAGGGCTGGCATACAATGGGCAACAGAACAACAAATGGGAAATGTGCTCTATTTGATCCTTACAATAATAACAATGTTCATCCCACATTGGAGACCAGTGTTTTTTAAAAGCATTCACTGGTAATGTTCTTATACGAAATTGGAAGTATAGTTTCCTGTCATGTGGTCGTTCAATTATATCCCAATATGTTTCGCATGACGGGTACATTTTTATATCACAAAAGCGAGTTGTCAATTTTGATTGGGATCCTTTTCAGAACATTGTTACATACACCATCTCCCAATATAGTTCTTTCAATTTTGCTTTCGAAGGAAAACTAGCCATATCATTAGTGCCCCATAGGTGTTCCAGCTTTAACTTTACAAGAAGTCCCCGTAGTTCTTTTAGCCATTCAATACAGTGGAAACGATCAAACTTGACAACATCTGCCAGAGCTGCAGCATAATGGCTTAGCTCTGGAGTCCCCATCAGGCGTCTCCAATACAAAAGTGGTCGTAGTCTAGCTATGTCCTCAATGTTTTTTCTGCCAAGGTCCAGTTTCAGAGGAGTTATGGGTGTGCTTTGGGGGACCATTACAAGCCCTCGTAAAAATCTGTTTTCTGCACGTCCCAACTCTCCCAAGTTTGAAAACCCCCATAATTCGGATCCATATAAGCAGGCGCCCAGTACTTTCATATTATAGATTTCAAGTGCACAGTTTACCGGCTTTGTTAGCGGGGCTCGATGTTTTAAAGCAACTGCGCCTGCGAGCTGGCTAAACTTCAATACTGTCGTGTTAATGTGCGATTTCCACTTCATGTTTCCCTGTAAAATGATGCCTAGGTAAGGGTCTCTGGCCTCCCAGGTTTCCTGCAATGCAATAATATGACATGTTGACAGAAAAGCCTCCCAGTTTGTATCCCCTCTTTTTGACCGCATCCCAGCGATATTCTATGAAAGGATCTCTACTTTATTCATTAGTGCGGGCTGCCCTATTACATTCTTTTCCAAAGCCACTATACTAACTGGATTTGGTTGAACAGGCGGGTGTGTGGACTCTATTTCACGGTCAACCGTCGTGGGCGGTGATCTCCTCTCTATCCTCTGTATGGTAACTGGCTGAAATATTGCGGGCTCAACCCTATCCTGCAGTCAGCCTTGTTCATCTAAGCCAGGCAAAGCCTCAAACCTGTTTGAGACAAGAATTTGTGAATTAGTCCCCCCTTGTGATCTCACTTGGGGTTTATAGAAGTAGCCCAATGGGAGGACAGCGATACAGGTAGTAATAAAAGAATAATCTTGCGCTTCCAAGATTGTTTGGGCAAAATCACATCTACTAAAATTGACAATGACACAGTCACCCCTTGTCTTTTTAGGTGAGTTGCCAAGCCATGCCACTCTATGCACCATCAATATATTGCTTGAAAGAAAGGGTCTAAAGCCTTTGTGCCTGGTAAGCCAGTCCACCGTTTTTTTTTGTAGCTGGGACCATGTTTCAGTTTGATCTGATCTGAGTGGGGAGACGCCAGCTAAGACTACCACCAGGGGCCTCGCAGCTGGTGGTAAATCAATAACGTCTTGAGCTGATTTAAGCCCACTACTGTGGGCTTGACAATCCTGCCCTATAGCTTGCCCTATTTTAGGCATATTTGCCATCCCAGGTGGATTATTCAAAACTTGCAGATGATCTACCCCCGAGAGATGTAGATGGCATTGTTGGGCTGATTTTTGCTGCACTTGACCAACTGGCAGTGTCTGGCTACCAGGGATCACACTCCCGCCTCACACTAATGGTTTTGGAATGACTTTCCTAGCATTCAAATGATTAGTGGCCATAATGGTTCCCAGCTTGCCTAGAGTCTCGCCTGTCTCTAAGTTCCCTATAAGAGTATTGGGTATGTTTCCTCCCCTGACATTTGGTTGATTTGTACTATTTCCTTCTTCAATATGTTTTACCAAACTGGTAACCCTGTCCTCCATGACCTCCAAATTAGACCAAAAGGGGGCAAGAGTAGATGATATCAATGACTCCATGCACACCCAAAAAGCCTGAGTGCCCCCTGGGTCACATGGGTCACTTACATCAGGTGTTACAACCTTGTCATGATCAGAAATACCTGACGTTTTACCCTTAGAGGCCTTGCTTTTCCCTTTGGCCTTATTTTGTGACCGTGTTGCTGGGCCACCCCTTGTATGTTTTGCCAAGGCCGACCTTTTGGGCCTGGTCGATCGGGTAACACAAATTTCTCTTTTATTAGTAGTGGGGTGAGTTTTAACATTAGTTGGGGTCTGGTCAGGACGACAGGCCACATTATGGAGGTCAGGGGGTACCTCACTCCTATCTTGAGCAGCCTCAGGCACAGTACCAACCACATCAGTAATACACTCAAAGGGTGACGAGTTATGCCCAATCCTCACTTCTGTAATTGGGCTTAGGAATATATCCCCCATGTTTCCCTGTGAATGATCTGTAGTGTTTGTAATGATTAGAGGTTGGACCATTATCCCAGGAGATTTAGCAAGCTGAATATTGCCCATAGAGGATCTTTTTTGGGCAGCATAAACTCCTAGTGAGAGCCTTCTTTCCGTTAGCGTTATTTCATTCTGGAGCATATTCCCAGCTCTAACCAGAAAGGCGTCCATAGTACCAACAAAATTTCCCCCGGCCCCTATTTTTCGCCCCGCCTCATTTTGTTTGTTTTTCCCCCGATTTGTATTACACACCTTTTAAGATTTTTAGGTGTCCAGGTGTGATAAAAGGAATTTTATGTTACAATCTAAGAAACTATGGCTAGCTGAGAAACACTTAAATGGACCTTAATAAAACAGTAACAATATACCAGTCAATTGTTAAAAGCGTAGCGATTAACCACAATTTTTAGTTCGCTTATTTTTGTGTCACAATGTCAGGTAATTGCGCGACCCCAGTACGCCTTATTGAAGTGCAGAAGGCATTAAACGCTACGTGAGCGGCAGTGAATTCTTCCCGCTGCAAGCACGCTCGCGCAACTCCAAGTAGGCTCTGACACCAGGTAAAGGCAGGCAATTGTTCACCAGGTCTCTGCCTCACCAAACGTCTATTAAATAAAAAGACTACTAACCAAAGTATCTGGCCTCGGACGATCTCAGACGGTCCCGCCTTTTTCCAGGGCTTCTCCCCGGACGCTCCCGCGCAGCGGATACGTGAACTTATTATATATCACGTGTGGTGGCTGGTGGGCGGGGCTGGCAGCCGAACGCAGGGCCAGGTGTTAGTAGTCAGGCAGGAACTCCTGGTACTTAAAATCCCTGCGTGCGTTCAGCGCGAGTTTTCCTTTCCTCCCACAACATCCTCCAGGGCACAAACGACAACAGAGCACAGGTATGCAGCTTCTCCCAACTCCTTTTGCGATGCGGCACATACATATTCAGCATTCACAGAGTTATGTACCAGGTTTTTGTCTTGTAGGTGGTAGAAACCGGTACACTATTGATCAGTGCCATCTTAATGCATGGGCACACTGGGCAGTTGCCCGGGGGAGCACAAGGGCCCTATGCAGACCGGAATGTTATCACTAAATTCCATTAAACATTTGTATTCCTGTAAGTTGTGGTGTAGTAGGCAGAGCTCAGTTTACCTGGGAGCCTATAATGCTGTAAAGCCGGCCCTGCCATTGAAGGGGAGGTGACCTTCCGAGATCGTTATGCTACCGGTTAGTGTCACCTTGTTTCTGTGGTCTGTAAGGATTGTGTGTGTTTGCTGAAATTTTTGACCTTTACAGAAAACTGATGGCAAGGAATTCTTTATTGGCATTTGACAGCTTCCATACACAGTCACTTCGGGACAATCTAACATATGGGCAATTCCTTCAAGTTAGAAGGAATTGCTCATTGCAAGAGAATTATGAACATCATTCAAAGATTTTGTCTCGTAATTTACAGAAAACAAATGATCCTAAAAAACGAATATGTTGCTCATATAAAGGATTTTCCAACAATAATCGAGAGGCTCTCTTAGAACCTGCTGAGCCAAAACTACCTACGATGAGACTCACGTGTGTCAACACAATTTGGAGTTAGTCTAACAAAATTCAAAAAAGTGTGTGCAAATATTGGCGCATCCTCAGCGTAGGAAAAGAAAACATACCTCTACCGCTGTTCTCATTTAAGAGAAGTACCAATGTACGTGACAGTCGTGTCCACACGAGACCCAGGGCAGAACAAATGAACAGACAAGAACCGCTATGGAGCTTGCCAGCTGTCAAAGGGCATTACCCCTGCGGCGCATGCGCAGCTTGCCCACAAACTAAACACACGTCAACTGTAGATACAGGTACTGCAAGGCCCTGGAAACAGTCCAAACATACGAACTGCAACAGCGAGAGGGTTATCTACTTGATAACATGCCCCTGCCAGCTTAGATAGGTCAGAATGACGACAAGGAAGGTGAAACTGTGGATACTGGAACACAAAAGCACCATCTGGTGCAGAGAACAAGCTACAAAATTAACCACTCATTTTATAAACATTCAACACAGAGCCGACGAAGTGACATGGACGGTTTTAGAACAATCCTTTGTTCCCTCCCATGTTAGTGACATTACTAAATTCCTCTTTCGGAAAGAGCAAAAATGGGTTTTCAAACTACACAGTGACACCGAAGGTTTGAATGGACGAAATCCCGTGGACTCTGTTATAATCTCAATATAATTATCTGTTTCTCCTTAATGGGGATTATCAGCCTGATTCATGAACGGGCCGTTTTGCGAGCCCCTAATAGCGAATCATAGCGATTCGCTATTAAGGACTCGCAAAACGGTAATCATGTAGGAATCGCATAATAAAATGCGATTCCTACTGATTCCTTATTTGCGATTAGCAAATTGCTAATCGCAAATAAGGAATAACTCGCCATTCATTCCTATGGGCCAAAAGGCCCGTAGGAATGAATGGGGAGTATTCCTTATTTGCGATTAGCAATTAGCTAATCGCAAATAAGATTGCGATTTGAAGGGTGCCAGGGGTGTCCACAGGACACCCTGTAGCACCCCTCAAATGAAATTTCACACAGGTGTTGCACACACACACATGTCCAAAGGACATGTGTGTGTGTAACATGCAACTCAGAAAAATGCTTTTAAATGCATTTTTCTGAGTTTTCGCAATTTACCGCGAGGTCTGACCTCGCGGTAAATTGCGGCAAGAAATTGCGAATTCGCAAATTTAAATTGGATGTTGAATTGCATTTAAGGAATCTCTAATAGAGATTCCTTAAATGTAATTCCTCGCACATTTGCGACATCGCAATTAGCGATTTTTGCATTTGGGATGCTGAATCCCAAATGCAAAAATCGCACTCGCAAAGGGCCGGATTCTCAGAATCCGGCCCTTTGCGAGCCGATTTAGCCTTCATGAATCGGGCGGTATGTATTTATAACCCCTGCAAGCAAAAGGCGCAGAGGCACTCCTTTGTCCTCAGCCATACAAAACATAAATGGCACCCATCTCTCGGCTGTGAGAGACGTCAAATAAAAGTGTGAGATATAAGCCAGACAAGATGGCCCAAAGTCTAATACAGAGTTTTCTTCATGATTTCGATACTTTAGGAAACCCCGACTTTAGAATTTGACCACCCTTAGCAGCCACTGCATCTATTTATACACACAAGATTGGCGTATTGGGCACTCTATCTACCTATCTCTCAGTCACAGAAGATCTAAGAATCCACACAGACTGAATATGAGAATTCCTCACAAAATAGAATTAGCAAAATCATCTGCATTTTAACGTATGGTTGTAAAGATACCATAGCCCAAATGAATACTGATTTTGGTTTCTCTGGTCTTAGGCACTGATATTCCTCTGCACACATTTTTAAACATCATTCTAAATCGATTCCGAGCTGTTTTCAGTAGTCCGTGATGTCATCACTACAAGACAGTCGACACAGCTGATTGTAATTAGTGAATTCAAGCGGATACAAAAGGACACGTTTCCTCACATTGGTTACCTCCGGTGGCAGCTACAGACGAGTCAAAAATTTGCTAGCATTCGCGCCAAGAGTTTTCAATTCTATTAAGGATACGGAGGCGAGGATTATGCTTCTCTATTCTTTACTGCAAAATCACAGCAGCCAATAAAAACATACAATTAGTTCAAATTAACTACATTGCCCATGATGCTGTCTCATACGCCACGCCTCCACAGCCCATAAGAGCGGTCTGCACAGTCCCATAATCCTCTTTCTTTGCAGGGAACAGAAGTCCAATAATTAACCAAAACAGATTTGAACGTCTTCCACTGTGGATGAATAAACCAGGAATCCTTCAAGCATAAACTCTTGCAAGCATCCGCCTTCTAATCAGACTTCTTATCCGATCCTGAAACAGAGGGAAATGAAAAATCCGTAACCACTGTATAACAAGACATGTAACATCATTCATGGGCGGGTAAGCTTTAGTAAAGATTAAAAAAAACGGCTGGAATAATCCTCGCCTTCCATTACAGGACCGGAGACTTCAGATTATGCTAGTTTAACGCTTTCCAAAGACCACTGATGTAATATCTCCCACCGGCTTGTAATAAAACATTTTGAATGTTGATTCAGACGGCCAATCAGCACAACGCATGATATCCTGAATATTCAAACCTAACATATATGACTTGGAGGCCATAGCGCCCCTGACGGAATGCGCTCCAAATATTTGGAGGTCAATACCAGCTTCTTGCATGATATATCAAAGCCATCTGGCAATAGTGGTAGCCACCACTGGCTTATATGGTTTCTGTAAAGCAATTAACAGCTGAGAACAACCCTGAGGTCTGAATACACATGTACATTCCTCATACACTTTTAAACATTGTACCACACAATTATTTTTTAGTATCAGGAAAGGCATTGTAATCAATGTGTTGTGACAGTGTCTTGGTATGACCAGTAATATGAAACAAAACTCCCTAAGGAGTAAATACTCTACTGTTGAGAGCGCTTACATCCGAGGAACGTATGCACGCTGACAGACATAGCAACATAGCTAACTTGGCAGATAATTGCTTCCTAGAAAGGAGGTCATTAGTTGGCCAACGGTTAAATAAGGAAATGGCCAGGGAAACATCCCACAGACCCACATATTTGGGTTTAGGTGGGTTGGAGACACAAATTCCTTTAAGAAGCTTGCATACAACCGGATGCATGCCAACTGGTTTCCCGTCCACAAGCTAATGACCCGCTGAAATGGCTTATCTAAAATTGTTGACCGAGCAATAAGCAAGGCCCTTTGAAGCTTTATTAGAGAGAAAATTTAGCACTTGGGGAATTCCGCCCCCACGGGATCCAAATGGTGTTCCACGCACCAGTCCAACCAGTTTTTCCAGGCCAATGAATAACGTTTCCGCGTTGAAGAGGCCCAAGCCTGTTTGATGAATTCAGAAGCTTTGTCCGAAACTCCTGGCATATGCCACTGCTGCCTAAAAGCCTCCATGCCATCAGTGTGAGGCGTCCCTCTAGAATCATCGGATGACGTTCCATGAGAGGGCCCAGGAGTAGCGGTTTCAACTCAGGAAGCAACCTGGGAAGGTCGCAACTCCACTGTAGCAACATTGGGAACCAAGGTTAGGATGTCCACCGCGGCGTCACCAGGACTATCTCTGCCCGTTGCTTGATGAACTGTGTCATGACCCTGGGGATCAGTAGGAATGGGGGAAAAGCATACTGCAGTGCGCCTGACCAATCCTGAAGTAATGCGTTGGTCGCCAGAGCCATTGGGTCCGGCCTCCATCTGAAGAACTGAGGAATCTCACACGTGCGCCTGTAGGCGAAAAAGGTCTATCTGAAACAGACCCCAAATGTCCTGTATCCATTGAAAGACATTGGGAAGCAACTTCCAGTTGCTGTGGTCCCTGAGATGTCTGGAATTCCAGTCTGCTACCTGATTGGACTGTCCAGGGATGTATTCTGCAATCACCGAAATTTGGTGATTGAGGCAATAATGCCAAAAATCTTTGGCTATCTCGACAAGAAGAGGCAATCTCGTGCCTCCCAACTTGTTGATATACCTCACCGCTGGCACATTGTCAATGCAGAGGAAGATGCAGTAAGAGGTCAGCCTCGGGGATAATGTCCGAATTGCGAAGGAACCCGCAAGAAGTTCCAGACAATTTATGTGTAAGTACAACCCTTGCGGAGACCATCTTCCACCTGTGGAGATGTCACCGCTGCATGCGCCCCAGCCCCAGCGGCTGGCGTTGGACTCGATAACTACCTCTGGTTGGGAACCGAAGATTGACCTGCCGTTCCACGCATCCACGTGGTCCAGCCACCATTGAAGCTCGGTTCTGACTTCCTGAGACAACGGAATGATGTCCGTGTAAGACAGCCCCTTCTGGATATGTTGGATCTTTAGACGCTGCAAGGCCCTGTAGTGAACAGGGCCCGGGAAAATAGCCTCAATTGAAGAGGCCAAAATTCCCACCAACCTGGCTATGGCTCTGAGAGAGACCATCTGTTTGCTCAGTAACACTATTATCTCTTTCTTGAGATCCCTCAACTTCGTCTTGGGAAGGCACAACTGAGCGGACATCGAGTTTATCTTGAATCCGAGAAAGTCTATTGTCTGAGTCAAGGAAATGACTGACTTGGAAAGGTTGATCACGAATCCCAAGCTCTGCAGGAGCGCAGTCGTGAATTGCAGATGCTGTAGAAGGATGACCTGACTCTGAGCCATGAGTAAGATTTCCTCCAGAAAAATTATTAATCGCACACCCTGCTCGCGCAGGTGTGTGACAACTGGCTTCATCACCTTGGTGAAACACCATGGAGCTGATGAGAGCCCGAAAGGAAGGGCCAAATATTCGTACCACTGATCATGCCACCGGAATTGGAGGAAGCGTTGGTGCGGAGGAAAAATCGGAATGGGGAGATAGGCGTCCTTGAGGTCTAACCTGACCAGCCAATCTCCCTCTTGCAACAAGTCTGCTAGAAGATGGGTCTTGAAATGGTTGTAAGTGAGAAACTGATTGAAGTCCCTCAGGTTCAGGACGAGCCTGTTTCCACCTCCCTTTTTCTGTACTAGAAATATGTTGCTGAAAAAAACGTGAGGCCCCTCATTGCAAGGGGCTATCATGTGTTTCTGCAGCAACTTTGCAATTTCTTTGTCTATAAAATTGCATTCTTGTAGGGAAAAATAGAGATTTGCAGGAAGTTCTGGCTGAAACAGAGGAGAATAAAACTCCAAGTGAAAGCCCATGATAGTCTGCAACAAACATGCATCCTGAGTCAGATACTGCCAATTCAGAAGACAATGCTGAGTGCGACCCCCCAAAGGTAGATGAGAATGGTCCTTTACACTCACCTGAGGACTGCTGGGCTTTAAAGTTTGCTCTGTTGCCGCCGCTCTGGAATCCCCCCCGGTTGAACCTGCGATGAGAGGGGTAGAAAGTGGGGTAGAAAGTGCCTCTGCCGCGTCCAAAATCACCTCTTTGGGAGCCTTGTTGGGAACTGCGGCCTGACGAGCCATCACTGCCTCGTCCGGCCCTGTTAAAAACACTCTGCTGAAAAACTCTTTTGATTCCTGTTTGCGCTTTTTCAAGGGATGTAAAGGTTCTGACATATTTTGACACGTCTTTAACGAAGCGCTCTGCAAAGAGATGTCTGCCCACTAAGGGCCCGAGTTCGGCGTCCGGCAGCTCGGTGGGATTACCGTCCATTATAATGAGAAGCGATTTGAACCTTTTAGCTGAAATCACACAGTTGGCGTTTCCTAGTAAGCATATTGTCCGCTGGGTCCAGCCCGCGAGGATGTCAGGGTCCACAGGAGCAGAGTAGTCCTTGGCCATAAGGGCCATCTCCAGAATTTTCACCAAGGGACCAACAACGTCCAACAACTTGTCCTGACATCCGGGCCATGCGCGGTCTATGCCTCTTTTCGGATCCTTGGAAAACTTCTTCAAGAACGTGAGGGGGATCACAAAAACATAAAGGAGGGGACCCCTCTAACGTTACTTTGAAGTCAGGGAAAAGAGGGGGAAAAGGGTAATATTCTAAAGAAGTTCCCTCATGACCTATATAATTTTAGTTACCAACATTGTTGTATATTGCGATATGTTCACACACAACAACAACCTCAGGACTAATATATAACATTTCTTTAGTATTTTATTTCATCATTCTTTGTGTTTCAATTTCATTTCTTATAAAATATTTTTATCTTTTTTAACTGTGATACATACATTATTTTGCGCAAAACTCATATTCCAACAGATACAATTACAATTTAATAATAAATGGCCCCTTGACTATATAAACACATCAATATTAACACAATTCCACTCATTCAAAATCATTCATTCCAACTTATAACCATCCACACACACCATACATATGCAGTATCTGAACAAATCTTGATTCATAAGGCAGAAAGATATTCTGCCTGACTTCAAACCATCAGTTGTTAAATTTGGTTCCACGCAAGGTCGACGCGCGTTTCGGTGGATTGTCCACCACCTTCCTCAGGACCAATGCAGATACAAACATTCCATGTAAAGCAGAAGCCAGGGGATTTTTGACCCACAATATATATGACAGCTATCTTCCTTCAAAGTTCAGTTAGTAGTGCTGAGATTTTCGTCAATCTAGGTTTGCTCAAAAATTGTTCTTTCTATATTTCTATATAAGGCCATGAAATAATGGCTCCTGTGTGGTAAATCCCTTCTCACTGAGTATGGTGATTAAGTATGGGAGACTCTCATATTTCCTCAAGTATGCATCCCCTCCCTAGTAATTAGCTTGCTAATTAAGTTCACGAACGTTGTTTCCATTCCTCATTTTTTACATAATTTATAGTACTTGATGTAAGTTACCGCTATAGAGTTATTCGAAGTAGCATTCTTTTCTAGATATTGGTGTGCTTAACGATCTTCTGAACATCGTATCTGAATGCTATTTTTCGCCATTCAAAAACCACAGGTGATGGACAGAATGCAGAACAATGTCATACATTTACCCCAGTACAGAGATCTGGGCCTACATCCATCGTTTTTTTGCACTCCACACCACCCCAGTTCAGACATGGCCATATGCAAATCAGTCTGAACCTGTGTGTCATGGGAACAGTCCAGCCCGAACTGCCAAGCCATGCCTACCCTGGACCGGAAACAAGCTTCTGAGGACCGGTTTCTGGCATTCCAGCCGTCTTCAGCCCGGCTTGCTTGAATCCAGTGGTGTGGAGTGCATGGGACTCACGTCTGATCATACCCATCCCACTTGGGGTGACAATTGCAAAAACCACAGGTGATGGACAGAATGCAGAACAATGTCATACATTCACCCCAGTATAGAGATCTGGGCCTAAATCCATCGTTTTTTTTCACTCCACACCACTCCAGTTCAGACATGGCCATATGCATATCAGTGCTACCCTGTGCCTCATTGGAACAGTCCAGCCCGAACTGCCAAGCCATGCCTTCCCTGGACCGGAAACAAGCTTCCGAGGACCGGTTTCTGGCCTTCCAGCCGTCTTCAGCCCGGCTTGCTTGAATCCAGTGGTGTGGAGTGCATGAGACTCACATCTGAGCATACCCATCCCACTCGGGGTGAAAAATGCAAAAACCACAGGTGATGGACAGAATGCAGAACAATCTCATTCATTCACCCCAGTACAGAGATCTGGGCCTAAATCGATCTGGGCCAAGATCTCTGTACTAGGGTGAATGTATGACATTGTTCTGCATTCTGTCCATCAACTGTGGTTTTTGCATTTTTCGCCATTCAGGCGCTAGAAGTGGCTCATTGCCATTAATGTGGGTGACTAAAAACATACAACTGTTGCTCATTACTCTAATACGTGAGCATACAAAATTGTTTTCTTCTCCCTCTTTGTAAACCATTTTTGCTAAACTATATCTATACTACTATTATAAAGAGAGAATTTGCACCTTTTGGCCAGGTAAACTCGGGAACCACAGCGCCAATCTACACACCTGATACATCTATGAAAATGTCAGGGTGTGTAGATGGACATAGGCTATTTAAATTTTTAAAAAAAGTAAATTAAAAAAATTAAGTTTGTAAACAAAGTAGTCCCCTGAAAGTAGCGCCGGCCGGGACCTAGCGCTGGCCACGACACGACGTGCGTGATGACGACGAAGGAGGAGCAGCGGTGCAGTGACGAGCGGCTGTGCAGTGAGGAGCAGCGGCACAGGTAAGGAAAGGGAAAGTGAGACTGTGTGATGCAGGGGGAGGCAAGAAGGAGGCAGCAGTAAATGAAAATGTCGGAGCGCGAGTGAGTCGGGGCAGGAGGGGGGCGCGAGTGAGTCGGGGCGGGAGGGGGGCGCAAGTGAGTTGGGCGGGAGGGGGGACGCGAGTGAGTCGGGGCGGGAGGGGGCGGGAGGGAGTCAGTGCGGGAGGGGGTCGGGCGGGAGCGGGTGTACTGCCCCCAGCCCCTTTCTGCCCCTGGCAACGCTGGGGCGGGCTGCTAGTGTATAGATAAAATTAAATCGTACTAAGACAAACTAGGAAATTGGCAATAGATGTCTTATTCCATTTACATACTTACCTAGTAGACAAAATGTCATAATAGCACGATTAAAGAAAGGGATGTTTGAGCACCATACCCTATCTATGTTTGAGGCTCTCGCTCACTACCAATCACAGCAGAATAAGTATGAAATTCACCCTTCATCAAACACTGTGGTTTCAAGCAAACACAAATTGGCTTTGCCAGGTCTGATTTTGATGTTTGAGTTGACCCCAAATGTAGTAAAAACTGTCTTATGGTACACTAACAAGGTCTATAATCACAGCTTTTTCTTTTTAACAGAGCGATGCCTCATGCCCTGAGCTGTTGCCAGGTGCGGTGAGGTATTCACCCATGCATCTTCGGGTAAGAAAATCATTTACTTACAATATGTAGCCTGCAAGTGGCATTATAATATTACCTAGGAATAACATTTGGGATTTGTTCCTATAAATTGAGCCCACAGTACAGTACAAGTTGTTTTTATGTTTTAACATTTTTCTACTCTATCATGGTTTAGAACGTTTTTATGTTTTTCATTTTACAGGTGACAACAACCACCCTGTAGATTCTTCGCAAAGGAGACCATAGGTGTATGTAGGTTGTATTGTTTTAACACCAAAATGTTTGGTTTATTCACAAAGGTTTGCAGTAGCAATATACATCTAGGTCCTGAAAGAGGCAGCGATCTTAACTAGATCGCCATGGCGGAAAGATGTAGACCACTCACTTAGACCTGCTCGCTCAAAAAATGCGCTCAGACCATGCTTGCACTGTATTTTAATCTTGACACCAAGAGATAACCAATAAACTTCTTTTTCTCCTGGTAGCTAAGTTTAATATCACTTTACACACCAATAAAATTGTTTGCACTCCAACCATCACCACGTATATCTTCATGCTTCACTCTAAACGGATTTTAGGAGATCCTATCTACTGACTCTAAAAAACATCCCTGTGCTCCTCCCTCACAGTGAAGGGGTTGTTGCCCTTGGTTGCACTAGGTTTTGCAACCAAGAGGAGATCACAGATGATTCCGTCCTCTTAAAGAGGACTTCAGCCATGTTTAAGTAGGAGATATTCCCTTGGTCTGTCGGTGCTTATGAACTCCCTTTAGAGGGTTCTCATTAGACCTGTGGATTCTTTTGTTTCAAATGTACCTGTTTTGGGGATTTAATCCGTGCTGGTCTCTAAACGATTCCATAAGGCCCTATACCCAACATAGTGTATCCTTAGAGCTCAAACGGTACCTGCATTTCAGTGCCAGACAATCCTCACCGTGGCTCTGCCTGGCTGTCACCAGTATACAGTCCACCGCTCTCAGTACCCAGCTGAGTCTGGATGCTGATGTGATTAAAGCAGCAGCCTTCCGTGGTGGATATGATGTCAGAGCACGTAGCTGTGTGATAACCTGCTATGCTAAGCTATGCTATGCGGTTTTATATAGCGCACAGCTGCCACAGCAAAGGGGCGTCCCAGCGCTGAAACAGAAAACAGCAGAACAATAGACAACAAACAACAATCTATGGGGAAGGAAAGAGGTGTGTTTTGATGGCCTTACGAAAAGCCAGGTAGTTTTCCATACTAGGGAATAGTGGTGGGGAGCGCATTCCAAAGTCTGGCTGCCAATACACCAAAGGAGCGACTACCAGCACAAACCCTCCTCACCCGTGGAACAACCGCCAAATGCTGGCCCGTGGACCAGAGTTGGCGGGAAGATATGTAGGGTGAGAGCAGATTGGCTAGGATATCTGGGGATGAAAAATTTTGGATTTTAAAAGACAAGCAAAGAGTTTTAAACTCAATGCGTTTGGCTAGAGGCAGCCAATGTAGCTGACTAATAGCACTGGAAGTGGAGCATGTCCTGGGCAATCCAAGCAAGGCTCTAGCAGCAGTGTTCTGGACTTTTTGCAGTCTTGTAACCTCTGCTTTATTAGCTCCCCAGTAGAGTGAGTTGACGGAGTCCAATCTAGACAAAATAGATGCCTGGATAACCACCTGCCTCATCACCGGGTCAAAGATCCCCAGCACTGGTTTGAGCCCCTGTAAAATTCCAAAACATGATCCTGCTACTTTCTTTGTTTGTGTCTGAAAGCTAAGGACAGAATCCACCCACACACTCAGATTTTTTACCACCTGTTTCGGGGTGGATGCACAGTCCAACTTGGCAGGCCACCAATGTTCTCTCCACACTTCAGTGTTTCTCCCAACCAGCAGGACCTCAGACTTGTTGGCATTTAACTGAAGACAGTTGGCAGACATCCACTCAGATTTGATCTCTAAATCCCTCCGGAACTTGCATGTGCTCTGACTGATGTTATCTGAGAGAGTGACAACCAACTGTGTGTCGTCCGCATAGGACACTGCTGTGAGCCCTCTGCTTTTTGCCACTGATGCTGATGGTTGCACATACACGTTGAACAGCATAGGGCTCAGAGCTGAGGCCTACAGTACCCCATATTTGATGGTATGGATCTTAGATGAAAAAGGGGGGACTGCAACCTGGAAGGTCCTATCAGCTAGAAAGGAGGCAAACCTCTCAATGGCAGAGTCCCTGATCCCCACCTCCTCCAACCTCTGCACCAGGATCTGGTGGGAGACAGTGTTGAATGCAGCACTGATATCTAACAAAAGCAGTGCCGAAGAACGACCCTCATCTAGTGCCCTCTTCAAATGCTCAGTCACAGCCAGAAGAGCTGATTCTGTACTGGAACCCGGAAGAAAAACGTTCTGGGAGGGGTCCAGTAGGTTGTACTCCTCCAGCTAACCTGCAAATATGGAATAAATGTAGGATTCCAAAATCTTGGAGAGCCAGGGTAGGAGAGAGATGGGATGGAAGTTCCCTGGTTTAGTGGTGTCAAGCTTGGTCTTTTTCAACTGCGGGAACACCCTTGCTTGCTTCCAGACATTAGGGACCGTTGATGCGAGCAGGGACTGAATAATCAAATGGCTTAAAAATGGTAGAAACACAGGCAATGATTTCAAGAATTGATTCAGCTTATGGGGATCAGCAGGCAGGAGATCCAGATTTATTCTTATGGCAGAGCATAACCAACGCCTCTTGAGAGATAGGTGGAAAGGCACCCAACGTATGATTGCAAAAGCGTCCAGACATAGTCAAAAAGTATGTTTATTTAGACCGTAGTCTTTAAACAAATAAATAACAATGAATTGAGTTAAAATATTTTCCAACAATCACTCATGCAGATTTGTAAATTAAAATCTTATTCCTTTGGTTATGAAATAATTATAAAATGATCTTCCCCTAGACATATGACATTTACCATTGGGTGCTCACCCAATTGATTCCTCCATTTAATTCTTATCATATTAAAATTATAAAACCGCTATCTCTAGACAAGATGCAAATTAAAACTCTAAAATCTATTTCTGACTTATTATAAAACTCTGTACTACATTTATGAATTTCCCTAGGGCAATTGCAATGTCAATACTTGGTAATTCTGTGATCAGCTCAATTGCTTTCCCCCTAGTTCTTACACCATATTTTACAAATATTGGGCGCAGCCAGAGTTTGCGCTGATCTAAAAGGTTTATACAGTCCAGCAAAAAGTGCACAGATTCCCCTTTTGTACCCAGCTTGCATTTACAGCGCCCTTTAAGGTCTAACATTTTGTTTTAAATTCTTTGTTTAATAACCATGGGCTGATCCCAATATGTAACCTTAAGATCTCCTGCCTAAACCACGGGTTTGGCCGAATATCCAGGTAGGGGAACCAGACATAGGTCCGTTCTGAACCACTTGTTGGGGGAAGGAGCCATATACCTTCTTCACAAAAAAAATGAAGCAAGGGTCTCACTTTGAGCATCTAATATTAAAGAGGGTGTTAGAATATCTGCAGCGGTTTTGATATCCTTTACTATGGAGAAGACACTTTTACAAGTTTGGCTACTGTTTCTGATCACATCTGAGTAGTAAGCTGCCCACTCAGATTGGATCGCATTATGATATTTCTTAATCGCTAACTGGCAGCATCTCTTTAACATCGGATCATAGTCTCTTCTCCAGGCACGTTCCAACTTTGTACAGCCTCGCCGCAAGGATGCCAACCTGCCATTGTACCATGCATTAGCTTTAGTGCCCCGACACTTAGACCACCTGGCAGGAACCAGGGAGTCCAGAGTATGAAAAATGCAATTCGAAAACGGTCTATCAGCCAGCACAGGGTCAGGTGGCATCTTAGGCGTGGTGGTACAAAGGAGCTCAGTAAATTGGGCAATATCAAGTTTATGCCATGGATGCCAGAAGGAGGGCTTTTCGGAAGCCCTCTTAACCGGCTCAACGTCTGCTAGTATCATAGACACTAGACAATTATCAGACCAGCATACCAGTGATGGGGCGTGGACCCTGAGGGAGGATAGGTTGGAAAAGACTGGGTCTAATGAGTGGCCTGCAGAATGGGTACCTGTTGGGACAGCTGGTAAGCTGCCAGATCAGCCAAAAAGTTGGCGATTTCTACGACGTGAGGATTATCCAAATGTAGATTCAGATCACCAATGACACTAAAATTAGACGCTTTCATCGCTAGAGGACTTAAGACTTTGACGAGAGCGGCTCTAAACTCATTAGAGGGTCCTGGCGGGGGTAGATTAATAGCCCGGTCATAGTGTATTTGGCGTGAAACGAGATCCGTAAGAGTCCGCATTCACACCCCTCCACAGGCTCCTTTACCAGGGAATACATGTAACCTGACTTGAATATTACCGCTATGCCACCCCTCCTGAAGTCTCTGTTTAGTGTCAAAATACTGTATCCCTGGGGAATAGCAAGGCCAGGTTCTACCACTGTGTCCTCAGTTAACCACATCTTGGTCAAAAAAAGGACATGTGGGAAGTCAGTTTGAAGAAGCCATAGACATCCAAGTGGTCTTTAACTAATGAGTGGCAGTTTAGGCTCAGAAGTTTGACAGTAGACATGTGGTAAGTATGGGGCAGAGGGGGTGCAACCACTGGCCAGGAATTATAGCCACAGGATATACAACAAAAAGGGCCCTCATAGTGGCTGCAGGGCCAAAAACCAAACGGGCTAGTTCCCTTCCTGATCTTGAGAAGGTCGACCGCAGAGTACCAGACTATGTCTTTAGCTGAACCGGCAGCACGCCTGGCGTCTGGCGACGTCCCAGCAAGGACGGGCGCAGACGGGCTGGCCTTCGGCGCGCCTTTGGAGCGCCCGCTGTGCACCCGCCAAGGCATGGGTTTATCAAAACAAAAACCAGGAAATGCCGATAGCCTGAGGTAGGGTGCCTCTACCACGCCCACCACTCAATTGCCACTTCAGCCGTGGCGGTACGGGGCGGGAGTAGAAGAGATGCATGAAATAGCCTGGAGTGCAACAGTCAAGTAATGTCCCCAAATTAACACCTAGTTAAGACAAGTTTAAGAGCAGTTGAAAATTTTAAAAACAGTTTTCCATAGGGCAACAAATGGCAGCGGTACAATACAACAGACAGCTGACCTTAGCTCGGTCCACTGTGCGCCCGCCACGGGATGGGTTTAGCACGACAAAAACCCAGAAATGTCGATAATGTGAGGCAGGGAGCAACTACCACGCCCACCGCTCAATCGGCACGTGGGCCGCGGCGATACTAAGCGGGAGTAGAAGTGATCCGTGAAATAGCCTGGAGTGCAAAAGGCATGTTAGTTGTCCTCAAATTAACACATAGTTAAGACAAGTTTAAGAGCAATTGAAAATTTTATAAACAGTTTTCCATAGGGCAACAAATGGCAGTGGTACAATACAACAGACAGCTGACCTTAGCTCGGTCTGCCAGGTATGCCCACAAAACTAGGGGTGGGCGGCAGGGGCAAACTCTGCCACAAGGTGGAATTGAAGTTGTTTGCTGAACTCCACGCTCCCAGCGGAGGGCGGAGTTGGCAAAACTCCAAAAACTCTGCTGGGTGAGAAGAGTTCTCCGCCCACCCCTAATCAATATGCTTTGCAGCTGTCATCCCACATCATGGGTACCAGTGCATCCGTCAGATTACTGCATATTGGTAACATGTAAGATGGGGTAACAGAGGCGAGATAGGCAATATGGCATGTTCGTACAACAGAAGTTGATTAAACTCATTGCCCTTGCTAAGATCGCAGAGGGTTATGTTTTCAAAATAATGTCATACATGGATGATACCCAGTTGATGTTTGCATTTGAGTTTGACCTGGATGCTACTGAAAAGCATTTTTTTCCTGGGTATGTTGCCATCTCCGATTGGATAAATGAGAATTGCCCCAATTGAATGTAGAATGTAGACAAGACGGAGATGCTTGGAAAGGCCTCTCTCCGAACAGATGAATGGTGGCCTCACCAACTGGGGTCTACCCCGGTGCCCAAACAATCTGTGTAGAATCTAGTTATGAAAATCAACCAAGTTCTACTGATGAAAGAGCACATTCTGGCCACCACTGTAGTATGTTATCATAACATGCGTCTTCTGCCTAGAATATTTCCCTACCTTTCAACTTCTGCCAGGAGAACTCTATTACAAGCCCTTGTAATAAGTAGGCTAAACTATGGCAATGATATTTTGATGGCAGCAAATGAGATGCTGGTAGCCACACTACAGGTAGTCCAAAATACTCCAGCCAGGCTCGCGCTCAATTTTCCTCTGGGCACTTCTTTGGCCCTGCTGCAGAAGGAATTGCACTGGCTGACAGTAAATTAAAGTGCTGTTTTAAGATATTTTGTCTCACTTACAATGCCCTGAAAGGCAAAGGGCTATTATATCTGCAAGCAAAAATTAAACCACACACAGCCGAAGTTTAGGATTGTGTGATAAAGCCTTATTGTGTGTCCCCTGCATTCGTCTGACACATTGCAGGGGAAAAGCTTTCTCTTACCTTGCTCTCTGTTATTGGAACAAGCTTCCACTTCACGTTGGCACCTGTACGAACTATTGTAAATTTTGGAAATTATTGAAACCTATCTTTTTTTAATTCTTTTCCCTTTTACTGCTCCTTTTTATCCGTTACAGCGCCAGATGCCCCCGGGTGAGTTGTGCGCTATATTCAATTTAAATAACATAACATTAATTTGGAATTGGAGGGATCAGCTTCTATCTGCCTGTCTGATATACATTGCTACTGTACATTTACGCATGGCAATTTAGGGAACTCTTGTGTAGTAGGTCCACACAGGCGGTGATGAATCTTACACCAGTGCAGACTGAATAGGTTTGAGTGTATGTAGGACATGTCACCAGTCTACACACGGCAATACTGTAATATACCTGACTCTTGCCCCATAGATCGAATGGCCTGTAATAGACATGTTTGCACACCTTTTTAGTGTTTTGTGAGGCATAAGGCCTATGTGGAAAGTACCATGGCATGTATTTACTGTGTTGTCGGCATATAGGCCCTTCCACATTCCTCAAAATGCTGTATTTGCCCATATTTTATCCCCAGGATTTCTCTTCATTGTACAATTTATTGCCAATTACCTGAAAGATGAATCTCTAAATACTCACTAATCTGCGCTTTACAGCACGCATGTATCACATGGACTAAATATGAGTTGATGTGGTCCTAGGTAACAATCCCTACTTGAAGTTTGGGACATACTAGTGGGTATGTCAAGTACCACATGCTCCTGTCTGATTTTCAGTAGGTGATCTATGTTATATTGCTCCAGGTATGTCTGTGTGTCAATATTTAAAAATTATCCAATAGGTTTGTTGAATGGGAGGTAGATAGCCACACACTGTCTATGCTTCAACTACCTGGCACTGAGTAAATCTATGCTACTATGTGTGTGGCCTTGTGTATATTCCATAACAGTAAAATAAATGTAAATTGATACTTGTATAGCGCACTACTCACCCGCAAGGGTCTCAAGGCGCTTGCACGAATACCGCTGTGGAACCCATCCTGGCTTTCCCTGTGAGGCGTCAACTCCAGGGCACCCCCAAGGTGGAGGCCAGGCATCCTTAGCTTTGTGGGGGCCGTTGTGGAGATTAAGCAAGCTATTGCCCAGAGTTGCAGAGTGGGACTCCATGATTGGAATAGGCACCGAGGCAAGAATTATCAGGTCCGTGGAATTTGGGAGCCCAAGACCCGCCGAGGCGGGGAATTGAACCCTGGTCCCGGGCTAGACCTCTGCATCAGGGTCTGCCACTCTAATCATTGAGCCACACTTCTAACAGTGAGGCATTGCTAAGGCACAATATGTGTACTTGCGTGCTACACATCACTCATTCCACATATCCTTTTGGCCATAGATTGTACCATCTAGCATATTGAATGTCAGACCCCAGGGCGCACATAGATGGACCATGTGCACATAACAGCATAATTCCAATTGTAATTGATGCATGTCAATGTTGACAATTGGTACAAATAATCTTGGTCTGATTCATGTATACTTCCTCTCCAACAGCCAACATGACCCCAGAGAAGGAAAATGTTTATTAGAGCTGCTTAGAGAGGTACAGGCACATCTGCCATGTTGCAAAGGCCTTCAGGTACACGGGGCACAATTATGATCGAGCTAGGGCAGCAGGAACCTGGAAGTCGCTCCTTTAAGGACAGGGAACTACCAACAGGTCAAGCAGCAGCCATCAAGTGGAGCATTTCCATTGTGGGGTTCTAGGTAGGCCTGGGCGGAGTTTGCAGAGTTGCAATTTCCTTAACGTAAGTGTCAGCTTTCTCAACACGAGTGGTAGCAACCTGCAGTGACCACCCATGTTCAAATATCTCACCAGGAGGTGTTCTAGTGCATGATTACTCTCACTAGCCAACTTTATGTTTGTGAGCCATGCAAGAGTAAAAATTCCACTTCACGACGCTGAGTTTTTGGAATTCCATTTAGAGCGTGGAGTGGGCAAAACTCTGTAAATTCCGTTCGGCGGATCAGAATTCTTCGCCCACCCCTAGTTCTAGGACCAGTGGCAGTACCCTCCACCACCCCAGCTGCAGGACCATCCACAGCCCCTGTTCTAGGACCTTTGACAGCTCCAGTTCCCAGGCCTTCCACAGTGCCAGTTCTAGGACCCTCCACAGCCCCACCAGCAGTGACACCACAGCTGGTTGCCACAACCTCACGGCCACCAACAGAAAGCAAGAGACAGTTGCTGAACATCCAGCAGGAGAAAGCCTTGAAGTTGGCAGGACTGTAGTTGCAGGTGTCAACCCTTATGAAAAAGGTGGAGGCATGATAGAAGACTGGACTGTACGGGTACAAGATGTAGTCCCACCCTCCAACTTTCTGCCCCTCCCATATTCTTCTTCATAGTTTTTATAGTATAGACTTTTAGCATAGATTCGGATAGGTTTGTTAGTGTTTTTCTCAATTTGACTATTTATCTGTTTTTAGGTGGGGATATGGGTGAGTAGGGTGTTGGGTGGGTTGGGGGTTAATGTTTAGTATGCGTGTTAGAAATGGGATTTCTGGTTGGCTAAGGCTTGCGCCAAAGCCAGGTAGAAACCACCACTTTAGTCAGGGCAAGGGAGTTACGAGCTGAAAATAACCCGTGCTCACCCCCTTGGTAGCTTGGCATGAGCATTCAGGCTTATCTCATAGGGAATGTGTAAAGCATTTGTGCAACACACTCACACAGCAGTAACACACTAGGCACACCACAAAAGAAACTTAACACAAGGTTATGTAAAAATAGCCTTTGTATTATCCTAAACACATTAGAAACATAATCGCACATTTACACAATACCAACTGGCACTAGCCAATATTTACAGGGGATTATATACACAACAGGGTCAATTGGGCCACTGTCAGAACCATCACAAAGCACAAGTAAATGTGGAACACAACCAGTAATTACTGGCAAAGTACTGTACTCAGCATCATATCCTGCACCATAAATCACAATATGCAATAAGCATAACATTAGGGGTAAAACACATTATGCACATAAGTATAAATCACATTAGGCAATAAGCATCACCAGCATAAACACAGGATGCTCTAATCATGGGGCGTAACACACCGAAACTGACCCCAGGCCAACTGGTCTTTCACTGGGGCTCAAATGCCCTATGTCCAAAAGGTCAGGGTGTAGCTGCAACTGCAGTGAAGCAGTGTGCAAGGCGCTGTGGCAGAGGAGTGTATCTCACTCCTTCATCTCAGGAAACAAAATGCCCCCAAAGAAAACATGGCCCTGGCACTAACTGTGCCTCCGGGGTCCCCACTGGGACTCTTCAAACAATTGGCCTCACCAGCCCCTCTCACTCAAAAGTTGGACATGCAATTCACATGAGGTAGGCAGACATATGGCACACAGAAATGCCGACTTCAAAAAGTGTTATTATAAATCGCGCACACCATTGCGTAGCATTTATTATTGCTATTCCAAATATAGCAAACTTGACCACGCTGCTCCTCTCATATCAGGAATTACCACTGTAACACTCAATCAATCAATCAATCAGAGTTTTTTAAAGTGTGCTACTCACCTGGGAGGGCCTCAAGGCGCTGGGGGAGGGGGGGGGTGGTAGCTCCAGATCAGTTGAAGAGCCAGGTTTTGAAGTTCTTCCTGAATGTGTGCAGGGTTGGGGAGCATCTGATGTCAGAGGGAGCTCGTTCCAGGTCTTGGCTGTGATGTGGGAGAAGGTTTCTCCCGCCTGTTCTGTTTCTGCGGATGCGGGGGACCTCTGCCAGGGTGAGGTTGGCGGATCGGAGGTTCCTCTTGAGTGCGTGGAAGGATAATCTCTTTTTGAGTTATTTGGGCCCAATGTTGTTGAGTGATTTGTAGGCATGGGTGAGGAGTTTATCAGGGAATCCCCAATGCATTCCTATGGTAGGGAAGCCTCACAGTAGTGAGAAACCAAAACAGTGTAATGACTGAGATTTTGGTACTGATTGGCTTGGTTATGACCACTGCCCACCACCATCTCAGTATATGTTGTTGTTATTTGAACACATATGGTGTTCTCCCCATTCTCGACTCTTATTCCACCTATTTGTAGGGCTTGCCTATGGACTTTGACAACTTTATGCTGTCTTACACTCTACTTTTGCTCTTTTTCGGGCCTAAAAGCCTGTGCTCGAGCGTTGCCATGTTCTTTTCTTACACAATCTTGCTGGGCCTCTTTAGGTGAAAGGCAATGTTTTAGTTTCAATGTGTTATTCGCTAGCAGTGAACCCGCATGGGCCGGTTCTTATCGGTGGAATGTGCTCTCTCCTCGCCGGAGTCAAAACAAACGCTTGGCCAGCTGCTGTTGTGGGCCTGGTACGAGGAGGTACAGGAATCCTATGAGAGCGGTGGGCGGGTTCTTCTAGAAGCTTCGAGAAAGGGCTATGTTCTATATTAGTGAAAGCAGGTCCAAGTGAGGGTGAGATGATGGTCTAGCGGCTTTGGCGGTCTGGTGATGTGCAAATGTATTATGAGGGGGAGAGGGGTTGATGTTTAAACGTATCTGTTTGTGCTGCTGAATGCAGCACACATAGGAAGAGGACAAATCACAGAGAAATTATGTTATTTCTCCTTGTTGCGCCTCCCCTACTCCTGCCCTGGGGAGGGGTCAGATATTGACGCATTCCCTGTTTTCCAGCTTTTTGTAAATCTGGGAATGTGTCAAAGGCCATGGGTGTTGCCTGGGCACACCCACCATGGCACGCCTCCCCATCATAGTGTGAGGCAAAGCATTTGCCTCTCTCCATATCTATAAGGCCATGAAAAGCTATGCAGGGTGGCTTTACGTGCCCTTGCAGCTATGGGTGATCCCAGTGCATGGCCACAACATCATTAAAAGGGAAGATCCAGCGGCGCACTGGGCTTGTAAATATATGACCATGTCTTTGAACATACTGACACCACTACTATGCAAATTGCACCTAATACCCAGGTAGCCTGCATTCCCTGTGACCAGTACTCAGCCCTTCACTTCAGTGAAAGTGATGTGGCTTGAGCCATTATTAGGTTATATACCTGCAGTCTGCCTTTCACACAGTACACCACAGCATTCTGCCTCGTTGTGCTGTCTTGAATGAGCATTGTGCATTCATGTGGCCAGGGGTCTGTATTTCACACATATCATGCACACCTCTACACATCTTACAACCATGATACACTGCTGGAATGTGAGAGGACATGTTCTTATGTTGGTTTTCGAAGAAGTGGATACTGCTGTGAGTTCATTACACACTCAATTGACTCCAGATTAGTGGACAGTGGCCACTGGGTAGCAACTCTGTGGGGATGGGCCCATTGAAACTGTAGACTGATAGCACGGACTCTCACCCCATTTGATCATTGCAAGAGTAGTTTAACTTTAGAGTATCACACATTGTTTGACTCAGGCCCCTTCCCATGAACATGTCTCCTCTGGCAATTCTTCTTTTGGACCAGGGACCCAAATTACTGCCACACACTGATGGAACCCAGATCCTACATTGGCTTTCATGTTCCTACATTACAACACCAAAACTATGCATGACCATATCCAATACACTGTTGCGGCAGCCTGTTTTTGAGGGCTCCAGGCCACCCTGTACCCTACATGGTAGTAATGATGGAATTGGTGACATGTACCTACCCAGGTTTGCCACTCAAATGGGCTCATCTACCTCAGCCTCCTACCATCCCTTACTCAAGAGCATTGTGGTGGCAAACTAGTTCTTCCTATACCTTGACTGATCCCTGTTTCACATCTTCTAACTTTGACGTTACAGTATTATTTCATAACACTATTCTTGCTGTACGCATTATACTTTGCATTCTGTCTAACGATTGCAGCAGTTCACCCCTTGCATGACAAAGAAGATTGTTCAATAAAACTTTTATTGAAAACACCTGTCTCACTTTTTCTCTTCAACTCCGTAGAAACAAAGTATGCACGATTGACTGAGTGAAATACTTATCTATTGTTTCTACGACTCTGAAGATATTTTCCAGTCCTAGGGAAACAAAGTTGTCATGTTTATGTGGTTGTCAGAAACTAATCCCTTTTTGTGTATTTGAGAAAGTTTCTAGTGACCTCTGAGCTAGCTGGCACTCACAATTAAGTTTAGTATATTCGATAGAGACCTACTGACCTAAGGTCTACGTCATATCTATAGGATATATTATTCCAATGCGCAGAGCCTATTGGGAATATAGGAACTACACTACAATGCTGCCCTAGTTGAAGATGTAGCACGTGGCAGGAGGGAGTCTGGATGCAAAGAGAGACTTTGGCGTGTCACTTTGCATCCAAACTCCCTCCTGCCACGTGCTACATCTTCAACTAGGGCAGCATTGTAGTGTAGTTCCTATATTCCCAATAGGCTCTGCGCATTGGAATAATATATCCTATAGATATGACATAGGACTTAGGTCAGTAGGTCTCTATCGAATATCCGATGCACTACCAGAGGCCCACCAGGGTACACACCATCATTAGATTCAACACACATACTCCTCAGGGGTCATGACTCAATTCACCCGAACATCCAGGTGCTTATTTACAGGCCCAGTGTGCCCCCAGAAAGTCACATTTCTTGATGTTCTTGAGGCTCATAGTGCAGACCAATCTCTAGGAGTCCAGGTTAAGCCTGCGTTGCCTTAATCCATACCTATGAGGCTATTCAAAGCCAGGCAGGGTCGCTTAGCATTGCATCATGCATATGACTGAGAGGTCTACACCAACAGAGTGTGGAGTGGTGTGGCTCACTAGTTAGAGGCGACAGACCCGGAAGCAGAGGACGGTCCGGGACCAGGGTTCAATTCCCGATGCTGCCGGGTCGTGAACCAGGGTCAGCGGACTCGATAATTCTCGCCTCGGTGCCTACTCTAACCAGGGATCACACTCGGCAACTCTGGGCATTAGCTTGCCTCATCTCCACAATGGCCCCCCACAAACGCCGGGGATGCTTGGTGTCACCTTGGGGATACCCAGGAGGGAACATTTCACAGGGAAAGCCAGGACGGGTTCCCCAGTGGTCTATAGTGCCAGGACGCCTCCGGGTAGCAGTGTGCTTTACAAGACATTTACATTAAAGGGAGGATCCTGCAGCACAGACCTTTTGTAACTAAGGCCCCATGTTTTTACAGGCTATTTTGGAATTTGTAGTTCTGGTGATTCAATTGGCAGTTTACAGAGGTCACCGTGGACTGGTGCAGCACTTCTCACACGGAAGGGAGAACCATTACAGAGCAGGAGTGAAGTGTGCAACATGTAACTGGCCAGTGTGACTTACATTTATGTGATGCTTAACGGTACATGGTCCACATACCTGTAGTTTGCCCTGCACATGGAATAGTGGTCCACTGGTACTTAGCTAGCTGTACTGCACAAAATGACATTTTTGCCCACATTTCCACATGTTCTGACTTACCATGTAGTTTTTGTTCTTCCTCATGGGCTGCACTTTGTTGTCCTGGAACTCCTGGCACTAACTCCTTTAGGATGACAGCGGCCACCAGCTCTTCCAAAACATCCAGCTCTTCCTGTTGCCCTGAACTTCCTCCTTCAGTCTGCATTGCTGCCTTCAGGTTGTTGACCAGTTTCTCTTTCATCCTGCGCTTTATGTCATTCCAGTGTTTTTTTAAGTCTGTTACTGTCCTCTTTGCATATTCCACACTGTTGACCATGGCCAATATGGACAGCCAAGTCCATATTGTCCATAGGCGAGAAACAGCTGAGGTTGGTGGTCTGTCAACTCAGTGATCAGGATCTCATTCTCCTCTTCGTCCTCTATCTCTGGGAGTCTGTCTGGACATCATCCTGACTGGTGCTGGGGTTGCTGGGGTTCTTGTCCTGGCTGCTGGTCTCTTCTCCCTTCTCCGTGGCTGCCTTCTGTGAAGTGTGCCATTTTTCTTTTTAAATTTTATGTCATTTCAATACTGTTTTTCACGTTACACACAGTGAAAAGTGATGCTATGGTGGTTTGGGTTGCATTAAGTGAAACAAATCTGCCTTACCTGACTTCTCTGGCCGATACATCAGTTTTTGCCGTGACATGATGCCCACACCCGCGTTATATGGTTTTTCACGTAGCCAGCTTACCCATGGTGCACACCATCGCAAATATGGAACAGCAATAGCGTTTAAAAAAGACTTAGGGGGTAATTTGGATGACGGGCGGACTTAGTCAGCACGCCATCCTATCGGGACTAGGGACCGCCCGCAATAAGGGCGGGGGTCCCGATGTTGGAATTAGGATGCGCCCGCCACAGTGGCGGGCGCATCCCTCAGTTTTAACATTGTGGCGGGCGGTGTTCTCTGCACCGCCGGCCACAATGTCAAAAATGAATGTATACATTTGCATACAAGAA
Source organism: Lissotriton vulgaris (assembly GCF_964263255.1). Classification (NCBI taxonomy): domain Eukaryota; kingdom Metazoa; phylum Chordata; class Amphibia; order Caudata; family Salamandridae; genus Lissotriton; species Lissotriton vulgaris. Next base: position 109,063,486 of record NC_141694.1, read on the forward strand.
GCGGCAAACACCGCGCGGTGCCTGCTGCTTCTTGTATGCAAATGCTGGGGGGTACCACAGGTACCCCCCATGTGCACCCCCCTACTCACCTTCACTCTGGGGGCCTGCAGGGGCCCGAGAGCGAAGACTGCATGCGATGCCGCCACGAAAAGGCATCTCCTTTGCCCATCATAATATGTCTGGCGGTGTCTATTAGACACCACCGCCATATTGTTCCTTTTCCGCCCCGGCCGCAAGGCGACTGTAGCGGGAAAGCGGCGGACGATCTTTCTGTCCACTACGGTCCTCCCCGCCATCCTAAAATGGCGGGGGGAATTCTGGTGAAAATGTCGGGCAGATTGCCCCCGCCAGGCCAGCGGTGGCTACTGCCAGCCTGGCGGGTGCAATCCGCCCGACATCATAATGGGCCCCTTAGTGTTTCGTAAGTGATTTTGACGCATCACAGCAATGTGTCACTTCTTGTACATGAGGCCCTTAGTTAACTATCTCTACATTATGTCTATATGGTGTTGTTTATGAATATGTACTCTTTCATATTGCATGTTATTGTGAACACCGTCTGCAAAGTACAAAGTAGATTACATGCTTCAAACCCTCTGCGCCTTTCTCCCACTTACCATCAAAGTGATGCAGCATTGAAATGTGGCTTCACGTTTTCATTAGACTGTTTTTTCTTCCTGCAACCAGAATATTGCCCTTAAGTGATCTGTAACTCTTGCAGCATCTGAGTTTGACGTGTAAATTGACATTGAAATGCGTTGGAAGGAACCATGACTTTGACAGTTGAATTAATGAGAGATTGTAGTTTGTAATGCTTCTTTTACTGTCATTTTAATAGAGTTTATCCTTGACAACAAATTCCTCTTGCTCAGTGTTTTGTACCCTACTGCAGAGGGTGATTGAGTTTCACAAGTGCAATTCTCTCGAGATATTGTATATAGACAGAATGCCTTCAGTTCTTTGCAACATACTACTCCGATGCTTTATTCACATGAAATTAAAGGTTTATTGACGCTGCAGAGAGAACCTTGAAAATCAGATTTTAAACCCCTGATATACATAAAACAACTTTTGGTGGGTGGATCAGAGAAATAATATCTGCCGTGATTACGCATTGATAGATCTATTAAACATGTTTTCTATTTTCAAGTACATTTTGTCTTTAAAAAATTCCATTCATGTTCAGATAGTCGAATTTTTAGAAATGTGACTTTCAACTATGCCTCTCACGTCTTGTATCCTCAGCCAATGTACGTCAATGTATGGATGCCTTAGTATTCATTCCACTTAGCTTCCAAGGACCATAGAGTATGTAGGTTCAAGCTAGAACATTCTATGTCATTTTATGAGGTGTTTGTGTGTGTGAAAGATAGAGAGAGAGTGTGAAATGCTGTTCAAGTAAACAATGGCAGTTAAGTTATGAGCATTAGCAACTTAGAGTACATTCTGTTATTATTGCTTACTAAATTATATATGTACCTATGTTCATATGCTCTCGCAAAAATGTTCTGCCGAATTCACAGAAGTATATGCAGTCGTAAAAGAAAGCGTAAAGCAGAAATATCTTCGTTTGATCCAGCCAGTATTCCACAAAATGGTCCCTGAAAGATGATGGATTTTGGAAAAGGGGGTGGTGATGGACAGAGTTTCTGAATGATGCAGAATACTCCTACCCAGTCAAGAGATCAGGGCTTGATCCAGGACAGGAACAGACTAATTTGCAGGTCCCCGGAAGCTTGTTTCCTTCCCAGTATAATAATTGGCTTGGTAGTTTGGTTTGCCCTGTTCCCATCATGCACTGGGACAGGAACAGACTAATTTGCATGTAGCCAGGTTCTGAGCTGGGATGGTGCATTGAGCAAAAAAACGGTGATGGATCAAGCCCTGATCTCTTGACTGGGTAAGAGTATTCTGCATCATTCAGAAACTCTGTCCATCACCACCCCCTTTTCCAAAATCGATTTTGTCCACACTAAGTGTGGGAGGGTATACTCAGACGTGAGTCCCTTGCTCATTGCACCATCAGGATTTAAGCAAGCCGGGCCGATGACGGCTGAAATGCCAGAAACCGGTCCCCGGAAGCTTGTTCCTTCCCAGTATAAGAATTGGCTTGGTAGTTTGGTTTGCCCTGTTCCCATCATGCACTGGGACAGGAACAGACTAATTTGCATGTAGCCAGGTTCTGAGCTGGGATGGTGCAGTGAGCTAAAAAACGGTGATGGATCAAGCCCTGATCTCTTGACTGGGTAAGAGTATTCTGCATCATTCAGAAACTCTGTCCATCACCACCCCCTTTTCCAAAATCCCTGAAAGATGATGTTCATTGTTTTACGGTTGATTTCTATGCCCAACAATGCTACTTTGCTGACTGCCAAAGACCTAAAAATATACTAATTCTTCTCATATTTAGATTTTGATGCAGTGGATCTCAAATATGCTTATCCATACCATGTCATATTTTACTTTGAAGGCCCTGTGTTCTCTGCCCATCCACCATATGCATCCACCTCCACTTCCGCAACAAGTAATGTACCAGCCTGTAGGCTGCATGAATAAAACAGTTAAAACGTTTTGTTTGTCTTGCGAGTTAGCAATGATGGAACCCTTTTGGCTCCCTGTTGACTCCGTAGAGCTGAGATGTAAGTGTAAGAGCGGAATGCAATGAAGGTTAGTTTAGAATGTTGAGTTCGCAGTTATACGCAGAAGAATGAAGACGTGTAATACTAAGCTTTATGTGTGGCGTAGTTGTTGGTGGGTTCCCAGGGTCGGGAGGATGCTACAGAAAGCAGAGCCTAGTATATCTTCATTAAGATCCATAGCAATCTGTATAGACATATTTCTGTATGCCTAGGAGTCAGCCTATTTTAAAGGATTATTTCATAATATAACAAATCCTATACTCACAATTTATTAAATAGAATTTTCAAAAGGTGAATATATATCTGTAATCTTTCCGTCTCTATGTCACTAATTAAATCCTTCCATTGTACAAATTCATTGTTGAGTAAATACATATGTCTCTGCTTGCTTACCATATTGAGCAATACATTTTTTTGTCCTAATAGCTAACACTCATGTCAATGTCTGTCTAAAAATAGCAGCTTTATCCCACTAGATGTTATCCAGGAGATGCATGTTTAGGTGGTACTTAGCTTCTGTGTGTCACTAGCACAGAGATTTGGGGCAGCAACCAGAGTGGCTGCCTCTGGAGCACTGGGCTCACGGTGGCGGCAGCTCAACTCAGCCTCATGTGACTCTGAGCAATAGCTCACTTAATCTCCCTAAACGCCCCCAGCGCCTGGATACCCCTAGGGGTGATAAGTAGCGCTATACAAATGTGGAATTATAATTAATATTTCCATACATCAGCACTATTTATGCAAGGGTATGTACTTACTCTGTATGTCTCTCCAAAGCTTCAATGATACACAGGCCCCTAGTGTCCATACTACACTCCAACTATCTAATGACATCAGCATTTCAGAACTTCTCCATCCGGTGGCTAGGTAAAACAGTGGCAATACTTTTGTTAATGATTAAAATTAAATTTTTAGATCCATGCACATATCAATCAATCAATCAATCACTTTATCCGATCTTTATAAAATTATCATAAAAGCACGAACCATACATAAAAAATTTAAATGCATTCCAAAATTAAAAACATCTGATCAGCATTATATACAAACTTTAACTTTAATAACATAATCAATTTTCTTTGGTGCGGGGCTAATTTAAGAAAAGTACAAGCACTAAAGCAAACCTGAGGTGAGATACGCTAGTGTAAAAATAAGGATGCATTTTTACATCGAGTCAACGCTGCGTCCTTTAAAAGAGGAAATAAATATCTTTTCGTAAAAGGTCGGTAATATTTACATAAAAAAGGGATTAGATGTAATAGACCCTGAACAGAAGGATCATCGAAGGGACAGGTAAGAATGGCTGCAAGATCGTATTGACCAAGAGGGAAACATAAATAACATCTCATAATCCCTAACCTGAATCTAGTTGAAAATGTTCTGCCCCATGTATTATGCTCCATATCCAAGTATGGTGCCAACCCCACCATCCCTCCCCACACCCTTGGGGAGCGAATCAGGATGTACTCAACATTAGTGGATTTTCCTGATTCATAGTATCCCTTTCCCTGTTGCTTGTATGCCTAAAATTTATTTCTTTTTTAACCTGCTACAATCCATGCCTTTATATTCACTAGAATTAGAAAGAATTAAAGTTCTGCCAAGCTTTTTACAGACCTGTCCTATGTAGCGTAACCATGGAAACTGTGCACCTCTATCACAGGGCAAACAGACTTTAAAGATCTCGGGCAGATTTGCAAGCCCCTTGCGGCACTTTTGCGCCACCGTTGTGTCACTTCTGTGAAATATCAGCCGCGTAAAAAATGCGGCCAATTTACAACGTGACACATCTAGGGAGATGAATCACGTTGTAAAGCCCATCAGGTATAATGTGTGCAGGGTGGGTCTTCCCACACAGGAAAGTCTCATAAAAGTGACGCCGTGAAACCTACAAGATTTCACTGCGTCACTTCTAGGATGCGATGTAGGTGTAAGGAGTGATGCAGTGTAGTGGGAATAGGCCTCAAAATGCATTGATAGAGTTGCGTAATGCTTGCGACACGACTCCAGCAATGCGTAACGTTTGCCACAACAGATGCATCCGAATTTCGGACGCATCTGTCAATCCTTGCACCATGGTGCGCCATATTGTAAATACAGCGCATCCATGGTGGTGCAAGGGTTTCTCAGGGTAGCGCAGGGAAAGTGACGCATCTCTACAGAAGCATCACTTTCTTGTAAATCTGCCCCCTCCTTGTTAAACAGAGCATGATGGCTATGTCAAATTGACCACCATAGCATTAAGGGAGCCATGTTTATATAATCTTCCACACAGGGAAACCAAGCTCCACATGAATAGCATAAGTGGCACAGTTAACTGGGATGCCCAAGATGTGCCTGCAGGCTCTATATACCTCTACCTTTTTATATCCCCACACTCCAGCACCATAAGATAGAACTGGCAAACACGTTCTCTTGCACACTTCACATAATAGCATAATAGATAACTTGACAATCTTGGAAGACAGGTTGAACAAGTAATCAAGAGAATTAAAAAATCATGGCTAAACAAGAAGTCCAAGCGGTCATTGAATAAAAATTCACTCCTGAATAGGGAAAGTCACGTATTCTAGTAATCGGTTCCCCCTGAATGGAGAACATCAGGATTTAAGATTCTTCGAGCCACATACCATCACAAACGTTTTTGTAATATTAGTGTCCAAAATCAATTGGTCAATAAAACCAACAGAAACATTCTGCAAAGTTTTACCCCTTTAGGGGTCTTGATAGGAGAATAGCGTCCTCTCTATAGAATAACACAAGCACATCCTTGTTCGTAACCACTGGCTTACCCAGATCCTTCTCAATCAAGGTTTCCTCAAGCCGATTAACATACAATAAAAATAATATTGGGGCTATCACACAAACCTAGTGAACACCTCGGGCAATTTTAAAGGAATCAGTACACTTGCCATTGTTTCCACAACTGAGTGTTGTAAATCATAACTGAGGACTGTTACAAATACTGCAAGACCCTTGTCTACTTCCAAAACTTCCAGTATCTCGCATAGCTTGGAAAAGAGCACACTAACGAAGGTGGATTGAGCTACGTTTCACTAAGGTGTATCTGCCTATCATGAGTTGTAAATTGAAGAACTGCTTCTTCGTATTGATGAAGCGAACCTTTAAAATTTCTTGAGTTTTTGTTCGCAGATTTGAACTCGCATAATTAATAAAAATATTAACGAGTGTTGCATGTTTTTGTATTAATTCAACCTAGTAAAATGTGCACCTTCATAAACACGTGGGATTAATAATATGTGCTCTTGTTGCATTAGTCACTACGTTTGAATAATATGTTAACTTTGTCTTTCTGTTTTGTCAACATTAACTGCGGCTGATTAAAATAATAGCATGTGCTTATTCTTAAATGTGCTCTTGTTTATGTCATGTCTTTTATGTGACAGAGTTTTGTACATTTCTTGTGCTTAAAGCTAGGTAACATAGACTAGTGGGTTAACATTAGTAAAGGGGGTGGGTAACAAAATAATTATCATTACTCGAATTAATTGATGTCTTGTGTTTCCTTGCATACTAGAGTCTCGGTAAAAGAGGCCTGTGGCCTATTCTAAAATGAATGTCCGAAGTCCTGTCGAGATGGGCCATGCACAGCAAAGAATGAAAGAAAGCGTTTTGTTCATAATGTTTGAGAAACAAATACGTGGAAGCAGAACTGTGCAGGATGTGTCTAGCATTGTATAACTTTCATTGCCAAGGACAGGACACAGCGGCGGAAAAGCTCGAGCTGAGGAAGCAACGAACTGTTATTTAATAAAATGTTGCGAGCTCATCGGAAGAGCTTGTGTCACACGTAGACAAAGGACAATGCCGCTTTTAAAGAATATGGTTTTCAATGAGAAGGCGATGACTTCATGGACTGACATTTGACGACCAATCATTTTGCGAGATGGTCTGTAATTTGTATTTTTTTAGCTAGTCTTAGATAGAAAAAAGGTATAAAACTTGGTCCCTTGGGAGGAGCTTGGCTGGCTCGTTCCTGTTCTCGTGAGATGCTGTCGGACTTTTGACTCACGTAAGATAACTTTGATCTTTACATTTTTCCCCTTAGGTTCCTTTGTTAAGACAGGGAAATAGGGCTTAGGGAATGAGACTCAATTAGCTTAAACATATCTTGTGCTGATTTGATTTAAACTGACAGTCTAATGTGCCTTACTAAATAAAATGATGCTGATTAAATGCAAATGAAGAATTATTTCTTTTTAATAATGCACTTTGCTTGATAATAAAGTTAATAAAATAGATTTTGAAATGACAAGCTGGTCTTGATTATTTCATATTAAGTTACCATCAGTTAATCCATTGCCTAGGGTTTGACTTAATTAAATGTTCATTTAAGAGGTTGATTGATTAGGTCATATGATTCAGTTGGTCAATTCATGTCTCAGTCATTTATGGGGCTAGTGACGTATTTGTAAATTATGGTGAGTATCGTGGTGTAGAGTGGTGTAGAGTTGCGCATATGAGACAGAATTTCTTTTGGCCCGCTGGATCAGTATCGAGTCCAGATTTCAAACTATACTGTATCAAGGATAACAAAAAATTGTCAATCTTTCTAAAACAGCCCTACCAAATATTTTCACTACCGAGTCTAAAAGAGAAATTAGTTGATAGCAACTGCGACTCACCCTGTTTCCTTCCTTGAATACAGGCTCGTCAATGGCAGATCACCAAGACTGGGGCATTCAATGTCTGAGGGCAGAGTTAATGTAGGAGGTCAAGAACAGTGTCCAGAATTCAGGATTATGTTTGTGTAAATCTAGAGGAACCCCGTCAGGGTCAGAGGCTTTTTTGCAGAGCTATTATTTATTGCTTTGGTCACCTCATTAAGGGAAAACTCCACATCAATAAGAAAATATGAAGCTGGATACTCAATTTCCATGGAGTTACCCGCCATTTACAGTAAATCTTTGGTAATGGTCCACCGACACATCTGTGACAATGTTCCCATTCACACTCCTGGCACCCCAATAGGTTAGTTTTCTATTCTCGACAATATGCCAGAACCTAGAGGTATCTGTAATTCTAAAGGAGGGAACCAGTTTATCCCAGGTGTCTAACTGCAAATCAAGTCTAGTTTTCCTCAAAGCTAACTTGTACTCCCTTTTCTGCAACAGCCTCTCTGTTCCTTGGGATTTGATTCAAAACTCTATGAAGTAAAATGCCAGCTTGCCTACATATGTTGGCAACAGGGTCATAACGTAAAACATGATAGACCCCACCTGCAGAAAGTGTTGAGGGGGAGAGTCTCCCATATCTTGCAGGTATTCATTTTGCTTCGACTGAATGGGGCCCCTTTGAATGGCTGAATGCCCCCATGAGCGTTGGGCACCCGCTGCACTGCAGGGGATTTAATGGGTCTGGTTACACACCTGACTGTCAAACAATGTTAGTTGGGTACCATCCACAGGCGTCTGGGGTTGGTGAGAAAGGCCCTAATTTCCCAACTTGACATAGGGTTCTGTTCCGTTAGATGAGTCCCCCTCAGGAAGAAGACAATAGTTAATCAAAGTGTGATAAATGACGCAGGGCGTACACAATAGGTTAGTCATGTTTACAGATCTCCAGACCAACCTATACCCCTTATCCCAGATAGAAATGTCCCTCCCACTCACTGCAGTTTCCTTTGTATTCTTAACAGGCTAATAACTAAGCGGATATGGTCACAGAAAACTGGAGAGGCCGGTCTCTATGATCCAATTCAATAGTTCTCTGGTGGCAAACATGTAATCAATAACAGATGACGTAATCCCCTTTGTTAGTAGCTACAATGGAATCTTGGGGCGCAACCTGATCCATTGTTTTGCATGGATAAAAATTCACCAAATGAGAGTACAGTTCTTAACTCCTACAATATATGGACTTTACAGGGCTATCAATTAATCTAGGTTCATATACTTTGACCTCTGAGGTCAAGGGTATACTCTCAAGTCTGGTGTTAAATTACCCTGCTGGAATGAATTCAGACCATTGCCCACACTAGCGTACCGACAATCAATCTCACCAGTTAGATCAAACAGTAAACCATAATTTGGATTATTCTTGGTGACATTAAAATTAGTAGACCAACTCACAGAAAAAGCTTGGATAAGACCACTATTAGTATGAATAAGCTCTATGGCAATCCAGGGTGGTCTTGAACCATCAATGAATCAGGATTTATAAAGCACGACAAATCAACTGTGAGGGTCTAAAGGTGCTGGAGTTGCTAGCTGCTTTGTGGAGAAAAACGAGGCAAAAACAGGAGAAATCCCTCAGAAAATTGAGGAGTAGATGAAGAAAGAAGTAATACAAATGCGGCAAAAGCAGAAGAAAGCCCTTGGAAAACCTGGGGAGAGAAGGAGGAAAGCAGTGAAAAATGAGGCAAAAGCAGCAGAAAGCACTCAGAATGACGAGGAAGGGGAAAGCAGTAGAAAAACAAAGCAAAAGCAGGAGAAAGCAATCAGAAAAATGGGGAAGAGTAAGGAGAAGGCAGTAAAAAATGAAGAAAAAGCAAGAGCAAGCACTCATAAAAATAGGGAGGAGGCAGAGGGGTGCTGTAGCACAGGATAGCCTGGCCCAGGGTATGCAGGAAGATCCGCCCGTGCTTAACCAGTGTTTGAAGGGATAGCAGGAGTAGAGTAACACATAAACCCACCACATAAAATCTTGTTTGGTGCCCAGGGTTTCTGTTACAGGGCAATGTCATAAGAAGAAATACATTCAATCAGTTACAAGGCCCATTTTTGCAGGTAAACTGGCAGTGCTTCAGCTCAATAAGCTGACTAAATGAGAACCCTGAGATGTGGTGGCAAGTGAGACTAAGGGCTTAGTGGTTTCACCAGATGATAACGCCTCCTCACCTGTCTTGCCTCGCCCACTCGCTGGAGTCCCATTTGGGTGAGAAGCTGGTGACAAAACATGCTTTGCCGAGCTGAAAGTATAGTTAGAGTAAGCCACTATGGGTGTCAATCAGTATCAGTCGCAGTTGCAGCTTGACTACTCACAGAAGGGAGTGTCATAGACAATTGCTTACAAGGGGACATCAAGGGAACCAAGGAAGTCAAGCTACAAGGTCTGTCAAAAAACCCAAAGGAAGGACCATTATAGCACTAAGTTTGACAGAATGCCAATGTGCAGATACCAGCAGATCCTTAACAGTCTCACTTTTTTTAGGATGCAACAGTTGAATATTTGTACCTTACAAATGGTATGTACCTTACCGAAGTGGCTATTAGTCAAACAATAAGAGCCCAATTCACTCTCAGCATAGCTTGATACCACTTGCTGTTTTGCACTTTCAACAAGCAACTCTCTTCATAAATGATCTGCAATCACAGAAGACAGCCCTTAATATTCCACCGTACTGTGTCCCCATGCTTCACCCATTGGCAACTGCAATCTATCCTGAGCAGACTCTATGCTCATGAGTGTCCGCGAATCTTACTGGTCTAGCAAGAGCATTCATGTATGCCTACCATCATCTTTATTGGTCAATTTTGCCAAGAAGGTTCCCATTTCACTGATTTTCTACTGCGACTCCCCTATTCTTGCCAGTGTGGTTAGCACTGTGGCTTCAGTTTCCACTCATGTATACACTCGTAATTCCTCCTATTAAGAGGGTGGGGCAGAATAGTTCTAGCCCATTTCTATTTGTCTCTTGGCCAGCAGTATAGCTAGATCTGCAAACCGGCATGCCATATTATGCAGTTTACTCCTGGGGAGGAGACCCAAAAAGGAGACTCTCGGGTTTAGTTCCAGCTAAAAACTGGTAACATTTTCCCAAAGTCAAATATACCATTGCAGAACGATGCCAATAATGGGCTAGTTTAAACCCGTGCAAGAGGTCTGCCATATTCATCTGACATCCAGGACATCTATCAGTTATTTTAGAATTTTCAGGTTAATCTTGTCTTACACACTATCCCGTCTCTGTTAACAATATATGTACTGCTATTTACAATTATTTGTAACTTATTTTCACTGTATGTCATTTCGAACAAATGTCTGTCCAGTGACAAATTACTGGATATGAATTTGAAAACATCCAATGTATTTAACTTTATTGAGCCATGATTCCATTGTTATCAGCTATCCCAGTTTGTCCACAGTCTCACCGTCATAATTATAAATGCTGTCTTTACTTTTTTTGAACAGCTGCTGGATCCTAGAATACATGCCTATCACCTTCTTCAAGGCCACAGGCGGAGTATCTCCCATCAATAGATCCCTCCAAAAAAAGAATTATTCATGGCAGACACAGGAAATACACAATTATGTATTATTTGTATGGGTATATAAAACCTTCATCTAACATTGTATAGTATCTTTATGTATTGTAAATATCTATGAAAAGTATCATCTGTTGCTTACAGTGATGCCATACCAGTCACAAGCAGAGGCTGGTGATGATGTGCAATCCTGTAAGGAGGGTGATGATGTGCAATCCTATAAGAATACTCTATCTTCCAGTAGGCTTCCATGTTAATAACCTCCACATTTGAATATGAGAAGATTTATGGGCCCATCCAGAATAACATTTCAAAAATAGACCTCAAAGCTGGCCAGGAATATCCATTCTTGGCTATTCTTACAGATGTCAAGTCTTCTGAGAACAGTATGTATTTAACTGATGAACATACTGGCTGTGTAGGACTTTCCTGAGCTTACCTCTCAGCCTATGGTTCCTCCTCCACTCTCCAAAAAAGGTGCAACTCTGGTGTTCTCCATCTCTTATGAGAGAGAAGACACAGCAGGTATGGAGGACATCACCCCCATTCGACAGTCTAACTCTCTAACTTCCCAAATGTCAACTGTCTATGAAATAGACAACCTGCTGCATTTGCAGATGGCCATGTGGTAAGGAATGGGCTAGACAGATCCTTTACTTTCGTATGATAGGATAAGTTTTTTCAGCAGAGGGTAATTCATCAAATAGAGGAGACTCTGAGCAGCACTGAAATCCATATGGGACAGGTTTCAAGGTTGCCCGGGGAATAGACCAGTTGTGATGTAATGTAAGTAATTACATCAGTAGAACGTGGAATGTTGAAGTTAGAATGTGAGAAATGACAGTTGGAGAAATGAGTTGCTTGGAAGACGGGTCCTCTCTTGGTCGCATAGTAAAGGAACTTATTTAACTTCCATTTGTGTAGCATTACTACACCCATGTCATGGAGAACATTAAGTAATGGCTTCAAGAGGATGTATGACGGTACGACGCGTACCGTCACAACACGTGCTTTTACAACACGTCCCTTACAACGCAGGCCGTTACCACGACTTGCGTTGGGGGCGTGGATTGAGAATAGTATAATTTACTATTCTAACACCAGTCCCCGTGGACACTATGGAAGGTGTTGGAATAGTAAATATACTATTCTTAATCCTCTAGCGCCCTCCAGAGCAAGTTGTGGTTACGACTTGCGCTGTAACGGACGCGTCGTAAAAGCACTGCGGAGTAAAATCTGCATCGTAAAGGATGTTCCCCGCTTCAAGACTTTGCTAATTTACACTGGGAAGATCTCTGTGTGTCTTGCCTTGTCATGGCAAGGCAAAACATGTGGGTCAGTCAACTAGGAACACCACCAAGCTACAAGACCCAACCCTCCCAAAAACCCTACCAACAACCCACATTCATCCATCACAAATAAATCTGCACCAACTTTACACAACATAATGTGGGCCCAGTATTGTATAGATGACACTTGAATGACCTGCCCAATTCCATGGGCAGGGATAAAAACCACCACCCCCTTGAAAGGTTTACAAATCGCACATTGACACATCCTACCGCAACACATACAAACTTTCTAATCACCATGCACAACATTGTTGCTGATATATATTGAAACACAAAGGGTTCCAGAAAATGTTCCCTACTACTGGTGCCCTGTTAGATTTGTTCCTTTGCACAAGCATCACTTTGTCAGTCATTTCATATTGCACATTCTTAGGAGTATAAACAGCATTATTGGCATCAAGTAGGATGTCATGGGTCCAAATGCCGGATTATGAATACAGCAGTCGGAGCTCTGGAGAACAACCACAACCGCCAGGGATCCACAATCCCTAGTGGTGGTGCAGCATTCTAGAGAAGTAATATGTTTGGCGATGCCGCTGTGACACCGCCAAGTATATTATGAGTTTCCCCACTGCCATTTTTTCACGGCGGGAGGCAGACATGAAAATGGTGGTGGTGGGGAAACAAAGGGTGCCCAACAGGGCCCCCTTTTGCCCCTGCGCATGTAAATGAATTCAGCGGGTCACAAGGTGTGTCCCCCTGTGTGAATGCACCCACTTTCCTGCAGAGCATGCACTGCTCAGTCCATGCCATGCTGGAATGGCCTTTGATGCTCCCAATGCTGTGCCTTTCTTCTAGGCACCACAGTGGGTCCGCCTAGCCGCCCGTCCATCATACCATGAGAAAACTTGTAATCTGGTAGGTGGGCAGTGGTCAGCTCTGGCGGTGTGGTCAGTAGTGTGGTGGCCGGCTCCCACACCCCCAATTTTGTAATCGGGCCCTCAGGCATTAAAACACTGGAAGACAAACTGTTAGTGAGGAAGCACTACCTTGCATTCCTTCCTTTCATTTCTCTTCAAATCATCTACTCTCTGATGGACAAAGGTGAACAGTTCAATTGTGTTACTAGGAGTATTATCACACCTCGAAGGAGATTGTTGTGTATGTTGTCCTGATGTATACAGGATAGATTCATTATACCAGATACCAGGTCCTTTAGCATATATAATGTTCAATATAATGTCAGGATTTCATCATTCATTCCAAACCAATGGGTCTATAATCTGAAAATTATGACACGAGCGCAGGTCGCGCTGACACCTAGCTCGGACAACTGGTGATTTTAAAACTCCCTTTGCCTATCTTTGTTTACCTAGGTTCCTTTAACCCCTGATTTTATTGCCGCTCCACTGGGCTTCTGTCCCCTTACCTGCACTTAATTTTTGGAAAATACACCGCCATTTGGCGGGTCCGGGTTCCGGGGCTGATTGCATTTGTGGGCGCCATCTTTGGTTGGGCTGAGTGTGTGTGTGCGCGGGCGCCATCTTGGAGTGTCTCGACGCTCGAGGGGATGTGGGAGACCCCTTTTTAAGGCGGACTCGACTTTCAGGCATTCTGATTGATTGCTACACGAGCGCAGGTCGCGCTGACACCTAGCTCGGACAACTGGTGATTTTAAAACTCCCTTTGCCTATCTTTGTTTACCTAGGTTCCTTTAACCCCTGATTTTATTGCCGCTCCACTGGGCTTCTGTCCCCTTACCTGCACTTAATTTTTGGAAAATACACCGCCATTTGGCGGGTCTGGGTTCCGGGGCTGATTGCATTTGTGGGCGCCATCTTTGGTTGGGCTGAGTGTGTGTGTGCGCGGGCGCCATCTTGGAGTGTCTCGACGCTCGAGGGGATGTGGGAGACGCCTATTTAAAGTCGTCCTCTCCCGCGCAGCGGGATCGCGCAGTGGGACGCCGTCTCTTAGCCGGAGTCGTGCCAGAGTCCTGCCCGTCTGCGCCCGTCAGCGTCCCGGAGGCGTACGAGGCGACGGGCAGTCCTGGGCAACTGTATTCCATATGTAGCTTGTGCATGTGAGCATTATGCTTCACTACTCGGGTTCGGAACTTCGCTCCTTGCAACACATCAATGGCTCCTGCCGCACGGTGTTTCCTGCTCGCCACAAGGGCAAGTATTGTTGCCCTGAGTGTGGCTGGCGCCCGCAGAAACATCTTGGCGGGGCGCCGCAGAAGGTGGCGGTTAGCGCTAAACATCTGGGCTTACTGCTCAATACTAGATCGCTGGGCCGGCATGCTCTGGACATATTTGATCTGCTGGACTCAGAAAAACCCCTGTTTCTGATGCTCACCGAGACGTGGCTCGGTGAGGCGTCCAACCCAGATGTTTCTACTGCTCTCCCGCCCGAGTATAACATCTTCAGGCAGGACAGGCCGAAGGGGCGCGGAGGGGGGGTTGCACTTAAGTGTAAATAAAATAGCCACCTGCACCATCATCCCCTCGGACGCGATCAAGGATTGCGAATCCCTTGCCTTTGCCATTGTTCTTTCACCGCACCAATCGATGAAGGGTCTCCTAGTCTATCGGCCGCCAGGGCCCGTGGGCTCTTTTTTTGAAGAGTTCCAGTCGGTGACTTCTTCTTTATTACTCACGGCAGAGCATTGTATTATTGCCGGGGATTTTAACGTCCACATGGACGTGGAAACGGATGCTGATGCGATAAAAATGCTGGAGGTCACAGCCCCTCTGGGCTTGGTTCCATATCATATCGGACCGACCCATGAGAAGGGACATACTTTAGATTTGACCTTCTCTACGACCCCTATAGAGATGCTGGCTCCTAGCCAGGTTCTTTGGTCCGACCATAGGTTGGTGAAATTTTACTTCTCGGAAGTTAGGAAGCCTTCCGGCGCCCCCCGGCAGTCTTCCGTGGGATTCAGGGCACTTCACCGGATTACTCCGGAACTGCTGGCACAGGCTTGTGCGGACCACCCCTTCGTGTTAGCAGGGAACTTAGAGGAGGATGTGGAGCGACTGCAGGCCTGGTTCTCAGAGAGACTTAATGATCTGGCTCCTCTGAGACCCCTCCGCAAACCTGAAAAAGGTGCTTCTGCCCCTTGGTTTACGGAAGCATTGGCGGCCTCTCGGCGCCAATGCAAGGTAGCGGAAAGAGCATGGCGCGCAAATTACGACGCGACGGCGAAACTCGCCTACAGGTCTGTGGCGAAAGCCTACCATCGGAACATCCTCGCGGAGAAGAAGGCTTATTTCGCGAGAAAAATTGAAGCTGCCTCCAATTCCTGTAAGGAGCTTTTCGCCGTTGTGCGGGAGTTTACAACGTCTCGCGCAGTACCAACCCAGACTCCCCCTCCTGCGCCTTGGGTCAGGGCGATTGCAGACTTTTTCACCTCTAAGATCCAGCGGATCCAGGACTCCTTCCTTGTGCTGGAGCCTGAGATACCGGGTCGGGGGAGAATACCGCTGCTACCCGACTTAACGCAGGTGTGGCCTTGGCAGCTTTCCCTCCTCTCTCGCTGACCGCCTCATTTGACCTGATGGCTGGCCTTAAATCAGGTTCCCCTCGGGATGCCTGTCCGGCAAAATTTTTGGCTAAAATGGCAGCTGTCATTAATCCCCTCGTGAACCCCCTGTTGAATTGTTCTCTTGCACAGGGTGTGGTTCCCCAGGCCTGGAAGCAGGCCATGATCATTCCCCTGCTTAAAAAGCCTGGCCTGGATGTGGAGGTGTTGGCGAATTATAGACCTATTTCGCTCCTGCCGGCTTTTGCGAAGGTCATTGAAAAGCATGTCCATAAGGTGCTTGCCGATTACCTGGAGTCCCACGACCTACTGCACCCTACCCAGTCGGGTTTCCGCGCCAATCTTAGCACCGAAACAGCCCTCCTGGAAGTCTCGGAGGCGATTAAGGAGGTGCTGGATTCGGGTGGGAGAGCGATGCTGGTGATGCTAGATCTGTCGGCGGCCTTCGACACCGTCCCTCATGAGGGTCTTCTTGCAAGACTCTCAGAGGCTGGTCTCCGAGGGACGGTGCTCCAGTGGTTTCGATCTTTCCTGGCAGGCCGTCGGCAAACGGTCTGGGCTTCTGCTTGCTCCGCCGAGATGTCGCCATTGGGTGTCGGAGTTCCTCAGGGCTCTGTCCTGAGTCCAACTCTATTTAACATCTTCATGACCCCTTTGGCGGCATTGGCGGAGTCTTTCGGGGCCCAGATCGTTTCTTATGCAGATGACACCCAGCTCCTCTTCACCTGTGAGAGGGGTGCGGACTTCGATGGAGGTAGGATCCAGGGTTGCCTTGAGGCTGTGTTTCAATGGTTCCATCACAACAGCCTCAAGTGCAACTCGGATAAATCCGAGGTCCTCTTTTTTGGGTGCAGTTCGGATCCGGACTGGAAAGTGTGGTGGCCTGAGAACATGTTTCCACCA
The DNA here is from genome assembly GCF_964263255.1 of Lissotriton vulgaris. NCBI lineage: Eukaryota > Metazoa > Chordata > Amphibia > Caudata > Salamandridae > Lissotriton > Lissotriton vulgaris. The sequence continues at coordinate 109,080,092 of NC_141694.1, forward strand.
GCAAGTTCGTCCCAGGTGGCTAAAAACCTTGGGATTAAGATCGATAATGGCCTCACACTACGTTCACAGGTAATCGGTCTCACTGGTACCTGCTTTGGCCTACTCCGGATGCTACGCAAGTTCCTTCCCCTGCTATCGGAGGAACATAGGAAGATCACGGTGCAGGCGATTATAGGCTCGAGAATTGACTATTCCAACGTCCTTTATCTCGGCTTGCCAGAGTATCTGCTCCAACGGTTACAGGTTGTCCAGAATTCGGCAGCACGGGCCATCTTTGGACTATCGCGCCGTGCCAGAGCCTCGGGTCTACTGGAGGCTCTGCACTGGCTCCCTGTCCGGAAGCGGATAATTTTTAAAACTCTTACTCTGGCGCATAAAGCCTTACACGCCTCCGGAGCAAAATACCTGCAGAAGAGGCTGGCCTTTTATTTGCCTGCCAGGTCGCTCAGGTCTGAAGCCCTGTTTCTTGCGGCGGTTCCTCGTGTGAAGAGAGCCCGCATCGGAGGCCGCTCCTTTAAACTACTAGCGCCTCAGTTATGGAATAAACTGCCTGTATCCCTGCGCAGCATTCCTAATTTGTTGGCCTTTCGGAAAGGGCTTAAAACCTGGCTCTTTTCCTCTTAGTTTCGGTCCCTCTTAGGTTTCTTTTATCTCTGTTTCTTATTTTCCCTGTTGTGTTGTGAGATTAGTGTGCAATCCAAAGCGTCGGGACACTCTTCCGAGTAGCCGCACGCTATACAAAACCCCTGCATAACATAACATAACATAACAAAATTAAGTTAAACAACATTTCCACTGTTGCAGTTGGTGGAATTTCTTTGAACCTAAAAGGATATCATATGCATGCCGGTCAGCAGTGTAGGGATGATGAATTGATATACACCATAGTGTCCAAAGGGGTGATGCACTGCAACATGGAGTAAACCCCATAGAGTTCTCTGTGTGTCTCCTTACTGTGTGTACCAGCAAACATTTTGTACTGCTACCTAATTTAAAATAAAAAACAGTTTTTCCTACTCAAACTGTCCTGTGTTAAAGATGTTTGCTTTTATTCATGAATTTACTTATTCTGTTGGCTATGGCATGTAAGACTCATTATTTTATCATTTAGGGGTTTCTCATTGGTATCCATCTAGGTCACACAATTGTTAATGAACACACTTTTTATGCTTCTTTTAAAAAAAATACTTGGTGGGTGGTCTAGTTCTTAATGTACATGCCATTAGTTCATGTTAATCAAATTTGTTCCAAGATGAACAATTTCTCTGTAATCATATGTACTGGTCAGTTGGAAGAATCCTCTTTAGAGCTCATGGAATATGGCTCTCAAATTTGAGTTAGGGTTTTAAATGTTGGCATGGTGTAGACATTAGTAATGATGCAGCCACCTTACTGTATTATCATAAGACATGCCAACGGTCACTGCTAATAATGCACTTAAACCTAAGGTAATTGTTCTGTTAGTTGACCCAGGCTGAAAACTCCTCTAATCAACCTTTTCTGAATAACCAAGCTGTTGTGAAAATACATTTTCAATAGCTTCATATGAGCTTCATGTGATTTTCTGTCAGGATAGAAATATTGATTTTGAACCAATGAATCTATAAAGTTAATAGACTTAAACCAAATGTACTGCACATTGAATTTGTATGTATAAACATTATATTTAAAGCACAATAGTTGTCTTTCATGCCAAGAGTGGAACATTCCAGAATGAATGATATTGGGTTCTCTAGCTCCATTTCCCACCATCTAAAAGTTACTCAAACACAAGTACTAAGCGATTCGCATATGTAGTGCCTTGACATTGAAATCCATTAGTAATTATTGCTCAGCATTAAATATAATATCCTCATGAGAGTTAGGAGTGTGGTAGTATCCTTAGGAAAGGAGGGCATCTGTTCAACATGGGGTCTCAGAAAGTGATCACAAAATAGTGAAAGATTTTGAACCTACCACTGACACAATTGGTCTTTTTTCTTTTTTTAATTATTGCAAAACAGTAAAAATTTCAGATTTTGGGTGGTGCAGTGTTCTGACATGGTTTTTGGCTCTATTTCGGAGTAATTATGACTTTAAGCTTGCTAACATCTATAATCTGTATTCTTACCTTGTGTTGGCGCTTTTAAGCCCTTTCTTCCAGACCTGGAAGCATAAACTAGAGGATAGCTGCTTTATATGATGATAGATCCCTTATTCTTGACTCTAATCCATATATTGCCTATTGGCTTTGACATAATTATGTGTCCTTTCATCATCCTGCCTATAGTAGAGGGTGGATCCTGTAGTCCTGACTTTATATTACATATTGGTATGGTTTGTGTAGGTACTCTGATAGAGCTAAGTGTTATAACATCCTTCTCAGGCCTACAAGGCCCAGAACTAGAGAGACTCCATTTTGCTTTCTGTCCCCGCAGAACTGAGATGCTTGCAGGGTAAAGGTAATGTTTCTGTTGTGCGCCTTAAGCAAACTGGAGAGAACCGGCCAGAGCTGAATCTAATCAGGAAGTGTCTCTGGGCTCAGGTCTCTAGACGAAACAAGCAGCTGGTCACCGTGGGAGCGTCTAGCGCAAGGAGCCTGGTACATGGAATCGGTGGGAGGAGGCTGCTGGCTGGAACTTTCCATGAGGGAAGAGCATTCGATATTAGTGAAGTGCAGAGGCGGAGTCAGTCAGAAAGAGTTTGAGCTGGAAGTAGTTGAGTTGGATTGGAGCAGAGGAGAGGAGTGCAGTTGCAGACAGAGTTGAGTTGGAGGAGCAGAAAGAGTTTGAGCTGGAAGGAGTTGAGTTGGATTGGAGCAGAGGAGAGGAGTGCAGTAGCAGAAAGAGTTGAGTTGGATTGGAGCAGAGGAGAGGAGTGGAGTTGCAGAAGGAGTGGAGAATCAGAAAGAGTTTGAGTTGGAAGGAGTTCAGTGGATGATTGGAGCAGAAAGAGTTAAGTGCAGAAGGAGAGGAGTTGGAGCAGAGGAGAAGAGACAGAAGATGCTTGGAACAGAGAGAAGACAGACAGACAGTCAGTGAGCTGGAACTGAAGGAAGCAGTCAGAAGCAGTTACTTATCAGGAGGAGTTGTGAACAGCTGGAGTCTGAAGTAATGCCTTTTGGAAGAGACTGAAGTTATATCGTGGATTAATCAGTGGGAGCAGCTGGAGTGAATTGGACATTGGCACGGAGACAATCAGACAGAGTGAAGAAGCTAGTGGAGCGAACGGTTATCAGAGCGGCAGAAACAATTAGACTGAAGTTGGAAGGTGGAGAGAGTTCATGGGGGAGAGGAATCCAGTGCAGAGTGATCAGCGCAGATGTGTGTCCAAGAGTGCAGGAGAGGATCTAAGACGAGCTAAGGCACAGACGAGAGAGGAGCCCAGATGACAGCTAGAGCAAGACCCCACACTCATTAGGTGATATTGTTCCCTAATCTTAAAATATTAACCTTGTCCCTGTTATATGTCTAATCCTTTTTTCTTTCAGCGGTGTGCAGTCTATTTACAGTTCCTGTTAGTTACATGTGGATGTGGTATATTAATAGAGCTTTACAGAGACCCCGCAGATCTGTGTATGTGTCTAATTTGGTAAACTGTTGTGTGCTATAATATTGTAGTATCATATTCTGAGCAGCCAATGAGAGATTCCTTCCAAAGGTATTCATAGGAAAGTGATCGTCGTTGGTAAGCGGCGTTAATGAGAACACCAGGCGGGAAACTGGTGCGTAGATCCGCCGGATTGTGGATCGGGCTGTGAGTGAGAGAACACTAGGGAGGACACTAGTGTGTAGGTCCACCGGATTATGGATCGGGGTGTGAGGGAGAGAACACTAGGGAGGAGACTAGTGCGTAGGCACGCAGGATTGCGACTTGCCGAGCGTGCACTGACTGTGGTCAGTGTGTAATGGTAACTAATCAGAACTGCCCCAGGGTAGATTAGTCTGGGCCCATGTGGTCGCGAGACTATGAGGTATGAGTGTGGTGTAGGGCATGGACGTCCTTAGTAATCAGTGAGTATTCCTAGTAATCCCTATAGATTTAGTGGTGTTTCTGATGATATGAGCTTGTATATTGCGAGTTCCCCATCCTCAGGTAGGTACCCAGGTGCCTGGACAGATGGGTCCTGAGGAGGGAGGTGGTTGCGTTTCGGCTGGGTTGGTGGTGCTCTGAGGAGCTGATCCTATCCGGTCCGAGAATCCGGCCGTTACATCTGGCGTAGTCGGCAGCTTCGCACAAGTTGCGTGGGAGGGAGCCCTAGACATGTATTTGGACTTAAACCCCTTTAAATTTGACATCTGGGAACAGTCTGTGACTTGCATGGTGAGGTGTAGTGCCTGACCTATGGGCTTGAACAGTTGGAGTGTAAGGAGATTGCAGTACATCATGGCATTTGACTTATGCAGGGTGGAAGAAATGCTTTTCATCTTGGTGTTTGAACTGTCAGGCTTAAAGGGTGACATTACATGAGGGAGCCAATTCCATCTTGGTGTTGATGCAGTTGTACATATGTGTGTGAAAAATGTTTTTAAAATTGCTTATTAAATTGCTTGCTGCATTTGCTTATGCTGTGCAATGTAAAATGTATTCAATGTAATATGACTTGTTGAGTTCCTTGTAAATATGGCTTGTGAGGAGCATGTTCTCATTTTGACTTGCTGTGTTCCTTGTAAATTGTGCCTTGTCAATATGCCTTGTGAAGAGCATCTCATTATTATGACTTGTTGACTTCTTGTAAATATGGCTTGTGAATAGCGCCATGTGGATATGGCTTGTACAGAGCATCCTATTGTTACGTTAGGCAGGAGAGAGCTGGATCTCTTTCAAATGCTTGGAGAAATTGTTTTGAAGATGTGCGCATGTGTTATTTGAAAACGTGGAGAGATAAGTTCTTGAATTTCCCATGTACTGCAGACATTGGGGAATGATTGTGTTTGAGCTGCTAAAGGGTTAATATCTTGAATTGAGACGGCAGTATTTATTTTAATATGCTGTTTAACATGCATGGTTATGTGAGCTGACACTAAAAGTCAGTGATTGTTTAGATTAATGGTGGTTTGATTTGACTTTTTCATTGGTTGCTGGGTTCGCCTATGTGCTTTGTCAGCTTGCTGACAGAATGGTAACATCTTGCATGGAGAAAAGAAAGCAGTGTTCATTTGACATTCTATTTGAAATGCGTCCACGAATTTGTGTGGGTTTGCCTTTGAACACATGATTTAATGTGTCTGACTCGGAGGTCGGAAAGTTAGAAATCAACGGATTGAGATAAGGGTTTTCAGCTGAGTACGGAGGGTGCTTTAACGCTTTAACGGTTGAGAAGTTAGATAAAACAGACCCATCATAGAATGTGCTTTTAATTAGTGAAATGCTTTTAAAAAAAAATGTTCTAGAAAATATATATGATTATTTTTCTAATGCAAGCTGCCTTTTTTCAGATGCAAATGTTTCTGATATGGAGCAGACCATTGTGTGAGTAAACCCACTCAGTTAGAAAACATGGCTATCTGAAAATAAAAATGAATCTGGCCCTTTTAATAGGTAGAATAGAAAAGCTTGCACACTAAATTATGAATTCTTGGTTATGCCCCTTGTTTAAATTGCACATGTTATTTTTTTTAAAAAACGTGTCTGCATGCAATGTTGTTCTAATATTTTTCCCTTTCAGCAAGTAGCAGTACATTATGACAGAATTATTTTTAAATGCTAGCATGTGACTATGTTACAGAACAATGTGCTTTTTACCACGTTTAAATCTGCTTCAGTTAGTTAGAATTAATGGTCAGTGTTTCTGGCCTGGGAACGGCTGTATGTTTTCAGTTAGTAAGAATTTCCTTTGACCTTGGCTGATATGAGTCAGGCATCTGTTCGCGGCTCATAGTTTTGAAAGGGTGGAGGCTCCGTGGGTGACTTCTGAGAGCAGAGAGAGCCAGCTTGTTATTCTTGGCTATGTTACAATTTCTTTCCGCGGAGAAATGTTTATATAAGGGGGGGGGGGTCAAGTTGCTCTTCCATACAGTAGGCGCAGACAGCTTCATTGACTTCAGATAAGGGATGCTTGCACATGCAGAATAATTGGCAGACGCTTGGCCCTTGGAGTTAGATAAATACAGTAGGCCCAAGAAGCTTTCCTGACTAGAGATTAGAAGATGCTTAAACAGAATAATTGGCAGGAGCTTTGCTCCTGCAATGAGATCAGCATTTGGCAGTGATTCAAAATTACATCGTAGTGTAGCCCGGCTCCTGCTTATTATGGTTGGAGCTGATTCAAAACTCTGAGCGCGAACATCTTTCTGGAGGGAGGGGCTGTTTCTCAGAGGAGTGAGGAGTAGCTAGGCCCCAGCCCTTCTGGCTGTGTATGACAAAATTAGATTTTGCCCAAACAAATTTCAAGAATATGGTATAGGTAGACTGTTTAAATCATTCCTTGGATTTAGAAGAATTCTTTTCATGAATTAGGAGGTTTCTTTCGAAAATAAAAAGCACTTGGGGTGCTTTTTAAATGGAAAATGGAAAATGGAAAATGTGTTTTTGCAAGATTGATGATGCGTGTTTCTAGTTTCAGATGGCTATTATCGTGTGGGGGCCCTGGATGAGTGTGACTTTCTTATTTTGGAGTGATGTCTTTTTTTTTGTTTTCGGAATGAATGCCCCCAACCCCCAAAACCCCCGAGGCTGAATCCAGGATTAGAAGCAGACGTACCAGGCTGAATCCAGGATTAGAAGCAGACGACGTACCAGGCTGACCAGACTGGAGGGTGTGCGTCCTTGGCACCGGATACAGATGAAGATGGAGAATCATGGCCTACAAAAATAAACTGTTTTTCTATGAAGAAACCAACTATAGAAGATACCTTTTTAATAGTGACAATTGGCATGACATTTACAGTTGACTGCCTCAGCAGTCAGGTTCAAATCCCATATATTCAATTTTTGAAACATTTTCATTGACCTGAAATGTAATTCCTTGGCCTGCATTCTTGAACCTTGCATTTATCCCATGTTTCTATTTCAGATGGACATTATGCCACTTTTGCAGTTACCATATACAGGCCCCACTTGAACAAAAAAAAAAAATGTTTTCTCAGTCCTGTTCGTGGTTCTGATGTTTCAGTTTAAAAGATGCAGTGCCACATTAATGCAATAATGCAATGATTCATATATATTTTGCTTTTAGTATGCTACGCTATTTCATTATTGATACACTTGTTCATCTTTCACCTATTTCATAGTTTTCCTGTTTTCTGCAAAAAAGTCTTGTCACTGGAAAGAAAGTAATGTTTTAAATGATGGTGCACACATGTGTTCCACAGCATGATACAGAGAGGAACTAGGTGCAAACTGTTTACTGAGTTAGATGATTTGTGACCTTTGCCTATTGCCTTTGGCATGGTTCAAATTTAAGTCTATGATCTTTTAGAAAAATGTATACACCACACTTAGATAATTTTCTTTGACTTATTGCTTGATATGCATAGTGCTACACCAGCTATTTTGTAGGAATGGGGTTATCCTTATTTTCCTGTTATTACACTTTCACTTTGATTCATCAACTCTTAATTAGAACAGTGGGATTAGTTCCAAGGGTGGTCACCCTAGACATTAAGTTGTCCTGGGAGGTGTGTCTTTTAATCAGGTTATATCCTACATCTATTAGTAATAGTTGCCCAGACCTTGAGGACCCTTTGTCATGTTTATTTGTCAAATTTTACCAAATCCTTTCTTAAGTTGACCGAAGTAGGTAGGCCACATTTAGGCCCCTTGTTGTTTTCATTCCACAAACCTGTCCCTACACCAATAGATTTCATCAGTTATCACTAGAAGTTGAGGCACATTTAGTTCAAGGGTGCTTTGGTTAGTTTCTGTTGTTATCAGATCAATCTTAGTTACATTTCAGCATTCAGGTCAAGGGTGCTTTGATTTGTTTGCAGTTGGTTGTTAGATTTGTATTACCTACATCAAGTTTTAGGTGGAATTTCCTGAAGTTGTCATTTATTTTAGAGGGTCTTTTGGTTTTTGGTTTCGTTGATAGATTATGTTGATGTTTGTTTATTAGTTTGTTGTTGTTTACAGATGTTCGCAAGTTAAAGTCAAGGGTGCAGTGTTCTGACATGGTTTTTGCTCTATTTCGGAGTAATGATGACTTTAAGCTTGCTAACATCTATAATCTGTATTCTTACCTTGTGTTGGCCCTTTTAAGCCCTTTCTTCCAGACCTAGAAGCATAAAATAGAGGATAGCTGCTATATATGATGATAGATCCCTTATTCTTAACTCTAATCCATCTATTGCCTATTGGCTTTGACATAATTATGTGTCCTTTCATCATCCTGCCTATAGTAGAGGGTGGATCCTGTAGTCCTGACTTTATATTACATATTGGTATGGTTTGTGTAGGTACTCTGATAGAGCTAAGTGTTATAACATCCTTCTCAGGCCTACAAGGCCCAGAACTAGAGAGACTCCATTTTGCTTTCTGTCCCCGCAGAACTGAGATGCTTGTAGGGTAAAGGTAATGTTTCTGTTGTTCGCCTTAAGCGAACTGGAGAGAACCGGCCAGAGCTGAATCTAATCAGGAAGTGTCTCTGGGCTCAGGTCTCTAGACGAAACAAGCAGCTGGTCACCGTGGGAGCGTCTAGCGCAAGGAGCCTGGTACATGGAATCGGTGGGAGGAGGCTGCTGGCTGGAACTTTCCATGAGGGAAGAGCATTCGATATTAGTGAAGTGCAGAGGCGGAGTCAGTCAGAAAGAGTTTGAGCTGGAAGTAGTTGAGTTGGATTGGAGCAGAGGAGAGGAGTGCAGTTGCAGACAGAGTTGAGTTGGAAGAGCAGAAAGAGTTTGAGCTGGAAGGAGTTGAGTTGGATTGGAGCAGAGGAGAGGAGTGCAGTAGCAGAAAGAGTTGAGTTGGATTGGAGCAGAGGAGAGGAGTGGAGTTGCAGAAGGAGTGGAGAATCAGAAAGAGTTTGAGTTGGAAGGAGTTCAGTGGATGATTGGAGCAGAAAGAGTTAAGTGCAGAAGGAGAGGAGTTGGAGCCGAGGAGAAGAGACAGAAGATGCTTGGAACAGAGAGAAGTCAGACAGACAGTCAGTGAGCTGGGACTGAAGGAAGCAGTCAGAAGCAGTTACTTATCAGGAGGAGTTGTGAACAGCTGGAGTCTGAAGTAATGCCTTTTGGAAGAGGCTGAAGTTATATCGTGGATTAATCAGTGGGAGCAGCTGGAGTGAATTGGACATTGGCACGGAGACAATCAGACAGAGTGAATAAGCTAGTGGAGCGAACGGTTATCAGAGCGGCAGAAACAATTAGACTGAAGTTGGAAGGTGGAGAGAGTTCGTGGGGGAGAGGAATCCAGTGCAGAGTGATCAGCGCAGATGTGTGTTCAAGAGTGCAGGAGAGGATCTAAGACGAGCTAAGGCACAGACGAGAGAGGATCCCAGATGATAGCTAGAGCAAGACCCCACACTCCTTAGGTGATATTGTTCCTTAATCTTTAAATATTAACCTTGTCCCTGTTATATGTCTAATCCTTTTTTCTTTCAGCGGTGTGCAGTCTATTTACAGTTCCTGTTAGTTACATGTGGATGTGGTATATTAATAGAGCTTTACAGAGACCCCGCAGATCTGTGTATGTGTCTAATTTGGTAAACTGTTGTGTGCTATAATATTGTAGTATCATATCCTGAGTAGCCAATGAGAGATTCCTTCCAAAGGTATTCATAGGAAAGTGATCGTCGTTGGTAAGCGGCGTTAATGAGAACACCAGGCGGGAAACTGGTGCATAGATCCGCCGGATTGTGGATCGGGCTGTGAGTGAGAGAACACTAGGGAGGACACTAGTGTGTAGGTCCACCGGATTGTGGATCGGGTTGTGAGGGAGAGAACACTAGGGAGGAGACTAGTGCGTAGGCACGCAGGATTGCGACTTGCCGAGCGAGCACTGACTGTGGTCAGTGTGTAATGGTAAGTAATCAGAACTGCCCCAGGGTAGATTAGTCTGGGCCCATGTGGTCGCGAGACTATGCGTGTGAGTATGAGTGTGGTGTAGGGCATGGACGTCCTAAGTAATCAGTGAGTATTCCTAGTAATCCCTATAGATTTAGTGGTGTTTCTGATGATATGAGCTTGTATATTGCGAGGTCCCCATCCTCAGATTGGTACCCAGGTGCCTGGACAGAGGTGGTTGCGTTTCGGCTGGGTTGGTGGTGCTCTGAGGAGCTGATCCTATCTGGTCCGAGAATCCGGCCGTTACATGCAGTTACTAGGAATTCTGATTTATGTTGTGTGATTCATCTTTAAGCAGCAAGTGTTTAAAGGAACAGAAATGTGATTGACATTCTTTAGTCATTCTGTTGGGTCCTCAACGATATCTCTGTAGCTGATGTCATCAGAGAGTAGCCTCAAACATTATTCTCTGTATATGCATGATGATAGTGTAACAATCAAAAGTGGTATGGCGTATCTTTCAATAAGTGGTGTAGTAATTTTAAGATTGCCTGATAAAATGCATCAACCTCTGGTGGAAAGACGTAGAGGCGGCATGAAGGAGGGTTTCCTTTTTAAGCCTGTGTTCACTTTCTCACATTCATTGAATTCTTGATTATCAAATGTCTCACTGATATTTGTAAGATGGAATACTTGGATGAATAAATGAGTGTTGTGTTTGCCGATGTATATTACATCAAGACTTGCAAATTTAATGGCAATATATGGTGTTATTATAGTGGTGTGGTGTCTCAGGATTGTATATTTGGATGGTAAAACAGCCCACCATTCATCATTGACTCAATTCTGTCCAACTACTGCATATTCTGACCTCTGCTTTTTCTCCCACTGCATCTGCCAAGCGCTGAAAATCGAGACGCGCGCCCTTAGGATCGGCCCCCCGGGCCCCGCCTCCGGACTCTTGTGGTTGGGCGGTGTGGTGATGGGGTCAGGGCCTTATAACATGGGGGCCTTAGCGTGAAATGACTGGACAGACACTCTGGGATCAGGTTGCCGGGAAGACCACGAGCGATCTTTACCGGGGTTTATTATACCCTCGGGGCGTGCCCGCCCTGAGGGGTGGAGTGGATGCGTGAGTGTTGCTACATTGTATGGTAGAGCCCGCCTGGCTCTCTACATCCCTCCTTCATTTCAGTCTGCTTCATCACCAGTTCTTGGTCTTCAGGGGGAGGTACACACAAAGTCCCGTAACTTGTGGCTTGGGCCAGGGTTTGGCCGAAGGTTGTATCTTTGGCTTCGGCCCTTTGGTGATTGAGTGTCCCCAGCCGGGGACACTTCTCCTTGCGCTCTGCAGGTCGGGGAATTGTCGGCCAATACGCACGGCAACGGCAACGGGTCTTGGCTTCTCCTCTGGTCTTCGACCGACGTTTGATCATCAGACCCTCTCGCTGATGATGAGGCTGTTGGAGACAGACCGGCTTGTCGTGGCCCGACCTCTTCTTCCTCGCCTTGGTCCTCTGTTCCTCCCCTTGCCGGTTTAAAGCATGACACATTTCGCGTGACTCTTTGTTCACCTTTCTTGACAGTCACCATGGTTCCTCTGATCCTTTCAACGGTCCACAAGTCCGGTTCATAGGGGGTCCTATACTTCCATCCGGGGTGTCGGTCATGGACCACTACTGTGTCTCCTTCCTGTAGATTTGATGTCTTCGCACATCTGGCCGCACTGGCCTTCTGGTTGGTTACATCTCTTCTGGACTGAATGGCGTCCCCATCTCGCTCAGGTGGTGTCCACGAACTTGCGGACGGGATGATGTCCCTGGGGGCCTTTTTGAACAGTAAATGGGCCGGGGCACACTTGGTTGTGCAGTGGGGCGTTTGTCGGTAGGCTCCCAGGAATCGGTCTAGAGCTGATTCCGGATCTTCTCCTTGACTTACGGCAATCCTCAGGGCTCTGTTAATGGTCCTCATAAGTCTCTCCACCTCTCCATTGGCCTGCGGCCACAAGGGGGTGATTTTCCGATGTTTGATTTGGAGGGCGTCCAAGTAGGCTTGGAAGTCTCGGCCTTGAAAGGGAGGACCGTTGTCTGTTTTAATTTCCTCCGGCAATCCCATGGTCGCGAAGATCTTGTCTAGATTCCGTTTGACTTGGGGAAAAGCTGTGGAGGGGATCACCTCCACCACCGGGAACTTGGAGAAAGAGTCCACTAGTACCAGGGTATGGCGACCATCCGGGAAACTCCCGAAGTCCAGGCTCAGGTTGGTCCAGGGCAGCGTCGGGGAGGGCTTCGTTATGACAGGGGCCGGGGCGGGATCTCCTCCGGTGATTAGACACGCGTGGCAGGCCCTCACCATCTCTTCTACTTTGAGGTCCATCGCCGGGAACCAGACTCGGCACCGCAGCCTGGCCTTTGTTTTGGCCATTCCCTGATGCCCGACGTGAGCGAGGGACAGAATCCTGGGATGGAGGTCTTCCGGTATCACTATTAGATGCCCTCGAAGGACCACACCTTCATCCCCGACACTCAGTTCATTCTTAATCTGCCACATTTGCTGGCGGGCATGACTGACCTCCGGCCTGAGCCCATGTATTCCATCCAGGAAGTGCGCCCATTGGTTCCCCCTGAGCGCGTGCTTGACTCGGCATAGTGTTTCATCTCTTTCCGTTGCTTCCCCAATTTCTTTCAGTGTCATTGTCTCTGGACACGCGTTTTCTGAGATCCAGTGCACAAAGGCGTCCGCTTCTTGACTTTCCTCTAGTCTAGTGGCTGGTTTGGTGCAGTCCGGGTGTCTCGACAGGTAGTCCGCTGGGTTGTTGACCCCCGGGCGGAAGATGACTTGGAAGTTGTAGCCCTGTAGCTGGACGGCCCACCTCTCGATCCTTGGAGGGGCCAGCCTCGCTGATCCTGCAAATAGGGGCACAAGGGGCTTGTGGTCCGTTATCACCCGGAATTCCTGGCCGCATAGGTACAAGTGAAAATGCTGACACGCCCATTTGATGGCCAGGGCTTCTCTTTCGATCTGTGCATAGCGGGTCTCGGTGTCCGAGAGAGCCTTGCTGGCGTACGCCACCGGTTTCCAGACATCAGCTCCGTATTCTTGAAGGAGCACCGCTCCCAGGCCCACCGGGCTTGCGTCGACCACTAGTTCAGTCTTCCTCTTTGGCTGGAAATACGCCATCACTGTGGTGTCCAGGAGGCTGTTCTTGATAGCTTCGCCGCCACTGTCCAGTCCCACTTATGGTCATGGCGGGTGAGTAGCCTCAGTGGCTCGGCCAGGTCTGCAAGGTTGGGGATGAACCTCCCGCAATACGTTGCCATCCCGAGGAAACTCCTGACTTCCGTGGGGTTTTGCGGGGTGCTGGCAGCCCGGATGGCCTCGGCCTTCCTGGGGTCAACCTTCAGGCCTTCTCGGGTGAAGATGTAACCGAAGAAGTCCACTGAGTCCTGGTAGAAGGCACATTTGGATTTGTGAAGTGTCAGGCCTTGTTCTGATAGCCTTTTGAGGGTCGCTCTCAGGTGTACGTGATGCTCTTCAAGCGATCCAGAGTACACCAGGATGTCGTCACTCAAGTTGATGACCCCACTCAGTCCGGATAGCACCTCTCTGATTGCATTTTGAAAGACTTCAGCTGCCGAGGACACTCCGAAGCTTAGTCGTTTGTACCTCCTCAGCCCGACGTGTGTGGAGAAGGTTGTAATGTAGCGGCTGTCTGGCTCAAGCTCCAGCTGGTGGTAACCTGCGTTTAAATCGAGTTTGGAGAACCATTTGGCACCGTTGAGGTCCGCTATGATGTCATCCATGGTAGGGGTGATATGCCTTTCCCTCCTCACCGCTACATTTGGCAGACGCATATCCACGCACAGCCGTATAGCTCCAGGTTGCTTGGGCTTGGGCGCCACGACGAGTGGAGAGACCCACGGTGTGGGCCCGGTCACCTTCTCGATTACATCGAGTTCTTCAAGCTTCCTCAGCTCTTCCTCCACCTGCGGCCGCAGATTGAACGGGACACGCCGGTGCCTTAGGGCTGTCGGTCGCACAGACTTGTCTATGTGTAGTTTGAACTTCTTGTTCTTGAGTTTCCCTAGTCCTCGGAACAGTTCTGGAAACTCCTCCATCAAGAACTCTGCATGTGACTGGTGCACCTGATTAGCGAAAAACACTAATCCGAGGTCCTCGGCGGTGTGGCAGCTTAGTAGCGTGCCTTTCCTTCCTTCCGTGACGTGGAACTTAGCTACAGTGGAGTATTCCCCTTGTCTGATTGTTGTCGTGATCACTCCGCGCAGCGGCATGGGCTCTGTTCCTCCATACGTGTATATTCTCGCTTGGGACGGTATCAGTTCGGGCCTCGGCATCATCTGGTTGTACTGCTCGGAGTCCATAACATTCACGGATGCCCCAGTGTCTATGAGTGCTTGTACTGTTGTGCCATCCACCTTGACTGAACACATCGGTGGGGGTCTTCTCCTTGTGGACGCTGCGGATGCTCTGCCTACGTATGAGACGACGTAGACTTCGTCGTCTTCATCATCCTCGTACCACTGAGGCCGTTCTTGAGCATGGCTGTCTGGTGGCGGGTCGGCATCCTCTTCAAGCGACATTTGATGAACTCTCCTCTGTATGTTTCTCGGCCTTGTCCCTGCCGGCCTGTATTTTCCCCCTCGGCATACCTTCGCGAAGTGGTTCATCCTGCCGCATTTGGAGCACGTGCGCCCTTTTGCTGCACACGCTGCGGTGGCGGAGTGGGCCTCTCCACAGTACCCGCACTGATTCCTTGTCGTAGTCACCTGATGCGGCCGACTCGCCGCAGGTTTCTGGTGGATTGCTTCCACTCTCTCCGTTTTGATCTGCACTGGCTTGGTCTGTGCGGGGGTAGCTACCGGGGTGTATAGCGCCGCCTCCATCTCCTCAGCCCTCACGTCTGACAGCTCATGTGACCTTGCGAGAATCAGGATCTCATCGAGCGAAATCCCTGGTTGGCGCAGGATTAGTTTCCTGAGCAGCTTTGAACGGCACCCCACAATGATTTGATCCCGAATTTCCTCACGCGGGTCCGTGAACGGGCAGGTGTTCGCCAGCCGGCGTAGCCGTGCGTAGAACATGTCTACCGACTCGGAGCCCGTTTGCCACGCCCGTTTGAATTTAAACTTTTCGAAATCGTTGTTTAGCTGGGGGTCAAAGTGTTTGTTTAGTGCGGCCACCGCGGCCTCGTAGTCGCTGTCACCTCCTGTGTTGGGGAGCGTCTCAAAGAGCTCGTCTATCTCTGCTCCGCCGTATAGGATCAAAAGGGACCTCTTGACCTCGCCATCTGTCTCCCTGGTGCCCTTGAAATAATGGTTCAGCCTGCGAACCCACGCCTTCCATCTCACTGCCGCAGTGGCCGGGTCAGACGCTTCACTGAACGGCGGCAACGGCGCCGCGCCTGAATGGGTATGATGGCCAGTCTGCGGGCCGGGTGTTGCGGCTTGGGCCTGTGCTGGGATGTGTCCTGCTTGGACAGGTGGTGAAGGCTGTGCAGCCTGTGCTGGTGCCCCATCCTGCAACGCTGGGGCTCACTCCTCCAGGGACATGGTGCGTCCTTTATTTATTTATTATTGTATTTTTTTTTCAATTTATTACTTTTTTTTTTTTTCTTTCCACTTTTTATTTGGCTATGTGTGCTAATAGGAGCTTTATTGGCTATCTGTGACACCCATTGGGGCTCAGTAAGCACCTGGTGTGGGGTAGATAAGCACGGTCGCGCTCCTCGCGCCGTTCCTTAGAGATGGTGACGCGTGCAGTACCACTGGCAGCCACCGGGGGCCGCCTCGCGCTCGTTCGCGCTCTTCGCGCTCTCCGCGCTGGGCCTGGGGCAGCTGACAAGAGGAGCGACTCCGGAGAAGAGCGTCGCCT
Source organism: Lissotriton vulgaris (assembly GCF_964263255.1). Taxonomy (NCBI): domain Eukaryota; kingdom Metazoa; phylum Chordata; class Amphibia; order Caudata; family Salamandridae; genus Lissotriton; species Lissotriton vulgaris. The sequence goes on from NC_141694.1 coordinate 109,095,904, forward strand.
GAGGGAGATGCACAGGAGCGTGGTGAGCGTCGCCTGACGCACTTACAGGTGCGTGGTGCCCATGAGGCGGGGGAGCGTCGCCTGAGGGAGAGGCTCAGGAGCGTGGTGTGCGTTGCCTGACGCACTTACAGGTGCGTGGTGCACATGAGGCGGGTCGGAGGCGTGGCGCGGAGCCTCACCGGCCTCAGCAGCCGGATTCACGGTCCGGCGTATGCCTCGACACAGGCAGCCGTCGCCCGGACAACCAGCCAGGTAGGCCAAGAGGCGCTCGCAGGGGGGGCAATGATCGCGCACTCACCCTGGGCGCTCCGCGGTCCCGGCCCTGCCAGCTGAAAGCGCTTCCGACGGGAAGGCGCGTGGGCAGGCGGCGGACCGGAGCAGAGCGGGAGCGGGCTCCGTGATGCGCCGTCACTCCTCGTCGTATCCAGCACGCGCAGGGCAGTCCGGCCTCGTCGCCAATGTGGTGATGGGGTCAGGGCCTTATAACATGGGGGCCTTAGCGTGAAATGACTGGACAGACACTCTGGGATCAGGTTGCCGGGAAGACCACGAGCGATCTTTACCGGGGTTTATTATACCCTCGGGGCGTGCCCGCCCTGAGGGGTGGAGTGGATGCGTGAGTGTTGCTACATTGTATGGTAGAGCCCGCCTGGCTCTCTACAGGCGGCCGGGTAGTCCAATGGGCAGCCGGCCGCCTTTCACTTCCGGGTCAATGGGTGACGCACTTCCGGAGTGGTAGGAGGCCTATTTAGGGTCCAAGCCCCGGGGCCTCGGTCTCTGTCCCTGCTACCACTCCAGTCACCCAGACTCCACATCAGCGCTGAAACCGGCTTCCCCCCTTCTACGGAACCCCGACCTTCGTGAACTGGGCTGGGAACCATGTCGCCAGGTGATGTGGGGGGTGCACTTCGGGGGCCTGTGGGCAGCCGAGAAGGGCGGAAAGGGTGAGGGTTGTAGGTCAATGGTCCGTCCTGATTTGCGGGACTTGAGCCTGTGCTAAGCTGGGGTTGCGGCTGCAGACGGGGCTCCTCGGGGCGTGCTGCTCACCTCCCCATCGATAGGGGTCGGGTACAACTGGGGATCCTCAGTAGAGAATTAGGATCCAAAGTTTTCTTATTCCCAAAAATGTCATAGAGTTGCTGGCGGCGGCATTTCATGCGCAGGGAAAGCAGCGTGCGTTTTCAGTCCTCGACGGCCACGTGTTGTGGTACCCCCTTTAGCTTTTCAGCGCAGTGGGTGAGGTTCATTGCAGGGGACTCCAATTTTAGAGATCACATCGTGCGCTGTTGTTTATATTGTCACCGGCATGCTGCTTCGAGTGTTACCATATTTTGAGCTGTCCACATTTGAATCGCAGTTACACCACGCTTGAGGGAGTTTGATCAGTGAGTAGGAAGGGGTGTAGATCGCTGTGTTAATAACATTACTATGCCGCGTTACTGTACAAGGTATCCTGTTAACAGCACTTCTCCATCAGCGCCCGCCATGTTGTCTTCTATAGGCCAGTGCGCGCGACGTCCTTTTTGCATTGCTCTTGCGTGAAGCAAACAAGACTTGTTTAACATGACCCGAATCGCTTCTAGGCGCTTTGCAGAGGGCGTGTAGGGCCCAGGTCTAGCTCACCTCACTCCTGTACTGATAGTTGACTCGTTTCAAAGTGCGTGTGGAACTTTAACCCATGGATTTGCCCACGGTCAAGCTCTTTCGACCGAATGGAGCAGCGGAGGGTAGAACACAACCAGTGCTTGTTTAACCTTCTGCAACTTTGCATTGAGACCAAAAGCTTGCACTGATGCAGAGCTAACTCCTTCTAATTCCTTAGCATGCACGTGCTTAGACGAGTTGTGAAGAAGCAGCATTGACAACAATGTGCCGAAATGATATTAAGAGCTGCGCAGTCTGATTTTGGTAGGACACACGCTTTATTAAAGCCCCCCGAAAATTTACACGCTAGACCAGAAGTATTGAAAGTAGACACATATACCTGACGATATGTTCAAGCCACCAGCAATACCTGCTACGAATTTAACATCCACTAAGCAAACCCTGATGCCAGCTTTGCAAAGTTATTGTATTACTGACAAAGCCGGCGGCGCGTTTCGACACTGAATCCCTTGTCTTCGGCAGCTCCAAGGTAGAGCTGTACTGTGAGGCGCGAGTAAAATAGCTCGGTGGGTCAGTGCGACTGTTGTATAGATTTACGAGCAAGCTCCTGACAGACGTTTTTAAGTAGGCGCGGTCTTTTCGCCTTGGAGGACGATAAAACGAGTACGCCATCCACAGTGTTAAGTGACAGCAAAATTAATGTGTGTGCATAGTAATGTATAATAATAAGCAGAGTATTATTGTATTTTTTAAGTTGTGCATTGGAGAAAAGATTAGTTGTGCGCTCTGCATTGAGACCCTGTTTGAAGTCAAAGCGTGTCACCCATGTATTTATTTAAAAATATATATTTTTATTTGATTTTCACAGAGAAATAAGACATTAAACATTTATATATTGCGTTGTACATACAGGGAGGCAATCCCTTTTAGGATACGGCATTAGTGCTCTATAAAATACTAATAGCCGGATAGCAGCTTCAATCTCTCTTTATCTTCACTGGAATCCCCAAATGGCCAACACCAGGTGTAATGGAGGGTTGGGGAATGGACAAATTGTTATGGCACAGTTTGCTGAAATCCCCCCCGAAAATTTACACGCTAGACCAGAAGTATTGAAAGTAGACATATATACCTGACGATATGTTCAAGCCACCAGCAATACCTGCTACGAATTTAACGTCCACAAAGCAAACCCTGATGCAAGCTTTGCAAAGTTATTGCATACTGACAAAGCCGGCGGCGCGTTTCGACACTGAATCCCTCAGGAGCACACTATCTGGCCACAGAGGGAATTTGCAACTTGGCAAAAGTGTGTAGTGGTGAAGTAACTTTGTGAAAACGTGTCTAAAGTGCTTTGTACTAAAACGAGGAGCAGCGGCTTCTTTTTAGTTTTGAATGCTCTATTTGGTTTGTCCTGCATGTTTAGTATACACATATTTCAATTTTGTCCCTACGAGTTTGGTCCTGCCCCCATTGCTTGAAATGTGCGCCTCTCCCACATTCATTAGAGAAGTGGGAACACCTCCCCCCCAAAAAATTCGGGTTTACTGAAACCTAGGCGCAACCCATAAACTTTGTGTTCACAAGGGTGCCTATAATAACGACAATGTCTGACCTAGCGTTAGTTGTGAGTAATTAGAACATTATGATACAATTAATCTATTACAATATGCATTGAACTAAATAGAAAAGCAGAGGACCAAATGAACGGGGAGCATATTTGGTATATCAAACAATTGGAGTAGGCAATTGGTAAAAAATAAACGATTAGTCGTTAGGTAGTCATCAATAGGTCTGTGCTCTGTGGGAAAGAAGGAAGTGAACACGGTGCTGGTGAGTGAAGAGATCAACTTTAAAAACAAGTTCAAGAAAAGATTATGGCAACAGACTGTATGAGGTGACTAACAGAGTACATTAAGAAGCTTTAATTTAAAGAATTGTACTTTGTAGAACAAGCTAAAATTGCAAAGGCAGTCTTTGTTGGAGAATTAGTGGTGAAGACGTTTCGTCCCTTAAGATACTTATCAGGTCATCATCCAGTCTAAAGGAAACAGTGCTCTCTGATAGTTATGTGATAAGCACAAAAATCACCTGCAGAAAGATGTGGAGGATTTAGAATGAACAATAATAAAGGTTTGTACTAGAAAATACATTAAGATAATAATACATTGTCAAATGACGGAAGAAAACCTACGTATTTTCACTTGTGGTAATGAATACCTGAAAAAGCGAGAAAAACATAAATGAGTATGATCTGGGATGGCAAAGGGTACTTGTTAGAAATGGGGTTCTCTAGTTGACAATGGTTTGCCCCTTTGTCCAAATAGGAACCCTTGCTTCTAGTCAGGGAAAGGGGGATACACTCCTAAAATAACCCTTGTTCACACCCTTGGTAGCTTGGCAAGAGCAGACAGGCGAACCGTCATCATCACGATGCCGAAGTAGAGGCAAACAAGGAAGGGGGTCCCGCTAAACCCTGCGTGGGTCAGTGACAGCCAGCATAGTTTCATCTTCGACCGGGATATTAAAATGAAAAGAAAGGCGGGGCAGGAAACACCCAGACACGGAGAGCGCTTGGTCTACATTGCGTGTACAATGAATATTTTGGGCATTCACTCAGCCAATACTTCATATTCAGCCTAGGTGGCTGTTAAATGATGTGTGCGATGTTTGCCATGGATGTGCAAATTTTCCAATTCTTCTCCTATGCATTAGGATGCCCTACCGAGTGGGTAGGGATACAGGGGCACCGTCCCCGGACTGTCAAAGTGGCGCCGCTAACGGAGGAGGCCAGGCGGGCGAGGGTCTTGCCCCGGTGAAATCGCATGGTCCGGCATGATACAAGGGCCGAAGGGGCTCCGGAGCACGGCCATGAGCCTGGAACGTCTCGGCGAGGTGGCTTAAGAAGGAGTAAGGCCGGGTTGTGCTCAGCGAAGGGCCGCTCGTGTCACATCATACACGGAACAATTCCCGGTGAGGTAATTTATTGCAGGGATGGAATCCAGTGATCAAGCACTGGTACGAATACTTGACCTAGAGTATTAGGTTTTGTTCATCCTGAAGGGGACAGCGACGGACCTGAGGGCCTGGGTACCCTTTGGTGAAGTAAAGAGATCATTTGAGCAGGTAATGGACTGACGGAGTGGATGGGTGTGCGCCTTGTGTACTCTCTAGGCTCTCCATTGTGAGAGTTGGCCCCGGCTGGGGAGGCTAGGGTGACAAGTTACGAGCCTCCTGGGTCCCTGGGCAGCCTGGTGGTCTGAGGGCGGGCCCCCTGGGAAGGGCGGACAAGGATCAGACATTTGGGGGCCCAATCCTCATGGGCGCAGGGGCGTTGCACCTTGCGCGGATGCTCAGCAGAGAAGATGCGAGCTGGTAGGCGGTTGTGCGGGAAGATTAGAATCTTGCCGGAGACTACATTGGAAGTCAATGTTAAATGTCTATGAGGAGTTGGCAGGGTTGTGCTCAGTGAATGGCCGCCTGTGTGATAGCCAGGACCAGATGACCTCAGGGGTCACAGGGTATCACCACGATGGTGCGCAGTCATCTGACTTGGGCACAGATAGTTTACCAGGGAACTTGGGTCGGTGTTTCTGAGCGCAGGTGGGGGAGGGTGTCAGACCTGAGGGCCTTGGCCACCCTTGTGGCGGGAAAGAGACCTGCGATCAGTAACAGTGACTAACACCATGGACGGCAGTCCGCCTTGCGTACTCCATTGGCCAGCACCGAGGGGGGATATGGTAAGCTCTCCGCTGGGAGGAAGTTACCACCGGCTCGGAAGGCTAGGGCGACAGATTTCGAGCCTCCTGGGTCCCTGGGCAGCCTGGTGGTCGAGGGATGGGCCCTGGTAATGGCGGACAAGGATCAGAGGTTGGGGCCCACCACTCTAAGGGGCAGGTGCGCGGCACCTGGCGTAGGATACTCAGTTGCGAGTGGCGAACCAGATGGGGCTCCTCCCTTGGCGCTGGAGGACATGAGAAGAGCCATCATAAAAGTCGTTATTAAAAGTGTAATTTTGAAATATCATTTATGCATGTAAATTGCTTGTCATGTTTATGCATTGTTTGTGAATAAACATGGCCGTTTTAACCCACGTAAATCTCATGGTGATTTCATTGTGGGCTTGCATGTTAATGTCAGATAGGGGGAGGTGGGGACAATGCTGGGGGGTCCGGGTCCTATGCCAAGCGTGGAAAATCGAGACGCGCGCCCTTAGGATCCGGCCCCCCCGGGCCCCGCCTCCGGACTCTTGTGGTTGGGCGGCCGGGTAGTCCAATGGGCAGCCGGCCGCCTTTCCCTTCCGGGTTAATGGGTGACGCACTTCTGGAGTGGTAGGGGGCGGAGACCTGTGGCCTATTTAGGGTCCAAGCCCCGGGGCCTCGGTCTCTGTACCTGCTACCACTCCAGTCACCCAGACTCCATGTCAGCGCTGAAACCGGCTTCCCCCCTTCTACGGAACCCCGACCTTCGTGAACTCCCACCCACCCGTCCCTTAGATTAGTGGTTAGAGGGGCGTGTTGCGGGAAAGAGACCTGCGATCAGTAACAGTGACTAACCCAATGGACGGGAGTCCGCCTTGCGTACTCCATTGGCAAGCACCGAGGGGGGATATGGTAAGCTCTCCGCTGGGAGGAAGTTACCACCGGCTGGGGAGGCTAGGGCGACAGATTTCGAGCCTCCTGGGTCCCTGGGCAGCCTGGTGGTCGAGGGGTGGGCCCTGGTAATGGCAGACAAGGATCAGAGGTTGGGGCCCACCACTCTAAGGGGCAGGTGCGCAGCACCTGGCGTAGGATACTCAGTTGCGAGTGGCGAACCAGATGGGGCTCCTCCCTTGGCGCTGGAGGACATGAGAAGAGCCATCATAAAAGTCGTTATTAAAAGTGTAATTTTGAAATATCATTTATGCATGTAAATTGCTTGTCATGTTTATGCATTGTTTGTGAATAAACATGGCCTTTTTAACCCACGTAAATCTCATGGTGATTTCATTGTGGGCTTGCATGTTAATGTCAGATAGGGGGAGGTGGGGACAATGCTGGGGGGTCCGGGTCCTAAGCCCCATGGGGACCTAGGGCCAGATTAGGATGTAGGGCGAACCACCACTGACAGGCCATCAGTGGCAGTCCGCTCGACAGACAGGCCATCGGTCCGACCGGCGCATTACAATGCAGATGGTTGGACCACAGAGGTTGAGGGGAAAGACCTCTGCCTCTGATAGGATCTTCTGATCCTGACGGGGCAGCGGTCAGAATCGTAGTCCTGACAAGAGACAGTGCCGAGGTAGGCACTGGCGCCGGGATTATGATGTGCCTTTCCAACAGCTTTTTCATGGCGGTCCGACCATCATGAAAAGGCTGTAGCATTATTTACTATGGTGTTTTATTGAATGTACTTGTCTCCATTATTTTCTAGGGGAGGATGTTTGTATTATCAGTTTTTGACCATGTGTTGTTCGACTTACTACTGTTTCTTTTTTGCAGTAATAACTTACACTCATAAATTTGGTTCCACCCCCTTTCTCAAGAGGTGGAGATGTATAAGTCTACACTTTTTAATAGCTTTACACTCGGATTTTGCAAATAACCAAAAGTAATAAAATTACCTAAAAGTTTAGGAGAAAATGTACAAGTCAACTACTTACAAGAGAAAGTTACCTTTGTGAAGAGCCTCGATAGTCGGCGCAGCAAACTTTCTGAAACCCATTCTTTTGTTTGTATACTGTTACTATGTAAATCTTGCAACAGTTATTTGGCAGGCTCTACACCAGCAACAATGTGATTGTATTTCTGCATCATCGCAAAGTGAAATGTTGCCCCTAAGACTTGGTTTTCTAAAAAGAACTCTGTTTAAAAAACCAAATGAATGATTAACTAAGTTTGAGAAATCCTGTTTGGGAGTTCATGTGTCAATCAGAAGCTACTGGGCCTCAGTTATGTCAATAGTGGTTTTTCACCTTGGATTTCCTGGGCCCACCACACCCCTCAATTGGGGACCAAATACACCTATTAGCACTTGACTCTGAGGGTAGTGAAGAAGAACGCTCCATGACTGACTTAGAGAGGAGATGAGGGCTAGAAATCCAGAGCACAGAAAAGAAAAATATAACACTAAATTAAATAATTGTCCAGTTAGTGTTTTTTCTTTAAAAAGAAAACGGTAATTAATGCACATGTAATTAAGTACTGCTCACAATATAAAAAATATTTACGCAATTGCATCTGCAATTACAATGGAACTTTTCATAAGGATACTTCACAGAATAGCCTTGGTACAAATCATGAACCTCAAATAAACACTAAAGAGGGCAAGTACACCCTAAATATGCTTAGCCTTTCTGTGAGGTTCCCAGGGTCAATTTGTGCACCAGTAAGCCCCAGCCTCAGAACAGTGAAATACCTATATACTTAAAAAAAAGTATGTTTATTGACTATCATGAATGCATGCCTACTTGCTCTGTAAAGGTATGGCACAATAAGCATCTCAGATCTACAGCCTTTGACAATATTTGTCATGAAAAAACAAATAATCTATTGGCATTACCATTAAGGGCCTCATTACGATTTAGGTGGAACCTCCACTGACAGGCCATCGGTGGAGGTCCCACTGGCAGATAGACCTTCCATTCGACCTCCGCATTATGATGCAGGTAGTCGGATTAAAACCATCAGGGGTAAGACTGCCGCCCAAGACAGGATCTATGATCCCGTTGGGGAAGAAGTAGGAATCATATCCCTTGAATGGTGGCGGTGAGGAGGCAGGCCTGCCATCAGGATCACAATGTCCCTTTCCGACAGCCTTTTCATGGCAACACGACCGCCATGAAAAGGCTATCAGAAAGGGATTTGGGGGCCCCAGACAGGGTCCCTGTCCCTCATGGGCAACTGCAAAGTGGCCTTGGTGGAACATGTAGTGCCCCCACTCAAATCCATGCACCATGATGCATGGTATGCAGTGCATGGATGTCCACTAAATGCTCCTTGACACTATAAATTGTGCTGCAGCTCTTTTTCAGGGCCATAGCATAAGCCGCAGTATAAAGGCGTACTTTCCGTGGGAATCGTAAATGTCACCCCTTTAGTCCCCAACACCTTTCCCAAATTAGTTTAGATTGGAGTGGGAATAGTAAATGACACCCCTTTATTGTCCAACACCCTCCCTCAATATGGTTATTTTGGAGTAGGAATAGTAATAGACACTCCTTTAGTATCCAACACCTTCACGGAATGGGTGTAGATAGGAGTGGGAATAGTAAATGCCACCACTTTAGTGTCCAACACCTTTCCCAATAAAGTTAGATTGGAGTGGGAATAGCAAATGTCATCCCTTAAGTGTCCAACAACTTCCCCAAATTGATTTATATTGGAGTGGGGATAGTAAATGTTTCCCATTTAATGTCCAACACCTCCCCCAATATTGTTAGGTTGGGATAGGAATTGTAAATGTTATTTCTTTAGAGTCCAACACCAACACTTTCACCGAAATGGTTTATATTGGCGTGGGAATAGCAAATGCTACCCCTTTAGAATACAACACTTTCCTCAAATTTGTTTAGTAAAGAAGTCACACATTTTTCAGTTTTTATTTGTTTCAAATGTTATAATATTGTAGTTTTATATTTTGAATCATACATACTTCGAGAAAAAATAAAAAACTATTAAGTTAAGTAAAGTAAAAAAAACTTTTTTTTAGTATATATTACATAATTGTATATATTTTAAACTAATATTTAATGTTACTTTACAATGTTTTATTATTTTTGTGTAACATTTTTTGATATGGTTTATATGTTTAATAATGTGTTACTTTTTACATTTCTAAAAAATGTTTATATATATTGTTTCAACATTATAATAACATCTTTTCTTAGAACATATTAAATAATTGAGTATATTTTACACCAATATTTGATTTATACTTCAGCATTCCTTCACCCTTTTCTATAACATTCTTTGATATGATTTACATGTTTCTTAACTTTTTACAACTTTTTAAACATTTATTTGACTTTTATACAATATTTCGTATTCATTTCAATGGAGAGATAGCCTTATTTAATTATTTTGGCGATTATATTGTACTCAATATGGTGAGGAAAATATATTTGACATATCCTATGTTTGGTCTGGTGTCTCAGTGGACTGATCTGTCTACGGAAGGGGCCTGTCTTTGACCTCATGATCAAAAGTTCAAATCCACCTGGTCCATTCAGCCTTTCATCCATCTGAGGTTGATAAAATGAGTACCTTGAATTTGGTAACAACAAACATCTGTTATTCAGCGCAAAGATGCCTATGGGTGAAAGTGTGGTTTACAAAATACATATGTCTGTTAGTTAAAGGTAACAATATTTTTGTTTCTGATATTTTTGTTTTGAATATACGTAAACATTGATATTTCTAACAATGATATTTGTGGTTTTTATAGTTAAGTATTATTCTTATAGATGTTTAATTTCCAATATTTTTGTGTTTCGGTATTTGACAGATAGATATCATGTCAGTGATCTCTGCCCTTCCTGGGTACCCATTTTCTTGAACTGTTAGACCTTTGGTGAGATAGTTCTTGCTGCTTCTGGAAGTCCTTACAGGGCAAACCACTGTATCAGGCTGGGCCCCAACAAAATATTTTAACTTCTGTGGGTGCCCAATCCCTCAAGCAGATGCATGCTGTTGATCCAGCGCAGCTCCAAACCAAACCTCCAAACCATCACTATATATCCTAGGAGCTATCACACTTTACTCGTCGGTGGGGCCCATGACACCGCGAGTCATACATTCATACAAATCACCCTGCTCCCAAGATCAGTGAAAACCAGAGGAGGAGACGCTGGATTAGCGGAGTGTCCTACTTCATCTATTTAATCTAAAATGTATACAATATATACATCTGCAGTTTATTAGATCTTACCATGGTTTAACTTCTATTAGAACATTGGAATGTTGGGAGCTCCATTGAAAACAATGGAGTGCCCTGGGCTTATAATGGCTGGTATAAGCCTGGGGCTCCAACATTCGAATGTTTCTTTGTTCACAGCTCTGGCTGTGAGCAAAGTCTAAGTAAGAGAAGAAAGTTCCCTTGAGGCAGAGCTAAGCACAGGTTTGGAATGTTAAACCTTACAATGTCACAAGTACATACAACAAAAGCATAATGAAAGTTAAAAATTAATTTATTTTGAATAAATTAAAAAACACAAAAATAGGGCTGACTGATCTAGATCCCTAATCTAAAACACAATTAAAACAGTACAGTTAATTGCGACATGCACAATTAGGAACAGACAGAACAGGTACAACATAAAATTGTTGGGTATATTCTTGCTCCGATCTGATAACACCAGTCTTGTATCGCTACCACCTCAGCATATCAATTATGGTGCTGGAGGCTTGAATTATACAGTTTGTTGCGTCGACACGTTTCGGTGGGTTCTCCTTATTGTTACCACCTTTATCAAGACATGTGATTATCTGTCAAAACCAGGGAGTGTATACCATCGCCCTGAAATGAATATCATACAAACAATTAACATCAAGTTGATGCAGTATACTTATTACATGTCAATAAATCACAACATGTGCGCAATTCATTGTTACCTCTTGACACTAACGTTATGCCAATAAATTTAGATCCTGGGCTATAGAGACACATGTGTGAATGTTCACAAAACCCATGCGTCTGAACCTAGGAGGTTTGTATATTAGAAGGGCATATCTAGTAATGATTTGTCACCTTACATATTACCACTCTTAATCATGTCACATTGTATATTTTATCTGCGCATTTATCTGTTACATAGGTTTCTTACAATTTTCATAAATTGCAGTTGAACAGTCATTGCGTTAATTAAAAACAAAGCCAATCATTTAGTCAAGTTAACCTAGCATTGTTAACACAACTCCACGTTGTTATTACCACATTGGGCGGTTTTAATTAAGTGGGATGCGGGAAGCCAGGAGGCCAACCCTGTTGTTAATTTTCCATGAGACACCCAGAGTTCATAGTCGATCGTGTGGTTTGGTAATAAAATATCGGCTTACCCTAGGTTTCTGTTGAGGGTCACTTGTTATGGTCAATTATCAATTCCTGATCGGAACATGGACTTCAACTGGGGGCCTGTAAAATTTCTGCTGCCAGTTGTGTATCCTGCGGTGCCAGGATATATAAAATTAGTACACATATAATATGCAACTGAACATTCGGGATCTGTTTAATCGTGATCAATGCCTACCTGTTTAGCTTTTATACGAAGTATATATTTCCCACTTTATGTCAGTATCCAAAGTTAAATAGGTTATACTGAAAACCATTTGATTTGGTAGTTTCTAGGCCACAATTGTCTGGAGATAATAAGAAAAAAGAAAGATATAGCATAGAGTCAAGATTGGCATGTTCTACTGTTGAAAATAGGCAGTGGTGAAAAAACTTTATATAAAGGTTTACCATCTGTGAATTCCGTGGGGTCCCAGCTTTTTATAGTTTTGCAATAGCGTTGATTGCTTGTGGAGGGTACCTCACTATTAGCCTTCACGAAAGTTGCCTTAAATTTAACTGGAAACAATTGTCAGAAGAGCGTTGTAAGCAATTGTTTGGTTTCTCTAATCGGATCAAAAGAGGGGCCTTAATGCTGTTTACCTAATAAGATGGCATGTGGTTCCACTGTCCCTTTAATTCTCTTTCTTGGCCTTTAAAAAGAGACTACCTGCAAGTGAATAGAAACAGGCGTCATAATCAAACTAGAGAAAGTCCTAGGTATGCATACACGTTCTATTTGTTTCCCTCTAGGGTTGGGGCAGGGCCATATAGCTCGCTCACCTTGTCAGTAGTTCAGCATTCCGCTATCTGCGGGGGTCCGCATCATGTGTGATAACAAGCTGTGTTGCTCGCGGTTAAAAGCAGGAAGTTCCTTCGTGATTGGACGATGCCAAAACTGATATGCTCCAATCACGTGAGAGTGATTGAAGTCTAGCTATGCTAAATAGTGTCTTATGAGACCTCGAAGCTCATCGGATCAAACTATCCAATGAGGGTGCGCGGCAGTACGGAGACCGGGTTTACTTTCTGGTCCGTCACTGCTCTACTGCTCGTGAAGCGGAACCCGAGTCGCCGCATATGTTACTATCCGATTCAATAAGCACCCGGTATTGATATTGAATGTGTTGAAATGAAGTAGATTAGAAACAAAAATAAGTAAGGTAAGAGAAGATAATAGGCCCTGTGGCAACACATGGCCCATATCTAGCCGAAAAATAAATCGCTACTGAAAAGCCATCCTTTAAGGTATCCAAACCCACGATGGATGCTCGCTGAGCGTGGTATGGCGGATGACAACAGAGCGAGGTTGTCGTACCGAGACCATGGAGCAAGTGGCTCCCAAACAATGTCGGGGTCATGTGTTATATTCTATATCACGCTGAGATCTCCTCAGATATAAGCACATAAAGTACGTCAGTAACGTCTATTTGAATAGGATGAACACATAGATTGTAAACTATAAAGAAAAGAGAGGGGGATAGAAGATCCATAAATCGCATGTTAGTGAATGAACTTTTATAAGACCTAGTTCTGGGTGAGCCTAAATCTACTTAGGTGCCGAATGGGTTCAATACCGATGCACTAAGACAGCAAGGGGAAGAAAAATGCATCACTGATGGATGTGTCTTACCTGACTGATTGGGAGGTGCATTCCCTTTACAGCAGGGTCTCAGAGACTTCTATAAACATTTGGTCCAATCTTACCTACTGTTCAATCCTTGGTAAATTGTATTTAAGTGGCAAAAATACCACTCTTCCCTCATCTTTCTAGTTTTATCAATATCTCCCCCTCTTCTGTTAATTCTAATCTTTTCTAAGATGAACCATCTTAGATCGTCACACGTGTGGTTGAGAGCTTGAAAGTGTTCAGTTAATGGGGCGTTGGGTTTTTTGGTCCGTATTGCTGATTTATGTTCCAGCACGCGAGTACGTAACTCCCTGCTTGCTTCCCCAACATACCCCAAGTTGCAGGGGCATAGGAGCAAGTATACCACATTTTGGCTTCGGCAGTTATTAAAGGTGGGAGGGGTTAATTTCTTGCCATTGTGTTCCAGATTTTTTCCTGTAATACAATTAGGGCATATGGAACATGTCCCACATTTGTAATTACCGGACGTGACTCCCCAGTTGGGGTCAATTGAGTTTCCTTAATGGGCTTGTATGTGTGAACAAGAATATTCCTGATAGTTTTGTTTCTGCGGAAAGAAAAAAGGGGTTTATTGAGCTGTTTGTCCATGTGAAAATTAAGAATTTTCCAGTTTCTATTAATAATATTCTTGATTTGATTGCTGACATGCGAGTATTGTGTCACAAAGACTAATCTGTCTAAGGTCACATCTTGTCTCTTATTAGGTTTGTTTTGATCTAATAAACTATCTCTATCATAAAACGTGCACGTTTAAGTGCATTCTTTATGAGTTTATTCGGGTATCCCCTAGCCTTCAATTTGTTTTTGGTGTTTTCGGCGTGTTTGTAAAGTCCTCAAGATTAGAGCAGTTACGCCTCAATCTGAGAAATTCGCCGAAAGGCACATTGTCTTTCTGGGCTCTAGGATGGTTGCTGGAGTAATGGAGTAGTGAGTTTTTATCGGTGGGTTTGGTGTAAAGTTCCACCTTAAGTATACCATCCTCCTCTTTTATGTTAATGTCCAAAAATGCAACTCTATCGTTGCTATGGTGTCCTGTGAATTTTAAATTAGGGTCACCCAAATTCAACCATGTTAGAAATGTATCCAGATCACTGCTGGCACCGCTCCAGATGAAGATGATATCATCTATGTAGCGGTGCCAACAGGATATATTTTCATAAAAGGGAGCTATCTCATTGAATATATGTAGTTCCTCAAAGTTACCTACATAGAGGCATGCCAGGCTGGGGGCACAGGTGGCCCCCATACTGGTCCCCTTATCTTGGAGGTAAAGCTCATCCTTAAATAAAAAGAAATTTCTCTTAAGGATTAAGAAAAGGCAGGACATGATAAAATTACTATTGCCCCCTTTTAGGTCCTCAGTCTCTAAAATGGTCTGTATAAGCACTAGGGTGTCATTTTGCGGAATATTTGTGTAGAGGGCTTCGATATCCAGGGCGACCAGGAACTGGGTCACCCTGCTGAACTCTCTACCCTCAAAAGTGGCAATCGCATGGGAAGTGTCTTTTAAGTACGACCTTTGTTTCTTCACTAAAGGTTGCAAGAAGTGGTCTACATAGCGGCTCAGTGGTTCAAGGATAGAACCTATCCCGCTAATAATGGGTCTCATCAGGGGGTCTGCTGCATTTTTATGTATTTTTGGCAGACCACAAATTGCCGGGATGGTAGGATGCGTGTTGAGAAGAAATTTATATTCATGATCATTGATAAAGCCTTCTTCCTTACCCCTAGCTAAAAGATTTGCCACATCTATTTTCAGTTGGCTAAGTTCCATGTATTTTGCTCTCTTATAGTGTTCTTGTACATTGAGTAGGTCTCGTATTTTATTTTCATATACCGGGGTGTCGAATATCACCACCCCTCCCCCTTTATCAGCGGGTTTAATTGTTAGCTCCTCGCTATTTTGGAGGTTTGTTAGGGCTACTCTCTGTTCATTAGAAATGTTATTATTGAATTTCTTATGATCTGGGTTGGTAAATAAAGTTTTAATCTCTACGACGCATTCAATGATCTCGACACTTTTGTCCACTTGATGCAAACTAGGGAAGAAGGTTGTTTTTGGTTTAAGGCCCGTAACACTAGGGGCCGGGTCGTAGGTTCTATTTTCAAAAAATCTGTTCAATCTTACCTTTCTAAGAAAAGTCTTCAGGGAGCCTGAGGGGATTCCAATCCCTCACGCTCCCATAAGGCTTTTTTTTTTGTTAGAACATTCTACCCTCTACCTTGTTAAAGGCCCTCGCCTGGAGAGGGCCTTTAATAGCCCATATAGCCCTCTACTGCAGGCTTTAGGGCTATAATCAAACATTAAGACACCCCACTGTTTGGTCAATGGATCAGCTAGTAAAAGTTAACTAATGGACAACAAGACCAGCTTAATTCTCCATTTATCTAATTTTTATTTAAAGATTTAATCTCCTAGCATGACCTTATTTTACTTAACCTTTTAATTCGAACACTATTTAACATTTTAAATTCACCTTAAGAAAAAGATTACATTCAAACAGCTTACATTTATTAGCGGAATAGTTCAGAAAAATAAGTCAAAGATATATTACCAATTGCATCGGAAATGCGAATCAGGGTTAGCGTAGAATGGTTTCCAAAAACAGCCTCTTTATTCTTTCTTGATGTTCACCTCCCATCAGGAATCCGTTCCCAGCAAAAGTTAAAGTCAAGAAAATTTCAAAGTCTTTGCACCATGGAAAAATCAATTAGTCCGACAACATGTTGTGGTGTGAAAAGTAATTCAAAAGCACAATCTACTCTTTCCTCCAAACGACCTCTTTTATACCCTTTTCCTTAACTATCTATCTAAAATGTGAAACTTTTAGGGTCCACTTTTAGTTCTCATTGGTCCATTCAAGGGGTGGATGAGGATAACCTCATCTCCTCATTGTCCATATTTTCGCTTAGTCATGGCTTCATGCATAATAAGGTTTCATTATCACACTCCTTCACCCTTGTCCTTTAATTTGTCGCTTTCATAATTCTTCCCAGGCTCATGGCAAGGACATCTTTAACTTGGCACCATTCTGCTTTTCAGGCCACATCAACCTTGACATCAGCCGCACAGGCACAGGCTACTTGCACAAACACAATTAAACATTAGATTTTGAAGTAGAGCCCTTCTGTTAACCTCCCCCCACTCTATGCTCACCCTGTTAGTGGTTACCTAGCCTTTTAAGCCACATGTATGTATTATTTTCTTACCATTCTTCATAATTTCTGCCACAATAATACATTTAAAATGCATTCATGCAAAGCCTTTCTTTAGATTATAGCATTTATGCACTATATTAGTAAGACGACTTCACATAATTAATGGATTAAGTTTGCAATACAAGCATATTAGTATCCCATGTGTATTTGTGTGTGTGCTTTCTATTCTACGTTGGTTATTTTTGAAACCACACGATTAATACATATTACAGTTATGGGAAGCCAACTTTACAAGGGGTATACAAAAATGTTTGTTTTCACCCTCACTCCATCACTGTTGAGCCAGTCATGGAGGTAAGGTTGAAATCTGCCACCCTTGAAGAGCACAAACCTAGGTGCATATTTACATAGAATTCAGGCAACGCAGTGCAGCAAGACAAGTTTCTGTGCTGCGTTGCATCAATGAGACAGAGATGAAAACCGACATATCTACAAAGAAATGGCGATCTTCTTCTCATTCCATGTGCTGGCACACTTGAGGCCTCCTAGCACCAGTGCCATTATGGGCAATATTGCTTTTGTTTAAGAAGGAATACCTTTTTGCACAAAAACAATCCTTAGAGGCCTAATCTTCTTTCTATGTGTGCTGAAGAATGTGGAAATAAAAAGGTGACATTTTTCCTTGTTGCACTTCACTTGAGAAGGTGTAGCATTTTGATGCATTCCAATGTTTGCTAGCATTAGTACATCTGGGAATGCACCAGAATCAATTTATGGATGCATGTGGAAGGCTATGCTCTGCCCATGGAATGCCTTCCAAACACAAGATAGCACAAGGCAGTGCTATGTACAGTGCTGCACTAATTAGGGCCTAATTATGACTTTAGCAATGTGGGAGCAGGGTCACCATGCTGCTGCCCCACTGCTACCCTGTTCCCACACCGACATAGACATGTGAGCACTGCCTGCCAGATTACAAGTTTTCTCGTTTCAGGCAGGTGTTCCTTTGGTGGTCCCAGTGCGGTGCCTATCGAATAAAAGGCACCACAATAGGAGCATCAATGGCAGTTCCTGCATGGCATGGACTCTGCAGTCCATGCCATGCAGGAACTAGGGTACATGTACACAGTGGGGCACATTTGCCCCCCTGCATGCATCCCTGGGGGGCATAACTCAAACCTACCTGCAGCAGTGATTAAGCCGTGAGGGGAACGGCCACACGATTTCCTCACTCCACCAGCTGTGAGGGAAAAGGCAACACAACGCTCCTACAGGGACGCTCCTGGAATTTCCTGGCACTGGGAACTACACGACCCAGCAGCCCCGGGACCTGGCGTGCTCGTGACGCTCCCGCTGCGCCTGGAGGCGCTTCAAGAACGCGGAGCACCGAGCGTGTTCTGGGGGCATAACTCAAACCTACCTGCAGCAGTGAGGAAGCCGTGAGGCGCTTCAAGATCGTGGAACACCTCCCGCCCCGCGGGACGCACGCTGGTGGGTGCCAGGAGAAGCCTGGGACAAGGGCGGGGCCCTCTGTGGCCGTCCAGGGCTGAACGAGGCCGGGCAGGGCTACCCCCCTAAGACTCCTTGGCAGCCCCTTATTGACTGGTATTTGCTACGATTTGATTCTTCCAGTGGGTACACATCCTAACTGTTTTATATCACGTGGTAGTCAAAGTTTGGCCCTCTAGTGAATAGGCATAGCGAGGGGGTTTATTTTCTCCTTTTTTACAATTGGTGCTAATAATCACTGCGAATCCTTTTGTCCTCATAACAATCTGTAGTTTAATTTGTTCTTTTTTTTTTTTTAAACACTTTATTAAGGCTGATGAACCAATCCACAGTAATAGAAAACGAATAAATGACATGTACATATGAATATCGAGTAGTACAAGTAGCGTATCAAGCGGTACAGGTAAGTGTAAAGTAGGATTGATCAACAGTGCATCGTGAATGGTACAGTAATAACATTTTCTGATAAGGCAACACATATGGAAAGCAAATGAACAAAGAGTACGAAAGGCAAAAGCAAGATAAAGGAGACAGAAATCATAAATATTAAATTGCAAGACTAGTATAGCAATTCAGCTGTTGCGATGGCAAGCATTACTGTCGACAACAACCACACAATAGCAAAATCAGATAATCCTCAGTGTAACCCAGCAAGGGTGTGAACGATGTGTAGGATCCTACGGATGCAGGTGATGACGGAAAAGGTCCAAGGAATGAACCGAACAGTGCACTAAAAACCAGTACAAGTACAAGTGGGTGTCCCCCGTGTTAGGAGTGCCTAACCCACCCCTGTTGGTGTGTTAGGATGTAGGGACTGAGAGGGCGCTTCCTGTGTCTTCCCTGCAATATAACGGCGATATGGCCCCCAGATATCTGTAGGGCGGGAAGAGGCCGGGAGCTGCTCAGAGTACTCCACACTATTCACATTACAATATGCTACACTACTGAGCCATGCCGCGACCGTAGGAGCGCGTCGCGAGCACCATAGCAGCGCAACTTCCCTCTTGGCCAGCAGGAAACAAATGGACGCCAATTTGCGAATTTTGCGGGGGAAGTCGGAAACATAACCCAGCAGTGCAACCTCAGGCAGGACAGACAGGGACAGTTCCAGAACCTCACCCAGAGTGCCGTGTACCTCAACCCAGTAGGTATGCAACTTCGGGCAGGTCCAAGAAAGATGTGCAAAGTCGGCCTGAGGGGCATTGCATTTGGAGCAGGTGTGGAGTCTGGTAGGGTCAATCTTGTGTGCAAATGCAGGGGTGTGGTACAACCTTCTAAGGAATTTAAAGTGAATGAGTTTGTGTCTGCTGTTCATGGAGACCTCTCTTGTCATGGCGCAACACGCTTCCCATTGGTCGTCGGTAATCTGTGGGCCTCATTTATGAAAAGTGACGCATCGCTGCATGAAAACAGCGATGCGTCACTTTTCACTGCGCACTCCTTGCGACACCAATGATGCGTCATATTTAATGTATGACGCATCATGTCGCAAGGACTTACAGATATGTCAGTATTTCTGACGCATCTGTAAGCGCAAAAGTGACGCATTGCTGCAGTGTGTCACAAAAGTGACGCAACTCCAGCAATGCGTCCTTTCACATGGGGAAAGCCCCATGTGAAAGGGCGTGCGTCAGTCTTACGCCTGCTGTGAGGCAGGCGCAAGATTTTGACGCAGCAGCATCCTAAAAGTGACGCAGTGAAATCTCATAGATTTCACTGCGTCACTATTACGAGGCTTTTTGCGGGGGAACGCCCCCTCTGCATACATTATACCTGACGCAGGTATAATGTGGCGCAGGGGATTAAAAAGTGACGTATCTACCTAGATGCGTCACTTTTTAAATATGGCGCAACAAGGCGCATTTTGTACGCCGCTGGTGCGTCACAAAAAGTGACGCACCTGCGGCGCAAAACTGACGCAAGGCCTCATAAATAAGGGCCTGTGTACCTAAATCCCGCTCCCATGCGGCGCGAACCACCTCATCAGTAGATGGGAGCGAGGACAAGCACAGCTTGTAGAGTTTGGACACCACATGGGCTCCCGATGAGTTCTGTATGATGGTTGTAAGTGCCGGAGTGTCGTCGGGCGGAATGGGGAATGTGGGAAATGTAGCACGCATCAGCGCCCGCACCCTCAGGAGCACGAATGTATCCATGAAAGTGCAGTCAGTGAAGCGGGGGTCTTCTGTAGTGAGGAAATATAACTTTTGATCGAGTAGTGTTCCCCAGCGAGTACCCCACCGTCTCCATGTACTAGCTTACAGTGCATGTAATTTCCCTCCTGTGCTAACTATGAAGACGCAAATACATTTGCGTCCATCTTTTACCTGTCCTCTATCAGATCCGCCATGAACGGATTGAATATTCAGTTCCTATATATGCCGTGCCACCGTCTTTTTGTGGTACACTTTACACGTTTTTCAGCTCTGGCGAAGTAGGCCCAGATTATGCCATTGAGCCTTTTTCAAGTTCTTTCCTGCTTCCTGACTCCGAGGGCCTCAGCCCAGGCTACCTCTGTACCAGTGACCCCCACCTTATTCCTTGCGCGGCTCCGGCGCATAGCCTAGCCTCTGCCTGCCAAGACTGCATTCAACCTTCAAATTATCTGCTCCACTCCTCGAAAATACATTCCTGTCTCGCAGCTCAAGTAAACATCCTCCCAGCTGCAGGAGCAGAGGGCCTGGTCCTTCTGTCTCCGTGCAAATAATTCATAGACTCCGTTGCCATGGTAGGCCATGCCCCCTCACCTAGCAGGCCGACACGTAGACACATGTACACGCACTCACAACCAGTATAGTGTAGTCTCCGCCCGAGAGACCTTTTCCCTTCCAGATATTACAGTCCCTTAAACATATGATATCAGATATGATTTGGGATTAGGTTGATCTGACATCCTAGACTTATGTCTACACTTACACGACTTATGTCTACCCCTGTAGTGCTAAATGTCAAGTCCCCTTCGCCCTCCAGTTATACGTCAGACTCACGTCAAGCTGCTGCGCGCGCATCTCTGCCATATATTTCTGCTGACATTGCAGGATTCTCTTATGGATACACCTACTTATGACCTCATGATAGGTGACGTTTCTAGTACACGCCTATTGTAATGCCTTTTTTCATGACGTCTCCATGTTTTATCTCTTCTTTTCCAGTTGTTACGCCTACTACATGCTCATACATTGTAATGCATTGACTATATATATGTACTACTGTAAACAATATGTTGTCTGTCTGTCCCTTCCTGAACCTGCGTGGTGATGGAATGGTTATGCCACCTTGGCTCGAGCCAATAACCCAATTCCTTTTACAGGAATAAAACCTTTTTGAGTTAACCTCAATATCCCGGATTTTGCCTCTTATTTCTCTGAGTTATTCTTATTGATTATTGATTATAAATTATGTATTGGTAATCGATTTTACCACAGTTTTGGCGCCCGAACAGGGACCCCTCCCCCACCCCACGCGCCGGAGGTGCGTCGCAGGCCTAGCCCCCTGCCACAGCCGGACGGACAATTACGCGTACCCGCAGGATTTCCTGTATCTCCCTCAGGCCAACGGAGGTGACTGAGGCTGCGATCGACGCCCAGACGAGGCGGTGAGGAGTGCGGAGGATCCCGACCTGAGCCTAGCTGAGAGAGCAAGATCCGTGGTATACCGAGGCCCACCAGATTCCGAAGTATCTGCGTCGAGTCCGAATCCAGTCCGAGCCCAGTCCAGTCCAGGGTTTCCGAGGCCTTCTGTTTCCGTGCTTCCTGGTGAGTACCGTTGCTAGGGACGCATCCTGACGTGCGCATTAGTTTGTGCCGGTCAAGACGGGTTCGGGTACACGAGCCTGTTCTGCACTGTTCAGCAGTGTATCTGTACTGTATAGCAGTATATCTAGTTTGCACCTGTAAAAGGTGTATCTGTGCCGTTTAGCGGTACATCCTGTTGCACTAGGTTGGTAGGTTTGTCATTGAATTAATGTGGTTTGTCTTTGAAATATTTTGATGTGTCATTCAAATGTCGTGGTATGAGTGAATGTTCGATCTTCATTATTGTGCTTAATCGTGTCTTATGTGTTCATGTTCATATCTGAAGTAAGAACCAAGTAGCCAGATTTCAGAATGCCGTTGTTTTCCAAACTAAGACAAATAAAAACCCGTAAAGGGGTTCTAGAAGAGGCTGTTCCCATTCCACCTAGGGACACTCCCGGGTACTTTATGTACCATAAACACGGCCTAGATGCTGTTTTATTTCTCGACTTATGGGTAGACTACACTAAAGACTTGTCGGAGAATCAGAGATGGCCCGCTGCAGGGACATGGGATGCAGATTGCATCATGAGAGTAGAAGAAGCGTTATGGAAAAAGAAAGCCAGACAGTCACAGAAAGATGCCATCGAGTTATGGCGTAAAGAGTCGCATAGGCGCACAGAAAAAGCTCACAGACTAGAAGAAAAGAGTAAGGAGGAGCCTGACAAGGCCCAAGAAAACGTATTAGTTGAGGAAGGTATCAGAGTAAAATTAGAACAAGTAGACAGACAGCGTAATACACTTATGAATGGCATGTACCCTATCTTGTCAAAAGGCCTGCCTAAGGCCTCCCCAGAAGTACCGAAGGACCTACCACCCCCATTGCTCCCGACTAAAACACACCAGAGGACAGCAAAGGACATTTTCCTTTCTTCCTATTTAGACGATGTGGCTCCCACATATGTTAATACCGCATTGCCACCGCCACCAGTGCCTGCACCTGACGGTCAGGGCGGTCAGGATAATTATGCTCTTCCTCCCCGACAGGCTACCCCCCCTCTTCCACCTCCTCCTACTTCCCTTGACACGAACCCGACTAATCCTTTCGGAGCCGGTGCCTCAGGAGGTGCGTCCGGAGGGACAGGTTTCCAGACTCCGCCACAAGCCCAACGTCTGAGCTTTAGAGAAATAGCGCAGCAGCGTACACCTAGAACAGACATTACAATTTATGGAGATCGCCTTATAGACTGTAGATATGATCCAGTACCTGGTAAAAAGAGTGACGAGAGAATGTTACTCGCATCAGTACGTTTACGGCGAGTCACGAACTTCCTGATGACGTTACCTGGAATGACAGACCACTTAGATCGAATATATACGTTTGTTCAGACAGGAGTAGGGCCTGAAAGTATTAAAGAGGCCATGGCCTATCAGAAAGTGGATACTAAAGGCAAGTTATTGCGGTTTCTTATAAACTGCTTTATTAGAGAAGTGGATAGGCCGGGTATGAACCCGGAGGATGTAAAAGCACTCCACAAATGGGGTCAGCATATAGCGGATGGACAACATGACAAAGATGCCTGTATAGATAATATGTACCGAAGAATCAGAAAGTCAATAGTTAAGATGCATGAGAAAAGGCAGCCCGTACCGGAAATAGATTCAGACAAACAGGAATCCACAGAGGAAGAGGCGGAGGAGGAAGCCGAGACACCAGAACAGACCCAACTGCCAGCAAGAGAATTGGTGGCTTACGTAGGTAAAGGAAGACCATTTAATAATTCTATGCGCCCAGTGCGCCCGGAAAGTAAAAGAATATATCAGGAAGCCATGTGTAATCCTAGAACACCCGAACACTTATTCCAAGCTACTGACAGAGTACTTCAAGAGCGCATGGGGTACCATGTACTCGATTCCATGGATGAACAAGAATTAGCCAGGTCAGCCGTGCAATGGGCTGACAGCTCTGAGAAATATGGTGATGATGCGCTAGCACATACGTTCTTGAATTTGACACCGAGTGAACAGCGTTTAGCTGGTATGTACATGATACAACATCTGCTCTTGTTGTATAAAAGCCAGCATTCTGATCCAGGCCCTTTGCCTGATATACTAATTGAACTGGTCACGAACAGATGGAAAGGTCTAAGTACTGACCTGATTAAAGTAATTCTAGAACACCGTCACAAGTATAGTGCGTTCCTATGTCCGCAGATCAACTCAGCACCCGTTATGGAACGAAGGACCATGTATTACATGGATAGACAGAATCCGTTGCGAGAAGTGCATCCCGTACAGAACGCAGACAACACGCTTAGACGCGTGTTTGTGTATACACCTATAACTAAAATAGAATTGTTAGAGATGAAGAAACTAGTACCCAGTCATGATAAAGACCCTGCAGGTTTTCACCGTGAAATAAAAGACATGTTATTAATGGGCGATTACACTTATCCTGACCTTATGAAAATATTGAAAGTACTACTACCTCCAGGCATATACGAGAAACTCAAAGAAAAAGAGTGGGAAGTGGGAAACGCAAAGATTGATTGGGCTGCATTACAAAATGAAGAGGATACTCGAGTTCCAGGCCTAGGGCTTGGAGATAAAGTTAAAGCATTACCAGGTTTATTAGTACAAGTGTTGCCACGCTTATTGAGTACGAAAAAGGAGGATTGGGGTGCAATTTCAGCATGTAAACAGAAACCCGATGAAGATACTAGTGATTTTTATACACGATTTGAGAAATGTTTTGGTATTAATAGCGGTTTGAAAGCAAGTAGCGAGTCATATCCACATCTTTTTGTAACGAAACTAGTCGAGAATTCCTTACCCCAAGTTAAGAATAGAGTATTGAAAGTAGAAAGCACTTGGCAAGCTAACACTCCTGCACAAATGTTACAAATGTTACAGTACCACCAGAATAGACTTAGAGAAGAACAAGAACATGAACAAAGACGTATGAAAGACACAAAAATGAAAATGTTAGTTGCTCAGTCGGTTCCTGCCGACGGTCAGAAAAAGGGTACGACCCATTCCGGGAATCCAACAGTTCCTGTAAAGGGTGTATGTAATTATTGTAAACAGCCAGGTCATTATATAAACGATTGTGCAGTTTTGAAACACAATATCGCCACGGGTAAGACTAAAGAGAGGCCACGTCCTCCTAGACAAGACCAGACTTCACAACAGGTACCGCAGAATATACAACATATTGCACCCATGCCCGCCTCCACACAGACCGTAGCGACACCCCAGCAACAGCCCATTACCGCAACACAAAACACGACACAACAAATGTATCAATATGCACAGAACGATTACCCCGATTACCAGCGATACACATGAAATAGCCTAGAGAGGGAATTCCGCTTGCCTCTTATTGAAGTTCCTGTAGATCAGAATGGTCCCTATGTACATAGTCAAGTATTAGGGAAAGACAGAAAGTTCCTCATTGATACAGGGGCAAGCAGAACCACAATAAGCCACAACGAAGTACCAGGGGCACCCCTCTCAGGCTCCCAGAACGTGTCCCTTGGATTTTCAGGAAAACCCATTATTAACGAAGTATCGCAACCCCTCCCTCTTGCAGTAGGTCCTCTGACACGGACTACAGATTTATTGCTTACGAAATCATGTCCAGAAAACCTGTTAGGCATTAAAACACTGAAAGCTCTAGGAGCGATTATTTGTTGTTCTCCTGAGGGAGTACGATTATTCCTGCGAGATTTCAAAGGCCATTATGTATTGAGAGATATGGATCCCCGGTTACAGAACGTCCCTGCACACTTGTGGGCGCAGGGCCCTACTGATGTAGGTTGCATGCACATTACCCCGTATCGAGTCACACTCAAGACAGGAGTGATATTACCACGAATTCGACAATACAAGTTACCCCCAGATGCTGTAGTGGCTTTACTGAGAATCATTGATGAGCTGATTGCACAAGGAGTGGTTGTGGAAACTGACTCCAACGTGTGTAATTCTCCTATCATTCCTGTTCTTAAACGTACTGACCCAAATGCTCCACCTGTTTATCGATTGGTTATTGATTTACGGGAATTGAATAAATGCATTGTACCACAATACCCTGTGGTCCCAGATATCTCTTCATTACTAACTGCTATTGACTCAGAAGCAACGTTCTTCACTGTAATTGACCTCAAGAACGCCTTCTTCAGTGTTCCTATTGACCCGGAAAGCCAATATTTGTTCGGATTCAGTTTAAATGGACGATCTTTCAAATTTGCACGTGCACCTCAAGGGTTCACAGAAAGCCCCAGCATCTATAGTCAAGCACTGAAAAAACAACTCGATAGCATCCACATGCCGGTACACACTGCTCTGCTTCAGTATGTCGATGATCTGCTGATCACCGCTCGAAGCGAACCCGAATGTGAAACTGCTTCTCTGACTGTTTTGAACTTCTTGGCCGACAAAGGACACAAGGTGTCTCCTTCGAAGCTACAATTCTGTGTTCAGCAAGTTGTGTACCTGGGTCACTTGCTGTCCAAAGTGGGGAGACAGCTCACACCCGATCGCATTCAGTTAATCGTAAACATGTCACCACCCAGAACACAAAAGGAAGTGCGGGCTTTCATAGGCCTCACTTCATACTGCAGACAATGGATTCCCCAATATGCATTTCTAGCAAAGCCACTCATTCAGTTAACGACACAGGAGGCAGCGACTTCGTCTGTCCTCCCTTGGACTCAGGAACATATACAAGCTTTTGAAGACTTGAAGAAAGCCTTATGTCAAGCACCTGTTTTAGCAACACCATGTTATAGTAAGCCTTTTACACTTTTTGTCACAGAACGTGAGGGTACTGCCTTGTCAGTCCTCACTCAGGAACAAGCAGGTTCACACAAGCCTTGTGCTTACTTTTCTAGCACATTAGATCCAGTAGCCCAAGCCCTTCCAGCATGTTTGAAGTCAGTTGCAGCAACAGCTTTAGCTATCAGACAGAGTGATTCTATTGTGTTAGGACACCCATTGACAGTACAGGTTCCACATTCTGTAGAGGTTCTTTTAAATCGCACTCAGACCCAACACCTGACTATAGCAAGATTGACAGGTTACGAACTGACATTGTTCCAACCTCATATTGAAATCAGACGCTGCAGCACATTGAATCCTGCCACGTTATTACCAGTAAGTGGAGTAGATCCATTGGCACATGATTGCATTGAAGTTATCACTATCACAACAAAGCCCAGACAAGACTTGACAGATGTTCCGTTACCAGATCCAGACCTGACACTGTATGTGGATGGATCATGTATGAGAACAAGGACAGGTGAATTAGTGGCAGCTTACGCTGTCACGACAGACACGGAAGTCATTGAAACCAGTTGTATTGACACTTTGTCAGCTCAAGCAGCAGAGCTCATTGCTCTGACACAAGCATGTATTCAAGCCAAAAATAAGAAAGTCAACATATATACTGATTCACGTTATGCATTCGGAGTCGTTCACGACTTTGGAGTTCTTTGGCGGGAGAGAGGTTACTTGACTTCTCATGGTGCCAACATTCAACACGGTCCCCTCATTCAAGCTTTATTAGACGCGATACATCTACCCACTGCAATTTCTATCATGAAATGTAAGGCACATACCAAGGTTACTGACACCAT
Source organism: Lissotriton vulgaris (assembly GCF_964263255.1). Lineage (NCBI taxonomy): Eukaryota > Metazoa > Chordata > Amphibia > Caudata > Salamandridae > Lissotriton > Lissotriton vulgaris. The sequence continues at coordinate 109,123,224 of NC_141694.1, forward strand.
TTCCCAGGGTAACGACCTGGCAGATCGAACTGCAAAGCAAACTGTTCAGAACCGAACTCATGTAACTGACCAGACACAGATAGTGGTACCATCACATTCTATGACTGTTAGGGATCCCGCACATGATGTGATCGACATACAGTCACATGCAACACCAGAGGAAATTAAGGAATGGACTAAACTAGGAGGGGTCCAAACAGATCAGGGATGGATGACGAAGGGAAAATCTACATGGTTTCTCCCCGATTCTATGGTACAAGTCATTATTAACACAATACATAGCCCAGCACACCTAGGAGAGAAGGCAATGCTAGACAGTATTCAACACATATGGTCCAATACAAACTTACGGGCAGCAGCCAAACAGAAAGTGCGTACTTGCATGATTTGTGGTCAGTTCAATCCAGGTAAAAGCATCCCCGTAGAGCAAGGTGGATTTCAGCCTCCCGATCACCCTTTTGAAGTCCTCCAGATGGATTATATCCAGATGGAACGATGTCGAGGATTTAAGTATGTCCTCGTAGTCGTGTGTGCTCTTTCCCGATGGATAGAGGCATACCCTGTTCCCGATTATACTGCTCCGACCACTGCCAAGCAACTGGTTCGTGAATACTTCCCACGGTATGGTTTGCCCCGTATCGTGTACTCAGACAATGGTCAGCCGTTCTCATCCGCACTTGTGGAAAACATTACACTTCTGTTAGGTTACCAGTGGAAGTTCCATTGTGTTCGGCATCCCGAGGCAGCAGGTCTCGTGGAGCGTCACAATCAGACATTGAAAATCCGACTTTCCAAGATTTGTAGAGACAAAGGTATAGACTGGATAGTTGCCTTGCCGGTCGCCCTCTTCTATATGAGGATGGTGGTCCATTCCCGTTCAGGGCTATCCCCGTATGAAGTGGTCTTTGGTAGGCCACCGAATATGTGGGGGACGCCTATTCCACGTAAAATAACTGATGTTGATTGTCTTATGCTGACAGATTACCTTGCCTCCTTGATGTCTGCACTACAATCTTGTCGTTCACAGGTAGCTGCAGCCTTTCCCGACAACACCGAGACGAAGCCCCATGAGGTGGTTCCTGGTGACTACGTTTTCGTCCGGAATTTTGATCGGAAGAGTCCACTGGAGCCCCGCTGGCAATCCCCGAAGCTGGTTCTGCTCACGACGAGGACAGCTGTGAAAATAGAGGGCAGGAAGGGATGGCTGCATTCCAGCCATATTAAAAAATACTTCGGACTTCCTTCGGACTTGGACTCTAAGCCCTGCCCTCCTCCACAAACTGACACGAAACTCCCTTTGGTTGAGAAAACTGCTTCAGAAAATTACAGACTAAAATTACGATCTAGTAAGTCAGACAGTTTAATTGTTTAAGTCCTCCCCTAGGTGAATCGGTTAAATTAGTTTCTGACATGTATCCCCTAGATCGAGATAGAGAGAGAGATAGACAAAGACAACATAAGAAAAATGCATATTGCAAATCACTTCGTAGTCGCTGTATAGTGACACTACTTGTTATGTTTTTTTTAAGCTTGCTGGTTATTACTGCTAGTGTTCTGCTACACATATACTATCCTATATTCAAGCGTGCACAATCTGACTATAATGTTACTGCTGAACATTCTTTTAGTGAATTACCGCCTCACGAATTGTCCTACAGACTTGCGCTGCGCAATAACACTTTTATTAGTATGTTACATCACTCCCATCAGACTACCAATGCTACTAATTGTTGGGTATGTGGTCGTCTCCCTCCTTACCAAGAAAACAAGGGTGTTCTGCCCCTTTTCCCATACCCGTTCACTCACAATGGCACGTGTGGTGCATGGTTTAAAATGCTCAATTCCCTAGTTTCTACTGCTGCTATTTACGAAGGTAACTGGGTTTGGGGAAACCTGAACTTAGTCCTGCTTAAGGTATGCTACCCTGACAAGGAGGGACTCCCCGTAGATACTGGAACTGATCTAGAAAATGAAGTATATGGATTAGGTAATTACACAGTCACATTTATGAGTTTGTCTGTTGAATCCGAAGCTGCTCCTGTTCTACCTACTATGGAAGTATTGCCCGTTACCGGTGAACTCTGTGTTCGCAAGAATGGTTCCGTACACTTAGGTCATAGTAAATGTACCACTGTAGTCAATTTCACTGATCATGGTAGATCCACGTTTAGGGCCATACGTCACTCCTATTTTGTTTGTGGTCATACTGCATATGTCCGTTTGCCTCTAGATTGGGATGGTACCTGTTACATTGCATTCCTTCTGCCACCTGTTTTCCTAGCCCCTCCTGACTACCATAGAAACACCAATCTGGTTAAACACAGATACCAGAGAGATCTCCCGCTTGTCGATTATACTGAAACTACATGGGAACAATATACAGATTTCAATAAAGGTTTCTTCCCCTACTTAGGTACTGTTTCAAATAGTAAACTAATTCGTAGATTAACTAGAACCTTCGAAGCAGTGGTACTTGAGACCACTTCAGCTCTAGGCAACTTAACAGAGGAACAGTCCGCTATGCGGGTTGTTGTTCTTCAAAATCGTCTTGTTATTGACGTCATCTTGGCAGATAGGGGTGGAGCTTGTAAGGTCATCGGGTCAAGCTGCTGTATTTTCATTCCTAATAACGCGCCAACCGTGTATAAAGCTATTACACGTCTCCATAAAATTGCAAGTTTAATTCATCAGACTCCAGGCACCTGGACTTGGTCCGGTTGGTTCTGGACAACGTTGTCAGCCTGGGGGTGGAAGATCCTATCCCTCCTAGGTATTGGCTTTCTCGTAGTATTCAGTTGTTGCCTGTGTCTCCAATGTGGTCCGGCGATTTGCGGCCTGTGTGCCACTTCATGTGTCCCGCATCCAAGTTCCCATTCAAAGCGCGTAAAAGAAGAGCAAATGATGTTAAGTGAACAAGTTGATCAATTAATGAGAATCGATGTATTATGAAGGGTCCGTGGGGAACAAGGAGGGAATGAGGAAATATAACTTTTGATCGAGTAGTGTTCCCCAGCGAGTACCCCACCGTCTCCATGTACTAGCTTACAGTGCATGTAATTTCCCTCCTGTGCTAACTATGAAGACGCAAATACATTTGCGTCCATCTTTTACCTGTCCTCTATCAGATCCGCCATGAACGGATTGAATATTCAGTTCCTATATATGCCGTGCCACCGTCTTTTTGTGGTACACTTTACACGTTTTTCAGCTCTGGCGAAGTAGGCCCAGATTATGCCATTGAGCCTTTTTCAAGTTCTTTCCTGCTTCCTGACTCCGAGGGCCTCAGCCCAGGCTACCTCTGTACCAGTGACCCCCACCTTATTCCTTGCGCGGCTCCGGCGCATAGCCTAGCCTCTGCCTGCCAAGACTGCATTCAACCTTCAAATTATCTGCTCCACTCCTCGAAAATACATTCCTGTCTCGCAGCTCAAGTAAACATCCTCCCAGCTGCAGGAGCAGAGGGCCTGGTCCTTCTGTCTCCGTGCAAATAATTCATAGACTCCGTTGCCATGGTAGGCCATGCCCCCTCACCTAGCAGGCCGACACGTAGACACATGTACACGCACTCACAACCAGTATAGTGTAGTCTCCGCCCGAGAGACCTTTTCCCTTCCAGATATTACAGTCCCTTAAACATATGATATCAGATATGATTTGGGATTAGGTTGATCTGACATCCTAGACTTATGTCTACACTTACACGACTTATGTCTACCCCTGTAGTGCTAAATGTCAAGTCCCCTTCGCCCTCCAGTTATACGTCAGACTCACGTCAAGCTGCTGCGCGCGCATCTCTGCCATATATTTCTGCTGACATTGCAGGATTCTCTTATGGATACACCTACTTATGACCTCATGATAGGTGACGTTTCTAGTACACGCCTATTGTAATGCCTTTTTTCATGACGTCTCCATGTTTTATCTCTTCTTTTCCAGTTGTTACGCCTACTACATGCTCATACATTGTAATGCATTGACTATATATATGTACTACTGTAAACAATATGTTGTCTGTCTGTCCCTTCCTGAACCTGCGTGGTGATGGAATGGTTATGCCACCTTGGCTCGAGCCAATAACCCAATTCCTTTTACAGGAATAAAACCTTTTTGAGTTAACCTCAATATCCCGGATTTTGCCTCTTATTTCTCTGAGTTATTCTTATTGATTATTGATTATAAATTATGTATTGGTAATCGATTTTACCACAGTAGTAATAAAGGCGTGGCCGTTAAAGAACAGATCGCCGATCGTATGCAGTTGAAACTTTGAGAGGGTCCGCCGGATTACCATTTCGCCCGTAATAGGGAGCCAGTGGGAGTTTGGAAGTGGGAGGGCCGGAGAGTACAAGGTGTCAATGTGTAGCAAGCGTTTTAGTTTGTCCCAAGCCCAAGTCGTGGTGGTGAGTGGGAGTATATCATGTGGTTCTCGGGGGAGACCTTTGGGAAGAATCGCGGCAAGAGTTACAGGGAGCGCCGCGTCCGCTTCAGGTTTCAAATGTGGAATCCTGGCATCGGGATGATACCAAGGGTGGGCATAAGAGCACTGTGCAACCAGGTAGTAGAGGTAAAAGTCCGGGACCACAAAGCCGCCCTTCTCGTAAGGTAGGGTCAGCGCGCGCCAGGCCAGTCGCGGGCGCTTCCCTCCCCACATCAATCTCAACAAAGCCGTGCGCAGTTGTGTAAAAAAACCTTGGTGAGAGGGATCGGTATGTTGTTAAAAAGGTACAAAAAACGGGGCAGTACCACCATTTTAACAATTGCGATGCGGCCAGCCATCGATAAAGGGAGTCGAAGCCACCTGTTGGTGTTATCCTCTAGAAAATCAAGAGCAGGGCCATAGTTCAGGCGAATAATGGACACGGTGTCGAGATGAACATGAATCCCCAGGTATTTGACTGAGTCCTCACACCACTCCAACGGGAGGGAGCAAGGCCATCGCGCAGTGGCGGGGGTGAGTGGGAACAGCAGCGATTTATGCCAGTTGACCTTGAGGCCCGAATACTCGCCAAAGCTGGTAATTTCAGTCAGCAGGGGTTGCAGATTGGTCTCTGGGGTGCGGTCGTATAAAACCATGTCGTCCGCGTAGAGTGAGACCAGGAGAGGACCAGTGCGGAATTGGAGCCCCTTGTGCAAATTTTTCTCCTGGAAGTGACGCACCAGGGGGTCCATTGCCAAAATAAAAAGTAAGGGGGATAGGGGGCACCCTTGTCGGGTACCTCTGGAAAGAGTTAATCTTTAAGTAATGGTGCCATTTAGGCGGATGCGGGCCGTGGGTGCTGTGTATAGTAACTCCACAGTCGCGACAAAAATTGCGGGCATGCCCATCCTCCGCATCACTTCCAAAAAAAAGGGCCATTCCAAAGTATCAAAAGCTTTTTCGGTGTCCAAAAAGACTGCAGCACCTGGGGTGGAGGGATCTATTCTGTGGAGAAAAAAGTGTGCGAAGGTTCAGCGACGTCGACCTCTGAGGAACGAAGTCAGACTGTACCGGTGAAATAATGGTGTTAACTAGCAGCGCGAGCCTCATTGCCAGAACCTTGGCCAGAATCTTATAGTTCAGGTTCAGAAGTGACAGTGGGCGATAGGAACTGCAGACCGTAGGGTCGCGTCCAGGTTTGGGTAGCAAAACTATGACCGCTTCGCGAAGCGTAGGTGGAAGAATACCAGACTCCAGGGCCTCGGCGTACACCTCGACAAGTACAGGGATCAGCTCCTCTTTGTATTCCTGGGAAAAATCGGCCGTAAAGCCATCCAGGCCGGGCGCCGAAGACCCCTTTAGGGAGTCAATTGCCTCCGCAATCTATTCCGGGGTGATCGGATGGGCCAGATAGTCCTGCATATATTTTTCCAAAAACACCATTGCTATTTCGTTGATGTACGGACCCGGATCCCGACACTCATCCGGAAGGACAGACGTGTAGAGATGCCGGTAGTAGGTCAAAAAAGTGCTGCAGATTTCAGGAGTGGAAAAGTGATGTGTACCCTGTGTGTCCGCCACCTCCGTGACGTATGCGGCCTGCTGAGGTGGGCGCAACATCTGGGCCAGGAGCCTTCCCGGCCTGTCTCCCTCCCCGTATTGTCGCGCCATATGGTACTTGCCCAGGAATTTCAGTTCTTTGTCTGCCGCGTCCCTGAACTCTACCAGAAGCTCAAGGCGACGTGCCTCATGAATCGGGGAAGGGTCAGTAATGAGAATGGATTCGACAGCCAACAAGTCAGTTTCTATGCGGGATAGGGTAGCAAGGACGTCGCGCAGCGCTCCCACATGTTTGGTGATGCATACCCCCCTGATAGTGGCCTTAAACCCCTCCCACAAAGTGGCCCATGTGGTCACAGAGCCGGTGTTAATGTCAAAATACTCCTCTATTGCAGACCAGATCTCTTCAGTGAAGAGAGGGTCCTCTAGTGCCCCCCCAGGGAACCGCCACTGCCGTTCATAGCCGCCCAGCCTAGGGATTGCAAGTGCCAGGACCACCGGGGAATGATCAGAGAGGGTGCGGGGGAGAGTGCGATGATCAGTGACCCATCCCACCAAGCCAGGAGAAAGGAGCCAGTAGTCAATTCTGGTGCTCGTGTTGTGATAGCTGGAGTGATGAGTAAAGGCATGGGTGGCAATGTGTTGTGTGGCCTCTATATCCAGGAGTGCAAAGTGGGAGCATATAGCCGCCACCGCCGCATGGGCCAGCGGCTTACGATCAGGGGAGGGGGACGTACTATCTCTACTGGCGTTCATTAGCAGGTTAAAATCTCCCCCTGGTGCCAATAGGTCTAAGTCGGAATGCAATAGCGACAGGTATAGATGCTCAAAGCAGGCAGGAGAGTCGATGTTGGGACCGTAGACCCCCACAAATGCAACTTTATGACCAAACAGCAGACCATTGATTATCGCATATCTACCCTCCCCGTCGGTTTTAGTACTCGTTAAAACAAAAGGAATCCGTTTATGTATCAGAATCGCCACCCCGCGTGCATATCTACTGTAACATGAAAATACTCTGTGTGCACCCCAGCACCTTGCAAAGGAAGCCGTGTCCGTTTGAACCATGTGAATTTCCTGGAGGACAAGAACATCAACCTTGTGTCTCTCAGCATATTGCAGAACTTGTTTCCGCTTACGGGTGGTATTCAGTCCCCGGACATTACACGTCATTAATGTTAGACCAGAAGGACCTGTTTGTAAACCTATCCGGGCCATATCGTCAGATCAAAGACTGTGAGCAAGAGGTGGTCGTACAACAAGCTGATACCATGAGTCTCGCAATCAAACAACAAAAAAAAAGGAAGCCACAAAAAATACAAACATCCCCTCCCCCGCCCGCCACCCAGCCTCCCCTCACCCCAAGAGAGGCAGAACCCCACTAATTCCTGAACGTCAACGCAGACAGATAATAGCCAAGTATACACAGCGTTGAAACATATATGCAGATGGAATAAACCCCAAAAAACAGAGCAAAACATGCAGGCCTGCGCCATGGGGGGAAGCAACGCAGGCCCCCGAGCGGGCAACCCAGTAGTGCGAAACAAGAGAGGTCAGCTAGGAAGGAAAAAAACGGTTATGCCGGGTCTGCAATCCAGGTTGATGAGCAACCATGTTCAGAGAGGTATGGACCCTCAGCCCAGGTCAGCGTCCACAAACAAGTCAGCGCTGGCTTGTGTATCAGGCTGTTGCGGAGAGGTAGGTCTGGACCCAGAGGCCGAGCCCGGTCCCTTTTTGTATGCATGGCAGAATTCTTGGGCCTCAGCCAGAGAATCAAATATACGAAATCTGCCATGAACGTCCACTTTCAGAGGGGCTGGGTACAACATGCTATATTTGAGGCCAAGATTGCGAAGAGCCACCTTAACACTTGTGTATTTCCTCCGCGCCTCTTGCACCATCAAGGTATAGTCCGGCAAAAAAGACAGCTTGCTCCCTTGCCACTGCACTTCCCCCATCACTCGTGCAGCCCGCAGTGCGGCGACCCGGTCTCGAAAGTTCATGATTCTGGCGATAATGGGTCGGGGCAGTTGTCCGGTGCGCGGTTTGGGACCCAAGGACCGGTGCGCACGTTCCACAACGAAGCCAGCCGTGAAAGTGTCCTTGCCGAACAGCTCAATTAGAAGATTTTCAAACCGGCCAGTGGCGGTAGTCTCCGCCACGCCAAGGATTCTGATGTTGTTCCGCCGGCTACGTCCTTGAGAATCTTTTCAACCCGTTCTAGCCGTTTCAAAGACTTGGAGGACCCGTCCTCCAAGTCAGATATTCTAGACTCAGCTAAGTCGAGACGACGGTGATGGGCTTGCACCGTGGAGCCTATGTCCGATAGTTTCTTCTCCAGACTATCGAAGCGAGTGTCAAGGGCCTTGAAGCCTGCACACATCTCTCCCATCATGACGGCCATCATGGCCACAGCATTGCCATTGTCTTGTGGAGCCGGGGGGGGGGGGGGTCGGCAGCAGGGAGCGGTGGTTTGTCGAAGCTGAGAGTCTTCTGGGCTGGATCCCTTTTCCCCATCGTGGAGGGCGTGCAGCGGGGTCGCAGTCGCAGCGACAGTGGCGGAGAGCAGGGATCAATGGTAAGCAGCCACAAGATCCAGTGCGGTGCAGAAGGAGCGGCAGGTAAGCGAGCAGGTCTCAGACCAAAGAAGCTAGATCAGGGATACTTTAGCCAGACTCAGTCAGTGCGATGGGGTGATGCCGAGGCCTCTCCGAGCAAAGGCTGTCGCCACCTCAATCGTGGCATAGCATGGAGGGACCGCGTGGCAACAGTGTGGGGGCACACAGAGAGTGGAACATGGTCACACGGCGGGGCCACTGTTCGCCCTGCAGCCGCGCGTCCCGCTCCCTCCGCCCCCCGCCGGGTCCCGCAGCCACCCCCTCAGATCCGCACAGGCCCGCAATCCAGTCCCCGGCTCCCACGTGCAGCCAGGCCGAAGGCCTCAGTTGCAGTCAAGAACCGGGCAACTCGGAAAAAACGGGAACCGCGCCGCAGTGGAGGCGAGCACACGACTCCGGCGGTGGGGAAAAACGGAAAGGGACGGGGTCGCGGCCGCCGACGGCCGAGCGGCACTCACCCGGCGCTCCAGCGCAGAAGGAAGATGGCGTCGAGGTCCGGAGGCCTCAGATTCCCTCCGCCGTGTTCTCCGCGTCCAACCGCCCCCGTGGGTCGGAAATGTCTCCACGGCAGCCTGCGGTCATCTGGAGGCAGATCCCGGTGTCCGGTGTAAACAGGGATGGCGGATTACATCTCTTCTCGCCGATTTCGGGCGCCCGCTCGGAGGAGCTTCACAGCGGAGCGGCCATTACGCTTGCCGCCGTGGCCTCGCCCCCAGTTTACTTTGTTCTTAACGTAAATTTGTCCCCTAGCCGGGTCTTTTAACTTTTTCCTTTGCCTGTTACTTTTGTTTTTCAATAACTTTGAACACCATGGGTAAAAGTAATAAGGCTCCCACTTCACGCCCAGTGACCAGACAGCTAGCAGCCTCAAGTCAGCCCCTACCCACCCTTACAGCTATTGATAAAATGTTACAAAAAAACGATTGGAGTCGTCTCAACTGCAATCAAAAACACTGAGAGACGACTCTCACTCACCCCAGCGATTATTCCTTCCCAGCCCGAAGGGGATTCCACAGTCAACCCCTTCGAATCCACTTCCCTTCTTATGTCTTTCTCAGAGTTACCCTGTGCACAACTGGCCCCAGAAGCTTCAGTTCCAGAAGTAGTACCATTGCACCATCTCCCACCCTTAGGGACTAAGGCCTCCAAACTTCGGCCTAGACGAAGGAAGACGAAACCTGCCCGCAAACTTGCGAATAACAAAAACCCAATACATGTTACTTTACAGCTGGAACCCGGTTTTCATTCAATACACACTGGACCCCACTGTGGGCAACACACTTACTAATTGACTTACAGGCCCACATAGACCAGATCATAACTTCACATTTTAAAATACTTACATCTAGGATAGATAGATTGGCATCTTCTATCAATCATAAAGGCCTGGGGAAAGTCCTGGCTGCTGACGCAGTGGGGAATACTGCCCTTAGAGTAGGTCCTGGAACACCAACGCATATTCACCACCGAACGGGACGCTGGGCCTCTCCACACTAATCCCCCACAACCTCTGGCACCCGCATCTGTGAGGAAATACCCCACACCAGCTGATACCACTAGCCCTTGCAGGAGCACCAGCTTGCCTCCTACTGTCACAGGTGGGAATGTTCCGGGTGTTCCGGGAGTGCAATCCCAACTGTCTTCTCCAGGGCATCAGCAGACAACTGGGAGTAAACATAAACCTCCCCCCCCCGCAAAACACAAACCTCCTCCCCCCCCTAAACATTTGGAAACCACTTACAAGAAGCGCCCACCTTATCCCCAGCTCCCCCCAGAGGTAGCCCCGTATGTTGAGGTGCTCACGGGTGTGCCCCCATTGATCGACTCTCGGGGTGAAACCTTCCCCGAGTTAAAGAATAAGGTCATCCATTGGCTAAACATGCATCGACCACATATGGGCAGAGGACAGGGGGAGATTTTATTTGCTCGCAGGGTTGATTGTTTGGGTACCAGAAGAGGGTGATTGTATCATCGTCAACTTCAGGGATCCTGTAGTAGTCAAGCACATGTTAAGGTGCAGTGGACTAGTCTCCCCAGGCCCTATCAATATCTGCCACCTGGGGTATTTCTACTGTCGGAACCTGGCTATGTCCACACTGGAACATCCCCTGCCTTCCCACAGTAACACTCTCCCTGAGTTTACAATTCCAGTAGCTAATAGATACAGGGCCCTGACCATGTTTGAGCAGCGTGGACTGACTACCGCTGGGTGCCCCTACTGAAGCTCCACCCCCAGTGGTACTCTCTGAGGTTGGAGACTAAATTAAGGAAGCAGGGCCTCTATCACAGGCGGCAAACCTAGGGAATGATTGCCTGCCCCCACTAATCGACAATTATGAAGCCTCCACGGATGGATGGGACTTGGTTCCTCAACTAGGAGCAACACCCTCCTACCCTGGTCTGGCACACCCCATTGAAGCCTTCCCTGGATTATTGGCCCCTCGCCCTACTCTGATCGCCTCCTGGAACGTGGCCAGGTTGGGGACAAAGCTACAAAATCCTGAGTGGGGGGAGCTAGTGGATGGGTATGACCTCTGCCTATTTCAAGAGACCTGGTTACTATCTGTCCCCGCGAGGGTAGGTTTTGTGTCATACTTTAGAGCTGCGGTTCAGGGACCTAGGGGAAGACACTCTGGAGGGCTGTGCATCTGGGTTGCAGTCGACCTGGGATGCACAGTCAACGTAATCAACACAAATTCTCTAGATATCCTGTCTATTACACTAACATTCAAGGGGGGTATGGTTCTGGCAGTGATTAATATCTACCTACGTCCCTTCCCCCAGCAACAAGGTCTATCTATTTTGGAGGCCTTGGAGGCTCTTCTTTCTTCCTTTCCCCCTACGTACCACAAAAGCATTGGAGCAGATTTTAACTGCCACTTTGAGCCACTCTCAGGGATTCCCCTTGTCACTTCTGAGGAAGACAAATTGTGGCTTATTCCTGAATGCTCCATGTACCCAGTAAACCGCTTGACGCCGCTGGTACTTGCTATTAATAAATTGCTCGCAGCTTTCTCCCTAAGGGCCTGCAATGGCAGGCTCCTTCCATTATACCAGGTGTACGTACCTATAAAAGACCGGGGAAAAGCACGACAATTGATTATATCTTGATCATTGTGGAATTCTGGGCTCAACTAAAATCCTTTGCTGTATCCCCAAGAATTGATAGTGACCATAATTTATTGTCACTTGAGCTACTTTGTCACCTGGGGAACCCGACTTCACAGGATACAGCTGGGACTCTTACCAATCGGCACCTACTCTTAACAGGGGGAGGTTGGCGGGTCAGGTGGGAGAGGGTGGCTCAGGCACCGGACAAGTTGGCAGAGATTTACAACCAGGTCGCAGGTGCCCTAGTTGAGGCCAGCGACTCGAGGCTTGGGAAACCTGGGCCCTCGTACCTCCTGGCCATCCAGTCCTTCACAACGCGCTTTTCACCTCCCTGGCTGACCTATTTACAGCTCCCGAGTCCGGGAGGATGAGACCACACAAGAGAGAGAATTGGTACAATAAAAAATGCAGGGATGCAAAATCCACACTCTTAAAGGAGGTGAAACTGGGAACCCAGTCGACAATTAGAAATGCACGGCAAATTTACACTAGCCTGATTCAAGCTGCCAAAGCGAAGTGGGAAGTTGACAGATGGGAGAAAATTAGAGCAGCTCTAGAGGCCCGCGAGTTCAAGGGCTTTCTGGAACTTGGTGCGGGGAGGTCCGGCCTCGGGGACGCCCGCCGTTGTTCCTAGCCTCTGTGAAGAGGTGTGGCTTGCCCATTTTAAGCCCCTCTACTCTCTTGATCCCGAGTCACCCCTAGCGGAATTATTGAAACTAGTTAGTCTGCCTGACTCAGCCTGTGCCAATGGAGGTGCCCTAGACAGTTATCCCTGTACGATCTTGGAAGTCAAGGCAGCAATAAGGAGTCTAATACCGGGGAAGGCACCTGGCCTTGATAGGATCCCATGGGACCTTTTTCGGCTGAACAAGGGGTGTGGGCACCCTATATTTGCACTTTTTTCAATGCAATTATGCAGGGTCTGGCTATCCCCCCCGAGCTGGCTGGGAGCGGTAATTATACCCATCCATAAGAAGGCTTCTCCCCTGGACCCGGCCAACTACCGCCCGATAAGCTTGATCGACATCCTCCAGAAACTCTTCTCCCGAGTTCTTCTAACCAGGTTTCAGTGTTGGATGGACGACCAACACATCCTAACCTCCCTGCAGGCAGGTTTTCGGGCGGGGGTTTCTACGATTGACCAGCTGTTCTGGCTACAGCTTGTGTACTGGAGGACGGTCACTTTGGGAGCTGGCAGCCTGTACTTAATATTTGTGGACCTGCGGGACAAGTTCTGGGCTACCCTATAGGGCATAGGAGTCCCGGCCTACCTGTGTGACCAGTTTAAACGGATGCACAAGGGCACGTATGCTAGGGTGAGGTATGGGAGGGAAGGCGCTCTTTCAACCCCATTCCCCGTGGATCACGGAGTGAGGCAGGGGTGCGTCCTTGCCCCCACGCTATTCTCCTTATTCCTTAACGGCCTGATTGCCTTTCTTTTGGGAGCTAAAGATCTTGATTCTCCAATCCTAGCGGGACGGAAAATACCAGCACTAATGTTCGCCGATGATACCCTCCAATTGTCGAAATCATCAGGGGGCATTCAGCGGACATTGGAGGCCTTCGCCAGGTTCTGTAAGGAGAGGAATCTGGAAATTAACTTCACAAAACCGAGTATATGGTGTTTAATCTGAAAAACCCCAACTGCCCTCACCTGCACTTGGATGGCTTGGCACTGGACCGCGTGTCGATCTTTGAGTATCTGGGGGTTACCCTAACTGATAGAATGGACTGGGGGCCGCATATTGCCAAAGTCAATCTGAAGCTTGCCCAATCTTCAGGTGGTATCTTAAAGGTTTTTAATGAATCCCCTCTGAAACAGGTGGGTCCTCCGGTTAAAGTTTATAGAGCCCAGGCGAGAGGTGGCGCGCTCTATGGTGCGGACCTGTGGGGACACATAAGTGCGGCCCCCCTCTCTCTCACTGAGAACAGTTTCATGAGACGTCTCACCTTAAAGGCTGTGCCTGGGCATGGTCCCTATTCAGGATGTTGCCACAAATCGTCCATTGTTATTCTGGAGACGACTTTGGGCCACCGCAGAACTGGAGAGCTATAGGGAGGACCTACGGGACCTGTTAGCTAGCAGGGGTGGGGAAAATATCTTCATTAAGGCACATTCGGCACCTCTCCAAGGCCTTAGGTAGGGAGGGCTTATGGTCCTCCCCTGAGGAGACCTGCGCTGCTTTACCTAGAAAAAGTTTGAGCTCTGAGAGAGTATGGCCTGGCCCTTTTAGCCTCAAGTTCGTCCCAGGGTAGGATGACCAATGCCTTCTTGGATATCAAGGCCCTCCCTATCTTTGAGAAATTCTTAGATGACATCCAGTCCCCCTGGCCAGGAAATTGTATATCCAATTTAGGCATGGTTTACTCCCCCTTAGGGACGTCACAGTGAAGTGGTCAAAAGCCACACCCCTAGTGAGCACCTGCCCCGGATGTGGGGGAAGCAGAGAGACAGATCTGCACGTTCTGCTCTTCTGCCCCTCGTATTCTAGGCCTAGAGCTAAATGGATAGTCCTCTTTTGCAAGGGGCTCAGAGACTTTAGGGAGACCTATAGAAACCTCAAAACAGACACTGAATTTATGACAGTATATGCAACCTCCAAATTCTTGTTGTCTATGTGGTTCACTAGGTGCGCAATACTAAAAAAAGGCACTCTATTTTAAGTATCCCCCACTGGGCACTTGATGCAAAAAATGGGGAGGTCCCCTCTTATTATGTATCTCCGGTACCCTGGTGGGATTCGTTACTGTACTTTCGAGATCATCATTCTTGCACTTCTCCTTTTTAATTTTTTATTACCAGGAATGTTTGTATGTTGGTCTTGTGATGTATTTTAACGTTTTTATAATGTATAAATAGCACTGTATGTAATATGACTTTTTATGGTTTTTAATCGAAATAAAAGTGATTGACTGGCATCCCTTGGCCCGGAGGCATCAGGGGGCCGTGTAGGGCACCTTTGTTTCCGCTCAGCCACAGTTTTTATGGCGGGCTCACTGCAATGAAAACCGTGGGCTGAGAGGAAACTCATAATGTGCTTGGTGGTGCCACCTCACACCACCTTTACAGGGAAAGTGGTCCCAGCATGCACTTTGTTTAAAAACAACACAATAGTCTTTTATACTTAGTCTAAAGTGAAAACAATAACACAACTCGGTAAAGGAGGATGTTATTAATTCACATCCACATCAAAGCCATGTATGACAAAGGAAATTCTTCCAATAAATACAATGTGCCCAGAATGAAAAGGATGGAGGGTGGGTAAGTGGTTTGTTGGTGAGGATCGGGGTTTTAGTGAAAGGTATAAAAGATCCAGTGAGGTCATAGAATACATCATTGACAACACAAAAGCATATTTACTAAGCCACATAAGAAAACAATGTGAAGGAGGAGCTACGTCGGAAAGCAAGATGGCTGCTTAGGCTCCCGGCTCCGCCGACCTCCGAAACCCGCCACGATATCCTGTACGCTATCCTAACTTTACGCCTAGTCTCTGTGTGCATGAACTGTTCCACACTCCGATGGTGAAATCCGGATATTTTTATCGGCTTGTTTGACGAAGTTCCATCGAGTTGAAGTTTGCGGCCTACTCCAGTGGTGAAGCCGGGGCTTGGAGTACTTCCACAGCCGGGCTGTAGTGCAGCAACATCGGCCAGGAGGATCGGGCTGGGTCCGGTCGACCGGAGTGGAGGCTTTCATTCAGCCCGAAATTGGCAGCGATCGTTTCCATCGCTCAGTATCGACCGAGGGGTGAGTCAGCTTGCTGCCGGCTGCGGGTGGGGTCCCCCGTCCCGCGGCCCCGTTTCACGGTCTCCGGGGTTCGGTGGTTTGGGGGCTCTGGCCTGCGGCCTTCACCGTGTTGAACTTGGCTACGGACGATGACTGGTCACCCCTCGCAATTGCACGTTCGTGGTCCTGTCTGTCCCCCCCGAGGATGCCAGATTCACCCGGTGAGGTGATTGTGACTGCTGTCGGGCATGAAACTATGAATCGTGCAGTGCATGAGCCATCACTGAGGTCAATATTGTCAGAACTTTGGGCATTTCGCTCACATGTAGACACTTTGGTGAGCAAATTGGACACGCGTTTAACTGCGATGCTCCGGGTGGAACCGGGCCCGGCCCCATCTTTGGAACCGGAATCTACAGCCATTCATACTGCGGCCATTTTGATTCCGTACGAAAGCCCTGAGAGGAACCAAGCGTTGGATCCATCGGATGGTCCCCTGGGAGTTTGTGTTCCCGAGGATGTCATGGTATTGCTGAACCTTCCACCACCACCGGCTTTGGAGATAACGTCAGGTGCGCCCCCCACGGGCGCGCCTGACGTTATCTCCAAAGCCGGTGGTGGTGCGACTTTCTATCTCTTTTGTGGTCATCTTCTCCTTTCCTGGTGACGCTGTGACTCCTGTGCAAGACACATTGGGACTGTTCAACTAGGAGGGAGAGTCCGTCTGCGTCTACAGTTCCTGTGGACTCACTGCCTGCCGGTAGCCATGGACTGCTTTCTAATGACTCTCTGCCTCTTTACCGCTTCTTTGTGTGCCTTTGGGTCTCGCTGGGATTGGTTTGTGTTCTTGTTTGGAAGGGCCAAGGTTGAGATCGACTGGGTCCAGAATGGTTGGCATGGCGTTTATAAATGTTGGACTTGTAATTGTTTGCTCTGAGAGACTGGGCGGTGTCACACGGTACCATCTACTTCCATCTATATTGTTGTCTTAAACTTGTTTTTAATGATAGGGGGTGGCTGTCTCAGGGGGGGTCTAAAGGGGCCGGGAGCCCACACGGATATCCCCTCCTCCGTTTTTTTCTCCTACCTTTGGGGTTTTAGTTATTAGGGGCGACAGGCACGATGCTAGTGGGGTTAGGCTGCAGCCATTTGCAAGGGTGCAGGGTGTGGGTTTCGAGGTTTTTTTTTTATTTTGCCTTTTTTATTTTCTATGGCCTTTCTTTCTTTCTTCCATTCCCCTTATTAAGGATCAGTATAGCTATGAATCAACTGGACTCTTATTGTGTGCTCGTATTTCGTGCTCATGCTCCTATGATATCCTGATTCCTGGGCGGGTGGGCTCCGAGTGCCGGAGCAATATGGAATGTATATTTTGTTTTCTTTTGTGCAGACCTCGATGCTCTGGCACCACTTTTCCATTATAGTGGTTACTTCATGCAAATCCTGCTTTTTACCCTGTCCCCCCCATTCTGTTTGATTGTATAGCACCTGATCCTCTCGTTTAAAATATAAAATGAAACCTCTGTTTCATCCTGAAACCCATCAGTGCATTCTAAATACAAGCCCTTTCCTGAATAGTTGTCGGACCTCGGGATCGTCGGCTGATGAGCCGTGTTGTACAGTGATATTGAAGATTTTAATTTTCTTAGCGGCCGGCCCCCGCGGTTATAGGCCCATACTTGTATTTTTACTGAATGCTACAAATAAATGTTTTAAAAAAAAAATAAAAAAAAAAAAAACAATGTGAAACCTAGGCCATATTTTGAAACACAGTAATAATAATCTGTTGTTCATGGATAGGTACAGATGTAAAAGTCGACGTTTCGACCCCAGATAGATGTAGGTAAGTCGACACCTTACTGCAGGGTCTTCCTCAGGACTGGGGATAGTGGTGTGGGTGAGTGGGGGCACCTTGGGTCAATAGAAATAATAATTTAAGCTAACGAAAATACATCTAATCAAAAACCGGCATAGCAAAATTGCCAATAATTACCAAAAAAGGCGCCTTCTACATCTGTACCTATCCATGAACAACAGATTATTATTACTGTGTTTCAATATATGGTCTAGGTTTCACATAGTTTTCTTATGTGGCTTAGTAAATATGCTTTTGTGTTGTCAATGATGTATTCTATGACCTCACTGGATCTTTTATTCCTTTCAACTAAAACCCCAATCATCACCAACAAACCACTTACCCACCACTCATCCTTTTCATTCTGGGCACATTGTATTTATTGGAAGAATGTCCTTTGTCATACATGGCTTTGATGTGGATGTGATTAAATAACATCCTCCTTTACCTAGTTGTGTTATTGTTTTCACTTTAGACTAAGTATAAAAGACTATTGTGTTGTTTTTAAACAAAGTGTATACTGGGACCACTTTCCTGTAACATTAAATACCCAGTTCCCAGTACTTTTGGGTCTACCCTTCTATGTAATGACCTCACACCACTGAGCATATTGCAGTCTCAAGACCACCGCAACACATAGATCATAGATCCCTAGTGGTTAATGCAGTCCCATGGAAGTCTGACTTCCCAACTTGTAATAGGGCAGACCGATCGCCGGTGCGGAGGAGCCTACACCGTCTCCATGGCGATGGACCGCTGTAGTCATAATCAGGCCCTTAATATTTACTAAACCACACTGAACCTTGCAAAGTGGCTTTGCATGGTTTGGTAAATACCAAAAATGATTTTGTGTCTGGGATGTGCCACAAACTGTACGCAACCCTGATGCAATATATAGGCCACTGACCAGGACTCTCCCGCCATCTCTGTCCTCAGCTTTTCTTTTGGTTTGTGTAACCCATCACATTGCAGTCAGCTATAAGGCCTCAGCACCAGGTGTTTCTTGGCCTTCCTCTTTTCCTTTTTCCTTGAGGGTTTCAGGTCAGGTCTTACTGGGTGGTGTTAGATGTGGGCTTGTGGAGGGTGTTCCCTAACCAGCACCAGCATCTTTTCACGATTGCTCCATGGTCAGGGAGTTGGGAAGTTATGCTGCCATAGGTCATTGTTGCTGATGACTCTAAGTATCGACGTTTAAATAATTGTATAAAATTGTATTCCCTAACTTTGTGTAGCACGCTGTGCTCCAGGTACACAGACAAAATATAAGCTTGGTATTTGTATTTATATGAATATAGCAGTGGGGCATTTCAACAAGAAATGGGTCAGTTTCAGGTTTTTTTTGCCCATATGAATGAGCTGGAAGCGAGGAATTGTGTTGCATTACAGAATTGCTTCAGCACTTCCTACACCTGGCAAGTTTGTGGAGTGTTCCAGATATCTTGACACAATCTGAGTTTGAGGATCTCATTGGTGTATGGCACTATATGGTGATATTGAGCAACTAGCTCTACACTATTTAACAGCAGGTAATATTGTACATACGTCAGTATACCATTTGGGAGAGAATATAACAGGGTTTAATGATATGGAGATAGAAATAATAACAATCATAAGACTGCACACATTTCCTAATTTCACATTTTTTACAGCACCAAAATCTCAGAAGGAAGAAGAGCCATTTACCAAAGAAGATGAATAGAGTGTGGTTAATCATCGTTACCCTCTTCACTGACTATCGTTATTTGTCCCCTCACCTTTGAATCCTGCCTAGCTGGCATCCTCCTTCCAGTCAATGGTAAATATGTTTCTACCAGTCTGTACAGTTCATCATTGCTTTTTGGCTGGATTTGAGCTACATTACATACATGTACACTCTCATTGTGCTACTTGTCAGCAAAGGTGTCACTTTTCGAAAAACATGTTTGGAGCAATGCTACTGATAGCAGAAAGTGAGTTTTAAGAAGATAACAAGGCAAAAATCACAAAGCTGCACATAAAAAAATTGGGTGTGGCTTAATGTGAATTTCAAGTTGGGACATGTCAAATGAGGATATTGAAGTAGTAGTTTGGGAATGTGCCTCTAATCGTTCTGAAGACAAGGATCAGTATCTGATAAATTAATTTTGTTTAGTCTGATAGTGAGCTCTTATGATACTAAATAGGAGTAGGCGAATTTTGTAGAGTTTCACTCCGCATAATTCCATGAAGTTACAGAAAAACTCAGCAAGATTACACGGAATTCCACAAACAGGTAAAAAATATGCAGTTTGCAGTTCTTGCTATGCAATTTAGCACCAGTAGCACAAGCAGTGCTGAAAATTAACGCAAATGGGTTGTGCAAGTGCTTATGGCCATTCAAGTTGATTTTGCTACTGCTCCAATGGTAACTCTTTCAGAGGGGCAGTAAATCTACTCGAACAGTATCTCTTACCGCTCACGAATGCCAGCAAATGCCCTTGCTAGAACATAGCGTTGGGGGACACCAAATCTCGCCCGCTCTTGCCAGCTCCAATACTCTAGTGGAAGAAAAAAATCAGTGGTTGGTGGAATTTGGACAAAACACAGGGGCTGATTACGATGGCAGGCAGACTTGGGTCCGCCCGCCATTGTAGCAGGTACGGGACAGCGCGCCTGCAATGCGGCGGTCCTGCACTCCAAATCACGATGCGACTGCCACCGTGGCGGTCGCCTCCAATGATTTAACATTGCGGACGGTGCTGCTGACTGCAGCACCGCCGCGGTGTTTTAAATTGCATGTTGTGCATTTCAATACACAATGTGGCAGGCACCACGTGGTGCCTGCCACTTTGTGGATGAAAATGTAGGGGGTACCCCCCAGTGCACACACACCCTCCCCCACACAGAGGGGCCCCCGCAATGGGCCCCCGAATCCAGCCTTTCCATGGCGGTTCCGCTGCCATGGAAAGGCTGGCTGACGCCAGCATTGTACTCTGGCGGGTGGTGCCTGTTAGGCACCGCTACCATTTTACATACGCTGACCGCTCTGCCAGGCAATCGTTACTATTGCCTGTGGCGGAAGCGTGGAGCACTGTCTTTTTGACTGCCGCGGACGCACAGCAATTCCCCCTGCCATCCTAATGTGGCGGGGGGAAATTGGACTCAGATGGTGGAGAGACTGCCACCGCACAGCTGGTGGTGGCGGTCCCTCCGCCATCGTAATCGGCCGCAGTCTCAAAAAGTATTGCAGAGTAGGCAAAATTCCATTCCGCCAATTCTAAATAATAAAAGGTGAGGTGTGCCTAAAAAGGTTGCATATAGTCCTTACTAGGAAATATTGTACCTTATCCAGGGGGGAAAACCATATTAGGGACTTCCAGATGGAGGCCAAGGCAATAGTCATGTTTCCTGAAGACTAGGGCAGCAATCAGTGTCTTGGTTGAGTAAAACTCTTTACACAGTCTTCTCACAGTATTTCACCAAAAGGAACAACCGTACCTAGAAATGTGCTTCCCAAATAGTGCTTTAGAAGTTCACCCAGTTCACTCATCAAAGAGAGAGCTCTTCCGTCGTTCCTGCAGAGAGAAGTAGACCCATTTATACTGAAAAAGAGCTACCTTGTAATGTTGTGGTTGTTGTAGCCTGAGAGCACATGAAGGAGGGGTGAAACCGTGCTCTGTGTATTTGAAAATAAGCTGAGATTGTGAATGAGGCAAGATTGATGGCACTGGCTACAACTTCGCAAGGCGCTGAAGAGCAGCTTTACACATTGTGACAAACTGCCTTACCTTGAGGGCCGCCATCTGTCAAGTGAGTTCATTCACATCTCATTTGTTTGCTGAATGAGATATGAAAATGACTCTTCCTCATTACTCCAGCTGTCAGAGGATGGGAGGAAGCAGGACTCTTTAGTGGAGCTAAATGGAAATAGCCTTTGTTTAATCAGCAGTGCTGGGGAAAGATTCCTCTCCTAGCTGACGGAGCAGGATGCATGTCATGCAGAATCTGCAAAGTGTTCTCTTTTGTGACAGTCTTTTGTACTAGTGGTGGCTCATTTCAAACATGTGATTCCTGATATGCAATGTAGAGAGATCTTGTAGTGCCTAGAGTGGAACAATTCAGGTATTTGATGTGTTTTATGCTAAGCATTCAATTACATGATAAACCTCAAGAGAAAAGATGAGCTTAAATACATTTAAAACAACTTCTCCTTGTCCAATTGTTACTAGATCGGCCTCAAATACATGTATTAATGTTTGTAGTGGTAAGTTACATGTCATGCAGAATTTAGATTTTCACAGCCAGGTGGGCAAAGGGACACGGAGGCTCAGATTATGCAAATCTCCTTTATTGCGCAGCTCACAGCAGCAACAATGAAGAGATCTAGAACTTCAAAACATTCTAACAGAGTATATGGTCCATGCACACGGAGTCTTCTCCCTTCTTTGTGCAGTGAACAAGATTACTTTAACATTCTTTTTTTGGAAACTTTAGTGTAGTCATCCATCCCTTCTTTGAAATATATAATCTGCAAGACAAAAGAACATCTACTTTAGTTATATTCCCAGGGTTGGATTTTTAGTGGAGGGATATTCTTAGCCTGTGTGTCTTTAAAAAAATCCAGATTTTCTGCTCACCAGGCTGTGAAAAATCTAGATTTTATGGCATGGCACGGAGGCTAACATTATGCAAGTTTAAAGTGTGTTCAACACATTATCAATAGCATTTGTTACTGGTTTAAAATAACAGCTTTTGAAAATACATTCATTGGACCAGTCTGCAGCTCTAAGGATGTCTTGAAGACCACCAGCCAGAATAAAAGCTTTGGAGGCTAAGACCATTTTAAGAGAGTGTGCAGCAAAAATGGAAATATCTATTCTAGCTTCTTTCATAACATCCTTTACCCATCTTGCTAAGGTGGGAGAGGAAACTGCTCTATGGGGAGTCTTGAGGGATATTAGCAGTTGTTCAGCATTTCCTCTTAATCATACGGTTCTTTTTTCATGCACCAACAGGCCCTTCACTACACAAAAACTTTCATTCTGTGGAAAAAAAGGATAGAAAACTGAAGTTGAAACTGTTTTAGTTAATCTTTTTAAGAAAAAACAGACTCCTTCTGGCAGGTATGCCCTACTAGTGATATCTAATGCTTTAACATCTGATGTTCGTCTGAAGGAAACTAGGCACAGTAAAACAGAGAGTGTATAAGATAGTTTCTTTAATGAGAGTGTAGAGTTCTCACCCCAGTTTGTAATTACTCTGAGGACATCCCTCACATCCAATAGGACAGTATGTTTGGCTAATGGTGGGTTTAAAACATGCATGCTTTTCATTAATGCTTTACTTAATAGGTTTTGACCTACCGATGTACCATCTACCAAGCAGTGCCCTGCTGCAATGGCTGATCTGTAGGCATTAACAATTTGATATGCCAGACCTGATGCAGAAATCTCAGATAAGAAGTTGATAACTTAAACTAGGTCTGCCAAAACGGGATTATAGTTCCATCGAATGCAAAAAGAAACCCATTTACGCAAAGCCAATCTATAAGCTTTCCTTGTACCAGGCGCCCAAGAATCTGATATGAGTCTGAAAGCGTTTACTGAAAGTCCTGGCAGCTGCCACTGTCTCCAGAAATTCTCAATGCCATCAGCGACAGAAGGCCCTGAGGTACACGGGGGTGACATTCTCACTGAGCACCTGTGATTACTTTCTCGAAGGTAGGTATAAGGATAGGAAAGTCTACACTCATTTCCATCAAGAATAGAATCCATGCCTGGGATCTCCAGATGGGGGTTCTCCCTGTTCCTGCAAACCTGTAACAGAAGTCGTGTAAGCATGGCAAAAGACTCTGCCAATTGGGAAGGAACGCATCTTACCTCCAAAGCCTGAGGGTCCGACCTCCAGCTGAAAAATTTGGGAAGTTGACTGTTGACTCTATCTGCAAACTGATTTATTCCAAAGGGTTCCCAGATCGACTGAATGGTCGCAAAGATTTCACTGTCTAGTCTCCAGTTGCTGGAATCTTTGAAATTACTGGACAACCAGTCTGCAACCCCGTTGTTCAAGTCCGGAGTATGTTCTGCAATCACTGAAATGACTTTGTTGAGGCAATAGGCCCAACATTTCTTGGTAGATCGGACAGTCCCTTGGAGCGAGGGCCCCCCATTTCATTCATGTTTCTGACCGCAGATACGTTGTCCATATGAAGCATGGCTGAACACATCATTAAACCCTTGGTAAAGCTCCGTATTGCAAAGGAGCCTGCCAGTAGTTCTAGGCAATTGATATGTAACTCCTTTTCCTGAACTGTCCAAAGAGCCCCTGTCGATGAGTCACCACATGTGGCACCCAATCCCTCTAAGCTCGCATCCTAATCTATTATTATGTTCAGTTCTCCCCCAAAAATGGCCTTCCCGTTCCATGCCTCTGCATTCCTCAGACACCAGAGTATCCTTTCCTTGAGTCCAAGTCCAGCTGAACTGTCTGAGAATAGGATTGATTAGATCTCAAGGCTTTGACTTTTTATTATTTGAAGGGCACGGTAGTACAGGGGCCCTGGATATATGGCTTGAATGGTCGCGGACACAGGCCCAGCACCCTTGCTAATGTCCTTAATGGAAATCCCTGCTTCTTTAGAATTCTCCTTAACTCCTTTCAAAGTTTTCTCAGCTTTTCCCCAGGCAATTTAAATTCTGCTTGAACTGTATTTACTGTAAAACCCAGAAACTGGGTGACCTGGCTTGGAGTGGTGGATGATATTTTGGTGTTCATAACAAATCTCAAGGTCTTCCCAATGCGTATGAATGCGTCTGGTGCTGTCACTTGACTAAAAACATGTTTGTTGCCTCTTGGTCCGCAACAACTTGCCCTGCAGTGCCAGTTTCTTAACAGTTTCAGCGGCAAGTGGAAGGTGGAAAATATGTTCAGCGGCAAGTGGGATGTGAAGAATGAGTAAAGAGGCAAGCGGAAGGTCAAGATTGTCTCTCAACGGAGGATGGTTTATATGTCGTGACTTTTTGTTTTTACGGCCAGATTCGGCATTTGTTTCACACGGACTGCGTGACATTTCACCCTAATGGCAATATGCAATGTACTGCAAGCTTTCGGCTAGCTTCAAGCCTCCACTACGTTGCTCTGCGCATTCGATGCTTGCCCTACCAGGAGGAGCTGTCTACGGCAACCCCAGGTGAGAAATTGCTCACCGGAGCTCATGATTTTTATTTATGTGTTGGAGTTCAGCTTGTTCTGTATATTTGTGTGTGATTTCATTTTACTTTGAACAGTGGTGGTTGTAAGTGCTGGTTTCCTAAGGCTACATCCTAACCCTAAGGTGTACCCTTATTTAGGGGAGGTTGTGGTGCCAATCAATGCCAAATTTTGGTTCCTAGGGTCATGTTGTGCCTTATGGTGTACCCTACATATTTTTAGGAGATGGGGTAGTCTTGGTTTTACAGGGTGTGTTTCCTGTGTTTAACCCTGCCTAGTGAGCTAGGGTGTTTGTGTCTAATCAATGCCCCATTCATGTACTAAGGGTTAGTACCCTACGGTGTACCCTTACTTAGGGGAGGTTGTGGTGCCTGTCAATGCCAAAATGTTGTTTCCTAGGGTCATGTTGTTACCCTTTGATGAAGTTACGTCACACACTTTTAATGTGGAGTACCCTTTCATTAGGGGAGGTTGTCTGCATGTAACTACTATGTTCAGAAGTTTCAAGGATTAGTATCCTTTGGTGTACCCTTTTCTGGGGAAGGTGGTTTGCGTGGTCAGCGCCACCATTAGGTGATGTTGCGTTGAACAATTTTTACATTGTTCCATGGTGTACCCTTTGTTAGGGGAGGTTGTCAGTGTTTGTCAGAAAGTTGCATCACTCTATTTTTGTGTTGTTCCATCATTAGGTGATTGCATCACTCTATTTTTGTGTTGTTCCATCATTAGGTGATTGCATCACTCTATTTTTGTGTTGTTCCATCATTAGGTGAAGTTGCATTGAACAATTTTTACATTGTTCCATGGTGTACCCTTTTATTAGGGGAGGTTGTCGTGATGCACTAGTCTGTTTTGCAAAGCATTCCCTTTTTCTGTGTAGGTTGCTACGTTTTTCACCGTTGCCTAAGTACTTACTTATTGTACTTATAGGTGCACCCTCTGTCTTGAAGGGTGTTTGTCCATCTTGTTGTTTTTTTTTGCTACAAGTTGTACCTTTCCTTTAGGGACGTGGTCGTATCCTCGTTGCTCACAGCTACTTTTCCTTTGGACATCTGGACCTGGCGTAAACCTTATTGTGCTTACTTCCATCTGCACACATTTTGTCATTTGGTTGTTACACCCTATTTGGCTTACCAGGGTCGCTACCTTGTTTTAGTAAGGAGGGTGGATGGGCATGTAATGTAATTTGCATTCTTGTGTTTTGACCAACCATGACCATTTGTGCATCTTATGAATATCTTTCTACATGCCTCTTTTAATTTTCTTTGTTTCTGCTTCCACGCTTACGTTTCCTGCTTTTCAAATTATCTTTTTGCCTTGCTCTTGTGTTTACAGTTTCCTCTGAATCCTTCTGCTCCGTCTTAACTTCTTACTTGCTGTTGTTTACTAACGGAAGAGGATGTGTGGTAAATAATTTCTATATCTTTTCCCTCTCTACCACTGCATCAGAATGTCCTGTGACATCATGGAATGTTTGAGTGCCTTACTGTGGCTAGATTGTCAGTTGGTCATCTCAGGCTGAGGAGCTGGTAGCTCGCTCCTGGTGGGGTTTCTCCTTTGTATCTTCTTACCTTATAACTTGCCACCTATCTACCTGCTAATAAAGAGGGATCTACTACTACACCTGGACTATGGATCATCATTTATGTACCACAGCTCACAAGGTTCCAGTTCCCACAGAATTGGGCTAATCATCCGTCCACCTTTATATGAGTATCTCAAAGGTCTTTCATAAGTCATACCTGCTGAAAAGCCTCTTTGTTTTCGTTCACCCCTGAAGCCTCTGCCGCAGAACCTCTGCTTTTAAGGGTAGAAGGTTGATTGACCTGCAAAACCAGATTGGGGAGTTCTTTCATCTGGACCCATGAAGGGTCTTGTCGAGAATTGTTCACGGCCAGGGGACTGACCCCGTGCTCTCATGGCTCTTCCAAAAACCTTCTCGTGAAAAACTATCCTAATATCTTTTTGATCTTTTTGAATAGAGTTAAACACTCCCACATATTTTGGCATCTCTTTGATAAATTCCTCCCCAAAGAGGAGGCTTTGAAAGGAAGCTCCCACTTCTTTGTTAGCTTGTTCCACTACATTAGGGTCATTTTTTAAAAGGACACTCTTTCTCCTCTCATTTGGAGTGCAGTGTTGGCAGTGCAGAGTAGGCAAATTGCCCTTTGTGCCCACTGGTGCAGCTCTCTTAGTTTGATGGGGGTGTTTTCAAGATAAGCTCTTTCAGCCAGTTTGAACATTTTAGTTGGAGGGCCCGTACTACCTAAGAGTCTGTCTTGGCAAGATTTTAGACCCTTGTCACAGTCTTTTCTTGGGTCTCTCCCACTTTTTGGCGATGAATGCCAGTAATTTGTTATCCAGATCTGGGGTTGAGGCTGCCTTGTCAGGGAGAGAAGGATGCGGGCACTCAGGTGCCAGCCGAGATCTGACCTCCTTTGGAATCTCTTTACGGAGCCATAAAGAAAGGTATTCACCTATATGTTGGGAGGGGACCCACTCGGGGAGAGGCGACTTTGATGAGGGGGGGGTTCTACGATTCCCATTTTAGACCCTGAGGTCCTTGATGCCTCACCTGAAGTTTACACATTTTTTATTTCACCTCCTTCCTCAGAATCAAAGTCAGGGGACTAGGAGAGGTTAATCTCATCCTCCTGGCCATCATCACTGTCGATGGGAATGGATGGAACTTGGCCTTTTTCTTGCCCATCTATTATGCCTAAGGCACTGCCACAGCATGAAGTCACAGTGATAGGGATGGAAATGCCAGTTTTAGCACCTTTAGGAGGGTTGTCTCTCGTTGGTCTTTTTTTTACGCTTTATCAGACTCTGTAGCCTCCTCCTGAGGTCTTGAGGTTGACCCCTTTACCCTATCAAGGGCTTTATTAATTAGTCCTTCTAATTTATCTTCCATGGAGCTGGTTGAGGGTTCTGAAGTCTTAACTAAAGTTAAGGTAAGACACAGTAAACTGCAAAAGGGTTAGTGAGGTTCCAACTGTCAAAACAGGTAGGAATGTTTAGCACATAAAATGGCTGTGTTCATTGTTATGGTACCTAACTTGGTTCAACAAAATGGTTTCCATACGTTGCTAAAGACTTTTCCTTTAACTTAGGCTGCTTAGGGCTTATTCTTGCAGCCCTTCCTCTATTTCCATGGTCCTTGACCTGCTTTTGCCCCTCTTGATTCTCTTTATTAATTTATTTTACATTTTTGTGAACAGTGGATTCCAGCGTATAACTAGTGAGCAGGATCTAGGGTTAACGGGCATAGAAGTTATCCTGGGACACACCGCCTCTGTGTCAGGTGAGTCAGCGTATTTATTTTTAGTCTTTAATGGGTAAATGGCATTTAATTATCTATGCGAGACCTCTGTGAGCCTGTTTCCTGTTTAGGCTGATACGGAGATATCTATTGTCTCCTGACGCCAAGGTAACCCTTAGCATCCTCTGCCGAGCTTCAGCTGAGGTCGCAGGGTCACCATGGATAGCACGTCTCTCAGCACGGGATCAGCATTTGAAAGATGCAGCTCCCGCATGAGGAAAGCTTTATTCGGCCTGAAGGAGCCAAAAAAAATTGATCAAATTAGTCAGATGGAGGCAAGAGTGTCTCCGTCCGACTTCCTGAATCCACAAGCAGTACGAGAGTTAGGAGGTGGAGACGGAAGGTCTCTGCCTCATTAGAAGATAATTTATGAAGCTGAAACAGGGTGAAAAGGAAAGGGGCATTTAAGAATCATAGAAATCCCTAGTATAAAGGGGGAATGCTTACAGTATAAGGAAGGCACAACAGCCAATATCAACAATATTGTAAAAGCTTAAAAAATACATTACAATTAATACTATTTAATACTAATGCTGCTTAATGGGTGGGGAGGGGCGGGGGTACAGCCGGCCAATCAGCCACCCAGTCTATTCCAGCAACATGATCAAACAGGCACACATCATGGACAAAGAAAACATGAGTACTTATTTTGTGAGCAGCAGCAACAAAGAACATAGAAGACTATGTGAGCATGGACTATATACTATGTTAGAATGTTTTGATGTTCTAGATCTCTTCATTGTTGCTGCTGTGAGCAGCGTAGTAAAGGAGATTTGCATAATGTTAGCCTCTGTGTCATGCCATACAATCTGCAAAGGGTTCTCTTTTGTGACAGTATTTTCTACTAGTGGTGGCTCATTTCAAACATGGGATTCCTGGTATGCCATGTAGAGAGATCCTGCAGTGCCTAGAGTGGAACAATTCAGTTATTTGATGTGTTTATGCTAAGCATTCAATTACATGATAAACCTCGAGAAAGGATGATTCTAAATACATGTAAAACTCCTTCTCCTTGTCTAATTGTTACTAGATCGGCCTATTATATATTTATGTTTGTAGTGGTAAGTTTATAGTTTCAACATAACTGTATAGAATACTGTATGAATGTTTGTCAGAATTATGAGGTGCAAAATATCAACTTGATTCAATATCAGCTTAAGAATTCCAACTACTGATATGCTGTTAAAGTATAGATTTACTATTCTTAACTCCCATCTACTTACATTTATGATACGTAAATTAGAGGTTAAGTTGTTGCGGATTGATGTTAAAAACTCAATATCCTGGTGCATCATCCATTGAACATGTTAGGTTGAAGATGACTAAATGGAGGATGAAGCCTGACTGCTCAGTCCCACCCCGTACTTCATACCGGGGCCCTTCTGTACCCACTGCAATAAGGGCAGGAGGCAGGAGGGGTGGGGGCTGGTTTTGGAGCAGTGAGGTCCGGTTTTGTAACTGGGGTAGATTTTGCAGGGCTGCTGCGATATCGGCCCCCACTAACAAAAGCAGCAGTGTTGGGGGGCTATTTGTTAAGCAGCAGTGCTTGCCACTTTTGCCACCCCCACACCCTAGTGGTAGGGGGCCGGTCCGATAAAATTACCAGGACTTCTTTGGGTTCCCAATCTGACCCTGAGTGCACTAAACCCCAGGGCTCTGGAGGGTTTCTGAAGGCCCAGCAGTGGCCCTGGACCCTCAGTGGCTGGACTCCAATGGCACCAGTCCCCTTAGAATTCCATTCCGGGCTTTAAGAGTATGTTTACTATGATAGAATATAGATCAATGTCACTGAATGTTTACATGTGACTGCAAGCCGGTGTGTGCATGTAAGTGTGTGTGTCTTAAGGAAGGAATCTTTGTGCTGGTGCAGCCATGTACAGCAATCTAACCTATTGTGAGTGCACATTTAAGACTCCTAGTTGCCTGGCTTCATCATTTGGTCGTTTTCTAGAAGTGTTGCACTTTGGCGAACTGGGGTACACTCAACTGTGCTACACTTATAACACAGGAGAGCCAGTAATCCTCAATATCATCTAGAGAGCACTGGAAATTTTACTTATAGTCCTATGAGAGGCTTGTGACTCCCTGGACAGTGTGATCAGTTCTCCATAACTATATCATTCACTTATGTGGAGTAGAAATGCATTTGCATCAAGGCGACTTTCACAAAATGGGGATTACTTACACAAGGGTAAATATCTTTGCTTGTGACCCTCTGCAAGCAGTGAACTGTGGTGATTTTACAGCTAGACCGATTGGCGTCTTACAGATATCTGGCTTCCGTCCATGTGCAAGGGTCAGTTGACTGTCTCCTCTGGTTACTACTTGAGTACCTCGGCCGAGTACAGGGCACACCTTTTGTTTCTTCCTGGTTGATAGAAGTGCACACACGTCACATCTTCAAGAATTGACGAAGTTGGACCCAATTCAACATGGGAAATTCATCCACAAGAGAAAAGTACAATCTGAGCATAGCCTGCCAGATGTATTTTAAAGAGCGTGGCAATAATTTGTGGAATAATTACTCAAGATGTTTTAATATAGCCTGTCACCAAGATAAATGAACACGTGAATGCATGTGGCTCTGTTCTCCCCTGGCATGCCACGTCAGCCATGATCTACTTTTCCTCCCCTGCTTAAATATCTCTAATACTTGTTTGTTTTTCAAACTCAAATGCTTTATTGTAGCACTTTCAATATTTCCTGGACTATGTCAAAATGTAGTGGCTTAGAGTTTCTCATGCACCAAACTCTCTAGTAGCTGTTTTTCTTTTCAGTCTTCGAAAAGTGTTAGGGGCTGCTGAAATGTCACTGTTATTGATGTTCTGGCAGGAAACACTGCATTGTCATATCTATAAGACCCACGTAAAGCCACCCTATGTGGCTTTTCTTGCACTTATAGATACAGGGCCTCAATTGGGACAGAGTCAAGGTCAGCTGTTTGTTGCACTGTGTTGTGTTTATTGGTATTTTAACTGCAAAATTGCTTTTTAACTTTATTTTAATCAGGGACTTGAACGGGGCACTTACTTACTTGCTTTTGCACACCAGCTTTCTCAGGCTTCTTTCAACTTCCGCCCCGTACCGCTGAGGCATGCGAGCCTTTTGAGCGGTGGGCATGGCAGTTGTTCCTGGCCTCGCACTACTGGCATTTCTGGGTTCTGTCTTCATAAACCCATGCTGTGGCGGGCGCACAGTGGGCAATCTTTCACTTAATCAAATTATTGGAGAATGCAAACTATGAGTTGGCAGGTGACGGTGAACTCATCAAACACCTTTTAGAATTTTTATTTGAGGTATTTGTATATTCTTGTTGTAGATTCCTTATCTGAACCATCCTGAAGATTCTGAAGATTAACTTTTGCGAGTTTCAATGATTCACTTTAAATACTATAACCCCTGAAGAAGGGTTCATGGTGAACCCGAAATGCATTGGGTTGTTTTGAGTTTTGATGATTTTGAATTTACTTATTGCCTTTTCTTGATACAATTGATTGATATTTGTGCATCAACTTCATTGGAATTGTCTTTGACATTTGTATATGTTTGTTGTGAACTTATACCCATTTTGGTTTTCTGAATGAAAAAAATATAAGTAACATATTAATAAATGTGTTCTTAATATGGATTAAGATTTTGAAACATTTTTGTATAGGCATCAGTGCCAGATAGCTGTGCTGTGCATAGACCTTGGTTTCCAAGGACTCAATTGACACTCTTTTTGAATGAGACATGGTTAACTGAGGACACAGTTGTAGAACCTGGCCTGGCTCTCCCCCAGGTATACATCATTCTGACACTAAACCGAGGTTCCAGGGGGGCGGCTTACCGGTAATATTTAAGTTCCTTGGTAAAGGAGTCTGTGGAGGGTGTGTGAATGCGGACTTTTTCGGATCTCGCTTCACGCCAACTACACTATGACCGGGCTATTCATCTACTGCCCTCCTGGTCCTTCTAGGGAGTTTAGAGCTGCTCTCATCAAAGTCCTTAGTCCCCTAGCGATGAAAGCTGCTAACTTCAGTGTCATTGGTGATCTTAACTTACACTTGGATAATTCCCAGGACATAGAAATTACCAACTTCCTGGCTGATTTGGAGGCATGCCAGTTGACCCAATGTGTCCAGGGATCCACACATTCTGCAGGCCATTTATAAGACCCTGTCTTTCCCAACCTGTCCTTCCTTACGGTCCTTACCCCATCACCAGTATGCTGGTCTGATCACTTTCTAGTGTCTATGATACTGGCAGGTGTCGAGCCAGTTAAAAGGGCTTCCCAAAAGCTCTGCTTTAAGCGTCCATGGCATAAACTTGATGTCACCTATTTTCACAAGCTCCTTTCCACCACTATGCCTAATATGCCATTGGAACCTGTACTGGCTGATGGTGCTTTCTTGGCCTGGATCTCCCATGCTCTGGACTCCCTGGTTCCCGCCAGGTGGTCCAAGTGTCGTGGCACTAAATCTAGCGCATGCTACAACGGCAGGTTGGCATCCCGACGTAAAGGCTGTAAAAAGTTGGAACGTGCCTGGATAAGAGATTATGATCCTATGTTAAATGGTTGCTGTCAGTTAGCAATTAAGAAATATCATAGGGCAATTCAATCTGAGCGGGCAGCATATTACTCTAACGTGATTAGAAACAGTAGTAAGCCTTCTAACAGTGTCTACTTCATAGTAAATGATCTCAAAACCGCTGCAGATATACCTATACCTTCTGTAGTATCTGATGCCAAGTGTGAGACCCGTGTTTCCATTTTTGTGAAGAAGGTAGAAACAATATATTGATCCTTCCCTCAACAAGAAGTTCTTAAGGGGCCTATGTCCAGACCCTCCTGCAGTCATTTGCTAGTTGCTTTCCCCCCTATCCCTCAAGAGGAACTGGTTCTGCTCTGCCATAAGATTAAAACGGACTCCCCTGTGGACCCTCTTAAGCCAGATCAATTCCTGAAATCGCAATCTGTGAATCTACCATTTGATTAATCAGTCACTACTTACATCTATGGTCCCTAGTGCTTGGAAGCAAGCTAGTGGGGTTCCTCTGCTGAAAAAGCCCAAGTTTGACACTACTAAGAGAACTTACGACCCATCTCTCTCCTACTCTGGGGTTCTAAGATCTTGGAATCCTACATCAATTCCATACTCACAGGTTTTCTGGAGGAGAACATCGTACTGGACTCCCCCCAGATTGGCTTTTCGGCCGGGTCACAGTACTGAATCAGCCCTCTTGGCTTTGACCGAGCATCTGAAGAGGGCCTTAGACGAGGGTCGTACATCGGCACTGATTTTGTTAGATCTCAATGCCGCATTCGACACCGTCTCCCACCAGATTCTGTTGCAGAGGTTGGAGGAGGTGGGAATCGTGGGCTCTGCTCTTGAGTGGTTCACTTCCTTTTTAGCTGACAGGACCTTTCAGGTTTCAGTTCCCCCTTTTGCTTCCAAGACACACACCCTCAAATATGGGGTCCCACAGGCTCAGCTTTGAGCACAAAGCTGTTTAACGTATATGTGCAACCTTTGGCAGCAGTGGCAAAATGTAGAGGGCTCACAGAAGTGTCTTACACGGATGACACACAGTTGGTAGTTGCTCTCTCTGAGGACTCAGGACAGGGCTCATGCAAGTTCCAGAGGGTTCTAGAGTTATATATGAGTGGATGACGGCTGACTGTCTTCAATTAAATGCCAACAAGTTTGAGGTCCTGCTGGTCGGGAGAAACACTGAGTTGTGAGTGAGCATTGGTGGCCTGCCAAGCTGGGTGATGCACCCATTCCCAAACAGGTGGTAAAAAATCTGTGTGTGTGGGTTGATGCCACCCTTAGCTTTCAGACTCAAACATAGAAAGTAGCAGGAACCTGTTTTGCATCCTACGGGGTCTCAAATCAGTGCTGAGTTTTTTTTGACCTGGCCATGAGGCAGGTAATTGTCCAAGCATCTTTATCTGTCTAGACTGGACTACGCCAACTCACTCTACTTGGGAGTCAATAAAGTTGAGATCACAAGACTGCAAAGGGTTCAGAACGCTAGGGCCACAGCCTTGTTAGGTTTGCCCAGGACATGGCCTACCTCCAATGCTATCCTTCAGCTACATTGGTTGCCTGTAGCAAAGCGCATCGAGTTCAAGACTCTTTTCATGTCTTATACATTTGTGAATTCTTTCTCCCAAGACATCTTGGCTAAATTGCTTACATCTTACATCCCCTCATGCAAACTTCGGTTTATGGGCCAGTATCTGGCGGTGGGCCCACGGGTGAGGAGGGTGCATGCTGGTGGTCGTTCTTTTGGTGGACTGGCGGCTAGACTCAGGAACGCGCTCCCCACCATCATTCGTAGCATGGAAAATTACATGTCATTCCGCAGGGCCATCAAAACGCATCTTTTTCCATCATAGACTGTTGTGTTGCTGTTTTCTGTTTCACTGCTGGGACGCCCCTTTGCTGGGGCAGCTGTGCGCTATATAAAACCGCATAACATAACATAACAATTACAAGCCCCCAGTGCACCATAGGAACGTCACTTTTATTGACGTTCCGGCAGCACACAGTGCAGTGCCATATCTACAAGGCCACATAAAGCCACCCTGCATGGCTTTTCATGGCCCGTAGATATTGTGTGAGCATTGCATAACACTGTGATGGGGAGGAGTGCAATGGGCATTACGTGGGTGTTGCCACGTAACACCTATGACATGTGACACATTCATGGATTTACTATGTTCTGTAAACCTCGCCTCCCCAGGGGAGATGTAAGGGGTGCAGGGGAAGCCAAACAAGTAGAAATAACTTTATTTCTCCTCGTTCTTTCCTCTTTCTATGAATGCTACCTTCAGCAGCACACATAGGAGGACATCGCCTCCATTGATTGTTTTTGTGCAGGAAGGTGTGCCGACCTGAACAAAACCAATCATTCCCTGAACACAGACACTGTTGTGTGTCAATTTAGATTCTGTATGCATTTCCCAATTCATATAGGTATTATTGACATTATTTACATAGGCATAGAAATCCAGTCCTTATTTAGGTATAGCACATGCTACCCAAATACAGGCATGGCTACTTACATCTGTTCATCTCCGTCACAACGACTTCTTGGAAAACCTGACTCTTAAGCTTTAGGGGCTTTCCCTTGCATGGATATTGCTTTCTCCAAGAACTCATTTATTATGCATGAACATCTATTCCTTAGGGGTTCATTCATGATGTTCATGTGCCTGACATTTAAATCAATACTGGCATTCCTAAACACCTTCAAGATATAAATATACGTTCACTTGCTATGGAAAAGCACGGTGTGGTTCGGTGCACCTACTTGCATGACGCAGCTCACCACAGCAAGTGCTGAAGGAAGCCAACTCCCCAGCTGACGCACTGACCAGAAGCTGTTATCCTCCTGCCGAGAATCCAGCTCCAGTGTTTCTGACTCCCCTTGCCGGGTGTTGGGAAATCGAGTCCCGGAAAAGAGATACCAACCTCTCTCATTCTAAGGTATGGAGCTGATTAGAACCTAGAGAACCCTTTGGCAATTCTTGGCAGAACTAAAGTATAGCAAAAACAGCACCTACTTCTTCCCTGGTACTAGACCTAGGTTAGGTACACTGGGGTAGGCGTAATATAGAAGCACCAGTTGAGTATTTTAGCCTGTGTTATTTATGTATGTATTTTTATATATGTCATAGTGATGGAGCAAGTATTCGCTCGTTATGCGACTTGCTTGTATTCAAGAACCTCAAATAACCTTAACTTTGTAATCAATCCGTTTTTGTCTTACTAATATTGCACATTTTACACTACACAGGGGTGTCCCAGAGACGTTTGCCTATGTGTTTATTAATCGTAATACGCTTGCCTTTAAAATGGTTGCGGATTTGCGGGAATTTAGTCTGCGCATGCGTCGGTCATACTCATGTGATGTGACGCACTCGCAGTTCTGGAGGGAATTTGTTGCTCATGCGCAATGCACTTAAAATGGCCGCTTTGTTTTCTCATATGCTCTATGCTTGCATTGCTGCTTTTGCAAAGCTGTGTGTTCTGCACTTACCCTAATGCTATAGTTATTATAAAGTAAGGGGTGTAGTATAGCCAATCATGGTATACAGTGTATTCATTTTTTCCTATGTTTCTAAATTGTTTTCGCTTGCTTTTCATGTATCGTATTCTTTGGGCCTGGGAGGCGCTTGTTACTCCATAATTGAAGCTCATATGGTCCCAGTCACGTGATGGGGGGGAAAAGAAAGTCATGCAGCAGTGGAACTCAGCCAGCTGGCGACCGAAGTCAAGATGCTCATGAGAATCGACCTGTAACCCAGTGGGACGAAGCTGAACTCTACCTGCAATTGCAACAATTTTATTAAACTACTGTGTACCCTATTGTACTCTGTAAATCTTATGCCATGGGAACTAGAATGTAAGGGGTGGGTACGAACATTGAATATTAAGCCTGAGAAAGTCTAAAATTTAGGTGGTGTGATAACTTAACCTCCTCCTCTGTCCAATCAGAAGTTGGGGATCCTTTCACTTGCAACATTGGTGGGTGGTACACTGACCCGAAAACATTATAACTAGCCTAGGTTTAGCTAGAGAAATTGTCCGACTTGTCCGAATAGCTGACCTGTCACTGACGCAACGAACTCTATAGGTGATTGATACAGAGAGCTGCAGAGCACTCTGTCCGTATTTCCACAGACTCAGTCAGGGTTTGGGAAACCTTAAGTGCTGGCGAAGCACTTTGCTGGGAGATTCGAGAACCCAATCGGGGTTATTGGCAGATTCCATGCAGAGAGGGAGTAGCGCAGGCGTTGCAACCGAAGCTGCAGGTGTTGGTCGTACCCTTTGGTGAGCCCTTTCCTGTCCAAATCCTGAGGTTATCCTGTCCTGACTGTCCATGAGCTGTACCTGCTTGCCTACCGGCAGCCTAAGTCCTTGAGGGTCCTTTCCCGCCTTTTCCAACTGACCCGTGGGCAGGGTTGGTCTTCATTCTGTCCTAGGTAAATATAACTTTTACATGGGTGTTTGTCTATCTAAAACCTTCTCTCTCTCTTGTCTCGAATAAAGCATAATTACATATGTCCTTTCCCCTGTCTCTCTATAAATAAGACTTTCATGCAATTTTGTCTCTTAGCATGTTCCAATTTTATCCCTACCTTTAGGCAATTACTGATTTGTTTGCATATGTAGTATGTTCCATTCTTACCTTCCCTATAGAAAATAAGCACATCTTGATAAATCAAATTGCATAAGTTCCGTTTCCTCTGAACCGTTAGTGTATTTCAAAAGCTTACTTTGATTAGTATGTTCCCTTTCTTTACCCGCCTATAGTACAATTGGGAAAGTCTGATTAATCTGAATAGCATGTTCCCTATTTTCCCTTCCCTTTATTTCAGTTTCTAAATGATTCTTACTCTTATTCATAGCTATACAATATTTCTAATTCTAGTTATAGATAGTTTAATCTGTGTAAATTTCATTCTCATGGCATAGGACGAAGATGATGATTAGATAAAGGTTTTGAAAACTTCTTGAGTTTGTAGTCATTACAAAAGTATAAACATTATTCAATGGTACATGGTATTTGTGTTTTCTACTTACTCCCACAGCTAGCTCCTTGATCCATTGTGATCATAGGTACCTGTTTCGAGGATTGGTAAGTCAGGTGCACGGAAATAGAAAGAAGGGAAACTGAATAGCTGATAATAATGTGTAGGTTACCTGATTAAAGTATAAATGAAATTAGTATTCTTATGGGCCCAAAGTGTGCACTATTTGGCAATAAAAGTTAGTCGGGTGACCTGCGCGCTCTATCAGTAATTTTCTGGTAGCAGAGGATGGTTAGGACTAGTTAAGATAGGTAGATAAGTTACTTGCTGATAACTGTGTAAATTAAAATTGCTGCTAAAATTTATTACTGCTAAATCGATTGATCGAATGTAAAAATATTGCTTCGAAATGTTATGAAATGTTTTGAAATAATTTTGATGAAATGCTGCCATATGAATTTATGTATTAACAACTTGTTAGTGATTGTTATATGTTGTCTGGAATCCCCGGGGGCAGAATAGTGGGTGGTGAGGAGAATCCACTTTGCAGAGAGGTCACTTACGTTGAGGAAAATTAGTGCATGGTTAGTCAGAACCGGAAGCGCTAATTAGGGTTTCTGTATGAATAGTTGAATAAATGATAGCAACGAGTTAGCTAATGAAACTTTAGTTGTGATATAGCCTAGTAAGGGTCACACGAGAAGGAGTAGTAGGTTCATCGGAGCTTGAGTGATAGCAAAAGAGTTTGCTAGTGAACCTTTAGACTTAGTATATATCCCGAAAAGAGTGGATGAGTCAAAGAAGTAGCAGGTTCTCTAATGCTTGTGTGAAGGGAAGGCAGAAGGGTCTATCTGCAGTATATGAAAAGTAGACAGAAAAGGTTTACTTGCAGTGAAACAAATCTTTCTTTCTAGACACTCGAGTACAGTGGCGAATGTTATACGTTGTAAATTAAATAGAGCACTAGCACTTTAAGAAAGAAATCAAGTTTCCGTTACCTTGTGAAGGAGGGAGTCATTCGCGGAGCTGCACTGACGTAACTCTGTGCCTCGCTGGTATTGGTCGAAACAGCGGGTGTGTAACGGAGCTGGTATTGTAAAGGAGGGGTGAGCGTCGGAGCGTGAGAACGCATCTCACGGAAAGGCCACGCACCCATTGGTCGAAATTATTTGCAACCACAGTGTTGATCGGTTGTTGAAACTTACAAGACGCGCTAGCATTGGAAGAAAGTTAGTAAACAGGAGTTCGTATTTCACGCACAAATTAGGTTTTACGAAGTATATGTGGTATCCCAAATTTCTTCCTGATCCGAAATACTTAGGTTTTGGTAAGGATCAGATGCTAGGAGGCAGACTTTATAATATGTACGGAAGCAAAAGAAAAATGACTCTCGTAGACAAGGTGAAAAATTACTTCAAGAAGGATAAACCCATCAAAACTAGAGAAGGTATAATCATTCCACCACCTAATACTCCCACATCATTCATGTTATTTGACAAAGGGTATCATACCTAGGTTTCCCAAGCCCCGACTGAGTCTGTGGAAATACGGACAGAGTACTCTGCAGCTCTCTGTATCAATCACCTATAGAGTTTGTTGGGTCAGTGACAGGTCAGCTATTCGGACAAGTCGGACAATTTCTCTAGCTAAACCTAGGCTAGTTATACTGTTTTCGGGTCAGTGTACCACCCACCAATGTTGCAAGTGAAAGGATCCCCAACTTCTGATTGGACAGATGAGGAGGTTAAGTCATCACGCCACCTACATTTTAGACTTTCTCAGGCTTAATATTCAATTGTCGGACCCACCCCTTACATTCTAGTTCCCATAGCATAAGATTTACAGAGTACAATAGGGTACACAGTAGTTTAATACAATTGTTGCAATTGCAGGTACAGTTCTGCTTCGTCCCGCTGGGTTACAGGTCGATTCTCATGAGCATCTTGGCTTCGGCCGCCAGCTAGCTGAGTTCCACTGCTGCATTACTTTCTTTTTCCCCCATCACGTGACTGGGACCATATGAGCTTCAATTATAGAGTAACAAGCGCCTCCCAGGCCCAAAGAATACGATACATGAAAAGCAAGCGTAAACAATTTAGAAACATAGGAAAAAATACACTGTATACCATGATTGGATATACTACACCCCTTACTTTATAATAACAATAGCATTAGGGTAAGTGCAGAACACACAGCTTTGCAAAAGCGGCAATGCAAGCATAGAGCATATGAGAAAACAAAGCGGCCATTTTAAGTGCATTGCGCATGAACTTCGAGTGCGTCACATCACATGGGTATGACCGACGAATGCGCAGACTAAATTCCTGCAAAGCAGCGCCCATTTTAAAGGCAAGCTTATTACGATTAATAAAGACATAGGTAAGCGTCTCTGGGACACCCCCGTGTAGTGTAAAATGTGCAATATTAGTAAGACAAAAAAGGATTGATTACAAAGTTAAGGTTATTTGAGGTTCTTGAATACAAGCAAGTTGCGTAACGTGTGAATACTTGCTCCATCAATAGCAACAGACAATGCTATTACAGTATTATTTTATATTACTGTTTACGCTGTACGCATTATACTTCTCATTCTGTCTAACAATTGTGGCAGTTCACCTCTCTTGCATGAGAAAGAAGACTGTTCAATAAACCCTTTTTCTTGAAACGCCCGTCTCTAAGGAAAACAAAGTTGTCATGATTATGCGATTGTCAGAGACTAATCCCTTCTTGTTTATTTGAGAAAGATTCTAGTGACCTTTGAGTTAGCTGGCACACACAGTTAGGTTTATTGTACTCAATAGAGACATACTAACCTCAGTCCTATGTCAAATCTATAGTGTATATTATTCCAATGCACAGAGCCTATTAGGGATATAGGAACTACACTACAACCTCCTTGCATCGTACTGCAAGGGTGCCAGTGTTGGTGTATTGAAGCCAATTGTGCCAGGACTATATTAACCATTAGGCATAATAAGCACATGTTTAGGGCATCAATGGAAGGGGGACACCACAGAAATATTCCGTTGCCAGATTTACCATCGACCATATGGTGCAAAACTGAAAATGGTGCAGCTGAACTCATAAATAAAGCCGAAGTATACAAAAATAAACATTATTTTCCATCTTACTGTAAGATTTGCTTCATTTTTAAAATTCGTTCATTTTACAAATGTTATTTTAGCGTAGAATAATGTTTATATATTTAATTAGATATATAGGGGGCATCAAAATCTTTTAAGTGCTTAGGGCTTTCTAACGGTCTTAACCCGGCCCTGAATTGTGCACCAGCGCTGCGGAAGAGGACAGGAATGTACCATATCTCATAGATACGCTGCATTCATGCCCTTTTCTTTTGACGTAGTGCAGTGCAGCAAGTAGGCTTGCAGCGGTGCCTACGCCATACGTTTGTAAATGAGGCCCCAAGAGTGCTTTGGAACATGTTTTGTATTCCAAACTGCAAATTTCCTTTTACAGATGTGACATTTTAAATATATGACCCGTATATTTAATTTTAAGAATGATTGATTATTAAACATCCACCATCCACGCTTCATGGCAAATCTACCATAAAAGTAATTATATTTATACCTTTCACTGTGACTGTGCTTGCTCGTGGATTTAAGTTTACAATTTTCAAGGGTTTGAGCAGAAATACAGTTGCCCAATAAGAAAAGCAAAATGTATGTCTTCTCTAAAACAGAAAAAAATGGTGTTGACAGCCTTCCTAATAAAGTCAAGACAAAAATATTGTTAAATACATTCCTGGTGGATTCTTCTACGTGTGGTCTGACCCTGACCCTGAGTCTGGACGCAGCTAATAGGAGCCAGTCAGTGGATTCAGCCAAGGCAGCTCGAGTGTGTGCCATTTCAATTTGGACCTCAAACACATTTCAAGGTAATTACTGTGAATCGTCTTGCATTATTATGGTATGAAGCTGTAATTAGAAAGCCAATCCTTAGTAGAAAATATGAAGCTATAATTAGAAGCCAATCCTTAGCAGAAAATATGAAGCTATAATTAGAAGCCAATCCTTAGCAGAAAAGCAAGAACTGCCCTGTTTTTTCGGTGCTGTGCAGCAGACCTCAAAAGTTCAAGCCTGCTTCCTACTATCAGTCCTTCCTCTCTGTCTTCTCAGCTCGGCATTTACTCTGAGACAAGCTCGCTCAGTTCTTGCTCCTTGCAATTGCCGGAAATCCCCAGGGTCACTCTGAGGCCTGGCCACAGGGCCTTCTCTCTTGCAGGCCCGTGTCTATGCAGTTCGCTGCCAGAGCACATTAAGTTCATTGATAATTATCTGTCATTTTGTCACATCACCGTGGCCTTGTTTAAAATAGGCCTATTTGGGGAGAGATTGTGTCCCTTGACCTGTGTCGAACTTGGACACTGGGGCTGTCTAGCACAGTTACTCGGCCAATCGCTTATACTGCAGGGCAGGCCGCCAAATGCCGTGCGCAAGTGAATCAGCCTTTCAGAATGTGACTGCGTCATTCAAGAAGGCACGCGCCGCAGTGCACAATTGAAAGGATTCGCGTGGTGTATCTGGCCTTTCTGCTTTCTCCACAGCAAACACGTTTAATATTGTTTTCCGTTCTCTTTTAGTGCCACTCTGTTTCTTCAGACATGTAATAAAAGACGGGGAGTCATTGCTGTCAGCAACAAACAGTTTTTCAATTTAATGGATTTGAGCTTGGGCAAATTGTTTTAAAAAGTGGACACACGACACTCTTCCCAAGCCTCAAAAGGCACCGTGGACCTAATTTCCCAGGGCCCCTATTTAATAAAGGGGAGGGGTGAGCTGCTCTCCTCCCTGTGCCACGAAAGGTCCCACAGATCCCGTACCACGGGGCAGCCTTTATTGGTCCATACCGGGGAGCTCAACCCAGGACGAACTCGGACATTGAGACTGTCATAAATGGACATCAGTATTGCTCTCACTTTCTTGTGCGTGTAGGATGAACATGGGTAAAATGAATATGTTGCCACGAATTATATATTTATAGCCAGCATATCCAGTCATTATTAGGAACCCCTTCTTTTCTGAACTTTAGCAAAATCAAGTGCAATGGTAGAATCAAACGTCAGTGGTGGCTTACAACAACCTCTGCACCCTCAAATCAATAGGGAATCTAGCACTACTGGACTTTCTGACATACTATAGGACTTCCTAACTATGAGTGAGTAATTGCAATTTGTCACTAAGGGAAACGGACCAACATTGGGTACATCTGCACAGAGCAGTGATGGTAAGAACTTTATGGGACCAGTGGTGAAAATCATAACAGGGCAATGACACAAGCTTACAGAAGCACCCAACGATCACAACACTGGCTGAATGGGATATCCTTGCTAAACACTTCAATCTGACCTCCTTCCTGTCCCCACACACCACATACTGCTTTAATAGCAGTCTTAGAGCCAGGTCATTTGATAAATGTTAGCAAGGGAACTGCCTGACTTTCTCTGACATGTTTAAAGTCTGCTAAAGTCTCCCATTTGAGACATGGACGTCATTTCGAGGTCACACGGGTTGGGGATGCAACCCCTGGCTTGCTTCTTGCGACCCCTGACACTGTCTGTGCAACCTCTGACCTGAGAGATTACAAAGGCAGTGGTAGGAACTGAAGGAAACCAGGACACATATGAGTGGTGTTTACTTTTTGTTTCTCTTCCAAGACATTTTCATTCAGTATTGTGTGTCCTCAGTATTTCTAGAAAACATTTTTGGGGGGACACAATAGGTCCAACGATAAAAAGGGGCTACCTGCAAAGTACAATCAAGAGGATTGTGTGCACATGTGTATTATAGAAGAGGTCTTTAGGGAGCACAGAAAGGGGCCACATATAAAATGGTGGGGCCACCTACAAAGTGCAATCATGAGGACCGTGTGCATATGTCTATTATATACATTAATATCTAGATTAATAAACGAATGCCAAAGTTTCTAAAGCAAACACAAGATACAAATGTATTTATGTTAAAATAGATTTGTATCTGCTTTAGAAACCTAATGCATTATTATTTTTATCTTGCACTTTATGTTTAATTTTATTGTTGTTTTTTTAGTTCAGCTGTGTCACCACCTTAATTCCGTTATGTCAAAGGTCATTTGGCAATACCTCCGCTAGCATCATCAGGGTCAAAAGGTAATGGGATGCCAAATCTGGTGATGTCATCAGTGGCTAAACCTTTG
The DNA here is from genome assembly GCF_964263255.1 of Lissotriton vulgaris. Lineage (NCBI taxonomy): Eukaryota > Metazoa > Chordata > Amphibia > Caudata > Salamandridae > Lissotriton > Lissotriton vulgaris. The sequence continues at coordinate 109,166,725 of NC_141694.1, forward strand.
GGTTATGTCACTTCTGCTACCTTTGGCATTTTGATGAAGCAACCTCAATGATTCGAGACATATACACAGCTCTTCAGTTTGGATGCATCAGAAAGACACCACTACACATAGATCTGACACGAGATCCTGCACCTAACACTAAAAAGGCTGCCACAAAAGAAATCTATACAATCGAAGGGCTTGTAAAATCTCCAGATGCTTCACTAACCTATATAATTTGCTTCTAACCAGTAAGACAACAGCTAAGCTCTATTATAAAGTTTACCAGAACATTTTATCAGTCAGTCAGTCAAGTACTTTTATTCGATAACTTAAAATCATAAAAAGATACAGGTACAATTATTACACATATCTATAAATCCAGCAAACCTTACATAAAAAATTTCACACATTCAAAAAGCATTAACATGTCATTATAACCCATCTCTGTATGGTTATTACACTTAAAAAATTCCATACACTATATACAGTAAAATGTTCTTATAGCTTCTTCTTAAATAAATACCCCACACTTATATCCATAAACTGACTACGGCCCCCGTATGATCTACTCTTTTCTTCAATTTGTTAATCCGCTCTGCGGCCACTAGGAAATTTTGCGACATGAAACGTGATCCCCGCACTACTCAACAGTTGTAAATAAAGAAGTGCCGGCCTGACCTGCACCAACCCGGCTTCCCTTAACACAGGTAACAAATACTTTTTCCTGATGTCTGTGTAAAATTCGCGAAACATAACAAAATGTGGGGTATCTGGTAAGGAAAAATTGACGCACTTACAAGGGTCGGCATTATCTGGTGTTCCCCATTTAGGGAAATCTCCCAAAGTGAGGTGGATTATATTAAATCGAAATCTTGTTAACAGGTACCGATGGAAAGGGCGAGTTACTAACTTCAAATAAGGCTCAATACCAGGTGAGCTCACTAAGCCAAAGTTCACTCTTACCATTGTTTTTCTCAGCTCTAATTCCTCCCTTTCGGATGTAAGGACGTTTACCATGGCTGTTTTAATTGAAACTACATCTTCTTTCTTTATAGTTTCAGGGGCCAGAAAAGGCCCAGGCCGTCCAAGTTTTTTAAATGTAGTATCAATGTATGCCAGCCACGGAATTTTACCAGCATTATCCAGAGCTAAACAATCCCTTATGTTCATATGGTTCAATGATATCTCTGGCTTAAGCCAGATCTTAAGCCAACATGTCAGCGGGGCTATTTTCAGTGTGTCAGATACATAACCCAGCCCCAACTCTGTGTGGATAGAAAAAGTAGGGGTACACTGTGGTACAGATAATAAGGTTCTTAAAAATGTATGTTCTACCACTTGAATATCTTGTCTAAGACCCCTGCAGGGCTGCAACGTGCACTAAACATTTTTGATGTTTTTTGCACAGAGCATGGGCTTGAAGTAAACGTGGGAAAAACAAAATTGATGGCCTTTTCCCCGCGTCGCAGAATATATCCCAAGGTAACCCTAAACAACAGCAGGTTAGATACTGTTAAAGAGTTCACGTATTTGGGAGTACAGATTGCAGAGGGCGTTGGCTGGTCGCACCATTTGGAAAAAGTGGTCTTAAAACACCAACAGCTCTCAGGTGCTTTGAGGGGGAACACCGCAAATCCAAGACAAAACCGATTAAACCCGCACTTATAGTGTATGATGCGGAGGTCTTGGGTGCCACATTATATGGCGCGGAGTTATGGGCTTGGGACAATCTTGTGGCTTTACAGACATCTGAGAACAAGTTCCTGAGAGGGATCACAGGACTTCCACAGAGCACCCCCTTAATCCCATTATTTCTGGAGTTGGGTAGGCGTCCAATTGCCGACAGAGCTCGATTGCGCCCTGTCCTCTATTGGAGACGTCTTTGGACGACTCCAGAAATCAGACAATACGCGGAGGGTTTTCTTTGGATAATCAAGGAAGACATCTTCCACAAGATAAAATGGCTCAAAAACCTGAAGGCCATGCTGACTAACTTAGGGCTTTCCAATCTCTGGAATAACCCAGTGGGAGGAAACTTCCCAAGCAAAGAAACCCTCAAATCACAATATTGGGATTGGGTGGGTGGTAATCTGCTGAAAGACGCCAGGGCCGACTCTATGGCTGGTCGCTACCTGGAGACAAAAATCTTTCCCATCCTAGAAAACTATTGGGATACTATTACGGTACCAACGGATAGGAAGCTCGTCTTTCAGTTAAGATCCGGATCTATCCCCCTAAAGAAACTGACAGCAGGTTGGCATAGATCGACCAATAAGATATGTCCAGCCTGTGAAAATGCCGTGGAGAGTGTAGGTCATTTCCTATTTGTATGTCAAGCATACTCATTACCGAGGAGAAAATGGCTCACGCCTGTATGCAAAAACCTGGGGACACGCGACAGCGCAGTGGCTTTAAGAATCTTGTGTACAACAACCCAGGATTCGATAGTCATAGGGGTAGCCAAATACCTGGGCTGGGCTTGGGCAATCAGGCGACGATCTCTGGGGGGAATTAGGTAATCAGGTTTTCCTTTTAACTACGATTTATGTAAAATTATTTGTTACAAATGATCTTATTATGCTAATATTGTATGAGCTGCACAGAATGTTTAATGAATTTATATCTGTAATTGTTATGTCTTATTCTGTAATTGTTTTAAATTTTATAATGTGCTTTTATGAGAATTATCTCGAATAAAGCTTATACAACGATGTGAGCTGTACCCCCAAATCTCCGAGCCATACGTCGCTATAGCTAGACACTTGGCCTTATACACCTTCAGAATAGCTTCCGTAGGTCAAGCCCCTAATCGTTTTGTAAAGCCCATAAGGGCAGAGGTAGATCTAGTGAATACATTTCTTTTATGTTTCAGTTGTGGAACCCAGGACCCTTTATCATCAAATAGGAGCCCTAGATAGGTAAAAATGGGGACCCTTTTAACCTCGTCTCTACCACAGAAAAAGGTTTTCATTTTTTTCTTTCTGCTTTTTTTGCATTTATTTTCAGATCTAGTGACTCCATGAATTTGCCGAACATATCCAGCAATTTATTTAGTCCAACACCAGTGTGAGCCAATAAACCAGCGTCATGCGCATAAAGGAGAACTGGAATAGCAGTCTCTCCTGCATGCGGGACGTTTAGTGTGGCACCCTTCAGGGCAGGTTCTAATGCATTCATGTAGAGCGTAAAAAGGAGGGGTGCCAATATGTACCCCTGCCTAACCCCTCTTTCTGAATTAAAATAGCTAGTGCATCTCCCTTCCTGGGTGACTCTAACGGTGGCTAGTAGGCTGCAATGAAGGTCCGCCAAAAATTTGACTAAGGCAGGGTCAATGCCTATGTTCAGTAAAATTTGCCACAGCTTCGAACATATTATCAAGATCCAAAATAAGTGAAAACCAATTTAAAAACCCTATAGCAGGATGACCTCAGAGTCTTCCGTGATATAGTGAGGAGCGCAACACAGTATTAGCGGTAGGTGAGCCACTGAAAATCTCAAGCCAGGCTCAAGTTTAAAGCCTGGGAACTGGCCCAGCTCAATGTCCTTTTAGAACCTGGGCCCATAACGAGCACAGCTTTCATCGGGTTTCTGCTTGCCTGCCTTCCTTCCTGTTCTCAACATGTGGTGCTAAGTCCAGAGCTGTCAACTTTGTAACTGGTGAACCAGCTACGACTCTCAGCGTCAGTTCAACATCCAGCAATTCCAGGCAATTGAATTCATTATCATTGAGTTGCATCATACTTTCGCCAACTTCTAAATCAGATTCCTCAAGCCATGCAAGGCCACCTGCCCTAGCCCTGTGGGGCTTGATACATCTAGAGTAATGCAACACAGCAAAGAATTGTGGTGTCACATTACTCTGCCCCAGGGAGGCGTTCCTTGGCTAGGGTGTGGGTGTTCCCACACATGCATCCTGTTTCTATGAGGTGCACTTGATAGGTACATTCCCCTTTTACTTCCAAAAGAATATAAAAGGGAGTCTTTTTCAGCTTGAGTGGTATCACACATAAAGTGACCTAACAGTCTGCCCTTGGGTCTTCTGGAAGCAGCTTCATCCAATCTTCTACATACCCAAACCTTTGCTGTCAGGAGAGCTTGGTTATGTCTCTGCTGCTAAAAGAGAGGTCAGCACAAGTTCCTGGTAAGTGCACGCCTCAAGGATTTTTGCATGATGTACTGGGTCTATTGTGAACCAGAACTACCTGGCCTCAAAGACAGATTGTCAGGGCACACTGTCAGGAGAGTGCATGAATATTAAAGCTTTGATCATGTCTCTACCGCTAAGAGAGATCTTCACTGGCCCACCATTAAGAAAACTCTGCACTTTGAGATTCTGTGCATGCTGCACAGGGCCAAATAACAACTACAACTATTTAAATGGGAAAAATCCATTAGTATGAGGACATTTCTTCGCATACCATTACTTCGCATGCGTTAGTACGCATGCGATGTAACAACACGTCGCCTTTAGTACAGGTGCTGTTATATCGCATGCATACTAACAACGCATGCGTAGGGGGCGGGCGCCGCTTTTGGAGGTTGTCATGGTGGCCATTTGCTCCCAGGGTCTGCTGTTGAGGACGTAGGAAGCTGGAGGAAGCAGGAAGGGGCTGTGTAGGGTCGTGCAGGATTGTGTACTTGTGTAGGGTTGTACTGTTTCAGGGTGGTGTCGTGCAGGGTAGTGTTTGGGAGTAGGGTCGGTTGTGTAAGTGTAGTGTAGAGTAGTGTATTTGGGTGTAGGGTAGTGTGGGGGGTAGTGTTTAGGTAGTGTAAGGTTAGGGTTTAGGGTAGTGTTGTGGGGTTAGTGTAGTGTAGGGTGGTTTTTTAGGGTTTAGGGTAGTGTTGGGATGTCGTGCAGGGTAGTGTTTCAGTGTAGGGACAGGACTGGGGTAGGTGCAGAGTCGTGCTGGGGGTAGTGATTTAGGGTTTAAGGTAGTGTTGTAGGGTTAGTGTAGGGTAGTGTTTTAGGGTTTAGAGTAGTGTTGGGGGATTTGCAGAGTAGTGCAGTGTAGGGGGTCGGGTAGGATAGTGTTTGGGAGTAGGGACAGGACTGGGGGTAAGGCCAGGGTCGTGCTGGGGGTAGTGTTTTAGGGTAGTGTTGTTGGGTTAGTGTAATGGTGGGTTTTAGGGTTGAGGGTAATGTTGTGGGGTTAGTGTAGTGTAGGGTTGTGGTTCTGAAAATTCTGGACCCTGCCATAATACGGTACCGAGGCCCAACACCCGTGTCACAAAATATCATCGTACCATGACGAATTTGGTGTCTACAGACCGGTAATGATTAGGACATTATCCCTATACATTTGCGTCCTGATTGAGTGATGCTATCACCCTTAAATCATAGTTTCCGTCTCCAACCCTCGGACTCCATTTTGTGAACGGCATCCATCTTGTGGCTTGCCCTCATATAGTCAATTGATTAAGGCCAAGGTTGATCTGAAAGGACACGTCCACCTTAGCTGACTCCCCCATGACCTGGCCGAGCTGACTCCACTGCCTCCAGCCAAACTTGTTCCGGCAGTCCCTCGCCCAGTGGCCGAGTAAGATAGCATCAAGGCACAACATGCCATAAACCATTCACTACATACAAACCATGTTATCCACACACAGACACCTGTCCATGTTTCCTGTTTATGGCCGTTTTACGATGAGGAGGTGCCCGATTTTATTGGGGTTTCGTCGATATCTGATGGTATTTCTGGACCGAGCTGGGTCATCTATCACATACTGGACATCTAAAATGTGGGTTGTCCGTCATGACTTTGCTTTTCGCTTTATTGTGGAAATATGTATATGACCATATTGTAAACTAAGGAATTCTTGCCTGCAGCTGTTATTTTTGTATAAAAGGAGCAAGCTAGTTCTGTAAAAACGAACAGTCTCCTGAGAACTTACATCCCGTGCTGTTGTACTTCTAGGACACTTGTTACTTGGTTGCAGCCAATAAAACTCGATCCTTGACTTCACCTAGAAGACTCTGTGTTTCTGTGGTCCGGAACAGGGAGAACTCAGAGGTCTTCGGGTGTTATCCCCTGGCACCAACGGGTTCCTAAAAACCCGGCAACTCAGTTGGCGCCCAACTCGGGGCGGTATCAAGCGGTATCGGTCCAAGCCAGATGTTCGTGAGGAGCTTCGTGTGAAAATTCCAGAGGACGGCCAGCCATTTTAGCGACCCCTGTATGTCGACGTGGTTCCGAAGGTCTTTGCTGCGAGGTTCCCCGCGTCCCGACGGCTACGAAGGACTGCTGCCCTGACTATCACCCTGTTTTGGACCCAGTGATCCTTGGTAGAGCGAAACGATAGACGAGTCTTCTAGTGACGTCATGGATCTTCAATACTTCAGTTAAGTATAAGTGGAGCGTCTCCCAGTCCTTAGTTTGGTTCTTAGTTTTTGGTATCCTTGAGATACACCTTGTTTGGAACTTGCAAGCGCCAAAACCAAGGGATTCGTGTATTCACGAAAATATCGTATTCGGTAATCCTTTGAAGTTTGAAGCTAGACTAGTGAGCGAAGATGCCTGGTCTTAGCAGACTTGGAAACTTGTTTTGTCTTGGTTGTAGTAAGGACTCCCGATTAGAGGATTCGTTTCCAGTTCCTCCGATTGGAACTCCAACATATGAGCTCTATATAAAGCACGGAGTAGGCCCTATCACATATAATGAAGTATGGATAAAATATACCAGAAAGGATGGTGTTTTAAAATGGCCCCAATATGGTAGCTTTGACGCGGAAATTTTAGATAATCTCGAGGTCAAACTTTTTTCGAAGAAAGCCCGACCGGCGATGTTTGACTCTTTTCGCTCATGGCGCAAAGAAGCCAAACAGAAAGAAATGAAATTAGCAAAGAAAAATAAAAGAGGTATGTCAATGGTGCAAGCTGCCGTTGCATACAGGGATAATGAGGAAGAGCAAGAGAGTGAACAAATGCTCAGAAGCAAGAAGTTAGCAGTAGATAAATGCTATCCAATGTTACCATATGAAGGACAAAGTTCAAAAAGGACATCAGAGAAGGATCCATTAATGTCCCATTTACTGAGTTCACCACCCCCATATGCACTAGATGCTACTGCACCCCCGAAGCGCTTTGTTATACCGTGCCCCAGCGCACGAAATGCAGTTTTCGCACAAGCACCAGCTCCTCTTCAGCTGGTTCCTACTTCTCCGGCGCCGCCCTCTCAAGGGCCGCCACCTTTGCTACATATTCCCTCTGTTGTTTCTACTACTTTGCCTACTGCTCCAACTATTTATCGTGATACTACTTCTGCCACTGCCTCGACTTCCTCTGTCATTGCCTCGACTTCCTCTTTACATCAGCCTGTCTTTTCTGGCACATCTGCCTCTCCGCAAGCTTCTCCTTCTGTTCGACAGAGAGTGGCAAGTACTGTCACTGGTCTGTTCTCACCTTTCTTTGGGTCGCCTAAGACGACCCCTAAAACAGGACGTAGACAGTTGCGTAGTCAACTGCCTGATTACGAGGAAAGAGAAGTGCTGAATGAGTTAGCACGTAAATGGGTTACTGATACTGTAAAATATGATGTTCAGTCTGTTATGGAAGTCTTCCGCCAGTGGGACGCACCCACTTAGAGATATGTATTCGAAGAGATGTGTGTCTATCTTTGCGAAGATTTGGAGACAAACGATCCAAAACGCAAAATGAAGGAATTATTCCGTATGCATTTTAAGTTCTATGAAGGCATGATTGTAGGTGCCGATGTTGAACGAGCAATACATTTATTGTTATCTTAGGGAAATGTATCTAGATCACTATATGTGGATGACATATTAGGTAGGAAAAAGCCGCGACAGTACCCCATGAGAGAGGTTCCTCCAGTTTGGAGGGAAGGTGATGCGAATGCAAATCCACCAATTCCACCACATTTCCAGTGTGTTTGGGTGCATGTCCCCTGGAAAAGATCTGAAGTCTTAGCACTCAAGCAGACATTGCCTGATCCTCGTAAAAATCATGCAGGGTATTATAAGGAGTTATCACAGACTGCCAGCTCATGTATAATGAATTTAGCAGATGTAGACATGTTGTTTGGGAATGTTGTTCCACAGCCTTTATGGAGTAAGATTCGTCATACAGATCATGATCAAGAATTAGGTGACACATGGGCTAATATTGCCGCTGCTGATGCTAGACAAGTGGGTGGTTCTAAACCCGAGCCTTTAGTAGCTGAACTTCCTGGTAGGATTATCGCATATATGAAGACCTTAATGCCTGAATTGCGTGTGAATTGGGATAAGTTGTCTGCGTGCAAGCAGAAAAAAGATGAGAATGTGTCTGACTTTTTCACGAGGTTTGAAGAGACTTTCGTCGATCATAGTGGTCAGGATATGGCTACCGAGGGTGGCCAAAGATTGTTTGTAGACAAGTTCGTACATAATCTGCTTCCTGAACTATGTAATAAATTGAAAGATTCGGAGAGTGCTTGGGCTGTTTCCACGTCTGCGCAGATTTTGGCCACAGCCCAGTACTACGAGAATAGGCGCAAAGACAGCTAGATAAAGCAGACAAAAAGACTAAAGATTTGAAAACCAAAATCCTTCTCCAGCAAGCCTACCCGCCTCGCACTCCTAGTCAGCCCAATTATCAGCAACCTCAGCAGTATTCGAGAAACTCACAAAGAAATGAGTCTTCTCAACAGCGTTTACCGTATGGTCCGAATCAGTGTGCGTATTGCAAGGAAGAGGGTCATTTCAAGAATAGCTGTCCAGCCTTATTGCGACGTCTAAATGGTGTTTCTGGTGCAAAAGGTAGAGTTGTTCAACAGGCTCCTAGGGGTAGGGGCCGTGGAAATTTCCCCCAGAATACTACTTCTTTTCCGCCTCAGAATTCTATGAATAGCTTTGATCAACAGAATAATGCGTCTTCTAGGACAGCTCAGTACTATGCTGATGACTATTACGCAGAAAACGACAATGAGGGTAATGATTGCTAGGACAGCCATGGACAAAGAGAGGGAGTTGTTTCAGTTCCAGTAGATCAGAATGGACCTTATGTTGAGGTGATTACATCAGGAGTGTCAGAACCTTTTCTGCTGGATACTGGTGCTACGAAAAGTTCTATTATGCACTCAAAACTTCCTGGCGCACCTTTGTCTGGCGAAATGAATGTTTCCGTAGGTTTTTCTGGCGCCCCGGTTAGAAACCCGATTTCTAGTCCTATGCCCCTTTCTATTGGCCCATGTGAATTAGAAGCACCCCTCATTCTTACAACAGGTTGTGGCGAAAACTTGTTAGGTTTGGATTTGTTAAAGAGATTATATGCGACTTTGTACTGTTCTCCTTCGGGAGTACAACTTACCCTAGGTAAGAAAGTGATTTCCCCAATGTATTTGTCAAAGGAAAATATTCCAAGAGAATTGTTATCACTTCCGGACATACTTTGGGCTACTGATTCTAACGATGTGGGTCTTTTGGAGATAGCGCCATATGTCATAACTTTGCGAGCCAATGTTAGGTTGCCACGTATTCCCCAATACAAGATCTCTAGCGAATGTGAAAAGGCTTTGTTAGCGATCATTTACGATCTGATTGAGAAAGATGTCATTGAAGAGACAACGGGCAACATTTGTAACAGTCCTATTTTGCCTGTTTTAAAGCGTACTGATCCTTCGCAGCCACCTGTGTACAGATTTGTGATCGATCTCAGAGAAGTGAATAAGATTGTTGTGCCACAATTTCCAGTTGTTCCCGACATTACCGCCCTATTGACTATAGTTTCAGCTTCAGCCACTTGGTTTTCGGTGATTGATTTGAAGAACGCTTTCTTCAGCATCCCGATTGCTGAGGAGAGCAGAGATATTTTTGGCTTCAATCTAGGATTACGAAGCTTCCGCTTCAAACGCGCTCCTCAGGGCTACTGTGAAAGCCCATCTATATTCAGTCAGGCTCTGAAAACACAACTTGACACAATTGTTCTACCTGATGGTGCAACTCTGATTCAGTATGTAGACGATTTGCTGATCGCTGCAGATACTGAAGAGATTTGCAAGGAAGCCACATTGTCGTTGTTGCGTCATTTATGTGACATGAAGCACAAAGTCTCTCTTTCGAAACTGCAATTTTGTCGACAAGAAGTGACCTACTTAGGTCACATCTTATCGAAGGAGGGAAGGAGACTAACCCCAGAGAGAGAATACAGGCAATTGCAAGATTGAGTGTCCCAAGGACACAGAGAGAAGTGCGTGCTTTCTTGGGCATTACATCATATTGCAGACAATGGATACCGAACTTCTCATTGTTGGCTAAACCTTTGCTGGCCCTAATCTGTAAAGATACACCCAATCCTGTGCCTTGGTCTGATGATTGTCAGAAGAGTTTTCACGAGTTGCGTGATCCATTGTGTTCGGCTCCTGTGTTGGGCAACCCCCACTACAGTAAACCTTTCACATTATACGTCCATGAGAAGGAAGGTTGCGCATTATCAGTCCTGACACAATCCTTTGGGGACAAACAGCGTCCATGCGCGTATTTCTCAGCGACTCTAGATCCTGTAGCTAAGGCATTACCAAGTTGCTTGAGGGCCACTGCTGCAGCAGCTGTCTGTATTCGACAGTCTGCTGGGTTAGTAATGAATAACACTCTTATCGTAATGGTCCAACATGCAGTAGACATTTTACTAAACAGAACGAAGACACAGCACTTAACTAGTGCTCGACTGTCAAGTTATGAGCTGACACTGTTAGCGAGTCACATTCACATAAAGAGGTGCGATACACTCAACCCTGCCACGTTATTGCCCATTCCAACAGAGACAGATGAGGTCGAAATGCATGATTGCTGTTTTAGGACATAAGAAGAGACAAAAGGGAGAGTAGACTTATTGGACACTCCCCTTCCTGAATGTAATGATGCTTTATGGGTTGATGGTTCATGCTTCAAGTTGCCAAATGGTGATACGACTGCAGCATACGCTGTGACAACATTGCATACGATTGTAGAAACTGCACATATCCCCTACCATTCTGCACAAGCAGCAGAGTTGATTGCACTTACAAGAGCGTGTGTGTTGGCAAAAGGTAAACGAGTGAATGTGTATACAGATAGCCAATACGCCTTTGGTGTGGCTCATAGTTTTGGACAATTGTGGCGTGAACGTGGGTTCCTGACATCGCATGGTGCAAAGATACAGCATGGACAGTTAGTTAACGAGCTTCTCGAGTCACTGACCTTGCCACTACAAGTTGCGATTGTGAAATGCAGTGCACACAGAAAGATTCAAGATGATGTTGGTCATGGGAATGCATTTGCAGATGAAGTTGCAAAAGAGACTGCAAGGAACGCAATGAGTCGAATGTATGTTGTGGGTCCTGCGAGATGGATTGCTGATGTGGGTATGTGTGAGGACACTATCGAAAGTGTGAAATCTATACAGTCCGAGGCCACTGAGAAAGAGATGAATGAGTGGAGAGAAAGCAAGGGTAGATTGGACGCGAATGGTTGTTGGGTCGAATTGTCTGAACATCAAAGATGGCTGTTACCCGACGCGTATGTGCTTGCAGTGGTAACGATGGCTCATGGGATGGCTCACATCAGTGCGAAAGGGATCTGTAAGTTGTTGGCCCCAGTATGGCAGAATAGTGGCATCCCAAAATGTGCAGAGAACTTGGTCAAGAACTGTATGGTGTGTCTGAAGTACAATCCTGGTAGGGGAACTCCAACTCCAGCTGGTCATTTTGCGCCTCCAACGTATCCGTTTGAGGTTTTGCAGCTCGATTTCATCCACATGGAGAGGTGCAACAATCTGAAATACGTGCTTGTTGTTGTTTGCGCTTTCTCCAGGTGGGTGGAAGCGTATCCCCTTAAGGACAATACTGCTTTGTCCACAGCCAAAGCCCTTGTCAGGCAATTCTTCTCCAGATTCGGTATGCCTAGAATAGTCTGGAGTGATAATGGAAGTGAATTCGTGGGACGAGTGATGAAGAGAGTGTGTGAATGTCTAGGCATACACCAGAAGTTCCACGCTGCAAATCACCCCCAATCAGCTGGATTAGTAGAGTGCTACAATGGCACGTTAAAGTTGAAATTGGGCAAGGTCCAAGCAAGCACAGGTCTTAAATGGCCTGACGCCCTGCCTTTAGCACTCCTGTCTACCAGAATGACTTTCCATTCCAGATTAGGACTTAGCCCTCATGAGATTGTATTTGGCCGCCCAGCCAACGTCTGGGGCGTGCCAAGGCCCAAGAAACTGAGTGAGATAGAGCACCCTGTACTACTTGACTATTTGCGCAAATTGACAACTAAATTGCGTGTTTTACAACAACAGGTTCACCATTCCTCTCCGCCAGCGTCTGATGATCCAGGCCACAACATTGAACCTGGCACCTGTGGAATGGTGCGGAATTTTCAGCGCACGAACAACGAACATCCCAGGTGGACCGGGCCACACCTCGTCCTTCTTTCCACGAGATCAGCCGTTCGGGTGGAAGGAAAGAAGAATTGGGTACACGGCGCCCACTGCAAACGGGTCCCGCTGCCCCTTCCCTATGACCGGTGGGTCCAGGACGGCGTCGCCGACTCGGAGTCAGAGTCCGTACCACGCTTTGCACCCTTCAGCGATGCACGACTGAAAGGAACTGGTACCGATAAGGAGAGTGATCATAATCTGCAAGGATTTGTGCCACCGTCAATGCAGTTGGACACTACAGAACCTGAAACATTGTTTGAAGACCACACCATACCTGGGAAACAAGGGTATAATCTGAGGCCAAGAAAAACGAACTAATAAAAATAAACTAATGAGATTTTCTTTTCCCCCAAGAACTATTTTTGATTGTACAGCTCTCTCGCCCAGATAACTTGCTCATTTTTGATTTTCGAACCGCCATCCGGTTTTGCTGCTAGGGTCGCGGTTGACAGTCTTGGGACGTGCAGCTGAAGACGTTTAGGTCAACGGTTCTGGTTGGTCTAAGGGAATTACCCTGGACTGAACAGAAGCACCCCTGAGCAGAATCAATCTCCCACCGCGGACAGCAACTAGAGGATGGAGTTTCCAAGGGTAGAGAGACCTGTCAGATCTACGAACTTTGAAAAGAGAGTATGCGCTGTAATGGCAAGAAAACAATTTTTAGTAATATGCATTTTAATGTTGTGTAGCATAATATTGTTTATAATTGGCTATGCTCTGTTCATCTTTCAAGTTACCTTTGTACATAACACTCAGCCCACACCTCCGCCTACTGTCTCCCCGCATTCTTTTCACCCTCTGCCGGAACACGAGTCTGCCAGAAGATTAGAATTTGTGAATAACTCATTCGTCCAACTCCTACACCAGCACCAGTCTGTAGTGAACACCACGAACTGTTGGGTATGTGGACTTATGCCACACACAACAGATAAGGGTATTCCGTATTTTGTCCTGCCATTTGGCTACCATGGTTCTCTGTGGGCATTTCGAGCAATGTTCCTGTTTGCCCTCGAACCATATGTCCCAGGGAAAAACTCAAGCAACAAGGCACTAGTGGCGGGAATTAGGAATATGAGTAGGGATGTCGACACATACAAAACGATTCCCAGAGATGAATTGATGCCTTACTGCAGATGGAATATAACACAATATGGAATTTTCTTGGCTGAGAGTCTGAAAGCAAAGAAAGCCTCCCCAGTCTGGATAGTACCCCACCAAGGTCACCTATGTCTGCAGGGAAATGGCAACAACCCTAGAGCCCAGTTCAGGAAGAGTGTCTGTACTGAGACTTACGTTTTGCAGTCTCAGACCTCCCCTTCGTTCTTAGCGGCTAAGGGTACCTACTTCGTCTGCCACAATAGAGCGTATACGTGGTTGCCCCCTGACTTCTCGGGCACCTGTTTTATCTCGTTTCTGCTGCCACCCACCTACACGGCCGAGGCAGATTACCATCGGACAAGGACAGTTAGGAGTGTCGTGAGTCAAGACGACACTGCGGGTCAAGAGTTTGGAGACTTCGCGAAGGGTTTTCTGCCGTTTTGGGGGCCTATGGTGAACAGCAGGAACATTCACCAATTGACGAGGGTAGTTGAATCCGCCGTGATTGAGACGGCCGGTGCCCTTAGTAACTTGACTGCTGAGCTCCAGTCGGACCGACTTATGACTCTTCAAAATAGGGTTGCCCTATATGTCATACTTGCAGACCGTGGAGGGGTATGTAGAGTGATCCAATCCAGTTGCTGCATTTTCATCCCTGATAATGCTCCGACAGTGTACCAGGCCATCTCCAAACTGCACAAGATCTCTGATTCCATTCATGTGGAAAAAGGGGACTGGTCCTTGCTAGGGTGGTTCTGGGATCTGATATCTGCCTGGGGATGGAAAACACTGATATTCGTTGGGATGATCTTAGCCATTCTGTTCCTGTTCTGCCTGTTTGTACAGTGCGCTCCTGCAATATGTGGCCTCTGTGCTACATCATGTGTAAGGAAGCCTGTGTCGAGGGACGAATTGAGCAACAGGATGATGCTACAGCAGCATCTCCATGATTTCATGAATACAGATTTGGACTCAGATTAGCATGAGTTATTGCCTAATATGAGCGCAAAAGGAGAGTCTGTGGTTCTGAAAATTCTGGACCCTGCCATAATACGGTACCGAGGCCCAACACCCGTGTCACAAAATATCATCGTACCATGCCGAATTTGGTGTCTACAGACCGGTAATGATTAGGACATTATCCCTATACATTTGCGTCCTGATTGAGTGATGCTATCACCCTTAAATCATGGTTTCCGTCTCCAACCCTCAGACTCCATTTTGTGAACGGCATCCATCTTGTGGCTTGCCCTCATATAGTCAATTGATTAAGGCTGAGGTTGATCTGAAAGGACACGTCCACCTTAGCTGACTCCCCCTTGACCTGGCCGAGCTGACTCCACTGCCTCCAGCCAAACCTGTTCGGGCAGTCCCTCGCCCAGTGGCCGAGTAAGATAGCATCAAGGCACAACATGCCATAAACCATTCACTACATACAAACCATGTTATCCACACACATACACCTGTCCATGTTTCTTGTTTATGGCCGGTTTTACGATGAGGAGGTGCCCGATTTTATTGGGGTTTCGTCGATATCTGATGGTAATTCTGGACCGAGCTGGGTCATCTATCACATACTGGACATCTAAAATGTGGGTTGGCCGTCATGACTTTGCTTTTCGCTTTATTGTGGAAATATGTATAGGACCATATTGTAAACTAAGGAATTCTTGCCTGCAGCTGTTATTTTTGTATAAAAGGAGGAAGCTAGTTCTGTAAAAACGAACAGTCTCCTGAGAACTTACATCCCGTGCTGTTGTACTTCTAGGACACTTGTTACTTGGTTGCAGCCAATAAAACTCGATCCTTGACTTCACCTAGAAGACTCTGGGGCAGATTTATGAAGGGCTTGCGCCACGTTTACGCCGCCGTTGCGTGACGCAACGGCGCGGAAACGTGGCGCATCCCTGCACCCTATTTACAACGTGACGCATCTAGGAGATGCGTCACGTTGTACAGCACTGCGCCATGAGGAGGCGTTCCTGCGCAGGGGGGGCGTTCCTGCGCAGGAACGCCTCCTGAAAGTGGCTGAGTGAAATCTATGAGATTTCACTCAGTCACTTTCAGGGCAATGCTGCGTCAAAACCCTGCGCCTGTTTGAAGCAGGCGTAAGGCTTGAGGCAGCATTGAAAGAATAGGCCCCCCCAGAGCATTGCTGGAGCTGCGTCGCGCTTGCGACACAACTCCAGCAATGCGTCACTTTTACGGCACAGACGCGTGACGCATCTGTGCCGTTTTTGCCCCATGGTGCGCCGCATCATAAATGCGGCGCACCATGGGTGGCGTATCTGTGGCGGACTGTGGCGCATGTTAACTGGCGCATCCCTCGGGATGCGCCAGTTAACATAAATCTGCCCCTCTGTGTTTCTGTGGTCCGGAACAGGGAGAACTCAGAGGTCTTCGGGTGTTATCCCCTGGCTCCACCGGGTTCCTAAAAACCCAGCACCTCAGGGTTTAGGGTAGTGTCGGGTTGTGCAGGGTAGTGTTTGGGTGTAGGGACAGGACTGGGACTAGGGGCAGGGTCGTGCTGGGGGTAGTGTTTTAGGGTTTAGGGTAGTGTAGTAGTGTTAGTGTAGTGTAGTTTACTGTTTTAGTTTTAGTGTAGTGTCGGGGTTGTGATGGGTAGTGAATAAGTGTAGGGAGCGGAGTAGGGGAATGTGTTTGTTAGTGCAGGGATAGTGATCTAGGGTTTAGGGTAGTGTAGTGGTGTTTCAGTAGTGTAGGGTAATGTAGTGTTTTAGTGTTTTAGTGTTTTAGATGTGTAGGGTAGTGTATTTTCTAGTGTTGTGTTTTAGACTTTAAAAAAAATATATGGTATTTTCTATAGTGTTGTGTTTTAGACTTTAATAAAAAATATATTACATGGTATTCTGCATACCATTTTTAATACTAGGCAAGTTTTTACATAGCATACATTAACTCTTTCAAAGTAATGGTATGGGAAGTAAAAACTTGCATAGTAACGGTTATTGCTAAGTAATAACCACGTAGTAATAGCATGCGAAGTAGTGGCATGCAAAATAACATCTCATATTCTATTTGAACTCGTAGACAGAGTCACATAAAAATCTGCTGTGGAAACTCTGCAGCCTAACTCTTGCCTCCTGCTACAAGTCCCTCAAAGCAAACTGTCCCATTCTGGAGGGCGCATTCTGAGATACCTAATAACCTTGTCCTGTAATTAACCTATGTTGTACATCATCAACATTCAGGGTGATCTTGCCTTCAGGAGGGTCTTACAAAACATCTGTTTTGTTAATCTTCAGTCTCTCAGTCTTCGCACTTGAAGGTAGTTATTTGTGGTTTCTCTAGTGCCATGATGCCCTATTGAGTGTCCGAGCTAGCGACAAATGGTAAATGATGATGATGAGCATTGTGCTATGGACGCCCATCGTTTGACAAACGTGAACCTGGAATGCAAAAAGCGCAGGAGAGCTGGGCTGATCGTAGGGTCCTTTGAGGTGTGTGGAATGTGAGTCGGCTATTCAGGTATGCTGGTCCGCTGTTGTGAATTGCTTTGTGTGCATGGGTAAGAATCTTGAAGGTGATTCTTGCCTTAATGGGGAGCAAGTGGAGTGTGTGCAGGTGCCGGGTGATGTGGCAGTGTCGTGGCAGGTTGAGGACTAGTCTGGCAGCGGCGTTCTGGATGTTTTGAAGTTTGCGGGTGAGGTTTTTGTTGATTCTGGCACAGAGTCTATTGCCGTAGTGTGACGAGGGCGTGTGTGACGGTCTTTTTGTTTTTGAGGATGATCCATTTGAAGGTCTTGCGTAGGAGACAGAGGGTGTGGAAGCAGGATGATGCGACTGAGTTGATCTGCCGGTCCATTTTGAGTTCAGAGTCCGGTATGATTCAAAGGTTACGTGCGTGGTTCGTGGGGGTGGGCGAATGTCCGAAGGCGGGGGCCCACCAGGTGTCGTTACAGGCATCGGGGTGTGGGTCCATGATGAGTACTTCCATTTTGTCCGTGTTGAGTTGTAGACAGCTGCACTCATCCATTTGGCGACTGCTTCTATGCCTTCTTGAAAGTTGTGTTTGGCTGCATTGGGTTTGTTGGATATGGAGAGGATGAGTTGGGTGTTGTCTGCGTATAAATCAATGTTGAGGCCATGGGTTCTAATTAAGGGGGCAAGCAGAGCCATGTAGATGTTGAACAACGTGGGGCTGAGGGAGGATCATTGGGGGACTCTGCAGGTGGTCAGTGTGAGGTCCGTGAGGAAAGGGAGGGAGTCTGACTCGCTGCGCTCTGCCAGAGAGGAATGAACGGGTCCAGTCGAGGGCCTTGTACCCGATCCCTGAGTTGTGCAGCCTGTGATAACACAAGGCCAAAATGACAAAAATCCAATCAGTCGAACCAGAGTTAGGTATTTTTAAAGAATAAACTTCAAAATAGCGCCCAAAAGCAGAAAGTGCCAACCGCGCATATCTGGTCGCACTTGACCAGGTCAAAGTCAAAAGTTTAGGGCCGAGCGCAATGGAACATGGGCCAGATACAGTTCCAGATTAATCCAGCTGAAGTTTTATCTTCTCAAGTTTTGTGCCAAGAGTCAAGGATCACAGGTAGCAAGTAGAGCCTTGTTGGCAGTGGTCGCAATGATGCGAAGAGCAGGCTAGGCGTTGTGGGTGGCGGGCAGGAGCTTCATACTGGTGGTTCTTCGTGGGTGATCAATGTTTTATGTGCGTAGAAACTAGCTGAAAATGGCTCACCCTGAATTTCGGTGCAAGCGCCACAATTCTGGTGCAAATTGGCCTGTTTGCGGTTGCGAAGAGCCACAAAACTTGATTTCAAGTGTCAGTGAGCATCACCTTGGGTCCAGGACCCAAAAGGCACCACCTGGGGGCCAGGAACTCACTGCAGCTGGGTCAAGGAGCTGGTTGGAGAGCCTTTTTGTGTCACTGAGGCTCAGATAAGGAGCCAAGCAGACTAGCCCTTTGAGTTACTCTGGGGTCCCGGGTTCAAGAAGCAGTTGCAGGTCCAGTTCTTATTCCCCAGTCAAGAGGGCAACAGTTCCTTTAGAGCAATAGTCCAGCAGAGTGGCAGCCCTTATAGTAGCTCAGCAGTCATTATTTGTGGCAGAGTATCCACTGATGCACAAGTTTACTGAAGAGTTGTCTTAGGTCCTTCCTTTATACCTGATGCATTGGTTCTGGAAGGTGGTAGAAGCTTCTAGACAGTGGATTTGAAGTGCATGGAATTGCATGCCTCCCCTGCCGTGGCTCCAAGCAGTCTGAAGTGACAATGCAGGGTTGTTAAGCCCTCTGTATGAATGGCCCATACAGGCACACCTAATCCCTCTATTATATAAATGTCCAAGGGTAATTCACAGTGGAGAAGTGTGGCTCAATGATTAGAGCGGCAGACCCTGATGCAGAGGTCTAGCCCGGGACCAGGGTTCAATTCCCCGCCTCGGCGGGTCTTGGGCTCAAAATTCCACAGACCTGATAATTCTCACCTCGGTGCCTATTCCAATCATAGAGTCCCAGTCTGCAACTCTGGGCAATAACTTGCTTAATCTCCACAACGGCCCCCACAACGCTAAGAATGCCTGGCCTCCACCTTGGGGGTTCCCAGGAGTGGACGCCTCACAGGGAAAACCAGGATGGGTTCCACAGCGGTATTCGTACAAGCGCCTTGAGACCCTTGCAGGTGAGTAGTGTGCTATAAAAGTATCAATTTACAATTTTACAAAAGTCTGTCAGATACACCCAGTCATGTGACCCAGGCCAAGTTATAGACATAAAAGGACTAAGGGCAGAAAAATGGAAACTTTCTAAAAGTGGATTTCAAAATTGCGATGAAAAACCCAACTTTACCACTAAATAAGGCTATTCGCCCCTATTATAAAGACACCAGAATTTACACTTATAAATGTAATAAAGCAACTCCAATGTTATCCTATGGGAGAGATAGGCTTTGCAGTAGTGAAACACAAATTCAAACGTTTTTCACTACTAGGACATGTCAAACTGTCCTACTTTTTCAATACACTGCACCATGCCCTTGGGGCTGTCCAGGGCCACCTTTGGGGGCACTTGTATGTATTAAAAAGGAAGGTTTGGTCCTGTAAAAAGGTTTACTTTGCCAGGCCGACATTGCAGTTTAAACTGCACACACAGGCTCTGAAATGGCAGGGTCAGACATGCTTAAAGTGCTACTTAAGTGGGTAGCACAATCAGTGCTGCAGGCCCTCTATTAGCATTTATTTCACTGGTACACTTTACTAGCGATTTCCAATAAATTAAATATGCCAACTGGATATAAGCCAAACTAACATGTTTTAGAGAGGGAGTACAAGCACTTTAACACTGGTTAACAGTGGTAAAGAGACCAGAGTCCTAAGACCAACACAAATAGGGCCATCAAAATAGAGGAGGAGAGGCAAAAAGATTTAAGTTTGTAGACTAAAGTCTATAGTACCATCTACATATTTCATTTCTGTACACATTCTCCGTATTACCATAGTTTTGTTTATTCATGATTTTTGCCTATTTATATTAATGCATGCATTGTCTCCATGTAAATTATACATGGGACTCACATTTCTCTCATTTTCCACTATCATATCCCAAATGAAAATTCACAATTATGTCACAGGAACAGGAGCTTTGATTCCAACAATTTTAATATTCATGTCAACCACTATAAAACTCTGGTATTCTTTTATAAGGAGAGAGAAGCATCTTCCACTGACCTGAAAGACATTGTGTCTGATAAAAGCTGGTGTCTCATGGACACCCATTAGCTGCCAAAGCACTGGCTGAGTTCACCCTAACATAGGTGCATGGGACTGATAATATGCTCGTGACCTCTGCAGGCTCTAAGAAATGCTACTTGTTAGGACATATTTACCTGTGCAATATTTGTTTCACTCATTCTGAGTCCACCGACCTCTCACTCGCCACTGTCCAGCGCATCCGAAGAACAACCACCGTCGCGGGATCCTTCTCCCACCTCGCCGCCAAGACATGGAACACCCTCCAACTGAGCCTACGACAGACCCAAGACCTGATGACCTTCAGGAGGATACTCAAGACCTGACTGTTCGATCAGTAGCGCCTCCCTCCCCCCAGCGCCTTGAGACTCTTGCGGGTATGTAGTGCGCTTTACAAAAGATTGATCAATTGATTTAGTTAATAATGTTGCCTTGGTCACTGCAACAACCAGAAGTGCCACAATTGGTTACATATGTGCTGCACCAGAATAGTATAAAATATTTATTTATAGATACATGATTGTGGGTTAAAACTGCTTTAGGGGCTAAGAAAGGGATATCAACCTTCAAATTCCCTCAAGGGTCAGAAGTTGAATGGATATCTCTAAACTGAACCAGTCTATGTCCAAAGCAGGGAATAATACATGAAGCCCATTTCTTATTTCACTGCTCTGCAGGGTTTGTACGGCTATAAAATGTCATCTCGCAGGCAAACAGACCTCTATAACCTGTGATCAAACCCTTGGCAGGCATCAGTGGTACCTGGAACTTGGTCATGACTTTCTGCTTAACCTCAGTTAACATTACTCAAATGATAAGAAAGCAACGCAGCAATAATACAATACATTTTGCAGAACTTGCAGCTACTGCTGAAGAGGCACCCGGCACTGGCGGAAAGAGCACCTTCAAGAGACCTAACTAAAGAGATCCTAAATTACAATAATGCAGGAGTCAAAGAGTAGTGTTTTGAGGCTCTTTCTGAAAACAGCTTCAGTCGTTCTGCTTTTCATACATAGAGGGAGGGAATTCCACAACTTTGAGGCCAGGAAAATAAATGATCTCCCACCTCTTCTGGCCTTGTGAATGCGTGGAACAAGTTTCAGATCATTGGATATCAGCAATCTTGCCTGGGCATAGGGCTTGAAGCAGTGCCTGAATTAAAAAGGAACTTTGAGGGTGCAGGCCCTAAATGCTAAGATGAGAGCATCAAACTATATATTTTTTGTCACTGGGAGACAATAAAGATGTTGTAGGTACCCTAACTTGGCTGGAATCCCGAGAATTAGATGGGCATCAGTGTTCTGAAGAATTTGAAGATGCTGGATCAGGAAAGCAGTACAAAAGGGGGTGGTGATGGACAGAGCATCTGAATCTATCAAACACTCACACCCAATCAAAAGATCTGGGTTTAATCCATCACCGTTCTTTAGCCCACTCGGCCACCCCAGTTCAGACATGGCTATATGCAAATTAGTCTGACCCTGTGCCTCATGGGAACAGTCCAGCCCGAACTGCCAAGCCATGTCTTCCCTGGACCGGAAACAAGATTCCGAAGACCGGTTTCTGGTATTCCAGCCATCTTCAGCTCGGCTTGCTTGAATCCAGTGGCAAAGTGAACAAGGGACTCACGTCTGAGCATACCCTGCCACACTTGTGGCGGCCAAAAGCGGTACAAAAGGGGATGGTGATGGACGGAGCATCTGAATCTATCAAACACTCACACCCAGTCAAAAGTTCTGGGTTTAATCCATCCACTTTCTTTAGCCCACTCAGCCACCCCAGTTCAGACATGGCTATATGCAAATCAGTCTGACCCTGTGCCTCATTGGAACAGTCAAGCCCGAACTGCCAAGCCATGTCTTCCCCAGGCCGGAAACAAGCTTCCGAGGACCGGTTTCTGGCATTCCAGCAGTCTTCAGCCCGGCTTGCTTGAATCCAGTGGCAAAGTGAGCAAGGGACTCACGTCTGAGCATACCCTGCCACACTTATGGTGGCCAAAAGCGGTACAAAAGGGGGTGGTGATGGACGGAGCATCTGAATCAATCAAACACTCACACCCAGTCAAAAGATCTGGGTTTAATCCATCACCGTTCTTTAGCCCACTCTGCCACCCCAGTACAGACATGGCTTTATGCAAATCAGTCTGACCCTGTTCCTCATGGGAACAGTCCAGCCTGAACTGCCAAGCCATGTCTTCCCTGGACCGGAAACAAGCTTCCGAGGACCGGTTTCTGGAATTCCAGCCGTCTTCTGCCCGGCTTGCTTGAACCCAGTGGCAAGGTGAGCAAGGGACTCACGTCTGAGCATACCCTGCCACACTTATGGCTGCCAAAAGCGTTACAAAAATAGGGGTGGTGATGGACGGAGCATCTGAATCAATCAAACACTCACACCCAGTCAAAAGATCTGGATTTAATCAGGAAAGCAGGCAGCCCCAGGTATAGACTATTTAAATAGACCAACCTGGATGTGATCAAAGCATGAACTATTGTTTTGCCGAACTCCATGGGGATAAAATGCAACATCCGTCTTAAAGATCTAAGGGTAAAGAATAAAAGACTGGTCACATTTTACTTTGCATTCCTCATTGACTGCCATTAGCCCTCAAGCCTGACACTAGGTAACAGTCATCTGGCGACTCAAATTTGAGAGAGGCCTACAGTAGGGTAAGCTACTGCTCAGCAAGAGTAGTTGAGGACTCCTAAGAAGGCTCTAACAGGTCCTCTTTCAGCATGATGAGTGGTAAAGTGGGGTGACTAGAATGCATTGTAATTCTGTCATAAACTGGCAGTATTTTTCCAGTGAAAATATGAATCCAGTCTGTCACATATTTCCTCTGGCCACCTTCATGAAGCCAATAGCAAAACTGGAGGCCAGGGAAATTTCACTATTAAAGAAAGATGCCTTGCCTAAAGAAGCCAGAGTTTGTAATGATTCAATGGAGAGCGATAGGCAAGCAGAGCTTCCTCATATGATAAAGGTGCAGTTTCCACTGGGTCTGCTGTAGTGCAACCCTCTCTGTCTTGAGCGTGGTAATAAGCAATGCATTACTAGGCTCCAGGGACCAGCTTCCTTGTTTAGGGCAGTCAGAACCCTGTTAAAGTTCTGCCTCTTATATTTTGGGACATTCAGTGCTTGGACTCATTTCTAGTGATTTTAGAGCACCACAATCTTCCAAATGTGATGAAGGGTTCTATGGCTGTTGGCGTTTTCCATGGCTGAATGGTATCTTGCTTACCATTACTGGCCTTGCTCATCACTTTCCGATACTCAGATTATAAAGTCAATAAGAAAATGGTCTAACCAGACCATAGCCATGATAATTACCGTTTTCATATTAGGGAGAACCTTGTGAGGGACTCAATTAGCATCTTGCCTCAATTTGAAATAAGTGAGTGTAGTAAATAATTCTCCACTCAAAAGTAAATTAGAAGTTGCTTAATTCCAAATGACCTGGTGACAGTGACATAACTTCAAGTTCATAACTTCAAGTTGCACACTTATTACCTCATACCATATGAGGTAATAAGTGTGCAACTTGAAGTTAGCTACACATACACTCCAGGAGGGGAGTGATTCCCAAGAGCACAGTCGAAACAGAATAAACAATTGGCGGTGCACAACCCGATATCTAGAAGCGACAGTGACATAACAACACAACTGATGTCCTTTCCTTCAAAGAAATGAAAAAACAAAACAAAGGCACACCAATTGTTTCATGTACAATATAGATTTAAGTGATGTACTATTTTCTATATGCACAAAAGAAATTTCAATTTAAGCATAAAGCATTTCATTGTGTAGCTATCAACATGGATAATCATCTAACCATTTCGGACTCTCTTTTCTTTTCAATATCATGTTTTTTTCCTTCACGCACTGTGTGCCATTCCTCAATATCTTGCCAACTTCAACTTCAACTTCCACACCATCTTCTTCCATCAAATCACCAACACTCACATCCTCTCTTCTTCTTCCTTCCTGTACAACCTCACTTCATCAATTTCTAATGGTCCTTGTATATCCAATCCCTTATTCTATTGTCATTGTCCACCCAAGTGTAATATTTGTCATGGAAAGTTTTTTGCCATTACCAGGTTCTGCATATTTTGCAGTTCTGCTTAGAAGCCAAATTCTTCCATTCAAGATATGCAAAGTATTGCTCAAAATACAAATAATGATTTTATGTTTGTAAAACATACTTTCACCCTTCAAAACATTACCCGATTTCTTTACCCTTATCCACTGTCCGATATACGGTTTACTATTCCGTGTATTCTTGTTTTTTATCATATATTTCTGGTAATCCTCTCCTCTCATTTCTTTTCCATTCTTTTCTTAACTTCCTCAATAGCCCATCCTCCTCTACTTGCTGTAAATAACCATCTGGGACATTTCTTGGAATTTGTGAATTTTACTTGCGTCACTTGCAATGGTATGGCATTAATGGCTTTGCAAGAAATGCTTCTATATGACCATATGGTGTTATTATTTTGTAGTTACCAATTTGAATTGCTTGTCAAAGCCAACTGAATAGCCCCTTTGATCACTGTGTCGAAGTGTTCAACAATTCCATTACTACTGACATTGTATAGAGAAGTTATTTTATGTACACTGCACATAACTCACCTGGTTGGATTACTCCATCATACACTTCACAATCACCAGAACTGTATACCCCATACACCTCTCCGATGATGGTCGAGGATCACCCAGCAACAGTGGACCACCACCCTTAGTGCCACTTAGCCCAAACTCACCACCAACGTTGACAAAGCTGTTAAGAACAGGCTGGATCACCAGCACCGCCAACCAAGTCACCTCCACCAAACAAGCTATATCACACAGACCCTCCAAACAAGCCAAATGTTACAGCCCAGAACTCCACACATCAAAACGCTGGTGCAAGCAACTAAAAAGAAAGTAGGGCACCAGCAGATCACCCACGGACAAAGCCACTTTCAAAACAGCCCTCGGCACCTACCATTGACTGATCAAAGCCACTAAAAAAGAGGCTCTTACCTGCCAGATCGACCAAGCACCAACCAATCCAAAGAACTTTTCACCCTAGTCAGAGAGTTCACTAACCCATCATTCCAGAGAACTCCATCTCTGCCTCCCAGGAACTCTGTGACAATCACTGACTACATCTGCAACAAAATAGGAACCATCTAAAAAAAAACTTCATCCCTCAAATAGTAAACCTCCTCAAACAACGATTAACTACCACTACTGTACTCCCACTAACAGCATGGAAACTACTCACCTCACTGAACACCTCCACCCTGATGGGCACCATTAACTTGTGAGTACCCACTGACTTTTTAACCTCGAAAAATACAAAATAAGCCCCTAGCTCACCACCATCCTCAACGATCGATAACCAGAGCAATGTTTTCCTACACCAGGGAACATGCCAAGTTCAGGCCAGCCCTCATGAAACCTATAGCAGACCCCAGTCAAGTCCAGAACTGCCACCCCAATTTCACTACTTCCTTTTCCTGCCAAAGTGCAGGCCACCGACCTCCAACTTACCGAACACCTGGAGAAGAACAACCTCCTGGACCCCCCTCAATCAGGATTGAGAGATAACCTCAGCACTGAGATAGCTCTGATCGCTGCAACAGACGATATGTGCCCTTCTTGGCAGAGGAGAATCGACGGCCCTTATCCTACTTGACCTCTCTGCAGCTTCTGACAATGTCTCCCACCACACACGCATAGAACAATTACACTAGGACGGCATCGCAGATGACGCACTCAGCTGGATGGCATCCTTTCTCACAGGACACACCTGAAAAGTCTGACTACCTCCATTCACATAGCAACCCAAGAACAACATATGCAGCATTACCCAAGGCTCATCCCTCAGTCCAACACTCTTTAACATCTACATGTCATCACTCAGAGACATCCTCAGATCGTACAACATCAGCATTATCTCCTCTGCAGATGACAGACAGCTCATCCTATCGCTCTCAGCAGACCCATCCATGGCTAAAAGGAACTTCCACAACTGCACAGAAAGCATCTCAACCTGGATGAGGGAAACTGCCTAAAGCTCAAAACAAACAAGACTGAAGTCCTCATCTTCGGCAAACACACCAACCTCTGGAATGACTCGTGGTGGCCCTCGCAACTCGGACCGACCCCCACGGCACAGACCACGCCCAGAGACTATGCCCACAACCTCAGCATCATCCTTGACAGTGAGTTATACATAAAGCAACAAATCAATACAGTCTCCTCAGCTTGCATCCACACATTCCTCATGCTCCGCAAGATCTTCAAGTAGCTACCCATCATCACCAGGAAGTCAGTAACACAGGGCCTCATCAACAGTGAGCTAGACTACAGGAACACATTCTATGCAGGCACCTCCCCCAACCTCATGCAAAGGCTCCAATCAATCCAGACCACTACGACTAGATTGATTCTCAACCTGTCCAAAAGAACTCACATCACCAAACACATGACGGACCTCCACTGGCTCCCAGTCCAGAATCCATGCCTCTTCAAACTCCTGACCCATGTTTACAAAGCCCTCTACAACCAAGGACCTGCTTACCTTAACCTCTGCCTCCATTTCCATCAACCGCCCAAAAATCTACGGTCCATGCAACTCGCCCTCGCAGCAACCCCATCATTTGCTGCAGCTGCACCGGAGGAAGATCGTTCACCCATCCCACTGCCAAAGCCTGGAATAGCCTCCCACTACACCACTGAACAGTACCTTCATTCACCGTCTTCAGGAAGGGACTCAAGACCTGGCTTTTCACTTGAGACTGACAGCAAACACCAGTATACCCTCACAGGTGACAAGCAGCACCCTCAGGCACTTGATTGATTGATTGATGCTCCTTCGCCTTTATAGACATAAATTACACACTATTGTCTCTTATCAACACTTTTGGTACCCTTTACTCCAGAAAAACATTATCCATAAACTCCAACACACTGCTAGTATCCACCCAATTCAAACTAATATATAATTCTTGTATTCCCCTAACCGACCCATAATGTCCACAGCCGCTTCTAGCCACAGTTCCTTAGATGCTTTATCCACATTCTTTCTAGGCCCAAACGTCTTCAAAGTTCTATCCACACTGATGCATTTTCCACAATTCCTTACCATTTTTTCTATATCTGAATCGGTGGAATGACACCAATTCAAAATATTATTACCTTGTTTTGTTTTTACTCTGCCTAGGTGCCCTTTGTGCACTTGCTCCATTTTTTGTTTCCTCATTCTCTATTGTGGTGCTTGTTTTTACCACTTCTTGTCCCCTTTTCTAGGTCATCCACTGCTCAAATTACTTTTTACTTCATCCACAACAGTATCATTCCGGCATTCTACCTCCCATTCTAACTTTCCATTGGCTAGAAAATGATGATCACACACCAACACTATTTGACAATCACCACACTCATTCCTATCACACTCTGTCAATTACATTGACATCCTAGGCAAAAATTCAGCAAATACATTTTGCTTGCTAGGCACATATATCACCTTTTACATATTACTGAAAATCTTGCAATTCTTGGTGAAGTATTAAATATTTGTTCCGTAGTGTGTACTCTTGTTAAGGGTTAATGGTCACATCACACAAAAAAGGAATTTCTCCACATAGTTGAGCTATATTAATATACCCTAACCCACAGGCATTCAATAAAATACATATTCCCCTCTGTGGGTGACAATGAACTTGAAGCAAAGGCTACAATGAATTATTTCCCTCTATCACTATATTGGGAGAATGCAGCTCCTTGTCCCTACTACTTGCATCAGTGGCCAAGTTGATGTCATGTTGGTGGTCAAAACTTTGCAAGAATGGCATATTATTATTATCACTTTTGATTAGTTGAAAGGGTTTTGACATTTGTCCTACCACACAAAATATGATTTATTTTTAAGTAAGGGCCTAATGGGATATGTCTTCAGAAAAACATTTACCATATTTAGAATAGAATTCTACTAACCATAAAAATGATTTTCTCTCATCTTTGTTCACATGAGTTGGAGCTGATTTAAAAGTTTCTGCAAATTTTGATTTTGGTTCAATGCCCCTCTCACTAATGTCATGACCAACATATGTTACTGTATTAACTGCAAATGTACACTGTGAAACTTCTACTGATAGACCGTTTTTCTTCCAAGGTTTTTAGGTACTGATTAAGCATGGGCGAATTTTGCGAATCTCGCGTTCGCGAATTTTGCGGATTTGCGAACTCGCAATCCGCAAAATCCGCGAATTCCCGCGAATTAGCGGATTTTTTTTTTGTGTTCGCGCGTGTTTCTGCCAGTTCGCGAGGGTTTTTACAATTTCGCAATTTGCGAACTTACCTGTCGGGTCGCAAGTTTTGCGAACTTGTTGTTCCTACGTGTCCAGCCTGTTTGGGACACTCTTCTTCATCACTGCCACTCTCTGTCACCACTGCCACTCTCTGACTACTCATGCCACCCTCTGGCCCACCCATGCCACCCTCTGTTTCATCACCACACCCTCTGGTTGTCCAGTGTACATTATTTTCGGCAAAGCAAAGCACACCTTCCCTGCCTCAAGTGACCTGAATTAATTTGGGGCTGATTAATGTGTCACAGAATATTTTTTTAGCTGGCACCTGCTTCCTTAGTGCTTCCTGATTAGTGATCTTTTGCACTTGCTAAGTGCTTTCATTGTTGCAAAATTAGTTACAACACCTGCCATGCCCCAACTGACAATAATGAATTAGGGGCTGATTAATGGATTTTAACTTCCAGCCTGGCTCCTGCTTGTCTCCCTTAGCTGTAATTCAGGACCTTTGTGGCATATGTGTAACTATTCTGAGGTTCAGAGCAGGGTCACATAATAGTTGCAACTGGCAACTGAACTCTGGAGGGGCCCCTCAGGAAGCACTACAGGAAATGGCTACTAATGATGAGCCTGAACTTTTGAACCTGGTAAGTAGTTTCAGTTTTGCTAAGATCGTATTTCTGCAATTTAGCACTTACTCGCGGGGTGCGAAGTTGTACTGGCAAGCCGCGAACTCACGCGAACAGTGCGAGCAAGCCATAAAATCCGCTGCTCGCGGATTTGCGGATTTTGCGGGAGATTCGCGGATCTCGCGGATTGCGAATTTACCAAAAATCCGCAAAATCCGCGAGCGAAACGGATTTTCCGCCCATGCTTAGTACTGATTAAATGTTTTGTCATGCTCTTCCGTATGTTTTACCATGACCAGAATATCATTTTGTAAGACCATGACATCCGGCATTTGACCAAATAGCTGAAACATTGATTGCTGGAAACAGTTGCTACTTATGCCACTCCAAATTGCATTGTTTCAAATTGATAACATCCTTCTGGAGGAACAGAAATATTAAGGGACATATTTATGTTCCGGTTTGCATAGCGTTTGCACCACGAAACATGGTACATGCGGGATGCAAACCTTATCAAGATTTATGAAGCAATGCAATATTACGTGGCTCTATAAATAAATAAATGTAGTAAAGCAATGTAGTGCAAATCACTGCATTGCCTTACTCTGCCTTGGGAAGGCGTTCCATGGGCATTGAGTGGATGTTCCCACCCAATTCCAATGGTTTTGAAGAATTCACAGATTTACTATACATGGGAGTGTGCCATAAAGATACGCCTTCCCAGGAAAGGAAATCTTTATTTCTCCTTGTTACTTTGTCTTTCTATGTGTGCTGCATTCCCTTGCACCACGCAACATGCACCAAGGTGCAAGGGTGACTGCGTTGGGTCTGGGCTACTAAAAGGGCACCAGGGCAGTGGAAAAGGCAGGAATGTGCTGTATTGTTTTGAATACGGTGCATTCCTGCCGTTTCCCTATCATGCAGTGCAGTGCGGCATGACAATCTCATAAATCGGCCACTAAATCTAAGGCATTTTTCCTTAAATTTGATTTGGTGATAAGCTGCTGATAGTTCTAATGTTGAAAACCAATTAGGCTCTTTCATGAAGACAAGCATTTCATTCATGTGTGGAAGGGGAAATTTGTTCACAAATATGTTGTCACTAAAATGGTGGAGGTCTTTACACAGTCTAATTTTCCTGTTTGCCTTTCTAGCTATGAAAAAAGATGAAAACCAGTCAGATTCCTATGCAGACTTTTGGTGCTAAATTAATATGCACTTTTTTCACACTTATCAACAACATTAATTGTACCTTCTTTGAGTAAATGATTAAATATTTTCAATACTTCTGGGCCCAAAGAGTGCTACAGAATATCAGTTTTTTCTCTTTTGGTAAAGTTTATGTTCTTCCTCCATTACATCCAAATAATTATAAATTTTGGTTTTCCATTCCATCCAACTGAGAATTGGTTCTCCTGCTGTTAGGTTTCATATAGGTACCCCAATATAGGCTCAGGTAGTCACCTAATGTTTCACCTATTTGTACCTTACCATTACACTCCATGCCGGTTCTTAGGACTGACCTGGCTTTTACCTAGAAACGGTGCTGCATACAGGACGTGGGGTTTTCCCTAAAAAGTAGCCCCATCTATTATGCAGGAGGTTTCCTGAAGTCTCAGCAGACTACCATCTCCTGCATAAAATCTATGTACAAGGGTTATTCCTTTTGTCATACTTAGTCCAATATGACACAGCAAGGTAGAACCCCTGAGGTTACCACTTCGGGTATATAAACACCATATCTTGCTGAGGTAGTCAGAGGAGAAAAGGACTTCCATGCCGACACACGTACGCGAGAAGCAGAGGTTCTTGCACGCAGACACTCCAGCTTGCAGCGGTCTGACATCCCTTGTGGGGTGTCCCTCTCGAGACCAAGACGGGGTCCCACAGTCTCTCACTTCAGGTAATGGGGTTGACTTTATCCTAGAGGGATTCGTGGCTTTTACACCTACAGACATGCTAAGTACACTTAGGTACATCTAGTTAGGGTCGCATCGTTGGAGTTCGCATTCCACTCTCATGTATTTTATATACTTGCCCATATTCATTGTTTTAACATGAGGGTAGAAAACTATCATCCTTTTACTCTGTTAGTGCTTATAACCATTTACATCTGTTCTGTCTAATGGTTGTTTCAGCACACCTATTTGACACTAGAATGACGCTGGTTCAATAAATGCTCATTGAAAAACGTCCCCACCGTTTATTCTGTGTATCGCCCTGAGACGAAGTGAGCCCGAGTGACTGAGCAAAAAGTCATACACTCTTTCCACGATCTTGAGGAATCAGGGTTGTAATGTTCAATATATGCCAAGAACTATTCTCTCCTTGGTAAGAGGGATTTCTAGTGGCACTGTGAGCTAGCTGGTATGTGCAGGCTAACAGGCTAACATAACCGGTACAGGTGTCTAGAATTAGTCCGGACACCAATCCTACAATGTATGTTGTCTAAACCCGCAGATCCTAAATAAGCTTATGGGAACTACACGACACTGGTGTAGTTAAGATTTCTTTCAGTAGATTAATAGTTATTGCTTGCACACATACAGCCCAATAGGTGTTATACATATTTCAAAAAACTGGTTCACACAAATCATGGAGTTTATCGTTAAACACATAAAAAAACACAGTTAATTCTAGAAGTATTTCTGCAGCGCCTTGCAGGTATTACTACAACTGAAATCAGGATTATTCCATGTCGTTATGTGTCCAATATAGCACTACCTCACGCAATGTACTGCATAATGTGTTGCCTAAAGTAAAATGGCTTCCTTGTGTCAATATATGCGCTCGTTGACGTAATTATGTTCACTGAGGATCCTGGTTAATAATGCTGAGATTGAACGGCACACTCCACTGTCACGAGCTGCTCTCCTGCTCGCGTTCCACCGTTGTTCTGTAAGCGGAAGTCTTTCTTCCACCCATGTTCCTTATTAGGTCAAACCACATTTGTAGATGCTTGTGTTGCCATCCAGAGGGACATGGCCTGGCAGGATGATGTGGATCAAATGTACATTGGCATATGGCTAGACTCCGGGTGAGAAAAGAAACAGGCTTTTAGCCCCAAACAATTTATAGTGGCTCGGACCTTTGCAGGTATTCCACTCATCAGCTTTTTTTCTCTATGTGACACCCTTAGTGTGAGGGCTATGCCAAATCATGGGTCCTGTGATCACTGTGCCAGATATACCTTTCTAATGTGGCCCAACTGCACTGAAAGTGGACCAAGTTTGCCATTGTAGTAGTTCAGACGGTACCTATTGGAGCAGAATCTATGCTGATTCATATTGGGCTGGATTCTGTCAGAAGTGTCTTAGTGGGTGAAAAACAATGAACTGTAACAGCCCCAGCGATTTTCAGCGTCTGAACCTTTGCAAGCATTCCATTCTTCATTTTTATTTTTTCCTCACTACAGCACTCTAAGTGCAAATATTATGTCCAGAAATGGATGCCGTACTCACAAAAGCTGAACCTCATCGTGAGTCCACAGTGGGCTTAAATTGCCTGAGGTTGCTTTGAATTCCTCTAAAAGGGGATCTGGCCTGGGAGTTTAAGGAGACAGACCAAATCTTCATCAGCAAGAATACTTCATAGAACTAGTAGGTCCATTTATACATTAACCCTGTTTAAGATTCTGTTTGAAATAAAATAAATAATAAAAAAAAAGGTATTGGGACATGGATACACTTTAGGAACAGCTGTGTGCCAAGGGCCAGTGGCCCCAATGCAAGCAAAGACAATGGATCCCCTCTTTCCCAGCTGGCTATGAAAAGAGTACTGTAACCTGTGTGCGCAGGGCCCCACACTCCCTAGGGCTCCGGGGCCCCTGAACAGTCACAGCTACACTCTTGAATAAGAGCAGCAACTTCTGAAATGCAACTCAATAATCAGTAGTCTTTGAAAGAACCTATTGCCTCTAATTTATTTAGGAAATCAGCCGATCAGGACCTGTCAAGTTCTGAAGACCAAGTTAAACTGCATCTATAGCGGTTAATATTGCCTCGAACACATGTAACAATTCCAATAAGTACGTGTTTCCACAGATTTCTCTGAATATGCATTTTCACGAAAATACAGGTTTGCTGCAACTGTCATATTTAATAATGACCTTAGGGACAAGGTTGTTCAAACCGAAGATTATCCTTGACTGTGAAGAAACACTGCTCTAAAGTATAATGTGATACAGATTCGTTCTTACATGGAAATGTACAGTTACATCTGTTTTCATGTATGTTAATCTGTACACCTTCTGTTTAGGAAACTATCGTGATTATGAAATTGTACTTGGGAGAGGGTGAAGTGGTACAATATGACAAGGCACTGTCCTGTAAATATATGTTGGGCCTTCTCCATACAGTTCATAAAAGAGTATTAGAGGGGCAATTCCATTCACACCCCAAAATGTCTTTGTGAATAGGCTGGAAGATATCCTACTGAGATAAATAAAGGTGACTGGGCTATGTAGATTGAAAAAAAGCATCTGGGGAGGACTCACAATGGCATGTAGAGTACATTAAAGAGTTCTCCTATAGTACTCTACATGCCTAACGCATCTAAAATGGGAATATTTGGGTCATATTAATATACAGTTAGAAAGGACTGTACCTCTTTGACCTTTCAGTAATAGGGAGTAGGTCCTTTCCAAGTGGATTCATAAAGGCATGTAAGAGCACTTAAAAGAGTACTCCTGTAGTACTCCTTCCTGTGCTCATAACTAGTTTTATATGTTCTTCTAAAAAAAAGGGCGACGCTTGCTTCCATGGTGTTAGAGCTGGCATCCTTGGCATGCTTTTCCTCTGTATTTTTACCTATGCCTCCTCTATTTATGCTGTGTGCTGAATTTCGTTTTTGCTGGTCTTGATGCTTTGGGCACTTTGCCACTGCTGACCAGTTTCAAAGTGCAAGTGCTCCCTCTCTAAATTGTGACTATGGATTGGTGTTTCCATAATTGCCTTGTTTGACTTACTGCTAAGTCCCTAGTACAGTGCACTGTGTGTGCCCAGGGCCTGTAAGTCAAATGCTGCTAGTGGGCCTGCAGCACTGATTGTGCCACCCACACAAGCAGCCTTGCAAAAGGTTCTGAGACCTGCCACTGCAGTGTCTGTGCGCAGTTTGATACTGTATGTTCAAAAAGAGTACGGAGTTCCTCTGTGTTAGTCTAAAAGTAGGTTAGAGCATGAAAGGTGATGGGTCACAGGGGGGACAGCTGATGTGTGGGGGAAGGAGGGGAATACTCCTTATCGGAACTAGGGCTCTCACACACCAAGCAAGCTAGGTGTCATGCTTCATCATTTGAGCCTGCCCCTCGTCAGGTCGGCGCTGCAATACCTGATGGCCGCCTGAACCGGGGCTCTTTATCAGGGATCTTTTGTTCCTGCCGGTGGGTGCAGTGGGGGTGAGGGACCTAGTATGTGTAGATGTAAGGAATCAAGTGAGTTAAAATAGGTCAGTTAATCCTATTCAAATAATTTATTCAGAAGGTAAACTGCCTAATTAAAAGGGTGGAGAGGGGCAAAAAACTAGTCGTTAAGTGTCTAGTGCTGTGTGCCCTACTCTCAGGTGATCAACATGTTTCATGTCACAATTGTCGAACTGCTCTGGACACTTCTTCAGGATCAAGAATCAAACTATCTACACTATAAGGTAAGTGAACATTGCATACACCATATATTCTTAGTAGGCCTGTACTGCCAGCAAAATGTGTTTGCTGCAGTGGTCGGCTTTAATAGGACACTAATTGGGTCCGGCGTTAGAAACGCTGTTCTGCGTGAGACCTACCCTGCCGCCGACACCGGGATGGTCAGTTTGATACTGCCATGTCGACCTGGCAAGTGCACCCACTTGCCAGGCATTAACCTTCCCTTTTTGGACATGAGTCACCCCTAAGGTAGGCCCAAGGTACCCCAGTGGGCAGGGTGAAATGTTTGCGAAAGGTGAACAGGTCGTGTGTAACATGTCCTGATAGTGAACTACAGAGAATATAAGTTTTCACTATTGAAAGGCTATCTGTCCAATAGGATAGAATGGAGTTTATTTATAACATCTTATAAACACATAACATAACTTCCCATTGGAACAAGATAGGAAGGTAGCGTTTAGTTTGCCTGAACTCTGAATATGAAGATGCATCTATTAGTAAGGACAATTTCTACATTCTGTGCCCTGGATGGCAGTAAGGAACTGAAGCATCACCTCCACTGGAGTAAGGAACCAACGCCTCACCTTCCCTGCACGTAGGGTGCTGACGCACCCCCTTCCCTGTGACTGTTTTTGTTTACGATTTTGACACATCCAAGGTATTTTGTGTTAAAAGTGTTGCATCTATAGTTTGCTATAGACAGATCTGTTTATACCTTCTAAGAAGTACATTTTGATTACTGTATTGTGGATTTGATTACTGTATTGTGAATTTTTGTTGTTTTGGTCTTGTTTGGTTTAGATAAAAGTTATGTATTTTTCTGACCTGGTGTGGTGTCCATTTGTAGTGTTTTCACTGTATTACTGTATGTGGGCACAAATTCATTACACACTGTGTCTGCGATCAGCCTGTCTGCTCATACCAGGCTACCAAGGGGGTGAGCAGGGTTTATTTTAAAAGTGTATCCTCCTTACACTGACTATGGAGAAGGGTCCCTACTTGGACAATGATGCAAACCATTGCTAACGACAGACCCCCATTTCTAACACATAGGAACCTTGGAATACAAAATTAGGATAGATAGAACTCACAGAGTTTCACTTCAGAAAATTCTGCAGAGTTACATGAATGCTCCACAAGATTCAGCGGAGTTCCTCAACAGGCAGAATTAGGCATGTTGAGCTGCTCACACTGATTTGTTTTGCCGGGGGTTCATTCCGTGCTGAAAAAATCAGTGCAAATGGATCCACGCGGTGCACCAGAGGGCTCTGTTTCTCAAGTTGATTTTGCTGCCGCACAAGTAGATTTTCTACTGGAGTGGCAGCTTTCTGGCCTGAATGGTTGCAACTGCCTGCGGCAGCCCACGTTCAGGGATATCTCGCTGGGAGTCCTCCCATTGTCTGAATATCACACAAGTGAAGGCCAAATCATGTTCGCACTTGTCAACTTACACTTGGCGACCAATGCGTGAGACAAAATTCCGCCACGTGACGGTTGGCGGAATTTGGCCGGAACAAGAGCCAAAACTCCCCCAACTCTGCCAGCGGAGCGGAATTTATTGCCTATCGCTACACATTGGTATCATTGTATCATATGATCAATTCAACTTAGACAGACACAATAGCTGTAAACAATGAATGTACTCTCTAAATGAAAAGGCATCACTCAAAATTATAAATACATACATAGCAAAAATGGAAAGATTAAGTGCACTGTGTCCCATGTGAAAGAAGAACCGCTCTATTGTTGTAGGGCATTTTAGGATCTGAGCGAAAATTCCTGATTCATGCCCTTATATAGGTACAATTCACATTGCCCTTATATAGGCATGGAAATCATACCCTTATTTAGACATAGCCCATGCAGTCCAAATACAGGCATGCCTACTTCCACCCATACCAAAAACATCACAACGATTTCTAGGAAAATCGGCTTAAGCAGGCAGGGACCACCCCTTGTTTGAATATTGATTTGTCAAAGAAATCATGTACTTTACAAAGAACTACTATTCTCTTGGGGTACTTTACTAACGTTATTATGCCCGACTTTACGTAAAACTAGGCACCTTTAAGGTATAAATATGCCTTCACTTGCCCTAGCAAGACGCAGTGGTTCGGAGCAGTTCAACTATTACTTGCCCGACGCAGCTCAATTCATCAAGTGCCGAAGGAAGCCGACCCTTCAGTTGACGCACTGATCGAGAAGCTATCCTTTCTCTCACTGAGAATCCAGCTCCAGTGTTTCCAAGCTCCCCTTGCGGGGTGTTGGGAAAGCAAGTCTGAGACAGAGATGCCAGAACTCCTTCATTCTAAACTAAGGTATGGAGCTGATTAGAAACTAAGAGAAATCTTGGATAGATTCTTGGCCAAGAAAACTAAACCTATGCTACACAAATACTTACTCCACAATGGACAGCGCTTCTTGACGGACTGTTCTCCAAGACAAGTTTTTCCCGATCGGTGTTCCGGCAGGATTTACTCAGCTGATCCAACCTCACCCCCTTGACTGTCAGAATGCCGGCTGGACATTATTGATGCCTCTACTCCAAATTTCAATCAAAACGCAATCAACAATAAGAGAGTCTTTTTGATGTTCCTCGATTACTATAAGACCATCCTTACCATGATCCGAACACTCTCCGCATGATAACGCGCCCCGTCCCCGTCCTGATGAAGACCCCCCCAGCAAGGCAACATCCACTGCCTGCATCTGTCTGTGGGTCAAAACGTCGACAGCTCCTCTCTCTTGCAGCTTCCGTCCTTATATATGATTTATTGTATTTCTCTTGGAAGCATGTTATCCCTGTAAATAATTTTTTTAACCGTTGGTCCGCATTCCATGAACCATTTTCACTACAGTGCTTAGTAAGGTCAAATGACCAATGTTATGTCACCTTTTTAACCACTTACTCCTCTCCCTACACTCTCACACTTCCTACCTTCTCCTCCTTGGGGCACTTAATACATGCTAATTGTGATAAATAATTTTGTACACATTGTGATTAAATAACAATGTTGTTACTATTTCTAGAATTGGACTCTTAATTATCACATGTATATATATTCACGTTCTCTAATGTTCTGGGACCCCTCTTCTCAGTACCATTCATCACCCAGGTCCCAGTGACTACTTTGGGTATAACTCTTGTCTTTGTAACATATAAATGGTTACGGGCTGGCATATTTCAACTGGACAGCCTGTTCACACGAAAACTATGCAGTTAACCTGCGAGTTTCCTTCTAGTAAAAGGTGGAAGATGTACCTCTTACGCCGAAATTGGCCGGAGAGATATACATTATGAGCAACTCATGGTTGATGCATTTCTTAGTGAATTCTACATGGCGGACAACAACGTGTTGATTCATGCCATTAAAGGACTGTTTCGGTTCTTGAGGCCATCATTATACAATTTTTTTCAAAAACAAAAAAGAAAAGAAGCCTTGATGTTTAGCCCGAATTGTGCTCACTTCAGTTTGTTCAGCGGGGAGCTCCTCGTTTCTCTCTATTGTTTGATCGTTGTGTTGACATGGGTACTTGCATGGGTACATACAGCATCTTATCGCGAGACTATAGTGCTGATTTCATGTCATGAACAGCGGACGGTTCTGGGAGTTGTAGTAAACATTAAAAATACGTCCCCATGCGCAAATAAATGGCTTTGATCCAAGAGTTGATTCTCCGAACAACAACGCAATATTTTGTATTATAAATGGGTTTAATTTTTTTTTTTAAAGTGGTTTGTTTATTTAAGGCATAGCACCATCCAATAAAGCCTTGGTTTCGGCATTGGTTTGGAGCGCCCCGTGAAAAGGAGTTTATCACAATAGCCTCGATTTTCGTCTTCTATCGCTTATATTTTCACTGTTGTCTGTGTATATATATCTCTGTCTCACGTCCTTAAACTGACCAAAGTTGAGTATATAAAAGGGCTCAAGTCATTGGAAAATCTTTCTATGAAATTATGGGAATAACTCATTCCTAGATTGTAAATTAAAAGGATTATTAACTCATAAGGCATATATGAAAAGTTATTTTTGCTCACCAGAAGAAGGGGATAGTGGTCTTAACATTATTAGAATTGTGTCTGCTTGCAGAGATATTATATGTTGTCGATTTGTAATATCGCCAAATTTAAGATGGTAGATTTCAGAAAGCTCGTTTAATCCATCCAATGCCATATTAAATTTGATAATTAAAGTAGCCTCCAGGTCACCTCCTCTTGCATCTTGTTCTACTTTAGAAATAATCGTCCATCGTAATTCCTTCTCTGTGTGGGAGTGATTATACCAGTGATTCACTAAAGGGGCAGTTTGAACCTTCTTCCTTATTCTTGATTTGTGCTGCGCTATTTAATGACGTATTTCCTGGTTAGTTTTTCCAATATAAACCTTATTATAAGGGCATATGATCCCATAGACAACAAGTTTTGATTTACAGTTCGTAAAGTGTTCATGTTTCCAGAAGATCCTGTTGTGTGTAAACAATACTCCTTCAATTGTCGATTCACAACAGCTGCATGTTCCACACTAGTGGTGTCCTTAGATTGGTGGCAGACTGACGTAGTCTCTTACTGTAACACTCTTTTGTTTTGGCTGCGCTGCTCTTACAAACAGGTTAGCTAGCTTTGAGCGGCCCTGTCGTGCAGCGGGTCGCTCCATCCATCTGGGGGCATCTTTTGTTTAAAGCCCAGTGTGGCTTCCATGCTGTTGGCCACCATTTTGCTTGAGAGTCCCCATGAGGCGCTTGGGGACATACTTACTTAAAGGGCCATGATTGTTGAAAAGGCCAGAAAGGCCCGCTCCCTTCGACAATGGGCAACATTCTTCTTAGCGCCAATATACCCCACAGTACTTGGGGGCCAGTTCATTTTTTCTATTTGGCGCACCCTTATTTCAGGAGCCAGTGTGCTCCATGGGGACAGGTTTATTCTCACAGCCAGATGGCTCCAACGTTGGCATATTTGTTTCAGGGGTACTGAGAGCCCATGAGGCATTTTCTAACTTCCCAGCTGCCCAGCAAGTAGTGGGCAGCTGCACCGTTTAGGCCTGGCTTATTCTAGGGGATATGTCTTGGACACAAGTGTGAGACACACTCCTTCGCCCCCATTTTGACCTGCCCAGCTGCGCAGCACTTAGTGCCTGCAGCTACGTTTAGGCCCTGCATTTGAGATTGCAGCTGCCCAGCAAGTATTGGGCAGCTGCAACGTTTAGGTTTGCGCCAAGTGCGCACCCTTGACTGTTGCTGCATTGGCAGCACTCCCTGACTTTGGATAGAGGGCATTTGAGCCCCTTAGAGATGGCCAGTTGGCCCTGGGGACTATTAGATTTAAAGGGCGCAAGGCCCTAGTGTGCTTTTTATAGGTGCTAGGAAATGTAATGTTTATAGTATGTTTTATGCACCTTGATTTATGCTTATAGATGTCTCTCTCTGTGTGGGAGTGATTATACCAGTATTTCACTAAAGGGGCAATTTGAACCTTCTTCCTTATTCTTGATTTGTGCTGCGCTATTCGATGACCTATTTCCGGGTTCGTTCTTCCAATATAAACCTTATTACAAGGGCATATGATCCCATAGACAACAAGTTTTGATTTACAGTTCGTAAAGTGTTCATGTTTCCTGAAGATCCTGTTGTGTGTAAACAATTCTCCTTCAATTGAAGATTCACAACAGCTGCATGTTCCACACTTGTGGTGTCCTTTGATTGGTGGCAGACTGACGTAGTCTCTTACTGTAACACTCTTTTGTTTTGGCAGCGCTGCTCTTACAATCTGGTTAGCTAGCTTTGAGCGGCCCTGTCGTGCATCGGGTCGCTCCACTGATCTGGGGGCATCTTTTGTTTAAAGCCCCGTGTGACTTCCATGCTGTTGGCCACCATTTTGCTTGAGAGTACCCATGAGGAGCTTGGGGACATTTTTAATTTAAGGGCCATGATTGTTGAAAAGGCCAGAGAGGCCCGCTCCCCTTTGACATTGGGCAACATTCTTCTTAACGCCAATATGCCCCACAGTACTTGGGGGCCAGTTTGTTTTCTCTATTCGGCGCACCGTTATTACATGAGCCAGTGTGCTCCATGGGGACAGGTTTATTGTCAGAGCCAGATGGCTCCAACTTTGGCATATTTGTTTCAGGGCTACTGATAGCCCATGCCGCATTTTCTAGCTTCCCAGCTGCCCAGCAAGTAGTGGGCAGCTGCACTGTTTAGGCCTGGCTTATTCTAGGGGACATGTCTTGGACACAGGAGTGAGACACACTCCTTCGCCCCCATTTTGACCTGCCCAGCTGTGCAGCACTTAGTGCCAGCTGCTACGTTTAGGTCCTGCATTTGAGATTCCAGCTGTCCAGCAAGACGTGAGCAGCTGCAACGTTTAGGTTTGCGCCAAGTGCACACCCTTGACTGTTGCTGCATTTGCAGTGCGCCCTGACTTTGGACAGAGGGCATTTGA
Source organism: Lissotriton vulgaris (assembly GCF_964263255.1). Lineage (NCBI taxonomy): Eukaryota > Metazoa > Chordata > Amphibia > Caudata > Salamandridae > Lissotriton > Lissotriton vulgaris. The sequence goes on from NC_141694.1 coordinate 109,207,935, forward strand.
GCCCCTTAGAGATGGCCAGTTGGCCCTGGGGACTATTAGAATTAAAGGGCACCAGGCCCTAGTGTGCTTTTTATAGGTGCTAGGAAATGTAATGTTTATAGTATGTTTAATGCACCTTGATTTATGCTTATAGATGTGTTTTTATGATTATTAGGTTTTACCTACTGTCTCATGTATTATTTTATTCTCTACTGTGGTCTAGGTTTGATTTATTCCCAACTGTAGGTTATGTTATTAAGTTTATTTCCTAATGCAAGTTATATTTCGGAGATTATGGTCTGCTTTATTTAGACTTATAAGGTTGGCGCAGAATAGTTTTCTCACCTTATGTGATACTGGGCCAGTTATGATTTATGTTACAAGTTGGCATTGAGTATAGTGTGTGCCAGTGATTACTGGTTGTGTTCTAAGTTCCTGATATATTCTTCTGTTTACTATTTCTTACCAAGTGCTGATTCTGACAGTGGCCCACGTGGCCCTGTCATGTGTAAATAATCCCCTGTAAAAATTGCCCGTGCCAGTTGGCACAATGTATATTGTGTGATTACTATCTAATGTGTTTTATTGTAATACAAAGGCTATTTTTATATATAACCTTGTGTGGAGTACCTTTTGTGGTGTGCCTAGTATGTTGTTACTGTGTGTGTTGTGAAATGCTTTACACATTGCCACCAGGATAAGCTTAACTGCTCGTGCCAAGCTAACGAGGGGGTGAGCAGGGGTTATCTTTGGCGTGTAACTCCCTTTCCCTGACTAGAGTGGTGGTGTCTGCCTGACTTTGGCGCAAGCCTTAGCTAACCAGAGATCCCTATTTCTAACAGTATGTATCATCTTAATGACATTTTTACCGGTTATGGATGAAGGGTCTCATCCTGGCCAATTGGTAAGATGACTGGACGAGTACAGATCCTGTGAGCTCTTTAGAATTCTTTTAGTGGACAGACCACAATGTTTTATACTTTTTAAAGGAATGCTGCAAGGAACTGTGCTATGTCATTTTATCTAGACCCTGGGGCAAATCCATAACACAAATATTACTGTGCCTGCTCCTGTCCTCCAAATCCACCAACTTTTTCTGCATATTGCATATTTCTTGTCCCCAGTTTGGTTCACTATTTAGCACTTCTAGTAGATCTTCTACCACTGCCTTATGATCTGTCGTCTCCAGACGTGTCTGAAATGTAAGTTTTGCTCTCTTGATCGGATCACTGACACAATATCATGGCAAAAGATATTGTTGACAAAAATGTCATGTCAAAAATATAATTCATATAATTTACCACAATATCATGTTCCTATACTTATATTGTTAAGAACTAAATTATTGGAAAAAAATACAGTTAACACTATTATCACCCCAAACTAATAAAATATTTTTTTAAATATATTTACAGTTTAAAGCAGTAAATGTTATGATATATAGCATGAACATGATTTAAATTTCATGAATCCAAATAATAGTTAATACTATATATATACAATATATAGATATATAAACACACACACACACACACACACACACATATATATATATATATATACATACATATATTACCTACTGGCGGTCGCCAGTAGGTATATATAGTTAGGATTTTTTCCCTATGGGATTTCTGAAAATTCTATGTCTAATAACTTTGGCGTTTGTGGACGGAATTGGCTGAAATTTTCTGGAAAATGGCACATTTTGTTTCTGAGCAGCTCCTGGAAATTTGGGGGGTGTTCGGCAAGGGGGGGCTGAGATAAAAGGGGGGTCCCAAAACGCGTTTTTCCCATGTTAATTTCCATAGGGCGGTTGGCCTCACTTTTAGCCCGAACGGCTGAATGGATTTCCACGAAACTTGGGAAAATTGTAGGGACTGTTAGCCCGATGTGCCTTTGCTAGGTCTCAATATATGTGCTTCAGTGGATTTTGAGAAATTAACGTTTAAAACAAGATATATATCTGTAACAGCGCTCCGGGCAGCGCTCCGGTTAGCGAACTTTTCGTGTAACGGAACTTTGCGATGCGAAGCTGATTGGCTCTCCGGTGTCTGTCAACATTCTAAACAGTCCGGAGCGGCCGCCATCTTGTCTCTCGGTAGGATCGAGAGACAAGAGGAGGCCAAAACAAAGGGGGAAATTACCATAAGGGGGCATAGTAGATCCTCGTTGACCCCCTAGGTTTTATGTGGAGGTTTTAAAAGGGCCCAGGAGGGTCAAAAAAAAAATTTTTTTTTTTTTTTTTGCGTGGTGAGCGCCAAGTTCGCGAACCGGAAAGCGTTCTGGGCAGTGTACTATAAGGATAAAAGAATGATAGACTTTTCTAATACTGTATGTTAATTGTTTGTTATTTGTTGTTTTTGTTCGTTTTATTTTATTTATTTATTTATTTTGATTAAAAAAAAATTTATGGGTCAGAATTTTCATAGTTCAATAAAACTTCCAGCATTACATCATCTGGAATCTCCTCAAACATGCATGTTTCTATGTCTTGTAAGCTTTCAATAAATTGTTCATCAAAAGATTCATCCATAAAATCTTCATCCAAAATGTCTTCAGTTAAAATCTCTTCTGTTGTAATGTCGAAGGAAACATTGATTTTTTCGTGCTCCCCTTCCATTTTTTTGCTGTAAATTGCATAAAAAAATAATTATATTAGAAGAGTTAGGGCACTGTTGGGTTTAAGTTCAGACAGGTAGTTCTGTTTTTTTAACAGTGAAGTTAAAGTAAGTAAATTCATAATTATAGCAGAGAAGTGTAAGTCAATCAATAAATATAACAGAGGAGCCTATCTGTATCTATAACTATAGCAGGGGGACAGTAAATAATTATCAAAAAACGTTTTTACAAATTAATTTAAAGTGCCACTTACAAATTATCAATTTACTTTACAGGGAGGTGAAAAGGCTCTTGAAATGTAGTTCAGGAAGTAGTAGTGAAAATGGCTGTGTTTCCTTCTCTTCTTTTATATATATTCAGGTACATAACCAATCAAATGTCAGGGAAAAAAAATTGAAAATGAAAGTAAAATTTTCATTGGTTGTCAATTCCAATACTTCAGGTGTGTTTTGTGAAGTAATTTACCTCAGGGTATTTAGATAGGTCTACAGGCTAAATGGCTAAATGAAATTTCGATCAAATTTGTGAGAATGAAAGGGATTGTTATGTAGTATGAGCTAATCTATATTTGGTGAGAGTGTCTCTAGTCGTTTTTCTGTAAATTACTTTCCCACCTTTTTTTAGGACCGCTTTCCGGAAAGCGGCCCGGTTAGCGAACCTTAAGCGTCACAGGAGTCCACCATTTTGTGTTTCGGTCGCATTAAGATACAAGATGGAGGGCAAATAATGTTTAGAATGGGTAGAAGGGGTCATGGTAGACTTATCTTGACCCCCTAGATTTTCTGAGGGTGGCTGAGGAGGCTTATATGTGCGGAAAAAAAACATTTTTTAAAAAAATTCCGCGAGGTTAGCTTTCGGTTAGCGAACCGGGTAGCGGCCCGGGGAGCGTATTTTGTGGAAAATTAGTGAAAAAAGTTAGAGAAAAATAATAATTGTGAGTGATCAGATGTAGGGTAGCTCTGAGAAGAGCTTTTGGGTTTATGGTACATTTAGGTACTTATAAGTAGGTACCAATGCACAGTCTTAAATTCAGAATGAAAATTCTGTTGCCCTCATCTGAGAAGTGAACTCCATCTCCTCTATAGATATCTTGCATGTAGTAACGCAAGTTATTGTTGTACAGGGAGCCCATTCCATGGTCTCTCATGAAAGCTGAAACAGATTTGTTTACATGCTTCCTCGCTTTCTCAATTTGTGGAGAAAATTGGTTGGACCACCTCCATTTCTGTCTTTGGCATATATTGGAATATACCAAGGCAGTTTGAGGTAAAAGTGCCATTAATTGCTCAAAGGTGTCCTTTAAAAGCATTTCCAGACCTACCCCTGTCAAAGTGCCCAAATCATTACCTCCACAGTGCACAATTAACAGGTCAGGTTTTGGCAAATGCATAAAGGTTTTCACCAATAGTATCAATTGGTGACATTTTAATCCTCTTTGGCCCAACCACTTAACTTCCACATCTTGTAAATTGAGGTTAGGTAAATTTCTGTTCTCAGCATACCTTTGAGCCCAGTGGATGTAACTATGTCCAACAATCCAGACCTTAAACATGGTTGGAGAAGGTTGTGCTGCAGTCAGATGAAGTGTGGTAATGAAAGGGCAGTTGAAACAGTAGGAGTTTGTAAAGAAAAAAAACTGAGGATTTCCCATGCTAATGATTCATTAGCAGTGATTGGTGCATTTCCATTTCTGAAAACAGAAAGTTAGGGTGCATGGATGTGTTCTTTGAAAGATGTAATTTGAATGGTCAAGGAAGAAACATTTAATGAAAGATTGCACTGGATACGCAGGTGCACTGAGAGTTCAGAGTTCAATTGAAACATTGTTGTGTGAATTTGCAAACATGAGAGGTCTTCCAGGAGGTGGTTGCTATGGAGAAAAGGCAGAGAGGGCAGAGGGGGGAAGGGTTTTGATTTGAAAAAAGTGAGGGAAGAGTTATGATTGGCTAATATGAGAGATATGTGAAATGAATATCTGTATTTCTGTGCTTTCAATAGCTGCAGCCTCTGGAGTGCATCCTTTTTCTTCTGCTGAAGACAATTTGGTGTATTTCTGAGACTGTTTTCAAAACTCAAAAAGTATTTGCTAAGGTGAGAAAAGATTTATTTAATTTAGATAGAGAATAGTATGATTTAAGGAGAAAATGATGAAGAAAGCTGTGTTTTTAAAATGTGGCTTTGTCTCTAGTGATATACAAATAGATTTTGTTTCTTTGAGAAATTGTAATTGCATATTTGGTATAGCATTCTGGCATGCAGTAACACAAGTTTTTGTTGTACATGGAGCCCATTCCATGGTCTCTTATGTAAGCTGAAACAGATATGTTGTTTTTAAAAACGATTTTTGAAATCACTTACATTTCTGGATATGTACTGCTAGAGCTTCATAGGTTGTTTTGGGTCATATTTATAAGGCATTTGAGTGTCTTTGATGTTATTTTTTCCTTTTCAAATGGAAAGCATTCCACATGGGGCAAGTGTCTTGTAAATACGCTCCCACCTGCGCTTGGCAAATTTAGATTTTGATTATGGGAGTTACATAGCCATGTTAATAATGTCCAAAAAATGGTGCTAGGGCATTCCAGAAAACGCTTTCATGTGTCTCAAGGACATTTTCAGTCATTTCCTCTTGAATGCAGATATACAATTGATTTATATGCTGTGTTTAAAAACGATTTTTTGAAATCAATTACATTTCTGTATATGTACTGCTAGAGCTTCATAGGTTTTTTTGGGTCATATTTATAAGGCATATGAGTGTCTATGATGTTATTTTTCCTTTTTAAATGGAAAGCGTTCTTCATGGTGCAAGTTTTTTGTAAATACGCTCCCTCTTGCGGTTGGCAAATTTAGATTTTAATTATGGGAGTTACATAGCCATGTTAATAATGTCCAAAAAATGGTGCTAGGGCATTCCAGAAAACGCTTTCATGTCTCTCAAGGACATTTTCAGTCATTTCCTCTTGAAAGCACGTATACAATTGATTTATATGCTGTGTTTAAAAACGTTTTTTAGAAATCAGTTACATTTCTGGATATGTACTGCTAGAGCTTCATAGGTTGTTTTGGGTCATATTTATAAGGCATTTGAGTGTCTTTGATGTTATTTTTTCCTTTTTAAATGGAAAGCTTTCCTCATGGGGCAAGCGTCTTGTAAATACGGTCCCATCTGTGCTTGGCAAATTTAGATTTTGATTATGGGAGTTACATAGCCATGTTAATAATGTCAAAAAAATGGTGCTAGGGCATTCCAGAAAACGCTTTCATGTCTCTCAAGGAGATTTTCAGTCATTTCCTCTTGAATGCAGATATACAATTGATTTATATGTTGTGTTTAAAAACGATTTTTTGAAATCAATTACATTTCTGGATATGTACTGCTAGAGCTTCATAGGTTGTTTTGGGTCATATTTATAAGGCATATGAGTGTCTATGATGTTATTTTTCCTTTTTAAATGGAAAGCGTTCTTCATGGTGCAAGTGTCTTTTAAATACGGTCCCATCTGTGCTAAGCAAATTTAGATTTTGATTATGGGAGTTACATAGCCATGTTAATAATGTCCAAAAAATGGTGCTAGGGCATTCCAGAAAACGAAAATGTCCTTGAGACACATGAAAGCGTTTTCTTCAGTGAAAATCTTATCTGCAACCATGTGTTGGCCTCACCTCAAACAAACAAAACAGGTGATGGACCGAATGTGGATCAATGACACACATTCACCCCAGTTCAAAGATCTGGGCTTAAACAAACCTTTAGATAGGCCACACCTTATCGTCATCCTGAATTAATCATTTAAAATTTTAGGGAGAGATTTATGATTGTTTTATGCCTGTTTTGTACCACTGTGTGTCATTTTTGTGATGCAGTGCTGGTGCAAAAGATTTGCTATGTTAAATAATAAGTAGGGCATTAAGTTTTTGATGACTGTTATTCATTTACTGTTTGGTAATAGTGGTTTATAACATTTTTTATTATATTTTTCCACAGATTCAACTGCAGATCTTTTCCAAATTTGAAAAATGCCAACGAAAAATCGAATTAGAAAGGCTAGAAAACGTCAAAGACAGCAGGATGATCTTTTATTGCAGCAGTCCTCTTCCCCAAATACTTTTCAAAACACCAAGAAAGCTCCGGGTAAGAGCACAAAATCATTCTTAAGAAATATTTTTAGTAAAAAAAGTATTTATTCTAAAAAAGTTTCAGTTCAGAAAAAGAAAAGCAATTTAAATGGAAAGGAAAGACCCATCAAAAATGTTACTGGTAGAGGAAGAGATAATTCTGTGCATGATAGTAGAAGGAAACAACAGTTTAGGGACATTCGAAAACGAATGTTCCGTAATAGGATAATAGTTAATTTATTAAAAAATATTAAGAAAGGCCAACAGAAAGCGGCATTTTATAAGAAGAAGAAAAATGTAGAGAAAATTATTGATCATGCTTTTGAAATTAAGCGAAAGTTGTTTATTTTGGTAATTAATAGAATTAGGAAACTAAGCAAGGTAATTTCTGATTTCAAAACAAAAAGTAGATGGAAGAGAGTAGTAAATCGTAGTAACTTTTGTGAAGTTTTTTCCGGAGAATGGATGCATAGTTCAAGTTGTGAGGCATTTTTTAATGAGGAGAGTTATTTTCAGGATAATGATTTGGTGTTTGCAGTTGACACCAGTGGTCGAGCTTATGAAGTGAAGGATGGTTGTCCAGTTGAAAAAGAAAAAGTTGTGACAACAGAGACAGAAGAGGCGCTAAGTGATGAGGTTTTAGGAAGACGTCCTAAGGGTCCTGTGTACATTTGGAAATGTAGTTCTATTTGCAGTGTGCGACAGGTTTCCATCAATTTGCTTTGTGATTTTATACGGATATTTAATAAGAAAAGTTTGAAGCAGAAAATGAAGTTGTTGCAAGATTTAGATCCTTGCAGAGTGAGACAAATAACAGGTTTACGTGGTCATTCACTGGCTTGTCTTTCCAGGAGAGTATGCCAGAGTGTTTTTCATCATTTCAGGGTGCTAGCAGTGCATCATAATAAAGTGAGAAAATTAGTGAGAATGTTGTATTATGCTAAGAGTCCAGCAATTATGCTTAAACAATTATGTGCTGCTCTTTTGCATGGTTCTGAAATAGATGTCAAGAATATTTGTGAAGAAATTGAGTTTTGTTACTTTGGTAGTAAAGATGAGAATGTTCAAATTGACCCAGAAGTAGAGGGTAATGTTGAAGATAATTTACAGGTTTCCAGTACAGATAATTTTCAGAAGGAAATTGCCACGTTTCAGATGAAATCAAGTGAGAGGCCTAATTTCACTTGTGTATGTTGTCGACGCACTTATTATAAGAATCAGACTAAGTTAGTGGATTTATATGCAAAAAGTGAAAGGGAAAATAATAGTGAATGGAAGGATTTTGCCACACACTTGATGGTAGAAAATTATTTAGATTTGGGATCGGATCAACGTGTGTGTACTTATTGTTGTAATAAATTAAACCAAAACGAGATGCCTGCTAGGGCAGTTCATAATAATCTGGAATTGGTTGAGATTCCTTCTGAATTGAAGGATTTAAATACTTATGAATCTATTTTGTTTCAAAGTATCCATCCCTTTCAGGCTATTGTAAGAATGGAGCCAAAGACAGGGAAGTTGCCTCCAGCAGATTTACAGAGAGGATTAAAGGGAAGAGTTGTTTATTTGCCTCTAGATTTGAACAAAAACATTAACACAATTGGAGTAGAAAAAGTGGAAGAGGAACCTCTGGTTATCTTGGTTAATGGGGTTCCGACAAAGAATAAGAAAATATGGCAAGATTTAGTGGATGTTAGGAAAGTCAAAAAGGCAACATTGTATTTGAAGAAAAATAATAAGTACTATAAGAATGTATATGTTGCAGAAGAGGAAGTAAGTGATGAAGAGGATAGCGATTTGTGTGCTGGCCAAATTGAGAAAGTAGAGGCCTCTAAAAGTGAAGAAATATATGAACATTATAGTGTTCATCCTTTGCATTCCAAGGAAGTCATGGGGAATGCTATTGAGTTGTTTCAAATGAAACAAGCCAAAGGGAGTCCCATTAGTGTTTGGGAGGAAAGTTTGGAAGCTCGGTGTTTCCCACAGCTATTTCCCACAGGTCGAGGAGGAAGATATGATGAGCGACCTCATCAAATTCCTGCGTCTGAATACCGGACTTTACGATTGTATGCAGAAGATCCTAGGTTTCGTCAATGCATTCCATATTTGTTTCATCTCCTGTTTGAAAGCGATCTATCTGGACTGTCATATGCAGTGAACCACATCTTAAAAAGTGGTATACAGATGCGAAACATCTCGGCAAGTGATTTTATGCATAAAGTCAATGTCCAAGACAGTATTTTGGATTCTCACTTAATTAATCTCATGGCGTGTCAGCGTGGTACTAATGAGTACTGGTACCGTCGTCATGGTGATTTAAAATGTATGCTGAGGAACTTAGGAACTCCGACATGGTTCCTCACTCTGAGCTGTGCCGAGTATGGCTGGGAAGACTTACTTGAATTTCTACGAGAGGCAAATGGAAATATTGAAAACATTGAATTCAAGACACCTGGAGAACTGTGTTCTTTGGATCCAGTGAATGTATGCAGGTACTTCAATCATAGATTTAAAGCTATGATGTCTTTCATCACAAATAAGATGAATCCACCTCTTGGAGAGGTGTTGGATTTCTTCTGGAGAAAGGAGTACCAAGCAAGAGGTGCTCCTCATATACATATGTTGTTGTGGATCAAGGATGCACCTAAATTTGGAACAGATCCGGATGACTTAGTGATGAATTTCATAGAACAGTATTCTACGTGTGCTGTTCCAAACGCAACGGAGAAGAAAAGCCTAAGAGAACAAGTTCTACGTTTCCAAAGCCATCGTTGTGGAAAGTACTGTCGTCGTAAATTCAGAAACAAGGACAAGTTCTACACCAAATGTCGTTTCAACTTTCCACGACCGGTGATTTCTAAAGGAAGAGTGAACAGTTTGATGTCTTCTCTGCGACATAATGTGACGAGGAAATCACCCAAAAATACTTACAATTTGAAAAGGAACGAAGAGTCCAAGTACATCAACGACTACAACCCAGTGATTTTGTCCATATGGAATGCTAACATGGATATACAGTTTGTGGCTGACAACTGTATGGCTGTGGCTCGGTATGTGACATCTTACATCACCAAAAAAGAAAAGACAGAACTGAAGGATATGTGGGAGGACATTTGCCATGAAAAGAGCCTCAGCAAGAAGTTGTACAGTTTCAGTCTGAAGATGTTGTCGCATCGAGAAATCGGAGCTTACGAATGTTCTGATCGATTGTCTTCAGCAAGTCTCTATGCCAAATCCAGGAGTATCGTTTGGGCGAGTCTTGGTCTTGCTGCAACGCGAAATCGAGTTCTAAAACCTGTCCGGGAAATTGAGTATTTGGCAGAAAAGGAACCAAACAGTACCGACATTTTGAAGACCAACATGTTCGATACATATTATCCAAATCGAAGCAGTCACCTTGAGAATGTTTGTCTATATGAGGTTCTACAAAATTATATATTCAAGAGGAACATCAAAGAAGATATTGAGAAAGGAGTGTATGCTGTAATTGGAAGTGAGGGATGCCTGGTCAAGCAAAGAAAATGCCAATTAGTAAACCATCGAAAATTGAGTGGCGAATCTCCAGAAAAAAAGGAGTTCTTCTATTTAGCACTTTTGCAACTTTTTAAGCCTTGGCTTGCAGAAGAGGAACTGCTTGGAGATTTCCTCTGTTACGAAGACTCTTTCACTGCCGCTAAGGAGACCATAGAATGTCCTGCTTTTCCCAAATATCAAGAAATGCTAACTTTGGAAATTGAGCAGGAAGCAACGATTGCAGCCGAGATTGCCAGAGACAGTTCTCAGGACAGTCAGAGTTCTGTTTCATTGAGTCAAGATCCACTTGGAGGACCTATTATCGAAAATGAAGCTGCCACTGCTATGAATGAAGTGGAAAGAGCCATGGCACATGCTCAGGAGGATTCAGTTAACTTAGAAGTCTTGGAAAAACAACTCAACGTTGAGCAGAGGAAAATATATGATGAAGTTACCAAGAAAATTGAGCATGGATTAAGTCATGAGAAGAAAGAGTGCTCATGTACATCGTTGAAGCCTGTCCGACTGTACGTGAGTGGAGAAGCGGGAACTGGAAAAAGTTTCCTCATTAAAGCAATTTCTTGTTATTTGCAGGAAAGGACTGAGTCATCGCTGTCTTGTGTTGTCACCGCTCCTACTGGACTGGCAGCACATAACATTAAAGGTATTACTTTGCATCGTCTACTGATGCTGCCAGTGGAGCAGGACAACAAATTACAATACCACAAGTTATCTGGGGATGCTTGCTGTGAAGTTTCAAGAGTCTTGAGGAAAATTAAACTACTTATCATTGACAAAGTAAGCATGGTTTCCAATGTCATGCTTGCCTTTGTGCATTTGAGAATGCAAGAAGTACTTAAAACTGAATATGATGTGTTATTTGGTGGCAAACACATCATTGTTTTCGGAGATCTTCTGCAGCTGACACCAGTAAAAGGTCAACCTGTGTTCAAAATACTCACGCATGAAGATACCAGGAAGTGCCTAGGGAGCATTGGCAACGTCAATATATGGTTAAACTTCAATTATGCTGAACTGCATGAAAATATGCGTCAGGCGAAGGATGAAGATTACAAGAAAATTCTACAAGATATTAGAATTGGAAAAGTGACCGAGCATGGAAAAGAAGCTTTAAATGCACGATTACTTTCAAATTTATATCCCGAACAAGAGATTGTGCCTGAGAATATTTTTCAGAAAATTACTGAGAAGAAATCCGGAATATGTTTGATGCCAACTCTTGCAGAATGTGCCTTCTTCAACAACAAAATGTTGAATTTAGAAAAGCAAGAGATTGTGAAACTTGAAGCTATTGACAAAATAGAGCATATGGGATCAACAATTATTTTGTCAGAGAATTTGAAATCAAAATTGGATTCATTAGAGAAGACTATATCTAAAACAGCGGGTTTTGAAAAGACTTTGAATGTGTGTTTAAATTGCCGAATCATTTTGAGAAGGAATTTACATGTTGAAAGAGGTCTGGTACATGGATCAATGGGTAATGTTGTTGATTTTGAGAAATACAGAAATAGAGATGGAATAGAATTTTTAAAAATTAAATTTGATGGCATTGAGGAAGTACAGCTAATTGGTCGTTGTTCTGCTAGGTTTTTGCTTGTTAAAGACTTATATGTTCGCCGTAAACCGTTTCCTGTTTGCTTGGCATATGCGGTGACAATCCATAAATCGCAAGGTTTAAGTGTAGACAGTGCATTGGTGAATATTGGTAGTTCTGTGTTCAAGGAGGGTATGGCATATGTGGCATTGTCACGAGTTAGAACTTTATCAGGATTGTACTTGATTGACATTTGTGCGGATCTAGATTGTGTTAAGGAATACAATAGGTTAAGAAGAGAGTATGCGCCACATTTGCCTCAATATCCTTTGTTTGAGAAACGTGTGGTAGGCCGGAAACATAGAAATATCAGTAATAGTAGGGAGGTTGTTGCAAAAAGACTAAAAGTCAATGAACCGAAAATTGTTAGCAGAAAGAAAGTGGATTCTGTTGAAGATGTTGTCGGTTTTCAATTTGAAAACAGTTCTGGTGTCAACTGCTATGCAAATGTAGTGGTTAATGTTCTCTTTTCACTAGAGAGTTTAAAAGAACAGATTCTGTTGAATTCAGAACAAATTTTATGCTGTTTGTTGAATTCTGTTTTCGAGAAATGTAGCACTGATCGAACAAAAGTAGAAAGTGTGTCTGAAGTTCGTTATCTGTTAGATGAATGTTCAGGTCAAACAGACTTCTCTGAAAATAATCAGCAAGATTGTCAGGAGTTTTTAATGTATATGCTTGATGTATTGCAAGATGAGGGTGTAGATGTAGATCACCTGTTTGGGCTTTCTTATCAATGGCAGCATGACTGCGAGAATTGTAGGGTATCAAGTACTACTAGTGTAGACTCAGAAAGATTTATATATTTAACTTTGCCAGACAGTAAATCAGTCTCCTTTAATAAGCTAGTAAATGCAGCGGATCACAACATGGAGTGTAGCCAATGTAAATCTGAAATGATGTCAACATTATTTATACGTAGATATGGACAGTATGTCATTTTAATGATCCAACGATGTAGGCCTGATGGATCAAAATTGTCAACTTTAATAAAAAATGTTGTGGCTTCTCAGCTTTCAATATCAGGAAGGACTTTTGTAACTGTAGCAATTATCTATCACGATGGTCCTTCAACAACATCAAGACATTATACAGCTTATTTAAAGTCTCGAAACGGCTGGTCATTCTGCAATGATTCCGTTGTAACTTTCAAAAAAACATTGCCGTTTGACCTTAAAAATTCTTACCTGGTGTTTTTAAAACCAAAATTTTAAAGAAAGAATCTCGGGATTTCCTGTGAAGAATTGCAAAAGGTTCATCAAGTTGAGGGAATGTAAGTCTGCAATGCTGTCTAGATTATTGGTCCAAAACTTTCAATTATAATGTCAATTTTTAAAATCCAACTATATAAACCTGATGCAAGTAAGTCTGCTTCATAGTAAGCAGTATCAGTGTCATAGGAAAAGGAGAACATGAGTGACAAAGAAGGGTAAGATATTAGTAGTCCAGGATTGTGAAAATAATCTTAAATGTTTTCTTTTTGAAAGTTGCGAAAATAGAAAATGACGGGATTTGATTGGAAGAATTACAAGACTTGTGAATCGCTGCAACATGATTTGGCCTAGTGGAAACATGTGGTAGAATGTGAGAAGTCTTTTCTTGTATGTAACATATTTTTCAAAACGATGGAGGTTTTCTTTCAGAAAGTGGCGGGCTGACAATATTTATAGCACAACAGAGTGGACGCTGTTCATAGGACATCCTTCGACGTCATTGAAAGTAAGTTAATTTTAAGGAGTTTTGAATTCAGATTTCTTAGGTTGTATGGGTTTTTTAAACACAATCATTTTGATTGTGTTTTTTTTTCCCCGCTGTTACATGATGAATACCTTCAAGTCACTGATTTAAGTGAAATTTGATACATTCTGAGAACAGCAAAAATAAACCATTTAACATGTATAATTAATGTTTTGCTTTTTGTACTTATGATATACATTTAGAAATGTGAAGTAGATATGGAGAAACTGAGTCTTCTGTAAGTGTCAATTTTAATGCTTACAGTGCTGTACTTCTGGGTACTGTTTTTTTTTAAAAAAGGAATAGGCCTCACCTCAAAGAAAGCTCTTGAAAGCACACATCTTATTTGCATCCTTAAACAATCATTTAAAATATTAGACACAATTTTATGATGGCTTTACATCTTTTTTGCGCTGCTATTGCATCACTATTGTGAGACATCAGCAGTGCAAAAGAAGCACCATGTTCCAAAATAGGTCTCAGTTCATCAGCATGAAGATACTGTTTGTTTAAAATATATATCTTTAGGATTGTGTAGGGGACGTAGAGAAGCAGAGGCATCTGTAAATGTCAAAGTTGTTGAAAAACTGTTTCTTCTTGAACCTTTTCCCTTTTCTTTTCTAATTTTTAAATACATGTTGTAATATTTTTGGAAATGTTTGTTCTCTCTTTTACAGATTGAAAGTATGAAAAAATATTTTAAAAAGGTAACAAGAATTATAAGGTAAATGTTTTCTACTCTTTTTACCCGCAATGCACTGCTGATGATGTCACTGACCATGTCATGAATGATGTAATAAGAGGACATGACTTACTTCATTGGTAGGCCTTCACATGCTTTATCTGCTCTGTATTCTTCAACAAGTGTAAAATTGATCTGTAACCCTGAGTAGGTCTCACCTTAAACAAACCTCAGGAGACATCACACCTTATCGTCATCCTGAATTAATAAATAGATTTATTAAACAGTATCTCTGGTTTACTCCCTATAGCTGTCTTTCTTTTAACATTACTCTCTGTTTACTTCCCTTATACTAACTCTTCTTTTTTTTTTTTTAATATTTTTTTGGTTCGCTTCAAGTTCGCGAACCGGGCAGCGAACTGGAAAGCGAACCAAAAGAAATAGAGCTTGCCAGAGTGCTAAACATTCTAGCAATTTTATTTGAAAGGGGAGGTAGTTCTGAAAAGAACTTTTTTTTATGTTTTTGTTGTTTTATTTATTTATTTATTTTTATCTGAACATTTTTTGTTTTTTTTGTATTTTAAGAACAGTTTTATGTTTTTTTGTGTTTTTCATGGAGGGGAAACAACAAAAAAACAGGCATTGAAAAGGGCTCAACAGGAGCAAAAAAAAATTACTGCTTGGGTGGGTTAGGGCAGTTATGGTTTTCAAACACCAAGTTGATTAAGTTCACGCTCATGTTGCCACATGAGAGCATAGCACCACAATGTATGCACGTAAACTTCATGTGCTTGAAGTTTGGCTGTATGTTTGGCACAGTTTCCTGTGCCTCTCTTGCAGTCAAAGATATACTTGATGTTGATCTGGCCACAGGAGTTGTCGGGGGATTATCTTGAAGGTCCCTTACCTCTGCCCGGCTGTAATTTAATGGATGCCACCTGGCCATATGGCGATGCATAGTATAGTTGCCCATACTATACTTTTTGTCTGTGCCTCGAGATAATCTGTATTTGCAGATTAGGCAGGTGGCATATTTGGCATTAACCTTCTTCTCCCCTCAAGGAATTGAGAAAAACTGCCATATAAAACTTGTTTTCCTTCGGGAAACACGGGGCAACTCCTGAATAAATTGAGGTTCATCTGTGTCCTCTTCTTCTAGGTCCTCCTCTTCCTCCTCTCTGTTGGAAATGAATTGTGATGGTGGTCCTCTCTTGTCATGAGGAGGTTGAGGTGGTGGTGGGGGTCCACCAGCTGAAGCAAGGATAGAAGCCATTGCAATCAAATTGGAAAATGGTCTTTCTCTCACCAAGATGAAAGTCAGAGTGAGGAAAGAAGGAGGGGTTTACATGATTTGGGAAAAGCAAAAGTTCTGAACCAATGAAAAGCGTTATTTTTAGGTCACATGACCTAGTCATACATCATTTGGAAACCAAAAGTGAAATGAACCAATGAAAAGTTTGATAAACAAGTCACATGACCTGTTCCGCTTACGTTACGCGGTGCGCGCCGCGTCCCGGATCGCGGTCCGGAGCACTTCCGGGAGCGCTAATGCGGCGCGTCATAAGACGCATTACGCGACAACGTGATACGTCGCGCTTCCGCGACGCGTCACAGTTCCGCTAACGAAACGTTTACCGGTTCGCGTACTAGATCGCGGCATCAAGATGAGCTAACGGAAAGCTTCCCGGTTCGCTTACCGGAAGCGAAGAAAAAAAATATTAAAAAAAAAATTATCAATAAACATCTAAAATATATTTTGGGTTTTAAAGAAGAATACATTTTACAGCTACAGATGTTAGCTTTTAAAAAACCAATGAAATTCACAGAAAAAACCATAGGTTATAGACCATATATAGTTAGGAATTTGCATTTACAAAACCTTGAAAATTCACTGAAAAAACCATAGGTTATAGACCATATATAGTTAGGGATTAGCATTTACAAAACCTTATTTTACTCGCATAAAACCATTGAAATTCCATATATAGTTAGTTGCGCTAACTATATATCGCGCACCCGCAATCCACTGCTGATGATGTCACATATTACATCATTCATGACATGGTCAGTGACATCACTCATGACATCACTGATGACATCTCAAATGACATCACTGATGACATATCAAATGACATCACTGATGACATCACTGATGATATCTCATTTGACATTACTGATCACATCACTGATGACATCATTCATGTGATAATACGATGAACCTCTTCAGACTCTAATATAACCTTAGATACACTCAGTGTAAACAGACACTCACAGACTGTCACTCATCCATGGAGTTACTCACACACCTAGTCAGTCATGCAAAGAATCAATCACACCTCCATTTCCTCAACTATACAGTTATACACACCTTACTTATTCAAACATATACTAACACATATTTACTCTCTTATACAATCCCTTATACAAGTTCACAATGATCCATACAGCCACTCACACATTCACTGGCTCTTATGCACAGTTATTTATATATGTCAACTCTCACATGTACTGTGTTTTACATATGTACTTACTTTGACATGTAGCACTGAGATATCTTTTCACTCACCAATACACTCATGCACACAGTCAACCGCCCATACAGCTGTTTCCACATGCACTTTTGAAACCATACATCTAGTGAATCAACTGCTCACACATCTATGCACAGAGTCATACACCTCCCAGCCACCCACACACACACTCAGTCTCCCATACAAATACTTGGCCAACCAATCAATAACCCATATAGTTACTCATATAGCTACTGATCAACACATGCAGCAGTTCACAGAACAACAGACATAATGATGCACAAATTAAGACAGTTTAGTCACTAACTCATGCACTCAGTGAGACACATTTAATCACTCACTCATACAGTCAGTCATGCACCTACTAAATCCTTCATCCAGACACTTATACATCCACTCATTCTTCAATATGTAAGACATATTTTAACTTTACAGAAACATACAGTCACTGGATAATGTCATCGGTGATGTCATCAGTGATGTCATTTGAGATGTCATCAGTGATGTCATGAGTGATGTCACTGACCATGTCATGAATGATGTAATATGTGACATCATCAGCAGTGGATTGCGGGTGCGCGATATATAGTTAGCGCAACTAACTATATATGGAATTTCAATGGTTTTATGCGAGTAAAATAAGGTTTTGTAAATGCTAATCCCTAACTATATATGGTCTATAACCTATGGTTTTTTCAGTGAATATATATATATATATATATATATATATATATATATATATATATATATATATATATATATATATATATATATATATATACCATAGGTTTCACACCAGTTATAGTTAGGAATTAGCATTTAAAAAACCTATTAAATTCACTGAAAAAACCATAGGTTTCACACCAGTTATAGTTAGCTGGAAATTTTACTGACAAAAACAATTGAAATTCCCACGTTATAGTTAGTTGGACTCACTATAACTTGCGCGCCTGCAATGCACTGCTGATGACGTCACATATTACATCCCCGGGGCGCGTAGCGTAAGCGCGTCGGGTCGTGTGACCTGAAAATAACACTTTTTATTGGTTCAAGACAGTTTTGGTTTCCAAATGATGAAAGCCCGGGTCATGTGACCTGAAAATAACACTTTTCATTGGTTCAGGACAGTTTTGTTTTCCAAATGATGAAAGCCCCACCTTTTTTCCTCATTCTCACTTTTTACTTTGACTGAGGAAGACCTGTTTGCAGACCTATTTGCACCTATTTGTACTGAGAAATGGCTACAGTAGCAGCAGCAGCAGCAGGAGCATCTCAACCACCACCACCACCATTAGAACATTAGGATGTATGGCAATACCCAGGTCTGGACAGTGTTTGGAGGAATTGGTATCAGAAAATCTTTACAGGGATCCGTTCTCTATACACTTCAGCCACCAACAAGGTCATCCTTCCTTGACCCCTGGACTCCACTGGGGGCTCTAACAACGCTTATCATTGCCCACCTACTAAATTACAGTGACTGTGACACTGTCCTTCGTTTTTCTAGATGGCATAGCACATTACAGCCTCAGGACTCAATGGCCTTACAGTCAAACTGTATAGCAAATTTAACGATTTGCTGACTTCCAATCTATTGGTCATATACACAGTCTCTGTTAGACAGGGATCTCCCTGCTAACACCCCAGCATAATACAAATAGATTGTTCCTCCCACTGATCCATTTTGAATAATTATAATAAAATACTTGTTAACATAGTGTTAATGAAACTCATACTGCTTATTTACAAAAGTTTGTATTTCCAGATCAGTCGGGCTTTTTCACAATGTTGATCAGATCTGCATGATGTCAATGGAGTCTCCATCCTACTAGACATGAGGAAGGATTTTGTATGGCCTATTTTGTTTTCGTTCCTCTCATTATTAAGTTACTATAAACATCTCCAGCCGGACTTATTTGGGCTAATGGCTGCTTATCAAACTCCTTTGTCATCAGTAAAGTTATGTGGCAGGGATATCCTCTGTTAACTCTGCTGTTTGTCATTGTAGTGGAACCTGTTGCTGGTTGACCAAGATAATATCACTACTGCAAGGGTATTACTCTCTATGCAGATAACATCATTTTGTATGTTAAGAATATTGAGTTCAATATTCCATCGTTATTTAATGAAATTTGGCAATTTGGTGGGGATTCAAACATTTGAATCCATGAATAACTCTGAGATGCTATCTTTCACCACCAACACCAAGCAGCCACACATAGACTACCCAATTCGCTGCCATACCGACTGTTAGTTACCTAGGTATTTCACACACTGCAATCAGGAAACTTTGCTGTGGCCCACACTATCACACCTCTCATCTTTTTGATGCTGAGATACACTCCGGAAACACTTATTCCCACATCTCTGAATGAAACTCTAGACTTTCTCCCTCTTACGACTGTTGTACCTGCATTGTCACATTGTGAACTCACACTGCCATAGATGTTCACTTATCCAGCTGATATTTTTCATCTGGCATGGTCCAGTCTGACCGTTTATGAATCCTGGACAAAGGTGATCCAAGTGATCTTACCAAAAATATCAACACTCTCTCAGCCATTCCAAGACACGCCCAAAGACTCAAATTCATGTTGCTCCTCCTGGCCAAGTGAGGCAATGGTGTGGCTGAAAGGCCCCACTCATAGGAAATCTGTCCGGCAGTGTGCCTTTTGTAATGATACAGTTGAAATATCCACTTATTTACAACATCCACTTCCAGGCGGCATAACATATGGGGTTTACTACCTTACGACTCTAACTCCTCCAACAGAAGGTTTGCCTGCTTCCCCCCCGATGGCTGACCCAATTGTTTGATCAGTGTTTTCTTTTAATCCATAAGGATTTATGAGTTTCAAAGTTTTATCTGTCACTTTTTGGCCTGACACCTGGTATGATCTAGTCTCTGTGTGTAATTGTTGTTTTATATCAAAGCTACATTGCAAACCCCGGCTCTGCCAACTCTACTTTCCGATGAGTATGTGTTGGGAATAATGTTGAAAAAATCTATACCAGTCTGTGTCAGCAAATCTCGAACTCTCTGGACAAGGTGGCTCCACTCTGCAGGTCAAGGGACAGACAGAAATGAGCTAAGCCCTGGTATTCTAACGATCTCCGGCAGTTGAACCAGCTATGCAAGCGGGCAGAAAGGGCTTGGAGGAAGCATTATTTAGACCCGGAAAAAGCCATCTTTAAGCTTGCTCTGATGGAATTTAAAGCACAGATTAAGTGTGCAAAGGCTACCTATCTCGAGGAAACGCTGAATCAGGCGACTAACAAGTCACAGACTCTGTTTAGAATTGTCAGCGACCTCTATCGACCTGCATGAGCCATGAATAACATCCCGGCCTCTCAGGCTCTATGTGACTCTCTGGCAGTTGCATTTGAAGACAAGATCACTACCATCTTGAGTGGACTTTCTATGCCGGACTCTCAATCCCTGGTTTCTCCGGCCTTGATTTCTACTCCGGGTGGCCCGGAAGATCTGTATGACCGGCCTCAGTTGAGTTGGTTTTCTGTTCCACTTTTCGATGATTTCTGCAGACTGGCACAGTCTGTGTCTTCGGGTTCCCCAATGGACCCTCTTCCCCACAAATTCTGGAAACTTTTCCAGGAGGAACTCTTTCGTCCACTGTATTCTATCTGTCTCCAGTCCTTTGAAACCGCTACGGTTCCCGAGTGTTGGAAGATGGCGGTGGTGTCCCCCCTCCTGAAGAAGCCCACACTAGACCCCACCTGCTCGGCGAACCACAGGCCTATTTCACTGCTCCCTTTTCCCGTTAAGATCATGGAGAAGTTGGTTACCCAGTCTCTGTCCAGATTTCTGGAAGATAACTCCTGGTTGGACGTGGCCCAGTTCGGTTTCCGGCCAGCGCATGGCACGGAGTCCGCACTGGTGGTCGTGTTGGACACACTTCGTTCGCGGGTCGACACTGGTAGGCAGCCTTTTTAGTGCTGCTCGACATGTCAGCCGCGTTCGACACGGTCAGCCACTTGACCCTCATTAGGAGACTGGAGCAGGCTTGGGTTACGGGGCTGGCTAGGGACTGGTTAATATTGTTCCTTCATAATAGGCAGCAGGTGGTGGCATTGCCACCTTTTACATCAGATGTTCGGAAAGTAGGGCAGGGGGTGCCCCAGGGCTCGGCCATTAGCCCAATACTATTCAATCTGTACCTCCGCCCCCTAATCCAATTGATAAGTTCTTTTGGTATCTCGGTATTTAATTATGCCGATGATGTAAAGAGGCCGTTTCCTTAGAGATCTTTTACCGCTGTATGACAGCAACAGTGGACTGGTTGTGCTCCTATTCACTCCAGTTTAACGGGTTTAAAACGGAGGTGTTGTACTTCTCTAACGATCGAGTTCCACGCTCCCTGCCAGAGGGTTTTTGGTCCTCTTCCTTTTCGGGGGCAGTGACGGCAGCGGAGTCTGCCCGCAACTTGGGGGTCATGTTTGGCCCCAATTTACAACTGGATGCCTTCGCTAACAAGACCGTAGCTACATGTATGATGTTGCTTCGTATGCTACACAAAGTCCTTCCTATGCTCCCAGTACAGGCTAGACCTGAGGTCGTGGGGGGGATTATTTTAAGCTGGTTTTTAAAGCCTTGCATAGACAGGGTTCTGCATTGCTGCAGAATCTTTTCTCTTGGTACTCTACTCCTCGAACCCTGCGCTCTTCCTCTGCATGCTTGGTAACATTCCCCAGGTTTCAGAGGTCAAGGATGGGAGGTCGCTCTTTCAGCTTTTCCGCTGCTACACTTTGAAACTCGCTCTCATTCCCACTGAGGAGCCAGGGCGAATTTCCATCTTTTAAGAGAAGTTTAAAGACCTACTTATTTCCAAGAGTAGTGTGTCAGCTATGTTCAGTCAAAGCGCCAGGATACCCTCTGGGTGACAGTGTTGCGCTATATAAGAATGCAATACATACATACATACATACAAACGATGATTGAATTGTCTACCTTTATCATCAGTACCTGCTCTAGTAACATATGTACTGAATATACTTTTGATTACATACTGCCTTTTTGTGAAACCGAATAATAAATAAAACAAAATCCAAAACAAACAAATAAGCTACCAGAGGCCAGTTGACACCCATTGGTAGAGGTACTACAGACCTGTCAACTCACATGGTGCAATTATGTGTCACAGTAGATTGGCTCTCTTCAGACAGTCACCCAGGACATTGGCAGCAGCCTCAGCAATATTTTTATTTTTGGAGGGAGAAGGAGGTCAATAACAGGAGGGCACATGAGTAGAAGGTCCCCTCAGGCAGTTCTCAGCATTCAGTCCCATCCCTACATGGACACACCATATTCTCACACAGGAAAGTTTATTTTTAAATTGACAGGTTCGCTACTACACCCAAAACGTATCTATGGAGCCAAAAGCTAAGTATTCTGGTGAGCCTCTCTTTTGAATATGGAATGGGGAGAAAAGTTTAGGATCTCCTCTGTGCCGGTGGCCACAAAAGATGACACGGAAAGCCCTTCATTTCCAGTGTATGACAGTTGTTTAGAGTTTGGCTCCCTCAAAAGTAGCAAAAAAAGTAATAAATGCGATTTCGAATGTCTGTGAGCATAAATGAACTACCTGTAAAATGGGACAGCTGGTCCTACAAAAGGGGGACAGCCATCTTTGCACTGTGAAGCATACTGACATGCATGGTGCATTATGTCTGTGCACCTTTGTGTGTGTAAGAATGAATTCCCGGATTGATAAGTCTAACCTTCAATATTGTCTCATGCTCATCTCTGTTACACTTTTTTCATGTAATGCTACCTACCTGTTTAGTTACGCCAATTTAAATGAAGTTTTCATGAAGCTAAATATTTGTTACGCTCTTGTCACTAACTAGGTGTATGTGACTGTAACCAGCTAAAGTGTATTAACATTCTGCATGATTGTGATTTCACTAAATCAGCCAATCACAAGAGGCACACATTTTGTTATATTCAAATGCAACAAGCAATCAACAAACTCGAGAGATCAAACTAACGATCTACTCGAGATAGGGCCTCATAGAATTGAGGGACTCTTAAGTTGATCTCTCAAAATTGTTGATTCCTCGCTGTATTTAAATAATTGAACATCCAATACATTTTAATTTGTTGTCCTCATCTTTAAATGGCTGTCCATTGGACATTGATTAATTTGGTTCCCAACAAGAGTTATACTTACCCATAGAGCGATTGTGCTCAGTCTTTTTCGCCTTTGTCCTGATGATGACCCTTCATTAATATGGGAGGAAACGCCATCGACAACCCTCTGGCTAAGAGAGGCTTGTACTTAATGGCCTCTATGTGCAGAAATCCATTCCTTTAAATTGGAACTTTGATGTCTTCATTAACCGAACGGTGCTCATCTTACTGGTTGCTTCCGTTTTTTTGGATCTTATTTTGATCTTCTTTTTTGCACAAACTATTTGATCACTGTGTGTTCACAATACACCGAGCACTCATTTCATTTGTTCTTTTCAAAACTATCTATGCTGTATTTAATTAGAAGTGATATAAACACTACGTTTTTATATAAGTTGATTTACTATGGTAATATCCCCTTTCTCTTCTTTTTTCTCTTTTTGACTTGTGGCGCTGTACATACTTTAATTTGGTATTGCATGCATTTTGAATTATGATCTCCAGTGATACATCATAGGACATTTTTGCATTTGAATAGTTCATACCTTGTTAATTTTGGGTCTCTGGGTAGCTCCTGTGTTTAATGGTGACACATTTCATGACACCACTTCCTGCAATTTCATACCTGTCAATGTATGAGTGCTTCCACTGACGTTGCTGGAATGTGGCCACTCTAAATCATCAGATTAAATGATTTCATTTGTAGAGGCTTCAAAAAAATCTTTTTTTATCGACATTTCATGAAGCACAACATGATCAGAGCTCACCGGTAGCCACAATAGCACAATATGTTGTGATTATCAAACACGTGCTCCGTAAACACTTCCTAAATCAGGGCATTGTGTCAAGCTTTTTTATAATCTGTAATCATGATTTAAATGCCCGCACTGCCACTGTGCAGACTCCGAAATACGCCCCAAATAGAAAACTGCAGAATTATAATTATTTCAAGGCGCCAGATCGCTGCCTTTTATGTTTAATCATTATGTAAACACCCAGGCACAGAATTGAAGAAACTGTTTGAGAAATCAGGTGACGTTCTGATGGGAAATTTGCTACTGTAGAAATTTGCATCCCAGCTTTTAAATTAATGGTGCTTTCTACTGCATACCTATTAAACAGTTATTGTAACAGATAATCTGCATACATCCAGCCATGAAAGATATTGCTGCTAAAAGAAATATTTCCGTTGCCTGCATTACTTCTTTAATGTAGTATGTCTGATTAGGTCTGTGCAGAATAATCTAATTATCAGACCATCGGAGCCAGCAGTGCGGATCCGCGCGCCGTCCGAAGCCCGGCGCGCGCTGACATGAAATTAGATTAACATTGAGGGGAATGTGGCCGAAGTAATGCTCTGGCATTAGGTACTTTATTAAATTGGCATTCGAGTCATTTAAGTTATTTGCTTGAAAAATGTGTTTGTAGCAAGCCTTTGTGCTTGAAGAAGATGAAGTGGAGGGAAGGCAGCCTGCTGCAAGCTGTAATTGTGTTAGGAAAATATCTAGCCAGGAACAAATACTCAAGATTGAAGATTCCGGTGATGGATCTGAAATGTTGTAATTAGTTCCTCAACAACAGGCACCAAAGGGCCAGCCTGGAGTCATTTGTCTCCCTGTCCCTGGATGTCATACGTGGCGCTGCCAAGGGCTCTTCCTCGACCATGCTGGTTAAAATCTTGGAGGCTAATTGTGGGAAATTGAGTTGCAAGCTGAGGGGGAGTGAAACCCTGCTCAAGCAACAACCACAATCCTCCTCAGGGTGAACCACAGAAAGATAGTAAATTCAGCTGTGCTGAGCCCACTGCTAGCTTGAAACAAAAGCAGTTAGGCTTAACTTAGAGGCAAAGTGTAAATTACATATGCAGCACTTCAAACATTAATGAAGTGAAAACATAAAACAAGAACAATCTCATCCAATTTAGAGAAATAGAGTAAAGTTTAATACATTATTTGACTCTAAAAGGATAAAAATCCAATTAGTAAAACCGAAGATATGTAATTTTTAATGTTTCAGGTACTTATAGCGCCTCAACGCATACAACCCCACTCATGGTTAGCTGGTACTACAAAACTGAATGAAAGTCACAAGTTCAGGCCGACCACAATGGAGCAGGGGCTGGACTCAGGGTCAATGTGAGTCCTGCTGAAAAAGTTTGCTTCTAAAGTCTGGTGCAAACAGATTCGTTTGTAGTAGAGAAGACACCAGGAGCAGGTGAGCGTCGCAGGTGGTTGTTAAATTTAATCAGGTAACCCAATGTTGTCCTATGGGATAGGTAGACCATGCGATATTGAAAAATGAAATTGGGAGTTTTTCACTGCCAGGACATTTAAAAGTCAAACGTACATGTCCAACTTTTAAATTATTTGCACCCTAATTTGTGGGCTGTTTAGAGGCTACCCTAAGGGTGACATGTATCTTTAAAAAATATTTAGGCCTGTCAAAAGTTGTATTGTGCAAGGTTGAAAATGCAGTTTAAAACTGCATGCACAGGTTGAAATAGCAAGTCTGAGACATGTTATAAAGGGCTACTAAAGTGGGTGGTCCAATAATCGCTGCAGACCCATTAGTAACATTTAATTTACAGGCCCTGGGTACAGGTATTACCAATTTATTAGGGACTTATAAGTAAATTAAATAAGCCAACTGGGTGTATCATGCTTGAAGGAGAGAGCATAAGCACTTAAGCATTGGTTTGCAGAAGTAAAGTACACAAAGTTCTAACAGTTAACATAAACGGGTACTTAAAACAGCAGGAGTGAGGGAAAAATGTTTGGGGGGACACTGCAGTGAGGGCCAGGTCTCACACTAATCTTGTGCACTCTTTCCCTGGGTAAACCTGAAGCAATGGATATTTCAAGAGGAGCTACAGTAGAGTTATTATTTGGATCTAACCACATTAGATAGCCCTCTGTCAGTCATGTCCTTTAGGATAGCCCTGTCTGTATACCCCATTTTACATACTTTATCCCATCCACAAGACTATAACGATTCTAAACAGGTGACCTTTTACCTAATAGCTTGATCCTGTCTATTCCACACGAGGCTCTTAGTTTTCTATCTGAATCCCTGTACCTGGCATACATCAACATGTCCCCAGAGAAAGCAGATTTGTTCTGTGTAAGAGTCACCACTTTTTTCATCCACGGCCAACAGCCAGCTGTGCATGATCACACTTGTTTAGAAAAAATCCTGTAGTGACCACTTTAGTATAAAAGACCCTTACTCCCCCTACAAATTGGAGGCGAATTCCTTCCAAGATGAGACTGGGGTCCTGCATGCAGAATCTCCGACAAGCAGCGACATCCCTTGTGGGTTGTCATCCTCGACGCAGAGACGGGGTCCATCATATTAAACCATCAGGTGAGGGGGCTGCTTATTCCCGGGCGTTTCTTGGTTACAGATACCCATAGCTATATGCAAATACACCTACACATCCAGGTTAGGCTAGGTACATTAGGCAAATTACTTAGGGCACGCATTTTAGGAATATGCAAGTGCTACAGTTTTTATATGAACTTCTCCTGTTTATCGTATTAGCACTAGGTGTCAAGGCTCCTCTTCAGACTTTGCGGAAGCAGAATAGAAGCTTTTTCCCAATGCCCGCCCACTGGTACCGTCGCTATGCAAGCAACGTCACCAATAGGGGGGAAAGGGGAATTGGGAGAGAAAGAAGAGACACTCCGTCACTGCTACTTCCCTCTGGGTACTTCAGGAATTCTTCTGTAGTTACTTTTCCTGATTTCTCTGAGGGGAACCTAATGCACAGATAGGAAAGAAAATAAACACTACCTTCTATACACAATTGGATTTTCTATGACTCTATGCAAACTTCTTCCTACCAGCTATTCTTCGGAGTATTGCCTCTCTTCAGATTAATGTATGTATGAGGAAATGCGTTGAGAAGACTCACTATTATGAAAGCCAATGTAGAGTTAGGTGGAGTTAGAATCTGACTAGTCTTATCAACATGCACCCGATAACTACTACCTTTTGGTCTTGCTTAACATGCGGTGTATTAATCTTCCAATTTCTCACTAGGTTTACAGTCTCTGAGTTTACTTCCGAATTCTTGAATAGTCCGTGCCAGCATTTTCTCCAGAAGCGCGCAAAAGGGGACAGGGAAGGAAAGAAACGAAAGGGAAGAGTTTGGAAAAGCACCAAAAAGGGGAAAACACTGTTTTAAGAATCTGGCATTCAAAGTTCTTACTTGCTGCTGAAGTCCTGCTGTTCTGATAATGCCCTTACTCTTTTTACCATTCACAGGGTGAGAGATACTTGCTGCGACGACTCTCTGCCTGTGGGGCTTCCAATTGTATTTCGCTAGCTCTGTAAGTACTAAGGCGGTTGACGGACCAATTGCCTCAGAAACTCGAAATTCGTAATTCAAAATTGTTCCTTATTGCTCTTACTATGATGCTATGAGGAGCGGGACTGTCCGCTATTAACTAACATTACTTTAATCCTGAAACTACAAGATTTCTCTTGAGAGAAACGGTTACTAGAAGCTCTCTCTCTCACGGCTCAGTTGAAGTGCGCAGTGCTCATCATGCGCGCTTCACTCAACAACTAGACTGCATGGTAATACTACAAAGGTGTTCAAAACGACCACCGGAACGGCGGCCATCTTGGAATATGTTCTTACTTAAGAAATAGGATACCAGTGATTGATCACACTGGGTTTGACAATCACTCGAGTCTTTTTCTGAGGGGGACAAATCTGCCGATGGAGAACAGAGGCTACAGTGTTTCCTGACACTAGGGTAGAAATGTATCTACTATTCACTATATTCATACTAGCAATCTCTTTGGTATGCTTCAGTCTTGTGATTGTCGCAGCACATATGTTTTACACAAGGCTGTTGCTGGACCATTAAATTCTTATTGAAACGTCCTAATCACCATCCTGTGTATTTTCTGAGAGAAAGCAAGCATAAGTGTATAAGCAAAACTTACTGTACTGTTTTCCACGATCCCTGAGGAATCAGGGTTGTCATGTTCAGTGGTTGCCAAAGACTTTATGCACCACTGTAGAATACAGGGGGTGGTGGTGGCACTGTAGAGATAGCTGGTCTAATGGCTGATATATCCTGTGGGGGTGTCCGGAAGTGGTGGGGACACCAAGCCCTCAGTTTAGGTAATCCAAAATGCCCTGGCCCTTGGGGACTCCTAAGAACTACATGACATGGCGCCACCAACGTTGGTTTGGTTCTTTTTTATATTCACAGTAAAAATCTGAGTAGTTTACTTGTCCTTTCTCAGAAAGCCCTACTCACACCTTTTCAGAGATGTGTGAAGTGGGGAGGAAAATCACCTCAGCTGAGCAGATATACTCTGTATATTGGATGAAGATTCAGCTAGCTTGTAATGATAAAACGTTCCCCATATTGTGCAAAACTCTACCTCTAAACTTTCTTTTTTCCTTCAAAAATGACTGAGCCCGTGAGTAGCTTGGGGAAGACAAAACTGCAAATGCTCTTAACATCACATTGAATTGCAAACATGCTGTAACTATGGAATTGTTAGAACACGGTGTGCCCTTAACAGGTGGCTGTGTTACCTTCGTGATTCAGGCACACAAAGTGTTCAGATCAGAGGTATTCTATTCTTGGGTTCAGTTCCCACCTGCAGATCCAGTGACTAAATTGTCCACACATACATTGTCATTGAACCACGAGATGAATACATTCCATACGAAGACATTGAAGCCCTCTTAATTAACCAGCAGCATAAAAACTGGTTTAAAGGTTTCCTCCCACCCACAACATCTGTCATGAGACTCGGTCCGCTATGCATAGAAGGAGCAACCCGGCGGGTCCTAGCGGCATACACTCCACATACCGAGATAGATGCACTACCAGTGGATAAAGTCTATTCATGGGCGTAGTTTGCGTAGAAGCGCTACATGTAGCTATGCGAAGTGCACTTCGCGAGCTAGGAGTAGCTAAGCGAACTGCGCAGTATATTGTGCGAAATGCTGTTTGCACTGATTGCACAGTGCTGGATGCTTGTCCGCATTGTGCAATCAGTGCAAACCGCATCTTGCACTGTGCAAACAGTCGTTTTCTGCCACTCAATTAGATTTCTACTCGAGCGGCAACTTTCTCAATGCGGACTGGTAGTTTCTCATTGCGAGTGGTCGCGAGCATATGCGACCACTCGCAATGAGAAACCTGACCTTCCCGCATTGAGAATCTCACCGGGAGGTTTATTTTCCAAGCTCGCGATCAGCAACTTGATGTTGCTGATCGCGAATGAGGGAAAAGTCTCGCCGGGATGTCATTTTGCTCGCTTGCGGTCACCAACTTTATGTTGAGGACTGCGAGCAAGCAAAAAATGACAGCTATGCTACGCGTGTTTGCATTGTGCTACGTGCAATTTGCATAGTGCGAAGTAGCGCAAACTTTGCAAACTACGCGAGTGTAGTGTAATACTTCGGCCAGGGTTAATAAAGTCTATGCAATATACAAAGACATAATGAAGTTATACAGACAGATTGTCCAGTTCATCATGTGAACATTGATAGTCCAATCTGCAAGAACTGTTCAAGCTGGTCCACATCACGCAACACCTACAATTAACCCACAGACACTGAAATCAGTAATAGTGACAATATCTTCCAAACAAGAGCAAATTCTGTTCTGGATAACAGGAAAAATTGCTCAGCTGGAAACTGTGTTTTCCCATAAGGGTCCACAGGAAAATCACAGAATGATAATAATTTGCTTGCCAATGGGGATTGTTCCCTCAATTGAGGTTTGTACCACTTGGGGAGCAATCGTTGCTGCTGTTTATGTCAGAATACATGGTACCCCTCCCTTAGCCGTCATTCCAGATATATTGAAACAGATAAAGAAATATCAGAGCAGGACCTGGATAAAACTGAGGGTTAACTTTGCCCAAGTCTCTGCAATCATGCAGAGCAACATAAAAGGGAAGGCAGCAGTGACAATAGAAAGTCAGCTAAGAGAAATAGCACCTATCAATAGGGGTCAAGGATGCTGCTGGCACAGGAGGGGGCACATCCAATGTGACGCCAAACACAGCCCTGGAGAATCTAGTGGAGTCCACCATAGAACCGGAAGCTTTTGTGGGGGTCACACGTCTGGACACCTTTGGTGCTTCGGAAGGAGGACAAGGTAAAAAGCATAGGTAGGTATCAAGGAACAAGGGAACCCGTAAGGGTGGCTAAGGACCACGGGTAGGACTACTTATTATTGTTTAACAAAGGTCCTAGGCTTTAATAATGCTTTGAAAGAATAATTAGCACAGGCTTAAAATAAGGACTGTGTGTTTTTCTTCTTCAGTGTCCAGCCGGACATAGAAGTATTTATTTTGAATGTAGATAAAGTTATAAACAGAATAAGGTGAAACAAGTCACACATTAATAACTGGGAACAAGCCTGTACCAAGTCAAGGAAGAACAATACATGGGGGAAATTAGTAAAAGAGAAAATAAAAGAGAAAATAACAGGCAAAAGAGGAGAGAAGGGTGGCTTATAGTACAATAGAAACTTTAAATAAGCTCAAAACCCACAGTGACTGCAATAGAGAATACAAATCATAGAAAGAGCAGTACTGTACAAACAGCCGATGAACTTTTCGATCCCTATCTCCAAAGATATAGTGGGATCATCTTCAGGACTATAATGAAGAGCTTTGCCTGATTGATTGATTGAGCCGTAACGCTGGAATCGCGTTCCGGTTTCAAAGGACGATGCACCGTTGGCAAGAAGAAGAGCTGCAACGTGGCTGTCACGCATGAATTGCGTTCAGGTTTCAATTAATCGATGCAGCTTAGATTAATTCCGTAAGAGCCTGGCTTTATTGCGTAAATTGCAAACAAAACAGGTGATGGACAGAATGTGGATCAATGTCACACATTCACCCCAGTCCAAAGATCTGGGCCCAAATCCATCGTTTTTTTGCACTCCACACCACGCTGGGTTAGACAATGGCGATATGCAAATGAGCTCTGACCCTGTGTCCCATGGGAACAGTCCAGTCCGAACTACAAAAGCCATGTCCTTCCCAGAACGGAATCAAGCATCCGAGGACCGGACCGGTTTCGAGGTAACACCTCTCATCAGCCCGGCTAAATTGACTCCAGTGGTGTGGAGTGCCTGGGACCCACGTCTGAGCATCCCCAGCGAACTTATGGCGGCAATTGCAAACAAAACAGGTGATGGACAGAATGTGGATCAATGTCACACATTCACCCCAGTCCAAAGATCTGGGCCCAAATCCATCGGTTTTTTGCACTCCACACCACCCTGGGTTAGACAATGGCGATATGCAAATCAGCTCTGACCCTGTGCCCCATGGGAACAGTCCAGTCCGAACTACAAAAGCCATGTCCTTCCCAGAACGGAATCAAGCATCCGAGGACCGGACCGGTTTCGAGGTAACACCTCTCATCAGCCCGGCTAGCTTGACTCCAGTGGTGTGGAGTGCCTGGGACCCACGTCTGAGCATCCCCAGCGCACTTATGGCGGCAATTGCAAACAAAACAGGTGATGAACAGAATGTGGATCAATGTCACACATTCACCGCAGTCCAAAGATCTGGGCCCAAATCCATCGTTTTTTTGCACTCCACACCACCCTGGGTTAGACAATGGCGATATGCAAATCAGCTCTGACCCTGTGCCCCATGGGAACAGTCCAGTCCGAACTACAAAAGCCATGTCCTTCCCAGAACGGAATCAAGCATCCGAGGACCGGACCGGTTTCGAGGTAACACCTCTCATCAGCCCGGCTAGCTTGACTCCAGTGGTGTGGAGTGCCTGGGACCCACGTCTGAGCATCCCCAGCGCACTTATGGCGGCAATTGCAAACAAAACAGGTGATGGACAGAATTTGGATCAATGTCACACATTTACCCTAGTCCAAAGATCTGGGCCCAAACCCATTGTTTTTTTGCACTCCACACCACCCTGGGTTAGACAATGGCGATATGCAAATCAGCTCTGACCCTGTGCCCCATGGGAACAGTCCAGTCCAAACTACAAAAGCCATGTCCTTCCCAGAACGGAATCAAGCATCCGAGGACCGGACCGGTTTCGAGGTAACACCTCTCATCAGCCCGGCTAGCTTGACTCCAGTGGTGTGGAGTGCCTAGGACCCACGTCTGAGCATCCCCAGCGCACTTATGGCGGCAATTGCAAACAAAACAGGTGATGGACAGAATGTGGATCAATGTCACACATTCACCCCAGTCCAAAGATCTGGGCCCAAATCCATCGTTTTTTGCACTCCACACCACTCTGGGTTAGACAATGGCGATATGCAAATCAGCTCTGACCCTGTGCCCCATGGGAACAGTCCAGTCCGAACTACAAAAGCCATGTCCTTCCCAGAACGGAATCAAGCATCCGAGGACAGGACCGGTTTCGAGGTAACACCTCTCATCAGCCCGGCTAGCTTGACTCCAGTGGTGTGGAGTGCCTGGGACCCACGTCTGAGCATCCCCAGCGCACTTATGGCGGCAATTGCAAACAAAACAGGTGATGGACAGAATGTGGATCAATGTCACATATTCACCCCAGTCCAAAGATCTGGGCCCAAATCCATCGGTTTTTTGCACTCCACACCACCCAGGGTTAGACAATGGCAATACGCAAATCAGCTCTGACCCTGTGCCCCATGGGAACAGTCCAGTCCGAACTACAAAAGCCATGTCCTTCCCAGAACGGAATCAAGCATCCGAGGACCGGACCGGTTTCGAGGTAACACCTCTCATCAGCCCGGCTGGCTTGACTCCAGTGGTGTGGAGTGCCTGGGACCCACGTCTGAGCATCCCCAGCGCACTTATGGCGGCAATTGCAAACAAAACAGGTGATGGACAGAATGTGGATCAATGTCACACATTCACCCCAGTCCAAAGATCTGGGCCCAAATCCATTGTTTTTTTGCACTCCACACCACCCTGGGTTAGACAATGGCGATATGCAAATCAGCTCTGACCCTGTGCCCCATGGGAACAGTCCAGTCCGAACTACAAAAGCCATTGTCTAACCCGGGGTGGTGTGGAGTGCAAAAAAACGATGGATTTGGGCCCAGATCTTTGGACTGGGGTGAGTGTGTGACATTGATCCACATTCGGTCCATCACCTGTTGTGTTTGCATATTCCGCCCTAAGTGCGCTGGGGATGCCCAGACGTGGGTCCCAGGCACTCCACACCACTGGAGTCACGCTAGCCGGGCTGATGAGAGGTGTTACCTCGAAACCGGTCCGGTCCTCGGATGCTTGATTCCGTTCTGGGAAGGACATGGCTTTTGTAGTTCGGACTGGACTGTTCACATGGGGCACAGGGTGAGAGCTGATTTGCATATCGCCATTGTCTAACCCGGGGTGGTGTGGAGTGCAAAAAAACAATGGATTTGGGCCCAGATCTTTGGACTGGGGTGAGTGTGTGACATTGATCCACATTCGGTGCATCACCTGTTGTGTTTGCATATTCTGCCCTAAGTGCGCTGGGGATGCCCAGACGTGGGTCCCAGGCACTCCACACCACTGGAGTCAAGCTAGCCGGGCTGATGAGAGGTGTTACCTCGAAACCGGTCCGGTCCTCGGATGCTTGATTCCGTTCTGGGAAGGACATGGCTTTTGTAGTTCGGACTGGACTGTTCCCATGGGGCACAGGGTCAGAGCTGATTTGCATATCGCCATTGTCTAACCCGGGGTGGTGTGGAGTGCAAAAAAACGATGTATTTGGGCCCAGATCTTTGGACTGGGGTGAGTGTGTGACATTGATCCACATTCGGTCCATCACCTGTTGTGTTTGCATATTCCGCCCTAAGTGCGCTGGGGATGCCCAGACGTGGGTCCCAGGCACTCCATACCACTGGAGTCAAGCTAGCCGGGCTGATGAGATGTGTTACCTCGAAACCGGTCCGGTCCTCAGATGCTTGATTCTGTTCTGGGAAGGACATGGCTTTTGTAGTTCGGACTGGAC
This sequence comes from Lissotriton vulgaris, assembly GCF_964263255.1. NCBI lineage: Eukaryota > Metazoa > Chordata > Amphibia > Caudata > Salamandridae > Lissotriton > Lissotriton vulgaris. The sequence goes on from NC_141694.1 coordinate 109,241,838, forward strand.
TGTTCCCATGGGGCACAGGGTCAGAGCTGATTCGCATATCGCCATTGTCTATCCCGGGGTGGTGTGGAGTGCAAAAAAACGATGGATTTGGGCCCAGATCTTTGGACGGGGTGAGTGTGTGACATTGATCCACATTTGGTCCATCACCTGTTGTGTTTGCATATTCCGCCCTAAGTGCGCTGGGGATGCCCAGATGTGGGTCCCAGGCACTCCACACCACTGGAGTCAAGCTAGCCGGGCTGATGAGAGGTGTTACCTCGAAACCGGTCCGGTCCTCGGATGCTTGATTCCGTTCTGGGAAGGACATGGCTTTTGTAGTTCGGACTGGACTGTTCCCATGGGGCACAGGGTCAGAGCTGATTTGCATATCGCCATTGTCTAACCCGGGGTGGTGTGGAGTGCAAAAAAAACGATGGATTTGGGCCCAGATCTTTGGACTGGGGTGAGTGTGTGACATTGATCCACATTCGGTCCATCACCTGTTGTGTTTGCATATTCCGCCCTAAGTGCGCTGGGGATGCCCAGACGTGGGTCCCAGGCACTCCACACCACTGGAGTCAAGCTAGCCGGGCTGATGAGAGGTGTTACCTCGAAACCGGTCCGGTCCTCGGATGCTTGATTCCGTTCTGGGAAGGATATGGCTTTTGTAGTTCGGACTGGACTGTTCCCATGGGGCACAGGGTCAGAGCTGATTTGCATATCGCCATTGTCTAACCCGGGGTGGTGTGGAGTGCAAAAAAACGATGGACTTGGGCCCAGATCTTTGGACTGGGGTGAGTGTGTGACATTGATCCACATTCGGTCCATCACCTGTTGTGTTTACATATTCCGCCCAAAGTGCGCTGGGGATGCCCAGACGTGGGTCCCAGGCACTCCACACCACTGGAGTCAAGCTAGCCGGGCTGATGAGAGGTGTTACCTCGAAACCGGTCCGGTCCTCGGATGCTTGATTCCGTTCTGGGAAGGACATGGCTTTTGTAGTTCGGACTGGACTGTTCCCATGGGGCACAGGGTCAGAGCTGATTTGCATATCGCCATTGTCTAACCCGGGGTGGTGTGGAGTGCAAAAAAACGATGGATTTGGGCCCAGATCTTTGGACTGGGGTGAGTGTGTGACATTGATCCACATTCGGTCCATCACCTGTTGTGTTTGCATATTCCGCCCTAAGTGCGCTGGGGATGCCCAGACGTGGGTCCCAGGCACTCCACACCACTGGAGTCAAGCTAGCCGGGCTGATGAGAGGTGTTACCTCGAAACCGGTCCGGTCCTCGGATGCTTGATTCCGTTCTGGGAAGGACATGGCTTTTGTAGTTCGGACTGGACTGTTCCCATGGGGCACAGGGTCAGAGCTGATTTGCATATCGCCATTGTCTAACCCGGGGTGGTGTGGAGTGAAAAAAAACAATGGATTTGGGCCCAGATCTTTGGACTGGGGTGAGTGTGTGACATTGATCCACATTCAGTCCATCACCTGTTGTGTTTGCATATTCCGCCCTAAGTGCGCTGGGGATGCCCAGATGTGGGTCCCAGGCACTCCACACCACTGGAGTCAAGCTAGCCGGGCTGATGAGAGGTGTTACCTCGAAACCGGTCCGGTCCTCGGATGCTTGATTCCGTTCTGGGAAGGACATGGCTTTTGTAGTTCGGACTGGACTGTTCCCATGGGGCACAGGGTCAGAGCTGATTTGCATATCGCCATTGTCTAATCCGGGGTGGTGTGAAGTGCAAAAAAACGATGGATTTGGGCCCAGATCTTTGGACTGGGGTGAGTGTGTGACATTGATCCACATTCGGTCCATCACCTGTTGTGTTTGCATATTCCGCCCTAAGTGCGCTGGGGATGCCCAGACGTGGGTCCCAGGCACTCCACACCACTGGAGTCAAGCTAGCCGGGCTGATGAGAGGCGTTACCTCGAAACTGGTCCGGTCCTCAGATGCTTGATTCCGTTCTGGAAGGACATGGCTTTTGTAGTTCGGACTGGACTGTTCCCTTGGGGCACAGGCTCAGAGCTGATTTGCATATCGCCATTGTCTAACCCGGGGTGGTGTGGAGTGCAAAAAAACGATGGATTTGGGCCCAGATCTTTGGACTGGGGTGAGTGTGTGACATTGATCCACATTCGGTCCATCACCTGTTGTGTTTGCATATTCCGCCCTAAGTGCGCTGGGGATGCCCAGACGTGGGTCCCAGGCACTCCACACCACTGGAGTCAAGCTAGCCGGGCTGATGAGAGGTGTTACCTCGAAACCGGTCCGGTCCTCGGATGCTTGATTCCGTTCTGGGAAGGACATGGCTTTTGTAGTTCGGACTGAACTGTTCCCATGGGGCACAGGGTCAGAGCTGATTTGCATATCGCCATTGTCTAACCCGGGGTGGTGTGGAGTGCAAAAAAACGATGGATTTGGGCCCAGATCTTTGGACTGGGGTGAGTGTGTGACATTGATCCACATTCGGTCCATCACCTGTTGTGTTTGCATATTCCGCCCTAAGTGCGCTGGGGATGCCCAGACGTGGGTCCCAGGCACTCCACACCACTGGAGTCAAGCTAGCCGGGCTGATGAGAGGTGTTACCTCAAAACCGGTCCGGTCCTCGGATGCTTGATTCCGTTCTAGGAAGGACATGGCTTTTGTAGTTCGGACTGGACTGTTCCCATGGGGCACAGGGTCAGAGCTGATTGCATATCGCCATTGTCTAACCCGGGGTGGTGTGGAGTGCAAAAAAACGATGGATTTGGGCCCAGATCTTTGGACTGGGGTGAGTGTGTGACATTGATCCACATTCGATCCATCACCTGTTGTGTTTGCATATTCCGCCCTAATTGCGCTGGGGATGCCCAGACGTGGGTCCCAGGCACTCCACACCACTGGAGTCAAGCTAGCCGGGCTGATGAGAGGTGTTACCTCGAAACCGGTCCGGTCCTCGGATGCTTGATTCCGTTCTGGGAAGGACATGGCTTTTGTAGTTCGGACTGGACTGTTCCCATGGGGCACAGGGTCAGAGCTGATTTGCATATCGCCATTGTCTAACCCGGGGTGGTGTGGAGTGCAAAAAAACGATGGATTTGGGCCCAGATCTTTGGACTGGGGTGAGTGTGTGACATTGATCCACATTCGGTCCATCACCTGTTGTGTTTGCATATTCCGCCCTAAGTGCGCTGGGGATGCCCAGAGGTGGGTCCCAGGCACTCCACACCACTGGAGTCAAGCTAGCCGGGCTGATGAGAGGTGTTACCTCGAAACCGGTCCGGTCCTCGGATGCTTGATTCCGTTCTGGGAAGGACATGGCTTTTGTAGTTCGGACTGGACTGTTCCCATGGGGCACAGGGTCAGAGCTGATTTGCATATCGCCATTGTCTAACCCGGGGTGGTGTGGAGTGCAAAAAACGATGGATTTGGGCCCAGATCTTTGGACTGGGGTGAGTGTGTGACATTGATCCACATTCGGTCCATCACCTGTTGTGTTTGCATATTCCGCCCTAAGTGCGCTGGGGATGCCCAGACGTGGGTCCCAGGCACTCCACACCACTGGAGTCAAGCTAGCCGGGCTGATGAGAGGTGTTACCTCGAAACCGGTCCGGTCCTCGGATGCTTAATTCCATTCTGGCAAGGACATGGCTTTTGTAGTTCGGACTGGACTGTTCCCATGGGACACAGGGTCACAGCTGATTTGCATATCGCCATTGTCTAACCCGGGGTGGTGTGGAGTGCAAAAAAACGATGGATTTGGGCCCAGATCTTTGGACTGGGGTGAGTGTGTGACATTGATCCACATTCGGTCCATCACCTGTTGTGTTTGCATATTCCGCCCTAAGTGCGCTGGGGATGCCCAGACGTGGGTCCCAGGCACTCCACACCACTGGAGTCAAGCTAGCCGGACTGATGAGATGTGTTACCTCGAAACCGGTCCGGTCCTCGGATGCTTGATTCTGTTCTGGGAAGGACATGGCTTTTGTAGTTCGGACTGGACTGTTCCCATGGGGCACAGGGTCAGAGCTGATTCGCATATCGCCATTGTCTATCCCGGGGTGGTGTGGAGTGCAAAAAAACGATGGATTTGGGCCCAGATCTTTGGACGGGGTGAGTGTGTGACATTGATCCACATTTGGTCCATCACCTGTTGTGTTTGCATATTCCGCCCTAAGTGCGCTGGGGATGCCCAGATGTGGGTCCCAGGCACTCCACACCACTGGAGTCAAGCTAGCCGGGCTGATGAGAGGTGTTACCTCGAAACCGGTCCGGTCCTCAGATGCTTGATTCCGTTCTGGGAAGGACATGGCTTTTGTAGTTCGGACTGGACTGTTCCCATGGGGCACAGGGTCAGAGCTGATTTGCATATCGCCATTGTCTAACCCGGGGTGGTGTGGAGTGCAAAAAAAACGATGGATTTGGGCCCAGATCTTTGGACTGGGGTGAGTGTGTGACATTGATCCACATTCGGTCCATCACCTGTTGTGTTTGCATATTCCGCCCTAAGTGCGCTGGGGATGCCCAGACGTGGGTCCCCGGCACTCCACACCACTGGAGTCAAGCTAGCCGGGCTGATGAGAGGTGTTACCTCGAAACCGGTCCGGTCCTCGGATGCTTGATTCCGTTCTGGGAAGGACATGGCTTTTGTAGTTCGGAGTGGACTGTTCCCATGGGGCACAGGATCAGAGCTGATTTGCATATCACCATTGTCTAACCCGGGGTGGTGTGGAGTGCAAAAAAACGATGGACTTGGGCCCAGATCTTTGGACTGGGGTGAGTGTGTGACATTGATCCACATTCGGTCCATCACCTGTTGTGTGTGCATATTCCGCCCAAAGTGCGCTGGGGATGCCCAGACGTGGGTCCCAGGCACTACCACACCACTGGAGTCAAGCTAGCCGGGCTGATGAGAGGTGTTACCTCGAAACCGGTCCGGTCCTCGGATGCTTGATTCTGTTCTGGGAAGGACATGGCTTTTGTAGTTCGGACTGGACTGTTCCCATGGGGCACAGGGTCAGAGCTGATTTGCATATCGCCATTGTCTAACCCGGGGTGGTGTGGAGTGCAAAAAAACGATGGATTTGGGCCCAGATCTTTGGACTGGGGTGAGTGTGTGACATTGATCCACATTCGGTCCATCACCTGTTGTGTTTGCATATTCCGCCCTAAGTGCACTGGGGATGCCCAGACGTGGGTCCCAGGCACTCCACACCACTGGAGTCAAGCTAGCCGGGCTGATGAGAGGTGTTACCTCGAAACCGGTCCGGTCCTCGGATGCTTGATTCCGTTCTGGGAAGGACATGGCTTTTGTAGTTCGGACTGGACTGTTCCCATGGGGCACAGGGTCAGAGCTGATTTGCATATCGCCATTGTCTAACCCGGGGTGGTGTGGAGTGAAAAAAAACAATGGATTTGGGCCCAGATCTTTGGACTGGGGTGAGTGTGTGACATTGATCCACATTCGGTCCATCACCTGTTGTGTTTGCATATTCCGCCCTAAGTGCGCTGGGGATGCCCAGATGTGGGTCCCAGGCACTCCACACCACTGGAGTCAAGCTAGCCGGGCTGATGAGAGGTGTTACCTCGAAACCGGTCCGGTCCTCGGATGCTTGATTCCGTTCTGGGAAGGACATGGCTTTTGTAGTTCGGACTGGACTGTTCCCATGGGGCACAGGGTCAGAGCTGATTTGCATATCGCCATTGTCTAACCCGGGGTGGTGTGAAGTGCAAAAAAACGATGGATTTGGGCCCAGATCTTTGGACTGGGGTGAGTGTGTGACATTGATCCACATTCGGTCCATCACCTGTTGTGTTTGCATATTCCGCCCTAAGTGCGCTGGGGATGCCCAGACGTGGGTCCCAGGCACTCCACACCACTGGAGTCAAGCTAGCCGGGCATATGAGAGGTGTTACCTCGAAACTGGTCCGGTCCTCAGATGCTTGATTCCATTCTGGAAGGACATGGCTTTTGTAGTTCGGACTGGACTGTTCCCTTGGGGCACAGGCTCAGAGCTGATTTGCATATCGCCATTGTCTAACCCGGGGTGGTGTGGAGTGCAAACAAACGATGGATTTGGGCCCAGATCTTTGGACTGGGGTGAGTGTGTGACATTGATCCACATTCGGTCCATCACCTGTTGTGTTTGCATATTCCGCCCTAAGTGCGCTGGGGATGCCCAGACGTGGGTCCCAGGCACTCCACACCACTGGAGTCAAGTTAGCCGGGCTGATGAGAGGTGTTACCTCGAAACCGGTCCGGTCCTCGGATGCTTGATTCCGTTCTGGGAAGGACATGGCTTTTGTAGTTCGGACTGAACTGTTCCCATGGGGCACAGGGTCAGAGCTGATTTGCATATCGTCATTGTCTAACCCGGGGTGGTGTGGAGTGCAAAAAAACGATGGATTTGGGCCCAGATCTTTGGACTGGGGTGAGTGTGTGACATTGATCCACATTCGGTCCATCACCTGTTGTGTTTGCATATTCCGCCCTAAGTGTGCTGGGGATGCCCAGACGTGGGTCCCAGGCACTCCACACCACTGGAGTCAAGCTAGCCGGGCTGATGAGAGGTGTTACCTCAAAACCGGTCCGGTCCTCGGATGCTTGATTCCGTTCTAGGAAGGACATGGCTTTTGTAGTTCGGACTGGACTGTTCCCATGGGGCACAGGGTCAGAGCTGATTTGCATATCGCCATTGTCTAACCCGGGGTGGTGTGGAGTGCAAAAAAACGATGGATTTGGGCCCAGATCTTTGGACTGGGGTGAGTGTGTGACATTGATCCACATTCGATCCATCACCTGTTGTGTTTGCATATTCCGCCCTAATTGCGCTGGGGATGCCCAGACGTGGGTCCCAGGCACTCCACACCACTGGAGTCAAGCTAGCCGGGCTGATGAGAGGTGTTACCTCGAAACCGGTCCGGTCCTCGGATGCTTGATTCCGTTCTGGGAAGGACATGGCTTTTGTAGTTCGGACTGGACTGTTCCCATGGGGCACAGGGTCAGAGCTGATTTGCATATCGCCATTGTCTAACCCAGGGTGGTGTGGAGTGCAAAAAAACGATGGATTTGGGCCCAGATCTTTGGACTGGGGTGAGTGTGTGACATTGATCCACATTCGGTCCATCACCTGTTGTGTTTGCATATTCCGCCCTAAGTGCGCTGGGGATGCCCAGAGGTGGGTCCCAGGCACTCCACACCACTGGAGTCAAACTAGCCGGGCTGATGAGAGGTGTTACCTCGAAACCGGTCCGGTCCTCGGATGCTTGATTCCGTTCTGGGAAGGACATGGCTTTTGTAGTTCGGAGTGGACTTTTCCCATGGGGCACAGGGTCAGAGCTGATTTGCATATCGCCATTGTCTAACCCGGGGTGGTGTGGAGTGCAAAAAACGATGGATTTGGGCCCAGATCTTTGGACTGGGGTGAGTGTGTGACATTGATCCACATTCGGTCCATCACCTGTTGTGTTTGCATATTCCGCCCTAAGTGCGCTGGGGATGCCCAGACGTGGGTCCCAGGCACTCCACACCACTGGAGTCAAGCTAGCCGGGCTGATGAGAGGTGTTACCTCGAAACCGGTCCGGTCCTCGGATGCTTAATTCCATTCTGGGAAGGACATGGCTTTTGTAGTTCGGACTGGACTGTTCCCATGGGACACAGGGTCACAGCTGATTTGCATATCGCCATTGTCTAACCCGGGGTGGTGTGGAGTGCAAAAAACGATGGATTTGGGCCCAGATCTTTGGACTGGGGTGAGTGTGTGACATTGATCCACATTCGGTCCATCACCTGTTGTGTTTGCATATTCCGCCCTAAGTGCGCTGGGGATGCCCAGACGTGGGTCCCAGGCACTCCACACCACTGGAGTCAAGCTAGCCGGGCTGATGAGAGGTGTTACCTCGAAACCGGTCCGGTCCTCGGATGCTTAATTCCATTCTGGGAAGGACATGGCTTTTGTAGTTCGGACTGGACTGTTCCCATGGGACACAGGGTCAAAGCTGATTTGCATATCGCCATTGTCTAACCCGGGGTGGTGTGGAGTGCAAAAAAACAATGGATTTGGGCCCAGATCTTTGGACTGGGGTGAGTGTGTGACATTGATCCACATTCGGTCCATCACCTGTTGTGTTTGCATATTTCGCCCTAAGTGCGCTGGGGATGCCCAGACGTGGGTCCCAGGCACTCCACACCACTGGAGTCAAGCTAGCCGGGCTGATGAGAGGTGTTACCTCGAAACCGGTCCGGTCCTCGGATGCTTGATTCCGTTCTGGGAAGGACATGGCTTTTGTAGTTCGGACTGGACTGTTCCCATGGGGCACAGGGTCAGAGCTGATTTGCATATCGCCATTGTCTAACCCGGGGTGGTGTGGAGTGAAAAAAAACAATGGATTTGGGCCCAGATCTTTGGACTGGGGTGAGTGTGTGACATTGATCCACATTCGGTCCATCACCTGTTGTGTTTGCATATTCCACCCTAAGTGTGCTGGGGATGCCCAGATGTGGGTCCCAGGCACTCCACACCACTGGAGTCAAGCTAGCCGGGCTGATGAGAGGTGTTACCTCGAAACCGGTCCGGTCCTCGGATGCTTGATTCCGTTCAGGGAAGGACATGGCTTTTGTAGTTCGGACTGGACTGTTCCCATGGGGCACAGGGTCAGAGCTGATTTGCATATCGCCATTGTCTAACCCGGGGTGGTGTGAAGTGCAAAAAAACGATGGATTTGGGCCCAGATCTTTGGACTGGGGTGAGTGTGTGACATTGATCCACATTCGGTCCATCACCTGTTGTGTTTGCATATTCCGCCCTAAGTGCGCTGGGGATGCCCAGACGTGGGTCCCAGGCACTCCACACCACTGGAGTCAAGCTAGCCGGGCTGATGAGAGGTGTTACCTCGAAACTGGTCCGGTCCTCAGATGCTTGATTCCGTTCTGGAAGGACATGGCTTTTGTAGTTCGGACTGGACTGTTCCCTTGGGGCACAGGCTCAGAGCTGATTTGCATATCGCCATTGTCTAACCCGGGGTGGTGTGGAGTGCAAAAAAACGATGGATTTGGGCCCAGATCTTTGGACTGGGGTGAGTGTGTGACATTGATCCACATTCGGTCCATCACCTGTTGTGTTTGCATATTCCGCCCTAAGTGCGCTGCGGATGCCCAGACGTGGGTCCCAGGCACTCCACACCACTGGAGTCAAGCTAGCCGGGCTGATGAGAGGTGTTACCTCGAAACCGGTCCGGTCCTCGGATGCTTGATTCCGTTCTGGGAAGGACATGGCTTTTGTAGTTCGGACTGAACTGTTCCCATGGGGCACAGGGTCAGAGCTGATTTGCATATCGCCATTGTCTAACCCGGGGTGGTGTGGAGTGCAAAAAAACAATGGATTTGGGCCCAGATCTTTGGACTGGGGTTAGTGTGTGACATTGATCCACATTCGATCCATCACCTGTTGTGTTTGCATATTCCGCCCTAATTGCGCTGGGGATGTCCAGACGTGGGTCCCAGGCACTCCACACCACTGGAGTCAAGCTAGCCGGGCTGATGAGAGGTGTTACCTCGAAACCGGTCCGGTCCTCGGATGCTTGATTCCGTTCTGGGAAGGACATGGCTTTTGTAGTTCGGACTGGACTGTTCCCATGGGGCACAGGGTCAGAGCTGATTTGCATATCGCCATTGTCTAACCCGGGGTGGTGTGGAGTGCAAAAAAACGATGGATTTGGGCCCAGATCTTTGGACTGGGGTGAGTGTGTGACATTGATCCACATTCGGTCCATCACCTGTTGTGTTTGCATATTCCGCCCTAAGTGCGCTGGGGATGCCCAGAGGTGGGTCCCAGGCACTCCACACCACTGGAGTCAAGCTAGCCGGTCTGATGAGAGGTGTTACCTCGAAACCGGTCCGGTCCTCGGATGCTTGATTCCGTTCTGGGAAGGACATGGCTTTTGTAGTTCGGACTGGAGTGTTCCCATGGGGCACAGGGTCGGAGCTGATTTGCATATCGCCATTGTCTAACCCGGGGTGGTGTGGAGTGTAAAAAACGATGGATTTGGGCCCAGATCTTTGGACTGGGGTGAGTGTGTGACATTGATCCACATTCGGTCCATCACCTGTTGTGTTTGCATATTCCGCCCTAAGTGCGCTGGGGATGCCCAGACGTGGGTCCCAGGCACTCCACACCACTGGAGTCAAGCTAGCCGGGCTGATGAGAGGTGTTACCTCGAAACCGGTCCGGTCCTCGGATGCTTAATTCCATTCTGGGAAGGACATGGCTTTTGTAGTTCGGACTGGACTGTTCCCATGGGACACAGGGTCACAGCTGATTTGCATATCGCCATTGTCTAACCCGGGGTGGTGTGGAGTGCAAAAAACGATGGATTTGGGCCCAGATCTTTGGACTGGGGTGAGTGTGTGACATTGATCCACATTCGGTCCATCACCTGTTGTGTTTGAATATTCCGCCCTAAGTGCGCTGGGGATGCCCAGACGTGGGTCCCAGGCACTCCACACCACTGGAGTCAAGCTAGCCGGGCTGATGAGAGGTGTTACCTCGAAACCGGTCCGGTCCTCGGATGCTTAATTCCATTCTGGGAAGGACATGGCTTTTGTAGTTCGGACTGGACTGTTCCCATGGGACACAGGGTCACAGCTGATTTGCTTATCGCCATTGTCTAACCCGGGGTGGTGTGGAGTGCAAAAAAACGATGGATTTGGGCCCAGATCTTTGGACTGGGGTGAGTGTGTGACATTGATCCACATTCGGTCCATCACCTGTTGTGTTTGCATATTCCGCCCTAAGTGTGCTGGGGATGCCCAGACGTGGGTCCCAGGCACTCCACACCACTGGAGTCAAGCTAGCCGGGCTGATGAGAGGTGTTACCTCGAAACCGGTCCGGTCCTCGGATGCTTGATTCCGTTCTGGGAAGGACATGGCTTTTGTAGTTCGGACTGGACTGTTCCCATGGGGCACAGGGTCAGAGCTGATTTGCATATCGCCATTGTCTAACCCGGGGTGGTGTGGAGTGCAAAAAAACGATGGATTTGGGCCCAGATCTTTGGACTGGGGTGAGTGTGTGACATTGATCCACATTCGGTCCATCACCTGTTGTGTTTGCATATTCCGCCCTAAGTGCGCTGGGGATGCCCAGACGTGGGTCCCAGGCACTCCACACCACTGGAGTCAAGCTAGCCGGGCTGATGAGAGGTGTTACTTCGAAACTGGTCCGGTCCTCAGATGCTTGATTCCGTTCTGGAAGGACATGGCTTTTGTAGTTCGGACTGGACTGTTCCCTTGGGGCACAGGCTCAGAGCTGATTTGCATATCGCCATTGTCTAACCCGGGGTGGTGTGGAGTGCAAAAAAACGATGGATTTGGGCCCAGATCTTTGGACTGGGGTGAGTGTGTGACATTGATCCACATTCGGTCCATCACCTGTTGTGTTTGCATATTCCGCCCTAAGTGCGCTGGGGATGCCCAGACGTGGGTCCCAGGCACTCCACACCACTGGAGTCAAGCTAGCCGGGCTGATGAGAGGTGTTACCTCGAAACCGGTCCGGTCCTCGGATGCTTGATTCCGTTCTGGGAAGGACATGGCTTTTGTAGTTCGGACTGAACTGTTCCCATGGGGCACAGGGTCAGAGCTGATTTGCATATCGCCATTGTCTAACCCGGGGTGGTGTGGAGTGCAAAGAAACGATGGATTTGGGCCCAGATCTTTGGACTGGGGTGAGTGTGTGACATTGATCCACATTCGGTCCATCACCTGTTGTGTTTGCATATTCCGCCCTAAGTGCGCTGGGGATGCCCAGACGTGGGTCCCAGGCACTCCACACCACTGGAGTCAAGCTAGCCGGGCTGATGAGAGGTGTTACCTCAAAACCGGTCCGGTCCTCGGATGCTTGATTCCGTTCTAGGAAGGACATGGCTTTTGTAGTTCGGACTGGACTGTTCCCATGGGGCACAGGGTCAGAGCTGATTTGCATATCGCCATTGTCTAACCCGGGGTGGTGTGGAGTGCAAAAAAACGATGGATTTGGGCCCAGATCTTTGGACTGGGGTGAGTGTGTGACATTGATCCACATTCGATCCATCACCTTTTGTGTTTGCATATTCCGCCCTAATTGCGCTGGGGATGCCCAGACGTGGGTCCCAGGCACTCCACACCACTGGAGTCAAGCTAGCCGGGCTGATGAGAGGTGTTACCTCGAAACCGGTCCGGTCCTCGGATGCTTGATTCCGTTCTGGGAAGGACATGGCTTTTGTAGTTCGGACTGGACTGTTCCCATGGGGCACAGGGTCAGAGCTGATTTGCATATCGCCATTGTCTAACCCGGGGTGGTGTGGAGTGCAAACAAACAATGGATTTGGGCCCAGATCTTTAGACTGGGGTGAGTGTGTGACATTGATCCACATTCGGTCCATCACCTGTTGTGTTTGCATATTCCGCCCTAAGTGCGCTGGGGATGCCCAGAGGTGGGTCCCAGGCACTCCACACCACTGGAGTCAAGCTAGCCGGGCTGATGAGAGGTGCTACCTCGAAACCGGTCTGGTCCTCGGATGCTTGATTCCGTTCTGGGAAGGACATGGCTTTTGTAGTTCGGACTGGACTGTTCCCATGGGGCACAGGGTCAGAGCTGATTTGCATATCGCCATTGTCTAACCCGGGGTGGTGTGGAGTGCAAAAAACGATGGATTTGGGCCCAGATCTTTGGACTGGGGTGAGTGTGTGACATTGATCCACATTCGGTCCATCACCTGTTGTGTTTGCATATTCCGCCCTAAGTGCGCTGGGGATGCCCAGACGTGGGTCCCAGGCACTCCACACCACTGGAGTCAAGCTAGCCGGGCTGATGAGAGGTGTTACCTCGAAACCGGTCCGGTCCTCGGATGCTTAATTCCATTCTGGGAAGGACATGGCTTTTGTAGTTCGGACTGGACTGTTCCCATGGGACACAGGGTCACAGCTGATTTGCATATCGCCATTGTCTAACCCGGGGTGGTGTGGAGTGCAAAAAACGATGGATTTGGGCCCAGATCTTTGGACTGGGGTGAGTGTGTGACATTGATCCACATTCGGTCCATCACCTGTTGTGTTTGCATATTCCGCCCTAAGTGCGCTGGGGATGCCCAGACGTGGGTCCCAGGCACTCCACACCACTGGAGTCAAGCTAGCCGGGCTGATGAGAGGTGTTACCTCGAAACCGGTCCGGTCCTCGGATGCTTAATTCCATTCTGGGAAGGACATGGCTTTTGTAGTTCGGACTGGACTGTTCCCATGGGACACAGGGTCACAGCTGATTTGCATATCGTCATTGTCTAACCCGGGGTGGTGTGGAGTGCAAAAAAACGATGGATTTGGGCCCAGATCTTTGGACTGGGGTGAGTGTGTGACATTGATCCACATTCGGTCCATCACCTGTTGTGTTTGCATATTCCGCCCTAAGTGCGCTGCGGATGCCCAGATGTGGGTCCCAGGCACTCCACACCACTGGAGTCAAGCTAGCCGGGCTGATGAGAGGTGTTACCTCGAAACCGGTCCGGTCCTCGGATGCTTGATTCCGTTCTGGGAAGGACATGGCTTTTGTAGTTCGGACTGGACTGTTCCCATGGGGCACAGGGTCAGAGCTGATTTGCATATCGCCATTGTCTAACCCGGGGTGGTTTGGAGTGCAAAAAAATGATGGATTTGGGCCCAGATCTTTGGACTGGGGTGAGTGTGTGACATTGATCCACATTCGGTCCATCACCTGTTGTGTTTGCATATTCCGCCCTAAGTGCGCTGCGGATGCCCAGATGTGGGTCCCAGGCACTCCACACCACTGGAGTCAAGCTAGCCGGCCTGATGAGAGGTGTTACCTCGAAACCGGTCCGGTCCTCGGATGCTTGATTCCGTTCTGGGAAGGACATGGCTTTTGTAGTTCAGACTGGACTGTTCCCATGGGGCACAGGATCAGAGCTGATTTGCATATCGCCATTGTCTAACCCGGGGTGGTGTGGAGTGCAAAAAAACGATGGATTTGGGCCCAGATCTTTGGACTGGGGTGAGTGTGTGACATTGATCCACATTCGGTCCATCACCTGTTGTGTTTGCATATTCCGCCCTAAGTGCGCTGGGGATGCCCAGACGTGGGTCCCAGGCACTCCACACCACTGGAGTCAAGCTAGCCGGGCTGATGAGAGGTGTTACCTCGAAACCTGTCCGGTCCTCGGATGCTTGATTCCGTTCTGGGAAGGACATGGCTTTTGTAGTTCGGACTGGACTGTTCCCATGGGGCACAGGGTCAGAGCTGATTTGCATATCGCCATTGTCTAACCCGGGGTGGTGTGGAGTGCAAAAAAACGATGGATTTGGGCCCAGATCTTTGGACTGGGGTGAGTGTGTGACATTGATCCAAATTCGGTCCATCACCTGTTGTGTTTGCATATTCTGCCCTAAGTGGGCTGGGGATGCCCAGACGTGGGTCCCAGGCACTCCACACCACTGGAGTCAAGCTAGCCGGGCTGATGAGAGGTGTTACCTCGAAACCGGTCCGGTCCTCGGATGCTTGATTCCGTTCTGGGAAGGACATGGCTTTTGTTGTTCGGACTGGACTGTTCCCATGGGGCACAGGGTCAGAGCTGATTTGCATATCGCCATTGTCTAACCCGGGGTGGTGTGGAGTGCAAAAAAACGATGGATTTGGGCCCAGATCTTTGGACTGGGGTGAGTGTGTGACATTGATCCACATTCGGTCCATCACCTCTTGTGTTGGCTTTATTGCGTAGGCATCTTGAGGGATTTTTGACACGGACGAATGGTTGGTCCTAAATAAACCGTTAAAGCCTGGCGTTATTGCGTAGACTTCATCGGCGATTGCTGACAAGGACGCATGGTTGGTCCTGAATAAAAATAAACCTTAAGGCAGTACTTATGGTATGGGCAGCACGCTAGATAGCGTGAACCTTTTCCGTGCGAGCCGCAAGGTGCTCGTAGTGGGGCCGAAATTGGGTCCCGTCTGGAGGCGTGATGGCCATTGCAGCTCTTCTTCTTGCCAACGGTGCATCGTCCTTTGAAACCTGAAGATGATCCCACTATATCTTTGGAGATAGGGATCGAAATGTTCGCCGACTGTTTGTACAGTACTGCTCTTTCTATGATTTGTATTCTCTATTGCAGTCACTGTGGGTTTTGAGCTTATTTAAAGTTTCTATTGTACTATAAGCCACCCTTCTCTCCTCTTTTGCCTGTTATTTTCTCTTTTATTTTCTCTTTTACTACTTTCCCCCATGTATTGTTCTTCCTTGACTTGGTACAGGCTTGTGCCCATTTATTAATGTGTGACTTGTTTCACCTTATTCTGTGTATAACTTTATCTACATTCAAAATAAATACTTCTATGTCCGGCTGGACACTGAAGATGAAAAACACACAGTCCTTATTTTAAGCCTGTGCTAATTATTCTTTCAAAGCATTATTAAAGCCTAGGACCTTTGTTAAACAATAATAAGGTAAGAAGCATGGCAGCATAACAATGCAGCGTGCACTAAGTCCCTGCCCAATCCCCCCTGCCAGACCCAGTGCCCATGTAGCGTTGCCCTAAACACATACCCTCACCGATGTGTTACACCATGGGAGTTGTAGTCCATACATGAATGGGTGCATGCCAGAGCCCAGAGATGAATACAGCAGCAAAGGGCCAAATGTCAGACAGAATACGTTATTTATTGTGAGATGCCACAGCTATTTCCACATACTATACCATGATAATAACTATGCACAGTTTCACACACAGATGCGCCCCCCATTGATTCTGACAACAGTGCCCGCCTTGTCATATCTGAGACGCCAGTGTTGTCAGAAGCAGAGTTCTCACAGGGAGCTGAAGCCATGTCCTCCCCTTCACCACCACGGCGGACAACACCTCCACCATCCCTGCGGTCCAAGACACCACCACCACCACCATCCTCGCGGTCCAAGACACCACCACCACCACCACCAGTGCGGGCCACTCCGCAGAGCCGCAGAGCCGCAGAGCCGCAGAGCCGCAGAGCCGCAGAGCTGATGTTCCCTCCCTGCCTGTGATGGAATCGGATCACAGTTCAGCACCCCCAAATGTTCCACGCCAGGCTGTTGTCACTCCAACCAGCCAAACTTCAGCACGACAGCGCATCAGGCAGAGGGGTCGGGCTCCTGCAAGACCAGTCGATCTGTCCGAAGGGTACGGAGTTGTGGAGACCCAGATGCTGCGTGTCCAGCGCCTGCAGGGGAGACACATGGGTGCCATAAAACTCTCCATGACCAAGCTATGCAACAAACTTGTCAACATGACTGACTCTGTGCGTGAGCATACCACTGCCGTAGCTGCCGGAAATAATGAAATAAAGCTTTGCCTGCAAGAACTGACACGTGCCGTAGTGGCAGGTCAACAGAGTGAGCGGCGGCGTCACAGGCAGATCATGCTGGCAGTGACTTCAACCAACAAGGCCATTAATAAGCTCTGCAACAGCACGGCTGTGCTGTCCCGCAGGTCCGTGTCCCTGCAAGTGGACCTAAGTCATTATTGTGGGGATTTGGCAAAGGCCCTTGAGAGGGTGACCACTGCAGTGGAGCAACTGCAGCCTAGGTCAGCCAGTGTCAGCATACTGGGAGCGGAAGAGGGGAGTGAGGCAGCCTCCAGTGTCAGCAGCGTCTCCCTGTCGGACACCAGTGGGAGGATGCGCAGTGGCCGCAATGCAACTGCCACAGACTCCCATTGTGTAGAAGCAGAGGAGTCACAGGACAAGAGACTGGGGGTACGCGGCAAACGGAAGTGAACATGTTGCAAAATTACACTGTCCTTGGTGACGTAACCATGGCCAGACTTAAGTCCCGCACGCATCACCCGTTCTGAGGAGGGACAATTTAAGTTTGACTTTAATTGCAGCAGCAGCATGTTTTCTTTACGTTTATCTGCACCAGTCAGGTGTCCATGCCCATTAAACCCTTGCAAATCAGATCCTGTTGTCAAGTCACTCTCTTACCTGTCACAGAAATGATTCCGTGTGATGTATGTCCGCCTCCGTTGCCCTTCAGCTGTGTTGGGCACATGCGCCTGTCGGTGTTGGGGGGGTGGTTGCTGTGCACATAGTTCATCCTCTCCGTCCACCTCTATGGGTATTCCCCTGCGTGTGGCGATGTTGTGCAGGATGGCACACACACCAGCAGGTCACTGGGTCGTACTGCAAGGCACCTCCAGTCTTGTGCAGTATTCGGAAGCGGCTCTTGAGGATGCCGAATGTACGCTCAACCACATTTCTTGTGCTGATGTGTGCTCTGTTGTAGCGCTGCTCTTGCGGTGTAGCTGGGTTGAGGTAGGGAGTGAGTAGATATTCACACAATGCGTATGCGCTGTCACCTGCAGGATGGGGAGAGAATGGTCATCAGCATGATTGCAAATATACATGTGGGGATGGAGTGGGTGGAGAGTACGATGATGCATCAATATGTACCTAGTAGGTGTCCCTCTCCAAATTCACCGTTGATCAGGCGCCTGTGGAGGCCACAGTGACGGAATATGTAAGCGTCGTGTGTGCTCCCGGGGAATTGGGCTACAAGGTCCGTAATGATGTACTTGGCATTGCACACCACCTGCACATTTATAGAGGGATATGACTTCCGGTTGCGGAAAATGTATTCGGTGGCTGATGGAGGACGGATGGGGACATGCGTGCTGTCAACACACCCTATGACATGGGGGAATTGTGCCACCTGGTAGAATTCCCGTTTGGTGCAGGTCAGCTGCTGGGGGGTTGTGGGGAAGGTGATGTGGTGATTTATTAATGTCAGCATGGCCTCGAGGAACCGGTGGAAGAAGCATGATAAAGCGTTTTGCGACACGCCTCCAGTCTCAGCTATTACCCCCTGGAAGCTTCCAGACGCAAGCAGGTGCAGGCAGCATAGGACCTGCACATGGGCTGGTATGGCGTTGGTCCTACGGGTCTCGTGCTGCAGTAATGGTTCCAGGTCTGCTATTAGGCGCATTATCATGGCACGGTTGAGTCTATACTTGTCGTACACCTGTTCCTCGGTCTGCCCCAGCAAAGTGATGCGCACCCTGAAGATCCTGTCCTGGATCATCCTCCTGCGCTGGGCCTGGGCGTTGATCCTCCTCCTCCTAACATGCACGTAGAGGGCAGCCATTTTGGTTGACATGTAGGGTTTCCCAGGGCCTTTTTGAAGGGTTACTGATTGTCAGCACCTGCTGTTGGGGTTGTAATTTTCTTTTTTTGCCCTTCAGTTTACTTTACCTCCTGATTGTGATTCCCCTTATTTTGCTCATGCTAAATTGCGATTATCTGGATTTTCGGTATTAGCGACTTTTCATGCATACCATTGCGATTCTTTATTAGCGATTCGGTATTACCGAGGTCAGCTTTGGGGTTCCGTAATTCCGATTGTCTGTTTTGCGATTCGGTAATTTACCGCGGGGGTTTATCAGCGATTCTTTCTTTTTTACCGATTGATTGTTTGATGCATAGCATTTTCTGGTTTTGGGTTCGGTATCGGCCTGTTTTACCGAATCGCAGTTTTACCAGGAGGAATTTCCGTTGATGCATCTGCCAGAAAGACAATACAAAGCAAGCACCCACCTCTTCTGAAAAGAAATGGGAAAATAAAAATTAAAAAAATAACAATTCAGAAAAGAATTCATGATCATGGGGTGGGTCTCTCCAACGGGAGTCGTCTGTAAAGAGGTACAACCTTAGGAATCGTAACAACATTAGGACACCTGACAGGTATCAGGACACTGATACACGCTCCTTCATTCCTTTTGGGGTTCATCAAAGATTTCGGAGAGAGACAGGAGATCAGAACAAAAGCAAGAGGATTGAACAAAGAGAAAATGGGAAACACCTCGAAATTCAGATTATATTATCCAGCAGGACGAGCAACCTAAAGCAAAGCCTCAATTCAAAAAGAAGAAAGAAGCTGGCTTAAAAATTGGACATCGCCAGGTTACTAAGGAGTAAGCTCCTGAACGTAAAATGGGCTCTGACGTTGCTAGACAGCTCAGAAAAAGTAACAATAGCTTGACGAACCTGAAGGATTTTCTTGTGACAGCAGTATGGAATGAACACATCACGGTGGGAACACCTGATAAGAGAGTTAGTGTCCGCATAGACTGTATGAAATTACACTTCAAATAGAGAGGGACATCTCAAGAAAGGATAACGTTCTCTTTTGGGAGAATTTGACATTTGGATATGACATACTGCTAACAGAAAAAGATTATCCGCCTAAGATTGTGATGGATTGCCCAAAAAAGGAAAGCGTAATTTTGCCTGCTTTCTCCAACCTCGTTCCAGAATTTTTTTAACGCTCATAGATGCAGGAGTGGGTGCCAACACTAGCTCAGGCATTATACCACAACCATGAAGGGTGGGACGTGGAGACTCCTCACCATGAAATCCCGTTAAAATGTACTCCAGATCCACAGAGACAGTACCCCATTAGAAAAGATGCAATAAAGCAGGTCAAAGAATTTCGAGACCAACTTGAATATCAGGGTGTAATTGAGGCTTGCACCTCACCAATGACTAATCCTTTGTTTCCGGTGCATTCTGCCAACACATGGTCCATCTTTGTCTCACTGTCCAAGAGGAATAAACAAATGCCAACTGTCAGTCACACCCATTCATGTGACTTAGGATATCGGTGGCAGGCACCAAATGGTTACGACAAGAAACTGCCAACTTTCTATAAGTAAGGGGTGGGGCATCTACTACTAGATGCACAGCTAAATGCTCCATCAAGGCAATCATGTAGTTAGTCCATTGTTATGAATTATGATCACTGTACTCATTTTAAACCAATATTTTTGACATCCTTTCAAGTTACATTTGTTTTTCAAGCCATTTCCCAAGTTTCTTGTGTTCCAACCCTGCCCATCCGGACCTCTTGAAAGAACATGACCAATGCAAAAGTTCATCGAAGACAGTGTTTTATTAAATAAAACCCAATGCATTTTGGGCAGTGAAGTGCCCTTCGTCAGGGGTCACTGTAAATAACAATAAAAACAACAATAACAACCACTACCATGTTTGTAAAACACAATGATATATCATGCATTAAACTGACCTTCACAAATTCATTTTTCAAAATGCATTTTACAAAATGCCATATGTGCACTTTAGCATCCTCTCATTACCCAACTCTACCTCCCTCAGACAGTAGTATTAAGCACCCACCATTCACTTCAGTTGGTCCCTTTCTTAGCTAATACACTTCCCACTTTTTTCCCTGACTATTCAAAACCTGCTCAATATTGAGCTTTCCTATGTTTGCCCCGGCTTACCTTCAACTACCATCCACAAATCTCTCCACACCAACCCATACCCTCCTCCTTGTCCTACTTTCCCTCCCCACATAAACCTGATCAAGTACTCTCCCCCTATCGACTGGATCCTAGCACTGTGTCTCTCATTATTCTGTCAGTTTCCTGTATTCGAAAACAGATGTCCCTATCTATTTTATTATTGCCCTGAGTTATCCTCTTATCAGTGTTATGATCGAAACTGCTTAATAAACAATCCTCCCACCATGACACAGTCTTTCACCCCTCCTTCATCCCTCAGATGGAATCAACAACCCTATCGGATGCACAGCTAAATGCGCCATCAAGGCAATCATGTAGTTGGTGCATTGTTATGAATTACAATCAGTGTACTCATTTTAAACCAATGTTTTTGACATCCTTTCAAGTTATATATGCTTTTCAAGCCACACACAGAATGGTTTGCCATTTCCCATTTGAGAGTTTTTCACTTCCAGGACCTTTAAAGGTTAAAAATGCATGAACGCAGGTTAAAATGGCCCAAGGTATTGGCAAATGAGGCCACTATGACTTACATCAATAACGTGGTTGATAGTGCAATTTCCGCGATGGAAGCAGCAGTTCCAGTGGTTCCAGGGGATAGCGGTATCACCGAAATCCACAATAAGTTATTCTCCCTCCTGAGACCATGTTTCTTTAACAAAAAAAGGAAAGGGAAGAAAGCTAAAGTTGTGGGAAGGTGGTTTGACAGTCATTGTAGATCAGCACGACTAGACCTGGGACAAGCCATAAGGAATAGGGACCGCGCCGCAGTGATTAAGAATAGGAAACTGTACAAAATGGCCATTTATCGAGCCAAAAAGAAATGGGATGAAGACCACTGGGCCGAACTAAAAGAGGCCTCTGATAACAAAGACTCCAGGACATTTTGGAAGATTATCAAGTGGGGTAGTGGAGCTGGTCCTGCGAAGCCAGATAATAATGTAGCAGAGGAAGCTTGGGTTGATTATTTTAGACCACAGTATGCGGAAGTCAACCATCCCGTGGCAGCTGATAGTATAACACCAGTTTATGCAACCGACGATCTGTTCTCCCTTAGAGAAGCGGAAATTGTCATTAGTTCCGCGAAATGTGGGAGGGCGCCAGGCCCAGACGGTATTCCCCCCGATATTTTCAAATATGATGTGACTAGATGGGCGAGATATACCCTCCTTGTAGCAAATGCCCTAGCGAAGGGGGAAGTGGTCCCAGACCTTTGGAAAGGTGCAACCATTATCCCCATCCACAAGAAGGGTGATCGTTCACTGCCTGCTAATTATAGGCCTATAAGCTTAATAGCCACCATACAGAAAGTAGTTGGGAGAATGGTAACAAACCAGCTTATGGACTGGGTTGAAGACAACAACGCCCTTTCTCCATACCAAGCGGGATTCAGGCGAGCAACCAGTACTAATGATCAGGTCTTCCGCTTCACCATACTGCGGTGGAAGACCGTTGTACTGGGAAGGGGCTGCCTGTATGTAGCGTTTGTCGACCTGCGGGCGGCATTCGACCTAGTCCCCCGGTTTAAGCTTTGGTTGGTTTTGCAAAAGATGGGGATTCCTGCTGATCTGCTAACACTAATCATGCGATTGCATGAATCCAACTTCGCTAGAGTCCAGTGGGGTGGATGCGGGGAGACAACCGCGGATTTCCCAGTGGAAAGGGGAGTCCGACAAGGCTGTTCTATGGCCCCTTTACTTTTCTCGTTATTTATTAACTGGATTGTTGAGAGAATGCTGAAGGCTAGTGTAGACGCCCCGTCGTTAGCGGACACCAGGGTTCCGATCCTGATGTTCGCTGACGACACTCTTATCTTGTCTAAGACCCCCATGGGGCTGCAACGTGCATTAAACATTTTCGATGCTTTTTGCACAGAGCATGGGCTAGAGGTGAATGTGGGAAAAACAAAATTAATGGCCTTTTCCCCAGGACGCAGGAATTACCCCAAGGTAACCTTAAACAGCAGCAGGCTAGATACTGTCACGGAATTTACGTACCTGGGAGTACAGATCGCAGGGGGCACTGGCTGGACGCATCATGTGGATAAAGTGGTCTTAAAGCACCAGCAGCTTTCAGGTGCTCTAAGGGGGGAACACCGTAAATCTAAAACAAAACCTATAAAACCCGCACTAATAGTGTATGACGCGAAGGTCTTGGGTGCCACATTATATGGCGCGGAGTTATGGGCTTGGGATAGTCTAGCGGCTCTTCAGACATCCGAGAATAAGTTCATGCGAGGGATCACAGGACTCCCACAGAGCACCCCCCTAATCCCATTGTTCCTGGAGCTGGGTAGACGTACTATTGTCCACAGAGCCCGATTGCGCCCAGTCCTCTACTGGAGACGCCTCTGGACGACTCCAGAAATAAGACAATATGCGGAGGGTTTTCTATGGATAATCAAGGAAGATATCTTCCACAAGATAAAATGGCTAAAACATCTGAAGTCCATGCTAGTAAACTTAGGGTTTTCAAATCTTTGGAATAACCCTGAGGGAGAAATCTTCCCTAGCAAAGAAGCCCTCAAAGAACAATATTGGGATTGGGTGGGTGGTAAGCTGCTGAAAGACGCCAGGGCCGATTCTATGTCTGGCCGCTTCCTGGAGACAAAAATCCTTCCTGTCCTAGAAAACTACTGGGATAACATCACGGTACCAATGGACAGGAAACTCGTCTTTCAGCTAAGATCAGGATCTATCCCCCTAAAGAAACTTACAGCTGGCTGGCACAGACCCACTAATAGCTTATGTCCAGCAAGCGAAAATGCAGAGGAGAGCATAGGCCATTTCCTTTTCGCATGTCAAGCTTACACAAATCCGAGGAGAAAATGGCTCTCGCCGGTATGTAAAAACCTGGGGACACGCGACAGTGCAGTGGCTTTAAGAATCTTATGTACAACAACTCAGGATTCGATAGTCATAGGGGTTGCCAAATACCTGGGTTGGGCTTGGGCAATTAGACGACGGTCTCTGGGGGGAATCAGGTAATCAGGTATTCCTTTTAATAACGATTCATGTAATATTATCTGTTACAAATGGTTTTTATACGCAAACGTTGTATGAGCTGTACTCCATGTCTAATGAATTTTTACTCTGTAATTATGTATTATTGTGTAATTGTTTTGATTTTATGTGCTTTTATGAGAATTGTCTCGAATAAAGCTTATACAAACAAAAAAAAAAAGCATGTCCAACATTTTAAATACAACGCAGTCTTCCCTATAGTCTGTTTAGGGCCTACTTTAGGGGTGATTTATATTTATTAAAAAGGAAGTTTTAGGCCTGGCAAAGAAGTGTATTTTCCCAGGTCCATTTGACAGTTTAAAACTGTACACAGGCTGGAATGACAATGACTGAGACATATTTTAAAATGCAACAAGTAGATTGCATATTAAGTACTGCAGGCCTGCTAGTAGTATTTCATTTACTAGCCTTGGGTACATGTTGTATCACTTTACTAGAAACTAATAATAAATTAAATGTGCCAGTCAGTTGTAGGCCACTGTTACCAAGTTTTACGAAGTGAGCTGATGCACTTAGTAGTGGTAATGTGCACAAAGTTCTAGAGACAACAAAAACTAATTTCAGCAAAGAGGAGAGAAGAATACAAAAGGTTTATGGGAAGACCATCCTAAGACTGACAGGCCTAACAGTACATATCTATATTCAATAAGAAGTGTCACTGGGCTCAACCCTCAAAATCTACCCAGCATGATTGAGTGAAGACCTTCCCAATGAAAGCCTGAATACAGCAAAAAAAGGTTTAGAAAATAAGGATGATGAGGATGCAAAAGCTTGTAGTATGCAAAAAAAGAGACTCATCCACAACAAAGATTTGGAACGTTAATCCATGCAAATGGAGAACAGGGACTTAATGACAGAATTCAGGTGATCATTTCATGGCATGTGAATACCACACCAGGCCATTTTTCATGAAACCATTTGAGGATCAAACTCCATCAGATAAATATGCAGCCTTCACTAATATATTCTCAGAATATATGTTTTGTGTTAAATGATAAGATAGATTTAATAAATCATTAAAGTTTGCAATTTAAGTAGGAAATACATTTTAGTAGCAGCAGATCTGGACATTTTGGAAATATCAAGTTAAAATAGAAGATGTCAGGAGAAGAAAACTACTATGATTGTCATATATCCTATTTCTTGGGCTACCATCTGTGAAAGACACAGACAGATAATAATTTAAACGCTCTTAATCACTTCTTTAGTATGAAATTCTGCTTAAAGCTTTTCTAAACAGTGAGGCAAAAACTCAACAAGGTACGAGAATGGAAATTAAATATTGCTGAATCTAGAAAATCAAAATACAGACTGCAAATTAGTAGTGATATAAGAAAGAATTGTGTCTGAGAAATTAAGAGATTATGCATCAGCCATAAGGGGATAGAACTGGGTTAGTTTACAAAAAGACAGCAACAGTTTGACACCTGGAACCACAAATTAAATTAACTTGAACAGCTGTGGAATGATGTCCTCTTCTGATGTGCAAAGAAGAATGGGAGCCAATGAATGCCTACTTTGCCAGCTTTGTGAACTGGGAATTAATTATACAAGAATATGAAGTAAAACAAAGAAAGTGTTAACAAGTGCTATTTAAGTAATAAAGCAATAGTTACAAGAGTAGATAAAATGGCATTTTTGGATATTGTGGGAAATTCCCCAATGCTTCTGACTACTCAACATCGACTCAGAGATTGGACAAAGAGTTTTAAAAATCTTTATCACTCCACCACCATCTCTTCTTATCTAGATTATACCCTTGCAACTCTCCCCTTGTTTGACATCAAGTCATTTAGATTGTGTGACAATGAGCAACGTGACTGTGAGAAGTTACTCTGAGAGCTCAATGACTCCCAAATCCAACATCTTTTGGACCTCTGTCCTGATACAGTCCCTGACATGATCAGGTTGCCTGTAAATCTTACTTTTAAAAGGCAGACTGTCCCCAGTGTCTCCAGTGTCCACTTCATGAGTGCACCAGGTAATCTGACTTGGAGTCAGTGAAAACATATGTCTGTAGGACTGTAGAACTTGTCTGCAGTCCTACTGCTGTTGGTCAATGAGGCTGCCTGACAAGGCTACACCATCAACTGAACCATCATCTGGGTTCTGAGAGAGCAGGTCTGGGACAGGGTCACTCTCTTCCTCCTGTCCCTCATCTGTAGCCATGAGCAAGCCCATGTCTGCCCTGTCAACATATGGTTTCAATCTGTTGACATGAAGCACTTTGTGGGGGCTCCTGGGAGTTCCAAGGTCAACCAAATAGGTGACTTTTCCCTTCTGCTCAACAATAGTGTGGGGTCCATTCTACTTGCCTTGGAGAGCTGCTGGGGCCACAGGCTCCAACACCTACACATTCTGTCCTGGCTGGTAAACAGTCAGCACAGCCTTTTGGTCATGCCAGGCCTTTTGCAATTCCTGACTAGCCTCAAGGTTTTTGGATGCCTTTTTCATGTACTCGGCCATCCTGGAGCGGAGACCAAGTACATAGTCCACAGTGTCTAGTTTGGGAGGTGTGAGAGGTAACTCACATTCCTCCTTCACCAGACAAAGGGGTCTTCTTACAGGATGCCCAAACAGAAGTACAAAAGGGCTGTAGCCAACCCCCTTCTGTGGGACCTCTCTGTAAGCAAACAAAAGGCAGGGCAGCAGGATGTCCCATCTATGCCTGAGCTTTTCAGGGAGACCCTTAATCATGTCCTTTAAGGTATTGTTGAATCTCTTAACTAGACCATTGCACTGTGGATGATAGGGTGTGGTGAACTTGTAGTTCACTCCACACTCCTTCCACATTGCAGTCAGATATCCAGACATAAAGTTTGCATCTCTGTCTGAGACAACCTCCTTTGGAAAACCCACTCCTGGGAAAACTCCCAGGAGGGCTCTTGCCACAACAGGAGCTGTTGTGGTCCTTAGGGGAATAGCTTCTGCGTATCTGGTGGCATGATCCACTACCACCAGAATAAATCTGTGACCAGAGGCTGTTTGGGGATCCATTGGTCCAACAATGTCAATCCCTACACTTTCAAAGGGAACCCCCACCACAGGTAGTGGAATAAGGGGGACTTTTGTGGTGCCACCTGATTTGCCACTGGCTTGGCAGGTGACACAGGAGCGACAAAACTCCTTGGTATCCTCTGACAAATAAGGCCAGTGAAAGTGAGGGACAAGCCCGTCTCAAGTCTTGTTCTGGCCAAGATGTCCTGGGCTAGTGTGAGAAGAAAGCCCCTGAATGTCAAAGGTATGACCAACCTCCTGGAAGCTCCAGGCTTGGAGTCTCTAGCCTCTGAATACAGGAGTCCATCATCCCAGTAAATGTTGTGGGTCCCACTAGCATTCCCTGTAGCCTCAGCAGCAGCTTGCTGTCTAAAGGGTTCAAGAGAAGGGCAGTCCACTGCGCCTGCCTCAGATCTGCCCTGGAGGGTCCCCCTGTCCCAAGAAACTCAACCTGATCAGGCTCAAGCTCTTCTAGGACAGTTCCTTCCGGGGTCTCACAATCGACTTCCTCAGAAGGCTGATCCTCTTCCTGAGGCAAGGGGGAAGGCACTGCCCTAATCCTACTGCTTCTCCTCCTGGTAGGCAACTGGTCCATTGTTCCAGAATCTAGTGCCTGTTCAGTGTTGCAATTTCTGACCTGTGACCTAGTCCTATACTCCACTTCAGCCCAAGCTGAAGTCTCCAGGTCATTGCCAAGCAAACATTCTACAGGGAGGTCTGAGCTAACCACAACCTTTTTGAGGCCAGTTACCCCTCCCCAGGAGAAATTAACAATTGCCATACTGTGAGTGGCAGTGACATTGCTAGCACTGGTCACTAGATAATTTTCAAAAAGTATGATTTATCCAGGGTCTACAAAGCCAGGCGTCACCATTGTGACAGTAGCACTTGTGTCCCTGTAGGCCTGAACCACTTTGTCATTAATTATAGGAGTTTGTCTGTACTTGCCCAAGTTATTGGGACTCACAGTAGAGGACAGAATTGTATCCCCATCACAGATCAAAACAGCTTGAGTTGGTATTCTGACTAGGCCAGAATCTCAGTTCCCAGGGTTAACCCTAATACACCCTTCTGTTGAGAACCACCACTGGGACCTGAAGTAGGGGGAACAGTTGCCTTAGAGGCAATGGTGGCTGGAGCTGCCTCCTTCTTGGTGGAATCACTGGTCCAGTGAGTATTTACTTTACAAAACTTGCACCGTTGTTTCTTTGGGCCTTCTTTCTTCTTAGATTGTTGAGAACCACCACCATTAGAAGCTTTTTGGGGGCCTTGAGAAGACTTCTGGTCTTTTGCTTTCTCCCCACTCTTTTGGTCTTGCTTCTTCTGATCACCACCTTGGTTCTGTACCTTCTGCTTCACCCTGGTTCTGACCCCCTTTGTCTGCCTTCTTTCCCAATTCTTGAGGAGAGGTCACATCAGAGTCAACCAAGTGCTGATGCTATAACTGGTTTTGACAGTTGTTAAGAATTTGTTCTCTCATAATAAGGTTACAATCCTGTATAGTCACTTACGTTACTGCCCAGCAACCAGCCTTCCAGAGCCTTAGTAGCACAATCTTCAAAATCTGTCCAGTTCTGAGTCTGCGTCTTTTGGGTATCCCTGAACAGCAACCTGTACTGGTCAGTGGTTAGGCCAAACCCATCTATCAGAGCACTCTTCAGAACATAGTAGTTGTCAGCATCCTGTTCATTAACTGTCAGGAGCTTATCTCTGCCTTTATCTGAACAGGAGAGCCACATGATTGCTGTCCACTGACTTTGGGGTATCTGCTGTAATTTGCAAGCCCTCTCCAAAGCAGTTATCCATTTGTGGATGTCATCCCCAATCTGATAGGGAGGACAATGTTGTTCATGTTTCTATGGTCATGAGAGTTTCCCTATCTCAAAGGAATTATGCGGCCACCAGTGGGCTCTAGCCCACACAATTTCTTCTCTCTTTCAAGAGCTAGGGTCTCTTTTGCAAGGGCAACTTCTTGTCACTTGATCCTAAGCTTGGCCTCTCTCATCCTAGCTTTATGCTCTCTTCTCTGATGGGAAGGTATCCTCCTCAGAGCAGAGGCATTGGATCCCAATGAGGAATCAGAATGATCACAACCACTGGAAAGTGATCTTTGCCTACTGTTTCCACTGTTAGGCCTATATGGAAGGTTAGAGGGGGGCCCTCTCCACCTCCAGATAGTCCTGTGTTGCCCAGGTCAGGTACATCAACCTCATCCTGGTCAGCATCCACTTCCTCATCAGAAACCACTGGATCTTCCCCAGTGTTCTACTCTGTGGAGGGATGGCCCCCATCTCTGCTACCTTGGTTACCTGGGTCTGATCCATTTTCTACATCATGAGCCACTAAGATATCTACCAGGTGGTTAAAAGTTGGACTCTGTCCTTGTCTCAGTCATCTGACCACACACAAGCTTCTCAGTTCCTGAAAAGAGAATGTGTCATACTTAGAAGGCAACCTCTGGTTGTCTTCTGGCAGAGGCCCTCTAGGCCTTGCTTCCAAGGACATTGCTAGTGAGGTGTGGTTTGTGCACCTACCTACACTACTTCCTTTCCTACTAGAACCTCTCTAGGAGTTGTAGTCAGGGTGTGCTAAGTCCTTACCACCTACAACTACTATGTTCAGTAGAACTTATGTATATATAAGACTTGATTTATATGTACCTACAGGTACCTTGATATGATCTTTCAGATAATATCTCGAGATTATTTGGTAAAACAATTGCAAGCTCTTATCCCACCGCTGCCACCAATGTGAGAAGTTATCCTGTCATAGAGATGCCCACTAGTTCTAGTGGGCACCTTGCACCAGTCTAATCAACCCTTATTGATGGTGGTTGTAAAGTCAACCTTATAGAAAGCTACCCTAGTGGTAGCATGAACCAGCATTCTTCAGGCTAAAACTTCAGTAGGCCAGTTAAGCAAGTTGTTTTACCATATATAATCCCTTGAATACCAAATGAAAGGACACCACACAGGCTATATATCAAATATATATGTATTTATTCTAAACACAACCCCTCTGCACTCTTTATGAGGTCAGAGGTCAAAATACAATACAAGTCACACAGTTAATATACAATAAGTTGCACAGTATATGTTATGCCCTAGGGGCCTCACAAACCATATACTAAGAAAGTGGTATAAGTACCACGTGAGAGTTAGAAAGCAGGCCTAGGGCCTGTGGAATCGCTAGGGCTACACTAAACAACCAAAGGTTAGGAAGTAGGAGGCCCACGGGAGACACGTGCAGTGTTTAAACACAGACGCAGGTTACTATTGACTTTCTATGGGAAACAAAGAAGTTACAAATATGCAATTTAAGGACACTTCCGGATGGACTAGGATAGAACCCTTTTAAACTAGGACACCTCAAGAGTCAAGACCCATGGGAGCACCGGAGTACTTGTGTTACCTCACCGAGGGAAGCCGGGTGCATAGGTGTATTTTCGTGTCGGGTTTCGTCGTCGTTTTCTATGGAGAGCTGAAAAGAAGTGGTGCAGACGACCAGAGGAAAACTGTCCGGTGTATCCACGGGTGGATCGGGGATGTGAAGAACCTGAAAGCAGAGGAGACAGAGTATGGGTCAATAGCCAGTGACCAGGAAGGAACCAGATGATGTTGGGTGCTTGAAGGTGAGTTTGTCTCTTCAGATAGAGGTCCAGGAAGCATCAATGATTACCAGGCACTGGATTTGAGCTGCACCATAATGGATCTAGATGACTGCGGTGTTGGTATCCATATTGGACCCAACAAGCCTTGGCAACTGCAACTCATGCAGGATGTCAAGATTGGTTCTGTTCCAGACCAGCAAGGTATGTGGTGCTTCTCCTTTTTGGGGAAGCTAGAGCAAGCCTGGAGCAACCAGGAAAGCAAGTTAAATTTAAGATGGGGGTCTTCAGGGGGCTCACTAACTAACAGGCAAGGAACCAGGAAGACATGTCAAGCTCAAATGCAAAGGCGGGGTCCACGGAACACTCGTGAAGTGTGGGATCCTGGGCTTCAGTGCAAATGGTGCTCGGGGCTGGGGGCTTCTAGTACCCTAATGCATAACTTACTGAGGCTTCAGGAAAGGAGTGCAGGTTGCAAAATGCAGGATGCCCAAGATGTCTGGTCCCATGTCTCTCGTGTCCGCCATGGGTCTCAACTTTACTGTGGAGGTGGTTTGGGGCTAGAGAAGTTTATAAGTCCAGTCCTTGTGTCACAGAGTCTTCAGGTTCCGACTAGAGCCTTGAAACTGCAGACTGGCAAAGTTGCTATTAGTGCCTGTTTGCACAGGGTGGTCACTCCTTGACCACAAGGGAGATGTCTTCCATCTTCCAGTCAGAATGGAATGTCGAAGGTCCAAGATATTTTTTTTTAAAGATTCGTCCAGGATAATCTAAAGTCCTGGGGACACAGCTCCTATAATTATACTAAGAATGGGGGATGGATGACCTGACTACGTCCCGCCTATGGGTGGCCCTGAGAAGGGTGTGGTTACACCCCTTTCCCTTTGTCCAGTTTCGCGCCAGAGCAGGGATGGAGTGCCCCAGCAACTGGTTTGAACCGGGCTATGCATGGAGCACCTTGTGGGCCTCAGGCAGTGTCTAGAATAGCATCTGCTGATGCAGGCCTCCCTGCCCCAATACACAAAACCCTGTCTGGGGAGGTGCTGGCTCCTCCCTGGACAGGAAACCTATTGTCCAGGCCTCCCCTGCGGGAGTTTCATCCAGCAGCAGGAGGTCAGACTCGTGTCTGTGGCAGCAGCATCCATTTTGTGATGCTGAGGCTCTGTTTAACTTTAACCGGGTAAAGCAGTAACTACATGTCTTCTCCCTCTAGAAGGGTAGAATGCTACCCCCGCCGCCAGAGAGACTGGAGGGGTAGTATTCCAAAGTGTTTGACACCTTACACAGCATGTTTTGATAAAGCCAAACCAAAGTTAGCATTAACCGCGAGGATTATAATGCACTTAAGAGTATATTGTATGGCTATATCGTAGAACAGCTATAAGGAGATGGTTCTGAAAGCTGCAGAGGGGCTCATCTCATGCTAGGGCACCCTCTCACATATAACCAAGCACTCTGCCTCCAGGATTGTCGAGGCCTTAAATTTGAGTGGCTTATAGATGTATATGCGTCTATATATGAAGGTAGATATAGGTATACTATATCTAAGTAGAACAGCTATAAGGAGATGGTTCTGAAAGCTGCAGAGGGGCTCAGCTCATGCTAGGGCACCCTCTCACATATAACCAAGCACTCTGCCTCCAGGATTGTCGAGGCCTACCATATGAGTGGCTTATAGATGTATATGCGTCTATATATGAAGGTAGATATAGGTATACTATATCTAAGTAAGGGGTGATTACACCACCTTACCCAGGCTGTGTGAACAGACCTGTGGTGTCAGTTTGGAAGGCAAACCAAGGGTGGCAAAATACATGCTGCAGCCCCTGGTAGGCCTAAGGTGCACCTATGCCCTGGGTACCTATGGTACACTATACAGGGGCTCACAAGGGTGTCCCAGTAACCAATCTGGTATGTACCTTAAGTACATGGTATCAATTTTGAGAGAGAACAGATGGGCTGTGGGTCTGATTAGCAGGCCCACAGCCACACTAAAGTCGATAAACCAGAGAATCACTGCAAAAAGTGGGGTTGCCCATAGGAAGCAGACCCTACTCTCCTACAGTGACCACCTACCGCAAGAAATTATGATAGGCGTAACCAGAAAGAGCCACATAGAAACAAGGGTAAGTGCTGGGACCGAATACACTTCGGATTTTACACGAATAAGGTACAAACCAGACAAGATTGAAGAACTGTCCACAAGTGCGAAGGAACTAATTCATCAAGACACCCTGGCTACAAACCCAAATGAAGCATGGGAAGAGTACACAAAGGCCCTTGGGACTAAGCACGCCACAAAACCAAAGACCTTCAAAGGTAACTCTCAGAGGCCCACACCAGGAAAGACAAGCTCGGCTGAGACAAAAAGAATGAAACGAAGAATAAATCAAATTTTAAAACGACTTCAAGCGAACCCCAAATGAAGCCCTGCAAGAAGAGTTACACAATTTAAAAGCCAGGCTAAAAAAGTTGATCTGGGAAAGGAAAAGACAGATGAATTATGAACTCTGGGCAAAAATAACATACGATTCGAAACAGAAAAACAACGCCAAGTTCTGACGGACAATTCATAGTCTCCAACGCCCAGGTCACCATGGAATAAGCTCATATATAGAAGAGGCAGATTGGGCAAATCATCTCTATAATCACTTTTATGACAAAAACCAAGAGGGAAACTCAACTGACGATAAATCACAGAAAACAGAGATTGAACAGGAAGACATCAACGTAGGAAAGGCCAAACAAGGAACTAGCAAAGACATCAAATGGGATGTGTAACCGCATAAACAAAAGGACGAAGAAGGAGTAGGGAATACAAGCCCAAAAATAACATTGAATAGCAAAGAAAACAATATTAATATATCAGCGGCTCGGATAAAATTACAAATACAGAAGGGCAAGTGAGAAAGAGCACCAGGTACAAATGGTATACCTCCAATAATGTTCAAGCATGACATTAAATTTTGGAGTAACAGACTGGTACCAGTTTTCAAGGGCATATAAGAGCTAGAAACCAGCCCGGCATCCTGGAAAGGCTCGATCATAAGTCCAATCTATAAACAGGGCAACAGGAGTAACCCTTGCAATTACCAGTTCTACGTCGGCCTAGTACTCAAGGAATTGACATCTTGGGCATCGTCAAAGCAAATAATCCCGGAAAATCAAACAGGATTCTGCAGAGGACAGAGCACCACCACTAACATCATGGCGTTAACCCTGTTGGCAGACACGGCAAACGCAGAGAAAACCTCACTATGTTTATGCTTTATAGATTACAGCACAGTCTTTGACCACGTGGATCATCCCAAACTATGGCAAAAGAGGGAAAAATGGGGAATACTAACTCCTCTCATGAAACAGCTGATCTTACTTCATACTAGCACCTGGGTTAAGATCAAGCTGGGAGATGGAACGCATCTCTCAAGGCGGATTAACACCTCCAAAGGCTTGGAATTGGAATTTGAATTGGAAGTGGATTTGTAGAGCGCGTAGCTACCCGTGGGCAGCCCAGCGCTGGACTCGTAAGATTGTATCTGGAACAGAGAGACCTAGGGGAACAGCCAGGTTTTCAAAAGCATTGCCGTGGCAGGCACCTCGCAGTGCCTTTCACGTTGTCCTTTGAAATGCACAAGATGTATTCTTTAGCATTGTGGCGGGCAGTGCTTTCAGCACCGCCCGCCACAACGCTAAGAATACGGTATGTGCCCGCCACTGTGGCAGGTGCATCCTAATACCCCTCACGGGACCCCCGCCCTTATGGCAGGCGGTCCCTTTACACGATGGGATGGTGGGCGGACTAAGTCTGCCCGTCATCCTAATGGATCCCTTAGCCTCATAGGCTGTACTTTGGTGCTCAGCAACAGTTAAGCAACTGTGTCTTCTAACCTACTTGCAGCGTTTGGAGCCCTGAAGCTGTAACAGGAAGTCAACCAACTGACTCTTAGCATCACTCATTTCTTCTGTCTAGGGTCCAGAGACATTTCCTCGAGCAGTGCCCCACAGGCACAGTCTTCTCTTCACTAGCACAAGAATCAACTGCTGCAGTCCAGTCTTGGTGCAGCCTTTCTCTCTTTGTCAGGTCCAGGGAGCAGCACAGTAGTCCTTCTTCAGCCCTCTCTCCATTGCAGATGTGATCTCATGTTTGGGTGCCATGGATGCCACTTTTATGCCCACAACTTGCCCTCAGGGGATGCAGTGAATAATAGCCAAAGTAGACTTCCTGCAACGTGTGGCATCTAGCTATCCCAGAGTGCAAATTGCTTCCAGTTCCCAAGATGGCAGAACCATTCTCTCGGTGTGCGGAACTTGGAGGCCCACCCTAGGGGTGTAGTTACCTGAGGGCTGCATACTAACTGGAAAACTGATTTGGCATCTGTTTCTCCCTTCTTTGTCCCTTATGTTAACCTCTCCACCACAACAGAGCAGCCTCTATCCGGTGTGTACACCAGTTGCCCTCCATATATTGCTTTCCCTTTGAAGCTTTCTTTTTGGGATCACATCCTGGTTGACCTTCCTGCCAGGCCCTTTTGTGTTCCTTCCCGAGTAACGTTTACATCTGTCCTAGGAGGACAGAAGGCTGTCTTATGTATAGCAACCATAAATGGCCATTGGAAAATTTGGGCACAGTAATGCAAAAGTTACTTTAATTTCCACTTTAGCATCACGCCAGTTTAATGTAATGATTCTTATGACACCATGAAGTTTCAACTTTAGTATTCCCATTCAGAAGTTAGCACAGCTGAGTTTTCAGAGTGTAATCTTGTACTCACCAATAAGACTACAAGCCTTTCTACAGAAAAAACGACTATATGGGTTTTTACAGTTAGGATATATGAAAACATATGTCCTACTTCTTTTTAATACACAGCACCCTGTCTTAGGGCTCGATAGGCCTTCCTCAGGGGTGACATATACATTAAAAAGGAAGTTCTGGACTTTGTCTTTACTCAAAATGGCATAGTGGAGTTAGCAGTGCAAAACTGCTCTACCAGTGGTAACTTATATCAATTGTGGGTGAGCAAATCTGCCAGATATCTTTTAAAGGGTCAAAGCACTGCACTACAGCCTGTTTTATAGGATTAAGTACACTTACAGAATTGAAAAACCAGCAGCATCAGTCAAAAAAACGTTGGAGTGATCATGCAAAAAGGGACATTTCTCTGTTGGTCAACATCCTTAATCTAGTGCAACATTTCAAACCCAAATTAGTAACGTTGAACACACTGCTGATAGATAGTAGACATCTAACACTGGTTATCACACTCTATATAAATAGGACTGTAGTTGTAGAGTATATCAAGTATTTAGATAGTAAGGGCCCTATTTGTGAAAAACTCATGCTGTGGAGTGCAGAAAGTCACCTTGCTGAGCTGCCCTGCATGACAGGCGAAGGGCAGGAATGCACTGAATTTAATGTAATAATGCACATCAGTGTTCCCTCTAACGTGCGCGCGAGCGCGCGCGCGCACCTTGCTGACCCCGAGCGCGCAGAGTCCAGAGGAAAGCGCGCACACATCCTGTCAGTGCTTTCGCGCCGCCGCGTTTAAAACGCGAGCGGCGCGAAAACGGCAATTCCGTGTTTGGGGGAAAGATTGAAGAAGCTCCGCACTAATGGGCTGTGGCTGCGGGCTGTTTGTGGCCCTTTGTGAAAACGTTTGTTAATTGCAGCGCCGTCATGCGCTGCAATTAACAAACATTTTCACAATGGCTCACAATCAGCCCCCAACCGCGCTCCCTTAAGAGAAGACATTTAGCAATTCCAAAAGCACAAAAAGTCATGCTTTTGGACTTGCTAAATGTCTTCTCTTAAGGGAGCGCGGTCGGGGGCTGATTGTGAGCCATTGTGAAAATGTTTGTTAATATCAGCGCATGACGGCGCTGCAATTAACAAATGTTTTCACAAAGGGCCACAAACAGCCCGCAGCCACAGCCCATTATAAAACAAATTTGAACATACATCAGCTATGATTAGATCTTAATCACCATATTCAGCGCTTTGCCACTCCTCTTTAAAATGCAATTGATTTCATTTCACACCTTCACAAACAAAACAGGTAAGTCTGTTTGAAATAGATCAATTCTGTCCATCAAAAGGTAAACCATGTTTTACATGCATGTCTTATGACTCTTCGACGTTTATAACACTTTTACTACACTGCTGCTTTATTCATGCAGCTTAAGAGCCATCATTAGTTGTACAAATAGTGACTTGGAAGTGACAACAGGCCAAACCGTGTACTGGCTGGATGCCTCCTTAATTAAGTATAAGTACTGGCTTAGGATGCACCCATCCCTCATCCCAACTGTCCCATTAGAGGTCGCGTGTCTTTATCGCTTGCTCTCTTTAAACATCCGTGGAGGTACACACACAACATGTGCTGTCATATCTATGAGTACTTCACTATCTGAAGATAGAAAGTTAACCTGTTATCATAATGAGGGCCATACAGGGTGTATTTAAAACATTTCACATAGGCCACTAACTCTTTAAACGCTGTATATTTTCTGGTCGTTCCCTTCTGATCTAGTTTGCTAGGACATCAATGGAGGTACATTGACAAATTTTGCTCCGCATTAAGTTTATTCTGATACTCGAAGCTCTTTAAATATGACAATGTAACGAGTGGTCACTGCCTCATTTGTTATTCACAGTGCTTAACCCATATGTTCGGGGCCTCCTTGAACACAGTTAAAAATATAAAATGGATGATATTGCCGTTTTAGACCAAATAATACCCTATATGTTACCAAGTGACTCACTGTCTCACGCTCTGATAGCTGTAGATTTATTCCATATTTACCAGGGAGTTGCACAATGGCATTGTCTTTCAAAGACGTTAAATGGCCGAAGCTATAGGGATGCGCTGCAGTCTCCCTTTTGAATTTGCGGAGAGCGGTGGTTGTGAGAGAGTCATG
Organism: Lissotriton vulgaris; assembly: GCF_964263255.1. NCBI lineage: Eukaryota > Metazoa > Chordata > Amphibia > Caudata > Salamandridae > Lissotriton > Lissotriton vulgaris. The sequence goes on from NC_141694.1 coordinate 109,278,679, forward strand.
ATAATATCTGTATAATAGAAGGTTTTTATTTCACCTGCAGTGGTGTGAAAATATCGGTTTTATTCCTTATGGCTATGGCCTCAAATTGTAAAGCACTCTGATATCCTTCGGGATCAAGTTCGCGCTATATAAAACGTTATAAATAAATAAATTCAGCAAAAGAAAAGACTGGATTAGGCGGTGTCTCCCACATCTATTTTGCCGCCATTTTCAATCATGTCACCAGCCCCTCCTCGCTAGTGGTACAGGTCTCTGTTGTGGCTGGCTAGGGCAGATGCATGTGCGCTCTGCTCAGCTGACAGTTCGAGCGGGACAGAGGCCATAGCTGCCAAGGTTTAAGATTGCTATGGGGGACATTTTTATAATTTCTATGTAATCTTGAGTGATATTTCAACAAATGAGTGACACTTTCAAGCAAACTCGGGTGTGGCTGTGTGTGGGTCCCTGAAACGGTTTCAGCCGGGCTCACATACACGAGCTGGGGGAGGGGGGAAAGTGGGTGGGGGGTGGGGTCTGGGGGAGCAGGCTGTAGTGTAGCCCTTTGAGTATAATGGATGTTGTGCGCCTGGAGCTGTGGGTCCCGTGACACGTCCCCCCCTCCCACCCCCAGCAGGGAGGCACAGAGATGCCTTCCCATGAGCGGGAAAGAAGGAAGAAGACACAGAGATACTGACCCCCCCCCTACATCCCATGAGAGAGTCACAGAAAAGGTGGGTGGATGAATGATGGGTGGATGGATGGAGGAAAGGGTGGGTGGGTGGATGGATGTATGGATGAAAGTGTGATGGAGGAAGGATGGATGTATGGATGGGAGGATAAAAGGGTGGATGGATGTATGGATGGATAAAAGGTTGCATGGATGAATGATGGATGGATGTGTGAAAAGGTGGGTGGATGAATGATGGGTGGATGGATGGAAGGGTGGATGGGTAAAGGATAGATGTATGGATGGATGAAAGGGTGGATGGATGAAGGAAGGATGGATGTATGGATGTAAGGATAAAAGGGTGGATGGATGAAGGATAGATGTATGATGTAAGGATGAAAGGGTGGATGAATGGATAAAAGGGTGGATGGATGGAAGGATGAAAGGGTGGACGGATGAAGGATGGATGGATGGATGGATGAAAGGGTGGATGGATGTATGGATGGATAAAAGGTTGCATGGATGAATGATGGATGGATGTGTGAAAAGGTGGGTGGATGAATGTTGGGTGGATGGATGGAAAGGTGGATGGGTAAAGGATGGATGGAAGGATAAAAGGGTGGATAGTTGAAGGATGGATGTATGGATGTAAGGATGGATGTAAGGATGAAAGGATGGATGGATGTGTGAAAGTGTGGGTGGATGAATGATGGATGGATGTGATGAGGTCTAACAGGTGCATTTATGGTTATCAAAAGTTGATGATGAGGAGTACCAGTTTCTAGAAACTTTTGTCGGAAGGGGGTCCTTACGCCTAAAAAGGTTTTACAAGGGGGTCTCGGCAGCAAAAAGTTTGAAGACCTCTGTGTTAGAGCATTATGTTTTATTGCCCAGTCTTTTATTATCCTATTCTTTCCAAAAGGGTTTATTTGGGTAAAAAAACAATTCTTGTTTTTAAGAGAACCTCTAACACATGGGGGCACATTTTGAATTCTGAATTCGTACTTTTCCAGAATAAGCATTGTTAAACTATATTGCCTACTAGTATCGATGACTCCTACACTGCACCTTGTAGTCTTGTCTGATGTAACACTTCCAATACACTGATTTACACACCTATGATTGTGTCTGTGCAATATGTGTATTATGTAAATTAATCAGAGAGCCAGTGGTTCTGGAGACTTGAGGGCCGCTATTAAAGGGTGCTAGTGAGGGAATCCATGGTAGAGGTGGCCATTGGGGGGCGCCAACAAACATTGTCACACAGGGCTCCACCAGTGTTAAAGACGGCCTGGCTTGTGCCTAGTTGAAGTTGGCTGACCAAAGTCCAATTGAACAGCATGTAAAGCACACGTCGTTCTTTTGGACTTGCTACATTTCTTTTAGATATCACGCAAGATAGAAATCTCTCTGCTTAGCCTAGTGTGCCACCTGGCTGGTATTTTGTTGCTTCTTTCCGTCTGTGCATCCAGATATACAATACAACAAGTAATATTACATCTACAGCAGTAAAATCTTATAATGGTACTATCATTGGAGCCTTGTGCTTTTCTAAACCCGAAGTGTACTTGCCTGTATAACCAATTCATGTAATTGTGTGTGTCTAAATTGCAAACCTGCCATAAGACACTTAACGTGCCGATTTATGTGTGAAAATGCAGTCTTTTCACTTGTTTAAGCATGAGTTTGGAGTGATATTTGGCGCTGCACCCACACACACGGTCTGGTTCCTGGCGCACATAACCATGGCTGCAGCGCACAGAGACCCCACACTGCCGCACACAGAGGAAAAAAATTAGAGGGAACATTGATGCACATTCCTGCCTTTTTCTCTGTACTGGTGCCCTTTTGACAGCCTAGCGCCAATCATGGTGCAAGGTTGCCTGTGTTGCATGCAAGATTATATTTGTGAACGAAGGGCCACCTTCAAGCAGAAAAATAATCCTGAGAGGCATATTCCTCTATCTCTGTGTGCTGGAGTATGCAGCACGACTGCAGGCCACATAGAAAGTGGAATTAACAAGGAGAAATAAAGAAATTGCTCCTTGTTATGCCTCTCCTGGGAAGGCATATTATTTTGGTGCATTCCAGGGTTTACCAGTTCTGGTAAATCTGGGAATGCGTAAAAAACGTTGGAGCGGAGTGGGAACAGCCATGCAATGCTCGTGGAATGCCTTCCAGGGCAGAGTCATGCAACAGAGTGATTAGTGCTGCTTTACAAAGTAACCTTTGCGCGGCTTCTTAAGTCTGGCTTCAGGTTTGCGTCGGTCTTGCACTACGTTGTGTGGTGCAAGTGAAATGCAAACTAGATCAAAAATAGGCCCTCATTTTTTCATTTTATGACATCTAATTTGTTGATCTCCTTTTATCAGTATGATGTACTACCCACCAGCCCTGTATGTAATTTTTATTACCTGCGACTAGTCTCATTTACTTCGATTATTAGGCCACCTGTGCAGTGGTTTATAGTCTAGATTACTTACATCAATGGTGACCACTTAGTTTTTACTAGCAGGAAAGTTACCTGGAGAAGATATGTCTTCCAGGAGCTACAACACCAGATAAAATGGACAAAGAACACTTGAGAGGGAAAGTTATGTGAGCTCATTGATATCTGAGAACAGATGGTGAAAATGGGACTCTCACAATGACAAGTATTTGAAATATCCCAATCTTCACATAAACATCATTACGTAGGACACATAATTCATGGGCAGGATTGTCATAAGGCAAGGTCACAATGCAGTCAGTGCTTTTGTACACCAACTGAATTGTGATCTGGCCTTAAGTTTGTGATGGGACCAATGTACTAAATGTGTATTCACAGGGGGTCAGAAAATCTTCTATCTAATGAATATTGAACAGAATACAGGAATTCTGTGACATACGCTACGAAGGTCTATGGAAGCAGGAATGGCAGTCTGCCAGAGACTGCTGAACTCCATCGCTGTATGAAGACTTGTTATTAAAAAGTAGTCTGTGTCACTTAAAGACATTTGGTGGTGCATGCAGAGGTCCCCTGGGCAACAGTCTGTTCTGATAGAGGCTGCCTCACACAGTGCTTAATTTGAGCCGGTTGTTTCCGGTGCCCGGCACTGGCACTTAATTGTCAACACTGGTGCTTGTGACAGTCTGCCACAAGGTGTCGCTGTCCGGCAAATTTAGAGATGACCACAACAACTGTTAATTATTAATTCAATATACTTTAAAAATGACTATTACCTGCTGCCAAACCATTCTTATAGCTTTGTGTGCCTGAAATAGTCTGAATTGTCATACTTGCTGGAGAGTGATATTTAGTAGTTGCATTGCAACTATCATTGGTAGCATAGCAGGGGCAGTGTGTGGTGCAACCTGTAGTGGCCTCCTGAAGAGAGCCCTGGCACATATTATTTTTTTTACAAATTAGGCACTGCGCCTCATTTATTCCTGAAGCAGAAATCATTGTGAGCTCTGCCGAATTTTTCAATGGAGTCTTCAACTGCCATAACAGTTATATTGCTTCTTTCTCAACAGGTTTAGAGATGTCTCCTTCAGTGGAAAAAAAGACTCTTGAATAATGCCAGAAAAAATTACAACATATGGTAAAAAAGTCAACACCGGATTACGTTTCCAGTAAATTAAATGTTTCAAATAGAGATATCTATGCAATCAAGAATAGGGGTGTTTCAGTTTGCAAAGTGTTTTTGAAAACTTGATGGTGGTCTACGGAAAGTTCACGAGTTTTAAATGTTCTTAATCAGTTGCAAAAGTGGGAAAAAAAGAATAATCTTATTGTTAATTTATGTTGCATATGTTCTTTTTTAACCTGAAGAACATGGCTAATCATTAGACATGCTCTGATGGCGTACCAGCTGATGTTTTCATTAATGATAAGGCGCGGTGGGCCAGATATATATTCCTTTTGGGAAATGCCATTGCGAAGGGAACGGTCGTCCCGGAATTATGGAGGAGAGCGATCATTATACCCATATACAAAAAAGGGGATCGGTCTCTTCCAGTCAACTACAGGCCGATAAGCCTGATTGCCACCGTTCAAAAAGTGGTAGGTAGGATAGTGGTTAACAAATTGATGGATTGGGTTGATGAGAACAATTCCCTGTCCCCTTACCAGGTTGGTTTTCGGCGGGCCACTAGTACAGTTGACCAGGTGTTTCGTTTTGCTCTGCTACAGTGGGGTACGGTGGTGCTAGGCGAAGGCAGTCTGTATATTGCCTTTGTTGACCTGCGGGCTGCCTTCGACCTGGTCCCAAGGAGAAAGCTCTGGGGAGTTTTGAGCAAAATGGGTCTCCCGGCTGAGCTACTTACCCTGGTAATGAGGTTGCATGAGTGCAACTTCGCCAAAATCCAATGGGGCATGCAAGGTGAATCCTCTGCTGACTTCCCGGTTGAACGCGGAGTGCGCCAGGGGTGCGCAATGGCTCCCCTGCTTTTCTCATTATTCATAAATGGGATTGCGGCTCGAATGTTGGACGCCAGTGTAGATGCGCTATCGTTGGCGGGCCTCAGGGTTCCGATCCTGATGTTCACCGACAATACGCTAATTCTATCCAAAACTCCCGGCGGTCTGCAGCGAGCTCTGAACATCTTTGATTCTTTTTACGGAGAGCATGGCCTGGAAGTCAATGTGGGTAAGACCAAGCTGATGGCCTTTGCACCAAAACGCAGACCCAGGCCAAAAATATTCTTGAACATTTGTTTGCTAGAGGTGGTTACTGTATTTACCTATCTTGGGATACAGATAACAAATGATTCGAGATGGTCCCAGCACATAGAAATGGCGGTCTTGAGGCACCAACAGATCTCGGGGGCACTTCAGGTGGAGCACAAAAAATCCAGGTCCAAACCAATTTGGCAGTATATGACGCCAAGGCTCTTGGGTCTGCTCTATAAGGGGCAGAGCTGTGGGGCTTTGGGAAGCTTCTCCCCTTGCAGACCTCAGAGAACAGGTTTTTTAGGGGAATTACAGGACTCCCGCAGAGTACCCCACTGATTCCCGTTGGTCTCGACCTGGGGAGGAGAGCAGTTAGTGACCTAGTGAGGTTGCGCCAGATTCTTTATTGGAGATGCCTCTGGACTACCCCGGAGATCCTGCATTACGCAGAGGGGTTTTTAGCCATAATAAACGCTGATATCTTTCATAGGATACATTGGCTAAAAAATCTTAGGTCTTTTTTATGTGATCTTGGTCTCTCAAATTTATGGGATAATCCAACCGGGGAGCTCTTTCCAAGCAAAAAAGCAATTAAAGATCTATATTGGGATCATGTAGCTGCAAGAGTTTGGAGTAAAACTAAATCTGACTCCATGACGAGGCGTTTTGTGGTAGCTAAACTGTATCCAGTCTTGGAACCCTACTGGGATAGCATAACCAACCCTGGGGACAGGAAGCTTTTCTTTCAGTTAAGATCAGGTGCCCTTCCATTGAGATCACTGACAGGTAGGTTAAGGAGTTCCTCCACCCCATATTGTCCAGCTTGTGGTGCATCAAATGAAAGTATAGGCCACTTCTTATTCTCTTGCAAAGCCTATGCCACCCCGAGGAAAGTTTGGTTAGTCCCTGTTTGTAAAAATCTAGGGACATCCAGGGGTGTAGAGGCCTTACGAATCATTTGCACTTCCACCCATATGCCTGTAGTTCTAGCAACAGCTAAGTATTTGGGTTGGGCATGGTCTATTAGACGGAGGGCTGTTCCCTAGAGTACACTGATTGGGGCATCCTTTCTGGCACCTGTGTAATTATGTATCAAAGTTTTATATTTATTTGCTCTTGATCAATTGTGTATGTCTGTATAATCGTTTTTAAACTACTGCATTTAACGAGGAAACAATTGTTTAATGATGTATTTTAAATGTATGCTTGTGCTTTTATGAGTCTAATCCTCGAATAAAACCTTTTGAATTGCATTAGACATACTCTGCAGAAGACAGATAGGGCCTCATTCCGAGAGGTCTGAAAACCTTAGTAAAAAGTGCACACCGATAAATGCAGATAGTGCAGAGAATGTTCCTTACTGGGTGAGAAGTTTTGATTAAGATTCCAAGTCTTGGCCTGCTTTCCCCATTTTAAGGAGCACAAAAGTGAAATATGAACTTTTTGAATGCACAATTTGCATATTGCACACATTGTGGGAGCAAAATCCATCAGGGAGTAAAAATAGCCCGAGAGATCGAATCCTGAATCGGGTGTATAAAAGAGTTTGTGTCAGGATTTGTGACCCACTGGGAAGGAAGAGGGGGCTCCAATACTTTCTCCTACAATGCCATTGTGCAAAGAAAACGTATGCAAAAGATGAACTTGCAGGCAATAATTGTGCGTACAGTTAAAGCTGAGCATACCAATAGATTTGAAATCTATGAAGAGAAAAATATGTCATATGCAAAAGTAAACTAGGAAACTTGGCAAACAACGCTGTCAAAATACACCATTTTAGCCATACATATTCATGATCCGACTTTCGAGATAGTATGCAATCCACCCGAAAGTAACCCACCTTGTCCTCAATAGAAAGAAATTCAATAATGTAAGCACCAGCGCACAGAAAGCAAAATCTCTATGCAAACACCTTTGGTCTCAGAGAACACATCTTGACAAACAATCAAGGGTCTGGTCAGGCCCTGTGAGATCTCGGTGAGACCCTGAGCCGTGTAGCTAATGAGGCTGCCTTGAGGCGAGTAAGCGTGCAGATAACACAATTTGTCACACCTTTTTCGCATGGGATTGAGTAACAGACAAGTATTGAAAAAGGCACATCCATTAATACCCTAAAACAAACGAAGCTCGCCTTTAAGGCCACAGAAATAAAGCTGTACAGTGTTTGGACATTAACTCATTCCAAGTTCAACTGATGGAAAATTAAAAATGTCCATGATGCCAGCTGACTTCACAATAGCAATTACCTAGTTTTTTTTGGCGCCACCTCAATTAATGACATAAACAGTTACTCATTAGAACCCCTACCTAATCCAGCAGTAACATGGGGGCAGATGTACGAAAATGCAATTTTGCATTTCCTAAATATCGACTTCATAGCAATTGCTATTTAGGAAATGCAAAATGATATGAATTAAATTACAGATTCCCTAATAGCAATATTAGGAAATTGCAATTAGGACATCCCATGCCATTCGTACCAATGGCCTGTTTTGCATTTCTAAAACCAAGGATGGCTATGGGCTGAAGCCCCCCATACTGCACCTCAAAAAGAGAAGTGCATATGTAGAGCACACATATGCACTAGGAACATGTGTGGGCTCTATTGCACATTTAAAAAAGCATCTTGAGGTGCTTTATTTTAATTGCACATGGCTACCATCGACTTTGAGTCAATAGTAATTGCATTTCCTAAATGTTCATTTTTCATATAGGAAATGCTTTGCACATTGCGAAGAAATTGCAAATAGGAATCCCTATTTACAATTTCCCTTTTTTGGGAATCACAAAATGTGATTTCAACTGGGTAGAAATCTAATTTTGCGATTCCCTGAAGGCATTTGTACATAGGAAAAGGCTGTTTGAAATTTCAGAACATGAATTTGCGATTCGGCCCATTAAGTAATGCAAATTGCCTTTGTAAAACTTGTCCAAAATCACTGAAAAATACTTTTGCCTGAGTGGATTCTTTTAATGGTACATTACAAGAAACATTGGCCTGATTTATTAAGCTAGGAAGAATATAGGAATATTGCTAAATGTGACTTACTGTTTTAGTACTCTTAGCTAACTATTGAATTTCAAGAGTAAACCAAAAGTACTACTGGCTTGTTCCTACAACTCTTTGTAAATTGAGCCTATTATCATTAAATATAAGAATCGTGCTTCAAATCCCTTTAACTTCAATGCAAAGAAAAATCTACTCTTATAGCTACAGTACCAAACTGTGCAGTACAGTACTAAGTCTGTACATACCCAGCTACCAGTACCTGAGCAGTGCAATTATGTGTTCTATGTTTAAATATAGATTGTGAAAAGATCTTCTGCAAACACATATACTGGACTTACATAAAGATCTCCATATATAAAACCACAATCTGCATTTAATTCCTAAATGCAGTAAAAGTAATTTTGCATATATTTTAAAATTAGGTACAAGCTAGATCCAGCCAAGCATATGTAGAGTCGAGCGAAGGCCATAGGCTGAGAACAGATATTTTCTGCAAGGTGGAGAATTTGGAGTGTGTGAGCAAAATTCATTAAGATAAATATAGAGGCAGAGATCTCAGTGCACATACATTTACTCTACACCTGGATATAAATCTCAGCCAGAGGAAATTCACCAATTCCAGCGGAGATGTTACACCTAGTTGAATGTGTAAGTGTGTCCAGCCGTTATATAGTGTCGTAGGTAAATGTACAACTCAAAATATGATCATAAAGTTACTACTGTATCCTAATGTGTGCATTTTTTACACAAATCCGGCTACGCTAGAAAGAACTATAAATTGAGAAAGATACAAAAACTGGCATCATCTTAGGAAAAGAACGCACCTGGCAGTCATCAAAAGTGGAAGCACTACATTCCACATTATTATCCGATCTCTTTCCATTGAGATTCGAGTTGTGAAGCCAGGCATCCTGTAGAGTTGTGTGTCATTTTGTGCGTGTGCGTGTAGGAACATGCAATGAGTAATAATATATCTTTCAGTGTGTAAAGTAGTGTTAGATGTGAGTCGATTTATGTCTTTTTGCAATTCATTAACAGTCTACACATTGTAAGTTTCTAAGTATGTTTACATGTTTACAATGTGATTTATATAATTAATTGACAATAATTTTGTTTATTTTATTTTTAACATTTTTAGAAATCCACTTTATGTGGATGTCTGCAATGCGTAAAGTTGTTTGATTCATTTTTGTTTTATTTGTATGCTTTGTAGCAGTTGAGCTTTGTGCTGGTAGTGTTATTTCCTGCCTCACTTAACTTCTGCACGATTCTCATTCAGTGGCATCAGATACCGTGTGGGTTGTGTGACTTACTCAAAGGCATGGTTAGAATAGGTTTCAACTTGTTAGAGTTGTAGTACTGCTGGAGTAGAGCTGGATGTAACTTTTGTAAGTTGCAACTTGCTCCTTTGTGGGTGGGTTTTTTATTTGCTTATACCTCCCTGTGTGCCTCTTTACTTTTCTCGTTCCTATTCCCACTTTGTAGGAATTATTCCATATTTTCCTGCCACTCCTCTTGGCGGCCAAACTCTGGAACTCTCTCCCAGCGCACATTCGAGACATCCCTAATGTTTTGACGTTTCGTAAGTCTCAAACAGCCTGATTCATCAAAGGTAATTGCGCTCGCAAAGGGCCAGATTCTGAGAATCTGACCCTTTGCGAGTGCTATTTTTGCATTTGGGATTCATCATCCCACATGCAAAAATCGGTAATAGCGAATTCGCAAATTTGCGAGGAATTACATTTAAGGAATCTCTATTTGAGATTCCTTAAATGCAATTCATCATCCATTTACAAATTGCGAAATCGCAATTTCGGGCCGCTATTTCCCGCGAGGTCAAACCTCGTGGTAAATAGCGAAAACTCAGAAAAATGCTTTTAAAAGCATTTTTCTGAGTTGCATGTTGCACACACACATGTCCTTTGGACGTGTGTGTGCAACACCTGTTTAAATGAGCATTTAAGGGGTGCTACAGGGTGTCCTCTGGACACCCATGGCACCCTTTAAATCGCTATCTTATTTGCGATTAGCTAATTGCTAATCGCAAATAAGGAAATACTCCCCATTCATTCCTATGGGCCTTTTGGCCCATAGGAATGAATGGGGAGTTATTCCCTATTTGCGATTAGCAATTTGCTAATCGCAAATAAGGAATAAGTAGGAATCGCATTTTTTTGGGATATTCCTACATGAATCCCGTTTTGCGAGCCTGTAATAGCGATTCCTTAGGAATCGCTATTAGAGACTAGCAAAACGGGTCTTTCATGAATCAGGCTGTAAAATCCTGGCAGTTTCCCACTATCTGAAGTTTAGACGTTTATGGGTCTCTCTGTTCCTTCCTAGTTTCTGGTTGCGCTGGGACGCCTCGTTGCTGAGGCAGCCATGCGCATTACAAATCTTTTATAAATAAATAAATCCTCATTCCCACCCTCACGTGTGCACACAAAACATAGAACTAGGTACCTGAAACAAGCAATGCCATATAACACAAATCAGTTAATGTAGTATAGTAACTCTAGAGGACGATAACTCTACAGTGCTTACTTATGGTATGTTAGTATCTCATTATATGATGTGGAGAGTATATCTTTGTGTCTAACATCATATGCTTGATTGTTAGCAAAGTTAGGTCGTAGAAGGCTCACATATGACGATTCAGAAAAGGGGGTGGTGCTGAACAGAGTGTCTGAATTAAGCAGACCACTCTTACCCAGTCAAAAGATCAGGGCTTGATCCATCACCGTTATTTATCTCACTGCACCATCCCAGCTCAGAACCTGGCTATATGCAAATCAGTCTGTCCCTGGCCCAGTGCATCATGGGAACAGGGCAGACTAAACTACCAAGCCAATTCTTCACCAGAAAGGAGACAAGCTACCGGGGACCGGTTTCTGGCATTTCAGCCTTCTTCGGCCCGGTTTGCTTGAATCCTGATGGTGCAGTGAGAAAGGGACTCATGTCTGAGTATACCCTGCCAGACCTATAGTGGCCAAAAACGATTCAGAAAAGGGGGTGGTGATGAACAGAGTGTCTGAATTAAGCAGACCACTCTTACCCAGTCAAAAGATCAGGGCTTGATCCATCACCGTTATTTATCTCACTGCACCATCCCAGCTCAGAACCTGGCTATATGCAAATCAGTCTGTCCCTGGCCCAGTGCATCATGGGAACAGGGCAGACTAAACTACCAAGCCAATTCTTCACCAGAAAGGAGACAAGCTACCGGGGACCGGTTTCTGGCATTTCAGCCTTCTTCGGCCCGGTTTGCTTGAATCCTGATGGTGCAGTGAGAAAGGGACTCATGTCTGAGTATACCCTGCCAGACCTATAGTGGCCAAAAATGATTCAGAAAAGGGGGTGGTGATGAACAGAGTGTCTGAATTAAGCAGACCACTCTTACCCAGTCAAAAGATCAGGGCTTGATCCATCACCGTTATTTATCTCACTGCACCATCCCAGCTCAGAACCTGGCTATATGCAAATCAGTCTGTCCCTGGCCCAGTGCATCATGGGAACAGGGCAGACTAAACTACCAAGCCAATTCTTCACCAGAAAGGAGACAAGCTACCGGGGACCGGTTTCTGGCATTTCAGCCTTCTTCGGCCCGGTTTGCTTGAATCCTGATGGTGCAGTGAGAAAGGGACTCATGTCTGAGTATACCCTGCCAGACCTATAGTGGCCAAAACCGATTCAGAAAAGGGGGTGGTGATGAACAGAGTGTCTGAATTAAGCAGACCACTCTTACCCAGTCAAAAGATCAGGGCTTGATCCATCACCGTTATTTATCTCACTGCACCATCCCAGCTCAGAACCTGGCTATATGCAAATCAGTCTGTCCCTGGCCCAGTGCATCATGGGAACAGGGCAGACTAAACTACCAAGCCAATTCTTCACCAGAAAGGAGACAAGCTACTGGGGACCGGTTTCTGGCATTTCAGCCTTCTTCGGCCCGGTTTGCTTGAATCCAGATGGTGCAGTGAGAAAGGGACTCATGTCTGAGTATACCCTGCCAGACCTATAGTGGCCAAAAACGATTCAGAAAAGGGGGTGGTGATGAACAGAGTGTCTGAATTAAGCAGACCACTCTTACCCAGTCAAAAGATCAGGGCTTGATCCATCACCGTTATTTATCTCACTGCACCATCCCAGCTCAGAACCTGGCTATATGCAAATCAGTCTGTCCCTGGCCCAGTGCATCATGGGAACAGGGCAGACTAAACTACCAAGCCAATTCTTCACCAGAAAGGAGACAAGCTACCGGGGACCGGTTTCTGGCATTTCAGCCTTCTTCGGCCCGGTTTGCTTGAATCCTGATGGTGCAGTGAGAAAGGGACTCATGTCTGAGTATACCCTGCCAGACCTATAGTGGCCAAAAACGATTCAGAAAAGGGGGTGGTGATGAACAGAGTGTCTGAATTAAGCAGACCACTCTTACCCAGTCAAAAGATCAGGGCTTGATCCATCACCGTTATTTATCTCACTGCACCATGACAGCTCAGAACCTGGCTATATGCAAATCAGTCTGTCCCTGGCCCAGTGCATCATGGGAACAGGGCAGACTAAACTACCAAGCCAATTCTTCACCAGAAAGGAGACAAGCTACCGGGGACCGGTTTCTGGCATTTCAGCCTTCTTCGGCCCGGTTTGCTTGAATCCTGATGGTGCAGTGAGAAAGGGACTCATGTCTGAGTATACCCTGCCAGACCTATAGTGGCCAAAAACGATTCAGAAAAGGGGGTGGTGATAAACAGAGTGTCTGAATTAAGCAGACCACTCTTACCCAGTCAAAAGATCAGGGCTTGATCCATCACCGTTATTTATCTCACTGCACCATCCCAGCTCAGAACCTGGCTATATGCAAATCAGTCTGTCCCTGGCCCAGTGCATCATGGGAACAGCGCAGACTAAACTACCAAGCCAATTCTTCACCAGAAAGGAGACAAGCTACCGGGGACCGGTTTCTGGCATTTCAGCCTTCTTCGGCCCGGTTTGCTTGAATCCTGATGGTGCAGTGAGAAAGGGACTCATGTCTGAGTATACCCTGCCAGACCTATAGTGGCCAAAAACGATTCAGAAAAGGGGGTGGTGATGAACAGAGTGTCTGAATTAAGCAGACCACTCTTACCCAGTCAAAAGATCAGGGCTTGATCCATCACCGTTATTTATCTCACTGCACCATCCCAGCTCAGAACCTGGCTATATGCAAATCAGTCTGTCCCTGGCCCAGTGCATCATGGGAACAGGGCAGACTAAACTACCAAGCCAATTCTTCACCAGAAAGGAGACAAGCTACCGGGGACCGGTTTCTGGCATTTCAGCCTTCTTCGGCCCGGTTTGCTTGAATCCTGATGGTGTAGTGAGAAAGGGACTCATGTCTGAGTATACCCTGCCAGACCTATAGTGGCCAAAAACGATTCAGAAAAGGGGGTGGTGATGAACAGAGTGTCTGAATTAAGCAGACCACTCTTACCCAGTCAAAAGATCAGGGCTTGATCCATCACCGTTATTTATCTCACTGCACCATCCCAGCTCAGAACCTGGCTATATGCAAATCAGTCTGTCCCTGGCCCAGTGCATCATGGGAACAGGGCAGACTAAACTACCAAGCCAATTCTTCACCAGAAAGGAGACAAGCTACCGGGGACCGGTTTCTGGCATTTCAGCCTTCTTCGGCCCGGTTTGCTTGAATCCTGATGGTGCAGTGAGAAAGGGACTCATGTCTGAGTATACCCTGCCAGACCTATAGTGGCCAAAAACGATTCAGAAAAGGGGGTGGTGATGAACAGAGTGTCTGAATTAAGCAGACCACTCTTACCCAGTCAAAAGATCAGGGCTTGATCCATCACCGTTATTTATCTCACTGCACCATCCCAGCTCAGAACCTGGCTATATTCAAATCAGTCTGTCCCTGGCCCAGTGCATCATGGGAACAGGGCAGACTAAACTACCAAGCCAATTCTTCACCAGAAAGGAGACAAGCTACCGGGGACCGGTTTCTGGCATTTCAGCCTTCTTCGGCCCGGTTTGCTTGAATCCTGATGGTGCAGTGAGAAAGGGACTCATGTCTGAGTATAACCTGCCAGACCTATAGTGGCCAAAAACGATTCAGAAAAGGGGGTGGTGATGAACAGAGTGTCTGAATTAAGCAGACCACTCTTACCCAGTCAAAAGATCAGGGCTTGATCCATCACCGTTATTTATCTCACTGCACCATCCCAGCTCAGAACCTGGCTATATGCAAATCAGTCTGTCCCTGGCCCAGTGCATCATGGGAACAGGGCAGACTAAACTACCAAGCCAATTCTTCACCAGAAAGGAGACAAGCTACCGGGGACCGGTTTCTGGCATTTCAGCCTTCTTCGGCCCGGTTTGCTTGAATCCTGATGGTGCAGTGAGAAAGGGACTCATGTCTGAGTATACCCTGCCAGACCTATAGTGGCCAAAAACGATTCAGAAAAGGGGGTGGTGATGAACAGAGTGTCTGAATTAAGCAGACCACTCTTACCCAGTCAAAAGATCAGGGCTTGATCCATCACCGTTATTTATCTCACTGCACCATCCCAGCTCAGAACCTGGCTATATGCAAATCAGTCTGTCCCTGGCCCAGTGCATCATGGGAACAGGGCAGACTAAACTACCAAGCCAATTCTTCACCAGAAAGGAGACAAGCTACCGGGGACCGGTTTCTGGCATTTCAGCCTTCTTCGGCCCGGTTTGCTTGAATCCTGATGGTGCAGTGAGAAAGGGACTCATGTCTGAGTATACCCTGCCAGACCTATAGTGGCCAAAAACGATTCAGAAAAGGGGGTGGTGATGAACAGAGTGTCTGAATTAAGCAGACCACTCTTACCCAGTCAAAAGATCAGGGCTTGATCCATCACCGTTATTTATCTCACTGCACCATCCCAGCTCAGAACCTGGCTATATGCAAATCCGTCTGTCCCTGGCCCAGTGCATCATGGGAACAGCGCAGACTAAACTACCAAGCCAATTCTTCACCAGAAAGGAGACAAGCTACCGGGGACCGGTTTCTGGCATTTCAGCCTTCTTCGGCCCGGTTTGCTTGAATCCTGATGGTGCAGTGAGAAAGGGACTCATGTCTGAGTATACCCTGCCAGACCTATAGTGGCCAAAAACGATTCAGAAAAGGGGGTGGTGATGAACAGAGTGTCTGAATTAAGCAGACCACTCTTACCCAGTCAAAAGATCAGGGGTTGATCCATCACCGTTATTTATCTCACTGCACCATCCCAGCTCAGAACCTGGCTATATGCAAATCAGTCTGTCCCTGGCCCAGTGCATCATGGGAACAGGGCAGACTAAACTACCAAGCCAATTCTTCACCAGAAAGGAGACAAGCTACAGGGGACCGGTTTCTGGCATTTCAGCCTTCTTCGGCCCGGTTTGCTTGAATCCTGATGGTGTAGTGAGAAAGGGACTCATGTCTGAGTATACCCTGCCAGACCTATAGTGGCCAAAAACGATTCAGAAAAGGGGGTGGTGATGAACAGAGTGTCTGAATTAAGCAGACCACTCTTACCCAGTCAAAAGATCAGGGCTTGATCCATCACCGTTATTTATCTCACTGCATCATCCCAGCTCAGAACCTGGCTATATGCAAATCAGTCTGTCCCTGGCCCAGTGCATCATGGGAACAGGGCAGACTAAACTACCAAGCCAATTCTTCACCAGAAAGGAGACAAGCTACCGGGGACCGGTTTCTGGCATTTCAGCCTTCTTCGGCCCGGTTTGCTTGAATCCTGATGGTGCAGTGAGAAAGGGACTCATGTCTGAGTATACCCTGCCAGACCTATAGTGGCCAAAAACGATTCAGAAAAGGGGGTGGTGATGAACAGAGTGTCTGAATTAAGCAGACCACTCTTACCCAGTCAAAAGATCAGGGCTTGATCCATCACCGTTATTTATCTCACTGCACCATCCCAGCTCAGAACCTGGCTATATGCAAATCAGTCTGTCCCTGGCCCAGTGCATCATGGGAACAGGGCAGACTAAACTACCAAGCCAATTCTTCACCAGAAAGGAGACAAGCTACTGGGGACCGGTTTCTGGCATTTCAGCCTTCTTCGGCCCGGTTTGCTTGAATCCTGATGGTGCAGTGAGAAAGGGACTCATGTCTGAGTATACCCTGCCAGACCTATAGTGGCCAAAAACGATTCAGAAAAGGGGGTGGTGATGAACAGAGTGTCTGAATTAAGCAGACCACTCTTACCCAGTCAAAAGATCAGGGCTTGATCCATCACCGTTATTTATCTCACTGCACCATCCCAGCTCAGAACCTGGCTATATGCAAATCAGTCTGTCCCTGGCCCAGTGCATCATGGGAACAGGGCAGACTAAACTACCAAGCCAATTCTTCACCAGAAAGGAGACAAGCTACCGGGGACCGGTTTCTGGCATTTCAGCCTTCTTCGGCCCGGTTTGCTTGAATCCTGATGGTGCAGTGAGAAAGGGACTCATGTCTGAGTATACCCTGCCAGACCTATAGTGGCCAAAAACGATTCAGAAAAGGGGGTGGTGATGAACAGAGTGTCTGAATTAAGCAGACCACTCTTACCCAGTCAAAAGATCAGGGCTTGATCCATCACCGTTATTTATCTCACTGCACCATCCAAGCTCAGAACCTGGCTATATGCAAATCAGTCTGTCCCTGGCCCAGTGCATCATGGGAACAGGGCAGACTAAACTACCAAGCCAATTCTTCACCAGAAAGGAGACAAGCTACCGGGGACCGGTTTCTGGCATTTCAGCCTTCTTCGGCCCGGTTTGCTTGAATCCTGATGGTGCAGTGAGAAAGGGACTCATGTCTGAGTATACCCTGCCAGACCTATAGTGGCCAAAACGATACAGAAAAGGGGGTGGTGATGAACAGAGTGTCTGAATTAAGCAGACCACTCTTACCCAGTCAAAAGATCAGGGCTTGATCCATCACCGTTATTTATCTCACTGCACCATCCCAGCTCAGAACCTGGCTATATGCAAATCAGTCTGTCCCTGGCCCAGTGCATCATGGGAACAGGGCAGACTAAACTACCAAGCCAATTCTTCACCAGAAAGGAGACAAGCTACCGGGGACCGGTTTCTGGCATTTCAGCCTTCTTCGGCCCGGTTTGCTTGAATCCTGATGGTGCAGTGAGAAAGGGACTCATGTCTGAGTATACCCTGCCAGACCTATAGTGGCCAAAAACGATTCAGAAAAGGGGGTGGTGATGAACAGAGTGTCTGAATTAAGCAGACCACTCTTACCCAGTCAAAAGATCAGGGCTTGATCCATCACCGTTATTTATCTCACTGCACCATCCCAGCTCAGAACCTGGCTATATGCAAATCAGTCTGTCCCTGGCCCAGTGCATCATGGGAACAGGGCAGACTAAACTACCAAGCTAATTCTTCACCAGAAAGGAGACAAGCTACCGGGGACCGGTTTCTGGCATTTCAGCCTTCTTCGGCCCGGTTTGCTTGAATCCTGATGGTGCAGTGAGAAAGGGACTCATGTCTGAGTATACCCTGCCAGACCTATAGTGGCCAAAAACGATTCAGAAAAGGGGGTGGTGATGAACAGAGTGTCTGAATTAAGCAGACCACTCTTACCCAGTCAAAAGATCAGGGCTTGATCCATCACCGTTATTTATCTCACTGCACCATCCCAGCTCAGAACCTGGCTATATGCAAATCAGTCTGTCCCTGGCCCAGTGCATCATGGGAACAGGGCAGACTAAACTACCAAGCCAATTCTTCACCAGAAAGGAGACAAGCTACCGGGGACCGGTTTCTGGCATTTCAGCCTTCTTCGGCCCGGTTTGCTTGAATCCTGATGGTGCAGTGAGAAAGGGACTCATGTCTGAGTATACCCTGCCAGACCTATAGTGGCCAAAAACGATTCAGAAAAGGGGGTGGTGATGAACAGAGTGTCTGAATTAAGCAGACCACTCTTACCCAGTCAAAAGATCAGGGCTTGATCCATCACCGTTATTTATCTCACTGCACCATCCAAGCTCAGAACCTGGCTATATGCAAATCAGTCTGTCCCTGGCCCAGTGCATCATGGGAACAGGGCAGACTAAACTACCAAGCCAATTCTTCACCAGAAAGGAGACAAACTACCGGGGACCGGTTTCTGGCATTTCAGCCTTCTTCGGCCCGGTTTGCTTGAATCCTGATGGTGCAGTGAGAAAGGGACTCATGTCTGAGTATACCCTGCCAGACCTATAGTGGCCAAAACGATACAGAAAAGGGGTGGTGATGAACAGAGTGTCTGAATTAAGCAGACCACTCTTACCCAGTCAAAAGATCAGGGCTTGATCCATCACCGTTATTTATCTCACTGCACCATCCCAGCTCAGAACCTGGCTATATGCAAATCAGTCTGTCCCTGGCCCAGTGCATCATGGGAACAGGGCAGACTAAACTACCAAGCCAATTCTTCACCAGAAAGGAGACAAGCTACCGGGGACCGGTTTCTGGCATTTCAGCCTTCTTCGGCCCGGTTTGCTTGAATCCTGATGGTGCAGTGAGAAAGGGACTCATGTCTGAGTATACCCTGCCAGACCTATAGTGGCCAAAAACGATTCAGAAAAGGGGGTGGTGATGAACAGAGTGTCTGAATTAAGCAGACCACTCTTACCCAGTCAAAAGATCAGGGCTTGATCCATCACCGTTATTTATCTCATTGCACCATCCCAGCTCAGAACCTGGCTATATGCAAATCAGTCTGTCCCTGGCCCAGTGCATCATGGGAACAGGGCAGACTAAACTACCAAGCCAATTCTTCATCAGAAAGGAGACAAGCTACCGGGGACCGGTTTCTGGCATTTCAGCCTTCTTCGGCCCGGTTTGCTTGAATCCTGATGGTGCAGTGAGAAAGGGACTCATGTCTGAGTATACCCTGCCAGACCTATAGTGGCCAAAAACGATTCAGAAAAGGGGGTGGTGATGAACAGAGTGTCTGAATTAAGCAGACCACTCTTACCCAGTCAAAAGATCAGGGCTTGATCCATCACCGTTATTTATCTCACTGCACCATCCCAGCTCAGAACCTGGCTATATGCAAATCAGTCTGTCCCTGGCCCAGTGCATCATGGGAACAGGGCAGACTAAACTACCAAGCCAATTCTTCACCAGAAAGGAGACAAGCTACCGGGGACCGGTTTCTGGCATTTCAGCCTTCTTCGGCCCGGTTTGCTTGAATCCTGATGGTGCAGTGAGAAAGGGACTCATGTCTGAGTATACCCTGCCAGACCTATAGTGGCCAAAAACGATTCAGAAAAGGGGGTGGTGATGAACAGAGTGTCTGAATTAAGCAGACCACTCTTACCCAGTCAAAAGATCAGGGCTTGATCCATCACCGTTATTTATCTCACTGCACCATCCCAGCTCAGAACCTGGCTATATGCAAATCAGTCTGTCCCTGGCCCAGTGCATCATGGGAACAGGGCAGACTAAACTACCAAGCCAATTCTTCACCAGAAAGGAGACAAGCTACTGGGGACCGGTTTCTGGCATTTCAGCCTTCTTCGGCCCGGTTTGCTTGAATCCAGATGGTGCAGTGAGAAAGGGACTCATGTCTGAGTATACCCTGCCAGACCTATAGTGGCCAAAAACGATTCAGAAAAGGGGGTGGTGATGAACAGAGTGTCTGAATTAAGCAGACCACTCTTACCCAGTCAAAAGATCAGGGCTTGATCCATCACCGTTATTTATCTCACTGCACCATCCCAGCTCAGAACCTGGCTATATGCAAATCAGTCTGTCCCTGGCCCAGTGCATCATGGGAACAGGGCAGACTAAACTACCAAGCCAATTCTTCACCAGAAAGGAGACAAGCTACCGGGGACCGGTTTCTGGCATTTCAGCCTTCTTCGGCCCGGTTTGCTTGAATCCTGATGGTGCAGTGAGAAAGGGACTCATGTCTGAGTATACCCTGCCAGACCTGTAGTGGCCAAAAACGATTCAGAAAAGGGGGTGGTGATGAACAGAGTGTCTGAATTAAGCAGACCACTCTTACCCAGTCAAAAGATCAGGGCTTGATCCATCACCGTTATTTATCTCACTGCACCATGACAGCTCAGAACCTGGCTATATGCAAATCAGTCTGTCCCTGGCCCAGTGCATCATGGGAACAGGGCAGACTAAACTACCAAGCCAATTCTTCACCAGAAAGGAGACAAGCTACCGGGGACTGGTTTCTGGCATTTCAGCCTTCTTCGGCCCGGTTTGCTTGAATCCTGATGGTGCAGTGAGAAAGGGACTCATGTCTGAGTATACCCTGCCAGACCTATAGTGGCCAAAAACGATTCAGAAAAGGGGGTGGTGATGAACAGAGTGTCTGAATTAAGCAGACCACTCTTACCCAGTCAAAAGATCAGGGCTTGATCCATCACCGTTATTTATCTCACTGCACCATCCCAGCTCAGAACCTGGCTATATTCAAATCAGTCTGTCCCTGGCCCAGTGCATCATGGGAACAGGGCAGACTAAACTACCAAGCCAATTCTTCACCAGAAAGGAGACAAGCTACCGGGGACCGGTTTCTGGCATTTCAGCCTTCTTCGGCCCGGTTTGCTTGAATCCTGATGGTGCAGTGAGAAAGGGACTCATGTCTGAGTATAACCTGCCAGACCTATAGTGGCCAAAAACGATTCAGAAAAGGGGGTGGTGATGAACAGAGTGTCTGAATTAAGCAGACCACTCTTACCCAGTCAAAAGATCAGGGCTTGATCCATCACCGTTATTTATCTCACTGCACCATCCCAGCTCAGAACCTGGCTATATGCAAATCAGTCTGTCCCTGGCCCAGTGCATCATGGGAACAGGGCAGACTAAACTACCAAGCCAATTCTTCACCAGAAAGGAGACAAGCTACCGGGGACCGGTTTCTGGCATTTCAGCCTTCTTCGGCCCGGTTTGCTTGAATCCTGATGGTGCAGTGAGAAAGGGACTCATGTCTGAGTATACCCTGCCAGACCTATAGTGGCCAAAAACGATTCAGAAAAGGGGGTGGTGATGAACAGAGTGTCTGAATTAAGCAGACCACTCTTACCCAGTCAAAAGATCAGGGCTTGATCCATCACCGTTATTTATCTCACTGCACCATCCCAGCTCAGAACCTGGCTATATGCAAATCAGTCTGTCCCTGGCCCAGTGCATCAGGGGAACAGGGCAGACTAAACTACCAAGCCAATTCTTCACCAGAAAGGAGACAAGCTACCGGGGACCGGTTTCTGGCATTTCAGCCTTCTTCGGCCCGGTTTGCTTGAATCCTGATGGTGCAGTGAGAAAGGGACTCATGTCTGAGTATACCCTGCCAGACCTATAGTGGCCAAAAACGATTCAGAAAAGGGGGTGGTGATAAACAGAGTGTCTGAATTAAGCAGACCACTCTTACCCAGTCAAAAGATCAGGGCTTGATCCATCACCGTTATTTATCTCACTGCACCATCCCAGCTCAGAACCTGGCTATATGCAAATCAGTCTGTCCCTGGCCCAGTGCATCATGGGAACAGCGCAGACTAAACTACCAAGCCAATTCTTCACCAGAAAGGAGACAAGCTACCGGGGACCGGTTTCTGGCATTTCAGCCTTCTTCGGCCCGGTTTGCTTGAATCCTGATGGTGCAGTGAGAAAGGGACTCATGTCTGAGTATACCCTGCCAGACCTATAGTGGCCAAAAACGATTCAGAAAAGGGGGTGGTGATGAACAGAGTGTCTGAATTAAGCAGACCACTCTTACCCAGTCAAAAGATCAGGGCTTGATCCATCACCGTTATTTATCTCACTGCACCATCCCAGCTCAGAACCTGGCTATATGCAAATCAGTCTGTCCCTGGCCCAGTGCATCATGGGAACAGGGCAGACTAAACTACCAAGCCAATTCTTCACCAGAAAGGAGACAAGCTACCGGGGACCGGTTTCTGGCATTTCAGCCTTCTTCGGCCCGGTTTGCTTGAATCCTGATGGTGTAGTGAGAAAGGGACTCATGTCTGAGTATACCCTGCCAGACCTATAGTGGCCAAAAACGATTCAGAAAAGGGGGTGGTGATGAACAGAGTGTCTGAATTAAGCAGACCACTCTTACCCAGTCAAAAGATCAGGGCTTGATCCATCACCGTTATTTATCTCACTGCACCATCCCAGCTCAGAACCTGGCTATATGCAAATCAGTCTGTCCCTGGCCCAGTGCATCATGGGAACAGGGCAGACTAAACTACCAAGCCAATTCTTCACCAGAAAGGAGACAAGCTACCGGGGACCGGTTTCTGGCATTTCAGCCTTCTTCGGCCCGGTTTGCTTGAATCCTGATGGTGCAGTGAGAAAGGGACTCATGTCTGAGTATACCCTGCCAGACCTATAGTGGCCAAAAACGATTCAGAAAAGGGGGTGGTGATGAACAGAGTGTCTGAATTAAGCAGACCACTCTTACCCAGTCAAAAGATCAGGGCTTGATCCATCACCGTTATTTATCTCACTGCACCATCCCAGCTCAGAACCTGGCTATATTCAAATCAGTCTGTCCCTGGCCCAGTGCATCATGGGAACAGGGCAGACTAAACTACCAAGCCAATTCTTCACCAGAAAGGAGACAAGCTACCGGGGACCGGTTTCTGGCATTTCAGCCTTCTTCGGCCCGGTTTGCTTGAATCCTGATGGTGCAGTGAGAAAGGGACTCATGTCTGAGTATAACCTGCCAGACCTATAGTGGCCAAAAACGATTCAGAAAAGGGGGTGGTGATGAACAGAGTGTCTGAATTAAGCAGACCACTCTTACCCAGTCAAAAGATCAGGGCTTGATCCATCACCGTTATTTATCTCACTGCACCATCCCAGCTCAGAACCTGGCTATATGCAAATCAGTCTGTCCCTGGCCCAGTGCATCATGGGAACAGGGCAGACTAAACTACCAAGCCAATTCTTCACCAGAAAGGAGACAAGCTACCGGGGACCGGTTTCTGGCATTTCAGCCTTCTTCGGCCCGGTTTGCTTGAATCCTGATGGTGCAGTGAGAAAGGGACTCATGTCTGAGTATACCCTGCCAGACCTATAGTGGCCAAAAACGATTCAGAAAAGGGGGTGGTGATGAACAGAGTGTCTGAATTAAGCAGACCACTCTTACCCAGTCAAAAGATCAGGGCTTGATCCATCACCGTTATTTATCTCACTGCACCATCCCAGCTCAGAACCTGGCTATATGCAAATCAGTCTGTCCCTGGCCCAGTGCATCATGGGAACAGGGCAGACTAAACTACCAAGCCAATTCTTCACCAGAAAGGAGACAAGCTACCGGGGACCGGTTTCTGGCATTTCAGCCTTCTTCGGCCCGGTTTGCTTGAATCCTGATGGTGCAGTGAGAAAGGGACTCATGTCTGAGTATACCCTGCCAGACCTATAGTGGCCAAAAACGATTCAGAAAAGGGGGTGGTGATGAACAGAGTGTCTGAATTAAGCAGACCACTCTTACCCAGTCAAAAGATCAGGGCTTGATCCATCACCGTTATTTATCTCACTGCACCATCCCAGCTCAGAACCTGGCTATATGCAAATCCGTCTGTCCCTGGCCCAGTGCATCATGGGAACAGCGCAGACTAAACTACCAAGCCAATTCTTCACCAGAAAGGAGACAAGCTACCGGGGACCGGTTTCTGGCATTTCAGCCTTCTTCGGCCCGGTTTGCTTGAATCCTGATGGTGCAGTGAGAAAGGGACTCATGTCTGAGTATACCCTGCCAGACCTATAGTGGCCAAAAACGATTCAGAAAAGGGGGTGGTGATGAACAGAGTGTCTGAATTAAGCAGACCACTCTTACCCAGTCAAAAGATCAGGGGTTGATCCATCACCGTTATTTATCTCACTGCACCATCCCAGCTCAGAACCTGGCTATATGCAAATCAGTCTGTCCCTGGCCCAGTGCATCATGGGAACAGGGCAGACTAAACTACCAAGCCAATTCTTCACCAGAAAGGAGACAAGCTACCGGGGACCGGTTTCTGGCATTTCAGCCTTCTTCGGCCCGGTTTGCTTGAATCCTGATGGTGTAGTGAGAAAGGGACTCATGTCTGAGTATACCCTGCCAGACCTATAGTGGCCAAAAACGATTCAGAAAAGGGGGTGGTGATGAACAGAGTGTCTGAATTAAGCAGACCACTCTTACCCAGTCAAAAGATCAGGGCTTGATCCATCACCGTTATTTATCTCACTGCATCATCCCAGCTCAGAACCTGGCTATATGCAAATCAGTCTGTCCCTGGCCCAGTGCATCATGGGAACAGGGCAGACTAAACTACCAAGCCAATTCTTCACCAGAAAGGAGACAAGCTACCGGGGACCGGTTTCTGGCATTTCAGCCTTCTTCGGCCCGGTTTGCTTGAATCCTGATGGTGCAGTGAGAAAGGGACTCATGTCTGAGTATACCCTGCCAGACCTATAGTGGCCAAAAACGATTCAGAAAAGGGGGTGGTGATGAACAGAGTGTCTGAATTAAGCAGACCACTCTTACCCAGTCAAAAGATCAGGGCTTGATCCATCACCGTTATTTATCTCACTGCACCATCCCAGCTCAGAACCTGGCTATATGCAAATCAGTCTGTCCCTGGCCCAGTGCATCATGGGAACAGGGCAGACTAAACTACCAAGCCAATTCTTCACCAGAAAGGAGACAAGCTACTGGGGACCGGTTTCTGGCATTTCAGCCTTCTTCGGCCCGGTTTGCTTGAATCCTGATGGTGCAGTGAGAAAGGGACTCATGTCTGAGTATACCCTGCCAGACCTATAGTGGCCAAAAACGATTCAGAAAAGGGGGTGGTGATGAACAGAGTGTCTGAATTAAGCAGACCACTCTTACCCAGTCAAAAGATCAGGGCTTGATCCATCACCGTTATTTATCTCACTGCACCATCCCAGCTCAGAACCTGGCTATATGCAAATCAGTCTGTCCCTGGCCCAGTGCATCATGGGAACAGGGCAGACTAAACTACCAAGCCAATTCTTCACCAGAAAGGAGACAAGCTACCGGGGACCGGTTTCTGGCATTTCAGCCTTCTTCGGCCCGGTTTGCTTGAATCCTGATGGTGCAGTGAGAAAGGGACTCATGTCTGAGTATACCCTGCCAGACCTATAGTGGCCAAAAACGATTCAGAAAAGGGGGTGGTGATGAACAGAGTGTCTGAATTAAGCAGACCACTCTTACCCAGTCAAAAGATCAGGGCTTGATCCATCACCGTTATTTATCTCACTGCACCATCCAAGCTCAGAACCTGGCTATATGCAAATCAGTCTGTCCCTGGCCCAGTGCATCATGGGAACAGGGCAGACTAAACTACCAAGCCAATTCTTCACCAGAAAGGAGACAAGCTACCGGGGACCGGTTTCTGGCATTTCAGCCTTCTTCGGCCCGGTTTGCTTGAATCCTGATGGTGCAGTGAGAAAGGGACTCATGTCTGAGTATACCCTGCCAGACCTATAGTGGCCAAAACGATACAGAAAAGGGGGTGGTGATGAACAGAGTGTCTGAATTAAGCAGACCACTCTTACCCAGTCAAAAGATCAGGGCTTGATCCATCACCGTTATTTATCTCACTGCACCATCCCAGCTCAGAACCTGGCTATATGCAAATCAGTCTGTCCCTGGCCCAGTGCATCATGGGAACAGGGCAGACTAAACTACCAAGCCAATTCTTCACCAGAAAGGAGACAAGCTACCGGGGACCGGTTTCTGGCATTTCAGCCTTCTTCGGCCCGGTTTGCTTGAATCCTGATGGTGCAGTGAGAAAGGGACTCATGTCTGAGTATACCCTGCCAGACCTATAGTGGCCAAAAACGATTCAGAAAAGGGGGTGGTGATGAACAGAGTGTCTGAATTAAGCAGACCACTCTTACCCAGTCAAAAGATCAGGGCTTGATCCATCACCGTTATTTATCTCACTGCACCATCCCAGCTCAGAACCTGGCTATATGCAAATCAGTCTGTCCCTGGCCCAGTGCATCATGGGAACAGGGCAGACTAAACTACCAAGCTAATTCTTCACCAGAAAGGAGACAAGCTACCGGGGACCGGTTTCTGGCATTTCAGCCTTCTTCGGCCCGGTTTGCTTGAATCCTGATGGTGCAGTGAGAAAGGGACTCATGTCTGAGTATACCCTGCCAGACCTATAGTGGCCAAAAACGATTCAGAAAAGGGGGTGGTGATGAACAGAGTGTCTGAATTAAGCAGACCACTCTTACCCAGTCAAAAGATCAGGGCTTGATCCATCACCGTTATTTATCTCACTGCACCATCCCAGCTCAGAACCTGGCTATATGCAAATCAGTCTGTCCCTGGCCCAGTGCATCATGGGAACAGGGCAGACTAAACTACCAAGCCAATTCTTCACCAGAAAGGAGACAAGCTACCGGGGACCGGTTTCTGGCATTTCAGCCTTCTTCGGCCCGGTTTGCTTGAATCCTGATGGTGCAGTGAGAAAGGGACTCATGTCTGAGTATACCCTGCCAGACCTATAGTGGCCAAAAACGATTCAGAAAAGGGGGTGGTGATGAACAGAGTGTCTGAATTAAGCAGACCACTCTTACCCAGTCAAAAGATCAGGGCTTGATCCATCACCGTTATTTATCTCACTGCACCATCCAAGCTCAGAACCTGGCTATATGCAAATCAGTCTGTCCCTGGCCCAGTGCATCATGGGAACAGGGCAGACTAAACTACCAAGCCAATTCTTCACCAGAAAGGAGACAAACTACCGGGGACCGGTTTCTGGCATTTCAGCCTTCTTCGGCCCGGTTTGCTTGAATCCTGATGGTGCAGTGAGAAAGGGACTCATGTCTGAGTATACCCTGCCAGACCTATAGTGGCCAAAACGATACAGAAAAGGGGTGGTGATGAACAGAGTGTCTGAATTAAGCAGACCACTCTTACCCAGTCAAAAGATCAGGGCTTGATCCATCACCGTTATTTATCTCACTGCACCATCCCAGCTCAGAACCTGGCTATATGCAAATCAGTCTGTCCCTGGCCCAGTGCATCATGGGAACAGGGCAGACTAAACTACCAAGCCAATTCTTCACCAGAAAGGAGACAAGCTACCGGGGACCGGTTTCTGGCATTTCAGCCTTCTTCGGCCCGGTTTGCTTGAATCCTGATGGTGCAGTGAGAAAGGGACTCATGTCTGAGTATACCCTGCCAGACCTATAGTGGCCAAAAACGATTCAGAAAAGGGGGTGGTGATGAACAGAGTGTCTGAATTAAGCAGACCACTCTTACCCAGTCAAAAGATCAGGGCTTGATCCATCACCGTTATTTATCTCATTGCACCATCCCAGCTCAGAACCTGGCTATATGCAAATCAGTCTGTCCCTGGCCCAGTGCATCATGGGAACAGGGCAGACTAAACTACCAAGCCAATTCTTCATCAGAAAGGAGACAAGCTACCGGGGACCGGTTTCTGGCATTTCAGCCTTCTTCGGCCCGGTTTGCTTGAATCCTGATGGTGCAGTGAGAAAGGGACTCATGTCTGAGTATACCCTGCCAGACCTATAGTGGCCAAAAACGATTCAGAAAAGGGGGTGGTGATGAACAGAGTGTCTGAATTAAGCAGACCACTCTTACCCAGTCAAAAGATCAGGGCTTGATCCATCACCGTTATTTATCTCACTGCACCATCCCAGCTCAGAACCTGGCTATATGCAAATCAGTCTGTCCCTGGCCCAGTGCATCATGGGAACAGGACAGACTAAACTACTAACATATGACAGCAGCTGCAATTAATAGGTATGGGCAACATTTTAATTACGCTGAAAACATTTGTGTTATTCACAAATTTACTCAGTGTTTTGCATTATGCAATTTCACAAAATCATCACTCACTGAGAGGGGTTTGCTCAGTAAAAGTTTTACACAGCGACATTTTCTAGTAGAATCAGTCTCCTGCCGGCATCTCAGGTGACATTTTAGACAACGTATGTCTTTGTGTGAAATTGACATTGACATTTTGCTATAAAAGCATAGTATTGCTGAGTTTTCATATAATTTCGTGAAATTTCACAAAATATGCAATTTTGCACACCTAGAGTAATTGTGTGAAATTATTAGCATGCTTCTTATCTGCTTGTGGGACTGGACCGTAAACTTGAATCCCTTGCCTCACTTCTCTTAGGGCATAAAAAATAGGTAGGTAGAATTACATTCCACCACTAACTTCCTGAAGGTAATCCCACCTCTAGAGTGGTCACCTTCCTAATTTCATTACAAGTTCCAGCCCTACCAGAAACCACCGAGGAATAGGTGGATTGACACACTTGAAAGGAGCGACAATCCAGCTGCAAATATTGCAACCTTAAGCTTGACAGTACCACCACTTTCAACTTAACACCTTCCTCCGTTTTGTAACCATACCAAGGAGTGTACTCACTCTATATGCAATATGGATGAACCAACGCCATTAGGTGTCACAAGAATGCCTTCTAGTACAAAGGGATGCAGCCCTGCTTGGGCGAACACCCTCTCCTTCTCAAACAAAAATAAAAGCAAAGTGCCAGTGACCAGGCTAAGAATGAAAGATAATGCCATTTCTTCCTTGCTTATCTTATTACATTAAGCACGTTAAACCTATGTAACGTGTTAAGACAATGAAGTGATATATTTGATAAAACTAGTGCATGTCTAAGTGGCTTGTTTAAGAATTTGTGTCATTACAATACCTTTATCAATTTTGTGAATCCCCTGTGCTTTAAATATTCTTTGATCCAATTAAAAATGAGCAACTAAAAGCCAAACTGTGAAGTCCAAAGACTGACTGACACCTTCACTCTGCCCCTGGTCATTATCCGTTGTTGTCATTTCTTTCACACTTTCATTTGTGCTATTTCTGTCACTTCTCCTTAATTAACATTCCACATCAAGCGCTCAGCACCTGAAAGCGAGCTGACAAATGATGTTCGGCAGCATCTGAAATCCCTTCTATATGTGATTCAATTTCTAATCCAACTTCCATAAAAGTATAAAATATATTTTGGCGTGAATGATGCAATTGCATACACTGCAGCATGTTTGATTTTAAATTACTTTATGCAACCAATGTTTATTTACTCCAGAACTAATTAATGTATTCATGTATTAATTAGGGATATTCCTAAAATGCTAAACATGGTCCTTTGTTATCACTTTGGATCGCTTCTCCATGCCACAGGTGATATCAGTGTTCTTCCACTTGAGACATCAGCTGGTCAATTTGGCCATCCAGTGGCACGGCGTCTAATAAGATTCACAAAAAATATGAAGTAGGGTAAGAGGGCAACCTATACTGGCAGTCGAGGGCATGGCACCTTTGTGAATGGGTCACAGCCCATTCAGAACAATGACACATTTTACAGTTCATCTTTAAGTATGGTTGATTTGCTCTTTTTCTCTGTGGATGATTTTATCATCTCTGTTCATTCTGGAAATTGCTTTCTTTTTTATCGTATTCTATTATGTTCCCTTATAATAATTAAAAGAATAATTAAATACTGGCCTTATAGTCAGTAACCTTCTGAGAACAGTAGTCAATTGAATCACTATTTCTCCCAGTTCCCTGGGGGTCAGAGGGTATCATTGTAAGCACATCATGGACACCTGATTCTGCCTCCTCTGTTGCTTTTGTTTGTGAGCAGAGTAGTGCAGTGTACAGATGTTGATAGCAGTCCAGGCTCAAGATGATAGCAATATGTTTAGCTGCTTGCAGTGAATCTGCTGAAAAAGTGAACATCATCTTCAGTCTGTGGATTTGATGTTGAAACAGCTGACCACCATGTTTATCTGAGTATAGCTGTGAAACATAAGACTCAGGCAGGAATCTCTCAGTCAACACTTTTTGTGAATCACATAGTACAAACAAATCCATTACAGATTCTGCAAATGCACCTACAGTGTTACCTCTTGAATATGAGTAATTTTCAAGACCTGATAAATATTGTCTGCAAGCCTTTCCTCAACTAAGTTATTGATTTGAGCATCAAGACGTTGGATTCATTGACACTTTGTATGATTTCATTGGGGGATAGACAACTCTGCAGTCTAGGAACCATTTCTGAATTTCAGAGTGACTATAGTGACCTAAAGCTCCGAACTAAAATCAAGACATTGGTGATCTCATAATTCACCCCCCAGCACACTATTCCCATCGACTAGATCAGTACCTAAATGCATCTGCATTATATAAATCCATCTATCCATCCATTTCAGATTATTAGTAAACTGTCAAGCTCTAAATTGTAGGACTTGATAATAATCAGAGGGTACCCCTGAAAATCCCATCCCCTTGGCCAAGTTCACTATGAAATGTACTGATTGCAGTTAATGCGAACTAGTTATGGGCATTGTAATAGACTGCAAGAGGAACTGGTACTCAAATAATGTAGCTAAAGCAATGCGGTAAACAACCACCCTCCGCAGAAACATGTGTATCATCAGCAGTTTCTCTGCTTATCATTATTTTTATCTGGACATGCCTCCCTACATCTCTCTTTCCATGTAACAATTGTTTACACAAGGAAATGCCAACACTTTTCATCTGCCAAACTATAGGGGCGATTCCCAAAAGCATTGATGAGTAGGAGAAGTAGTATTACAGAAGTACTCTTCTACTTGCTGAGGGACTTATAATCTTCCCACTGACCCTAATCATGACAGTTCTATGTAGTGCCTGAGTGAGCTTGTTTGACTAATTTCTATCCCATGTTATGGCGATCATGGCAAATATTTTCAGAGTCAAATGGGCCAAAACGCCAAAGGAACACATGCATTATAATAGTGGTTATGATGTTTTAAAAGTTTGAATCACCTTCATTTATAATTGAGTACAAACACTCTTTCCTTTGAATAATTGTTTCTCTGACTGGATGGATTACAAGAGCCCTGATTTTAAGAACCCTAGTCCAAGTGAAATCATTTGTCATGGGATCTATGTTTGTCTTCCACCTTCAGATTTAATTACCAACACATCAAGGGCCCGATTCCGATCCGGTAAAATTACCGTCTGTATGAATCGCATCCGGAGCCGTCTCCGTACGACTCGTACACGCGCCATACGACCCGACGAGTGCGATCCAGACCGGGGTATCAGGACGCGAGTCATATGGTCCACGTCAGGTAAGGGCGATTCGTACGGAAAAGCACACAATCACATAGACACCGTATGGCGCGTACCCCCCATGATCGCAGGGGTATGGTGCGTACCCCTGCGATCCTGGGGGGTACGCGCCATACACCCAGCGTACATGGGGTACGCCCCGTATACCCTGCGTGCATGGGGTACGTGCCGTATACCCTGCGTGCATGGGGTACGGTGTGTACCCCATGTACGCTGGGTATACGGCGCGTACCTCCTATGATCGCAGGGGTAGTCCGCATGCCCCATGTACGCCGGGTGTACGGCGTGTACCCCCCATGATCGCAGGGGTACGGTCCAGTGAAAAATATTGCATTTCTATTATTATATTGTAAAGTATAAAAATATCTACAACAAAATATTGAGTTGAGAACAAGTAGGCATAAAACATCTATTAAAAAAAATATATTATGTAAAAATGTTGCATATAAAAAACATACAAACCATGCTTACTCTATCTGCATTTTGCAGTACCTAAAGTTGTAGTATAGTAGGACTATCATTATCACAAAAAACCTGCTGGGGCATCTGCCAGAGGTCGGGGGTTCCGAGAGGAAGAAAAACCGGAGTATGTCCTCCCTAGAAATATATATACACAAAAGATACTCCAATTACACTATGATATAGTGTATTGCTAAATAGTGTATACTCTAAGGAAAGGGATGTAAGTAGTGGAATGGGTCAAGCACTTTTCTACTTAGGGTATGGGGATCACGCTAATCATGACTATGTTTGTTAAGGGGGGAAAAAACTAGTTCTAATTAGTTACCCTCACACACCCTAGTGGTGTCATGCTTCATCATCGGGTTACCACGACTCCTAAAGGTCGAGGTGGGCTCAACCACAGTGTTGGGTAGCTCTTTAGATAGATGAAGGGTGGGGGACTTAAAGATAAAATACCTGGAGCTGACCCCGGGTTTCCCTTTATTCTTGGGTCAGATCCGGTTGATAAAAGAAAGATAAAATGGGACTTTTCTGGATTTTAATGGTCCTAAGACCCTAGTGCCGACATGTTTCAGTCCACGGGGGCCGTAAAGGTCCAGGACTTTCTTCAGGGCAATTGACAAGATCCCCCTTTATGTGTGGGAAATTACAGGATGGGAGTCCCTATCCTATTCGTGTTAGAGGGAAGAGTAGCTTCTCCTCATGAGTATTAAAATATCTTGGTATTGCCAGGCTCCATCTGTAGGGCAAAGAATACAAAGAAACAAATTATGTATCCACATGGTGATGGTAAATAGGCGCGTAACCCATGTATAAGCATGGTACATTCTGTGTGCATGCCATGAAGGTAGAGTGCTTGACCCCACACAGTGCCAGTCATCCAAACGTGATTGGGACAGGCTCCAGATGCAACGATGTTTCCATGGAATTATATTCTGTGTTCCATTGTAACATCGTATCTATCAATTGTAGAGTTGTGAATAAACCGTGAATTAAAACCAGTGCTCGCAGTCTCAATTGCAAAGAAGGCGCATTTGTTGTAATAGGCGTGCAGGTAATACTATACTCTCACCAGGGCTGTCATACATACATGCGGCATGCACGCTCGAATATTAACTGTACTGTCAATATTACATTCATGCAAGCAAACCATGCGTACATTCGTGCTGTTGTTGGCACTTACCCAAAATTTGGGGGCTTCGAGCGTCTCGATGGACCGGGATGGGCAGTGTGGTCTCAGATAGAGGTCTCACCAGTCTGCTGCATCTAGCGATATCCCGGTCCCCGGCTCTTCGAAAAACGAATGATCGGGAGGGCGAATTTAAAAGTTCTATTCGCTAGGTGTGTTCATTTCCGGGAGTGACGCTGTCATAGTGCGTGACCCAGATGTGGTCGGCGCCTTGGATGCTAGTATGACCCTGAGTATCCGGTTCTGAAGTGAAGATACATGGGATAGGTAGTTCCACATTAACGCTATTGAAGAACCATGTAACTTTATGCATAAGTGTGATGGTAGGAACTGATTATCGATCTCAAGTGCAGTTACTCATGGTACAGTTACAGTTTGATGTGCTTGGTCTCTATTTTTAATGAAAAACATTTTTGGAAATTTTTGAAAGAAAGGGGTTGAACAAGGGGGAAAGGAGTTAATAATGACGCTGATCATATGATGTCATGGCTCATCATGAAAAAATATTCGTGGTGATGACTGGGACTAACATGCAGATAGTGTTGTAACACTGATATGATATAATCATCTTTTTATCTGGGCCCAAGGTATGGAGTCAAATCCAACTTCATGAGTCTTTAACCGGTAAACCCATCGTTGTTCTTTATCCAATAGTGTTTTCTGTAAGTTGTTGGTTACCTTCACTTTTTCGATTACCGTCCATCGGATATCAGTATCCTTGTGATGTTTTTCGACATAGTGGGCTGTCAGTCTGGTCGCTGTGATAGCTCTTCTGATGGTGCTCCTATGCTCACAGATGCGAGTGTTTACTTTTTGTGAGGTCATTCCTACGTATAGTAGGTTACACAGGCATCTGATAAGGTAGATCACCCCCTCTGTGTTGCAATTAGTGTGTGATCTCTGTTCCCATGGGGTTGTTAATCCTAGATCGAGATGTTTTCTATGTTCCGTAAGCTCGCATACTATGCACATACCACATGGGAAATGTCCCATCACTGGTTGTGTATTCCAGAGAGTAGGTTGGATACTTGTTCTTGGCTGAAAACTGCTGGTATGTACCAGAGAGTCTCTCAAACTCCTGTTTTTTTTAAAGGAAAACATGGGTTTCTCAAAGGTTAGTTGGTTAGAAGTCAGTATCCCCCATTTTTTGTTTATGATTTTTTTCACTTCATTAGATGATGAGTGGAATGTGGTGACGCAGATCAACTGTTGTGGTTCGGCTCGTTCATGGGTTTCTAGAAGCGTGTCCCTAGGAGTGTTACGTGCTCTTTTCTTAGTGTTGTTTATAATCCTCGCTGGGTATTTTTTCTCTTGAAGTTTCCGGGTGAGAATATTTGCTTCATTTTTGTAGTCCTGAATATTGGAACAATTCCTTCTGATTCGTAGGAACTGTCCTACTGGAAGGTTCTCCCTGAGAGTGCGTGGGTGTGCACTATCAAACCTCAGTAGACTGTTCTTAATTGTTGGTTTTGTGTACAGGGAGCTACTCAAGATACCGTTTTTGGAGATGATATTGATGTCTAGAAATGGTACTGTTTCTCTGTCTTTCTTCATTGTAAAATGTAGACGAGGGTTAAGTTGGTTGATCCAACTCTCAAAGTTTTCCAGGTCCTCTTCCTCCCCTTTCCAGATCATTAGAACGTCGTCAATGTATATGTACCACCTGTATATGTTGAGGGTATATGGATTGGGTGTCCAGATGTTTAACTCCTAAAAGTGGCTCATATACAGGCAGGCTATACTGGGAGCAAATGTGCTACCCATCGATGTTCCGTGGGTTTGAAGGTATAGCTGGTCCTCAAATTTGAAGAAGTTCTCTGTTAATGCCAAGCGAATAAGGGACACGATCCACTCCACGGGTGCTGACCATTCCCATGCCACTTTCTGAAGTATGTTTTCAATCACGTTAACGTTAAGTTTGTGGTATACTTGTATAAAGCGCTTCTACGTCTAGACATACTAGTACGCTGTTACTAGGGTCGTATTCAATGTCCTCCAATAGGTTAAGGAGGTGTTTGGTATCTTGTACAAAATATTTTGTTGTTTGACCAATGGATGAAGGAACCAATCGGTGTATTGAGACAGGGGTTTCAATATCGATCCGATCCCGGATACGATCGGTCTCCCCGGTGGGGGCTTTTTGTTTTTATGGATTTTCGGGATTGTGAAGAACAGCAAAACTCTGGGGTCATCTTGGTTCAGGAATTCATGTTCTTTTTTTGATATCCATCCTTTGTAAAGTGCTTTAGTGGTCATGGTGTTGATGTTTTTTTTAAATCTTTCTGTGGGGTCTTTATTGACCTTCTGATAGAATTTAGTGTCACTTAAAAGGCTGAGGCATGCTAATTGGTATGCTCCAGTGTCTTGGATCACTATTGCCCCACCTTTATCTGCCGGTTTTATGATAATCTCTGGTCTTTTTTTCCGGATTTCCAATGAGGACCGTTCCTTCTTGCTCAGGTTGTTAAAGCAATTGGTGTAGGGTTGTAATTCCTCAACTTCTTTGATGACAGCATCCTCAAATGCAAGTACTTCTGGAGGCATAGGAGTAGACGGGGAAAAGAAATTTGACCTATTCCTCAGGGTGGTATAGTTGCCTTCATTGGTTATTTCTTCTTTATTCATGAAGAATGTCTTTAGGCGGATCTTTCCGAAGAACTCACTGAGTTCACATCTCAAGTGAAATTTGTCCAGATGTGTTGTTGGGACAAAACCCAATCCTTTTTCCAGGACTGACATCTCGTCCTTGGACAGGGTAATTTTCGATAGGTTTACTATCATTCCCTCATCCCACTTGTCCCCGGTTGTGGTTGACCCTTCGTGTTGCTCCTTGTGTTGGGCCCCGTTTTGTCTTCTTCCCATTGGATGTTTCTGTTGTTTCGTCTGCCTCGTTTGCCTCTTCTCCCACCCTGTCCTAAAAAATGAGGATAATCCGTTTGGAAGTATGGGCCCGTCGGGTATTGTGGTGGTCCTTGGTAAGGTCCTGGCATAAAAGGACCAGGCCATTGGTACATCTGGGGTGGTCCATAGTTTTGATTGAACCCACCCCAGCGTGGTCTCCTTGATTTGTAATTCCAATTCCTCCTTGATCCATCACTCGAACCTCCATCTTGGTCTGAGTCAGAGGATCCCTAATTACTTCCCGTGAGCTTCCAGTGTCTGATTGTTGTTCCCCCTTGTAATCGTCCTTGATATAGGAGTATACCTTCTCATGGCTGAATGTTTTAAGGTCGTTTTGTAATTTTGCATAAGGAAATCCTTATGTTCTGTTATTTCTTTATTTACTTCCTCCAGTTTCTTTTTATATAAAGTCACCTTGACTTCAGTGAGTAGATTGTCTTCACTGGTCTTAATTTTTATCTGGATGGCCTCCGCTAGCCGCTTTGCAGTGTTGATAATTAGGATCAGCCAATCACGTGAATAACGCCATGCGATTAGCGACCATTCTTTTTTAGATAGAGGGTCATCCAAAAATATTTGTGGTGCGTTAGTCACAAACAGACCTGTTGGCGCCGCATTGCCCCTTAGGTACTCTGTCATAATAGCTCCGTGTAGCAGAGTCCTCATCTGACATCGTTTTAGTTTTTTTAGTTCATCCCAATTTTGTGACTGGGAAAGACTTTGGTTAATGTTTGTATCTGACAGCAGGGAAGGCCCTGCTAAAATAGCTGATGCATCGTCATCTGTGTAGCCAATACCCATAAGTTCAGCCATGGCAATTCCGAAGGTGTGATGTAAATGTATGTGCTGGGAATGAGTGCCTAGATCTGCAAGAAACTACTAATAACTGGTGTCATCCAGGTTCTATTTTAGAAACTTTTTTTGTGGACCCTAAAAGGTGGTCCAGATAGTTCAACAAGAACCCACAGCTGTGTGCTGCTCAAATATCATTATCACAAAAAACCTGCTGGGGCAAGAATAAAGGGAAACCTGGGGTCAGCTCCAGGTATTTTATCTTTAAGTCCCCCGCCCTTCATCTATCTAAAGAGCTACCCAACACTGTGGTTGAGCCCACCTCGACCTTTAGGAGTCATGGTGACCCGATGATGAAGCATGACACCACTAGGGTGTGTGAGGGTAACTAATTAGAACTAGTTTTTCCCCCCTTAACAAATATGGTCATGATTAGCGTGATCCCCATACCCTAAGTAGAAAAGTGCATGACCCATACCACTACTTACATCCCTTTCCTTAGAGTATACACTATTTAGCGATACGCTATATCATAGTGTAATTGGAGTATCTTTTGTGTATGTATGTACTCCAGCTCAGCCATAGAGTAGGTCGAGCAGGACACATAGCCAACCTCTGGTGTGACAACACACTCCCATCCGAAATATTGGAGGAAGGGAAATAAAATAATACTCCATAGGAACTATGGGTTAAATAGGCCTAAATAGTTTCACTTTTAAATTCTGTCTATCTATCTATCTATCTATCTATCTATCTATCTATCTATCTATCTATCTATCTATCTATGTGTCTATCTGCCTATTACTCTGTCTGTATGTCTGTCTATCTATCCAAAATGATATATTTTTGTTTCATAATTGTTTTATAGGCTCCCAATCTTTCATTTAAAAATTCAAAATGATATCTAATAATTAAATACAACCTTTAGCAAAATGTGCTAGATAATAAATAAAATCTTAAGATGTTAGCGACAGAGAGCAATATTTTAATTGTTTATAAATTATTGTTTACCATAGCCAGGCGCCATTCGCAGCGTCTAGAGTTGCCCCAGAAGAAAGTAATTATAGCATTGAGCCTGGTGGCACGCTGTGATGAATCATTTAAATCAACAAAGTTATCTAAGTTAAAGAATGAGACCGCCCCTTGCTCTATGGAGTTAGCCACACAGCAATCTGGACAGGTTGAAAAAAGAGGGGATCAGCCTATTGAGTGGGGTCTGTCAAAGTCAAAATAAATCAGAGGTTCCTCTAGGTAAAAGGTATAAATTAAGATCGCGAACCCTTGTAGGAGGAGATATTTTTGCACAATAACCTGGACAACTGCGCCAAGTTGTAGACACTTCAGTAATAAATAATAAATATAGGAAACCTCGCAATAAATCTGGGAAATCCACTCCAGTGAAGAGTCAAAATCAAGTCCCTACTAAAGTGACTAAAGTGACTCCGTCACATCGATCATACTTAATGGCTAATACTCAGGGTGCTGGGAAAACTGTAAAACAGGCAGCACCAAGTGAATCTCAGGAGTTGAATATTGCCATTCCTCTCTCTAATTAAGTCTTTCCATTAAGTGAGATCAGAATGGCTTCTATGGCATGGAGTGGCAGCCAAGCTGAATCAGATAAGCCTTGTGATACGTCCCCAATCCTAGTCACACACAGTCCGGATACATTTCACAGGATGTTAAGGCGGTTATTAATAGAGATTGGGGTTCACTTTTCCACTTCTGAAACCAATCAGAAGAAAATTCAAGATATCTGCACCACCTTAGAGGAAAATCTGTCTGTACTGATGCACCGGATGGAAGCCCTTGTGAATAAAGTGGAGGAGCGGAGAGGTTAATGGTAACACCCAAAAAGTACTTAGATTGAAAGAAAAAGAGCGAGATTTAATAGAGAGGCTGGGGAGGCTTGAAAATATTTCAAGAAGAAACAACATTAGGATTCTAGATCTGAAAGAAGGATTGGAAGGTGATAATTTAAAGGTCTATGTTTTAGACATTTTAGTTAAAGCCTTCCCCCAGATCGCTGCTGCTGATGTTTGGGAAACTGAGATCCAGAGAATCCACAGGGACCCCTTTAAGTTGAATCCTGCCTGGAAAAACCCCAGGAAAGTCCTAGTTTACATTCAATCCTATCTTCTAAATCAGCAACTACTGGGGGTGTCTCTTAAACTTAAGTCTATCCAGGTTCAGGATGCCTCCTTCAGTATACGGTCTGATATTTCCCGGGTTACAGAGGATAGAAGATGAGAATTGGGCAAGAGAATGGATGCATTAAGGGACCAGGGAAAACAAGTGCAGCTGTGATTCCCTGTCTTTCTAAAAGTTGTATGGGTGTTAGACCTGACATCATTGGCGGGAGTCTCCCTTCCATTTTGACGGATTGCCCTCTCTGTTTTGATATGTTTTTGCTGGTTTTATGCTTTGGGCACTGTGCCACTGCTAATCAGTGCCACAGTGCAAGTGCTCCCTATGTTAAATTGATAAACTTATTGGTTATTCCATGATTGGGTCATTTGATTTATCTGTCAGCCCCTAGTACAGAGCACCATGTGTGCCCAGGGCTTGTAAATCAAATGCTGCTGGTGGGCTTGCAGCACTGGTTGTGCCACCCACAGAAGCAGCTTGAAAAGTGTGTCTCAGGCCTGCCATTGCAAGGCCTATGTGCAGGTTAGAACTGCCATGTCGACTTGGCCAAGTGCACCCACTTGCCAGTCCCTGAACCTTCCCTTTTCTTCATATTAGACACCCTTACGGTAGGCCCAATGGCACAGTGCATTGTAAGTATAAGGTAGGACATGCTCTGATGCATTTTTGTTTTTCACTATTGAAGGCTACCTGTTCTCATAGGTTAGAATGGGCAGTTGGATTATTACATTCTTATACTCCTAACTGACTCAGGGAACATGGAAGAAATTCGATTTTGTATGCCTGAACTCAGAATAATAAAATACATCTTTTAGTAAGGTTGGTTTTAATATTCTGTGTTTGAAAATACCACTTTTAGAAAGTAGGTATTTTCTTGCCTAACTATCCAGGCCAGCCTCTGCTAGGTTGTGTATTCCTTGTCTGAGTTTGTGAGTGACAGGGCTGGGGGATGCCAGGAAACAGGGTGGGGCAGCCCAGTGGTGAATAGAGAGATCTGCATCTAGATGGGAGGGAGGAGTTGCACCTGGGACCTGAATAGGGCTGGGCCTTCCCTCTACAATTCTGGCTCCACCCCCTGTGGCTAGTCTGATGTCTCTGCCCTGCACTGTGACAGGAGAGGAGGAATCATGTCAACAGAGTGCTCCAAAGCTGTATCTTCCCTCCTGTGCTGGCTCCACCTCCTGTGGGGTGGCTGATGTCTCTGCCCTGCACAGTGAAAGGGAGAAGAGAGTCATGTAAACAAAGTGCTCAGGAACTGGTTTGGACTAGGCAGAGGCCTCTCTGCCTTCAGAGAACAAAGGATTTTGGGGTATAAATATTGGGACCCTGATCCCAAGAAATGCGATCCCTTCTGGACAAGAAAACTTTTTGCCAAGGAGAAGAACCAAGGAAGCTGCAGGAGTTGTACTGCCCCTCTGCTAGTGTGCTGTTTGCTGGGTTGGCCTGCAGTGGTTGCGTCATTGCCAAGGAAAAGGAGAAGGAACTTTGTAAGGACTTTCATCTACAGAATATTCTCCAAGGGCTTAAACTGTGCTTGCCTCCTGCTGAACTCTCAGGGGCAAAAGACTTCACCTCCAGCTCCCTCCTGAATTTCCTTGCTGGGAATTCTAACTCCAGTCACTTGCGTGCCGCTTGGAGCGGGAAGCACGACACATCGAGAAGAAGCGTGTCACTGCCGCAGCTGAAATTATCTCAACGCCAGAGAAGCGAGCCTTCGCTGCATCTCCCTGGAAGCATGTCTTCATTGAAGCTGCCTGCTGTTGCATCACCGGAGAAGTGTGACGCCATCGAGAGAGTCGCCATCGCATCACCGGAGGAGCGTGTCGCAGGGCCTGTCGCCGCTCAAAAGTACAGAGTCCTCGCAAGGCTGCCAGGGCGTCATCGCATCGCCATTGCATCGCAGCATCAAGGGCGCCATCTTCTCATATCGCAACCAGATCGGCGCATCGCATCAAGGCGCCATCTTGCGCACCGCAACGGGCCCGCAGGCCAAGAATCTACGCATCACCTCAGGACCAGTAAGGCTCACGACGAGTCCCCTACTCTGTGCAAGCATTGAGGCAGGACGCAACCGTTCCCCCGGGTCATGGAACCAACACATCTCCCCTTTTGCGAGCCTTTTGTTCACTTTGCGTTTCGCATCCAGGTACTTTTTTGAGAACCTTGTCGCATTTACCATCAACTTGAACTAAGCAACTTTAATCATTTTTAAGCAATCTTTAGTGTAGTATTGTGGATTTTTGTCATTTGTGGTCTTGTGTTTAAGTCTATATAAAGAATACTTATTTTTATAAAACCTGTGCTGTGTCTATCTGTAGTGTTTTCACTATATAACTGTGTATATTTACAAATCTTAACACACTGCCTCTGAGATAAGCTTGTCTGCTCGTGCCTAGCTACCAAGGGGTGAGTAGGGCTTATTAAGGAGTGTAATCCCCTTATCCTGACTTAGAAGTAAGGGTCCCTATTTGGACAAAGGTGAATACCATTGCCAACTAGAGACCTCCAGATCTAACTATGGGCTAACAAGATGTTCAGCTTCAGGTTTCCGGACAGTTTAAGGGGATTCAAAACTTATTATGTTTTTGTATCCTTTCCATGGAGGCTGAGGGCTCTGACTCAAAAGGCAATAGTTTATTGCCAATGGGTAGTCAGGGAGGGTTACCCTGGGTCGGTGGGGGGATTGTGGGGGGTGGCGAGGGGTTTCACTGCTGCTGGTGGGGAGCATTGGGGAAAAACAAAAAAAGGCGTAATAACAATCTCATGTGACATAGCAACCTCCAGTAGTTGCAGCAGAGGGTGGAGTCAGGATAAGGATGGGGGATAAACCTGCTCAGGGAGGGAAGCGCCATCTGGAATTTCTAAGCTGTAATGTAAATGGCTTAAGGTTTATAGGGAGACAACGTCTGTTTCTGCAGTACCTAAAAAAACAGCTCATCTAGGATCCTTATGCTCCAGGTGACCCATCTTTTACAATCAGGGTCCCAGGATGATGATAGAGGGCGTTATTGTGGAAATCAAGTGTCAGGAGTCTAAATATACACTTGCTAGCTACTATGATATAACCCCTTAGAATAATCGCTGTCTTGCCTTGGCCGACTCTGAGACTGCTTTGATTTTGGGAGGAGACTTCCATGTGTTTTTAAATAACAAACTTGATAGGTCCTCCCCTAGAACACAGGTAGCAG
Organism: Lissotriton vulgaris; assembly: GCF_964263255.1. Taxonomy (NCBI): domain Eukaryota; kingdom Metazoa; phylum Chordata; class Amphibia; order Caudata; family Salamandridae; genus Lissotriton; species Lissotriton vulgaris. Next base: position 109,320,798 of record NC_141694.1, read on the forward strand.
TTCCGTTGTGCGTTAAAGCCCTTCTCTTGACCATAATAAAAAAACTTTAACCTCTGTGACATGTGGCGGAAAAAAATGGGAGAGAGTAGGGAATACTCTTTTTATAGCAAGAAGAATTCCCATTACGCTAGAATCGAATATATTTATGGAACACCCTGATCTTGATAAAGTCAGCTTAATTGATTACCTGCCCATACACTTATCTGACCATGGTGCCATAGCTTTTAATCTAGAACTCCCCCAGCACTCGTTCAGAGGAGGTGGACTTAAATAGGAGATTTCTTCTGCAACCCTCAACTCCTTGTTTTTTAAAGTCTGAAACAGCCAGCATCTTTTGGGATAATCTGGGGTCAGCTCCCTTACACGTGGTTTGGGATACTTTCAAGGCCTGGATGAAGGGGATACTAAAAGGGGGGATGTCTTGTGGGCTGGGGCAGAGAGGAAAGAACTGTCTGATTTAGAACTACAGATAGCAGGAGCAGAAGCAGATTGAAAGGTGAGCGCCCCCCTCGGAACGGAAAACAACAACCTAGTAAAGAGAGTTGAAGAATTGCAGCTGAAGTTTAGACTGAGGTCTGAAGAGATCTTATTTTAAAAATAGGAGGAAAGTAAAATGAAGGATTTCGAGCAGGGGGAGAATTGTGGCAAGCTTCTTGCCATGAAGAGTAGGGTTGATAGATCTAACAACTATATTACTAAGATGAAAGTAGGCGCACAATCCATGGAGGATAAACGGAATATAGAACAAGCCTTCACACAGTTGGAGGAGGAACATGTAGATGGGTGGCTTAAAGGGAAACAGCTTCCAAAACTAACTAATGACAGCCCGGAAAGCCTCACCCTAGAAATGACAGGGAGCGAGATATTAAAGGAAAATCGGCAGGCCCTGACGCAATCCTGATTGATGTTTACTCTATTTTGAGGGAGGAGGTGATCCCTGTCTGGCTGAAAATGTATAATGAAATCTTGGATGATATATCTCCTCTGCCTGACTCCTGGAGTGATGCAGTTATAGTGTTAATCCTAAAGTCCCGTAAGAATCCAACTCAGTGCCAGTCATATCAGCCGATTTTGTTACTAAATGCTGATTATAAGGTCTATGCTGGAATCTTGAATAATCGGCTTTGTAAGATCATAGGGCCAATAATTCATGAGGATCAAAAAGGTTTCTTACCGGGACGGTAGATGTCGGATCTGGTACATACTTTAATTGGGGTAGTCGATCTGGCTTCATCACAGGGTCTTCCTCTTTCAATTATTAGCGTCAACGCAGCCAAAGCCTTTGATCATGTGAACTGGCACTTCCTGGATAGAACATTGAAGATTTTTGCCTTTTCGACCGCTTTAAGGAGGTTCTTAAAAAGATATATAGGCCCCATGGGCGTGGATCTTGGTTAACGGTAGCCTTTCTCCTGTTGTCAAAATAGGGCGCAGTACTAGGCAAGGTTATCCGTTGTCCCCCATTTTGTTTGATTTACTTATAGAACCATTAACCCAGAGTTTAAGACTAAACCAGAAGATCGCTTCTTTTCAAGTAAATGGGTTTGTGAGGAAATTAGTGCTATATGCGGATGATTTGATGTTATTATCTTCTATTGTTAACATCACCCTTCCGGAGCTTCCTGCGGAAGCCCAGATTTTTGGGAAATTGTCGGGCTATGAAAGAAACAATGACAAAACTGAGATTAGGCATGGAATATCATCGATCAGGAGGGGATTTTTGCTAGGGAGCTAAGATACTTGGGAGTTATAATAACACTGGATCTTAGCTAAATTCCTAAAATTAACCTAGATAGAGTGTCAAAAGAGGTTGATATTTTATTAAAAAGATGGCAGAACATCCCACTCTTCCATTATGGCCAGGTTAACTTGATCAAGATGTGTGTCCTCCCGAAATACATCTATCTGTTTAATAAGTAATCCCTAGAGTTTGCAAGAGCTGATATTATTAAAATCCAGGGTAAGATATCCTCTTTTATCTGGGCAGGCAAAGGGATCAGGCTGTCCTGGAAAAACGTAGACGCAAATTACTGCGAGGAGGCATGGGCCTGCCAGACCTTCAGTTGTATTGTTGGGCCTACCAATTAAAAAATTGTAGGATGCTACTGCTCACTCCAGATGACTCTTTGATAGGTGGCATGTTTAAAGCTATGCTAGTAGGTACACTGGAGCAAGGATTTATGTATAAATTCTGCTCACCTAATTTTTTCTAAAAAGTCCGTCTGAAGATGTTGCGTATGGTGTGCAAGTTATGGTCGGACTGTCAAGACTGCCTGGGACTTTCTTCTTTCAGTGATTGGGCCCCAGTGTGGGATTCTCCTGGTACACCGGAGTGTCTTTTAGATGCTCTAGCTTGTCCACTAAAAAATCCTGGAGTCTGACATTGGAAGGATCTTGTGGCGGGTAATAAATGTCATTCTTGGGATTTTTAGAGTAATATCACGAGTAGAGCTTTGTCTAGATTTAAGTTTTATCAGCTTTCGTCTTGGTGCATGAGCCAACATTGGCCTTTAATGGAAGACAATTATATGAAAAATGAGCTACAAGATTTGGCCCCAAGGATGAAAGAAGTGGCTCAATGGCATAATCACCTTTTGGCAGCAGTAGACAGAAAGATGGAACAGCCATACTGGGTCTGGGAGAACTACTTGCCGAGGGACGAGCTGAAAGGTTTATGGCAAGTATCTCTAGACATTCTTTACCCACTGGTTAAATCTGCTGCACTTTTTCACACTCTACAGGATTTATTGGTCACCTCTTAAGATGTCCAGAATAAAGGGTGGTGGCGAAGCTAGATGTTTGAGATGTGGCTGCCAGAATGTAGATGATGTTCACGTTTTTGCCTCTTGCTCCAAGTTACAAGAATGGTGGAGAAGTGTGGGTAAGACCATCTCAAGGGCCCTTGGTTCTGTCGTGGAGGTAAGCCTATCTCTTTGGTATTATACCTATGCTGGGGGGAGTGATAGGCCCGTTAGAGGTGCATCATAAATTGGTGTTTTTTCTGATCCTGCTGGCCAGGAGATAGACTTGTAAATTGTGGCGTCAGACGATACCTCCTACTTGGAATGCCTGGTGGAACTCTGTAAGCTATTTTAGAGCTTCAGATCAGAAGGTAAATGCACATAGAGAAATGTCAGACATGAGGTTGTTTTGGAATTTGCTGGATGATCCTTCAACTGGATAAGTCATGTTAGATTAAGGGACAGGATAAGTTCCAATGATTAAAACCTATGGTCAGATCAGTTTGTGTGTTACGGGTATTCCCTATAAAGAACATTGGCTGAGAGTGGAACCACCAAGTTATATGCACCAGAGGTAGAACAGGTCAAATGGTTGCTATAGCTACGCAGGTCATATGAGTTAAAAAGAAAAAAGAAAAATATATATATATATATATATATATAAATTATTGTTCATAAAAAGAATATATTTAAATACATTTATTAATACATATTTTGTTGGATGAATTAATGTGGTCTATCATTTTATTAGCTGTAGGTTAAAATATATATTTTTAATTTATTGATATTAATTTAAGACATTAAAATATTTCTAATAGTATTTCAAGAATAATAACCTTTAGTAATTGTTGCTATAATTTTCTATAAGGAGATGTCTAAGTTGATGATGGAGAACTCCACCAAAAAGTGAAAAGTTACTCACGGAAACCTAACATTACAAACCTGTGATGTATTAGGGCCACTCTCTGATTTGTGTGGGTGGAAACATATAAATCCACACCTAGATGGAAATGTGAAATAGCAAAAGTGAACATCAAAAAAGTGGAGACCTATACCTAGAAGTAGTAGTAAATATACTTGTGAATAAACATACATGTGTATATTTACCTTTGCTAATTAGGCCAGTAGTTTGCAACAATATCAAACACATATTTGAAAATATATTTTTTATCAATATTATTTAGCATATACTAAAACTGTATTAATTTCAGCAACATATATTTATATATATGTTATTTTATAAATATTTCTACAGAAAGATGTTTCACATTTTAAAGAAATAAAAAATAATGTGATTTAAAAAAATCACAAATAATAACACAACAATATTATACCTTAAATATATACATTTCATCAGGGACATTTAAATAAATACTTATAAAATTATGCATATCCGTACCATCATTTATTTTCAAGGAAATCACCAACATACAACAACTGTTTATTCACTTTTCATTAAACCATCGTAAATAATTTAAATATGAAATTACTAAAAAACAGAACTTTTAAAAAGATACGCTCAGAAAAACAAACATCTATAAAATATTGAGAAAGACAAACTGCAACCAAAATCACCAAACAAAGTTAAATGAAATGCTACAATAAGCTTTATGAGCAGGAATCATGCAAATATTAAAAATGTGGGGTAGGATTTAGGGCTGGATTTGGAGATTGCAGTCTGACACCAGGAACGCTGCTGTGACCGTCAGTAGAACTCTGCCAAGCCGGTAGCATCCCAACCGCCATATATAAATAAAAATGTAAAATAAATGGAAATATGAGGACAAAACTGCCAGGCTGGTGGTGTGTATCAGCGGCAATGCCATGGCTGTGGCATGCTGCTGCTCATAATGAGAGCCTGAAGCACATGCTGCTGCAGTGCTGCAACACTTGCATGCCTGGCGCACTGTTGCTATGCACCATCGCATGAATGGCACACAGTGTGCCCGCAACAGTGCTGGCATAGGCATAGGGGGCACAACATGTGTTCTTGGCCACAGTTCCCACTGGGCTAAAACAATCATAGGTCCCTGTCTGGGGTCCCTTCCCTGCCTTTCTGCTTACCTTTTTATGGCAGGTCTCTGCCATGAAAAGTTTGGAGGACAAGCAGGTCATGATCATAACAGCGGTGCCGATATCGATACTGCCTCCATGGCCCACCACTTTTCTCACTGCCATGGGAGTCAGGATCCTATTGGTGGCATGGTGGTCTAATCGCCATGCTCATAATGGGGCTGTCAGATAGGCGAGGAGGCAGCGAGTGGACGGCCAATGACTGTATGGCGGCCATACCCATATTCAGGACTCAGTGTTCTAATTCTCGAGCTACAAACATTGAGGAATGTAAATACATCTGATGGGTGATATTTATTATTCTAACACCAGGGCTACAAACATTGAGGACAAGTTCAAAATGTAGGTTACAAAATTTACTATTTTAACTCTAATCCTACTAAAATTGTGAAAACTGCATTATAAAAAAGGGGTGTTTTTTGCTATTCCAACTACAGTCTACCAAACACTGTGGAACGTTTACTAAATCAAGTGTGCTATATATTCCTAAAAAAAGTTGACTAAGCAGTAAGTATACTAAAGTTATATGAGTTGTAGGCAAAATGTACATTACACCTGTGTACAAGTTTTTTTTGGTGAACAGATTCTCTATTGGGCTTAGCCAAAAATATTGTTTATGAATACAATTAAACAATTAGCTTTGAGTAATATTTTCAGCACCAAGATGTCCAACCCATCATGTTTGTGGTGTAGTAGTAATGCTGTAGGTGAGATTGCATGTTTCCCTCCTCCTGTGGTTTTAGTGCTGCATACACCACCTGCAAGATCTGTTGACGGAGGAAATTGGTTATAGCACAAGAGATCTTACAATGAGGAAGAAGATGGTAATGAAATGATTCAGTCAATGGATGGTTTAATTAAGTAGAAATTGTCAGAAAGAGAGATATACAAGATATTTAGCTGCTCCAAAGTCACAGCATTTTAGTCAAGGAGGCAAGATGATAGTTAACACTATTCAGCCTTTAGCAGATACTTAGAAAGTATATTAAGCCACTTTATAGACTGCCTATGTCCACGGTGCAACGCTGCACAAATTATATGTATGAAAGGTGTTTAGTGCCTCTTTGAAATGGTCTTATATAAGAGAAGCAACCACAAGAAAAAGATCCTTGCTAATCACATGAATCTTAACTAAACATGAAGATTTGGAATGAAGAAAATATTATGGCACCAAACGGCCCCTGAAGATCAAGATGAAGAAAAGTGCCAAGACAATTTTCAAACGTAAAAACCAGCAGAAGACTTCAGGTTATATATGGTTAACAGGAACTGATATCACACGGAAATTACCATAGCTCATCTTCGAGTGGGTTCCTCAGATATTATTTAGACTGACCATCATCACAGCATGTTATAAGGCTTGTCCAAGCCCTTATTCTTGAAATCATGGTATTCGCTTGACATGTAAAGAGGAAGCCCACATCTTTCACACAGCGCTGCACTCTGTAATTCCACTCCTTCCATTTTTGCCCAGTAATGCAGACAGCCTGCTGGACACCCTTCTTAGTGGCTATGATCATGGTAATACCAAGGCAGTTCCGGTAACACGGTTGCTCAGCCATGCATTGAGAAGGCATCGCAGAACTTACTGCCTGACAATGAGAACAATGTCCTTGTTCAAACCTCCCCCGGGTTACTTAATACTCAGGGCTGATCACAAGACTGGTAGAGGGGGGGGGCTAGCTTTCATTTTTAAAGAGATTACTACAGACTCTCTATCTGACTGCGAGAGCCTGGCCTGTTTTTATAGAGATTTCCCCGACAAGCACCTTCTCTGGTCTACTTATTTATCTTCCCCCCGGGGCCGTAGAGCAATTTCTTACCCACCTTTCCACCGCGGTAGCTAATTTGGCCTTTGTCCCATCTAATTCTACTGTGCTTGGAGATCTTAACATTCACTTAGATGATCATGCAGATCACGCAGCCAATAAGCTATCAATGAACCTCTTAGCGCTTCAGCTCATCCAGAAAGGATTTACTCCCACACACATCAAAGGTCATCTTCTTGACTCTGTTTTCAGTACCTTGCATGAGCTTGTTGTAGGCACTCCAAACCCCCTTCCTTGGATGGGTGATTTTTTGATCCCTTAACATGGAAAATTCGTGGACCTACCTTCTCTTCCAACAGAATGTCGGTGGTGGAATGGAATTGGCCCAAGCTTCCCACTGACCAATGGACCTCAGTTCTTGGAGCTACCAGACCAGCCAGTGACTCCAACCCTAACCACAATCTGGCCAATGAGAATTTGAATCACTGGATTTTAAGCTCTCTAGTCTCAGTCCTTTCTAAGAGACTTACTCACAAGAAATGTAGACCAAATATGGGTCCTTGGTTCTCCCCTAAACTAAGAGATTTAAAACAAACATGCAGAAGATTAGAGAGAAGGTGGAGGCAGAACTACTCAGAACACAGGAAATCAGACTATAGAGAGGGAATCTCGTTATATAAGTCAGAAATCAAAGCTGCCCAAGTTCCCATTTATGCGAAGAAAATTAACCTAGCCGCAAACTCACCTAAAGAGATCTTTTGAATTGCTAAAACTCTCTCCACTTTGCCCCAGTAACCACCAATTCTAGAAGGGGCACTTACACAATGTAACAACCTAGCGGAGTTTTTCCATCAAAAATTTTTAAAGATTTACATGTCCTTTCAAGCCTCTCAGAATGATTTTTGTGTTTCCCATACTACAGGACTGCAACCTGAATCCCACCTTTCATTAGGGCACTTCCCTCTCTTGGACTCAGATTCACTTGACCTGATTATGACCAAGGTAACCTCGGGCTCTCCTACTGATCCTGCCTGTTAGGGTTTGTGCACAGGAAAGAGCATGTCCCCTCTCATTGCACTAGTGGTCTCTGTAATAGCTCTCTTTAAACATACTACTGAAAGCCTTTCTTGTTATCTCAGCCCCTCCCTAAGACTTCTGTGTATGTTGCTCAATGTATTCACAAGTTTGGACATTGCTGTCTTGTTTGCACATTACCAAGGCTTATTTAGAAAACATTGGACCTTGCTTTTACCAAGGCTTATTTAGAACACTCCTCCCTAGGCCATGTGTTACCTTAACTCGTTAGCATAATAACTGAAGCTCTGCACACCTGCTTGTGAGAACAACGCCCAGTTCTTCGAACCACACCCAGCTCTTCGAACCACACCCAGCCCTGTCTATAAAAGGCAGCCCCTGAGCCTCACCCAGTGCTTGTGCTCGTCTACCTCCCACTTACCTGAGACCAGATCCTTTGGCGCTGACACTCCTGCTCTCTCCAGACCTTCATTGACTTCAACGGGCGCGGCTTCTGGCTCTTCCTTTTTCTGGTTTCCGGCTACTTCTTGCCTCAGCCCCTCTTCTGTCCACTGCAATCGACCTGCAAAAGAGAAAGAGGTCAAGGTTAGACTGATCAGTATCCCTTTTCAGCAACAAGTAAGTGCAAAAACATTTATTACCTGAAAGAACTTTATCGGCGATTTCTGGATTCATGTAAAGACAATTTGGAACAAGATATCTCCCACGAACTTTGTGGTTCAAACCCTTTGTTACAAGAATACTTTGTGGAACTTTGTGAAATAAACGTTGTTTTACATGGAACTTATTTAAGAATCCAACAGAGGAAACCATTGACAGCAAGGCAAACAGTAAATCAAGGACTTGCACAAATTACCTGCTGTATTTTGATGTAAAAGTACAGTATTTGTTTTATAAAAAGCTTGGAAATGTGTGAAAAGTGAGTTTGCTATTAAGAATTTAGGCTTTAGTTATATTAAGGTGAATGTTAGGCGTTATTCTGATAATGATATTCATTTGATTTTACAGAAGTTTTACAATAATAGAAAGCACATCCCAGAACAGTAACACATTCCAAACCTGGAAGCTTGAGACCAGGATCCAAGAGGTACTTTTAGAAGAGAATTTCTAATAAGATTTAGGTTTAGTCAGGAACACATTTAGGGATAGGTTGCACTTATCTGTTCTTTGTTTATGTTTCATTAGGCACTAGTTTCTACAGAAGTCAGAGAGGGTCGCAGATTTTAGCAGCTCTTCTACAGTGGAAACGCAAGAACGGTGTTGTCTCTCTTTTTTATTTTATCCACTTCCTCCCTTCCCTTGAGCTTCTGGTTCTTAGTGCACTGTTTTTAAACTAGTGTGCTGGAACAAGCAGTTTCAGGGTGGGGTCGGACTGTCTTCAACCTCCATCAGAACTGAACAGAAACTCAGGTGAGCTGGGCTTTGACAGAAGCACAAGCCTTTAAAATATTCAGTTCTGTTGGACGATGAATGCCGGGGAAGAAACAGAGGGCATTGACGCCACGAATATGGCGCAGGCCCTAAACGAGGACTTGGCCCATAATGAATCAGTGTCTGGCATCTGCTACTTGAGCCAGTAGTCAATAGTATGTCAAATAAATCACCTGTCTCCATTCCATAGAGTTATGTCTCTCTGAGGGGAAAATTATTAAGAAACAGAGCTAAGATTATCGCCACTTTGGCGGCAGGAAACTGCAGCTAAAGCGGCGATAAGGGGCTTGATAATATACCCTTGTGAATTCCCATAGAATCCCATGTTCACACCAGAACATGGGCTTCTATGGGAATTCACAAGGGCATATTATCAAGTCCATCATCGCCGCTTTAGTGTCAGTTTCCTGCCGCTAAGCGGTGATAATGTTAACTCTGTTCTTAATAATATGTCCCCGATTTTTTTCCTGTCAAAGTAGAAGACTAGGATGGGTTCTTCACCTCAATGTTGTTGACATTGAACAAGAGAAGGAAAAGAAATTGAGACTTATCGTCTGAGTTAGAGTTTGCTAGAAGGTTGCTCCATCATAAACATGAGAGATAACCCATCTGCCTTGTTACAAGTACCCTAGGACATAATGAATGTGTAATACATTAGTTGAAATATATGTCACGTTTGTAACGGAGTTATCCATCCGCTAACTTCTAAATCAGGATTTTAGAATCAAATTAAACTCAGAGGTCTCAGAAGACCCAAGAGAAACTACTGTGCAGTTACCTAAGGACCAAGCAAGGAGCACAACCAGAAAATGTTAAAGGGAGCATCCAGAATAATCACCCACACCCTACACATTAATTAATTTAAGTTACCTCTTACTATGGCAGAGTTGTATCTATACATTGCTTTTTCCATGGAAGTCACACACTTAAGATATGCAGTCTGCTCAATCTTCAATCACAGCTGAGCGTGGACATTAAGGGGTAGGCGTCAGACGCATGGGTTTAATTATGATTTTAGGCTAAGAAGCAATTGCTCATTGCTTAGTTTGCGGCTGACCTTGATTATCTGTCTTTGTCGTCTACACTGAGCAATCTAGTCAATTTCTATTTAGTTATTTTTGGTGTGCGAAAATAGCATGATATTCCACGTACTTAAACAAAACATGAATCCGTCCTTTCATACTTCATTTTAGTGTGAAAAGCCTGCTCACTGCCCTCGAGTTCTGTAGTGTTCATGTGTTTGGGGTACATTTTTACTGTTAATTGCACATTCACATATGTTTTTTTAGCTTGAATGCCAAATATTTACAGAAGCGGTATAATGGCATCATTTTAGGCATGTTAAGTATAATACCAAATTCCCCAATTACGCAAATGATGTCAGCGTAAGTTACATTGCACCCAGGCCTATTTATTTATATCTTTTTCCACACCAAATAATAATATACAAATAAGCTTGTTCATTTTTTACAGAAGACGTTTTATTGTAACTTTTTAGTATTCAGACCAGTGTGTACAGCTCATCTGCATATTCACAGGCTTCCACTGAAGTATGATTACTCATCACATTTGTGAATGCCAAAGAATGACCATTATCAACTAATGTGCCTTGTGAAGCCTGATCATTTTTAGGGTTAAAACTCTTATTCATTTTTATTTTTGTGAGTCTATCCACATTTTGAGGCAACAGATTGCTCCTTCTGACTGTCACAGTTGCCACAGCTGCTCGGAAACACCTGCTTAGAGCATATTACTGCTTCGGAAAATTCGAGATATTTTATTGCCAGCCTGCTAAATTCTGGCAACTATTTCTTTTCGCATGCCAGTAGATCAATGGCTCGTGACCTATTGAAAATATTGTTTTGTCATCCAAGTACTCCTGTAACATTGTGTTTATTGTTTTAGTTGATATTTGCTGCGCCTGAGTTTCCTGCTGCTATGCAATTGATGCAAGCCCTGGAGCTACTTAAAGCTAACCCAGCCCAGAGGCTGTTTCCAGGTATTTGCTGGTGTTGGTTTTGTTTGGAAGTTGTGGCTATTACATGTGGTTGTTTAATCAGTAACGGGTGCTGCTTTTACAACATGCTCCTGGGGCCACCACTATGCACTCTAAGGGCGCGATTATGATGCCTTAGGAAATAGCTCCGACCCATCGTAATCTCCAGTTTGGATTAATTTCCAACCAACCCATTTGGATGGAGTGGGTCAGAAATTAACCCAAACAGGATTTCCGAATGGCTTACGATGGGCTCACAGAGCCTGCCTGCCTTCCGGAAAGGAGCCAGTAATCCCAAGGGTGGCTCTCTCAGCCCGAGGGATTACAATGGCAGATTCCTACAGCCTTTCGGATACAGAAAAGCAATGGGAATCCGACTTTGGGGACCCCCCACCAGCACCCCTATCGGAGCAAGGCCTACAGATGGCAGCCTAGGAGCACCTAAAATGCCCCCCTGTTGATCCATGCACCCCATGACAGGCACCTCAATGTACCTGCCACAGGGTGCAGGTATGTACTGCACCTCAGCTCTTTACAATTAGAGCATACATTCAAGTCAGAATGCATGTTTCCATTGTAAAGAATGGGATTGCGACCAAACAGTTTAAGGTCGCATCCTAATTGCAGGGTTCGGACCACCGAAAGGAGGTTGGTCGGCCCAGTTTCCAAACGATGTCGGACTGTCTCAGGTCCGTCGGACATCATAATTAAACCCTAAAAGGTGTTGAAGACAGCCCTTCAGTTCTTCTTTGTGATTGAAGTTCTAATCTCTCATCTTCAAATACAGCCAATTTCTTGACTATCTCATTCTTATAAATGGAAAGTTTAGTGCTGAGAAAGGAATAAACATAGACAGTCCATGTTTGAATCATGGATCCAATATTGATAAATGTTTCTTCCCGTCTACACAAATTGGCCTGCCACAAGTTAAGCAATGGGATAGCTAGGCTCGTTACCTTCAAATCTCAGGTAGTTTGGGTCAAGTTGCATTCTTCCTTGCTGACTACCAGAGTCAAAATCTGAAAGGGTGTATTCATTTTGAATAGGCTTTCCATTTTTCAACTCGCTTGACACGGCTTTTTCAGTATCATCTCCACCCATTTATATGGCATTGTCTTATATAGACATGTACTGTTTAAACCAGAGTTAAAAACATGTATAAGGTGGAGTTCCAACAGATCGAAACCCCCTGCATGAATTGGAAATTCTCACATTTACAACCCGTTGGTGGAATTATGCAGTCTCATTTGGTTTTTATGTAACTCCACATAATTCTGCCGAGTGAAATCCTGTTAGTACCGCCCAGGCCTAGTAACCAGTAATTTGTAGACTACTTCATCTTTTAGAGGACATCCTGCATGATCAGGTTGATGCAATCAGCTAAACAGAGCAGTTTGAAGAATCCTCTGTCTGGCATTTTATAATGATACTGCCATTGTCAATGGCAACAAATTCAATCTTGTGTATTAAATGATTTAGGATATTGGCTGATATGTATGTAGAGAATATTACAAATGGTGCATGCTGACAAATGATTTTAAAGCCATAAATACTAGTAGTACTGAGTAATAGCCTTCAGTTGACTGCATTGAAGCAGAGCCAGAGTGCATTGATTTACAGGTAGTCTACAGCTCAGCAACTGGTCCACATGTGCGTATTGAGGTGGAGGCATTGCACACTGCTCTCCTTCTTTCCCTTAGGAACCAATAACTGTACTCTATGGTGCAGCTGGTGACATAGCGATGGCTGAAAAATAGGTCTGGCTTGGAACCTTCTGTTTCGGACATAGGGATACTAGAAATTCCAGAACCCCTTCTCCTTCCATTAAAGAAAAACGGTGAACGTCAATTATCAAACCTTTGACCATTTCCCCATTGCAAATATATGCTAGATTGCGGGTACACTGATATGGTGCACGCTTGCTTAACATAGACATGATAGTGATTTGTTTTTTGTGACAAAACTGAAAATGCCAAAGATCTCTCCTGCATTGACTGTCCTAGGTCTAGACTAATTGGCTGGTTAAGCATGACTGTAATATCCCTACTTCATTGTGTCTAGCAGAGGTTGCTGGTGCTGCTGCTGGGTGCAAACTAAGACCAGGAGGGCTGTTTTTTTCCTGCCAACATCTTCTTCTATATAATTATTACCTCTTTCTGTCAGTTTAGGTTCTTGTGCCTCAGTGATGTCAATCTATTTTATGTGCTGTTTCAATATGTTTTGAAGTTTGTTTTTCATAATGGAAAATTGGTACCAAGTTGTCTTCCTGGTCTATATGAAACACCGCCTCCTGTGTAATCTGCTATGTGTTCTTCATTTGGCTTATGTGTTAAGAGGTCCTAAACTGGGGAGCATTGCTTATTATTGAGATAAAGCAAGTAGAGCTTGTGATGGAGCTACTCAAGGTTGGCTCATGCTTAAGCGGGCTGAGACTATGGTGGGTGGTGTTGCTATCTGTTTTTCTCTATTTTGCAAAGCTGGAAGCAGATGGTGGTAGTACAGGAGCAGGACAAAACAAATTGATTTAAAATTCGACAGTGCTACCTGTGACATAAACAATCTCTGGTTCCACTTTCTCACTGTCAATTATACTTTGTGGCACCTCCCTTTTACCTTGTTGCCCATGGTAGGGATCAGGGATCCACTGCCTGTCACCTTCATCCACAGAGGGTTTGGAGATGAGAAAATAAGGGAGAGGGGAATAGTGAAGACAATGAGGCCTATTAACAAAGTAAAATTTACTGTTGAGTAAATCTATCCATGTAAATGTAATATTTTTGACTATTCACCATTTGTGAGTGTAACTTTACTACTAAGGGCCCGATTACAAGTTTGGCAGAGTGGGCCACCACGCCACTTTCCTCTCCCACACCACAAAACAGGGCTGCCGCACATCCGCCAGATTCAAGTTAAATTGTGGTCTGGGGGGCTGGTGGACGGGTGGGTCATGTGGTGGTCTTGCTGCGGTCCAAGGGTGGTCTGACGGCCAAATTTATAATACAATTGTCAGTCCTCTGGTGTGGCAGCGGTCGGACAGCCACGCCACGAAGAGTTTTCTGGTCCACAGTCCGCCAAACTCATAAGCACCTTCTAGGTGTACACTTGAATGTCCCCACCTGCTGAAACAGGGAGTGGAGCCAAATTTATGAATATTTATTTATTTATTATTTAGAGGGCCGATATTTGGCACAGAGTAAGGTATTTAGCTGGTTACAGACGCACTGTGTTATGCTGTGGTGTAATTTGTATGGCTTCTTGAAAAAAGTGACCTCATACTTTTGAGGTTTTTATGCTGGCAGTAAAGCAAAAGGGAATAGCTATCTTTGGTGCAGCAGATGAAGTAGCATTGATAGCCAGGATGGTCAATGACCCTCTGTTCTCCAATTGTAGAGATGGTTCATTAACCAAAGGGTGAGTTAAGAGGCTGACTTAATTCACACTTTTAAATGCAGTGTGTTCTTCTGTAAGTTTATATCTGCCAGATACATTAATAATTGAGTTGGTCAATGTGCACTGGTGTGCTGTGCCTTGCACTACATCACTGCAGTATTCCTAAATGCACTGTATTACATCAAACACTTTAAATATAAAATCATGCAGTGTTAATGAAGAACCCTGCATTACAATCACCATCTTAAACTGAATGCAAAATATAAAGTAGCTTGGCGAGGCAGTGTTGTTGCACTGCATTGCATAAATATGTTGTCACATACGCATTTACATACTGGATTGCTCATACAACATACTACATGATTGCACCAATTGCATTCTGCATATTCTGCATGGCACATGCAACGGTCAACATTGCACATACAGCCCACATTCAGCATGCAAATGTCTTCACTGTGTGTACAGATTTTTACACTGCAACTATAGAATTCTGTATAACTCGTACACCACTCAGCACAGCTCATACAGCATCATTCACAGAACATCCAGCATTCCTTACTCCGTTTTCAGTGTCCTGCACTGGAGGAACAGCATACTACACCAACCATTTGGTATCCTATAATACACACATAGAAAAGTACACACTCCTGTATCACCTTACAGTGCTGTACAGTATCTTTCAGTACACACGTAGTATCTTACACTACCTCTAGAACATCCTAAATGCGAAATAGCATCCAACTCATACTGAATTTTGGGTTGGACATAAAGCACAATACCTTGCACTGAACATTCACAATTTTCACCATGCCTACCACTGCATACTCATGATATTGCATTCACCACTATGTGTATTATGCCTTACAATGTATGTGCAGCATTATTACTTTACAAACAGAGGAGTAGATTTCCTATGGGCTTGCATTGCCCTTGCGTGACTCAAGTTGTTGCAAGACAACGCAAGTCCTTTAGTGGATTTATTAAGCCATACACAGCCACCTTTCAGGGCTCTGCCTTGTTTAGTAAATCCAAATAAATTCAGGGCAGTGCATATCACTACCTTGCGTTACCTTGCGGCATGGGTGAAGTATGGGCATTCACACATATCCACCCATGGATTTTTTCACAATCCCAAATTTACTGGGGTCAGTAAACCTGGGATTGCTTCAAAATGGTGTGCCTCCCAGATCTAGGAGTGACGAGGAGATATATCTATATTTCTCCTAATTACTTCCCCTTTCCATGTGTGCCATGATAGTGGGCAGAATGGGAAGCACTGTATAGAGATACCCATAGATCTAAGACCCAAGACCCCATGTGTATATTTCAGGTTAGAAACAGCATCAAACCTATGTAATCAGACACCGACTCATACATGGAAACAATATGCATGCTGAAAAGCAGTGGGTTTGGCAGAAACTGCCAGGTCACATTTCACTTCAGTTTCAGGAAATTTGACAGAACATCGGTAGTTGAGCAGCTGGGCTGGTGCACAAAAATAACTATGCAAACAAATGATGGAGAGAATGCTGGATAAATCATACTTTCACCCCAATCAAGAGATCAGGGTTAAATCCATCATTCTTTAGCTCACCGTGCTCTCCAGTTTAGTTCCAGTCATATGCAAATCAGTTTTGACAGTGTGCCTAATAGGAGCAGTCCAGATCGAACTCCCAAGCCAGGTCCGCCCTGGACTGGAAATGAACATCCTGAGACCTGTTTCTGGGTATTACCCTGCATAAGCCAGGCTAGTTTGAATCCAGTGTTTTCACATTTTGTTTTTGCAGGTTTGTGCACAAAAATAGGTCACCACAATATTCAACTGCTAGGGGAATGGGCCTAGATGCACCAATTACGTAAGAGCTCACTTACCTTCTGTGCTCCGTAGTTCCTCTCAACCCTACCTTTACACGTACAAAGGATACAAGCCTGCCCTGAACCCTTACACTGGATGAGATACCAGGTGTCTCATCCTTTCTTAGAACTTATGCAGACATATTCATGCTTCTGCAGAAAAAACAAGACCACACGTAAAGGTCCGATAGCTTGGCAAAAGAAACCACATGTAAAAGTCAGATAGCTTGAACCGTTTAGCATTTAGTAAGCTACAACCATGCACTGTGCAGCCACATAAACATATTGTTGCTGCTCTTGAATTCCAAGCTCAGAATGTCACATGGTAGATCTCTGCTTTTCTAAGTTTCAAAACTTACTGGACTTTTGAACCTGTCAGTTTGCTGATACGGCACATAAATATCACTGCTTGCATACAGTACTTCGGACATCAGGTTTCAGCCTCCACGGAGGCGACTGATCTCCCAAGCTGTTTTGATCTAAACATATATTACTTTACCAATTGTGTCTTGGTTTTGCTTTCTTACATTTTCCTCTAACACTGCATTCTGCAGCACACTTAAAAAGTGGGATTTGCTTTCAAAGATTGGGTTTGTGTAGGAGAGCATCCTGTTCGTCACAAAAGCAATCCTGTTTGTAACACAGGCACCTAGCACAAGGGTGCCTGTGTTGAAGCTTGGCATCATACAGTGCGCCAGTATGGGGAGAAGCAGAAATGTGTCATATCTTTGAAATTATGATGCATTTCTGCTGTTTCCCTTACGCGCAACACAGCATAGCAAGTTGTCTTGCTGCACTGCGTAGCTTGAAAGAATAGTATATCTGCCCCACATTATCCTGCACTCTGAGTGCTGTGTCCCTACTCTGTAAGAAGCACCCTGCTTTATATAGGTATCACCCTATACTATGCTCACAGCTTTCTAAATGTGAAACAATATCCTACACTACTCATCAATCATGATGTGCTCAACACACAGCACATAATGCTACATTTGCATCAACCCACTTTGCACAGCATCTAGCAATGCACATGTTTCATTCTGCACTGGACATTCATATATTACCCTGTGTTTAGTGCATCCTGCACTGCATATGCAAATCTCCCTACTTTTCATACAGAATCCCTCACTATACATGATATGTTCTTCTCTACATGTGCAGCATTCCAACACTATGAACGCATTATATATTTGACTACAAGTGCTGCATTCCTACACTCCACAAAGACACAAGGGGAGAAAATGGAAGCCACTAGCTAGTAGCAGTCGCAGGCTCGCAGTTCTCTGGCATGCAAAATGAGAACTTGGAACTCGAAAAGCATAGGATCTTAATCAGAAATGCGGACTAAAACTCTATGAATTAAGTAAAGAATCTTTCCTCTCTACAGAATGTGTGTACCTGTATCTGCCGTTTTACGACGCTGGCTCTCCCTGGGTCTAATACGGACATTGACATCGGCCCGCCTACTTCTCCGGCTGCTGCATTGTCGTTCGCAGTTCAGGGAGTGAGGAGCTGCGGCGTCTGACTGCTTTGCGACCAGCTCTGGCTCCATTTCGCTGCCCTCCCTCCGCCCTCATCGAATCACAGACTTTGCTCCTCCGCGCTTTGCCGCCTTGCTGCTTCACGGTCCGCCGGGAGGCGGTGTACGGCGTCTGGGCGTGTGTCGGGGCGAGGCAGCGGCCCAGAGCAGGCCGAACTGCTGAAGTGTCCCTGTGCTGCTTCTTCTTCTGGGAGGCTCACTGCAGTGCCCAAGTGCTCATCTAGTTGGCAGCAAGTTTTTCTGGAAGCCGAGAGTTCGAGGAGAAATACTTGGAAAGCTTTGGAGGGGGTCACTGACCACCTCTCATTTTCCATCCTCTATTTTCAATCTTCCTCTCCCCTCCTTCCCCCCGGGATCTCAAGGAGCAGGAACAGACATGTTAGGGCGAGACACACAGTGGTTGAGATCGGGTATATATTCCGATCCAACCTGCCTTTAAAATGCCTCTAAAGCGCCTCTAAAGCAGATACATCTCATGTAGGGAGTCTCTCTCATTGGAGGAAAGTTGGGGTAGCCGGTGGTCGATGCCCCGAAAGCATAGAGGTGGCGGCAAGAGGGAAACCAACACCCAGCAGAGTTTGCTGGTCAGAGGCTGCTACCGGCTTGGCACAAAGGCGAAACGTTTCGGCCAGAGTTAGTTTACGAAGAAATTCTGCCCCAGCAGATTTGTTCCTATATCTCAAGGTAAATCAAACTGTTTCATCCCAAGAACCCAGAAAAATTTAGGAATTAAAGAAGGAAAGGAACAAGATGGCCATTGGGGGATTGAGCCCAATGCATCGATTACATCAATGATACCGGTAAGGAGAAGGGGGAGAGATTGGGGGCCTAAACTGCACCTGGGAAGGGAAGTAGAGGGGCTCGAAGGCGAGGAAAGAGGTTTACACACAGGGCTAAATAAAATCAGTAGATACACCCTTAAGAGTAGGGATATTTTGGGGGCAAATAGCTCTCCCCCGAGGTGTCGAACCAAGAATCCACACAGACAGCTATTAAGGAGACACTTTCAAAAGAAAAGAAAATAAGAGTACTTGAACCGATCTTAAAACTAAAGGCTCTGAACATTATCACTAACACTCCCTTAAAAAAAAGTCTAAAAATAAGTTAAGCAGCACAAAAGTGACACCATGGCTAAGATCTTTTTTAAGGTTCAGGGTGCGGAACCTTTGGTAAAATAAGTTAAAATATCTACTATTTTAGATCCAACAGTGGTGGTGGAAAGTAGCATGCCTGCTCTAAAACAAACCCAACCTCAAATTTTGAAAAATAATACTCTAAGGGAAATGGAGTCTTTACCACTACAGAATAGATATGAAGCACTTGGGCAAGAGAATGGCGAGACCGGCGAGGTTGCAGAAGAACGGTTACAAGCTACCCCTCCCTCTGCAAATACGACGGTGACAGGAAAGGGAAAAGGTGCTATACTAGATGAATCAAGCTCCCTGTGCTCTTCAGGTGCACTATGCAAGAAAGAGGCGACATCTCACACTGAAGGACTACTAAATACACTATTAGCGGAGATCAGAGATAAGTTTGTAGTTTCAGAGAGTAACCAATTAAAAGTCCAATCAGTTTGTGAAACTCTTGAGGCCAAGATGAACGCTATTTCAGATAGAGTTGGAGTAGTGGAGGCAGCGGTTGAAGATCTAACAAAAAAGGCTGGGAAAAACTCGCAATACATTCAGGCACTAAGGGGGGAGGATAAAATCCTAAAAGAAAAATTGGAGAGTTTGGAAAACGCTGCAAGAAGGAATAACATTAGATTGTTAAATATCCCTGAAAACGCAGAAGGTGAGGATATAAGATCATTTATTACTAACCTATTGGCAGAAGTAAATGCAGACATTGAAAAGAAAACCCTCGAAAAAGACATTCATCGCGATCCCTACCTTAAAAAACCTGGGAAGAAAAACCCCAGGAAGATTTTGGTGAACTTTAAAATATTTACACTAAAAGAAAAGATCCTGACAGGAGTTTAAAAGTAGGGACCTATAAAAAGGTGGATTGGACATTCCGAATTAGATCAGACAGCTCTCATATTACCCAAGAAAGGAATTGTCAGTTAGGAAAATCAATGCAGGAACTAAAGAGCCTAGGCGAAACGGTAAACCTACGCTTCCCCGCCTCGCTCAAAGTCATGTGGAACAATAAAATGTTTATTTTTAAAGACCCAGCTGAAGCAAACACTTTGATAAATCAGATAAAGAGTTCCATTTCTAGATAAACGCTACAGAAGCCACTCTAGAGACAGAGCCTAAAAAAAAATTAGAGGAGCTCCTCTAATTAGGATTAAGGGAGGTTTCCCCAAGGGGTGTGGGGTGGCCCTATCTGTTAAAAATAAAGCAAACAAAATTGTTTGTATATGTGCACAGGGTGGTGGAGCATGTGGGAGAAAATTTAAAAAAAGTGTCCTCATTTAAATCTGCCGATTATAAAATCTCGGCCCCTTTTTATTTTTACATGAAGATTATTTGATCTTTTATGTTTAAAAATATTAGAATACATGACTTGGAAATCATGACATGGAACGTAAACGGTTTGAGGGTTTCCCGGAGAAGGGAAAAGATCCTGGTATATCTGAGATTATCAGAGTGTAAGGTTTTTTTGATACATGAATCTCATCTACTTAGAGAGGAATCGTCGTTGATTTAAAATAAAAACCAGAAATGGATTGAATATTGTGTCTGCACTAATCAATCTTGCACAACAAAGGGAGTTGCTATACTTGTAAAAAAACGGCATCTGCTGTATTGAGTGAAAGTATAGTCGATCCAGCAGGGAGATGGGCTGTTGCCAAATGTAAAATCAACGGATTGGGATTACCTTAGCAAACTATTACGGCCCCAATTTGGACGACCCTGGACCCCTATATACTCTGCTATCCCACCTGACAGACGGCAGTGATTATACCATTTTAGGAGGTGATTTTAATATGGTCTTAAACCCAAGCAGTGACTCCACATCACATAGAGCCACATTAAGTACACAAAAAATTAGAAGAGCATTAAGACAACTAATACCTGATATAGGTCTAATAGACATTTGGAAGGATATGGTCACTAAGTCTAAAACTAAAGGTGGGAAGTTTACTTTTTATAACAAAAAATGGGGACATAAGTCAAGGGTTGACTCCTTCCTACCCAGTGCAATAGTAGGTAGAAATACAAGCCAAGTTAGTCATGCCCCTGATCATCTGGCGGACCACTCGACAGTCATCTTAAAAATAACGATTAGTAATGCACAAGTACTAAGAAGATGCACTATTAACCATGCGTTATTATTAGAAGATAATATAATTGAAAAGTTAAAGATAGAAACTGAAGAGTTTTTTAACATCAACCTAAACTCTGCCCCAATCCAAATAGTTTGGGACACATCTAAAGCTTTCTTAAGGGGGGTGATACTAGCTATCTCTTATACACAAACAAAGAAAATAAAAGAGGAAACAAAAAAACTTGAAGATGAGATCTATAGACTACACAAGTGTCTTGAGGAAGAGACGAATTTCGTAGCGCAACCTGCATCGCATTTTGCGAGGCAGGGTGCGCTACGAAATTTGTTTTATTAATTAAATTGTTTACTTACCTTCAATTATCAATACTCCAATTTTAGCACCCACCACTCTGCCCCTCGCCCGGGCCGTGCCTGCAGACAACTGTCCAGGGGATGGGTCTAATTTGTCACCCTCCAAGGTAGGGGGTTATACTGGCAGCCAGATATTTAGGACTAAGGTGAAAACCTCGACAAGTAGACGAAGGTGCGGTTCTGGAGATACAAGTTATCCTTTCTCCCCCGCGGGGTGTAACCAGACCGGTATTTTAAAAAACATATCCTTCATACACTTGGAAGGGTTAGAGATACCAAATCTTGCATTACTGAGCATATTAAATTTAAATGAGGAAAAAAGAAGAGCACCATCTTCTGCACACATCTCGAGGGATACCACCTTAGGTATGCTTCCTCTGTATTGTATTTTGCTGCTTTGGGATTTGCCCAGCATCAAGCTCAGCAGTGCTTGCTTTTATCTGTCTGTCAGAGCACTGATATCACACCTTCGTCACATATTTGAGCATTGGGCAATAGGCATGGGCACTAGAATTTGAGGTTATGAGGTATTAATGCATACATATTCATTCTGTAGCACTGCCTCAATGCCAATTGGATGCTTCTTCTCGTTGCAATGCACCAGTCTCCCACTGGTAATGAAAGGCAACAAAGTAAAGTACCACTCTAGTGCCAATCACCCATTATTTTTTGCTTGCACTGAAAGTGGCAGGCAGGAGGCCCAGTCAACACCACAACCTATATTGGCAGCAATGTAGATGTGATCTGATAAGCTGTAGAGCCTGTTGTGCACAATGAGGGGCTCTGTGCATGTAGTACCTGGCTGATGAGCTCATTACTAGGTCAAAACCAGTCCTGGCTTGCTTGTGTTCCGGTTCATGGAAGACCTGGCTTGGCAGTTCGAGCTGGACTGTTCTTATTTGTGCAGAGTCAAGCCTGATTTGCATATAGATGGGTCCAAACTGAGTTGGCATGGTTTACAACAGATTGGGATGCGGCCTCATTGATTACCAGGTGCTCAGAATAATTCAAGTAATCCATCTATCACTATTTTGTATACCACAAGCAGCAGCATGATGGACACTGGTGGACAAACTGGAGTAGCTCTGTGTGCCCGGTACCAGTCCAAATATGACACATGGTATTTAGAGTTAATTCAACTATTTTTTTCAAATGCAATGGTCAACTTAAAAACAAATCACAAAGAGCTACTTTTGTGTAATAGAACCATCCACAGTACACCATGGATTGTTCCAAAAAGTGATAGAGAGCTCATTTAGCCAGTTATTTAAGGGTGGAGGGTAGCCAAGAAAGATAATAGCTGAAGAGGTTTGTCTCAAAGCCCCTTTAAGTACATAGTGCCCGATTCACAGAATGAACTTAAGACTCAATCCTAAACTTACTACTATTTTTCGTAGTCACAGAATGCACTTACTACTTTTGGCATTCACAGAATGAACGTACTACTTTTGGTATTCACAGAAGTTAGGATTTTGTCTTAAGCATGTCTTAAGACAAACTTAAGACAGACTTAAGACAAACTTAGGACAGACTTAAGACAGATTTAAGACAAAATCCTAACTTAAGTCTGTCTTAAGTTTGTCTTAAGTCTGTCTTAAGTTTGTCTGAAGACAAACTTAAAACAAAATGCTAACTTCTGTGAATACCAAAAAGTAGTAATTGCATTCTGTGAATGCCAAAAGCAGTGCTTAATTTGTGCCGGTGCTTTCCGGTGCTTAGCACCGGCACTTATTTATGAGGGCCGGGTCTACACACCTCTGTACGTCATATGGCATTGAGCATATAATTACCTCACTCAGTTACTGACTCCGTGCAGACAGTGTCCATTTAATCTCCCTAGTGATGAATCCCGGTAAAGAGTGTTGCTGCGGCTGCTGTCAGAGCTAAGATTCATATGATCTGAATCAATCCAGACTGGTCCGGACTCCTGTCATAAACATTTACTGCCAATATCGATATCGCATGCGCATTGCGAATCTGCCTTAGGCGCCACCGCCGGCCCTTCAGTGTTGCCGGGAGGATAGGAGGACACTGATTGGCCTAGATTTAGTTTGACTGGGGTAGGCAGCAGCGTGAGCAGGCAGCGTGCGCAGATTTCTTTTTAGGATGCCACGCCCCGGCACACGAGTCTACAGCTGACGACGTTGAGGGCATGCAGCAGCAAGCAGCACCTGCAGACCAGGCCTATCAGTTAATAAAAAAGGAAGTGCCCCAGCCACCCACCACCATTAACTGTAAGTAATAAGTAGCCATGCTATGCTCATTTTTTTGTTGAGCGTGGTGTTGTGATGGTTACCGTGGTAGCGCGCCAAAATCTGAAGATTCCATAGGGCCCTAATCTACTGTACAAATTATATCACGATGGGGCCGCCAGGGTTAAGTGAAAGGCCCTGCCCGTGAAGTAGCGTCCGATAAACACTTGGCACTCTGTTTGCAAATATTTCAGCTTGAATTTATTTGTGGAGCATTAAAGCTAGAATGCCGGCGGTGGGCTCTGGGTGTCCGGCTCAAGAAGACACATGAGGGGTGGGGGCTCTCACTCTGGGAGTGCGAGCAGGGACTTCATAGCAGGGCCCAGGGGGGCGATGAATCGAGCAATATGGCTATTTGTGGCCAGACCACAGTGGTCTCTTCCGAGCCAGTTCTGATTACAGCCGCTCCGAGCGCCAAGCAGAGGCCTAATGGAGCAGGGGGGCTTCGGCCTTGGGTACTTCTAATCTTTTAAAGTTTGATTTTAAGGGTACTTCTATTCTGCCCGACAGAGTTTATCGGAATTAAATGGCTGTTAGGGCCGGGGCGGGCTGGCAGCAAGACAGTGGGTAGGACGGGGGTTGGGCAGGCAGATGTCCGTTTTATAGAGAGGAAGTGGCGGTGAAGCAATAATGTCATGTCCCCTCGTGCAAGAAGGTAACATTGCCCCTCCCCTCATTTGATAGTTAAAACCAGTCTTGATTGAATTTTAGTGTGCTACTCGCACCCATAGACCCGGTGTCACTGTGGCCCGGTTGTACGTTTGATATGCAAGCCCTTGGGTGGGGAGAAAAATACCAACTGTAGTGACGAGTGTGCATTCACAACGGGGATGGCTACATGCACTAATTAAGTCAGTGAAAGATAAGGAATACAAGATTAAGTTTCCAGGTGGGGGTCAGTCCAGAGCAGTGAAGCAGGACCCCACTAAATTATTACTCTTAATTAATTGACAATGATAAAAAAAATACTCGTTCTAGAATACAATGATTTAATTCTAGTGATTCTTCAGTGGCGCGCGCCACACACTGCCTGGCATTTCCTTCTAGAACGATTATATTTTAATCGTGGTTAATTATTTAAATGTAAACAGGAGTGCACACCTGTAATTAGCG
Source organism: Lissotriton vulgaris (assembly GCF_964263255.1). Classification (NCBI taxonomy): domain Eukaryota; kingdom Metazoa; phylum Chordata; class Amphibia; order Caudata; family Salamandridae; genus Lissotriton; species Lissotriton vulgaris. Next base: position 109,345,577 of record NC_141694.1, read on the forward strand.
TAGGGTCGGACGCGAAGAGGTCTTCTAAGTGCGTGCAAGAATAACAAAAACGTTTTGGTGGTGTGTGAGCAATACAGCTCCAAATGTTTTCGATTTTCAATGCGCACACTCTATACGTATTGCACTCTGGAGAGTGAGATTAGAATGAGTTTAGGTGGTGACCGGAGCAATACTGTGAGAATGCGTTCATTAAAAAACGAAAGTATTTAGTGGTGTATTAATCACACACCACCAAATGTTTAAGTTTTTCAGGACGCACTCATCTTGGAAGAGGTGTCAGTTCACACAGGAAGACACACATAGTCTGAGGACTGCCCCGAGTTAATTACTATCGTAAAGTAAACTCCCATGTGAGTGTTTTTCCCTGTACATTGGGGGATCTTTATTTGTTTCTCTTCCTTGGGTCCGCCAACATGGTGCTGCAACCCTTTGGCTGATGGGCTTCCACGTTTGCTAATGGGCCTAGTAGTAGTTGGTGAAAATAAAATCATTTCGATTGACCGATGAATGCAGGGAAGGAGATAGAAGACGAGGGAGTCATGGAGAGAGAAGAGACCCTTACTGTAATGATGCTTGCGTAGCACTTATGCCTAAAAATCAAGTGTTCCTAAGTGCTGACAGGGAACTTGGGGAAAAGAGGACATGAAAAGGAAGAAGGAAGTACAATAAAGGAAGAGGGAGGAGGCAGGATACTCTCATGTTGGTTGCTTGTCTAGCACTTATGCTAAAGCATGGGATGTTTCAAGGCGCTGAAGTAAAGCCTAAGTGGAAAAGAGAGCCCATGAGAGCAAAAGCAGGAATAAAGTACAAAGAGCATTTAATTTACACAGAAAATGTATACTTTTGAGCAGACAAGGCTGACCTGCAGTGGGTTAGTAGAAAATGCTGGTTGTTGAAGGCAGCATCTTTCTTAATTTATAATTCCTAGCTACCAATATATGATCGATTATTGAAAATGTCAGAAATTTCAATGCATTTAATATGCAATCTCAGTCTAGAGAATGTAACCACAGGACAGAGAGGACAACATAATTATGCCCCAACTGCATCAAAAGTATACATTTTGCTCAGGTTCATTCTAGGCTTGGCAACGTGTTCCTCTGTAAATTCCCTAACACTATGGCAATAATTTCTTAATATTTTAGTTTATTTTACATTTTCCTATAGCGCTGCTTTTTATAGAGCCATTGAACTTTCTACCACACCATTTCACTGTAATCTTTTGCTTTATTAAGGACTGGCACTGGCCACTATGTAGAGTCAATATAAGCAAGGGTTCTTATTTAAATGGCTTGTGACTGAAAAGGGCTAGAGAACACAGAAACAGAGACCTAATTAAGGCAGGTGTGACAAACTTTGAATCTCTGACTTTCAATGGTTCTGGTCAAGATACAAAATACGAAGCATGTGCCAAGAGATTTTACTGTTTGTTAACTATAGAAATTGCCCCTGAAGTGCCACTGAGATCTACATTTTTCCACAATGTCAGACGTTTTCATGTCTTCTGGAACATAACTTTCTGCCTCTGCCACTGGTAAGAGAGAAGATAGCTCTCTCTCCTACGAACACTTTGTTCCAGCTCCACTGGCGTGGGTGCCTTTGTGTGACATTTCCATGCTTCCTGGTCTGAGTACTTGTGTGTGTGACATTTCCTTGCTTTCTGGGATTACAACTGACTTATAGCAGTGCCAGTTGAGGATTTGGGTGAAACCAATAGAGTAAGTGGGTGGAGCCAGCAGAGGATGTGGGTGGAGCCCAGGGAAAGTAGATGTGGCCTCCGACAAACATTTGAGCACCTGCACTTCATATTTTACAAATTAAGCACTGGCCAAAAGTAGTAAGTGCATCCTGTAAAAACCAAAATTGTAGTAAGTTTAGGATTTAGGGCTAAATGTAGGTAAATAGGTTTTACCAATTCTTAAATACCGAATTTTACCGATTCGGTATTTAAGAATAGGTAAAACCTATGTAGGTAAAAATTCGGTAAAAAAATACTGATTCCGTAAGATTCGGTATTTACCGATTCGGTAAATACCGAATTGGTATTTGCTATCCCCTATCCCCTCCCCCCCATCTACAAGTTGTGTTCAAACTTGTAGATGAGCTGCAGAGTAGCAGATCTTCTTCTTCCCATACCATGTCAGTGCAGCAATGTGAAGATCTTGCATCTTTTTTCGTCGACAAAGTAGAAAAAAATCTATAAATCCTTCCCACAATATTCTGCTACATCTCTCAGCCCCCCCTTACCCATCAATGAAGATACCAAGTTGGAGCACATACCGGAAATCTCTCACGAAGATCTGACTATACTCTGCAGGAAAGTGAAGTCTGGTTCCCCAGCAGACCCTATGAGACCGGTCCATTTCATGGAATCTCTGGACTTTCTGCTTCTCTCCATAGCATATATTCTGAACCTATCTTTTTCTTCGGCCACTGTCCCGATTGCCTGGAAGCAAGCATGGGTCTCCCCCATCATTAAAAAACCTTCTCTCGACCCCTCCAAACTGGAGAACTTTAGACCCATTTCACTGCTTCCATGGATATCCAAACTCGCAGAGGCCCACGTAAACATCACCTTATCCAAACACCTGGATCTAAACAACATCTTAGATCCCTCACAAAACGGCTTCAGGCCAGGCCACAGCACTGAGTCCGCCCTCCTAGCCACGTCAGAACATCTCCGGATGATACTTGATGCCGGCCAAAGTGCTGCTCTGATCCGCTTAGATCTCAGCGCGGCCTTTGACACGGTATCCCACAATATTCTGCTGAATCGTCTGGCTTCTGCAGGTATCACGGACCGTGCTTTGGAATGGTTCCGTTCCTTTCTGGAGGACAGGTCTTTCCGGGTGTCAGCCCCCCCATTTCTCTCCCGGTCCCACTCCATCGGACAGGGAGTTCCTCAGGGCTCCGCACTCAGCCCGTCCCTCTTTAACCTGTGCGTACAACCGCTGGCGGCTGTAGCCAGAGAATGGGACCTCTCGCTGGTGTCATATGCTGATGACACACAGCTGGTTATCACACTTACCGAGGGTCCCTCCATCTCTGCAGCAAGGTTCAGGGATGGGCTGGCTGCTGTAGCCCAATGGATGACAGATAACTGCCTGCAGCTTAATGCAGGCAAGACGGAGGTGCTGCTCCTTGTAAAGAACACCAGTCACTGTAACCAGCAATGGTGGCCAACATCACTGGGCACCATCTCACCCCCCAAAAGCTTGGTCAAGAATCTAGGCATTTGGATGGACTCATCACTCAACTTCCAGACCCACACAAAAAGAGTAGCGGCCACTTGTATAGGTCTGATGAGGAGCCTCAATCTATACTCAGCTTCTTTGACCCTAAGGTTCGTCAAACGATCATTCAAGCCACAACTCTGTCCCGCCTTGATTATGCTAACGTCTTACTCTTGGTTGCTAACAAAGTGGAGATAGCGCGTCTGCAACGCGTGCAGAACACCGCAGCGAGAACCTTGGTCGGACTCCCCTGTAGGTGCTCGGACAAAGCTACAATTCGAAAAGTGCATTGGCTGCCTATCGAGTCCCGTATCCAGTTTAAAGCTCTCATTACAATCTTTAAAATTCTTAAGGCTGGATACCCAGAACTTCTCCGGCCACTCCTTACACCCTATGTGCCCCAGCGCAATCTGCGCTCACTAGGTCAACACCTACTGACGGTTCCTCTCACAAAGTTGGCTCGCACTGGCGGACGCTCCTTTAAAGTGCTTGGAGCCAAACTTTGGAACAACCTCCCTGTGAGCATTCGCTCCCTGGAAAATTTGGCTGCCTTCCGGAAAGCCATTAAAACCCATCTATTTCCTCCTATCTAGGTCCCTTGCCTCCTGTTTCTGCCCCTCTCGGAGTTTCTATGGTTCTCTAGTGCCGGGACGCCCCTTTGCTGGGGCAGCTGTTGCGCTCTACCAAATTTTAACTTAACTTAACTTAACTATTGAATCCTATGGGCTTTGAAGCCCATAGGATTCAATAGCAAATGGCGATTCGGTATTTACCGAATCGGTTAAAATACCGAATTGCCAAGGGGGACAGGGTGTCACTTTGACACCCTGTTGCACCCCTGTTTCTGGCTTGTGTGCTATGTGGCACACAGACATGCCCTAAGGGCATGTCTGTGTGCCACATGGCACAGGTGTACATGCACAGATGTGCATGTACACAAGAATTTGTTATTTACCATGCAATTGTATTGCATGGTAAATACCGAATCCTGAAAGCCCTGTAGCAGTGTGAAAAGTGCTACCTACATTGGAAACATACAGAATCGGTAATTTTACCGATCAGTATATTTACCGAATCGGTAAAATTACTGATTCTGTATGTTTTCAAGGGCCCTACATCTCCATAGCCCAATACCGGTCAGAAACGGCCGAAAATCGGTATTTTCATCCGTTTCCGACCGGTATTGGGCTACCTACATCTGGCCCTTAGTCTTAAGTTAATTCTGTGAATCGGGCCCATTATGTGTATTACTCTGTGTCAGTGAGTATGTGGGTGTGTATTTGTGTGTATGGGCTGGTGTTTGTGCATGTGCGGTTGTCTGCAGGTTGGTGTTTTTTGGCATCACCATGAGGTTTGCTGGCCATCTAGAACTACTTACAGTGAAGGCTAACAGAAAGTATTAATGTTTTGCAGGGTAAATGGAAGACAATGCCTGAATGTGATTTCAATGTGCAGAGGGAGGTCATTTGTTTGTATGCAAGCCTTAATGTTTGACTCTGTGTGTGAAACTTTGTGTGTAAAGAAAAGTGAATGAGTGTGTTTGTTGTGACCCTACAACTGGCAATATGTTACACATATTGTTGACCCAGGTTTGATCTGTTCCTTTACTGAGCACTAGGCACAACTAAAAAAGTGGGGTAGCATTTTTATGAGAACATGTGGGGGAATGCTGTGTGGTAGGAATATTGTGAATCTATGTGTATTCCAGAAGTCTATGTGGTAGCATTTTTATCTGGATAAGTGGGGGAACGCTGACAGGTGGGTATTGTGATTTTAGCTAAAGTTTGAGGTTTGAAGGACAGTGTGGTTAAGAAAACAGGAGTCACACCACAAATAAATGTCTGAGATGGGTAAGTTTCTTTGGGTGGCAACGAGCTTGGGCCATATTAACACAGATATCCCCATTGCAGATGTCTCCACTTTAATTTTGGGCCCTTTTGTGTAATAGGCACTATCCCCTCTCACACAAGTGGGTAACCATTTTATCAGCAGACATGTGATCAGTGGGTGTAAGAGTGCTGGGTGGTGGGAAATTAGTAGAATCTTACAGATTCCAGAACTGTCCCTCGCAGAATTGTGAGGAAAATGTGCATTGTTTGCTAAAGTGTGAGGTTAGCAAAGGATGCAGGGTAACAACCCCTCATGAAAACAAACCACACAAGTCACACAACCCTGGACTCTTTTTTCATACATGTCTGAGTCTGGTAGGATCCACAGCAACCAACATTGTGTAAAAACATACATTTTGCTGGGTGAAATATGATCTTACCAGGTCTAATTTTGAAAATTTAGTGTTGCAGGCACTAGGCTCAGCTACACTAATGGGGTATTATTTGTATTGGGAGGCTTGTGGGAATACAGAATAGTAGAACACCTATTATTACAAATGTAAGCTAATGTGGAAGCAGACATATTGCAAAATACCCTTTGAATAACACGAAAATATCGGTAACCACAAATTCAGAGGTGGCAACCATCTTGTGTACATTGCAGAAATACATAGGTTTTCTGCATACCTATGAAAAGGTGTATTATTAGCTGGGGTAGATGACAGTTTTCCACAAGAAATAAAGGCACCATTCTTGTAAGCTCTAGTATAGTTTTCAGTATTTTAATCCCGAACTCAACCCCTGGTAGCAATGACATAGAGCAGACAGGTTTAACTTAAGAAAATGTGTAAAGCATTTAGCTTTACCAAAACAATTAAAAAGATCACAAACACAACAAATAAAGAGATTTGTTTAATTAACAAAATTACACAAAAAAGACAAAAATCCATTAAGAGAAACTGTCAAATGAATTTTTTAAGTTTGCAAAAAAGTGCAAAGTGCAAACTGCAGACAACTGGTCATGCTAGACTGGGACATGGGTAAGATTTGAGGCCAACCATGATGGAGTGCAATTCTGACGCAAGGACTGAGTTGGTCCAGGTCAAAAAACTTCTTTCGGACTTAGTCATTGTTTGATAAAATTGAGTCTTCTGCAGGGTCAGGCAGCAAGTGGGATCTAAAAATGAGGACAGGCTGCTATTGTTTAAAGTCCCGAATCCGTTGGCAAAGGCAGGAAATGTTTGAAGCAGAAAACGGCTGCAAGTTCGTACCCAGGAAGTCATCAATGTTGATCTGCTGCCCCTGAGTGTTAGGCCCAGTGGAATGTCTTGCCTTTGGACATAGACAGACATAGACACTTTTCTGGAAGTCAAATACCTCAAGTGGGACAACAAAGCTGCAGGCTGTGGCTAAATAGGGCTTAAAGTAGTCAAGCCAGTGAAAACAGATTTGCTGCTGTGCAGAGGAACATAGCCGGAGCTATTTTCAAAGTCAGGGCCAATGGCAATTCTCCTGAGCAGATCAGCTTGGCAGGTTCATCTCGGTCTTGGGTTGGTTCTCCAGGGAAAAGTCTTGAAAAAGTTTCTAAGCCCCACAATTTAGGGTAAGAAAGGAAAAGTGCACTCTGACACCAGCTAAGGGTTTATGAACCTCAGGAACAGCACTTGTGGGTCAGGACTCAATCCTGCAGAAGCAACCAGTAGGGTCCAGCGCAGATCCAGTAAAAACTGGTCAGCGGGCTCTTTCAGGAAAGTGGGCTTCTTGCAACGTCTGTGTTTCTGCAACTTAGAAGGAGGTCTCTCAACTGACCTTTGGAGTCCACTTTTTTATCCTAGGTACAAGTGACAGAGGGTCCAGTATTTTCTGTTCTCCTCACTGGTCTCAATGGCAGGTGTAGTCCTTCTTCTATCTTCTACAGGTCCAGCAATGTTCTGAAGAAAGTACCCAGGTTTGCCCTATTAATGCCTGTCACTAGCCTGTGGGTGGGGAAGACTCCATGCCCCTACCAAAGCAATTGGGAACTATGTGTCAGAAGTAACGTTACCTACTTCTGCAGCATTTCCTGTGTGCCCGGTTGCTAACAATCCCACAGTGCAACATGGCAAAACCTTTCTTCCCACATGGCCACCCTAGAGGTGTGGCCAGGGAAATGGCAACTACCTTCTCTTTGGTCACTCAAAACCAGTGATGGGGGCAGCTCCTCTCTCACTGAGATTGATGCCTGGCTGACTAGAAGGACAAAGGCGGAGGCAGGCTCACGTGTTAGGTACATCTGCTTGTGACAAGGTCTCTTTAAGTTTAACTAAGTTCATGGATACTGCCCAGATGGAGAAGTGTGGCTCACCGATTAGAGCGGCAGACCATGAGGCAGAGGTCTGGCCCGGGACCAGAGTTCAATTCCCTGCCTCGGTGGGTCTTGGGCTCAATGTCCACGGACTCGATAATTCTCGCCTCGGTGCCTACTCTAATCATGGGTCCCACTCTGCAACTCTGGGCAAAAGCTTGCGTAATCTCCACAACGACCCCGAAAGCGCTAGGATGCCTGGCCTCACCTTGGAGGTGCCCAGTAAGGGGCATCTGACAGGGAAAGCCAGGAAGGGTTCCACAGCGGCATACAGCGCCAAGATACCTTCTAGGTGATAGTGCGCTTTACAAGTATGCTTACATTTACATGGTAACAGAATACTTTCCCAACACCAAGGCCTTTGTCACAGCTCTAGGAGCAAGTTCAGTCCTCATGAAGGAGCTATTGAACTCCACAGCGACAGTATGGAGCTCATGCAAAAAGGCTTCTACAGGATTTAGGCAAGTAAGAGGTTTTTTTTTTCAAATTGATTTTTGTAAAATAGATAATACAAATCCAACTTTACTAATGAATTGGACATGTAATAAATATTTTAAAAAGTCCAAGAATGTTATGCTATGTTAGGTTATGTGTATTTGTAAAGCACGGTCAACCGCAAGTGTTTCCTGGTGCTGGGAATCGGTGTATGCCTAGCCCTACATATGGCAGGTAGAGTAATTGAAAAGCCAGGTCTTCATCTTCTTAAAGAATTGAAGAATAGAGGAGGAGGCTCTGATGTGGGAAGGGAGGCCGTTCCTCGCTTTAGGAGTGATGTACGGGAAAGGTTGTCCTCCTGATTTGGTTCTGAGCATGCATGGGATGTTGGTGAGTTGAGTTGTCTGGATAATTAGTAGAATAAGATGCGTTTGTTCAGGTTGCCTTAAATGTGTGTGTGAGGTGGTTTAGCACGTTTGTGTGTTGGAAGCATAGTTTGGTGCCCCGAGGTATGGTGTAATGTCATTTCTGTTTGGGAGGTTGTGGATGGGTCTGGCTGCTGAGTTCTGAATGGTCTGTAGTCTTCCATTGAGTTGCTTGTTGATTCTCTTCTTATGCAAGCAATCTCTGTTCAACATTCTATCAGCACTTGCACTAAAGCCGATCAGTATCATTCTTTTCCCATTTTCATGTTGATATTCTTGCTCAATATTGTCAAAACAATACACCTAATGTTCAGAATCATTCCAAAACATACAACAAAAAAAGGATGAATGGTCCAATTTGCCACAGGTCACTGGACTTAAGTTACATAGGGAAGCAAATAGGCATAAATATAGTATTTAACTATTGTATGATAAACTGCAGGCCTGCCAGGAGCTAGACAAAGGGGGTGAAGGCAACTACCTCCTCATAGCGTACACAATGGGAAGATTTAGGATCTTCCCAATCCTAGGGTAAACAAAGGTGTTTCAACCTATTTGTTCATTTTGAGGGGTCTCGTGATTATGGCCCAATAAACAATACCACAAGTACCTTTCACTAGGTGCACCAGAGACCCAAATTCTCCTGCATATGGGTGCAGTGAGTGACTGTATTCACCTGCAGAGGGCTATTTGGGAGGAGTAACTGGAGCTCTATTTTCCTCTCACTAACTCTATGTCACATGTTGAGGTCTCTTTGCCTCTGCCCCGTGTCCGTAAAATATTGCAGGTGCAAAGGCAGTGTTTCTCTCATTTACATAGGGTGAAGCCCCATGGAATTGGGATAACTCCCATTTAGGATAGCACCAACCAAGCGTCTGAGTCCCCCTTCTGTAATACCAAAGTGCCCCAGGAACAAAGAAAGTGGGTGTACACGCCTGCTACACCCCTGGGGCATTTTATGTAATATGGTGCTGGACTTATCTGAACAGATAATAATGAACAGTCTATTGTGCATTCTTTGAGTTCTGCTCCATAGGTACTACTGCAAAAAAAAGGTGCAAATTTCACTTTATTCTATATAACCCAGTAAGTACTATAAGGAATGTAGAGTATGCTTCAAGCTGCATAACATCTATTAGTTGTAGCTTTTCTTTTTTCAAACAGTAAATAATATTAATAATAAATGGAGTTCAAACAACTTATTTATTTCACACGCCTTGGGCATAATTTTATACACAATGCACCATGCGTCTGAGGCATGCTTCCAGGCGAGGGATCGCCATGTGACATTGGTTCTGAGTTCTCCTCTCAAGCCTTGGAATCAAGAAGAAACAGGCTGCTGTTCCTCTGAGTAAGTTGTAGCCTTGGTTTGAATGACAGCCAATACATCACCCTCCACATTATCCCCCAGCTCACTTGCTTTGCAGTAATTTAAAGACTGGTTTAATGTCATGTCCATCGCACAAACCTCATTTTCCAACATTTCAACTTCATGGAATACTAACCGATCTCCTGGTCAGTTTCTTTTTCAGCTGAATGGATGTGTTTTTTGGCAGTATAAAAAATTATCACAAGGGGTTAAATTTACTGCAAGAAAACAGAGAGCGACTTTTGTACGATGCCGTATTCTTGCACTTTGGCATGATGATGTTTTGTATTCCAAGCTGACTCAACATCAAGATTCCCTTTACTGTTTTGCAACAGTGGATTTTCACTCACATATTTGGGACTCTTTTCCTTCCATGAGGTATCTTAGTTGCTCTCCTCCTTTGAAATAACATATCAGGTGCTTATTTACAAGACCTTTGCCGATGCGTCACTTTTAACATGGGAAAAAGTGATGTACTGGTGGCGCAAGGTGCTTGTAAATAAGCCCCTCAGAGTTTAAGACGTCATTAAAGGATACATTTATATTTTCTGATGCAACGTTGCATTGAGTATCGCTGCATCAGAATGATAGGGCTGTGGTGGGGCAGAGTCTTGCCGTCATGTATACGCCATATTTATAATCAGTCAGTCAGGACCTTTATTATGATCACAAGGATCCTGAAAAGTATACAGCACAACAGAAACCAAAATGCACAGCAAATGAGATAACAATATAAAAAGTTATTAAAACAATTACACAATTTACACAATTTTAAAACTCCATAGGAAAAAAGTTCAACGTGCAATAGCAGCCAGTAACAAGTTAAAGCATTAAAGTGCCTAATGTGCTGGGTTACAGAGCCAATAGATATAAGATCTTAAACAATTACAAAAGGATTCGGGACAAGCCATTCCTTATGGGCCACAGAGAGCTTCAAACACTTAGGGCCAGATGTAGGTAAAATAGATTTGCCGATTTTTAATTACCGTATTTTACAGATTCGGTAATTAAAAATCGGTAAATCTAAAGTGTGGATATGTAGGTATATCCAGATGTTGAAATACCGAATCTTTAACAATCGGTATTTACCGATTCTGTAAATACAGAATCGGTAATGCCCATTCATTCCTATGGGCTTCAAAGCCCATAGGAATGAATGGGCATTACCGATTCGGTATTTACCGAATCAGTAAATACCGATTCACACAAGGGTACAGGGGGTGTCACTTTGACACCCTCTGGCACCCCCAAAACAGGCACGGGTGCATGCACACCTGAATCGGTATTTTACCATCAAATTGGATTTGATGGTAAAATACCGATTCGTTAAGGCTCCTGGGACTCTGAAGAGTCCCACCTACATCGGAGAATTACCGAATCGGTAAAAATACCGATTCGGTATTTTACAGAATCGGTAAATTTACCGAATCAGTAAATTTACCGATTCTGTAAAATTGTGCCCTTACATACCATTTCAGGTATACCGGTCGGTAACAGCCGAAAATACTGATTTTCGGCCGTTAGCGACCGACCTACATCGGGCCCATAGTTTCCTTCGCTTGATCCAAAGTGCTTACAAAACTATCGAACTGGATTCTGATGGGAAATTCTATTCTATGTCGGATTTAACGACTCTGTCAGATAAGGAGCATGAGTTGGATAGCTCCAGCAATATGGGGGACTCGGGGGAATTACCAGATGACTTTGAAGGAGAAGAGATTGACCAGCCTGACCAGTCTGCCTCACCGTCTACAGTGAAGAAAACAACTGATTTTACGGATGGAGTATAGCAGGATCAAATCCAGCAGGTTACGCAGCTGAACCTGGAGGAGGAGCTGGAAGAGGAGCTGGAAGAGGGATCAATCACCCTCGGCTTAATCTATAAGACTATCATGGCTCATCGAACTGAGACGAAAGCGGAGGGCTTACGCACACAAGGAGCAGTAAGGAAACTACAGAATACCGTGAGACGGCTGGTCAAATCTTGCGCTGAAGTAAGCACGAGGGTGGTTGAGGTTGAGGAGAGAGTATCCTCGGTCAAAGATACTTTAGTGAAGCAACAGAGGGTTGTGGAGTCCCTACAAAGATCTGAGTCCGACGTGGAATGGAAGCTTACGGACCTTGAGAATCGGGCACGCCGTAATAACCTGCGGGTCCTAGGAATAGAAGAATCGAAGGAGGGCGCAGACCCACGCAAATTTGTTGTACAGCTATTCAAGCAAGCTTTCCCCGAATTAACCGCCTGGAATTGGGATGTTGAAGTAATTTGTGCTCATAGATTCCCCTTTGTGTTGAGAAATCGGGGTAAGGAAGGTCAAAGTGGTCAGAATCTTTACCCAAGGGCTAATCTAATTTGCCTGAATAATTACTTGCTGCGTGAGGCCCTATATGACTTAGCAAGGCCGGAGAAGAAAAGAGCAGCTATGGGATGTGAGTTCTTCGTTCGCCCAGACTTTTGCCCAATGACTGTTAAAGAACGCTGGCAAATGCGAAAATTTATTCCTCCCTTTCAAGAAGCAGGAGCACAGGTTTTCCTGCTTAATCCTTCTAAGTTAAAAGTTATTGTGAATGGGAAAGCGAGGTTCTTTACATCGTGCAATTCAGCACGGGATTACTTAAAGGAGGTGGCTGAGCATTCTAAAAGATAGATATTACAATATATAGTGCTCGCCCTGTTTAGAGGGAATCTTCTTTGCTGAGTGGGCCTGATTTGCCAGTAGACTACAGGTCTGACCCTGTTGTGGTTCACCGCTCATTTTCTTGTTAGCTTATGTTAATAAGTGCCTATCCTTTTTCCAGAGAACTCTGCTCCTAAATCTTGGTCATTCAAATGTTTAGTTTTGATATAATGGGGTACCCTGGAATTTTCATCTTTATGACTAAGATATTAGTTGGGGCATAGAGGTTGATTGTAATGATTAGGCTATGAAGTTCAATAGCGTATAATTCTGTGGTGGGCTTTTTTCTTGTTCTTGATTCTGAAAAATTCATTTTATTTTCTGTGGTACCTATAACCATTTGGATTTTTTAGATAAGGAAATATGGGGTAAGGAGTAGAGGGAAAAAGGAAGGGCACAGGTGCTGGTAGGGAGGCTGATGGGGGGGGGGGCACGGTTATAGCATCTCAACATCACTGAGGAGTTGGTCCTTAACCTTACTATGGGTGGTGGGGGTGTGGGGGGGGAAGAAATGGGGGTGGGTGGGAGGGAGGGTACAAGGGGGGGAGGGGACGGGGAAAAAAACAAAAAGAGTATTTGTTTGCATTGCAGAAATGGTATTACAGTCTGAGTATATGCACATTATGTTCTGGCTTTTGATTTTTTTTCATTCTGATGGGGCAGGATAAATTGTTTTTTTGTACATGGAATGTATGCAGCCTTAACGATGGGAAAAAGCGAGCTCTCTTTGCTAAAATTGTTCATTTGCTGCCGGCAGACATCCTTTGCATACAGGAAACGCATGTACCATGGGGGAAGCAGGATCTTCTTAGGCTGGCTGGCTACGAGCTCCTTATTTGCTCCAAACAGACTTCTATGATTAGAGGGGTCGCTATATTTATGAAACGGGGTTTAGGTTCCTGTAAAAGGACATTGGGGGACAGAATGGGCAGGTGGACCATAGCTGAAGTTTGTATATCTGGTAAACAATTATCGATTTGCAATGTGTATGGGTCGAATTTAGATGATCCGGGGTGGTGCAACAGCTAGATGTGGAATTGGCAGCATGGCCTACTCCACTCTTAGTATGTGGTGATATGAACATTAACACTTTAAGTGATTTCGATTTAGTTAGAGATCCAAAATATGTGGGTAGAAAGCCAAAAGTGTTCAAAGCGCTTCAGTCCTTCCTCCAGGAGCATGGTTTGGTTGACCTATGGTACTTGCATAATAGAATGGAAGATGGGTTTACATACCATTCTATTCCCCATAACAAAAATGTTAGGTTAGACTATGTTTTCCTCACAGAGCAGATGGCAATTGTTTCTACTATTTCCTGTTTTCCACGACTCATATCGGACCATAACCCATTAATAGCAGAGTGTGGATGGCCTTGAACTAGGAAACCCCCTAGGGAGTGGACGTTCGAAAGAAAGCTGCTTTGTGATGACGAGTATCAGGCTCATATTAAAAAGTGGATAGCACAGTTCCTAGATATAAATATTGGGTCGGCATCTGATCAAATAGTATGGGACACACTGAAAGCTGGACTACGGGGGGAGACTAAAAGCTTCACTTCATATAGATGGAAGTCTGAGCAAGAGCAGATGCGTAGGCGCATCGAGGAGTTAAGAGAGGCAGAGATTCAACTAACTCTGAATATCAAGAATGGTTACGTAACTCAGCTGAGTCAAAAAAAAGTAGCAATTTTGAAAGCCCAATTATTGGAGTAATTCGGAAAAGATCTAGCATTGAAGTACTTACAATATCGTACAGAGATGTTTGAGTTTGGGGAGAATTCTGGTAGGGTTTTAGCCAAGAGACTCCGCCAGCATAGTATACAGAAGCAGGTAGTAAAAATCCAGGATCAACATGGAATAATATATGATACCCAAGAGGAAGTTAATAGAGTCTTTCTGGATTTTTACTCCTCTCTGTATACGGAAGATAGGGGGGATACTCCTGGGCTGGATACTAAGAGGGTTATGAAGGAGTTTTTTAATGCTGTCCAGACAGTTAAAATTTCTCAAGAACAGGCTGAAGTTCTGGGTTCTCCCATCCAAATGGAAGAATTGGAGTTAGCAGTTAAATCTTTAGCTAATGGTAAGGCCTGTGGCCCAGATGCTGTTCCATTGGAATTCTATAAAATCTTTTTTGACAATATTAAACTGTTTTTTCTCGAGGTCCTTAGAGCAGCGCAGAAGGGTATAGTGCCGGAATCATGGCGAAATGCAATCATAGTCTTGTTCAAGAAAAAAAGGAAACCAGAGCTGCTCCCGTCATCATTTAGGCCGATATCACTAATCAATGGAGATTCGAAAGTCTATTCTAAAATCTTGGCTTGTCGACTTGCGCAAGTGATTACTCCGTTGGTCTCCATATATCAGCATGGATTTATCCCAGGCAGGGACACAGCGGACCATGTTAGGCGTTCCATTGCATTGTTAGACTGGGCCCATGTCACAAAATCTCCCCTCGGGTTGATCCTGTTGGACGCTGAGAAGGCGTTCGACAGGGTCTCCTGGGGGTTCTTATGGGCAGTACTTAGATGGAAGGGGTTTCCAGATTTATTTATACATGCAGTTTCTGCTATGTATCTCTCCCCAAGGGCCCAACTTCGCATCTCAGGGCAGCAGACTAGCTTTTTTTCTATTACTAGGGGCACATGGCAGGGGTGTCCCTGTTCACCCCTGTTGTTCGCCCTATATATAGATCCATTTCTCTCTAAGATCCTGGCTAATCAGGCTATAGTTCCAATTAGGGCTGGCGACATCTCTTATAACCTGTTAGCTTATGCAGACGACATAGTTGTGATAACTTCTGACGTCCAATCTGCATTTCTGGCACTGAAGGAATTAGCCAAACAGTTTGGAGCAGTGTCGGGCTATAAGCTCAATGTTTCAAAAACGCAGGTGGTTCAGATTCCCGATATGTCTATATCCGATGCCCCAGTTGTTCCTGAAGCTACGTATTTAGGGGTGCGGATAAGTTCCACAGTTGATAGGATTCCGGACCTAAATATCCTCCCAATGATAGAAGCAGTCAACACCAAACAGGAGAGACTTGACAACCTACATCTATCTTTATATGGCCGCTGTAGCGTCCTGAAAATGATAGTCCTACCGAAATTTTTATATTTGTTTAGAACCGTTCCTTTGTTATTTTCTCAAAACAGCTTGATTAAGGCATAGAGGGTTTGTAGTAGGTTTTTGTGGGGATATAGACGACCACGACGAGCAGCTAAGTGGATGTATCTTCCTTGAGATAGTGGGGGCTGGGCGGTTCCCAGCCTAGTTATGTATTATTGGGCAGCAATGTTACAAACTATGGGAGTGCTGATATGTGGTGATAGGGCGAATGTACCTATATCCAACCAACCTACTATATATGAGATAGGGCTAGGTGAAGCTGCTAAGGGTATACCGCTGGAAATTTTGGAGCCTAGCTACTACAAAAGGACACGCTTCAAAGTATTGATTGCTGCGTGCTCTATCTGGTGGAAAATTAGGAAAAAATTAGATATTCCAAATTTGAATTTCTATACACCATTTAAAAGTAGTAGAGTGTTTCCTAGTATCTTTCAAGACTATGTAATGCTTGGTTGGCAAAGGAAGGGTGTCTATACGCTGGGCGACCTAGTAGAAGATGGGCAAATTCTAGTATATAGTGATATTAGGAATAAATATAAACTACCCCGCGCGATTTTTTTAAATATTTGCAAATACAAAGCTTTGTGTACAAACAACTGAAGACCTCATCAGCTATACTTGATAAGTTACCAATTATCGAGATGATTGTGAAAAGAAGTAGAATAGGGGCACTTTATCAATATATAGTATCAACCTTTCCGGACGACTTGCTAGTACAAAGTGCCAAGTGGGAAACCAAATTAGGTCTGACAGGTATTCACTTAGTCCCGGTAATGGAATTTGCTAGTAAGGTTATTGCATCAGGTTCATTGAATACACAAAGCTATATGGCCATGTTAGACCTTTATTATACACCAATAAAAATCGCAAAATGGGGTGCTAGTAAGGGCATTACATGTGCTCGCTGCAATTCATCGACCGCAGACATAATACATATGTTCTATGCCTGTCCAGTATTAGTAGGGTTTTTTGACGATATTGAGCATTTTATCAATTCTACACTCAAGATAAGTTGCTTATTGACTCCTGCATTAGTAATATTCGGGGTTGACGTGGGTAATAGCTTAGCTGGTACTCATTCATTCTATAAATCAGCTCTTTTATTCATTGCTATGTCCCAGGCACGTCTGTGTATTACTTCTCAGTGGTTATCTGTGGAAACCCCGACGTTTGCACAATGGCGAGCAAGACTGCTAGCCCTCCATCGCTTAGAATTTTCTGTGTTTTCTTGTAAAGTGGGGAGGAGCCGGTTATTAGCAACTAGAATCTGGGCAACGGTGGCTGAATGGGTTGGCTAAGGATTCATTGTGTTACGGGGTATTGACTGATGTGTGTTTTTTCCTCTATGATTATTATTCATTATCCCCTTGTCGATATTGATCTCTATGTTGTGAACCGCGATCTAAGTGTTTACCATCAGATTATCTACATAGATGTGCAAAGCTATTTTTCAGCAATGTTTTTTAACTTTTGGGCTTAAAACCAACTCTGCAATGTGTATTGTAATGTGTTTTTTCGTTTATTGCAAATAAAAAATAAAAAATTAAAAAAATGATCCAAAGTGCATGTCAAAATTTAGAAAAGCCAAACACAATGGGTTGTCTAGTGTCAGTGCACAGAGCTTTGACAACCTCTAAGTAATTACCACGTTTCACTAGAGTGCATAATGGGAGAATCCATTTTTTCCTCCGTAGCCAATAGGACTGGCAAAAGAAAAGTAAATGGACAATAGATTCCGAACTTCCTCGGCATGCTGGACAGAGATCATCAAAAGTAGTACTGCTCGACTATTTTGAACAAAACAGTTTGGTAGGAAGTGTTTTATAACCGAATTGCGAAAAAAGCTTCAGTGAAAAAGAGGTAACAATTTCATCAATACTTGGTTCGAAGGATAAGAAGCATTTAAATGTAAAAATGTATTTGGTCAGGCTAGATTCCGAAACGATATCATCATCTGCTAAGATAGTTCCTCAGAACACTTCTTTCATTCGTGCTCTTGAGATTCGTCTAATACTTCCTGGGTTTGTCCAAAAAACATCCAAGCCCAGCTTCCCCAAGATTTTCTGTATGGCAATAAACCAGTTGATTTTTGATGCTTTGGGGAATCTCAGGAGATCTAGCAAAGTCTCTATGTATGGTTCAAGCTCCTCCATAGTCCATAGTCTAAACCTGAACATTAGCAATCTATAATTCGCCTTGTGTATCAGTTCTCTATGTGCCAGATCCATGAACAAAGGTTTCATTGGGGAACTTTAGGATAAATCCACTGATGATCTTAAAAAACGGTTTTCAACAACAGTTTGTGGCACTATATTTCCTGTCCCCCACAACTCTACACCATACATTATGCTCTCCAATACCTTAGTGTTGTAAATTTCGAGTGCTGGAGCAAACTGGCGTGAGACTGTTTTTCTATGAATCTTGCTAATGGGGTTACACTGGACAATTTGGTTTAATTTTGCTTTCTCCATATGAGCAATTCAGTGTACTGATGGGGACACTCGAATTCCCAAGTAGTCAACTACATCTACTTGTTTTAGTCTAGTATTGCCAGCACATATCGGTCTACTTGATACTTTTTTACCATTTTGTTAAAATCCTATAGTTAGTTTTCCCCTCATTTAAAAACAAACCCTTAGCATTACAAAAATGAATAAAATCATTTAAAAGTTGCTGGAGACCCTGGGGTGACTTGGAAATTAATAGGTATCGTCCGCAAATAATAAAGCTGGAACTCTTTAAGTGCCTATTCTGGCACATCGCAGCTGTCCTTGTCAAGGAAATTGATAACACCATTGATAAAAAGAGTAAAAAGGCTGGGCACAAGCACACAACTCTGCTGTACACCACGTTGTACAGGAAAGGTATCTGTAACTTCATTTTTTGGACCCCACCTGTGCTGTTTTAGTAGAGTGGAGCCTGACTAAAATGTTTATCGGCAGGCCCATCTCTTTTAGTACACCCCACAACTTTGCACGAGGCACTGGATCAAAAGCTGTGCACAGATCAACAAATACCACATATAATTTTCCACCTTTGACATCCACTTCTTTCCAATAATACAAATAAAATGGAAAACCTGGTCTAAAGTGCTAACTGTACTACAAAAACGAGCTTGGAATTCACAAAAAATTTGGAACTCTGTCATCCATTCTTGGAGCCTCCCTAAGACCTGTTTGTTAAACAAATTCTGAAGAGAGTCAATGAGGCTTATCAGCCTATAACTCGAAGGATTGATTTTATCGCCTTTCTTAAAGATAGGCACCATTTCTGCAATCAGCCAAGATGGCGGTACAGGTGCTCTCACCAAAACCAGATTGGATAGCATATTAATGTACGTGCCCCACAACTAATTATCTTCTTTGTACAAATCATTTGGAATTGTGTCAGGGCCTGGGGCACGGGCCACTGCACATAATGATATTGCCAGTTGGGTTTCCTCAATTGAAAAGACCTAGGGCCATATTTATAATATGACACACCATGGTGCAAGGCCCTGAGATTTGTCATGCATCATGATGCAAACTAGTTGAATATGGCACAGTTCCGTAACGCAACTACTATCTACATGACATAGAGCTGAAATGCATGTCGTAAAAAACCTTTACATGCTGCAATGTAGCATTGCATCACATAGAAGTGCATTGCCTTGCAGCAAACACTTGAAAACATGAAACGGCACAACACATTTCTCATTACCAACCCCCAATATCTACAAGCATGGAAGAAGTCTCAGCAACCTAGGAGGGCAAACACCCTAGCCCTGAAGAACTGCCAACAACCCAGGGAAAAGGGAAGAAGAAGTAACATTTTTCAAAGGAGGAAAACCAAATACTGATCAATGAAGTGACCAAGAATGAACATCTTTTATTTGTGTCCTCCAAATTGCCATTAGCAAAGAAGGTTTCCATATGACATTCTATAGAAGGCAAGATCAACTGCATTGCGCAAACAAGAAGTACTGTAGTGGAGTGTAAGAAGAGGTGGCACAGCTGCAAACTTAGGACAAAAGAAAGACTGGTCAGGAACCTTAGGACAGCCATGAGGAATGGAGTAGGACCTGCTGTCCAGGTGGATTTGGACCCATTGGAGGAGCAGGTGGCATCCCTCATTCCAACAGAGTTGGTAGCTGGTGGAAGGTCAGGACAGTGGTGACACAGAGGACCAGCAACTAGTACAGGGTGAGTGCAAAGAAAACAAGGTGTGTAATGTCGGATAGAAGTGTGCAAGGACAGCATGGTTAATTGAAAAATAAGGGACAGATACATAGAATTTCCATCACATTGCTGGGACAACAACCTAGGGGTAAATTTACCGGTTTAACATTGCCCTTGTGATGCAAGAAAATGAAAGAGTGACGCAAAATATAAATCTGTTTCATCAAGCCAGGCAGGGTGACCTTGCATAGACCTTAGTGGGTTGACAAATCTAGAGGACACACTGGTTCATACCCGACCAAGAAAGACAAGTACCCGTCCTCAGAACACTCTTTGGGAGCTGCCCCCAGTTGTGGGGCATTTCCGATGTGGCAACTGTGTCGTCTGTCCCCAAGCTACACAAGCAAAATCCGTCACACTATCTGACACCTTCACATGGCATCTGAATAGACACACAAATTGTAACAGTAGCAAGTGCATTTATATGCTGACCTGCCCTTGCGGGTTAAAGTATGTTGGAATGACGATGCGCACGGTCAAAATACGCATTATGGAACACAACAGCAATATCCGCTGTATCAAGACACACACACACGGCTGTATGAACATTGCAAACAACAAGGCCATACTGCTGAGAGCATACAATGGGTTGTTTTGGAATGGCATCCTTCAATAAGTCAACAAGCCCTATTTAGAATCGAACAGAGATGGGTGCCCCGTTTACAATTAGACACCCAGGGACTGAATGACTCCGTCCCCTGGAGCATGCTAGCCAGATAACTTCAGCTATTGTGGCACAACTCTTTGTTCTATGCAGACCATAGCCCTATGCACTTAGCCTACTTGGCATGGTCTCCCTACATTGACAGCTCGCACTAATATTACTACGTTCCAACATGGTGCCCTAGGGACACACCAATCTATGCTGTCCCAACCTCAGCTCCCTTCTTGGACACATTGTGCTTCCCTTGTGGTACTGTCACTTAGGAAAACGACAACTAGCACACATAACCCCAGCACAATCCCCCTTTCAATAAACCCTACTCCCACCATCCTAATGATCGCTGCGGTCGATTCATCCTTAATATCCACAATGGATTCACGGATCGATTGATTATACTACCGCGACACATTCATTTTAACATCCTTATACACTGTACAAACATACGCAGTACACGCTCACTTTGACAATTTACCCCGTTCCAATATGGCGCGCCATTTCGACGCGCCAGCGTCTGGACGTCACCACCCTTGCCGCACCACCGGACCTGTTTGGCCGCGTTGCCAAGTAACCAATTCTGGTGCACGCCCCCAAACAACGGCAGCGAGGACTCGCATTTAACAGCGGCAGGCATGGCTGAACACTGCCAGCTGTTCTGCGTGCAGAGCCACGCCGGTGTGTGGGTATAGGTGCCTAGAGGTAACGTCTTTGCGCAAATAAGGTAAGAGTGTGCGATGCAGGGCCCTGAGGTCCTGCGCAATATTTCGGTGCGATGGACCTTTGAACAAGGCCTTCTGGGTCTTGTTTTCCCGCCATTCAGGGGCGCTTGGAGACTGCCCTCACCCGGGTATGTGGCGTGGGTGCAACATACGTGATGCCTTCGGGTCCCTGACCACCGCGGGCCACTTTGGGATTGCCTCGTCTATTTTGCCCCCCCACCTATGACAACTGGAGGTACCAGCGCCAGCAGGATGAACCGTGATTCATCCCTAGGAGTGCACTGTGGTTGGCTTTGGGGCCCGAGTGGTATCCACGGGGTCTCCGCTCTCGCTGCAGCCTGCCCTGAGTGGTATGTCTAACGGGCACCGACGGGTGGTTGGGCGAGACCGCAGATGGGTTGTTGGTCGGTTCTGCTCCAACCTCACATTCCCTCCTCGGGGGGAGTTATTCCTTCTCCTAATCCCCTCTCTCCCCCCCTCTGATTCCTGATAGGTATTTGCCTAATAGCTCAGATCCCACAAGAACAGTCTGTGGGGACCAGCACCAGAAACTGAGGGTAAGATCTCTACCTCTTACAAAATACCTACCAACCACACAACCCCCCCTCTCTGTTCTTTGAGCTCAAGTGGCTCCTCAATCCTCATATAACTAACTAATTGAATCTGATATACGCAGGAGTAACAGAATATTGGTTAGTCACCTAACGTGGATACATTTGGCTATTTTTAAACATTGAATGATGTTTTGAACCTCTGTCTCTCTCTCTCACGGCCCATTCACATGACCCCACTGGGCGACAATCAACGCTTTGGTTAAGGGGCTTTTCTTTATATACAACATTGACCTATACAAGTACAGTATGTATGTGTCTGCGGAGAATATTTACATAGTTATTTTCCTTTTTTCAGGGTTGATTTCCTACGCAGGACACCTACCTGCCTTGGTCTCTGACCCCTCAGGTTGTATATTACACAATTCCTAGCCCACCCCGGGCACACCATGAGTTTATGAGCACAACTTAGGTCCTGAAGAATTGCCGATAAGGGCATGAAACATGTTGACCAGACCATAGGCGAGGGTTGAACGAGACCAATCTCCATAGTTTTTGAGTCCCGGTACCCCTCCCTTCACCATTTTAACAAGGTAGTTAGCTACATGAATAAAGTTGTCTTAGTAGACTATACTAACCTTTTTTAAACACACTCTTTCACGCTCACTACTTCACCACTTAGGCCCCTCACATGCACTCAATCAACGGCCAGGAACAAAAGAACTCCACAAAAGTGTAGCACTTAGTGCTACCCATCAGGCATTGCAGCGCCGGCTTGACGCTGGAGCAGGAAGCCGATGATGATACAAGACAACCATCTGGCAGTATGACAGCAGTCATCAAGCTAATGAGTAGTGTGAGGCATCCTTAGTTCCGACAAGGGATCCCCTTTTCCTGACGCTTTTGCACACATCCATTCAGAGAGAGAGAGAGACTGTTCAGCCATTCTTACATTACTCCCTGGGGAACTTTGTACATCATTTCATTACAAATCTAGAGTAACACAAGGCAATGCAATGCAGGGAAGAGTGCCATATGTGGAGCGTGGGTGCTCCACACATCCACCTATGGACTTTAACACATTCCCAGATTTTCCACCATTGCTAGACCCGGGAATGGATCAGAATTGTAGGCGCTACTATCTTTATTTCTCCTTGTTGTTTCCTCTTTTGAAGAGTGCTGCTGAATGCAGCACAATTAGAAAGAGGAAAAAAACCTCTGAGGGTTGTTTTGTGTAGGAAGGTATTCCTTCCGCACAAATAAAACCCTGCCTGCAATGCAGGTACCCTTGCAACATGATGCAAGAATGGCTGCATTGCAGCCAGGCAGCCAACAGTGTGCTAGCACAAGGGAAAGACAGGAATGCACCGTATAATAGTAAATATGGTATATCTATGCCCTTTCCATTTCACAGAGTGCAGAAAGATCTAGCAAAATTGTGCCCTGTTGATTGTGTGGTCCATCGTCAACACATTCTAACATTTAGAAACAACACAGAGGAGTAGCTGCTGTTTTTTTAACATAGCACTTCCTATTTGCCTTTTAAAAAACAGAGAGGAGGATTTCTAATTGAGGGAAAGGCCCTGAAATGGGTGCACCAGTGTTAGACCTGGCATCTTTTGGCATGTTTCACCGTCTTTTTGCTTTCTGACCGTCTTGTTTTGAATCTGATTTTGCTAGTATAATGTCTCTGGGTGCTTTTTCACTTCTGATCAGTGTTAAAGTGTAGTGGACTTCCTCTATCCCTGATAGGCTCTGCCCATTGGAATAATATACACTATAGATTTGGCTTAGGACTGAGGTCAGTATGTCTCTATCGAGTACATCAAACTTAATTACTTGTGTGTGCCTGCTAACTCAGAGGTCACTAGAAACTTCTCAAATAAACAAGAAGGGATTAGTTTCTGACAACCACATAAACATAACAACTTTGTTTCCCTTAGAGTCGGAACAATATCTTCAGAGTTGTGGAATTAATAGATTACAGTTTCACTTAGTCAATTGTGCTTGCTTAATTTCTACAGAGTTGCACAGAAATAGTGAGACGGGCGTTTCAATAAAAGTATTTATTAAACAGTATTATTTCTCATGCAAGAGATATGATCTACTACAATCGTGAGACAGAATGCGAAGTATAATATGTATAGCATTAGTAGTAAGATAAAATAATACTGCAATAGCATGGTCTGTAGCTATGACATATATAAAAATACATACATAAATAACACAGGCTAAAATACTCAACTGGTGCTTCCTAAATAATCCTACCCCAGTGTACCTAACCTAAGTGTAGTACGAGGGAAGAAGTAGGTGCTGTTTTAGCTGTAGTGTAGTTTTAGTTTAAGTTTAGTTTTGCCAAGAATTGCCGAAAGCCTAATAGCATGATAGAACATAAGTGAGACTGACCATGTTGCAACATGACCAATTCTTGTTCCATGATGTCCAAAGAATATATCCTGGACAACAGAGTTGTTAACCCATTGTCTGCTACAGAGAGAGATTTCTCTAAATTAATATGATTAATTTCTCGTATTCGTTTTGCAGTCTCTGCTGGGGTAATCTTTCATACTTAGTTATATGCAGCATAGATACCGGCATATATGACACGTTTTTGACGCGGGTTTCTTGGTCCTAGCAAGAATTCCTAAGGTCTGCGCCATTTTGAAGTAAAGATAAGTGTTGTTTTAAATCCTCAAGTGTAGATTTCTGTAACCAATCAAGACAGAGTTACTATCCCAGTATGCTGTCTTTGAACATATCTTGGGTCTGGCCTAATGATTTTAAAACCTTGGGCCTCATTTATGAGAAATGACGCATTGATGTGTGAAAGCAGCGATGTGTCACTTCTCATTGCCCACTCCTTGCGACTTACCTGATGCGTCATATTTAATGTATGACGCATCATGTCACAAGGAGTTACAGATACGTTAGTATTTCTGATGTATCTGTAAGCGCAAAAGTGACGCATTGCTGGGGTGTGTCACAAAAGTGACGCAACTCCAGCAATGCGTCCTTTCACATGGGGCAAGCCCCATGTGAAAGGGCTTGCATCAGTCTTACGCCTGCTGTGAGGCAGGCGTAAGATTTTGATACATTTGAGTCCTAGAAGTGGCAGATTTCACTGCGCCACTTCTATGACCCTTTCTTGTGTGGGAACACCCCCCCTGCATACATTATACCTGGCGCAGGTATAATGTAGCGTAGGCGTTTACAAAGTGACGCATCTACCTAGATGCGTCACTTTGTAAATGTGGCGCAACAAGGTGCATTTTTTACACTGCTGGTGCGTCACAAAAAATGACGCACCAGTGGTGCAAAAGTGACGCAAGGGCTCATAAATGAGACCCCTTGTGTTTTGTTCTGGAATCGATCTTGACAGCTGTTTGTGTCTGTGGGCCATAGCAACCATTTGTTCCAAACTGTTATGTTGTGATGCAAAATAGTATGTACATCAACCTCCCCCTCTGTAGTGTTATCACTATCAGTTGCAGGTGCAGGTATGGACGGATTGTTCATGTCTTTGATCTTGGCTAACCCCAGGCAAGATGTTTGTTGGACAGTGTAATTAAAAAACTAAATTTGCTAAGGGATGATACAGGCTCTAAACATAGCTTCTTCCCCCTGCACTTGCCAATCTTTTGTACCCCAGACAGATTTTGTCTCAATGTTGTTTTTCCAAAAGTAGAAGCCCTCTCTAGACAGTTGGGCAAAAAAGGCTGCAGAATAAATCTGTTCCGTATTTGTTAGCATACTTTTCGTTCCTGTTTTGTTCACATTTTTAAATTAAAATCATTCTGGATACATTGAACACTTAAAATATGGAAACTTATTCGCAAAAGTTTTTGAGCTACCTTTTGGAGGTGTAGGACAATGTTCCCATTAGTTATACATATATACATTTCTAGACATTGCAGATTTGTGCAAGAAATGATGACCATCATGGTTATAACAATACATTTGTTCATAGTCTGATGAACCCTCTAAATATTCATGATTTGTGAATACTGCAGACATTTCTAGATCAGACATCATGTTATTAACAGTCTCGACGTCCCAATCATCAGAAAAGGTACTAAATGTAACAAAGTCACTTAATGAAATCTTGAATAAGTGTGGAATTTTCAACAGCTCCGACGGGTCCAAAAATGTCATATTCAGTTCTGTCCCAAACTATACCATCTTGTATAGGAACAGCTGTGATGTTCACTGTTGACAAGTCTCTCTGTTCACGGTGGGATGATTTTTGTGGCTGGAGAAGTTAGTTCACTCTTTTGCTTGCTGTGTCCATTTGAATATATCTTCCATTCATTAGCAGACCCAGAGTTATTACCAGAGCTAACCAAAGTAGAAAGAATATTCCCAAAACAATCCATAGTTCAATCAATGGTGAAACCAGATACGTCTTTTCCAGGTAATGAAAAAAGTCTGTTGTTTGTACTTTGAAAGTTCTTTTAGCTGGCGTCATTTCAGGTTCACTGGGATCCTCAGAAAACATATCAAAGTTAATCAAATAGCCAGAGGCAGATCTGTCAATGGTTGGAATTGCATCTGGATTTGTCGAAATCGCTGGAATCACTCGATCACTTGTTACTTCATTGTAGACAGGTGTTTCAGAACGAACTGTTATTTGGGTCTCAAGAGGAACGAGTTCTATAGCATTGTTACTTAGTCCTTTTCTTACTGTAGAATCATCAAAGGTGATGAGTCTTTCAGTTTGAACCTCTTGGATTGTAGCTAGAGGAGTAAGTCTGCTACATTGGCGGAGTCCACTTGACCTACTGCTTAGTATCAGCCACATAGTGTGGTTTGATCAGCTCGCTAGACATGAATCTTCTCTCCTTTTTACCAGCAAGGGGCAGCAGTGGTACTATTCTTGATCCGTGGATTCCTAGGACTGGTACTGGTTGTCTGTAAGAAGGTCCAAATTCCTTCTTGTCCGCGATCTTTTTCTGACTAGATCACCAAGATTTGGGATCCAGACAGGCCTTGCTGAGACGGGTGCTTTTTCCCCAGGGGTGGTTGACTTCAGATACACGTTGCTTTGTTTCGCTCTTAGTTCATTTACGTCCTGTAAAACAGCCAAACGATCTTTGATATCAAATTCCTTATTTTCCACCACTGTTCCATGACAATAAGGATCCAGAACCAACATGCTTGTCCCAAATAGGACTTCATATGGAGTGACACCCCCTAGAGAACTTCTTGGTGAGTTGTTAAGACTATGTTGGACCCCATAAAGATGTTTGACCCACCCATCACCCGCACCTAATACCCTAGCTGCTATAGACTGCTTTATGTTCCGTTTTTTTCTTTCCACAACAGAATTTCCCTCAGGATGGAATGGAGAAGAATACTGCAAATTAAAGGCAAAACTGGCCATGGCTTCTTTGTAAGCTCGAGAGCTAAACAAAGTGGAGAAGTGTGGCTCACTGGTTAGAGGAGGCAGACCTGAAAGCAGAGGTCAGCCCGGGACCAGGGTTCGATTCCCGGCTCGACGGGGTCTTGAGTCCTAAAAAAAAAAAAATGTCCATGGACTCGACCATTCTCGCTCCGGTGCCTACTCGATTCACAGGTTCACACTCTGCAACTCTGGGCAATAGCTTGCTTAATCTCCACAACGGCCCCTCGTGGCGGGATGCCTGGCTTTCACCTTGCGGATACCCTGCCAGTTAACTCACTGGGGAATACCAGGACGGGTTCCCTAAGTAAGCGCTTAGAAACCGCTCGGTGATTTCCGCTATATAAATTCCTTTACATTTACAAACGCAGCGCCCTGGTCAGAGTGACGTGTGCCTATTGCGTATGTTCCGATAAAGACTCGCAAATCTTTTATAACAGTTCGAGCGTCAGCCAAGCGCTGTGGCCACATTCAAAGGAACCTAGAACACGCATCCTCTGCAACCATGATATATTGTAAGGGACTGCAGTGGTCCAGGTAAACACACGCTAATGATTTATCTGAGATTAACAGGGGCGTCTGCGCAGGACGTTTCACAGTAGAGACTTTCATCTTCTGGCATATTTCACAGTCCAGGACATAGTTTCTGGTCTGTTCCTAATGCCGCGCCACCAGTATCTTTGTTTTAAGAACAATACTGTTGCGGAAACACCTGCATGAGCAAAGGCGAGTCCTTCAGGTGCTCCTAGGATTAGTCCTAATCTATGTTTCATGTTTCAAATTACCCTATCCCCACTCCAGGGATTCGAGCAAAGGGAACATTGTTCTCCTCAGTTATATACGAGTATTTGAGTGGAAACCCTTTAGTTAACGCTGCACCGCTGCCTTTGCTTGATGCATTGACAGCCAGTATTATTTCACTGTCTATTTTTGTTTTTGAACGAGTGATTGCAGCTACGGAAGCTGATTGCACAGCCCCCTTCACAGCTTTGTCAGCCAATGAATTCCCTTCAACGTGAAGGCCATCAGGTTGCTGACTCAGCGTGTGTATCACGTGAGTGTTTTGCAGTCCTTCTCTCACATGAACTGCTTGTTCTTAAAGCATCTTATTCTTAATTGTACCACCTTTTGTATCTTTGAAACCAATTTGAAGGCAATTCTGTAAATATTCATTATATGCTAGAACACAATAAAAGGAATCGCACACTATGAGTGTGAGGAATTTGCCGTCCGTATTTTCAAGTGCCATTTTGAATGCTTGTAGTTCAGCTTGCTGAGCTGTACAATCACCTAGAGATTGCGTTTTTGTGACAATAGGTCTGAATTTGCCATCGCGCATACAACCTTTAACGACCGCGCATGCAGCACTATAAGCTTGTTAACCTTCCGTAGTGGGTTGTGTTGATGCGTCAGTATATATTATACATTCATACTGGTCTAGAGGGAGAATTTCAGTAGGCAGAGGACATTCTTGTTCATATTGCAGGAATGCTTGTGTTTTCAAATAAGGATACATATTCAACATCAGCTGCAGCAAGAGAATTAACCCATTTTATCCATCTTGGATGTAAAGCTTTAGCATTTGGAATGCTCGCTTTTGTCACTACTTCTAAGGCTGGTACAGGTGGCACGACCATTTCACCTTCGTTAAAAGTTAAGTAGGTGAATTCGCATTCACCCGGAGTGATTCGGATCACTAAGTTGCATACGTTTACCTGTGTTTGCAAATATTACGTTGCTAACATGTCTGTTTGGAGTGAACACAAAATTTCTGTGTGTTCATGGGTCCAATTTGTGGTTTTTAAATCAGGTATGATTAGTTTATAGAGAGGTTTAGCCCTTTCTGCGTAGTTTAGAATGTAAGTTCTTCCGAAATTTAAGAAACCTAGAATCAACTGTAAGTTTTTCTGCATTTGTGGAGGTTGGAGCAGCGCACTCTTTTCTAAAAAGTTGGCTGCCAGGCTTTTGCCTTCACTTGATGACTCATATCCTAGGGAAAGGACGTTGAGAGGGGCAATTCTTAATTTTTTTAAATTTAATTTGTACCCTTCAGAGGCAAAGCCGAGTATAATGGTGTTCACCCTGTTCAAGTGCCTGTCCAGGTCAACGTCTGTCAGATAGATGTCATCGACATATTACAATGCCTCGTCATCATAAGTTTGTAGTAACTCTGTAACTCTTGCTGAGAATAACACAGGGCTGTTCTTGAACCCCTGGGGGAGTCGATAAAATTGACCTGCGTTCCCATAATTGAGAAAGCGGTCAAATACCTACTTTCAGGTGCAATGTTTTGACCAAAGAAACCATTTGAAATGTTTAATGTGGTTTTATATTTTGTACTCACAATGTTTTTCATTAATACTGTACTATGTGCATTTTGCACTGCAAATGTTTTGCAACAAGAGTTTAGATGTCTGTAATCCAAAAAGTAGACGATATGTATTGTCTGGTTAGGAGACAGGAAGCAAAGGATTGTTCATTGATGAGGTGCATGTTTCAATCAACCCTTGGTATTCAAATTGATCTAAAATCTCCCTGACCTGTTTTTTGAGCTTCTTGCTTAACTGCATACTGCTTTTGTGCAGTTGGTTGATTTTATAACTGGATTTTGTGGTGAGGTGAATCCTCATCCCATCCTACATTATTTTTGTATAATTCTGGGGCTTGGGCAACTGCCCATTTCCTGGCATAAGTGTATTTTAAATGTACTGGAATATGGTTGGAGAAGGCTGGCATATTGATATTTTCACCGTGGGGGCACTCCTTGTCAAATTCTGGTGGCCAGTCTTTTTCTGCTAGACGTATTTCATAACCCTTCGAAAGTCGCTCCCAAAAGAGTGCTTTCACTTTCTTGGTATGTCTCCCTCCATCCGGGGTGTTATTTCATATAACCTTTGTGGAGAACTAACCCTGGTATCTGCAGTTTCAACTTGGATGTCTTCATTCAAGTCCACTGTCTCGAGAAGTTCCTTCAGGTTCTGGCGAGCTATTGTTACTTCTGCTTCACTGTCCAGCATTCTCTGAGCCCATTCTCTTTTCTTGAGTTGTGTCCTCAAGATCCTCGGCATGTCTGATTTTTAGACCTGCTACCTTCTTTTTGGTGTATTGAGGTTTTGGTTTGCTTTTCTGAACGTGTTGATCATCTTTGGACTTCACGCGTTCTTCCTTGTTCTCTGACTGTCCTCTTCTTTCGGATGTTTGTGACGATATCTGAAAGATACGAGAGGAACTTGTATCAGTATATTGATACCTATCAGGTTTTCTCAAATTATCCCTATTCCTGAGGTTATACCTCCTTTCAGAGGGTTCCTTTTGAGGAGACCTAACTTGGAGGTCCTTGAGTGCCAACTAGGCTAGTGGACGCCTTCTCTGTATTGCTAAAGTTGTTGTTTGTACCATCGATTTCCGAGCGCTTAGAGTCCTGCAGGTGAATAAAATGGGAAAAAAATGGGATTGAGAACGCTTCTCTTTGAAAGTTTGTTTGCTATTTTCCCACTTCTTTTAAGAAGATATAGGAGCGTTATTAGTGAAGACCTTTTCAGTACTTTCAGACAGTTGAGGTTTAACTGGTTTCCCACCCAAGCTGTCTCTGCCTAATTCTTCAAAGAATTTTTCAATTATTCTGGCTAGTTCATGTGGTTGTTCCGTTACATTAAATTCCCTTAATTTCTGGCAGATTGCCATTGATCCTGCTTCTCCTTTAAGATTAGATAATATTAATGTTGAGATCTGGTGAAAATTTTTCAGTAACTTCATACCTAAATTCAGAGCAGGCTCTGTCCCGTATTCATTTTGAATCTGTTTCAGGATGTCAGGTGTTACCACCATAGAAGGAACACCATGTGTTTTAGTGTAGATCACAGCAAAGACTATGCCCCAAATGGTGCAGTCTTCCAGATGTGGTTGTATCCCCATTGGTAAACAGATAGTTAGAGTTCTATGTTTGTCATAGGGACTGGTATTGGGAAATACCGCTTCGATTTGAGTAATTTTTTGAGCTATTCAGAAAGGAATTTGTTCATGTTTTTCTAGTAATTTACCCATGACTGCATGTAAAGTCTGTGGTGTGATTTTTAGTGTATTCCCCTGCTGAGAGGTTTGTTGTGGAATAACTAATGATGGTTGGACTGTGAGAGTCCACGTGACATATTGAACCAATTGTCTATAAATTCTGACTAACTCTTTGAGTTGATTGAGTAATTCTACGTCTGACATGTCATCAATGTCAGGATGTGGTGTATAGCCGGCTAAAACCGGCCATGTTGCTCCTGGTCTACCTAGTGGACCGAGCCTGGTTATGTGATTTAAGTGTTTTAGGGCGCCTTTAAACCAGAGCTCATGCTCCTGGTATGTGAATGGAATTTCAATATCCTCAAAAGGAATATATTCCTCTGGTGGATCATCTTCTTTGTAGAAGTGAAACTAATGTGTTATTGGATTTGATTCTGAGAATACTATCCATGAATAGAATACCTCTGTCTGGTGATATTCATGTGCCTCTATCACAAAAACTGCTCTACCATCTCTTGATGTTAGGCCATGTTTTAAAGGTTTTAGAGTGATGGCTTTCCTTAAATTTGGAGGAATGATTATAGCATTCTCATTGGTTTCATTAAAACCTATTAAGTTAAAAGCTGGTACAGCGTTGTTGCCTGTAGCTCCACCGGTTTCGGTGTTGTCCTCATTATTAGACATTGTTTAATGAAAATTGCAGCTCAAGTTTCAATGGAACAAAGTTAAGGTGCACAATATTTTGGAACACTGTATCCTTCAACGTTGAACAAACTAAACGGCTAATGCATGGGATTTTTGTCCTACTCAGCTATGGCGGATATTATCCTTACCCACTCCAGACGTCTCATGGAGTATTATGAGTAGAGGGTCTCTGAGAAAAGCACAACTGAGTTACTTCTGTATCTAGCGTTAAATTATTGCCTTACCAAACTGTTGGGCACCAGGTATTGTAGTCCCTCTATCCCTGATAGGCTCTGCGCATTGGAATAATATACACTTTAGATTTAACATAGGACTAAGGTCAGTATGTCTCCATCGAGTACATTAAACTTAATTACTTGTGTGTGCCAGCTAACTCAAAGGTCACTAGAAACTTCTCAAATAAACAAGAAGGGATAAGTCTCTGACAACTGCATAAACATGACAACGTTGTTTCCCTTAGAGTCAGAACAATATCTTCAGAGTCGTGGAAACAATATATACAGTTTCACTCAGTCAATCGTGCATGCTTCTTTTCTACAGAGTTGCACATAAATAGTGAGACAGAAAGCGAAGTATAATACATACAGCGTTAACAGTAAAATGAAATAATACTACAATAGCATGGTCTGTTGCTATGACATATATAAAAATACTTACGTAAATAACACAGGCTAAAATACTCAACTGGTGCTTCTAAAATAATCCTACCCCAGTGTACCTAACGTAAGTGTAGTACGAGGGAAGAAGTAGGTGCTGTTTTAGCTATAGTCTAGTTTTAGTTTAAGTATAGTTTTGCCAAGAATTGCCGAACGTTTCTCTAGGTTCCAATCAGTTCCATACCTTAGAATGAGAGTGGTTGGTATCTCTTTCCGGGACTCAATCTCTAATACCCTGCAAGGGGAGTCAGAAACGCTGAAGCTGGATTCTCGGTAAGGAGGATGACAGCGTCTGGTCAGTGCATCAGTTGGGGACTTGACTTCCTTTGGAACTTGCTATGGTGAGCTGCATCGTCAAGTAGGTAGCCGAACTGCACCATTCTTTGCCATAGCAAATGAAGGTATATTTATACCTTGAAGGTGTTTAGGAATGTCAGTATTGACGTACAAGTCGGGCATAAGAACGTCATGAATGAACCCCTAATGAATAGATGTTCATGCATAATAAATGAGTTCTTGGAGAAATCAATATTCAGGTAAGGGGAAGTCCTAAAGGCTTCTGAGTCTGGTTTTCCAAGAACTTGTTGTGACGAAGAGGATCGGATGTAGTTGACCATGCCTGTATTTTGTGAGCATGAGCAATGCCTAAATAAGGGCAGGATTTCTATGCCTAAATAAGGGCAATGTGAATTGTACCTATATAAGGTCATGAATCGAGAAATCTATATACAGTATCTAAATAGACACACAACAAAAGTGCAAGTGCTCCTACTGTAAATTGTGTTTATGGATTGGTGTTTCCATAGTTGGCTTATTTGATTTACCTTCAAGTCTCTAGTAAAGTGCACTGTGAGTGGCCAGGGCTTGTAAATCAAATGCTGCTACTGGGCGTGCTGATATAATCATGCGTTTCAAACCCTACAGTGTTCATGGGTTCTCCTCACGGCTTGGACTGTGGATTTCTGAACTGCTTGTGAAGGTGGCTCCCATACACTGAATGAAAATGGGTGGGGCGACCAGATGCAGAAGTAAATCAGGCTTGAAAAGATAGTTGTGTGCCGGTACTGTTTGTCTGGATGTCAGTAATATCGTTGAGTGCGCAGTAGAAATCGAGTCCATCATATCCTGGTATAATCTTGTTCTGTGCACCAACTCCGTGTGTCAATGTTTCTCTGTTCCACATATCATTGCTGTGCGATGCCCGACCGTTTGGCTTGCTGTTACAGCAGAGAAACATTGACACACAGAGTTGGTGCAAAGAACAAGAATATACCAGGATATGATTGACTCGATTTTAGTTCAGAAATCCATAGTCCAAGCCCTGAAACACGTTGGCACCACTGCTGAAGCTAATTGGCGTTGTTTTGGGCAACACATGGGAAACAACAAAAGAGACTTAACCCCAGTTGTGATTTGACCCACGTGATTATTCAGTCACCTTCGGTCTAGCATACAGGCAGGACATTAGAATGCAGTAAAGTCCTCCTGTTCTCTGTTTTGTATATATGGACTGTTTTCCTCCAAATGATAGGAGGCTATTGAGAAGATGAATGGTGTTTGCTCCTGTAAATATTTTGACATTTAGGTTTTTCACGATTTTGGTTTTGTGATTTTTATGTGTTATGTATGTTTTTTACATGTATTAAGTGCGCATTGAACTATTGGTATCCCTCTATAAAACATGATAAAGTGTTCAATTGAACGTGAAATAAATGATATGTACCTAGAATTGATCGTCTAGGCACATTGGAGTAATGGTAAAAGAACCTATCCGGTCATTTACTTGTTTTTGCTAATAGTGAGGTCCAGGCCAGATAGAGACAGGACCTAAGCCTTTGTTTGATAGCGCTACTGGGCCTGCAGCACTGGTTGTGCCACCCACACAAACCGCCTTCAAATGGATCTCAGACCTGCCACTGCCGTGTCTGTGCACAGTTGTAGCTGCCATGTCGACCTGTCAAGTGCACCCACTTGTCAGACCCCACACTTTCCCTTTTCTGACATATAAGGCACCCCTCAGGTAGGCCCAATGTTTCCTCTTGGGCAGGGTGCAATGCAGGTGAAAGGTAGGACATGTGCTGGTGTGTGTTTCATGTCCTGATAGCGAAATAGAGTGTATTTTGTTTTTCACCATAGAAATGCTATCTGCCCATAGGATAGAATTTGAGATACTTTGTAACATCTTACCATTATAATTTCCCATTGGCACAAGATGGAGGAATGGAGTTTGGGCTCTCTGAACACAGGATTAATAACACATCTTTTTGTAAAGATGGTTTTAGATCATGTGTTTCAAAATGCCAATTTTAGAAAGTAGGCATTTTCTTCCGTAACCATCCTGTGTGTGTCTGCTGGGTTGTGGAGTGATTGTCTGGCTTTGGAGTGACAGGAGCTGTATAGAGCCACTGTGGGGGTTGAGGTGTGTCCTGCCTTTCCTGGATGAGTCAAGGCTGGGCTGAATATACCTGGGCTGCATTCAGAATAGTGGGAGGAGATTTCCTTGCACCTGTATAGGCCTGGTCTGCTTTACACAATGCTGTTTCCACCTCCTGCCATGAAGCTTGGTCAAAGAGGACATAACTGATTTGGACAAAGCCCAGATAATCTCTGCCGCAAGATAACACAGGGGGATGTGGTATAAATATTGGTGCCCAGACCCCAGGACTTTAGAACACGTTTGGTCTCAGAAACCTGCCAAGAATAAGAGCTGGAGAAGGTGTGAGGAGGAACTACAGCTTTGCTGTGTGCTAAGCTGTGTTGACCTACAGTGCCTGCTTCTGTCTTGTATTTACAACAGGAGCAAAAACCCTTGAACCCTGTTGGGATTGGGGTAGGAAGTATGATATAAACATATGATATCCCATCTGGTATTATTCAAAGGAAATTAGAAATGACAACATTATCAAAAGGAAGTAAGGAAACTCTTTTTGGTTATTGCATGTGCTCATGGCATCATTTTATGTAGAAACTAGAAGCCCGTCCCGACGTTGCCCGAGTATGAATTGCTGCCAGCCAGTAGTATATTGTTTTGTAGGATTTCGTTTTGATAGGATTTCTTATCTGTGAAAGGCCTGTGAAATGCTCCGATTCACGGTGCACTGCTGATGCACTCAAGAGTGTGCGTTCAGTAGTGTGTGAACTCGAGTTTCCCTACTTTATTTTTCCTTGCAATATTATATAGCGCGAACTCGACAACATGGCATGAGCACAATTTACATTACAGAAGAACATATTCATTTGTGGTAGGCACGGGGAGACAAAGCGATTTGCCTGGAATCACAGAATGCTGAGCTGATGCCGAGGTTCGAACGTAGGTCCCCAGCTCTAAAGTTCGCAATTCTAGAACTGTGGCGGGAAGTGTCTAAAAGTGCATGTCGGTGCTGGCCATCAATGAGAGAGACTGTGCATTTTTCAAATGCAAGGTGAAAAAATAGGAGTATGTTGCTGGAGATGTGGGCCGCCATGCCACCAATGTACTTACCGGGGGAGGGTAATCACCCATTTTTCCGCAACTTTCTTTCCGCATACCATCACTCCGCATACTTTCATTACGAAAGTACCATGACTCCGCAATGCCATTATAACGCATGGCATTACATTTTATATGCTTTTACCATGCATACATTTCCAACGAAATTCGTTGTAAATGCATGAATTGTAAAAGCATGCTTTTTTAATGTTTGGATAAGGTAAGTATGGGTATAGGGATATATGTTTTGGGGTACTGATGTATATGTTTTGGGGTGTTTGGGTATTTTAAGGGTTCAGATATAGTTTTGGGTTATGGGGTACATGGGTAGTTTTAGGGTTTAGGGGTAGGTATGGGTTTTGAGGTACAGGGGTATTTTTAGGGTTCAGGGCTAGGTTTGCGTTTTGGGGTATAGGGGTATTTTTAGGGTTCAGGGGTAGGTTTGGGTTTCGGGGTACCGGGGTATTTTAAGGGTTCAGGGCTAGGTTTGGGTTTTGGGTACAGGGGTATTTTTAGGGTTAAGATGGGTTAGTGTTTAAGGGTGTTGGGGTATTTTAAGGAGTAAGGGCGGGTTATGATTATGGGGTGCAGAGGTATTTAAAGGGAGCAGGGTGGGATTCGTTTTTAGGGTGTAAAGGGTAATAAAATAAAATATTAAATTAAAATAATATAAATAATGCAATTTAAAAAAATAAATGTTTTAATTAAATTAAAAAAATGTGTGTGTGCATATATATATATGTGCATATATATATGTGTGTATATATATATATATATATATATAAAAATGTGTGTGTGCATATATATATATGTGCATATATATATATATGTGTGTATATATATATATATATATATATATATATATATATATATATATATACACACATATATACAAACATATATTTGTTGTTTTAATAATGTACTCTTACAATGTATATGACTTTACCACACATGCATTTGCATTATAATGGCATGCGTGACAAAGTCATATGCGTTGTAAAAGTTTTAGAAATGATGTCTTTGCGGAGTAATAGTCCAGCGTTATAAAAATTGCGGAGTGATGGTATGCAGGATGTTGGTTTGTGGAATATCATCACATATTCCCGGGAGAGGAATAGTCCCTTTCTTGCTATTTCCGCGGAAGCGGGCCTTGTGTCCGGATGTGCGTGGCGCGAGGCCTGTGAGCAACAGAAGTGGAAAAGCTCCAGTGTGCGCTTCAGGCGTCACCGGAAGTTAAGGCGAGATTACATTTCCTGCACAATGGCCCCTGTTTGCGCTCCTTCCGGCCCTTGGGAATAGCTCCATGCCTGACCTCCATACAGTAAAGCAGGTGCACGTCACTGGGAGCGCGGGGCAAGCACACCCGGAGCTGGAATATACAGAACCTGGGAAGAATAAACAATGAAATATTTGGCACAACGCCCCCTTTTTTTCCGTAATCTCGCGCCCCGCACACACCCACGCCCCCAGCACACGCCCACAGCACACGATATGAGACATGGCATGAAGGGCGGAACGTACCACACGCCCCCAGCGTTTGTCAAGCCCCCAGCACACGCCCACAGCACAACGCAGACATGCCCATAAGGGACTACTTTGCTGGCACGGTTTGTTTACCTTTTAAATGTATATGGTGGGTGTCTGCATAGCCTATGTCCTTCTGCTGCAACTGCCCTTTCCAACGCTGTATTGGGTGTTGTGATTGGTGCTGTGGTTCCTGAGATTACCCGCCTCAAAGTTTTGGGCTCTCTCTTTATTATATTAGTATAGATTTAGGAAAAAAGGGAAGGAAAACAGGGCAATTGGCAGTTGTGACAGCACTATACTAAACAAATAAAAACAATCGATATCAACCCAAATTGTACTTGGTGCTAAGGGTGTGTGAGGGAAGAACACGGTAGCGGCACAAGTGACAATGTGATCAGCGAGGTCGGCGCAAAGTGACTGGTGCAGAAATATATACAATGATTAAATGACGAAAAATTATTCCAGGTAACTTGCGGAGTTCACTTCTATTTGTGTTGTTCATGAATCACTTTGTATGAAGCGCCTATGATCACGTTGAACGGTCGACGGCGTTTCGATCCACTTGAATCAGGATCTTCTTCAGGACTGGGTTGGTAGCAGTGCTTTTTTGAGACTGTGCTCTGGCACTTTGTGATGACACCCAAAAATGTTGCTTGCCTTGCAAATCCGTTACCTTTCAGACTTTTTTATGAGACTGTGTACTGGCACTTTGCGATGACACCCAAAAATGTTGCTTGCCTTGCAAATCCATTCCCTTTCAGACTCTTTGACAGCAACAACAAAAAAACAACATGCCTCTGAATGCCACGTCTTTCAGTGCGGCACGTCCTCTTTTGTCCAGTCTCTTCTATCCTGGATGCTTCTGTCTTGGGCAGAGAAAGGACTGGACTAAACTTTCTGCAACTTCTTTGTTTGAGTTTCTCCAAGAGCTTGAGGTAGACCTTGCCCCCTATTCAAGAAGTCTCAAGAACCTTAAAGACTTCAGGTTCATCTGCTACTAGCACTGGGAACGGTGTGTTTTGTGCTGCAACAGAATAAAAAACAACACAACACCATCACCAATGCCGCAGCCGGCTCCATGTCCTGAAGGCACCCCAGAGGCCACCGCCGCACTTCGCACCGCAACCCTGGTCTCACTGACGAAGATTCCCAATGCCACCACCAAGCCGATGTTTGAACTGCGACCTATGAGCACAACACTTCACACCGCCTTTCTTCACGCCGCCGACCTGGAATCCCTGATGATAACGCTCCATGCCGACATCGACGCTGCTGCCAGCACCATGGTTTGAGGGAACCGCTTGTAAGTTACATGACACACCGCCCTCATCCTGCACCGCAGTTTTGGCCTACCGATGCTGGCACATTGGACTCCAGTTCGTCAGCCGATAACAGCGCTTCAGCAACAACAACACCACTGCTTGCACCGTGACCTGCTAGCACTGCGACGAGCACTGCATCACTGCATCATCATGCACCGCAACTATGGACTCACTTACACCGCTGGACATCCATCAACAAGCCGCTGCCTGCATCTTGACTTGAGGGCACTGCTCACCACACTGCTGCACTTCACATTGCAGCCCCGATGCCTATCAACGCCTGTGCTCCCGACTTCAGCTGCGAGGAGTTCAATATTTAACGCGTGTGATTTTAATGACATGATGACTCCTGCACCGACCTCTGGAACTGACACCTGCCAATGCTCTACAGAGCTCAACAAGACATTGCTGATGCCCTGCATTTCTAAATGTACTGTTTTGCAGGTCTTCCTGACTCAGTAGCCTGCCTGTGACGCCGCGGTCAGCCAGAAATGTTTGAATTTGTTATTGACTCCTTATTCTTGGGTCAACTCTCTGGCTTCGGATGCTCAAAGCAATACATTTCATGAATACACGGTTGTATCATCACCACAATATAGAGCATATGTTCTCATCGAAATACCAGTTTCACATTGGGAACATCACATTTGGTTCAGAGGTGCCCTTCCACATGTACTTGCATCATACGCATGAATCCCCTTAGTAATGACGAGGTGACCTGGCCGGTATTTGCTGATTATTCACCTTACCCTGATATCGCAAATCTTACTGCTCAACATAACAGCTACAACGATTAACTTAATATGTTAACGCACTTGTTGGCTGTACAAGTGTGACCTAGCCTGCGAGGGAAAGCCCAGTTGCCTGCAGTGCTGACAATAACTCCAGTAATGGTTCATTCAGTTATGGGCAAAATTCCCACTAATCGTAAAAAAATTCCATTTTGGATTGCCAAAAAAGTGACCAAATTGAAGCTTTGTTTCCCCCTAGAGGCCCACAAGACAACCACTGAATATTATCTATGTGCTTACCACATGGACTAGTTCCCGCTATAGGAGAATGTAACACTTGGGGGACTGTCTTTGCCGCAGTATATACCTTAAGCCATGATACATCATCTATGTCAGTATTGCCTGAATTGTTAAAATAAATACAGAACATATATGAGGAAGCTGCTACCCTGGATTTGGGGATGAAACTAATAGGAAATTTTCCAGTGATGTCCACAATGATTCTGTCTAACACACAGGGTTCGATTCCGATCTTGGTCAGTCAGCCCTCCGAGACATGTCAGTAGCCCTTACCTTACGGTCGAACCGTACGTACCAGGAGCAAGACCGTCCGGGTGAGGAAGTACGATGTGGAAAAGTGCCCAACTCCCGACCGATCCGCACACTCCGACTCCATCATCAATCTCCGTCCGAGCCTGACCTGGAAACACTCAATTTGCGCAGCACGGCAACCTAAACACTGCTACTCCCGGCGGGTTAAGTACGATGCACAGGTCCTACGTTCCGGACGGGTGGCCACGTACGGCACGTCACAGCACCCGGAAGAGCTGCATATCAACTCCAATTCGAACCATCAACCCATTCCATGGATCCGAACTAGAGCAGCCATCAACGGATCGAGACGGAGCATGAATCCAATTGTGCAGCTCATACCAGTCCTGTACAAATGTGACCGGATCAGGAACAGATGCAGACGGCACAGACGGTAAGTCGGACACCAACCCTACAAACAAATCCAGGGGGTGCAGACCCTGTCCTCCAGTACCACACCTCCTTAGGGAACACATGGCCACCACCACTGCGACCCCACCCAAAGGGGCATGTTACCCACCCCACTGTCACCCCACCCATATATGTCATGTTGCCTATCACTGATGCCAACCCGCCCATAGGGGCATGTTGTCTATCACTGGTGCACCCCACCCATAGGGGCATGATGCCTATCAATGATGCCACCCCACCCATAGGGGCATGTTGCCTATCACCGATACTACCCCACCCATAGGGGCATGTTGTGTATCACCACTGCCTCACCCACCCATATGAGTTATGTTGCCTATCACTGATGCCACCCCAACCATATGTGTCATGTTGCCTATCACTGATGCCACCCCACCCATAGGGGCAATTTGCCTATCACTGATGCCACCCCACCCATATGTGTCATGTTGCCTATCACTGATGCCACCCCACCCATAGGGGCAATTTGCCTATCACTGATGCCACCCCACCCATATGTGTCATGTTACCTATCACTGATGCCACCCCACTCATAGGGAGGAAGATGTGACACACAACCATCAAACATCAGCCACAGGAATGTCAGCCAAATACATTTCACAACAACATCATGCCAACAGTATGTAGTGCCTGACAAATAGCCCCAACAGTGATCATGATTCATGACACACAAAGTACCTACCATCACATGTGTGAAGTAAACTAGAGTGTGAGCTACACAAGTCAAGCTTTGAAATAGCACTGGGCCAATGTGTGAAAACACACCATCAGTGTGTACATACAATGTAAAATGTGCGGACACAAAGTGCAGCTAAAGTTGAGCATTGTTGCAAAGGGTGACAATCACCCATCATCACAGTGACCACAAGGTAGGTGTCATCATGGAAAAGCAGCACATGCCAAACGGTATGTATGATACTTGTGTCAGGTTGCGACAGGTTGCGCCTGCACGGTCATCCGTGGGCTCGTGTGTGAGGAGAAGCACGTTACCGATTGTTAGGGAGTGAGACTACAACTCCCAGCCTCCCCAGTGAGGGAAAGTATTTGTAGTTTGTCGACACGCATCCGGTTGAGTGCTATTCATTGTTTGTTCCGGATTCCACCCAGGAGGAGGCAGGAACACGCTGCTCGCCGCGGCTTCTCGGCGAGCTGAGACGGGGCGCTGCTCGAGTTCCCAGTAACCTATGAGCCAGGTAGGACCTACTTCATTCAGGAATGTCTTCTCGGCGGTCGAGGTGCCTGTAACCGCCAACTCTTAGTTTTCGTATGCTGGAAGAGCGGAGCGCGGTGGTGAGCTGCCACGCGTTACCGTTCTCTCTTTTCTCTGGAGTGACTATAACTTCAGAAACGGACCTCTGTCTAAAGTTTCCTTTGCTATGGACTAAGTTTGTGGCTTTATTCGCGGGGCGTAGTGGTGGTCGCAACTACGCGCCACCGTGTATGTTATATCCTTTCCAGTCAGCAGGTGCAAAGCGTGCGATACACTACTTGGTTCTAAAGTCAAAGACTGTGTTCTATTTGACTCGTTTGGAAGGGATTACAGACATTGTTATTTCCTTCTGCCTCACAGAGCCGAGTGTAGTGGTTCTTGCTTCCCACGCACCACTGTGTCTGATAATAAGGAAGCTTGAATTCTTCTCATCCTTGTGGATATATGTTTGAATGCTAACGCAGTAGGGTATTGTGCCTACAACAGAATCCAGTTATAGTGTCTCTCGCCTGACGTCATGGTATGACAAATATAGGGGTTTGCATAATCATATATATATGACTTCTGGTGAGTGTGTTTTTGGGCTGACCTGTGTTTGTGTTTATAGGCTGCATGAGGTGGCAGAAGGTGATAGAGGAGACGCTTGGCCAGAATCATTTATTGTTCAGACCACAAGGTATATGTACAGTTCCTTAGCGAGATCATATGAGAGTAGCGTGTTGACACCGCTGTATTTACAGAGTATATGTTTTTGTCGCTACAGGATTTCCCTTCCCTGCTGGCCCTTCCCTTTCCCTTCCATGTTCTTTTTTCCCTCACCTAATGGCTCAAGCCCTCTGTGTATTTATATCAGAGGTATTGTGACATTTGGAGGTGGACCCTTATGAGCATCAATCGGATTCCGTGAAGCAGAACCTGACAACATGGGCATGTCAGCACAACACCGGTACAGTCAACCTTCATCTACCACCCAATGTAGTCACTGGTGACATACGTCTGGGTACGGTATTGCCCCTTAAATCACCTGCACATAGACAATACATATGTCTACCAAGTTGCACAGAGGACACAGTTGACTTTACACCAATAATGTCCACACCTGCATGTACAGTTCAGATGGCACAACAGTCAGGGAAAGTGTCAAATTGGACATTGTGAAGCACATCATATGTGCATGGGTGCAAGTCACAGATGTGGCCATGCCAATGAAATGTTACCATCCCTGCGCCAAATTAGTAAATCATTACACCCCCACTCAGCTGCAAAGGATGACATGGAAACCAACATGAACATAAAACTCATCTCATGGGCCACATGGAGT
Source organism: Lissotriton vulgaris (assembly GCF_964263255.1). Lineage (NCBI taxonomy): Eukaryota > Metazoa > Chordata > Amphibia > Caudata > Salamandridae > Lissotriton > Lissotriton vulgaris. The sequence goes on from NC_141694.1 coordinate 109,388,536, forward strand.
ACACCACATCAATTCCTCAGTAACAGACATTTGTAAATCCTGCATCTTCACACCAAGGTCAGAGTAAACAGCAGCAACAAAATCTACAGCCAAATCAAATGCACAAGGATAATAAAAATTGCTTTATTCAGCAATCTGCCATCTGGAAGGGAAAATAAATGATGAAATATAGTCCAATGTTCATTTTAAAATCCAAAGTCCAATGAAGGTGTGAGTGACACCTGTCACCCATTGCTTGCCTGCACTGATAAGGACTGGGGGACATCCACTCTGAGGTGCATACATTGGGCAGGCCAGGCAACGCAGGGACAGGATCAGGGCTCAGAAGGATGTTAGAAAGGGGTGCTGAGTGCAGGATAGTCAGTGGCAACTGCAGTGGAGGGGTCTGACATGGGTTGTGCCGTCACAACTGGGGAGCACATGTCTGATGGGGTGGGCACTGGAACCACTGCAGTGGGCAGGTCAGACTGGGTGGGCGTGGACTCCTCTGCAGCGCCTAAAACCATGGGAGTGGAAAGGGGAGCAGGTTGGGTTGGCAGGACAGCTGGGGGTGATATGCTCCCCACAGTAGTTGCAGGTACAGACAGACTGGTGGTGGTGTCAGTGGAAGAGCAAGTGGCAGGGGGGTAGGGCCTGAACATTTTGGGTATGATGTATCTGTGGTTGGGGGAACCTGGGACAGGGTGTGGTGGGGGAACCTGTGGTGTGCTCACCTGGGGCATGGAGGAAGGAGACTGTGCAGTGGAGCTGGGGGGTGGGGGTGGGGTCTTGCTCTTCCGCCAACGGGGTGACTTGCAGGTGGGGGCCTTAGTCTGCCTGCGCCTGGGGGAGGGTGTCTGGGTGTGAGGGGCACTCTCCTCTGTGTGCGGGGACTTCCCCCTTCCCCCTGTAGTCAGAATCTGCTGGATCTGAGGGGAAGAGGCCTAGGTCACACAGGAAGAGCTTCTTAGGAGATGGGGTTGCAGGTGAGGCAAGGGAAGGGCTCTGGAGGGAGAGGGATCTGAGGACTGCGGAGTGCTTATGGATGCCTGTGTGTGTGTCTGAGACCCGTTCCCTGTGTGTGTGGTATCAGTAACCTGACTTTGCTTGTGTGCACGTTTAGACTTATGTGTGGGTGATTGTGTGCTGTCTGTGGCTGTGTGTTTGGGTGACCATGCAGGTGTGTGTGTGCTGGGGACAGGTAGGGTGCTAGGAGGAGTTGTTTGGGCTGAGGCTGAAGGGGTCAGGGACTGCTGGAGGAGGAATACTGCTGCCGTCAGTGAGGAGGCCATGGACTGATTGGCCCTCTTTAGGGCAGACAGGCCATATGAGATTCCCTCCATGAACGACACCAGTTGTGTCAACAGACCGGTGTGTGCATGGAGGACACTCAGCATTGATGTCTGCCCTACATGGATCTGTTTAAGTAGGTCCACAGAGTCCACACTCAGGACAGCAGGGGACAGAGGGGCAGGGGGTGCGCTGCCTGGCACGAAGGAGACATGCTCCCGAACACAGGAGCTGCCACGGACCTCTGGGATGGGAGCCAAGGGGAGGGTGGTGGTGGTGGTGGTCGTGATGGTGGTGGTAGGGACAGCCTCACCCTCCGTTGTTTCCTGGCTGCTGACACCCGCCCCCACAAGGGAGTTATCCTCCGAGCTGCTGTGGTCCTCAGCTGAGGTGAATGGTGCTGAGCACTCCTCGGTGTGGCTCCCCTCACCCTCCGTGCCACTGGGTCCCTATGACTCCTCAGTTGCTGGCCCAGGCTGGCTCTGTGGCGCCTCTTGGTCTGTGGCGCTGTCTCTCGTGCCCGTGGATGTATCTGCATATAAGTAGGAAAAGAAGGACCACATTAGTTGCCTGCACTTAGATGCACACAACACTGTTAATACACAACATTACCGGTCATGCACTAGCATCCTTAGCTGATATTTACTAAAAATGCACACACAGGGGTACACAGGTCAATAACCAGTCAAAACATCAACCATGGCATCCATATCCCTCCTGGACAGGTACCCATATGTCTGTTGCATGCTGGCTGTTAATACCCCAAAGTGCACACATGCACCACATACCCAGTTGTTGTACATGCAAATGACCATGTACAAGTACATCACTATTAACATGCATCACATCAAATGCCAATGACTCAGTACAGGTGTCTGGATGAATGTATGGCCACACTCACATTTCACAATCTTGTGATGCCTAGCAGCACAACACACAATGATGTTCCAACATCCTGATAGTAAATGACACAATGGGGTGCATGGAGCACCTCAGACTCGAATGTAGGATCTCTTTTAACAAGTCAATGTCCTGCACACACATGCATAGTAAGTCAGTCTTCACTGTCACATGTCATGGGGCGATGCATCAAGACAACATCAGTCTGCACTGCGTCACATTCATAGGTCGTGCCCATACCAAACTCTGCAGCTGATAAGTGCACCAGTTTGTCCCCTGCCACACTCTTGGACTATGACGATCCTACATCACTTAAATCTGACATATGAGTGCCTGCAAAGACAACTACCTGAACAGGATCACCACACAGTCTGCTGCCAATGACACATAGCTGTGTGAAAGTCACTCTTGCATGCAGCATTGTGCTCATTCAACTGACCACACCCCTATATGTTGCACAGGTATCATCCCCATTGTCGCAGCTCAGATGTCCTGCTCACACTAAAATCCTCAACACACCAGTTGTCACAAAATAGGAAGCCACACTACAATGATATTGTGTCAGACACCTGATGGCACATTTCAGGAACCACAACCAGTAGGTCCATACACATGAGTGTGAGTACAGAGACTCACTATGCCGTGGAGTGGGCATGACAGAGCAGGTAAACCGAATACAAGTCAAGTCAAGTCAAGAGATTTATATAGCGCGCTACATACCCATAGGGTCTCAAGGCGCTTGAAGAAGGGTGGGGAATTACTTGTCGAATATCCAAGTTTTAAGTTGCTTTCTGAATGCTAGGTGGTTCTGAGTAAGGCGAAGGTGAGTGGGAAGTGAGTTCCAGGTTTTAGCTGCCAGGTAGGAGAAGGATCTACCTCCCATAGTGGGAGGTAGATCCACGCCAATACAGTGTATTGGCGTGGACAGTGGGCAGGTGTCTGGGCCAGTGTGACATACTTCCTCTACATAGCCCTGAGGACACTACATGGACTCACCTGCTGCATGGGTATGTCTTAAGAACCACACACACACGTTGTGACCCAGACCAGCAATTTGAATACATATGAAAGGCACACACAGAACACATGTCAGAGACCAAGCATAGTGCAAAGAAGAGACCCAGTAACATATGCTGTGCAGGACCATCAGCATAGCTCATTTAAGGGACACAGGGGCAGATTTACAATTACTGGTGCATCCCTGCATATTGGCAGGGATGCACAAGTAATTGTGCGCAGCAGCTCCGCCACCCATGATGCACCACATTTACAATGCGACGCACCATGTGGCAAAAACGGCACAGATGCGTCATGCATCTGTGCCTTAAAAGTGGTGCATTGCTGGAGTTGCGTCGCAAGCGCAATGCAGATCCAGCAATGATCATGGGGGCCCTATGTGCACAATGCTGCATCAATCCTTACGCCTGCTTCAAGCAGGCGCAGGGTTTTGACGCAGCATGGGCCCATAAGTGACTGAGTGAAATATTGAAGACTTCACTCAGCCACTTTTGGGAGGCGTTCCTGCACTGGAACGCCTCCCCCTGTGATGGTACGCCTCTTCTGGCGCAGGGCTTTACAACGTGACGCATCTGGGAGGTGCGTCACGTTGTAAATACCCCGCACCATGGGGCATTCTTTAACGGTGCCGCTGCATCACAAAAGTGACGCAACTGCGGCGTAAAAGCGGCGCAAGGGGCTTGTAAATCTGTCCCATAGTGCCCAAGTTGGAATTAGTCACAGACTGTAGGGGCCACAACTATGGATCAGGTGAAGAGTGTGACTTACACATTAGAGGGACACGAGTCCTGGACTCCAAGACCAACTTAATGTGGGAATATTACCAGGCCAAAACACTGCAGTGCAGAGGCATATTCTGTGACATTGCCCCTCACTGATAGGCCAAACACTGTTGTATTCTGTGAATCTGTCCAATCTATGGAAATGAAAGACTCCTACACATCATCTGCATCGTTCAAATCACTCACCTTCAGGACGCCCTAGGATTGCAACATTGTTGTATGCATCCAACTGTATTTCCAGTGCACGACTCAACGTTTTTTGAATTTGCGTCCGTCTCCATAACATCCCATTGCCAATGAGTGAGCACGGCTCGGTAAAATGACTATCTGACGCAACCGTCTTGATACGTTTCTATGGGCTATGTGTGTGCACAGCTCGGTCCATGCCTGCACGACGTGTCTGCTTAGAAATCACCCGCGTCGGGTCAGATTGCATACACGACCAACATGCCCATTGGCATCAATGTGATCCGATGCGGGTGACTGTAATGCAGACGCATCGTACAGTCAATGGACAAGGTGTGTGCACAACTCGTTCCATGCATGTATGGCGCGTCTGCATACAAGTCAGCCACGTCGGATCACATTGGTGTGACTTGCATATGGTTTTCATACAGATTTAGGTGAGTTCACAGGGTTGTCATGTCAATGTCCTGAGTTAGCCTGTGATGTGTTTGTGCAGCTCAGTTGCTGTTTGAGTGTGTCCGTGTGGTACTTGACTTGAAGCGTGCAGTGATATGTCCTGTCAGATGGTCTGTAGTCCACAATGGTGTTGACATACTAATTTGTCAGTGTGTAGGTTTCTTGGGACATGTTTATTGTGTGTTCATTCTGTTATGGTGTGCTTCTGACTGTCTCATTTCTGTCCTTCCCAGGGTACTTTGCCAGTTGCTGGGGCACGTCTGACACCGACAACCAGAATCCACCCTTAAAGCACCATTTGACAACACTTGGTGACCATGTTTCACTGTAATGTGGATTCACCGTGCTACTGTTCTGTAATAAACCTTTTTTCTGCTTTGTAAAGAACCTGTGCTTCACTTAGTTATGTGTGTTGTCTGTCTTCACACATCAGACTGGCATTTGGTAACCTCACCTGTGGGCTTGTTGGCAGTAACTGTGTAAAGGTGTGGTGTCTGTGCATTCCACCGTATATCTAGCAACCATCTTTGTAGGCAATGTGTAACATATCCATGGTGAGTATGTGTTGTGGTGCCCTATTAGTGTTTCTCCCTCATAGGTGTCACATCAACATGAGTCACATAACGGTAATGACATTGCAGTAGTAGTTGGCATGCCTATGTACTTCGGCATTTCATCAGCTCCATGACATATACCAATTTGTCAATATAGTGATATTGTCAATATTCGCAAAATAGGCAATTATAGTCTAATAGAGAGTTTATTTATATACATGTGTGGAGATAGTGCTGTACATGAGGTTTAGAACCCAAAGTTCACAGATGAGTTAGAAGTATTGGTAGATGAAATGTCCAGAGTGAAGTCCACATTCATCTTCTACATTGGTACAACATGGACCCTCCAAGTCATGTTGTGGAGTTGTGTCATGTGGAGCAAGGTGAACGCTTTGCACATAAAGACCAACATCCATGACAGGTTCTGGGTTCCTGGGGGATGTGCAGGGACAACTGTGGCTCACTTGTCCTTCTTCCGACGACCCCTCCTCTTCTTCTGTGGGGGATCCTCAGGAGCAGGCACCAACTTTGCATCAGACTCTCCACCAGATTCATCCTCCCTCCCTGTGGCATTTGCAGATGTTGTTCCAAGAGATGTGGGCACACAGGGAGGTGTGGACGTATTTGCACTGATCTGGCAGAGAAAGGTCAATATGTCTATATGCACCGCTGTCAGTTTGTCACACTTGGCCTCCATGCGTGCATGATGGGCAGCCTGCTCCCGTTGCATGTCCTTGAGAAGCCCCACTACCTGGCTGAATTATCCAGTGCTATCCTGGTATGCATCTATGATGCGTACCAGTTGGGGGTCATCAGGCAGTCCAGGCCCCTCTGCAGACCCTGACCTCTGCCCAACACCACTCCCACCACCCCTAGACACACAGGCTGTACCTGTGGTGGCAGGCACTGTTGACATTGGGGCCCTTGGGTGTTGCTACTGGTGTCATTGTTGGTAGCATCCTGTGGTGCCGGGGCCCCTATGCTGCTTGAACTTTGTCTCCTGGTCTGTCCGTGTTGGCGGAGGTGTTAGGTCTGTGGCTAGATGTTGTGGGTGCGGCTGCAGGGGGTGCAGGTGTTTCTGATGGTGGGGCTGCCTGACGATTCATACCTGAGGTGCCAGGTTTATCTTCATCATCCGAGGAGGACAGTGCCGTTCCACCGCACAGAGCTCATCCTCCACCAGTCTGGGACAGGGACTCATCCTCACTTGCTGGTGTTTCCCCAGTGGCACCTGCATTCGGAAGAGACAGACATTGCCAGTTTTGTTACTACCGACATCAATGGTTGAACTGTGTACGTTGCAACAGGTAGGGGGAAAGAGGTACTGATACATTCATCTTGCAATGGGTAGTACTTACAATGTAGGAGGGGCAAGGGATCACTCATCCTGTGGAGCCATGGTATGTACATGACCTCATCCCTTAGTAAATTCCCTCCTATACGTGTCCTGGAATAGGGCCATGCTTCTTGGATTGCCGCCTCATTGTACTGTAGCTGCATTTACTTTGGTTCACCTTTACTGCACATATGATGTGCCTCCACCTGGAGATAGAGTCCCTGCTTTCTCAGTAGTGTCCAGAGGAGATATTAGCTGTAGGATCACATGGGGCTGCTACATGTTGAGCAATAGTGACCAACCCTAGGTGCGGAGGATCAGTAGCTGGATACACACACACAACGCCTTTGTTTGCAACTTCATACATCAGAATGTTCAACATTTTGGATTTGGGTGTTGTGTGTGGCACAGTATATTTGCAACAAGGGGGAGCCAATGATGCCGCTACTGCAGTACACTTGTGTGGAAAAGCATGATATCCTGCACTGCGCATGTGTACATATGTGAGGATTTCGATGGAGGCAACACAATAAGTAATCAACCAGGTTGCACAGGAGTAGACCATTCACCCCTCCTTGATCTTTGTAACAATTTTTGATATACATGACATTTGCAATGTGACATCAGGATGCATGCCAGAACATTGTATTTTACTCAGTCGTCACAGACAGAGATTGATGTTGTGGTAGCACATTGTCCTGACATCATGACGCCTTTCAATGTGCATGTCGATGTGTACACATACCCAGCTCATGTATGGATTTCCATGTACATTCTTGTTACTCAAGGGCCATCGGGTGGCTGACACAGGAGTGTGATCCCTTTTAACATTTGACTCTGCTTCCCTGTGAGGATGTGTGCCTGTGCTGACAAGATGGATGAGAGTGGAGTTCTGTTGTTTGGTGGTGGCAATTCCCAGCTGGGCCTTGTGCTCCCCATGATAGAACCCAGTCCCAGAGTACTTGCCAGCCCATTTGCAGCCCCTGTGAGTTAGCATGGTGCTGTGTGGGCTTGCTGGGCCATGTGGGTGGGTGGGTATTGTGAGTGACTGCAAGTCCCAGCATGCTCTTGGCTACACCCCCTTCCCAGCATGCCCTCAGTTCCCTCCTTCTGACTCTGCTTCCCTGTGAGGAGGTGTTGTGCCTGTGCTGACAAGGTGGCTGAAAGTGGAGTCCTGGTGTTTGTTGGTGGCCAATTCCCATTGGAGCTTTGTACTCCCCACAACAGTGCCCAGTCACAGAGTTCTTGTCATTCCGCCCCCCCCCCCTCATGTGAGGTGAGCATGGTTCAGTGTGAGCTTGCTGGGCCATTTGGGTGGGTGGGCAGTGTGAGTGACTGCAAGTATCAGCATGCTCTTGGCTACACCCCATTCCCAGCATGCCCTCACTTCCCTCCTTCTGACTCTGCTTCCCTGTGAGGGGGGTGTGCCTGTGCTGACAAGATGGCTGACAGTGGAGTCCCGGTGTTTGGTGGTGGCCAATTCCCAGTGGAGCATTGTTCATCCCCACAACAGTTCACAGTCACAGAGTTCTTGTCAGCTCAGTTCAGTAAATCTTTATTTCGATGAAAAATCATCATAAAAAGTACATAATACAAAATGCATTATAGAAAATACAAACATTCAGTATGAGTCTGAACCGAAGAGTTTAAAAACACATTACAAAAGGAGATTTTAAAACGTTTCAAAGTTAATTCATCATTATTCAGTCTCGGGTTTTCCTAAGTCTTACTGACACTTTCAGAAAATTTACAATCGAGCTCAAAGTACGCATATCAGCAGCCATTTGCAAAAAGGTCAGGGAAATCTTGTCTTGGCGGATTTTAGCCTCCTTTAAAATGTCAACCAGAAATCTACGACGGGGAATTTGATAAAAAGAACATAAAAGTACAAAATGAAGGGTGTCCTGCGGAGACCTATTGTCGCAGCCGCAGGCACCCTTCTGCTCAACTGTCACTGTAAAACCTGAAGGATAAGCTAAAATGTGATGTAACAAGTTAAGCCTTAAAACGACACATTAAAAATCTATCCTGGTGATTATACATTAAAAAGAAATAGGGCTCCATACCTGCTCCATTACTCACTGGGCGATGTGCCACAACTGATTTCTTTAATGAGTCGGAGCTTAATCTTTGTAATGCAAATGCATGTAATAGCTCTCTTTTAATTTGGTGTTTACATGTAGGGGTGATGGAGGTCGGATCTCTAAAGAGTGATGAGTGGTTGATGGATTCCAAAGTCTCTTTAATGTACCTCAACCAAGGAATTTGGAGGTGATTGTCCTTTAGCAAGCAGTCACTGACTATTTGCCTACTTAGTTCCGCTACAGGGTTCACCCATAACCTGAGCCATATCATAATAGGCCTCACCTTCACCAGGTCAGTGATATATGGAATCCCCAGTTCTGTGTGTGTTATTCCTGCTGGGGTGCCCTGGGGTAACTTCAGAATCCTCCTTAAGAATGTATCTTCCTCCAGTTGTAGGAGCCTAACATCCCTAAAGCCCCAGACCTCTGCCCCATATAAAGCTTTTGCGGTGCTTACCGCTACATATAAATTCATCACCTGTTCGGGAGACCACCGCCCCAGTCTACGAGCAAAGTTGTAAATCGCCCCGCTTGCAGATACCAGCTTTCTGCATCTTTCATCAATTACAAGATCGAACTTTGTATCCCTGTCAAACAAAAGGCCCAAATAGGAGAAAGACCTTACGGTTTCTAGTTTATGGGACCCTATTTTAAATGCAAATTTCCTACAGGGCTTCTTGCCGGCTATCATGACATAGGATTTGCTCAAATTCACCGACAGGTCTAATTTGTCCATGAAATCCACAAACCCATCGATAAGATGTTGTAGGCTCAGGGCAATCCTGGCAAGCAGGACGGCGTTGTCTGCATACAGTAAAACCGGTATATGACGGTTTCCTACTTTGGGGCAATCCACATTCAGGGCAACCAAACTTCTCTCCAAATCATTAATGTAAAGGGAAAACAAAAATGGAGCAAGGATACATCCCTGCCTCACTCTGCCAGTACACGGGAAGGGATCGGTACTCCCCCCGTGTTATAGCGGACCTTGGCAGTGGTGTTCCAGTGAAGTTCCTTTAAAATGTTAATGAGTCCAGGCTCCATTCCCAGGCTACTCATCAGCTCCAAATGTTTGCTCCTATTTACATTATCGAAGGCTGCAGCCAGGTCCATAAAGCCCATAAAGAGCGTGCCCTTACTAACCCTTGTATATTTTGTTGTTAGTAGATAAAGATTAAGGCATTGGTCACTCGTTGATTTACCTGGCCTAAAGCCATATTGGGTGTCTGCTATGATGTTGTACTCTTCTGTCCATGACGTCAGGCGACTTGAAACTGCCCTGCCCAGCAATTTGGCTGAGACATCTATCAATGATATTGGTCTCTAGCACTGGGGATTGTCCCTACTCCCTTTTTTGAAAATAGGGACAATCAGTGCCATAGACCAAGATCGCGGCAGACCCGGCCTGATAGCTGCATTTAAAACCCTAGTCATGATGGGGGCCCAGAGGTCAGTATTACTCAGATAAAGATCAGGTGGCATACCATCAGGACCTGGCGCTTTATTGCCTGTTAGCCCTCTAATTGCTTGGGTGATTTCTTGAAGTGAAAATTCCACTCCGCCAGACCGACAACCATCTCTGTCCCCTGCGGGCACAGCGTCACATTCATGGTTGTAAAGACTCTTAAAATGTGCCACCCATTGCTCAGGAAGGATGTTATTGCTAATTGCCGGGGAATTTCTCTCTTGAAATCAGGGCCTGTTGATAATTCTCCAAAATTCATTGAAGTCCCTGTGTTCCCCAACTTCCCTCAGTTCCGCCCACGCTTCTGCTTGGAGCGCAATCTTCCTCTGCTTTACCTTGGTCTTATATAGATTTCTGCATAATGCAACTTCCTGCTTGTTCCTGGGATGAGTTTTATGGCATGACTTTAGGGCTCTAAGTGCCCTCGCACATTCAGAATCAAACCAGCGTGGCTGTGTTTCCATTTATACAGGCCCAGTTACTTTCAAAAGTTCACCTACCACATTGGTTAGCGACTCAAAAACAGAGGCCAATACCACACCATCTACTGAGGGGTCAAGACAATCTTCAATCTGACTTTTGCCTTTTATTACCAAGGTTCTATAGAACTCCTCTGCATTAATTTTAGCCCATCTGAGCCTCCTCCCCTGGTCCGTTGCAGTACAAAAGGGGGTGGTGATGGACGGAGCACCTGAATCACTCAAACACTCACACCCAGTCAAAAGATCTGGGTTTAATCCATCACCGTTCTTTAGCCCACTCTGCCACCCCAGTTCAGACATGGCTATATGCAAATCAGTCTGACCCTGTGCCTCATGGGAACAGTCCAGCCCGAACTGCCAAGCCATGTTTTCACTGGACCGGAAACAAGCTTCCGAGGACCGGTTTATGGCATTCCAGCCGTCTTCAGCCCGGCTTGCTTGAATCCAGTGGCAAAGTGAGCAAGGGGCTCACGTCTGAGTATACCCTGCCACACTTATGGCGGCCAAAAGGGGTTGGCGATGGACGGAGCACCTGAATCAATCAAACACTCACACCCAGTCAAAAGATCTGGGTTTAATCCATCACCGCTCTTTAGCCCACTCTGCCACCCCTGGTCCGTTGGGCACAGTACAGTGGTGGGCGGTTGATTTCTTCGGGGTTGGGCGCTATATACTAATTCCATGATCAACGGATTGTGATCACTAAAGGGGTTCCGGTCGATTCTAACCTCCTTCACCCTATCCTTTGCAAAGGAGGATATCATCATATAGTCAATAATAGAATGGCATCTTCTACCCTTGAATGTTGGAGTAAGAGAGCCATCCCTCCCCGGAGTGACCATGTTGATTGTGTGGGTAAAAGCATAATTATCCAAAATCTTCATCAGGGTGTTTCCCTCCATGGTATGCTCAAAGTGTGGCCCACTCTCTATCGGGCATGATGACCAATCTGCATTTACGGGGATCAATTTGGGACAAAGGTGGCAATTTAGATCACCCATGATCAGGACTGCTGGTTCGCCACCCCTTCTCTGTAGTTTAGTCTCGTAATTGAGCCTATTGTCTAGTTCCTGGGTTACTGATTGTTTTTCTTCCCCTGAAACTGAATTGTAGATATTAAATATCAGTAACCTTAGCCCCTGCCCCTGGAATTCAGCCGCCTGATTTAGGTGCGACGACCATGAGGGTTGTGACCACGAGCCTTCCAACTCTAGATTCTCATACAAAGCTAGCCCACCCTTGGCTCTACCAGATCTTGCTTCAATTGCTGGGACAAAAAAGCATTTGTAGCCCTCTATTTGGTAGGGAGATGGGTGTACCGCCCATGTCTCCTGGAAGGCTATAATATGATAGTCATAAAGAATATTTTTCCAGTCCCCGCCAAACCAGCAATGTTCAAAGATAATACCCTCAAGCCTTCCCTTGCTGCTTTCCCGTCCTCTTTGCCCTGTATTAGTGTTATCGGGTCCGCCACCCTACTCTGGGTCACTCCGTGATCCCCTTTGCCTATGTGTGTTAGGGGTACATCCGTCCTCTTTGCTAGCATGCTTTCCGGGCCCCTCTGTACCCTGGATTTATTTCCTGCCAGCTTAGTCGCCCTTTCGTGGGGTGGTTGGGGTAGTCAATCTAGTTCTTCTAGGGATTGTAGTGGGCTGAGTCTATTTTCCCACTGTGTAAGCTCCTGCCCTCTCTGCACTTCCCCTATTAGCCAGCTACTTGCTCCTACGTATCCTGGTCTATCATGGGCATAGTACAGAGGATTTGGGGCACGTTTCCTTGGGTAAAAATATCCTAGTGGTGAGGGACATATTGTGCTGGTATGATTTTTGTTGTGCCCACCCAATATATATTTCACCAAATCAGTGTCCCTAAAATTTGCCACAATACAATCTCCTGGAACATCCTTCCTCCTACTGACTACCCAGTTTGTTCTTCTTACAAGCAAAATCTCCCCACATTCTCCTCCCCTCAGGGGCCTGTGTATGTTTAGCCACTTTATTATTTTAGTTTTTAGCTCAGCATGCGACTCTCTTCCCCCCGCCCTAAGTGCCGGGACCCCCGTGAAAACAACAACGTAGGGGCAGGGTTCAGGTGGTAAGTTAATACGTGATGGTACATAGTCAGTGGGAATGTCTGAATACTCATGTCTAGTTTGGGCTTTTTCTGAGCAACCATGACTTTTTGCAGTTCCTGGTTGTGGAAGTGTGGGATTTATACTCTGTGGTGTCTTTTCCCTGACATTTCCCCCCGCTTGGTTAGAGTTGCCCCTTTCTCCTTGTGCTGTGACCACGGGTATGTCATGTACTTGTACTATACTACAGTGCTCGTTGCTCACACAGTTATTTCTGCCCACTACATGTTCCCCTGACCTAATCCCTACTACGGGATGATATGCCGTTTGCTTACTATCAGTTATACCCTTGCATTTACCCTGCTTTGCTAGTTCATTTATTGCTTTGTCTAGCTTACTTATTATTGGTTTTAGTTGGTTCACAATGAAAGTTTCCATACGTTTTTGAAAATCTCCCATTACCTCCTCCAACCATCCCGGTGGGATTTGTTGCCCTGCTGGCGTTCCTTCGAACTCTTCAATCACTACCTCCCCCCTGCTTTATGTCCCCCCTGCTGCTCTACTTTGCTTCTTTTTGTTCACTTTGCCATTCCTGCTGGGCCCTCGTTTTGTTTTCATACTAGCTACTTCTTTTACCTCCTGGGCGCAAGGGATAGTATCAACGGGGTTTGCTATAGAGTCATTTACAGACATTTCTGAGATGTCTAGAACAATAGGTTGTATGGGTGTGTTTGGGGTAGACAGGCTTCTCTCAGTTCGTTCTATCTCCCTGTTCACTTTTTGCAGCATCAGATCAATTGCGGTGGGTTGTAACACCCCATTTAATGCCACACCTAAGGGATTTTCAGTGCGAGATGCGTGGGTTTTGCTCGTAGCAGAGAGTGTTTTCGTTTTATTATACATGGCCGGTACTTAAAGATAAGGAGTTATGAGCTAAACCTACGAGTAACTGCTTTGAACTCCCAGCTAGTTTGATTGCTCAGATATTGGGTAAAGAGCTCTGTTTTACCCCTGCCGCGTATATGAGTGTGTGCCTTCTACCAGTATCACACTGTTCTATAATCAAAGTTAGTGAGTATTATAAATTTTTAAAAGTATAAAAAGTTCGCAATAAAGTCAATGTCCGTATCGCTCTTAGATTAGGGGTAAATTCTCTTATACCTCTTATGCAGACTCAAGGGGGGTGGCCCAGCCCAGCCTCTTCTGGCCGCTGATGGTCGCAGTTGGTCCCGCCCTTGTCCCGGGCTTCTCCCGGGCGCGCCCGCGCGTGTCCCGCGGGACATGAGGCGTTCCGGTGTTTGTAGGCGCCTCCGGGTGCAGCCTACAACGTCCCAGGTGCGCCTTTGCCACCGGGGCACCTGGGAATTAGAGTCCTGTGAGCTGGGAGCTGTGGTTGCCTGCCCGGCCGTTACCATCACGGCGCTCGGTGGGCTGAAGGATGTCGGTAAGGCAGGAAGTGTCGGTCTGTGCAGCTCTCCTCACGAGCTGCCAATCAAAGTACTGTCCCCCACAGAGCTATCGGCGCTCCTATGTTTGTAGGCGCCTCCGGGAGCAGCCTGCAACGTCCCAGGTGCACCTCTGCCACCGGGGCACCTGGGAAATGGAGTCCTGTGAGCTGTGGTTGCCTGCCGGCCGTTCCCCTCACGGCGCTCGGTGGGCTGAAGGATGGCGGTAAGGCAGGAAGTGTGGGGCTGTGCAGCTCTCCTCACGAGCTGTTATTATTAGTGTATTTTCTATAGCGCGCAGCTACCCCAACGGGATGTCCCGGCGCTTCAGCCGCTGTGCATGATTATACTCAGATGAGGGGAAAGTAACAGAAGAGGAGAGTTTTTAGAGCTCTGCGAAAGGGTAGTTCTTCCTTGATTATACGAAGAGAAATAGGCAGTTTGTTCCATAGGGCAGAGGAACTGACCTGAAAAGTTTTGCCCCCTGAGCGAGCTCTTTTGTATCTAGTAGTAGACAACAAATGTTGAGAACTGGAGCGGATACACCTTGCATTGGTATAGGGTTGGAGGCAAGAGGCCAGATAGGCGCAGCCTTTACTCCTAAGTGAATGATGTGCAAGGGTGAGAGCCTTAAATTCGGCTCTTCTTTGGATCGGTAGCCAGTGCAATGCCCGTCGGTGGGGGGAAATATGCTCTCGCTGAGAGATGCCACACACCAACCGAACCGCTGCGTTTTGGACAATCTGGAGCCTGTCTAAAAGGCCAGAGGCGAACCCTAGGTAAAGACCATTCGCATAATCTAGATGCGAGGTGATAAGGGCCTGGACAATCGTTTTCCTGGTGTTAGGGGGAAGGAAATTAATGAATTTCTTGATCATCCTGATCTTTGAAAAACAAGAGGAGGACACTGTTTGGACCTGGTTCTTAAATGAAAGAGTGGTATCCCATCTAACCCCCAGGATCCTAACTGAGTCCTTCGGGAGAGGGGCAGAACTCAAATCGAGTGGCCACCAAAGGTTAGAGTCCAAAGGTGATGACTGATGAAAAAATAAGACCTCAGTTTTCCGGCATTGAGTCGGAGGAAGATGTCATCCATCCACTGAGCAACTTTACAGAGACAATTTTTTAATGGGTCAAAGGTAGTGGCAGTTGGAGTGTCATCATAAGCAAACAACAATTGAATGTCGTCTGCATATGAAATGGTTTTAATTCCCAGCTCCGAGATAAGCTCTGCAAGTGGGGAGAAATACACATTAAATAATAGCGGACTCAATGCCGAGCCCTGGGGGACTCCCCATTTTAGTGGGCGATGATTGGACTTGAAAGGGGGAGTAGACACAGCCTGTGTCCGATTGGTGAGGAAAGAGGACAGCCACTCCAGAGCCTTACCTCGGATACCTTTAGACCTAAGGCGGTCAATCAGGACGGGGTCAGAGACAGTGTCAAATGCTGCCGATAAATCAAGCGGAATTGCAAAAACAACAGGTGATGGACCGAATGAGGATCAATGTCACACATTCAACCCAGTCAAAAGATCTGGGTCCTAATCCATCGTTTTTTTGCACTCCACACCACCCTGGGTTAGACAATGGCGATATGCAAATCAGCTCTGACCCTGTGCCCCATGGGAACAGTCCAGTCCGAACTACAAAAGCCATGTCCTTCCCAGAACGGAATCAAGCATCCGAGGACCGGACCGGTTTCGAGGTAACACCTCTCATCAGCCCGGCTAGCTTGACTCCAGTGGTGTGGAGTGCCTGGGACCCACGTCTGGGCATCCCCAGTACACTTATAGCGGAATTGCAAAAACAACAGGTGATGGACCGAATGAGGATCAATGTCACACATTCAACCCAGTCAAAAGATCTGGGTCCTAATCCATCGTTTTTTTGCACTCCACACCACCCTGGGTTAGACAATGGCGATATGCAAATCAGCTCTGACCCTGTGCCCCATGGGAACAGTCCAGTCCGAACTACAAAAGCCATGTCCTTCCCAGAACGGAATCAAGCATCCGAGGACCGGACCGGTTTCGAGGTAACACCTCTCATCAGCCCGGCTAGCTTGACTCCAGTGGTGTGGAGTGCCTGGGACCCACGTCTGGGCATCCCCAGTACACTTATAGCGGAATTGCAAAAACAACAGGTGATGGACCGAATGAGGATCAATGTCACACATTCAACCCAGTCAAAAGATCTGGGTCCTAAGCCATCGTTTTTTTGCACTCCACACCACCCTGGGTTAGACAATGGCGATATGCAAATCAGCTCTGACCCTGTGCCCCATGGGAACAGTCCAGTCCGAACTACAAAAGCCATGTCCTTCCCAGAACAGAATCAAGCATCCGAGGACCGGACCGGTTTCGAGGTAACACCTCTCATCAGCCCGGCTAGCTTGACTCCAGTGGTGTGGAGTGCCTGGGACCCACGTCTGGGCATCCCCAGTACACTTATAGCGGAATTGCAAAAACAACAGGTGATGGACCGAATGAGGATCAATGTCACATATTCAACCAAGTCAAAAGATCTGGGTCCTAATCCATCGTTTTTTTGCACTCCACACCACCCTGGGTTAGACAATGGCGATATGCAAATCAGCTCTGACCCTGTGCCCCATGGGAACAGTCCAGTCCGAACTACAAAAGCCATGTCCTTCCCAGAACGGAATCAAGCATCCGAGGACCGGACTGGTTTCGAGGTAACACCTCTCATCAGCCCGGCTAGCTTGACTCCAGTGGTGTGGAGTGCCTGGGACCCACGTCTGGGCATCCCCAGTACACTTATAGCGGAATTGCAAAAACAACAGGTGATGGACCGAATGAGGATCAATGTCACACATTCAACCCAGTCAAAAGATCTGGGTCTTAATCCATCGTTTTTTTGCACTCCACACCACCCTGGGTTAGACAATGGCGATATGCAAATCAGCTCTGATCCTGTGCCCCATGGGAACAGTCCAGTCCGAACTACAAAAGCCATGTCCTTCCAAGAACGGAATCAAGCATCCGAGGACCGGACCGGTTTCGAGGTAACACCTCTCATCAGCCCGGCTAGCTTGACTCCAGTGGTGTGGAGTGCCTGGGACCCACGTCTGGGCATCCCCAGTACACTTATAGCGGAATTGCAAAAACAACAGGTGATGGACCGAATGAGGATCTATGTCACACATTCAACCCAGTCAAAAGATCTGGGTCCTAATCCATCGTTTTTTTGCACTCCACACCACCCTAAATCGAGCAGCATCAACACCGCTCTAGAGCCCCCGTCCAGTTTCCACCTTACAGAATCTGCCATTTGGATCAGTGCCGACTCAGTACTATGGCCAGTCCTGAATCCATGCTGAGAGGTATTAAGAAGGCCATGGGTCTCAAGGAAACCGGCAAGTTGCTGGTGTACGAGCTTTTCTAGCACCTTAGCAGGGGCAGGCAGTAGTGATATAGGCCTATAGTTGGCCGGTTCCTCGGGGTCAGCATTATCCTTTTCGAGGATAGGGACGAGGAGGGCATGTTTCCAGGAATCCGGGAAAAACCCGGACCTCAGAGACTCGTTCCAGATGT
This sequence comes from Lissotriton vulgaris, assembly GCF_964263255.1. NCBI lineage: Eukaryota > Metazoa > Chordata > Amphibia > Caudata > Salamandridae > Lissotriton > Lissotriton vulgaris. The sequence continues at coordinate 109,406,139 of NC_141694.1, forward strand.
CATTAAGTGAGGGGTTTAAGAGAGGAGCCAGTAACTTGTATTGTTTGGCAGGCCACGGGTCAAGGGGAGAACCTGATCTGCATTTAGACAGCTCAATTAGGGAGCGTTCTAAGGTAATCTCCACAAAGGCTGAGAAGACCGATACAGGGTCAGAGGGGGTATCAATTTTTTCAATCATGACAGAGTTAGGGTTGCTCGCGAACGAATCATAGATATTAGCAATTATTTCCTCAAAATAATCTGAGAGACGGTTACATAGGGCTTGAGATGTCCTCTGAACACGTTTAAGGGCTACTGGTTCTGAGAAAGACTTAACTGTATTAAAAATCTCTCTGGATGATCCATGGGTCCCGTTAATTTTCTCTTCTAAGAAGATTCTTTTTTGGGTCTTACGGTAGTCCTTAAGGGCTGTTTTATATATCCGCTTACACTCAGGAGAGTAAGACAATCTCTAGCACCGCTCTAAAAGTTTGCAGGCGGATTTAGATTTGCGTAACTCATCAGAGTACCAGGTTGAAGAAGGGGCAGCTCGGTGCGTTTTTATAGGCCTGGAAGGGGCAAGGGAATCAATAGCGGAAGATACCCAATTGTTAAAGGTGGTCAATTGGGAATCTAGATCCGGCCCTTCCAATGGGGTAGCAGCCGTCAGGCAGGCGGCCATACTGTCAATGGTGACCTTGCTCCAATTACGACCTATGGTCTTGGCAGGAACAGGGGGTTTATCTCGGCGGTCAAAGGAAAAGGTAAAAGGGATAAAAAAATGATCCAACCAGACCACAGGATAGAGATTGTTAGGATTCGGTCCCCAGTCGTCTTTTGATGACCATAGTTTTCACCATCACATGACACGCCAGCGGTATAAAAGGGAGTCCTACCATAGTGTCGTTGCTTGTTATTGCAAACCTGTGGGTTCCTGCTATTTTTGGTTCCTGTGAAGCTGTTGGTTGTTGCCGTTTCTCACAGGCTCGTGAGAAACGTTGGAGTTTTACCCTTTTCCCGGATCCCTTGCCTTGATTCCCGCTGTTGTGAACTACCTGTTCCCTCCCTTCTGTCCCCTTGTTTTCCCGTCCCGTGTCACTGTAGTTAGTTAGTTAGCTTTCTTGTTTCACCTTTTCCCCCATCTCTTGTTAGAGATTAGCCAACGACATCCAGGGGCTCCTGTTTGTCAGACACTATTTTAGTGTCTTTTTTCTTTTGTACCCGAGACGTTGTAACACCAACTAGAACGGACGCTAGCCGTTCGCTTCGTATACATGTCTTGTGGGAACCGTCCGCCTCGTTAAGGGCGGATCTGACGTTTGAGCGGTATCCCGGCTGGGAGTACCTTTCACTCATTCACCCGAGAGACGAGTGATTATCGTTTCTCAGTGTTTTTGGTTTTTCCCCCTCACTTCCCTTTTTTGAGACACAGGGGTTTTTTGTTCATGCACGTTACTTTGGCATGTTTTTTACCCTGTGAAATTCCTAACGCCCAAACCTAACACCCGAAGAACTAAATCTTGTTTTTGCAAGACAAATCCCCTCGAAGCAAAACCTGCACTGGTTACTGGTAAGTGTGGTGTGGTGAAATGCTGGATATGGTCTTTTGTTGCAAAGGTAGGATTGTTAACTGAAAGTTATTGTGTGCTGGATCTTTTTGTTTCCCTGTCTATGCAGGTGCGGAAGCGAGGAGAAGGGTGTTAATTGACTCTACGCTCTACAGGGGTGGAAGGTTTGGTGCCTTTATTTCCTCCCCCTTTTCTGGTTCATCGGTTAACTCATTTGTACCATCTAGTGAGTGACCAGTGAGTCGGGGAAGTGGTTGGGACACGCCTCGTTCCTGCAGTGTGTGGGTTGGGCAGGAGCCTAACAGAATAACAAGCCCACGTTTAAATACACTGCCCGAACTTGGATGGACGTGGACGGAGGAGCAATGGCAGGGGCAGAAGTCCCTACCATGCTTGATATAATGGGGGCCCGAGCCGCCTTACAGGCCCAGGTGCAGGATTTAAGACAGGAGAACGTAGGGTTGAGGCAAGAACTGCAGGCAGTAAGGGCGCGAGAACCCGTCCAAACCAGAGGACCGACACCCATTATACAGCCGGCTACGTTCCAGTATGGAGGGTCGGGACAGAGTAACCCTGGAGGCGGTACCACTGTCACTATCACTGTGACATCCCCTGTTCCTGTTCCCCTGGCTCAACCTGAACGATTCTATGGGGACAGTGGGAAATTTGGTATGTTTATGAATCAGTGCCAATTACACTTTATGTGTAGGCCGGGGGCCTTTCCTGATGATGCGGCAAAAGTGGCCTTTACGCTTTCATATTTGGCTGGTACTGCTGCCCAGTGGGCTATCCCCTTAGTTGAAGGCAAAGATCAGGTGTTGCGGGATTATGATGCTTTCAAGGAGTTGATGCGGGGGTTATTTGCCAAACACGCATTCATGCAAGCCAGCGACTCAGAACTGCTGAAATTACGACAGGGCAGACAGGATCTCCTGATATATATAGCAACCTTTAACCGGTTGATCTCAGAGACACATTGGCCAGCTGATAAGCGGACCTCATTGTTTTACCAGGGTCTTAATGATGATCTGAAGGATGTGGTGTCACAGGTAGTGGATCCACCGGAGGAGTGTGCCGCATTCATTGACCTGGTGGTTAAACTAAACCGTCGGCTATCAGAGCGACGTGGGGATTGTGTACGTTTTCAGGTGTCCCGAGGTAACTTCATAAAACCGGAAGTGAAACCACCCCTTGGGGAGTCGAAGCCTGAACCGATGGAAATAGGGGGAGTAAGGGGGCCTTTGACTCCTGAAGAAAGGAAAAGAAGAAGAGACAAGAATCTATGTCTCTATTGTGGACAGGGTGGTCATTTTGCAAGGGAGTGTCCCGTCAAACCATCGGAGGCAGGTTATGGCAAAAAGGTGGCATACGTACAGGTGGAAAGGTTGCCTCTTCCTGAGCAGAAAAGGGGTCAGTATGAGGTGTTGGGGGCAGTGGATTTGGCGCCCAGACATTTTGTCATCTCGGCTCAACTTTTATTGGCAGCGCGTAAACGGGTGCCTGTGTCGGTGCTGTTAGATTCGGGTGCCACTGGCAATTTTATTGACATCTCCCTGGCTGAGAAACTAGGTGTGCCTTGCCAGTATAAGAAACAACCGGAACCCGTACGTGCGATTGACGGAACCGAGTTGTCATCTGGGTGCATCACCAGACGATGCCTCTACGGTTGGTATGTGACAACGGACATTCGGAGTGCGTGGTGTTTGATCTGATTGATGCGCCTTCCTTCGGTTTGGTGTTAGGGGTGCCTTGGCTCCAGGAGCACAATCCCAGGATGCAGCAGCGTCTAGTTACTCTAGATTCTCATTATTGTCTGAAAAATTGCTATAGCGTGGCCAGTGAGAAGGTCCCTCCGATGTACTGTGCAGCCATGGAAGAAAGTGGAGTTCCCAGGCAGTATGTGGAGTACGCCGATGTATTTGATAAAGGCCGCGCTCAGAGTTTACCACCACATCGGTCTTTTGACTGTAGAATTCATCTAGTGGAGGGGGTTCCTTTGCCCTGTAGCCGTGTCTATGCACTGTCGGAACTGGAGGAGAGACATCTCAACGACTATCTGGATGAGATGTTAGAGCTAGGGTTCATCCGTCCTTCTTCTTCGCCCGTGTCTTCAGCGATCTTCTTCATACCGAAGAAGGAAGGCACACTGAGGGCGTGTGTGGATTACCGGACATTGAATAAGGCCACCGTTAAGAACAGGTACCCTCTTCCTCTCATCCCCCTGTTACTGGATCAACTCCGCAAGGCCACGATGTTTACGAAACTGGACTTGCGTGGAGCTTACCATCTGATCCGTATGCGGCCCGGGGATGAGTGGAAGACGGCTTGTAAAACTAAACATGGGCTGTTCGAATACTGTGTGATGCTGTTTGGCCTGTGCAATGCGCCAGCGGCATTCCAGTACTTCATCAACGAGGTTCTGAGTGAGTACTTGGATAGGACGGTAATTGTGTACCTGGATGACATCCTTATCTTCTCCGAGAACAGTGTAGAACATCATATTCATGTGCAGCAAGTGTTGCAGAAATTGAGGGAACATCGGCTCTATGCCAAACTCGAAAAGTGCCAGTTTGATGCGGTGGAGGTGGAATTTTTGGGATTCCTAATATCAGCTGAAGGAATATGGATGGACCCAAAAAAGATACAGGCGATTTTGACCTGGCCGGTGCCAACTACGGTGAAGCACATACAGGTACTCCTAGGGTTCGCCAATTTTTACCGGCGCTTTATCGCCCGATTTTCAGAAATCGTGGCGCCGATGACACGGTTGTTGCGAAAGGTGGTCTCTTTTGTCTGGTCCCAGGAAGCTCAAGGCGCTTTTCGGTTGTTGTTGAAGACCTTTACAACTGCTCCGGTGTTGGCCCATCCTGATCCTGCTTTTCCCTTTTTTGTGGAGACGGATGCGTCCGCGGGTGCAGTGGGCGGGGTACTGTCCCAGAAAGAGGAGGGCACAGGCCATATGCACCCTATTGCCTATTTTTCAAAGACACTGTTGCCTGCCGAACGCAATTACACGGTGGCGGAACGTGAGTTGTTGGCAGTGAAACTGTCTTTTGAAGAATGGCGTCACTATCTGTGGGGGGCCCGCCATACTATCACTATTTATACGGACCACAAGAACCTGGAGTTTTTTAGATCGGCCCGGGCGTTGACACCAAGACAGATGCGGTGGGTCTTGTTTTTTAATGAATATGATTTCATCATAACCTACAGACCCGCTGCTCAGCAGATCAAATCAGATGCACTGTCTAGGATACATATCGATCCGGAGGAAGTGAAATCTGGGAAAGAAAGTAGACCTATGCTTGACAGCAGGAGAATTGTGGGAGTGGCTTCGGTGGAAGAGTTTGCTTCCAAGGTGAAAGATCTGTTGCGCAGGATGGATTTGGCCCCATGGTTACAGCTGTCTCAGGTGGTGGTCCGGGAGGGGTTGTTATATCAGGGGGATAGGTTGTTTGTCCCACCCGAGTTAAGATCAAAGGTGGTGCAGTGGTGTCACTCCTCCTCCCTGGTTGCACATCCCGGAATAGGGAAGACGAAGGAGTTGTGTTTGAGGTGGTTTTGGTGGGAGACTGTGGCACGGGATATTCAGGAATATGTGACAGCTTGTCCTATTTGTGCCATCAATAAGCCCTCACATAGTAAGCCCTCTGGTCTATTGCAGCCATTAATGATACCCCCTTCCCCTTGGCATACCATCAGCATGAATTTTGTCAAGGATCTTCCTTTGGTGTCCGGCTTCACAGCCATTTTGGTGGTAGTGGACTTATTCACCAAAATGGCCCACTTCATACCACTTCAGAAGATACCCACAGGTAAGGAAATGGCCTTGGAGTTTATGACTTCGATCGTAAGGTTACATGGGTTACCTACAGCAGTCATCTAAGACAGGGGGGCGCAATTCGTATCCCATTTCTGGACGGAGCTCTGTCTGGTGCTCAAGATGGATATACGGTTGTCGTCTGCGTACCATCCCCAGTCAGACGGGCAGACAGAGCGTACCAACCAGACAATGGAACAATACCTGAGGTGCTTGATTACGTCCCTGTTGTGTGATTGGGTGATGGCATTACCCATAGCTGAATTCGCTTATAATAACAGTATACACACTGCCCTGGGAATGACACCATTCTTTTGTTCTATGGGATACCATCCTAGAGCCCTAGCCATTCAACCCACTGGGCACATGCCAGCCATTGATGAAGTGTGTAAACGATTGGGTGACATCTGGGAAGTGGCTAGGGGCAGGTTACAGGAAGCCAAGGTGGCCATGAAGTTACAGGCGGATCGCCATAGGGTCTCGGCCCCTGGTTATAAGGTGGGTGATCAAGTATGGTTGGTTTCCCGTAATCTGAGACTACAGGGGTCACACAAACTACAGCCCCGGTATGTAGGCCCTTTTACGATTGTACAGGTAGTCAACCCTGTGGCGATGAAGCTGTCGTTGCCATCGGATTATAAGATCCATCCAGTATTCCACACCTCATTGCTGAAACCCTTTGTTCCGTCAGATCAAGTCTTGCCCCCTCCCGCTCCGGTAGTGGTGGATGGAGAGGAGGAGTTTGAAGTTCAGGCCATTCTTGATTCTAGGCGACGGAGGGGTTGGTTGTATTACCTGGTCGATTGGAAGGGTTATGCCCCGGAGGACATGACATGGGAACCAGCTGGAGGGGTGCACGCGCCCCGTTTGGTGAGATTGTTCCATAGACATCATCCCCGGAAGCCAAGACCTGTGGGGAGGATCATTGGGGGGGGGGTACTGTTAGGATTCGGTCCCCAGTCCTCTTTTGATGACCATAGTTTTCACCATCACATGACACACCAGCGGTATAAAAGGGAGTCCTACCATAGTGTTGTTGCTTGTTATTGCAAACCTGTGGGTTCCTGCTATTTTTGGTTCCTGTGAAGCTGTTGGTTGTTGCCGTTTCTCACAGGCTCGTGAGAAACGTTGGAGTTTTACCCTTTTCCCGGATCCCTTGCCTTGGTTCCCGCTGTTGTGAACTACCTGTTCCCTCCCTTCTGTCCCCTTGTTTTCCCGTCCCGTGTCCCTGTAGTTAGTTAGTCAGCTTTCTTGTTTCACCTTTTCCCCCCGTCTCTTGATAGAGATTAGCCAACGACATCCAGGGGCTCCTGTTTGTCAGACACTATTTTAGTGTCTTTTTTCTTTTGTACCCGAGACGTTGTAACACCAACTAGAACGGACGCTAGCCGTTCGCTTCGTATACACGTCTTGTGGGAACCGTCCGCCTCGTTAAGGGCGGATCTGACGTTTGAGCGGTATCCCGGCTGGGAGTACCTTTCACTCATTCACCCGAGAGACGAGTGATTATCGTTTCTCAGTGTTTTTGGTTTTTCCCCCTCACTTCCCTTTTTTGAGACACAGGGGTTTTTTGTTCATGCACGTTACTTTGGCATGTTTTTTACCCTGTGAAATTCCTAACGCCCAAACCTAACACCCGAAGAACTAAATCTTGTTTTTGCAAGACAAATCCCCTCGAAGCAAAACCTGCACTGGTTACTGGTAAGTGTGATGTGGTGAAATGCTGGATATGGTCTTTTGTTGCAAAGGTAGGATTGTTAACTGAAAGTTATTGTGTGCTGTATCTTTTTGTTTCCCTGTCTATGCAGGTGCGGAAGCGAGGAGGAGGGTGTTAATTGACTCTACGCTCTACAGGGGTGGAAGGTTTGGTGCCTTTATTTCCACCCCCTTTTCTGGTTCATCGGTTAACTCATTTGTACCATCTAGTGAGTGACCGGTGAGTCGGGGAAGTGGTTGGGACACGCCTCGTTCCTGCAGTGTGTGGGTTGGGCAGGAGCCTAACAGAGATCCCCTATAGTGATTTCATTAAGGTTAAAGCAAATGAGATCCAATGTGTGGCCTGCTCTATGGGTGGGGTAAGAGAGGAGTGTGCCGCATTCATTGACCTGGTGGTTAAACTAAACCGTCGGCTATCAGAGCGACGTGGGGATTGTGTACGTTTTCAGGTGTCCCGAGGTAACTTCATAAAACCGGAAGTGAAACCACCCCTTGGGGAGTCGAAGCCTGAACCGATGGAAATAGGGGGAGTAAGGGGGCCTTTGACTCCTGAAGAAAGGAAAAGAAGAAGAGACAAGAATCTATGTCTCTATTGTGGACAGGGTGGTCATTTTGCAAGGGAGTGTCCCGTCAAACCATCGGAGGCAGGTTATGGCAAAAAGGTGGCATACGTACAGGTGGAAAGGTTGCCTCTTCCTGAGCAGAAAAGGGGTCAGTATGAGGTGTTGGGGGCAGTGGATTTGGCGCCCAGACATTTTGTCATCTCGGCTCAACTTTTATTGGCAGCGCGTAAACGGGTGCCTGTGTCGGTGCTGTTAGATTCGGGTGCCACTGGCAATTTTATTGACATCTCCCTGGCTGAGAAACTAGGTGTGCCTTGCCAGTATAAGAAACAACCGGAACCCGTACGTGCGATTGACGGAACCGAGTTGTCATCTGGGTGCATCACCAGACGATGCCTCTACGGTTGGTATGTGACAACGGACATTCGGAGTGCGTGGTGTTTGATCTGATTGATGCGCCTTCCTTCGGTTTGGTGTTAGGGGTGCCTTGGCTCCAGGAGCACAATCCCAGGATGCAGCAGCGTCTAGTTACTCTAGATTCTCATTATTGTCTGAAAAATTGCTATAGCGTGGCCAGTGAGAAGGTCCCTCCGATGTACTGTGCAGCCATGGAAGAAAGTGGAGTTCCCAGGCAGTATGTGGAGTACGCCGATGTATTTGATAAAGGCCGCGCTCAGAGTTTACCACCACATCGGTCTTTTGACTGTAGAATTCATCTAGTGGAGGGGGTTCCTTTGCCCTGTAGCCGTGTCTATGCACTGTCGGAACTGGAGGAGAGACATCTCAACGACTATCTGGATGAGATGTTAGAGCTAGGGTTCATCCGTCCTTCTTCTTCGCCCGTGTCTTCAGCGATCTTCTTCATACCGAAGAAGGAAGGCACACTGAGGGCGTGTGTGGATTACCGGACATTGAATAAGGCCACCGTTAAGAACAGGTACCCTCTTCCTCTCATCCCCGTGTTACTGGATCAACTCCGCAAGGCCACGATGTTTACGAAACTGGACTTGCGTGGAGCTTACCATCTGATCCGTATGCGGCCCGGGGATGAGTGGAAGACGGCTTGTAAAACTAAACATGGGCTGTTCGAATACTGTGTGATGCTGTTTGGCCTGTGCAATGCGCCAGCGGCATTCCAGTACTTCATCAACGAGGTTCTGAGTGAGTACTTGGATAGGACGGTAATTGTGTACCTGGATGACATCCTTATCTTCTCCGAGAACAGTGTAGAACATCATATTCATGTGCAGCAAGTGTTGCAGAAATTGAGGGAACATCGGCTCTATGCCAAACTCGAAAAGTGCCAGTTTGATGCGGTGGAGGTGGAATTTTTGGGATTCCTAATATCAGCTGAAGGAATATGGATGGACCCAAAAAAGATACAGGCGATTTTGACCTGGCCGGTGCCAACTACGGTGAAGCACATACAGGTACTCCTAGGGTTCGCCAATTTTTACCGGCGCTTTATCGCCCGATTTTCAGAAATCGTGGCGCCGATGACACGGTTGTTGCGAAAGGTGGTCTCTTTTGTCTGGTCCCAGGAAGCTCAAGGCGCTTTTCGGTTGTTGTTGAAGACCTTTACAACTGCTCCGGTGTTGGCCCATCCTGATCCTGCTTTTCCCTTTTTTGTGGAGACGGATGCGTCCGCGGGTGCAGTGGGCGGGGTACTGTCCCAGAAAGAGGAGGGCACAGGCCATATGCACCCTATTGCCTATTTTTCAAAGACACTGTTGCCTGCCGAACGCAATTACACGGTGGCGGAACGTGAGTTGTTGGCAGTGAAACTGTCTTTTGAAGAATGGCGTCACTATCTGTGGGGGGCCCGCCATACTATCACTATTTATACGGACCACAAGAACCTGGAGTTTTTTAGATCGGCCCGGGCGTTGACACCAAGACAGATGCGGTGGGTCTTGTTTTTTAATGAATATGATTTCATCATAACCTACAGACCCGCTGCTCAGCAGATCAAATCAGATGCACTGTCTAGGATACATATCGATCCGGAGGAAGTGAAATCTGGGAAAGAAAGTAGACCTATGCTTGACAGCAGGAGAATTGTGGGAGTGGCTTCGGTGGAAGAGTTTGCTTCCAAGGTGAAAGATCTGTTGCGCAGGATGGATTTGGCCCCATGGTTACAGCTGTCTCAGGTGGTGGTCCGGGAGGGGTTGTTATATCAGGGGGATAGGTTGTTTGTCCCACCCGAGTTAAGATCAAAGGTGGTGCAGTGGTGTCACTCCTCCTCCCTGGTTGCACATCCCGGAATAGGGAAGACGAAGGAGTTGTGTTTGAGGTGGTTTTGGTGGGAGACTGTGGCACGGGATATTCAGGAATATGTGACAGCTTGTCCTATTTGTGCCATCAATAAGCCCTCACATAGTAAGCCCTCTGGTCTATTGCAGCCATTAATGATACCCCCTTCCCCTTGGCATACCATCAGCATGAATTTTGTCAAGGATCTTCCTTTGGTGTCCGGCTTCACAGCCATTTTGGTGGTAGTGGACTTATTCACCAAAATGGCCCACTTCATACCACTTCAGAAGATACCCACAGGTAAGGAAATGGCCTTGGAGTTTATGACTTCGATCGTAAGGTTACATGGGTTACCTACAGCAGTCATCTAAGACAGGGGGGCGCAATTCGTATCCCATTTCTGGACGGAGCTCTGTCTGGTGCTCAAGATGGATATACGGTTGTCGTCTGCGTACCATCCCCAGTCAGACGGGCAGACAGAGCGTACCAACCAGACAATGGAACAATACCTGAGGTGCTTGATTACGTCCCTGTTGTGTGATTGGGTGATGGCATTACCCATAGCTGAATTTGCTTATAATAACAGTATACACACTGCCCTGGGAATGACACCATTCTTTTGTTCTATGGGATACCATCCTAGAGCCCTAGCCATTCAACCCACTGGGCACATGCCAGCCATTGATGAAGTGTGTAAACGATTGGGTGACATCTGGGAAGTGGCTAGGGGCAGGTTACAGGAAGCCAAGGTGGCCATGAAGTTACAGGCGGATCGCCATAGGGTCTCGGCCCCTGGTTATAAGGTGGGTGATCAAGTATGGTTGGTTTCCCGTAATCTGAGACTACAGGGGTCACACAAACTACAGCCCCGGTATGTAGGCCCTTTTACGATTGTACAGGTAGTCAACCCTGTGGCGATGAAGCTGTCGTTGCCATCGGATTATAAGATCCATCCAGTATTCCACACCTCATTGCTGAAACCCTTTGTTCCGTCAGATCAAGTCTTGCCCCCTCCCGCTCCGGTAGTGGTGGATGGAGAGGAGGAGTTTGAAGTTCAGGCCATTCTTGATTCTAGGCGACGGAGGGGTTGGTTGTATTACCTGGTCGATTGGAAGGGTTATGCCCCGGAGGACATGACATGGGAACCAGCTGGAGGGGTGCACGCGCCCCGTTTGGTGAGATTGTTCCATAGACATCATCCCCGGAAGCCAAGACCTGTGGGGAGGATCATTGGGAAGGGGGGGTACTGTTAGGATTCGGTCCCCAGTCCTCTTTTGATGACCATAGTTTTCACCATCACATGACACACCAGCGGTATAAAAGGGAGTCCTACCATAGTGTTGTTGCTTGTTATTGCAAACCTGTGGGTTCCTGCTATTTTTGGTTCCTGTGAAGCTGTTGGTTGTTGCCGTTTCTCACAGGCTCGTGAGAAACGTTGGAGTTTTACCCTTTTCCCGGATCCCTTGCCTTGGTTCCCGCTGTTGTGAACTACCTGTTCCCTCCCTTCTGTCCCCTTGTTTTCCCGTCCCGTGTCCCTGTAGTTAGTTAGTCAGCTTTCTTGTTTCACCTTTTCCCCCCGTCTCTTGATAGAGATTAGCCAACGACATCCAGGGGCTCCTGTTTGTCAGACACTATTTTAGTGTCTTTTTTCTTTTGTACCCGAGACGTTGTAACACCAACTAGAACGGACGCTAGCCGTTCGCTTCGTATACACGTCTTGTGGGAACCGTCCGCCTCGTTAAGGGCGGATCTGACGTTTGAGCGGTATCCCGGCTGGGAGTACCTTTCACTCATTCACCCGAGAGACGAGTGATTATCGTTTCTCAGTGTTTTTGGTTTTTCCCCCTCACTTCCCTTTTTTGAGACACAGGGGTTTTTTGTTCATGCACGTTACTTTGGCATGTTTTTTACCCTGTGAAATTCCTAACGCCCAAACCTAACACCCGAAGAACTAAATCTTGTTTTTGCAAGACAAATCCCCTCGAAGCAAAACCTGCACTGGTTACTGGTAAGTGTGATGTGGTGAAATGCTGGATATGGTCTTTTGTTGCAAAGGTAGGATTGTTAACTGAAAGTTATTGTGTGCTGTATCTTTTTGTTTCCCTGTCTATGCAGGTGCGGAAGCGAGGAGGAGGGTGTTAATTGACTCTACGCTCTACAGGGGTGGAAGGTTTGGTGCCTTTATTTCCACCCCCTTTTCTGGTTCATCGGTTAACTCATTTGTACCATCTAGTGAGTGACCGGTGAGTCGGGGAAGTGGTTGGGACACGCCTCGTTCCTGCAGTGTGTGGGTTGGGCAGGAGCCTAACAGAGATCCCCTATAGTGATTTCATTAAGGTTAAAGCAAATGAGATCCAATGTGTGGCCTGCTCTATGGGTGGGGTAAGAGATCAGCTGACTCAACCCTCCATCATTCAGGGTAGCGAGAAAATTAAGACAGGTGGTATCTAATATGTCCTCCGCATAGAGGTTAAGATCCCCCAATAAAGTAAAATTAGCATAGCGGAGGCTAGCTGAAGAATAAAATCCAGGAAGGTAGACAAAAAAGGAGACCTTAGACTTAGGGGGGCGATAAACTAAGAATCCTGAGAACGAAATATTAGCTGAAAGCTAGATGGAAAAGGGGAGTCCTTCAATGAATTCAATTTGTGGATAAGGGAAGGAGGAAATGGTCCAGTGTGACCTAAAAATAATTGCAATTCCCCCATCAGGATGAGGACTCTGTCTGTTAACACATACAATTTTATAATTCGGGGGGAATAGCTAATGATATAGCAGGATTGGATTCCTCTCCCAGCCACGTTTCTGTCAAAAAAAGGAGATCCCAATTATTGTCCACCATTGATTGGAAGATATCTAAGGAATGCTTTACCAGGGAGCGGCAATTAATTAAGCCAGCTTTGAGGGTTACATTTTTTGGATTAATTAAACTATGTCGAGACCAACGGCGGGTGTGTACGAGGGGGCAGGGGTACGGCTGGTCAGCAGTGTTGTGAACCTGACAGTACGGGCTACAAAGATTGGGAAAGGCAGAAAGATTGGCTTGCATAGGGGGGAGGAGGGCACAGGAGGTAGGCTTCAAAGAAAGTAAAGTCACCTTACTAAAAGTAATAACCTCAGGAGTGAAGATTCCATCAGAGGGTGTGGCCGCGGCCGCAGCATGGTCGCGGATGGGCGCAGACGGGCAGGACTCTGGCGCAGGTCCGGTGCGTCCGCTGATCGCGTCCGCTGCGCCGAGGAGAGCCCATCCCCTTATGTACTGGCCACTCGAATGTGTGGAGATGCTTCCCCACCAAAGATGGCCGCCGCACTTCTGCCTGCCCAGGAGTGGGTCTCCCCAGCCCCAAAATAGGATGGGAGGTAATTAGAAGGCAAGGCAGTGCATGGGTGAGTGAGCAAGAGTCAATAATTGACTTGTTTTTAATAAAAAAGCGATTTCTGAAATTTTAAAATAGTAAGTAAAAAAATTAGCAACAGGAAATCAGAGTGGTTCGTGACTCAAGCAACACAGATAAATAATGCACAAGAGGAAACCTGACAGAATTAGCACCACAACCTCCCGGCTTCCACCTCAGGAGGGACTCACTTACACAAACAGCTAAGACGGAGCCTGGCTCCAAGTGCCTCTTATGTACTGGCCACTCGAATGTGTGGAGATGCTTCCCCACCAAAGATGGCCGACGCACTTCTGCCTGCCCGGGAGAGGGTCTCCCCAGCCCCAAAATCGGCTGCGATGTAATTAGAAGGCAAGGCAGTGCAGGGGTGAGTGAGAAAGAGTCAATGGTTGGCTCGTTTTTAATAAAAAAAAGCGATTTCCTAAATTTTAAAATAGTAAATAAAAAAATTAGCAGCAGGAAATCAGAGTGCTTCGTGACTCAAGCAACACAGATAAATAATGCACAAGAGGAAACCTGACAGAATTAGCAACACAACCTCCGGCTTCCGCCTCAGGAGGGACTCACTTACACAAACAGCTAAGCTGCCAAGCAAAGTACTGTCCCCCAAGGAGCTATTGGCGCTCCGATGTTTGTAGGCACCTCCGGGTGCAGCCTGCAACGTCCCAGGTGCGCCTCTGCCACCGGGGCACCTGGGAAATGGAGTCCTGTGAGCTGGGAGCTGTGGTTGCCTGCCCGGCCGTTCCCCTCACGGCGCTCGGTGGGCCGAAGGATGGCGGTAAGGCAGGAAGTGTGGGGCTGTGCAGCTCTCCTCACGAGTTGCCAAGCAAAGTACTGTCCCCCACGGAGCTATCGGTGCTCCGGTGCTTGTAGGCGCCTCCGGGCACAGCGTGCAACGTCCCAGGTGAGCCTCTGCCACCGGGGCACCTGGGAAATGGAGTCCTGTGAGCTGGGAGCTGTGGTTGCCTGCCCGGCCGTTCCCCTCACGGCGCTTGGTGGGCTGAAGGATGGCGGTAAGGCAGGAAGTGTGGGGCTGTGCAGCTCTCCTCACGAGCTGCCAAGCAAAGTACTGTCCCCCAGAGTTCTTGTCATTCCTCCCCCCATGTGAGGTGAGCATGGTTCAGTGTTAGCTTGCTGGGCCATTTGGGTGGGTCGGTATTGTGAGTGACTGCAAGTCCCAGCAAGCTCTTGGCTACACCCCCTTCCCAGCATGCCCTCATTTCCCTCCTTCTGACACTGCTTCCCTGTGAGGGGGTGTGCCTGTGCTGACAAGATGGCTGACAGTGGAGTCCTGGTGTTTGGTGGTGTCCAATTCCCAGTGGAGCATTGTACTCCCCACAACAGTGCACAGTCACAGAGTTCTTGTCACTCCTCCCCCCTCCATGTGAGGTCAGCACGGTTCAGAGTGAGCTTGCTGGGCCATTTGGGTGGGTGGGTATTGTGAGTGACTGCAAGTCCCAACAAGCTCTTGGTTCCACCCCCTTCCCAGCATGCCCTCACTTCCCTCCATCTGTCTCTGCTTCCCTGTGAGGGGGTGTGCCTGTGCTGACAAGATGGCTGAGAGTGGAGTTCTGTTGTTTGGTGGTGGCCAATTCCCAGCAGGGTCTTGTGCTCCCCACGACATAACCCAGTCCCAGAGTACTTGCCAGCCCGTTTTCAGCCCCTCTGAGGTGAGCATTCTTCAGAGAGGTGTTGATGGTGCAATTGTGAGGGGTGCATTATCTGTGACAACACCATCATGCTTTTGTATACACTGACTTCACAAGCATACCCACTATTCCTTCCTGTCAGTCAGCTTCACTGTGAGATATTGGTTGTGGTGGCAGAGATGTCTGACAGGTTAACTCAGATTCGTGCCACTGCCTTGCCCTATTTGTTGTTAGGTTTGTACATGTCATGACACTATTATAAATCACTATGATGTGGCCATTATTGTGTTGGTCTGACTAGCATAGGCTTCTTGGGTTGATTGACTTTAGTTTACTATGCCTTTGCTATCATTGCATGGTTTCACAGTCCCCTTAATGGTGATGTGTGTGTATTGCAACACAATATTGGGTATATTGGTTGTGTACTCACCAGGCTCTGGTATGTCTGGTAGGCCATGGATGCCCTCTGGTGGTAGTATGTCCGGCACCTTCCCCTCCCAGGACATGAAGTAGACTGTTTGGCAGGAGGGCCACTGCCAGTGACCTGGCTCAAGATGTGTTCCTTCTGGAGGAGCTTCTTGACCCTCCTGCGCACGTCATACCACCTGTTCTGAATGTCGGTCTTTGTGAAATACGCTGATGCTTGTGCGTTCACCTTGTCCACTATTCTGTCCCACATCTTGGTTTTCTGAGATATGGGGGTCCTTTGTACCAATGCGCCAAATAAATGTGGATCCACTCTGAGGATCTCATCTACCAATATTGCTAGCTCAGTGTCTTTAACTGTGTATTCTTCTTAGGGGTCATGGTGAAGGCTAGTGGTGAGGAGTGATTGGGGTGGGTGCAAGTGAGGGTGGGTGAGTGTTTGTCAGTTTTGGATGGCTGTATGTGTGTGAGTTTTTGGAGGGGTGATGATGGTGTGTGGGTTGTGTGATGGGTGAGTTGTGTGTGTGTCAGTGGTTGGGGTCTCAAGTTGTTGTGTGCTGGCTGCTCTGTTGTATTTGCAAAGGATCATTGTAGTGTATTTTTGCCTTTTTGCCTTTTTATAGGTGGCGTTGTGGGTGTGTGTATTTGTCTGTTTTTTTGTGGTATTTATTGACTTTGCCATTGCTTGACTTGTCCTTTTCTTGTGTTTTTTACATTGTTTTTAGTGGTCTTGTAGGAGAAGTTCTTCTGACCAAGTTAGATGCTCATGTTGGCTTGTGCGGGCTGCTCCGTTTCTTTCATACTGGTTTTGTTCTGTGTTGCAAGTGAGTTGGTCGCGGTGGTCTCTATCGCTTCAGGTACGCTTTCGGTCCGTGTCGGTCGTGCGGCTTGGGATCCTTGCGAATGGTCAGATTTCATGCGTTTGGCATCGTACTGTGCGGCTCGGACGTTGCGGGTACGTATCAGTCGGGTTAGTTCCGGGTTCAGTTCGGTTCGGTTGGTGCGGCTCGTGTCCCTTTTCCGGCCAGATGGCTGTTTTTTGTACGGGTCGGTCGTACGGCATGTTTTCCATATGGCTCGGTTGTATGTAACTGTAACGGCTTTCACATTGTACTTCACGGGTCGTACGGTGCCTGTGGGTGTAGGTCGGACTCCGTTCCTAGTACTAGTCGGTTGGGCCGATTTCCGACCCGAATCGGCCCCTCAAGGTGAAGATGCTTCTGTGGCAATACACCAGTGGCACACAGCTGTCAAACAAGCCAAACTCTGAATGTGAGCTGCCTATAATTATTGCTTATGCCTATATTTTGTTAGAATGCAATACTTTGGGAACCAGACCTACTACACCACCTAGTTCTGACAAGGAGAACTCTATGTTTGTTTAAAAAAAGTAACAGGTCTAAGCAAACACAGAAAGTTGGACATCAATGGGGTTGTCCATAAAGGGAATTGTCTGAGAAGTGCTAAGATTTGAGTGATCACACTCAAATAAAGCCACCAGGTAGGTATCAGACTTCTGATACTCGCCTTCCTTTCAGGACTCATCTGAAAAGCAGTACAACAGAGTAGGGCATTTAGATCACAGACAAGAAGAGTATGTGAAACCGAAAAGAGACCCAGAAAGCTCAGGTGACATGAAGATAAAGTAGGAGGAAAAATCTCCTCCATTTAAACCCAAATTTCAGGAAAAAAAAGGTTGCAGCAATAACTGCAAATTGTGGCACCAATATTGAGAACCCTCCCCCTGAACAGGAGTTGGGCATTGGCTCTTCTCGCCATGCAGCAGCAGCCACTATAGTATGGCAGAATCTCCGGGAGTTTATGGAAGTGAGTACAACTGATAACTTTGTTACAGTTGAAACCCTACAGAGGTGCATATCCCTTCCAGATACTTTATATGATTAGATGTACAAATTGAGGGTGACATACAGTGCACCATTAAAGTAAATTTCGGAGAGAATTTAACTTTGTCTTACGACATCCTCTTAGCAGAGGTCCATTGGCCCCCCACCTTTTGTCCAAACATCCCCACAAGGTGAGGATACAATAAATCTTTCATTTTCTGCTCTTATCCCGGATAATGTCAAATAAGCCTATGCAGCAGATTGGGATCTTGCACAAGCTCTGGCTTTATTCCACCAAGGAAGCAGCCATCACGACTACCATCGACTCCGCTGCCAACCACATGAAAAAACTCTGCAAAATAGTGAAAGAATTCTCCAACTCGGCAGCCACAGAGAACACCATCCTCTTCTCGCAAGATCTCTGTGACACCCTCTCAGACTAAAGCAAGATCACCAACATCTACAGCAATTCCAACATCCAACCCGCAAGTTCAGCCAACAAGCTAACACCAGCCAAAAAATCACTGCCCTGACCACCTGAGCCATTATGTTTTCCATCCACTCCGGGATGCCCACTGACCCCTGCTTCCACCACCTCTTCAACCTCGCAACAACCCCAATCAGCACACAACTCAGGCATTCTCAAAATTTCCATCTCCACAGCAACTTTCCCAGACAGTTGGAAACATGAAGAATGTCAGACATCTCCTAAAGAAAGCCTCCCCTGATGCCAACGACCTCAGAAGTTATCGTCCGATCTCCCTGCTCCCCTACCCATCCACAGTTCTCGAGAAAGCCCTCAACCAGCAGCGCAACCAATTCCTGGAACAAAACCACCTACTAGACGTTTGTCAATCAGGATTTGTGCCAACCACAGCACTGAGAACAAGCCGATTGCTGCTGCAGACCACATCAGAACACTCCTCAACCTTGGAGAAAAAGTGGCCCGATTCTTGTCAAAATCTCCATGGCGTTTGACACGGTCTCCCACAACACCCTCATTAACAGACTCCACAACATAGGCATAGGCATACGGCAAGATAGCCTCAAGTGGAATACCTCCTTCCTTACAGAATTCACGAAGAATTGGAGAAGTGTGGCTCACGGTGTAGAGCAGGCAGACCCTGAAGCAGAGGTCAGACCCGGGACCAGGGTTCAATTCCCGACGCGGCGGGGTCTTGAGCTCAAATGTCCACGGTCTTGATAATTCTCGCTTCGGTGCCTGCTCTAATCATGGGTTCTCACTCTGCAACTCTGGGCATTAAGCTTGCTTAATCTCCACAACGGCCCCCCGCGGCGGGATGCCTGGCTTTCACCTTGGGGATGCCCTGTAGGGGCTATCTCACAGGGAAAAAGCCAGGAAGGGTTCCCAAGGCAAGCGCCGAGATACCCTTCGGCTCATCGAGCGCTATATAAGAACACACATACATACATACATACATACATACATACAAAGATCATCCAACTGCCTCCCTTCACTTCCGCACCCAAAGACATCATGGGGGCCGATTCCGATCCGGAAAAAAGCGCTTCGAATTTCCGTATGAAGCGTTGTTCCCCGTACAAATCGTACCCGTACACGTCTCCGTATGAATCTGCAAGTAAGATCCCAATCCAAAGCATCACTCCGTACGACTCGTAAAAAACTCCATACAAATCGAAAGTCCATACGAATGGCATTCCGCTGACGCTTCATGCTACGTCTGGACGTAAATACACAGCGTCATCCGTACCAGGAAGTACGATCCGTGTTGAAGACACTCCGTACGGCTCTTTTGCTACAAGAGTCAAAAACTGCCGTAAATACAGAGTCCGGCACGACCCGCACCCCAGTACGCGACAAACAAAACATGAACTCCGTGTCATACCAGTCCTGTACGCCCACCACCCCGTACATAAAAACAGACAACGGCGCAGACGGTGAGTACAACAAAGTCAAACATACCTGTACGTGGTGGCACATGCGCACATCCACATCAAACGCCTGAAATTTCGGGGTACGTAGCGGCACACGCAACCGCATATCACCGGTGTAATAGTCAGACGTGCCGCACCTACGTCATCGATCTCGGGGTGCGGTACGCTACCGCATATCACCAGTGCAATAGTCAGACGTGCCGCACCTACGTCATAGATCTCGGGGTACGGTACGCTACCGCATATCACCAGTGTAATAGTCAGATGTGCTGCACCTACGTCATCGATTTCAGGGTGCGGTAAGCTACCGCATATCACCAGTGTAATAGTCAAACGTGCCGCACCTAGGTCATCGATCTCGGGGTACGGTACGCTACCGCATATCACCAGTGTAATAGTCAGATGTGTGGGACATAAGTCTGCAGTGTCAGTGCAAGTGTAAGTGATGTATAGAAAACATACCCAGCAGTGCCCAGCATCAGAGTGTGTGTGTGTAGCTAAGACCCCCAGCAGTGCCCAGCAGTGCCCAGCAGTGCCCAGCAGTGCCCAGCATAACAGTGTGCGTGGCTAAGACCCCCACCAGTGCCCAGCAAGGCCCAGCAGCATAGGGTGTGTGTGGCCAAGACCCCCACCAGTGCCCAGCATGAGAGTGTGTGTGTGGCTAAGACCCCCAGCTGTGCCCAGCATAACAGTGTGTGTTTCTAAGACCCCCACCAGTGCCCAGCAGTACCCAGCATAACAGTGTGTGTGGCTAAGACCCCCCACCAGTGCCCAGCATCAGAGTGTGCGTGTGGCTAAGACCCCCAGCAGTGCCCAGCATAACAGTGTGTGTGTGGCTAAGACCCCCACCAGTGCCCAGCATCAGAGTGTGTGTGTGGCTAAGACTCCCAGCAGTGCCCAGCATAACAGTGTGTGTGGCTAAGACCCCCACCAGTGCCCAGCAGTGCCCAGCAGCATAGGGTGTGTGTGGCCAAGACCCCCACCAGTCCCCAGCATCAGAGTGTGTGTGTGGCTAAGACCCCCAGCAGTGCCCAGAATAACAGTGTGTGTGGCTAAGACCCCCACCAGTGCCCAGCAGTGCCCAGCAGCATAGGGTGTGTGTGGCCAAGACCCCCACCAGTGCCCAGCATCAGAGTGTGTGTGTGGCTAAGACCCCCAGCAGTGCCCAGCATAACAGTGTGTGTGGCTAAGACCCCCAACAGTGCCCAGCATCAGAGTGTGTGTGTGGCGAAGATCTCCAGCTTTGCCCAGCAGTGCCCAGCATAACAGTGTGTGTGGCTAAGACCCCCACCAATGCCCAGCATCAGTGTGTGTGTGTGGCTAAGACCCCCAGCAGTGCCCAGCATCAGAGTGTGTGTGTGGCTAACACCCCCACCACTGCCCAGCATCAGAGTGTGTGTGTGGCTAAGACCCCCAGCAGTAAAAGCAGAAACATACCATTGTTAACCTCAGTACCATCAGGAAATAGACACATGTTACTATACCCAAATTAGAACATCACACCAGCTCCCAGGCACACAGCAGTCAAAGCCATTATCAGACAAACTAAAGTACAGGAACAAAAATAAATAGCTTTATTCAGCTGGATCCAAAATCAAAATGCAAATGAGAGTCCTTGCTCACAGAAGGCCAATGGCCAGTCCAAACTATTGACAAAAACAGTTTGTGCTTTCATGGATTTTGACACACCCAAACTTGCCTGCACATGGAGTTCAATCCGCAGTGGAAACAGTGGGGGCATCATCTGTGGAATCCTCGGGCACCGCAGGGACAGGAGAGGGAAGGACAGGTGTAGTGGGTGCAGGTGGTGTGGAGTCATCCACACTGGCTGGTGCATCGCAGAAAGTTGAAAGATAAACTTGGCTACACATTTCAGCCATTTCTGAAAAAGTACCACCTGAACCCGGGGACACATTTGGGGTGGAGGTAGAGGGTTGTGAGTCTGTTGTTGCGTGTCTGTGGATGCGTGTGTGATGTCTGTCCCCTCTCCCTGTGGGTGTGCCTACATCCCCTTGAGATTGGATGCGTGGTGATTTGCGCTTTGCCTGGTGTGTGGGTGTGCTGGGTGTGTCTGTTTGGGTGTCTGACCTGTGGCGTCTGCGTGTACATTGGGAAGGTATGGGAGAGGCTAAGGTGGATGGGTCAGAAGGATGGGGGGCAGATGCTGCTGGGTGGACAGAGCTGCCGTCGGTTTTGACTCAATGGCAGCCACACTCCGACGTAGATCAGACATGCCAGATGACATGCCCTCCATGAACGACAACAACTGTGTAATGAGTTGTGTATGTCCATGGAGGACAGTCAACATGGATGTCTGACCTACTACAATCTGCCGGAGTAGGTCCACAGACTCAGCACTGAGGGCAGCAGGGGACACAGGGGCAGGTGCTGCGGTGCCGGGACCAAAGGAGACACGGGGGCTAGCACGCACCCTAGGGACCCTAACAACTGGGAGGGTAGAGATGGTATTGGAGGAGGAGAGGCCAGCCAAAGATGAAGAAGATGCCATTTCAGCATATTCCCCCTCCTCCTGAGAGTCTGATTCTGAGCTAACACCCCCACCAGTGCCCAGCATCAGAGTGTGTGTGTGGCTAAGACCCCCAGCAGTAAAAGCAGAAACATACCATTGTTAACCTCAGTACCATCAGGAAATAGACACATGTTACTATACCCAAATTAGAACATCACACCAGCTCCCAGGCACACAGCAGTCAAAGCCATTATCAGACAAACTAAAGTACAGGAACAAAAATAAATAGCTTTATTCAGGGGGCATCATCTGTGGAATCCTCGGGCACCGCAGGGACAGGAGAGGGAAGGACAGGTGTAGTGGGTGCAGGTGGTGTGGAGTCATCCACACTGGCTAGTGCATCGCAGAAAGTTGAAAGATAAACTTGGCTACACATTTCAGCCATTTCTGAAAAAGTACCACCTGAACCCGGGGACACATTTGGGGTGGAGGTAGAGGGTTGTGAGTCTGTTGTTGCGGGTCTGTGGATGCGTGTGTGATGTCTGTCCCCTCTCCCTGTGGGTGTGCCTACATCCCCTTGAGATTGGATGCGTGGTGATTTGCGCTTTGCCTGGTGTGTGGGTGTGCTGGGTGTGTCTGTTTGGGTGTCTGACCTGTGGCGTCTGCGTGTACATTGGGAAGGTATGGGAGAGGCTGAGGTGGATGGGTCAGAAGGATGGGGGGCAGATGCTGCTGGGTGGACAGAGCTGCCGTCGGTTTTGACTCAATGGCAGCCACACTCCGACGTAGATCAGACATGCCAGATGACATGCCCTCCATGAACGACAACAACTGTGTAATGAGTTGTGTATGTCCATGGAGGACAGTCAACATGGATGTCTGACCTACTACAATCTGCCGGAGTAGGTCCACAGACTCAGCACTGAGGGCAGCAGGGGACACAGGGGCAGGTGCTGCGGTGCCGGGACCAAAGGAGACACGGGGGCTAGCACGCACCCTAGGGACCCTAACAACTGGGAGGGTAGAGATGGTATTGGAGGAGGAGAGGCCAGCCAAAGATGAAGAAGATGCCATTTCAGCATATTCCCCCTCCTCCTGAGAGTCTGATTCTGAGCTAACACCCCCACCAGTGCCCAGCATCAGAGTGTGTGTGTGGCTAAGACCCCCAGCAGTAAAAGCAGAAACATACCATTGTTAACCTCAGTACCATCAGGAAATAGACACATGTTACTATACCCAAATTAGAACATCACACCAGCTCCCAGGCACACAGCAGTCAAAGCCATTATCAGACAAACTAAAGTACAGGAACAAAAATAAATAGCTTTATTCAGGGGGCATCATCTGTGGAATCCTCGGGCACCGCAGGGACAGGAGAGGGAAGGACAGGTGTAGTGGGTGCAGGTGGTGTGGAGTCATCCACACTGGCTAGTGCATCGCAGAAAGTTGAAAGATAAACTTGGCTACACATTTCAGCCAGTTCTGAAATGTGGTAGGAGGTGTCGGTCACATGGGGTCCAGCCCGCATACTCTCCTCACCCTGAGTGCCACTGGCTCCCTCCGACTCCTCAAAGCAGGTGGCACTGTCTCTGGGTCTCTCTGTGTGGTCCGTGTCTGTGTCTCCTCCAGATTGTGGTTATGATGCTGTTGGCAAGGAGAAAAATAAAAACATATCAGTCACCTGTACACATCTGACAAATCAGCTACTAAAAAATTGCCAACATTTCAAAACATGGCATGCATCATGAGTCCCAATCCACTGAACTATGCACAATGCTAAGCCTAGTCTTGGGCACTCTGAAGAGAAACTACGTTCAATGTATAGTAGGACAGAAGTAACAGGCAAGGCAACAACTTGTATGAGAGGCACATTGATGACCGACTGCCTGACAACTGGATAGCTGATGATCATTCACTGTTCATTTTCCACCCTGATACACAAAACCAGACCTGGTCATGGTCAAATTGCTGTGACCCTGTGCCACATGCTAAAAGTCCTTTATGAACTGCCATGTGATGCCATCCTGGGACCTGGAGCCAAGTGTACCGTCACCTCACACTGGCATTACAGCTGTCTACACCCAAAGTCACATTGTCTGGTTGACCATCTATAAGAATTACTAACAACATGCAACATATTTTGAGTATATGCACACACACACTGCACAGTGTGAGTATGCACAAGCCAAAATTATTATACATGTACAGTGTGCTCCTGTAGCTAACACATGACAATTAGAAAGTACACCATGGACAAAGGCCACTGAGGCTGACTCGTGCAGAAAATACATGTTGAGACTCCAGATCAGTGCGAAAATATGAAGAAGGGCAGATACAGTGCACATGTGGTGCTACATGTAAGGTAACAACAGGTGTCACAGACCTCCCTCCAACATGATGATGTGCTAAGGAATATGCATACTAACACATTGCACCTCAGGAGTACCTGTGAAAGAAAATGTTTTTTCAAAGCGCAGGGCAAATGTTGAGTAGGGCAAAGCATGTAAACAAGCATCAGCTGAAACTTGGCCATTCACATGCCAATACAATAAGTGCCTGTCTGACAACACCACTCCAACTGTGGGAGTGTTAGCATGCCTGGGAGCACTGCAGGTAGCATGTGACACACATGACAACAAACAGACATGTACCTACCCCCTTCTTGCTGCTGTCTCCCTGCAACTGCCTATGGAGGTCCAGGAACACCACTTCCAGGACCCGGAGCATGTGGGGGGTGAGGTGGCGGGTGCAGCTATGCCGGCGTGGAGCTTCCAGCTTCAGCTGTACTCCGGCGATGCGGCGGGTCCAGCACCGGATGTCCTGCCAACTCTTCTTGATGTTTCTGAGCCTCCTGCAAGGCCCCCCTCTCTCATGACAGCCCTGGCGATGTCCAGCCAGATGTCACCCTTCTCATAGGCAGATACCTGTCACAAATGTAAAGATAAAGAACATCAGCACACCTGGTCCATGTCCCAAAGACACACATATGCACCAAATACTTGAGAACAACAGGGCATAGGATGATGAACACACTTGCATCATAGTCCAGGAGGATGTGGCCTGTGAGCAAACAGAAATGCACTACATGCCATTGAAAGGCTACAGATGACATAAGGGGTGCAAACCACTCATTCAGCATGGCACTCACTGCGCAATATATTCCACATCAGGCTGCACTGCAGCACGTGATATGCTGTCATACACCCCACTACAACAAATAACCTTCTTCAGACAATACTGTGCACACCGGCACTCACTCCCAACAACATTGCATCTCTCAAATATACATACACAATGGCTGTAGTGTCACACACACAACAGGTGCACACTCCAAGGTAATGCACGCATCACTCACCTGATCCTCTGGTCTCCCATACAGCTTGCTGTCGTTAGGCAGGAGGGCATCCAGCAGGGCCTTGTTCTCACCATCACTGAATGCAGGTGCCCTCTCCATGCTCAGCTAATCAGGGTCCAGAGGATACAGAGACAGCAGCTGTGTTTACCACTCCAATTTTGTGCAGGCAAGTGCCCTCCCTCAGCCACATGCTGCCTTATATCTGTGCTGCTGAGTGTCTGTGAGTGCAAGGAGTATTGTGTGATAGGCCACAATAGTTTACATCCTATGTTCCATCCAATCCGATGACACATAAGGCCATGACACACATATGCATGGTTTGAAAAGTGAGCCAGAGCTGAATAACAACTTTTGCAACGTTGTATACTTTTGCCCAACTGAATTTTCCAGAACACCTGTAGGACACACTCAAATCTCTGTAACCATGACAAACTGGCTGCATTCTAATCCTACCACTGTTCCTCTAGATGTTCTGTATGTATATTTTTGAATCAACACACAATTACGGTGCGATTTCTGTCGCAAATGCAACTCATTCAATGGAGAAACGAGGCGTACACACGCACGTACCATTGGTGTACGCTCTGCTCGTGTATGTCTACAATGCATTGTGGAAACGAGGCGTACACACGCACGTACCATTGGGGTACGCTCTGCTTGCGTATGTCTACAATGCATTGTGGAAACGAGGCATACACACGCATGTACCATCAGGGGTACGCTCGGCTCGTGTATATCTAGAATGCATTGGGGAAACGAGGCGTACACACGCATGTACCATTGGGGTACGCTCAGCTCGCGTATGTCTAGAATGCATTGGGGAAACGAGGCGTACACACGCACGTACCATTGGGGTACGCTCGGCTCGCGTATGTCTACAATGCATTGGGGAAACAAGGCGTACACATGCACGTACCATTGGGGTACGCTCTGCTCGCGTATGTTTACAATGCTCTGTGGAAACGAGGCGTACACACGCACGTAACATTGGGGTACGCTCTGCTTGCGTATGTCTACAATGCATTGTGGAAATGAGGCGTACACACACATACATACCATTGGGGTACGCTCGGCTCGCGTATGTCTAGAATGCATTGGGGAAACGAGGCATACACACGCACGTACCATTGGGGTACACTCTGCTCGCGTATGTCTAGAATGCATTGGGGAAACGAGGCGTACACACGCACGTCCCATTGGGGTACGGTCTGCTCGCATACGTCTAGAATGCATTGGGGAAACGAGGCGTACACACGCACGTACCATTGGGGTACGCTCTGCTCGCGTATGTCTAGAATGCATTGCGGAAACGAGGCGTACACACGCACGTACCATTGGGGTACAGTGCGTCAGACATGCTCAAGTGAATGGTTGTGTAGGCTGCGTCCACGACCTCATTCATGTCACCATTGGGAGAGTGACCCCAGTAAATCACATGGCAGGGATGTAGTGTACACTCATGTTGACTATGTGGATGTATAAATCAGCATGGCATCCTTCCATCAGCAGGCCCTAGGTGTGGCAGACAGTGATGAAGCACAGGAAATGTCATCTTGTGGCTCAGTTGATGTGTCAAGAGCTGTTGAGGCATGTCAATTATCATGGTGCACATGTGTTTCACATACATTCAACACTTATCACCTGAGTAACGTCTTCAACATATTGTGATGCACATCAACACTGGAATGGCACACCATTCAGTACATGGAACTGTCACATGATGACAGTAACATGCCCAGCACAGCATGACCCTGTGTGACCACGTCATGTGTGTGCCATGTGCGACATTGTGCATGCTGTTTGCACATGAAAGAAACGGTCAGTATTATATTCCTCCCCTCACAATATCCCCAAGCGTCAGACTGGATCTGCAAATTTGTGCCTAGCAGTACCCTTGTGCGTCGGTAGGCGACGTCTGTGGCTCCGCGTGTGTTGTCGGCATCGTGTGCACCGTTATGACGTTGTCGGTGTACTCAGACGCCACCTAAGCGTGCTTACGTCATGTCTGATTTTTTCACACCAGCAGCGCAGTTCCGGTATAAGTGTCACCTTAGTTATTTAAA
The DNA here is from genome assembly GCF_964263255.1 of Lissotriton vulgaris. Lineage (NCBI taxonomy): Eukaryota > Metazoa > Chordata > Amphibia > Caudata > Salamandridae > Lissotriton > Lissotriton vulgaris. Next base: position 109,433,157 of record NC_141694.1, read on the forward strand.
TTCAAAACTTTGTACAATCACTTTTGCTGATTTTACTTGAGTCTTCGACTCTGGACGGTGCCAATAGGGATGTCCGGTGTCAAGCCTGTGAGGATTGCGACCGACTGATGTCGGTGACTGACCCTCACCGTCGGTGTCTCCACTGTCGACGTCAAAAATGACAACAAGAGCTGCTCCGACTGCCGGGCCCTGACTTTTGAAGCTAGGCGGGAGTGGTCCGGCAAGCGGCTCTGACTCCAGCAGTTGGCCTGCACTGCAAGAGGTCATGGTCTGGACGGAGGTCGAGGGACCAGGCGTGGGGTTTGAGCCATCAGAGGACCGGGAGTCGACATCACTCCTCCGGGGCAAAGTCGTCAGCAAACCACAAGAAGTCAAAGAGACGTCATCGCTCTTCCAAATCCCCATGATGCACGTGCAATGCGGCAGGGGATTGGTGTGACACCGCCCACGCAGCTCCGTCAGACTCGCGGGCGTCGTAGCCTGCTCCACAACCTCCGGTCCCTGGGCAGCATGCAACGCAGGATGAGTTTGAGCGCTTCCTCATGGCCATGATGTCCCTCACTCCTCCGACGGGCAATGCCGCCGCTTTGGGCCCAGCGGACATGTCTGGGGGCCCTAGCGGTTCTGGTGCTTCTGCCCCGACCCCGTCTGGTGCTTTGGCTCAGACTGCGCCAGCGCATTCGGCCCTACGCTGCTGGGCCACACTGGATCAAAATCTTGATCCTGGTCCTCGCTGGTTGACCTCACGCCCTCACTGTCTACAGTCCCCCAGGTTTCACCCTCTGCGCCGTCCTCGGCTGGTGCTGTCCCCAAACCACACTCTATACGGCTCTGGCGTGGGAACGGCGCAACTGAACGCCGCTTTTGATGCCGCATGGGGAGTATAAATTTGACGAGCCGGGCACACCTTTTGACAACCCTGATAATCATGGAATGGGTGATAAGGAGTATTGGAATTAATCTGAAGACCCTCTGACACGTGAGTGTCAGTCCCAAGACAAATGGAAAGGTGGACTGGGGGATGCGAGTGGTCTGCACACCTCGTCAGACACTGGTATTGTCCCAAATCCAACTGTGGCTTCGGAGGAGGGGGCAACCTACAGTGTGTTGTTGATGCGGGCGGCCAAAGCCTTACCCCTTCATCTCCCTGTCGCGGCCGTGAGGACCAACCTCCTCACTGAGGTCCTTAGAGCCCAGTCACGCTCGGCTGAGCCTCTGCAGCCGTTTCATGAAGCATTAACTGATGCTATTTTGGGCACTAGGTCCAGCCCCGCTGCAGGTTTGGCTGTAGATAGGCACGTGGGCAGACGCCAACACCCGTCCCCGGACGACCCATGTGTCCTGTCCTCCCACCCCACCCCAGAGAGCCTGGGCATTCAGGCCTCCAAATCACAGACCGCATTCCCGTAGGCTCTGCCGGACAGGGTATCCAAGAGGTATGAGCAGTATGGCAAGATGGTATCATCCTCCCTGAGTCTGGAACTGCGGTCTTCCTACATCACATGCCTCTTTGTCCGCTACACCCACTCTTTCCGGGACACGGCTGCGGAACTGCTGCCCGTTGTAGGTAAGGGCAAAACTTGCCCAAGCCCTTGTGGAAGGCCAAGCTGCGGCATGGTATTTGATCAGGTGTGGGCTAGATCGCATCGACTCACTGGGCAGAGCGATGGCAACCACGGAGGCAATTTGTTGCAAAGCCTGGTTGAAGTCCGCCCAATTTGTACCCGATGTCCAGAGTACACTCATGGACATGCCATTTGATGTTTGTTGCCTTTTTGGCAACAAGGCAGACCATGCGCTGGAGCACATTAAGGACTCCAGGGCCACAGGCAGGTCCATGGGCCTGTTGCCCCTGCAGCAGCAAAATGGTACCTTTTGCTCATTTCGTGGCCAATGAAGTGGCACACATACATGTGCTGGCAGCCACGCAACACTGACTAACATCCAACGCGGTGCCCTCGGTGGTAACCGCTGTGGCGGTGGTCGGGGACAACAGGGAGGTCAGTCTACACCTTCCCGTGCAACATCTGGCTACAAACCCTCCTACTCTGTACTTTCAGGGCCATGTGACACCAGTGGGGGGCATGGTTCGCCAACACCTCCACCACTGGTCCACTGTCACATTTGACACGTGGGTGCTGAAAATCTTCCCAAGCTGCTATTCCCTCACTCTTGATGCAAACACTGAAGCCATGCCACCGCAATACAAACGCATATTGGGGGATCATTTGCAAATGCAGCATGCAGAAGTTACAGCCCTCTTGGCCAAGGGGGCCATCATGGCCGTTCCTGGGACCAAAATTGGGTGTGGATGCTACTCCGACTACTTACTGCTACCCAAGAATGCCAATGGGGGCCTACCCCCTATCTTGGACACATGTAACGTCAATGGCTTCCTCCGGAAGGAGAAGCTCAAAATGCTGACAGTGGCTCAGGTCCTACCTGCCCTGGACCAAGGAGACTGGATGGTAGCGTTGGACTTGCAGGATGTTTATTTCCGCATCCCCGTCCTGCCGGCCCACCGGCCCTACCTGCAGTTCACGTTAGGCCACAAGCACTTACAGTTTCCCAGCTCCACTTTGGCCTCATCAGCGCACCACGGATGTACATGTAGGTACTGGTATCCCTAGTTCCTCATTATGTCAGTTGATCACCTGGTTCGTCTGCCTCTTCTGGAGGACCTTATGTTGCAGCAGCAGAGGACGGTCCGCCACCCGTGCCTGTACAGTCTCCACCCCCATGCTTGGAGATTGAGCGGCGATAGTAGAGGCCATTTGCCTTTCATCCTCAAGTCGGTAATATCATCCATGCTGCCAGGCGTCCCTCCACAAAGCCGGTATACGCATGCAGGTGGACCAGATTTGTGGCATGGTGCACACCAAAGGCTGTGGACCCTCTTTCTGCACCTCTTCATGTATTTCATCTCTTCCTTCTTCCTCATGTCCAGCAGGGCTCTGCTCTGGGCACTATCAAGGGCTACGTTCCTGCCCTTTTACCCTTACTGAGGCTGCCTGATCAACCTTCTTTGTACTAGTCCCCTATTGTGACTCGTTTTCTGAAAGGCATCAGACACACGTTTCATCATGTTCTGTATGTTATGACTCAGTGGGACTCAACCTGGTTCTTACATATCTGATGTGTGCTCCCTTTGAGCAACTTCACAATTTTCCTCTCCGCCTTCTTACTCAGAAGACTGCTTTTCTCTTTGCCATCACCTCTGCCAGGAGAGTGAGTGAGCTCCAGGCTCTTTCTACATAACCTCCTAACATTTCAGTCCATCCCGACAAGTTTGCGTTGCGGATAACACCCTATTTCTGGCACTAGTTTGACACGGACTTCCACATCGGGCACTCTTTCACCTTGTCCACCTTATTTCCACCTACGCATCCCCCAAAGGAGATAGCGCAGCTACACCGTCTAGACCCAAAATGTGTGCTCTCATACTATCTGGATCGCACACACCAGTTCCTGGTGGATGAACAACTTTTAGTCTGACACGTGGGTGCTGAAAAGTGAAGGGCGGTACACAAGCAGACCATCTCACTGTGGGTTGTCTGGTGTATGAAGGCTTGGTACCCCTTGCCAAAGACGTAGCCTCCTGTTTCCTATAGATATTATGTTACAAAAGGTAAGTAATTTATTCATACTGTTAAGTATATCTGCTGTAGGAGCATAGATGATGTGTCCTTGCTGTGATGAGAGGGTTTCACATGTACGCACACCATGCCACTTGTGCTAATGATCCGCTCATATGTGTGATGGCATCATAGACAATTTGTCACAAATCAAACATTTCTCCTGTCTGATGATGACCATGTTTTACTTTTGGAAATGTAACACCGCAATGAGAATATGTCTGATCAGTGCAAATGATGGCACATGTGATGTGGGTGTGTGCATTGCTGTCAGCTGTCCACTCTGGATGTGTAGACAACCTCCTAATACAATTCACGTGACGTGTGTGACTGACGTGATACATTGTCCTGCTCACTCAGACCTTCCTATCGGATCATTTGTATGCATGTCATATCCATTACACAAACCATAGGTCTTGTACTTTTCATGGAGGAGTGGCTGCCAGCTGGCACATGTTTCCTGTGTGTGTAGCCCACACCACACTCAAAAATGTATTGATGTGTTGAGCAGTGTTGCTTGTGCCGTGTACATTGTAATTTTCTTTGTCTGACAGTTATACACAATTTTTCTACTCATTATGTTTTGCAGGGCACCCCCTCTTTAAAGGCCGTTGCCAGACTTGGATGCCATGAGGGAACGTGATTGCATAAGGCGTTACCGCTTACCGGGACAGTTGATTCAGGACCTGACGGACAGACTGGAAACACATCTGCAACCACGACACAGGTATCCAACTGCGCTGACACCCAAGCTAAAGGTGATGGCGGCACTACATTTCTTTGCCACAGGTACGTTCCAATTTACCATAGCTGATGTGGGAGGGATGTCACAAACAATGTTTAGCCAGGTATTAAGTGATGTATTGGATGCAATGTTGCTGCACATTGATGAATTCATCACATTCCCTACTCCAGAACAGTTGACACATGTCAAGGGGGAGTTTTATGCCCTGGGACGCATGCCACATGTAATTGGTGCAATTGATGGTACACATGTTACTCTGGTGCCACCACAGGCTCAGGAGCAAGCGTACCGCAACAGGAAACAGTACCACTCAATAAATGCCCTGGTGGTGTGTCTTGCCAACATTTATCTCACATGTTTGTGCTCATTTTCCAGGATCGTGCCACGATGCATTCATCATGAGGCGTAGCAGGGTACCACAGATGATGCTGCAGCTGCACAACCATCGGGCATGTCTAGTTGGTGGGTATACTCTGTTAGCCATGTATGTCAGTATGTCATTACTTCATGAACTGCATCATATTACACACTCATTTCCATGATGTCAATTTGCAGGAGACACAGGATATCCAAACATGCCGTGGCTGATGACTCCCCTACGCAATCCTAGGACAGTTGCAGACCAGCGGTACAACAATGGTCATGGGAAGACTAGGCGGGTGATCAAGCGAACATTTGGACTCCTGAAGAGCAGGTTCAGGTGCCTGGACAAGACAGGCAGAGCACTCCAATACACCCCACTCAAGGTGTGTAACATCTTCATTTTGTGCTGCATGCTACACAACATGGCAGTGTTATCTTATCTCCTTATCTTAAGGGAGATTTCTATAGCGCTCTGACACCATGAGTTTCCTGGCGCTGATTGGGTGCTGGGAGATACGAGGGGGGTAGTGGATAAGGCTGTGCCACTCATCCTAGATCCTGATGAGCTGGAACATCCGCCCGTTGAGGATGAAGGCCTTGCCCAGGATGCGAGTGACAAGGAGGTTGAAGATGATATCCGGAGTCACCTCATCCGCAACTTCTTTTCATGATGGTGAGTCATAGGTGAATTTTGTCCAAACCTCAACTGTAGAGTTGCATGAGTAGCATGCTGTGTATGCAGCTGACTGTATGCAATGTCACTTTGATGTTTGTTGTGCAGTGTCACACAGGTGTAGATGTAATGCAACACACATACGCGCTATGTGTGTACTTGGAATGTACAAGTGTACTACAACATCAGGCTATTCAACATGACTATGTCAGAATGACATTCAACAGGACTTGACCCCTTGTGTTCCTCTCATCCCCAGCTCGCCCTGCCTGTTGTCCGCTGGTGCCATCTTGGTCAGCCTGCTATTGCTCATTATGATTGCAACGTCAGCCGAATCAACGGAGCATGCATGGACATGTTGAAAAGTCGACTTTGGCAAGGACTCATATGAGGCTGTTTAGCGTTGGTATGTTTTCAATTGTGTGGTACATGTTCTTGCGCATGTTGTTTGACCATGCACACATGTAACAACATCATGTTTCCTATTACATGTAGGCCCATGAGAATACTGCTACGCCAGCCTTCACAGTGAGTAGAAGTTCTGTTTACATTGACATGATGCCATGTATGTTGGGCTGATGACATCACAATGGTATGCTGATGCACATGTTAAATATTCTGTGGCACCAGTGGAGTGCGGTCATTCACATGATTCTCTTGTCCTGTGCAGCATTTCTGTGGTCGGGTTCTTCATGTGGCTTGGCTCCTCATTGTTTGCTGTTGACTAATATTCCGCTTGCTTGTCATGTTTATGAAATAGAAATATTTGCCTATGCCTCCGAGCTAGTTAGAGTACACACTGGTTCATGTACAAGTAAACCACAACTTATTAGTTTACCCAAAACAGTTTATGTTTTCAATTTATACTCAATTTACAAAAAAGAAATTCAGAAAAAACAGAACTAAGACCACTATCAACCTCATGTCTTAGCCATATACAATTTCAAAAACACTTTATACATATATACAGTGAACCAAACATATATTTGACATTTTGACAAAAAGTGACTTTTTACCATAAATAAATATCACCATGAATACATATATAGAACATGGACCGCATGACCTTGCACATTTGTGAATGAAAAGAACTTTTACAAACACTTATGATACACGGGGAGAAAAAAGAAGAAGACAGTGTTTTCAAAAACAATTCAACTCCCACGACCTGAACAGGAAACAATCAATTAAATTTCAGGAACATTGCCCATTTCTGCGTCAATAACAATGGCCAACTGGCCAGTGAACAAGAAAAAGGGGGTGCCGACGCGTTTCGAATCCTGATTAGTGACTTGCAGGATTCTCGTCAGGGCAGTGTGAATCTAGTCCATGGGAACTGTTTAAAATAAAGAACAAAACAGAGTGTTTACTACAGAGCGAGTCCTCTAGCCACATTTCTTTTCTTTCTTTTTGAATAATGTCTCTCTTGGAGTGAATTTGGCCCTGTTTTTCAAATGTTTTAACAGTTTTTTTGGGTACCCTCTCTCTGCCATCTCACTGCAGAATCTCGTGGCGTGGCAGTCAAAATCACATAAATTGGTACAATTTCGCCTAATCCTCATAGATTCACTAAGCGGCTCACTGTCTGGATAAACACGGTTACAGAATCAGAACCCCTACTGCGGTCACCGCGGACCGGTGTCCAAGTAAGTGAACTAGTTATGGTAATGACCATCAGCGTGAGGAAATAGAAATTTTATGGTCAGGAATGTTCCCTAACGTGTACCCCACCGTCTCCATGTACGAGCTTAAAGTGCATGTAACTTCCCTCCTGTGCCAGCTATGAAGACGCAAATACATTTGCATCCAACGTTAACATGTCCTCTTTCAGATCCACCCTGAATGGGTCGGATATTCCGTTCCTAAGTATGCCTTGCCACCATCTTTGTATGGTGCACTTCCTGTATTCCTGGCTCTGTGTGAGCTAGGCCCCGATTTCTGTCATCGAGCCTTTTCTTTTACAAAGTCATCTCTGCCTCCTGAAACTGCAACGTGGGATGCCCCCATGAACTCTGTCCTACTCCCTGCGAGGCGAGCGGGGCCTGGCTCGGCCTGCTTGCCTGCCAAAGACAGTATTTTACCTTCCCATTATCAGCATAGCCAAGCTCAGCTTCCCGAAAACACATTCCAGTCTAGCAGGGTAGATAAACAACCCCTCAGCTGCAGAGCAAAGGGCCCGGCCTTTCTGTCTCCATGCAAGTAATTCATAGCTCCCGTTACCATGGTAGGCCCATGCCCCCCTCGCTTTACACACAGACACGTAGGCACATATGCACGCATTCATAGTCAGTATAGGATAGCCTCTGCCCCAGAGACCTTTCCTTCTAGATAATATGGTTCCCAAACATCAGATATCAGATATGATATAGGAACGAGTTGATCTGACATGCCAGACTTCTGTCTCTTTCCTCTAGAATAAATGTCAAGTCCCCTGCACCCTCCAGCTTCACGTCAATCACACGTCATGCAGCTGCGCGCGCATCCAGACCCCAGATTTCTGCTGACATTGCAAGATTCTGCTATGTACCCACCCACTTGTGACACTTTCATGTGACGTTTCTAGCACACACCCCTGTGTACGCCCTAGTTCACGCCTCCTGATTACGTATTGCTAACACGTGTGTGTTCTTATCTCGTTTCTCTCAGCTGTTACGCCTACTGTATTGGTTACCATTCTGTACATTAACTATAAATGTTGTGTTTTGTCAAAAAAGTATGCTCTATCCCTTCCTGAACCCCAGAGGTGTCAGGAACATGATATCCGGTTCAGAACCATTCCTTTTTAAGGAATAAAACCCCTCAGAACTCTAACACCACGGACTCTGTCTCTTTCTTTCCGACTGAGTTATTTTATGGTACTTACCTGCATAGAAATTAGGACGGTAATTAAATATTTACCACATTAATTTGGCGCCCGAACAGGGACCCCTCCCCCACCCCACGCGCCGGTAGGTGCGTTGCAGCCTTTGCCCCCTGCCACAGTCAAGACGGACAATTACGCGTACCCGCAGGATTTCCTGTATCTCCCTCAGGCCTACGGAGGTGACGGAGACTGCGATCAGCACCCAGACGAGGCGGTGAGGAGTGCGGAGGATCCCGACCAGAGCCTAGCCGAAGGAAACAAGGTCCGAGGTGTCAAGAGGCCCACCAGTTCCGAAGTATTCACGTATCGAGTCGAGTCGAGTCCAGTCCGGTCCAGTCCAGTCGAGTTGTCCGAGGCCTTCCGTTCCGTGCTTCCCGGTGAGTACCGTTGCTGGGGACGCATCTAGACGGGTGCATTGTTATGTATCCGGTAAAGACGGGTTTGGGTACACAAACACGGTCTGCACTGTTTTAGACAGTGTATCTGTACTGTTTAGCAGTATATCAAGTATTCAAGGGTTCGATTTTTGTTCTCGTTTTCTGGAGTCCAAGGGTAGTCCATATGTGTTCAAAATGTTTCATGTGATTAATGTCGTGGTATGAGTGACTGTTTTGATGTACATTACTGTGTTTTTGTATATTAACTGTGTTCGAGTTAGAGTAAGTAACAAGTATCGAGTATCAAGTACCAAGCAACAGGATGCCATTATTCAATAAATTAAGACAGTTAGGAACTAGGAAAGGGATACTAGAGGAAGCGATTCCTGTCCCACCTAGGGACACTCCCGGAAATTTTATGTACCATAAACATGGCCTAGATGCCATACTGTATCTAGATTTATGGGCCGATTATACCAAGCACCTAGAAGAGAAACATAGGTGGCCTGTTACCGGGACATGGGATGCCGAGTGCATCATGAGAGTAGAGGAAGCACTATGGAAAAAGAAAGCCAGACAATCTCAGAAAGACGCCATAGAATTGTGGCTTAAAGAATCGCATAAACGTGCAGAAAAAGCATTCCGAAAAGCAGAAAAACATAGAGAAGAGTCGGATGAGGTCCGAGAAAACGAATTAGTTGCTGAAGGTATCCGAGTACAAGCAGAACAAGTAGACCGTATACGAAACACTCTTGCAAATGGCATGTATTTAGTGGCCGAGGGTTCGCCTAAAGCCACTCCAGAAATACCGAAAAATCTGCCGCCACCATTGGTTCCGACTAAAGTAAGGCACAAAACCACAAAAGACATATTCCTTTCTTCCTATCTAGACGATGTAGCTCCCGCTTATACAAATCCACGTGCCCACGTACCACCTACTGACGGTGACGGAGATGGCAACCTACCCCAAGACAATGCCCAGCCAGTACCGCAACAAGCTACACCCGTTCAACATCCTGTACCACCTATTCCCCCACCTCTTCCCGCTCCTACTATTAATCCACTAAATCCTTTTGGGCCTGATCCTGGTAAAAGACAAGTTCCGTTACACATACAGACTCCACAGACAAGCCATGTTCAAGCCTCCGCCTCAGGAGGTGCGACAGGAGGTTATCAGACCCCGCCACAAACACACAGATTGACCCTTAGGGACCTAGCAAAGCAACGTACACCCCGAATACAGAGTTACGACCTACTTAAAGAACCCCTTCGAGATTGCAGATACGATCCAGTACCCGGTAAAGCCGATAGAATGGAGCTAGCATCACTACGCCTACGACGAGTTACAGATTATTTAATGTTATTACCAGGAATGACTGATTATCTAGACAGAATATATCATTTTATCCAGACAGGGGAAGGTCCTGAAAGTATTAAAGAGGCCATGGCTCACCAGAAAACTGACACTCAAGGTTGTATATTACGCTTCTTCATAAATTGTCTAATAAGAGAACGAGACAGGCCTGGTGTAGACAAGGACGAGATGGATGCACTAAACAAGTGGGGCCAGAATATAGCCGACGGAAAGCATGATAAACAGAGTTGTACAGCAAATATGTATAAAAGAATCAGGAAAGCAGTAATAGAAATACATGAAAGAAAGGAACCAGAAAGGGAAGGAGATAGCGACAAGATTGAATCCTCAGAGGAGGAAGAACCAGAGGATAACGACACGACCAAAGAAATGATAGCATATGTAGGTAAGGGAAATTACCTTAAGAAAGGCATTCGTCCAGAAAGCAAGAGTTTTTCTCTCTGGCATCTCAAAAACGAGCTCTCCTGAATATCTGTTTCAGGTTACCGATAAAATACTTCAAGAACGAATGGGGTATCATGTACTCAATTCTATGGATGAACAAGAACTAGCCTGGTCAGCAGTACAATGGGCTGACAATCCTAGCACATATAATGATGATACAGTAGCTCAGACATTTTTAAATCTTTCCCCAGATGAGCAGAAATTAGCTGGTATGTACATGATTCAGCATCTCATTACGTTATACAGAAATCAACATTCTGATCCAGGTCCCCTACCTGATACATTAGAAGCACTACTTTTAAATAGATGGAGAGGCCTAAGTACCAATTTGATTAGAATAATTCTAGAACAACGGCACAGATATAACGCTTTCTTAGGCCCGCAATATGTTTCAGCTCCGCCCCCAGAAAGAAAATTTTTTTACCTCGACAGACAGAATCCTTTACGAGAAGTACATCCAGTCAGAAAAGATGATAACACGCTAGAACGCGTATTTGTATATACACCTTTAACTAAAATGAAATTACTAGAAATGAAGAAACTAGTACCCTGCCACGATAAAGACCCGGCAGGTTTCCACCGAGAAATTAAAGACATGTTACTCATGGGAGATTACACGTATACGGATATTATGAAAATGTTAAAAGTATTATTGCCCACAGGCATTTACGAGAAACTCAAGGAAAAAGAATGGGAGGTGGGAGATAAAAAGATTATTTGGACTGAAATAGAAGACGAGGAAAAAGGTCGCACTCCAGGGCTGGGCCTTGGGGAAAAAGCTAAAGCATTACCAGGTTTAATAGTACAGGTTTTGCCAAGACTATTGACAACTAAAAAGGAAGACTGGGACGCAATCTCAGCCTGTAAACAGAAACACGATGAAGATACTAGTGATTTCTATTCAAGATTCGAGAAATGTTTTATTATTAATAGTGGCCTGAAACCAAGTAGCGAGTCATACCCGCACCTTTTTGTAACAAAATTAGTCGAGAATTCCCTGACACAGGTTAAGAATCGTGTATATAAAGTCGAAAGCACTTGGCAGGCAAATACGCCATCCCAGATGTTACAAATGTTACAATATCACCAGAACAGAATTAGAGAAGAACAAGATCACGAACAGAGACGTATGAAAGACACGAAAATGAAAATGCTAGTTGCCCAGTCAGTTCCAGCTGACGGTCAGAAAAAGGGTGTGACACAGACAAGTAATTCAGCGGCTCCCGTTAAAGGGACATGCAACTATTGCAAGCAGCCAGGTCACTACGTACATGAATGTTCGGTCCTAAAACATAATATAGTAACAGGTAAAACTAAAGAAAGACCACGTCAGCCTAGACAAGATCAGGTCCAGCAACAGACTTCACAGAACATACAGCCTATGCATGCTCCACCTCAGTCAGTACAGACCGTAGCGGTATCACAGCCACAGCCTATTGCTGCGACGCAGCAAGTTTCACAGCAGATGTACCAGTATGCCCAATCTGATTATCCCGATTATCAGCGATACACATGAAACAGCCTAGAGAGGGAGGTTGGCTTGCCTCTTATTGAAATTCCTGTAGATCAAGAGGGTCCTTATGTACATAGTCAAGTATTGGGAAAAGACAGAAAGTTTCTAATTGACACAGGGGCAAGTCGCACCACGATCAGTCATGACGAAGTTCCAGGGGCACCCCTCTCAGGCTCACAGAATGTTTCCCTTGGTTTTTCAGGACAGCCTATTGTAAATGAAGTATCAAAACCTGTCCCCCTAGCAGTAGGTCCATTATCACGTGTTACAGACCTGTTACTCACGAAATCATGTCCGGAAAACTTGCTAGGTATCAAGACACTGAAGGCTCTAGGAGCAGTGATATGTTGTTCTCCGGAGGGAGTTAGGCTTTTCTTACGTGACTTTAAGGGTCACTATGTACTGCGAGAGTTTGATGTCAGATTGAAAAATGTACCGAAACACCTGTGGGCACAAGGCCCAACCGATGTAGGTTGTATGCACATCACACCATACCGTGTTACACTCAAGCCAGGAGTTGTATTACCCCGAATCAGACAATACAAGTTACCACCCGATGCTGTAGTGGCTTTACTGGAAATCATTGAAGAGCTCATTGCCCAAGGAGTGGTCATAGAAACCGACTCCAATATCTGTAATTCCCCTATCATTCCGATTCTTAAACGTACTAATCCCAATGCACCGCCTGTATATCTGCTGGTGATTGATTTACGAGAACTAAATAAATGCATTGTACCACAGTATCCTGTGGTTCCCGACATCTCATCATTATTGACTGCTATTGATTCAGAGGCGACGTTCTTTACTGTAATTGACCTCAAGAACGCCTTCTTCAGTGTACCCATTGATCCGGAGAGCCAATATCTCTTCGGATTCTGTTTAAATGGCCGAAGCTTCAAATTTTCACGCGCACCTCAAGGATTCACAGAAAGCCCCAGCATCTATAGCCAAGCACTGAAAAGCCAACTTGACTGTATCCAAATGCCAGTTAACACTGCCTTACTACAGTACGTTGAGGATCTGCTGATCACCGCACGAAGTGAACCCGAATGTGAACAAGCATCACTGACAGTTTTACATTTTCTGGCTGACAAGGGACACAAGGTGTCTCCTTCGAAGCTACAATTCTGTGTTCAGCAAGTGGTGTACCTTGGGCACTTGCTGTCCAAGTGGGGGAGACAGCTCACACCTGATCGCATTCAGTTAATTGCACAGTTACCACAACCCAAGACACAAAAGGAAGTGCGGGCCTTTATAGGCCTCACCTCGTACTGCAGACAATGGATTCCTCAGTATGCATTTCTTGCTAAACCACTGATACAGTTGACAACACAGGAGGCAGCGACTTCGACTGTCCTCCCTTGGACTCAGGAACATACACAGGCTTTTGAGGAATTAAAGAAAGCTTTATGTCAAGCACCAGTTTTAGCGACACCATGTTACAGCAAACCTTTTACACTTTTTGTTACAGAACGTGATGGTACAGCGTTGTCTGTCCTCACACAAGATCAAGCAGGTTCACACAAGCCTTGCGCTTATTTTTCAAGTACATTAGATCCAGTGGCCCAGGCTCTGCCTGCGTGCTTAAAATCAGTTGCAGCGACAGCTCTAGCAATCAGACAAAGCGATTCAATAGTATTAGGACATCCATTGACTGTACAAGTTCCACATTCTGTAGAAGTCCTGCTAAATAGAACACAGACTCAACACCTGACTATAGCACGACTGACAGGTTATGAATTGACGTTATTCCAGCCACACATAGAAATCAGACGCTGTAACATACTCAATCCTGCCACATTGTTACCCTCGATTATGACAGATTCAGCTCCGCATGATTGTATAGAGATCATTAATGCAGTAACAAAGCCCCGACGAGACTTGACAGATGTTGCACTGACTAATCCAGACCTGACACTTTACGTGGACGGTTCATGTATGAGAACAAGCACAGGAGAATTAGTGGCCGCATATGCAGTGACCACTGAAACTGAAGTCAAAGAAACACACCGTATTGATATACTGTCCGCTCAAGCAGCAGAGCTTATCGCTCTGACCCGAGCCTGTATACTAGCCAAGAACAGGAATGTTAACATATACACAGATTCACGTTATGCCTTCGGAGTAGTACACGACTTAGGAATGTTATGGCAAGAACAAGGTTTCTTGACCTCTCACGGAGCCAAGATCCAACACGGTCCCCTCATTCAAGCACTGTTAGAAGCAATACATCTGCCTTCAGGCATATCCATAATGAAGTGTAAAGCACATACTAGAGTTACAGATTCTATTTCCCAGGGTAACGACCTGGCAGACCAAACAGCAAAACATACAGCATTGACTCACACCCAGACAACTGATGTGACAAAGACAATAGTACCGACACACTGTATGACAGTTAGGGATCCCACACTAGATGTAATTGATATTCAGACGCATGCTACTCCAGACGAAATCAAGAAATGGACTGAACTAGGAGGGATCCAGACAGACCAGGGATGGGTGACAAAAGGGAAAGCCACATGGTTTCTCCCCGACTCTATGGTTCAAGTCATAATTAATACAGCACATAGTCCAGCACACTTAGGAGAAAAAGCTATGTTAGACAGTTTACAGAATCTCTGGTACAACAAACATTTACGAGCAGCAGCAAAACAGATAGTGCGTACTTGCATGATCTGTTGTCAGATCAATCCAGGTAAAAGCGTCCCTGTAGAGCAAGGTGGATTTCATCCTCCCGATCACCCTTTTGAAGTCCTCCAGATGGATTATATCCAGATGGAACGTTGTCGAGGATTCAAGTACGTCCTCGTAGTTGTTTGTGCACTTTCCCGTTGGACAGAAGCATATCCAGTCCCAGATTACACTGCCCCGACCACTGCCAAGCAGCTGGTTCGAGAATTCTTCCCACGGTACGGCCTGCCTCGTATCGTGTACTCAGATAACGGACAGCCATTCTCATCCGAGCTTATGAAGCAGGTTTCACTCTTGCTAGGATATCAGTGGAAATTCCATTGCGTGCGACATCCCGAGGCAGCTGGCCTTGTAGAGAGGCACAATCAGACACTGAAAACACGTCTTGCTAAAATCTGTAAAGAGAAAGGGGTCGACTGGATAGTCGCCCTGCCAGTTGCACTATTCTATATGAGAATGGTCCCACATTCGAGATCAGGACTATCCCCGTATGAGGTGGTCTTCGGCAGGCCACCAAATATGTGGGGGACGCCCATGCCTAAGAGAATAACTGATGTTGATTGTAATATGCTGACAGATTACCTTGCCTCCTTGATGTCTGCACTCCAATCATGTCGTTCACAGGTTGCTGCAGCTTTTCCCGACAACACTGATGTAAAGCCACACGATGTCCGTCCCGGTGACACTGTCCTAGTGAGAAATTTCGATAGGAGGAGTCCGCTGGAGCCCCGCTGGCAGGAGCCGAAGCTCGTCCTTCTGACCACGAGGACTGCAATTAAAGTTGAAGGCCGTAAGGGGTGGATCCATTCGAGTCATGTAAAGAAATGTAATGAACTGTTGCCAGAGACTGACTCTTCCACCCCCTCAAAGGACTGCCCAGATTCTAGTGACTCTAAACTTCCCATGGTAGAGAAAACTCCGCAAGAGGAGTATAAATCAAAGTTGCGGTCTAGCAAGTCAGACAGTTTAATTGTTTAAGTCCTCCCCTAGGTGAATCGGTTAAATAGTTTCTGACATGTATCCCCTAGACCCCAATGGAGAGAGAGATAGAGAGAAACAGATCAAGAAGCAACGATATTGCAAATCTCTCAAAAGTTACTGTATTGTTACCTTATGGATCATGTTTTCTTTAAGTCTTACGATTATTGTCACAAGTGTAATTTTGCATATCTATTTTCCTATTGCTACACGTGCACATTCTTCTTCTAATAACACCGCCGAGCATTCTTTCAGCGAATTACCGCCTCACGAGTTGTCTTACCGACTTGCGCTGCGCAACAATACATTCATTAGTATGTTACATCACTCTCATAAGACCAGCAACGCTACAAATTGTTGGATATGTGGCCGACTCCCTCCCTACCAGAAATATAAGGGAGTTCTGCCCCTTTTCCCGTACCCGTTCACACACAATGGTTCATGTGGCGCATGGTTTAGTTTGATTAATTCTTTAGATTCAAATTCCGTAGTTTATCAGGGTAACTGGGTATGGGGAAACCTGAACACAGTTCTGCATAAAGTATGTTATCCTGACAAGGAGGGACTTCCCAAAAGGACAGGGACTGATCTAGAAAATGAAGTATATGGATTAGGAAATTTTACACTTAACCTCATGATTCTGAATGTTGAATCCGAAACCGAGCCAGACTTGCCCACTATGTCAGTATTACCAGTCAAGGGTGAATTATGTGTCAGAAAGAATGGTTCAGTACACCTGGGTCATAGTAAATGTACTACTGTGATCGAATTTAGTGATAAGGGCAAGTCCACATTCAAAGCTACCCGTCATTCCTATTTCATTTGTGGTCAGACAGCATACATACGTTTGCCACTAGATTGGGATGGTACCTGTTACATTGGATTCTTACTGCCACCTGTTTTCCTAGCTCCACCCGATTATCATAGAAATTCCCGTCTAGTTCACAGACCCAAAAGAAATCTCCCAATTGTCGACTATACTGAAACAGCATGGGAACAGTACACAGATTTCAATAAAGGTTTCTTTCCCTATTTAGGTGCTATCTTTAATAGTAAGTCTATCCGTCACTTGACCAGAACTCTCGAAGCAGTAGTGAAAGAGACTACTTCCGCCCTAGGTAACTTGACCGAAGAACAGTCTGCTATGAGACTTGTCGTTCTTCAAAATCGTCTTGTTCTTGACGTCATACTAGCTGATCGAGGAGGAGCCTGTAGGGTCCTCGGGTCAGCTTGTTGTGTTTTCATTCCAGATAATGCTCCGTCCGTATACAAGGCTATTACCCGTCTCCATAAGATAGCTAGTCAGATACATCAGAACCCAGGCACCTGGACTTGGTCCGGTTGGCTCTGGACTACTATTTCAGCTTGGGGATGGAAAATACTGTCACTCCTTGGAATAATACTACTTATAGTATTCAGTTGCTGTCTATGTTTACAATGTGGGCCAGCGATTTGCGGCTTGTGCGCCACATCCTGCGCTCCCCATTCAAGTCAACGTTCTAAATCCCGTTTGAGAAAGGATGAGCAGATGATGCTCACTACACAGATAAATAGATTAATGAAGATTGATATATCATGAAGGGTCCGTAGGGAACAAGGAGGGAATGAGGAAATAGAAATTTTATGGTCAGGAATGTTCCCTAACGTGTACCCCACCGTCTCCATGTACGAGCTTAAAGTGCATGTAACTTCCCTCCTGTGCCAGCTATGAAGACGCAAATACATTTGCGTCCAACGTTAACATGTCCTCTTTCAGATCCACCCTGAATGGGTCGGATATTCCGTTCCTAAGTATGCCTTGCCACCGTCTTTGTATGGTGCACTTCCTGTATTCCTGGCTCTGTGTGAGCTAGGCCCCGATTTCTGTCATCGAGCCTTTTCTTTTACAAAGTCATCTCTGCCTCCTGAAACTGCAACGTGGGATGCCCCCATGAACTCTGTCCTACTCCCTGAGAGGCGAGCGGGGCCTGGCTCGGCCTGCTTGCCTGCCAAAGACAGTATTTTACCTTCCCATTATCAGCATAGCCAAGCTCAGCTTCCCGAAAACACATTCCAGTCTAGCAGGGTAGATAAACAACCCCTCAGCTGCAGAGCAAAGGGCCCGGCCTTTCTGTCTCCATGCAAGTAATTCATAGCTCCCGTTACCATGGTAGGCCCATGGCCCCCTCGCTTTACACACAGACACGTAGGCACATATGCACGCATTCATAGTCAGTATAGGATAGCCTCTGCCCAAGAGACCTTTCCTTCTAGATAATATGGTTCCCAAACATCAGATATCAGATATGATATAGGAACGAGTTGATCTGACATGCCAGACTTCTGTCTCTTTCCTCTAGAATAAATGTCAAGTCCCCTGCACCCTCCAGCTTCACGTCAATCACACGTCATGCAGCTGCGCGCGCATCCAGACCCCAGATTTCTGCTGACATTGCAAGATTCTGCTATGTACCCACCCACTTGTGACACTTTCATGTGACGTTTCTAGCACACACCCCTGTGTACGCCCTAGTTCACGCCTCCTGATTACGTATTGCTAACACGTGTGTGTTCTTATCTCGTTTCTCTCAGCTGTTACGCCTTCTGTATTGGTTACCATTCTGTACATTAACTATAAATGTTGTGTTTTGCCAAAAAAGTATGCTCTATCCCTTCCTGAACCCCAGCGGTGTCAGGAACAGGATATCCGGTTCAGAACCATTCCTTTTTAAGGAATAAAACCCCTTAGAACTCTAACACCACGGACTCTGTCTCTTTCTTTCCGACTGAGTTATTTTATGGTACTTACCTGCATAGAAATTAGGACGGTAATTAAATATTTACCACAAGCGGTTTACCAGTGTGTCAGCAAGTAAGCAGTTTATTAAATCGCGCTCTGTCCACTTGTTTCAGAAATTATACGAGCAGAACCTCAAGTGGGTTAAGACATCGCACAGAGTGGCAAAGATTCCAAGAATAACGCAGGTAACAAACATCAGCTCAACATCCATGTCCAAATAGGGTTTCCTCTTTTCTACCCCCGCTGGACTTGACATACTCATTACTCTGTTGCAGCGTAAACCATAAAGCCTAGACGACATTCCCATGTAAACAGGACTGACTGTGGGCAGGATTAACACAAGGTACGCTTTATTCTGTCACTCGCGTCGTTCTGAGAGTAGTGGCTAGAGGACTTGCTCTGTAGTAAACACTCTGTTTTGTTCTTTATTTTAAACAGTTCCCATGGACTAGATTCACACTGCCCTGACGAGAATCCTGCAAGTCACTAATCAGGATTCGAAACGCGTCGGCACCCCCTTTTTCTTGTTCACTGGCCATTTGGCCATTGTTATTGACGAAGAAATGGGCAATGTTCCTGAAATTTAATTGATTGCTTCCTGTTCAGGTCGTGGGAGTTGAATTGTTTTTGAAAACACTGTCTTCTTCTTTTTTCTCCCCGTGTTTCATAAGTGTTTGTAAAAGTTCTTTTCATTCACAAATGTGCAAGGTCATGCGGTCCATGTTCTATATATGTATTCATGGTGAAGTGAAGTAGTGTGGCTCACTGGTTAGAGGCGGCAGACCCGAGAGCAGAGGACGGCCCGGGACCAGGGTTCGATTCCCGGCGCTGCAGGTTTCTGGACCAGGGTCAGCGGACTCGATAATTCTCTCGCCTCTGATCAGCGATCACACTCGGCAACTCTGGGCATTAGCTTGCCTCATCTTCACTAACGGCCCCACCAGACTGCCGGGGATGCCTGGTCTCACCCTGGAGATACCCATTAAGGTACCATCTCTCAGGGAAGCCAGGAAGGGTTTCGCAGCGGTCGAAGCGCCTTGGGACCCTACGGGTAAGTAGTGCGCTATATAAATGCCAATACATTTACACACATGGTGATATTTATTTATGGTAAAAAGTCACTTTTTGTCGAAATGTCAAATATATGTTTGGTTCACTGTATATATGTATAAAGTGTTTTTGAAATTGTATATGGCTAAGACATGAGGTTGATAGTGGTCTTAGTTCTGTTTTTTCTGAATTTCTTTTTTGTAAATTGAGTATAAATTGAAAACATAAACTGTTTTGGGTAAACTAATAAGTTGTGGTTTACTTGTACATGAACCAGTGTGTACTCTAACTAGCTCGGAGGCATAGGCAAATATTTCTATTTCATATTAGTGTGGCCCTGCCTACCCTCCTTCCCATTGGGCCCAGCCACCCTTGTTTTTTCTGATTGCTTGTCATGTTTAGCATGGTGAGGCACAGTTGCTACAGCAAAATACTGGCTACAGAGTGCCTTTATTGCAATTAGGTAATTTTCTTCCTCATCATATGTGATGCTGACAGCTGTTGTGGGTGATGTTAAGTTTGCCTTCATGGCCCTTACGGGTACACATGAACATATACAGATATTACACTTTGCATGAGTACCACTTCCATATGTTTACATGTGTTTGTAGGGGACACATCATCATACACTGGTAATTAGTTTTTGTCTACATAGATCTCATTGCATCGTAGTAGACTTGTGACCTTTACACAAGACTCAAATATGTGACAGACTGTCCTAGGTTTCATGTGTCCGTGTTACAGCATCTGCTCTTATGTGATAGCACTACTGTACCACTTCACAGGTGTGACTGGTACAGTGAATATCATGAGGTATTTGTAGTGTCTGTGACATGAAATGGTACTCCTAATGCTTGTTTGCCTCTGTTTCAGGTCTCCCTCCCTGCAGTTCCCATCCTCGCCTGATCACCCTTTTGTGATTGTCATTTGTACTCAGACCAAGGGGCTATTTGGAGGTGGAACCCTTTGAGCATCACACCACTCTGATGGAGTAAGGTACGGGCAGTCCCTGGCAGTCTAGTGGCGAATGTATCAGCTGCATTACAGGTGACATCATTCAATGACTTATTTTGTCTACTGGTCAATGGCACTGACCATGTATGTTTGATTATGCTCCATGGCCTCCCAAGGTAAATCATGATGTTGTGCATTACGTGTCATTCCAAAAGAATATTGTGCCTCCTTGATGTCAACGCACATGTCCTTCTAATGTGCATGTATGATATATGGCCTATTGTAGGATCATTGATAATAGGTGTTTACGTGTACTGTGATAACAGGGATGGTGTTGGTTGAGGCTTAAGTACTGAATTGTGTGTGAGGTAGATGGCTGTGTAGCTGCTGTTTTGCTTTGGACACAGTACATGTAGACTACACTTGCTGATGCTGTGTGTCCTGTGCGCCACTTGTCCCTAAAGGGCCTGATCCTGTGACTGTGATCTTTGCTGGTTACTGTGTCATTTAATTTACAGTGACCCAGAGTGAATCAGACACTCCTGCATTCACATACACATGTAAGTTTGTGGCTTGATAATGCCCTTGTGGTTTGTGCTTGTTTTGCAAGTTGTCGCACCCCTCCTGCTGTAATGTCTTCACTCATTCCTGCTGCTGCATACACAGCCACAATGCCGCGCACACTACCTAGATCCAGGAACACACACGCCTACAGATTACCCCTCCTTCCAGCCATTAGTAGAGCATGCTCCAGCCACCGAACACATAGAGAACACCAGACAATCATCCACCTGGTATCTCAATACCTCTAACTCACCCATAACAGCTTCTCTGCCTGTGTGTACAACACATACTGGCAAGTCTATGCAGAGACAAATGACAGTGTGTCTACGTACAACCAGGTCATGTGCCTCGTACAGCACACACACACCTTCCTTACGTAAAATTTTGGACAGTGTTACCTTGTCAGCACCACAGCAGCACACCTCGCCTTCCTTACAGTAATGTGGCAGTACACTACCTTCGCACACCTATTTAACATGTCCGTCACAGCCAATGAAGTAGCCACCGGGTACACACACCATTACTACGTCTCTTGGATGTGGTGTGATGTGGCCGTTAGGGTGAAGATAATTGTCACACGTGGCTAGGTGTTCTGTAGGCGTTGCACGTATTACATCAGTTGTGTACTTGTAGCTCCATAGGGGGAGGTCACGTAATCTGGTGAGCTTGTGTAGAGTGCTACAGCCCATTGCCCACAGTCTGTCATGCCACCCTTTGCCTGCGCACCATTCATCACAACAACAGTACAAATGCGTGTGATATAATTTATATTTATTAGGTGATCTGTGCAGGAAACGTGAGTAGGTGCTGTACAGAAAGGGGGGGGAATCCAAATTTACTGCTGGAGATGAGATGCCTTACAGTTTCAGTCAATAGAGTCCAGCCCACAGTGCTTGGCATCATTTGGCAGAATGTGACCAGCAAGTCCATGTGGGAGAGTCTGATGGGTGATGCTGTTGCACCCAAGGGCAATATGCCAGGTCAGGTATCCTGGGAGTTGTGCATGACCCACTGCCTCTCAACGTCTTAGCCGTGGACGACCCTTCTTCCTTGGGGGACTCTCACGTGCAGGCATGGACGATGCATGGGACGCTACGTCAGACAGTTCCTACTCCTCCTCCTCCCTCCCTGTGGCTGGTGTTGCACTTTGCCTTGATGTTTGTGGCCTGGTGACACAGGGAGGGTGCTGCATGTTGCCAGCAATCTGACGTAGTGATTGGCTCATGTCCCAATGCACCATCAAGAGCTCAGCCAGTGTTGCCTCCACCCGTCCATAATGTTGTTGTTGCCTGGCATGTTGCTCAGCCTGCTGTTGTTTGAGCTCAGTGAGGGCCTCCACTACCTGGCTAACCTCCCTGGTGTCCCGCCGGTATCCCTCCAGGATGGTACTCATTTCAGTCATAACAGGCCCTGCAGCTGACTGGCCAGAATCTCACCTCCGCCTAGTAATGCACTATCAAGAAACATATTGATTTTTTATCCATTATCAGCATCACAGTTCCACAAGCTTGACATTGTTGTCATTGTTCAGTTGTGTATGTAGTGGTAGTAAATTGACATGTTCTCATGGATTTTTTCCTTCTTCCATTCTCTTGACAATGAGTGACACAGCCATTGCTGTGTCTTGTCTTGCCAGCACAACACATATACAGCAATGCTCTGTTTCACGCAACATTCAGGATACAGTGTCAATCCTTATGCCTGCGTCAAGCATGCACAGAGTTTAGATGCAGCATGTTCATGTAGGAGACAGAGTGGAGTTTTTAAGGACGTGCCAAGTCATATATCATTTCCCTGGCCAAGTAATTATTTTGGCATATTAGGATAGCACGGGGCTTGTCGTCGGTTTGGCCTGTGTGTTTCCTTGGTTTGAATGGGAAACAATGGGGAAGCTGGATCTCGAACTGCCAATCCCATTGCTTAACGTCCGGAAACGCTTCTGTGAATAGTTCTACAATAAACTGTCTGACATCCGATCCCTCAATCTCCTCCAGAACACCTAGGACTCTTTGGTTGTTACGGCGGCACCTGTTTTCAAGGTCCATGAGCTTCTATGTAATATCTTCCCTTTGAGCTCTAATTGCATCGGTAACACCCTTTTGGGTGGCCATATCATCCTCAAGAGTGGAGATCCTCTCTTCCGCCACCCCAATTCTAGATACGATGTCTGAACAGGTCTTAGCAATTCTCCGAATGGAATTCTGTACCCTGCGGCATGCTACCTGGGTGCAAGCGCTCTCTTGCCGAGTTTCCTCGTGATGTGCCATGATGGTTTGGTAAATCACTGCAAGTGTCATTTCACCCGGAGGAGAGTAAGGAAGATTTGCCCTATGTTCATTCCCAACATTAGTAGCAGTGACATCATTGCTTTCCAACCCAGGTTGGAGGGAGAATGAATAATCCCAGGTCAGTGACCCTGCGTCATGGCCGGATGCTAGATCCCCTTGGTCTTTGCCTAGTTTTTGAACTGTACGCGGGCCAGAATATGAGCTTAATGCATCACTAGTGCGCCAGTCTCCTGTTTCACTATCATCATCATTAGTCCAGTCCTTTTCCTCACCAAAATCTTCCTCAGAAGAGCCTGTGTGGTCTGAAAGAGAGTAGTATCTGTCACCCCCTGCCACATCTTCGTTTGAACCAGAGTTCTGTAAAGCCTTAAAACCAGTTGTGTCTGAAATTGCACCCAGGGTTAGTTCATTTGGGAAAAATATAAGGCCTGAATCGATAGGTATTGATGGAGTTGCTGCAGTATTCCCTGTAATCTGGGATGGGACTACAAGTCCCAGAGTTCCATTGGGCTGTGCAGGATTAGGCATTTTTCCATTAGAGAGTGATAGTACTGGAGAAGAATTTGACCCTACTAAGTGTGGCGCTAAAGCACAATCAGCACTGTCTGACAACACTGCTGTGTCTATTACAGAACGTGTAGCAGGGAGAGTGACAGCAGATAAAGCGCCTGAATCCATAGCTCTCACAGCCGATGCTGAAGTACTTACGGATTTTGCAATTGAATTTACTTGGGCCAGTTGGGATCTTTTTGTTCTTTCTATTGAGTTGAAAGAATAGGCACAGGCGCACAGCAGAAGGTTGAAAGGTTGAAGAAAGTTTGATGAAGGGTAGAGGAGGTTGAAGGTGCTCCAACAGGCGACGCAACTGTCCAGGTGCGTTGGGCTATTATAGGAAGATGAGTGCGCTACGTAGGTACGTGGGCGCATCCCTGTGTAATAGGCACACTTGTAAATGTTCAGGAGGCCTGACTCAAATGTAGTTCAATCAAAAAAATAGTTCACAAAGATGAGTTTAAAGTTTCATCATGAATTTGTATTTGGTAGGTTCACAAAATTGTGTAAACAAGCGTTACATCACGCTGCGTTCAATATGAATCGGCAATAGTTCAGCAAATGCTCCAATGCATTTCGGACTGGAGTAGTCCTTTATCAAGGAGCGCTGCAGGAGGATACAAAAAATGCATTTAGATCAACGGTAACAAATGTGGTAAAGTGATTTGTGATCGATATACAGTCATGCGGAGGATCAAAATATTTTAACGTGCACTACGGAGGGTCGAGGGGAGGATTGGGTAGTGAGGGTCCAGGATGTGGCGAGAAATTGATTACGTAGAAAGGTGCTTAAAAGTCCGTGATCGTAGGTCAAGAAATCCGAAAAAAAAGTTTTTAATAAACTGTGAAGAGGAGAGAGTTACTCTTACGCGTCAAGCATTTGGTGGTATGCTCACGTTAGTGCTGCAAAGAAAAGCAGTGAAAAGCCATGAGTTTTACCGAACACTCGGTTCACCCTTCGAATCACTCTCAGTAAGTACGCCTATCGCATGCGCTTCATCTTTTACACGAACGTTTTCTCGTTCGGTAAAACTACTCCAGTCCGAAATGCATTGGAGCATTTGCTGAACTATTGCCGATTCATATTGAACGCAGCGTGATGTAACGCTTGTTTACACAATTTTGTGAACCTACCAAATACAAATTCATGATGAAACTTTAAACTCATCTTTGTGAACTATTTTTTTGATTGAACTACATTTGAGTCAGGCCTCCTGAACATTTACAAGTGTGCCTATTACACAGGGATGCGCCCACGTACCTACGTAGCGCACTCATCTTCCTATATCTTTTTGTTCTTGCAAGTCTGCTTGGTCTTATCTGGCGGTTTATGAAACATAATTGGGACAATCTTTTTTGATTGTACCGCAGCCGCAGCCATAGTGGGAGATGCAGGCTCTGCAGGAGACCGCTGCGTGTTCGCGCTCTCCTTTGCCTCCTCCTTTGAATTCTGGCCCCCTGCCGTGGATGTCGGCGTTGGTGTTGCCGCAGACGCTGCTTGATTGATCTCGGGTGTGGCTTTCAGAGGCCCCCACCGGCACAAGTGAAGCACGACCATGCGACGCTGGAGCAGGAGCCTTTCCCTTTGGTAGCATTTTTCTCGTCAAAAAAGCAAACAGACGAGGAAGGAATATGCTGCTGCTTGTACTGGATGAAGAGAGACCAAGCCGCCACAGAAGGATCCGATGAGTAAGCTGTCCTCGGACTGCAATAGATCGCCAGGGCATACCGTTCTGAAGCCGATAGGTAAGCTTATGGTGGAATAGACATCAGGTTTCACTCAGGAATACGCAGGGAGTCAGAAACAGAGGTACAAGGCATAATGGTGAGTCAGTCGGGAGATAGTGCCTTAAGCAGCTTGTCCGGCTGAGAGTCTGGTCGCCACCTTCCACCCCACAATATCTATGGAACATATTCCTAAAGCAGAATATTGCAAGACAGTGGCTTGCGCTGGCTTGCGTTCCTCCAGATTTACTAAGCCATGAAGAGCCAAGTAAGGTGGTGTTGACTGGCTTAGCAAATCTGACTTAATAGCTTGCATTGTTCTGGCTCATCTTGCATGATTCAAGGGCAAAGCAGGCCCATTGCAAATCTGGGCCCAGATCAGGTAAACTCTTGTCATTTTTTCACGTAAATAAATATTTACCACCATGGTATAAGGGTGTCTGCAGGTAGGAACTTTGTTCTACATGAAGGGTAGTTTCCTGCAGAAAAACAATCCTTAAAGGTATTTTTCCCTTATATGCATGGTGCAAAATGCAGCATGCATTGAAAGAGGAAGTAAGGAGGATAAATAAATATATCTCTCCTTGTTACTCCTTCATCGGAGAAACTTAGCTTTTGTACACATTCCTAGGTTTACCAGTCTTAATAAATCTGGGAATGCACCAAATTCCATTACTGGATGCATGGGAAAGCCCATGCCCCACCCATAGTACGCCTACCTAACGCTAAGTAACGCAAGGCAGCACTGTGTGCAGCCTGGTGTTTCTTTTTTGGGAAAGTCTCACTCAAAGCTACTCAATTCAGATTTATCACAATGATCACAAACAACTTTTTGCGTTCTGGCTGAGCCAAAAAAGTGGTGCATCCATGATGTAGAATGTTGGCAAATTTGTCCCTCAGTTCAGACAGAATATTTGCTTTGTCTGCAGGGTGAGGAAAGCCCTGTTCACTGTGGGGATGGTAGCTGCTGAAGTGGAATCCCAGGGACCAGGTTCAGCTTAACATTACAGTGTAGAGGGGATGCTGTGGTGACTGTGCAGTGGTACCTGGAAAAAGTCTGGAATGTATTTACGTTTTCATCACTAACTTTCAAAAGAATTGCTGCTACAATTGAGTAGCCACTTTTAAAGGACACCACCTTTTCCAAGTATTCTCTTTCAATCCTGTTTTCTGCTGCCGTTGATTTATTTCAATGAAAGCAACAAATGCATTGCTGCTCATTCCCATTGTCTATTTTGGGAAAATTGTGTCAGCAGAGCAGTTTGTTGTTCACTTTACTTCCAAATTTGAAAAACATCACAATTTGTAATTAGAAACTGCTGATCCATATATCTGGCTATTTAATCAATAAGTTTGTGCCCTGAATCATGTGTATCCCAGAGTATCTCACTGCGCCTAGACACACCAGGGTATTAGCTGCGCATTAAAAATCCCATAAATAAATAAATAAAATAAGCACTTAGGGGCATATTTACAGCAGAATGGAGAAGCTTGGAATTAAGCAAGCATTGCTAGTGCCATGCTTCTCCATTCTGAAAACGCAGGGATGTACCGTATTCACAAGAAGGGCCCCTTGCACCATAGTGCAATGGTGTCTGCATTGGGGGGAAGATTGTTGATGTGGAGGAAGGTCCCCTTTCCTGCACATAAACAGTCTTTAAATACTGTTTAATAATTTCTATGTAACATAGAAGTTACACAATTCTAAGTGTGCTTCATGCAGCACACATAGAAGTTGCAAAACAGCATTTATTTAAAAATAATTTTTAACGTGCAGGAAGGGGGACATTCAACATAAACAACCATAGGCAATGCTCTGTTTCTATGTGTGCTACACAAGGCAGCACACATGAAACAGCAAAAGCGAGGAGAAATAAAGCATTTCTCCTCGTTTCTCCCACTTAAAGAATAGGGGCCTCATTTATGAGTTTTTACCGTAGGGAAGAGTGGGCAGGCCTACAGCAATAGAATAGGGCAGGAATGCGCTGTATCTATAGGATAAGGCGCATTCCTGTCCTTTTCCCCTGCGCCGGCGCAAAATGGGTTGCTGTGCGCCAACGCAGGCACCTTTGCACAATGGCAAGGGTGCCTGCATTGCGGGGAAGATTATTTTTGTACAGGAAGTGGAATCTTTCTGTACAAAAATAATCACAAGAGGCTTTTCCTCTTTCTATGTGTGCTGTAGAATGCAGTACACATAGCAAAAGGAAAAACGAGGAGAAATAAAGACATTTCTCCCCATTGCGCCTCCCTTACGCCTCCCCTGGGAAAGCATAAGCTTTTGGCACTGCCTCAGATTTACGATTTCTCGTAAATCTGGGGGCAGTGTCCAAAGGCCATGGGTGTTGCTGGGAACGCCCCCAGCAACACCCAGTGCATGCCCCTTTAGCGCAGAACACTGCGTTAGAGGGACTGATATTTATCAGGCAGCATTGAGCCAAAAAAAATGGCTTAGTGCTGCCTGATAAATATCACGCAGGCTTCTGCGCCATGGAACGTCACAAAAAGTGAGCTTCCAATGGCGCAAAGGCCCTCATAAATGAGGCCCTAGGTTATCCCTGGCCTTAATTTTGGTGCTGCCTACTATTTACTCTGCCCTTGTAAATAGGGGCAGTGTCAAACTCAATGGGTGTTGCCGTGAACACTCACCACAGCACCCATTGCCTTCCCCTTTCACGCTAAATACAGCGTGAAAGGGTGCCTTATTTACAAGGCAGAGTTAAGCCACATTAAGTGATGCCCCTATCACCATCACAGCGTCATTGAAAGTGACATTGTGGTGACGATAAGGGCTTGTAAATGTGTCCCTTCATTTGTTTGTCATTCTGATTAACAAACACAGGGGCATATTACCAAGCAATAGCGATAATTATCGCTATTGCTTGGTTAGAGATAAAAAATTATCGCCGAGCTGGTTTATCGCAAATGCGATAAAAATCGGCAATAATGCATGAATATCACTGAAAAGTCAGCGATATTCATGCATTACCGAGCTAATGCTCTTAGTCATGTTATCCACCTACCATTGGATAACATGGCTAAGAACTGCTCAGGGGCAGGTGTTAGCTTTTGGAGATATTCGCGCTTAGCGCAAATATCTCCAGAAGTTGGTAATAGGAGATAGCGATGTTAGCAACTGTTTCCAGTCGCTAACATCTTGGCACGCCCACTTTGCATGTCATTAGTGATAAATATCACTGACATGCAAAGCGGGCCCAAGATGGTCGCTATCTCCTACTAGCTGTCACTAACTGGTGTTAGCGACAGCTAGGTAATAGGGAGATAATTTTATCTCCACTTTCTTGGCTTTTAAAGCCAAAAAAGCGGAGATAAACCCCTTGATAATATGCCCCACAGTTTTTTTGTTTCATTAAATTGACAATTTTATCCTGGCTTCTTCTAACTTTTATGCTGTTTTGCTGTTGCTTTTCACGTAACTCATGTAACTTTGTCTGAGGAAGACATTGAACCTGGTGCAGGGCTTCATTTGTAAATAAATAAATGCCAGGGCTGAGGTGAGGAGGCATCTGCAGCTTGCACCACCCCTTGTCACTGCCAGCATTACCAATTACTGTACCTATAAAACTACTAACCAGCACACTACTACAAGTGGGACAATTCAGACTATTTCAGGCCCCCAAAGTTATACAAAGAAAGCTTGGGCGGCAAGTATTAGTTGTTTTTAATGAATTAATATTTATTTGTTGTTCTTCTCAACTCTAAATTATAGTAAGAGAGCCACCATGTGGGAGCTGTCATAAGTGCCAACAAATAAGTACTGTAGCAGCGGAAACCTGGAAAAGTCTTCAATTTTGTTATTTTGAAAGCAGCACAGTACGAGTTAGTTGTAGTAAAGAAAGTACTTTTTGTTTTTATTTCTTGCACTTCATTCTTTCCATTTCACTCATTTGAGGTTTTTCCGTTAAACATTTTTTAGTAAAACAGGGAAGAACAGTCTTTATCATTTTCCATTGGATGTTTGTAATGGACCCCTGTTCCCTTTTGTTCCATTACAAACATCCAAAAGCAGACGTAAAGTTAGTAGTCCTAAATCTATTCTGTGAGTAACCGAAAGTAGTACTTTCATTCTGTGAATCCCGAAAAAAGTAAGTTCACTCTGTGAATCCCGAAAGTAGTAAGTGTATTCTGTGAATACCAAATAGTAGTAAGTTTAGGATTTAGTCTTAAGTTCATTCTGTGAATCGGGCCCCCAGTGTGGAAGGAGGAATTAGTCAAAATGATGTGGGCTCATAGAGTGACTCCTCACTCTGTTATGGGTGTGTCACCTTTTGTGGCTTTGAAAGTCAGAGAACCTGCAATCAAAGAGTCTCCCGTGTGGTTGTAAAAGAAAGATCAAGTTTGGGTGGATTGTGAATGGATTGCAGCAAGAGTTAAAGAATCTCATGAACGCAATAAGGATGATTAAGACAGAAGGAAGGGGTGAAGGATGTTGGAATTAATTATGGTGATTGGGTGGTCACTAGAAGAATGGGATTTGTAAAAAAAGGAGAGAGCACATTTTCTAAGACACAAAGAGTGGTAAAAGTGATTAACTCTGTGGTTACTCTAGATGATGGAAAAGAGTGGAGCATGGGTAGTCTGTTCAAGGTTAATATTCGAAATTCAACTGAATAATTGTCTTGTTGGTGCAAGGTTATTATTTCAAATTCAAGTGAATATTGTCTTGTTATTAGCTTTTATAATAAGTGGTTTTCTTTTTCTTTCCATTGCTTAATGATAATTGCACGTTAGTTTTATGTAAAGTACACTTTGTTCATTATTGTTAGCATGCTTAGTTTATCAATGTTGTGTTGAATTTCCTTGTAAGGGGGGAGATGTGTGGAGATTTCTTTCTTCTATTGTAGAACTTAGTGATGTACTAAATAGACATCACTGAGTAGTTCTAGGAAAGAGTCAGTTGAAGAAACTGGAGGTCACTGTAAAACTATGAAGATGTACTCATGAATAAATACCTTTTACCTACTAACCACTGTGAGCGTGGTTACTATGGGGGAGATGTGTGGAGTTTTCTTTCTTCTATTCTAGAACTTGGAGATGTAATAGAATGACATCACTGAGTAGTTCTAGCAGGGCACAAGTCCTAAATAAAGAAGTGGGGGGACGCTCAGAGACGGAAGTGACGTCACGACAGGAAGTGACGTCACGGAAGGTAAAAAACCTAGAAGTGGGGGGACGCACAAATACGTGAAGTGACTGCACGTCCGGAAGTGACGTCACGAAAGGTAAAAAAAACTAGAAGTGGGGGGACGCTCATGCTTGAGCGGGGCTATCTTTTGTGTGAAGGGGGCATGCGGCCTCGCTGGCGTGTCGCATTCCGCCTGTGCAAACCCAAACCAGTTCAAAATTGAGTAAAAAAATAAATAATAATAATTTACAAAATGGCAACGAGTACCTAATATTTCAGGAACCTTTCATATATCATTCTACAGAGCTCATCTGAAAGTGACGCAATGACCTACTAAGAATGTCCGTAATCGAGAATAGTCTTACTTAGTAGACAAAGTTTGCAACAGTCCAACTTTTGCCCAGTGCACTCCGGTAAAACTAGATTGCGGAAAAGTGAGAAAAAAAACATGAGACTTGCAAGGCATACACTGATGTCTAATGCAATGGCTTTTACCCACTGAGCTAGCTAACCAGGCAGTTTACCCCGAAGAGGAGGAGCGCGAGAGAGGCGGGGCGAGGCTCGGAATCGCATTCGAGGAGCTTTTGGAGGGGCTGTTTGTGCTTTTGTAACCTGACTCCAGCCATGACGTATCACTGAATGGGCTTGCCGGGGGGTGCCTGTGTCGGTAATGGCTCACTTGCTGGAGTGGAGGCGCCCTGCCTGGGGCCTTAATTATACTGTCTTTGGGAACTGTCGGCTCAGCACATGACCCAGAGCCGTAGACAGCGCTAGCGCCAGCTCAGCACAGCTTTTGCACAGGGAGGACGGCGTCCACCTGGTAAGACCCCTTAAAATAAGTGGGGGGACGCCGTCCACCCGCGTGGTACCCCGACTTGAGCCCTGAGTTCTAGGAAAGAGAGTCAGTTGAAGAAGGTGGAGGTCGCTGTAAAACTATGAAGATGTACTCATGAATAAATACCTTTTACCTACTAACCACTGTGAGCGTGGTTACTATAGTAAATTATAGATACAGTAATTAAGGATAAAATAAGTAAGAAGTGACTCATAAAATAGGAGTACTCTCTGCATGTGTGAATTATAGCATTATCCCCTCATAGGTCCTCCTTGTCCCAGTGAATACAATATGAGGCGGTCCCTCCCCCTGAAAGGCATTCTCATAGAATGAAGGCCTCTCCCACCCACCTCTATGCCTGCTAGCAACAAAACTTGACACAACAAAAGAGGGGGGAAGGATTGTGTAATATGTACTACTGTAGCCATGATTGGGATGAGGAGGACATTATTCGGGGTAAGTGATGGCACATTATTGTGGATGTACTTTAAAACTGTACGCTTCTACAAACTTTACTTAAAAGAACTTGAAAACACAGCAGTACATAGTAGAAATAAAATAACTGTCAGTCACATACCTAATACCCTACTCAGGGTCTGACTGGCCTCTACGCTATTCAGGCAGTGTCTGACAGGCTGGTCTGGCAGGTCAGTATATGGGCCAGTTTTGTGGCTGTTTGTGGGCCTGTGTTATGGACTGCTGTGCCAATTTTAACTGTTCATTTTAAACCAAACATTTCCTGCAGCAAACTCAAATCCATATAGTCTTCCATACCTTGCAAAATAGGTACACAGCTTGTCTTACAAGTTCAAAACTGCCTCAATTTGCAGACACTGCCAGACTAATTCACTCATGTGAGCCACTTTTATTTTGTTGCCTCAACATATTTTGTGTCCCAGTACGACCCTGATCCCAATCACGTGGTTCCAACCATGTGAGAGGTTGTGGGGATAGCCCACCGGGACGTTTTTCTTGTTTGTCTTTTGGCCAATGGTAAGGGGGGCTTGGGGGGGCAGCCAACCCCGGGGAGGTCTCCCCCCGGGCGGTTTGGGAGGGTCTGGCGGGGGGGGTGGGTCCCAGGAACCGGGCGCCTTTTACTAATTTGGGCTTTCTTTTCCTACTAGAGGAGCCCAAGAATAAATTCTGTGGGCTCCTCCTACCGGCCACCATTTTAGGTTTGGTGACCTGGTGGCCGGGAGTTAGCTTAGGAACATTTTTTGAGTAAATTCCTTTTACTGTAGTTTAGTGTAGTGTTTGTCTAGTCGTTTCAACATACTTCGAGGTAATTATGGCGACAGAAGATTATAGGGTTTTAGAAGCCATTCGGCTTTTCAGTGAGGCGGGTAGGTTAGATTTAGTAATTGGTAATGTCGAGGGCCCTTCGCGCCCTCACCGCCAAGCTTCTGACTGTGTGGCCGCTGTGGTGGCGGCCTGTGTCACACCGAAGCGCTCCCTCTCAGGGGCGCTGAACGAATGTGGCAACTTGCGTACGAGGAAGACGGCCCAGCAGCGGACAAAGGAAGTGTCGAGTGCCGAAGCCCAGCGGTCTTTTCAGCTGGTAAGACCCGCGTTGGTGGGGGCTTCGTCAGCGGGGGTGCCGCAGGAGCTGTCTCTTGCTCCGGCGGCGTTAATGGGGGCGGACACTGTGGTGGCGCAGCGTGGGAGGAGAGGTGCGCAGCGCGGCGGCCAGAAGCGTGCTGCTTTGGCCTCCGCGGTGATGACGGAGATAGTGGCTCGAGAGGGGGGGAGGGAGCGGGTGCTTGTCGCGCGCTCTCCGTCTCTTCCTCAACGGACCTCGTTGCCGGTTGAAGGAAGGGGCCAAGTTTTACAGGAAGCCTTGGTTTTGGACGAGGGCATACTTTGATGGTGTTGGGTGAAGAGGTGGCCCCTTTTCAGGATAATCGGCCCACTTTGGGTGGTCAAGAGGTCTTTGGCCAGCAAAAATGTTTTCAGGTGCAAGCTGCTGGAGAAGTTTTTGAGCAAGTTGCGTCAGGGCAATTCAGCTCTTTGTTGTTTTCACCGGCAGTTTCCATTAGGGATGAGGTGGTTTTGGTTCATAGTGGGTCGGTTGGGGAAGGTGAGTGGGCTCAGACATGGGGTTGGGTAGATATGTATTTTGGAGCGCTTGGACAGGAAACAGGTAAGGTGACCTCCCCAGTTTATTCCTTGGGGTCTGGCAGGGGGTTACCTATTAAGTTGTTGCAGGCTGGTTCTCTTTCTTCGTCTGGGGTGATGAAAAAAGGGCCTGGTGTGGGAGCTCGGTCTTGGGAAGGTCTGGATGTTTTTCCTTCTTGGTCTAAGGGTATTCGTGATTCTGTTAGGGGCGGGGGTGGAGTGGGGATTGGTTTTCAGGGTGAATCAGGGCAGGTTTTGAAATTGCATAAGCCTAGTTTGGGGAGTCAAATGTTACAGGCTAGTGATGTTCCAGTTCAGAAACAGGTGTCGTCTAGGGGTCAAGCTCAAGGTCCTGCGTCAGCTGTGTTACAGGCTATGCTGGATTGGAGCAGTGGGGAGGAGGTGGTGGAGCCTTCCCCTCCTCAGCGTAGAGTTTTGTTTCCAGTCAGGTGATGTGGTGTTACAAGACAAAAGGTTCATTCAGAGAGATCTTGTGAGGGGGTCAGTTGGTAGTGGTGTAGTTCTTTGTCAGGGGCCCGACACATCAGTCCAGCCCTTTTCTTTTCAGGTTAGGGATCAACGTGGAATAGCAGACTCGGTAGGGCGGAGTCCAGCCTTTTTTCGCCGAGGAGAAGGAAGGGTGGAGCCAAGCGCAGCACATTCCGTACCGTCGGGGGATCCAGGCGCGGTCAGCAGATGCAGGTCCAGCGCGACCTCGCTGGCCCCTACAAATCTTCACTCACGACAGATGGATTTTTCTGCAGCAAATATTTACAGGAGTAGTAGAAAGTCAGAGGAGTACCGGCGCGTACAGTCGGCTCCTCCTTTGAGTGATCAACAGAGGGTTGGTAAGGCCCATGCTAGTGTGCTAGAGCAAGGTAAAGCTCATAAAAGGTTGTTGGTGCCAAGTCCTCCTCGTGATATTGTGTCTGGGGGGGGGCATTCTCATGCTTCTCATAGTGTTTTACAGGCACCGGTGGCGGCGCAGGCAAAGAAAGTGGTGGTGTCCGGACCAGCTCGAGAGCGCGGCCCCGCAGGAAGGGTTCCTCGGATGGTGGACAACGTGGACCAAAGGACATGGAGGTCAGGGCCAGGGCAAGCCCCCGTGTTGAATCCAGGTGAGCTTCATAACCCACAGGCCAGACCAAAAATGGTGTCAGTGGGGACCGGGGGTGAGCCTTTAGATGGTGAATCAGGAGGTAAATTGTTTAAGGGCCGCTATGTTAAAGATCAAGGGGTGGGTACTGGTGAGGATGAAAAGGCGTCCTCTAAGGTTGACAGTGGCATGTGCACTGAGCCCGCAGGAGACGGGAAGGATTCTTTGCATAGTAAGGAACTGAAAATTAAGAAATTACCCTACATGGGTGTCACTAAGCCTTTAGGTGCACATTTGATGCTCTCAACTAAAGAAAGGATTTGGAAAGGTGAGTATGTGGAGCTTCTGAAGCTGCTACATAGAGAAGTGCGTTCTAAGGAAGGCTCGAAAGAGGAAGAGTATGAGTTGGCTAAGCGCCCTAAAGTACCGCTGACCATTGAGAACTGGACGTCAGCATTTTTAATCTATGCTAGTGTGTACTGCAAAATGTTTCCTGAGCGCTGTGTTGCATTATTCAAATGCATGGATGTTATCAGGAAAGCTCAGATTGCTGGCAGTGGTTTTGCTTGGGCGCAATATGATGAGGAGTTCAGGGCCCGTATGGCGTGGGACCCTGGCGCTAAGTGGGGTGAATTGGATACCGATCTTTTGCAGCACACAATGGGTGTTTCAGTGGGTGGTAAGACCATTTTTACAGCTAGCGGTTTACCGTTAGTTTACTGGCCCTTTACAGGAAAACCCACCAGGGGAGGGGTGGGACACACAGCAGGCACACAATCAGGAGGGGGGCTTGTTGGGATTTTAACAAGGGGTTCTGTTCCAGGGAATTTTGCAGATTCCGACATGAATGCTCTCAATGTGGTAGAAAACACCCTTCAGTCAAATGCTGGGGGCCTAGACTGGCAGGGGGACAACAGTGGCCGCAGCAGGGTGCTGGCACGTCCGGCCCTTGCCACCAATCTCAGGCTAACAGAGGGGGGAAGAGTGCTGCTGGAGTTCGGCCCAAAGGCTCGTACTCCGGTTAAATTGGTCCAGTTGGCTATCAGCCTGTCGCTATATAGTGATGTGCGAGCTCAAGAAATGTTGTTGTCTGGTTTTCGTGAAGGTTTCAGATTAGGTTATACAGGTCCTCGTGTGAGGCGTTGGTCTAAGAATTTAAAATCAGCTGATGAGCATCCAACAGTGGTACCAGACAAACTGAATAAAGAGGTTTTTGAAGGTCGAATGGCAGGCCCCTTTGATGATTGGCCTTTGGAGGATTTGATAATTTCACCTGTAGGAGTGGTTCCTAAAAAGGAGCCTGGTCAGTATAGGTTAATTCAACACTTATCATGGCCAGAAGGGGCATCAGTGAATGATTTTATTGATGATGAGTCAGCTTCAGTGTCCTATTCCTCTGTCGATGTGGCCATGACTTTGGTGGTAGCAGCAGGTCCCTTGGCTGAGATGGCAAAATGTGACATCAAATCTGCATTTAGACTGCTGCCAGTCCATCCTGAAGACTAGTGTCTTCTGGGAATCCATTTCCATGGTAAATGGTACGTGGACAAAGCACTGCCAATGAGTTGCTCGATATCCTGTGCCCTTTTTGAAACTTTTAGCACCTTCTTGCAGTGGTTTTTCACTCGCCGTTCTGGTCATGAGCTCGTCACGCACTATCTAGATGATTTCTTTTTTGTGGGGCCTCAGGGATCATCTGAGTGTCAGGTAGCACTGGATACATTCCAACAATTTATGGATTACTTAGGGGTGCCTTTGGCCCCAGAAAAGACTATGGGTCCATGCGTGACCATGTCTTTTTTAGGATATGAGCTTGAGTCAAGACTCATGCAAGCTCGATTGCCACAGGACAAGAAGATGTAAATGCTGGACCTTTTACAGACGATGTTGGTAAAACCAAAGGTTACGGTGAAAGAGGTACAGGTCCTATTGGGTCATTTGAATTTTGCCTGCAGGGTGGTGCGAGCGGGTAGAACTTTTTGTAGGCGTCTAAGCAGGGCTCTGTCTGGACATCATTTGCACCATCACCGTATGAGATTGACTGCAGGTGTGAAAGAGGATTTGCGGATGTGGTCCACCTTTTTGCATCCCTTTAATGGGATTCCTTTGGCCCAGTAGGAGGACTGGCTGTGGGAGGTTCACATTTTTTCAGACGCGGCAGGCAGCGATGGTTTTGGAGTTTACTGGCAAGGTAAATGGTGTGCAGAGAAGTGGCAGGAATTGTGGAAGGACGGTGGCAGAAGCATTGCTTTTTTGGAACTGTTTCCACTGGTTGTTGCTTTGACGCTATGGGGGCAGCAGTTCGCTCATAAGAAGGTTCTGTTTCGGATTGACAATCTGGCTGTGGTGGATATCATTAACAGGCAGTCTGCCAGGGACCCCCAGATTCTGAAATTGCTGCGGGTTTTTGTGTTGGGGTGTCTTAGGTATGACATCTGTTTTAGGGCTCTGCACATTCCTGGTGTGGACAATGACATTGCGGATGCTTTGTCTCGTTCACAGTGGGAGAGGTTCCATGGGATTGCCTCGGAAGCGGACAGAATGCCAACACGTATGCCGGAGCACCTATGGGAGGTCGGCACACAGGGTCCTACAGTTGGTGGTAGGTTCTTTGTCTTCATCTACTAAAGCCGCTTATGATCTGGCTTGGAGAGAATTTTTGGCATCTGGAGCTGTTAGGCGTGAACCTGGCTGGAGGCGTTTGGATGATGTGGTCCAATTTATTCTGTCTTTGATTGATAAAGGGTTATCCAAGGTTACAATTGCCAGTAAGTTAGCTGGCATCTCCTTCATGGGTAAGCTCCTTTGGGGTTACTCTCCTTCGGCAGGTGAAGTAGGGAGGAGATTGTTGGAGGGGTGGTCACGTAAACGCAGTGTGCATCATTCAATTCGGAATCCCTTGTCGTGGCAGACTCTGGCGCGGGTGGTGGAGGTACTTCCTTCTGTTTGTACTGATGCTTTTGAGGTGTGTCTGTTTTCCGCACTTATGGTATGGATGTTTTTTGGTGCATTCAGGGTTTCTGAGTTGCTGGGTTCTAAGTTTAACGTGGGTGTTAAGTGGGGGGATGTTCATTTGTCCGAGAAGGGTGTCCACATATGGCTGCATCGTTCTAAAACAGATCAAAGAGGCAGAGGTAAGGGGGTTTGGTTGGAAGCCTCTTCCCCCTTAGAGACGTGTCCTCTGCAGTGGGCTAGGAGGTGGTGCACTGTTTTGGGTGGGGTTATGGAGGCTGGCGTTTTTCGGCACGCAAATGGTTTCAGGGTTTCTGATCATCAATTGCGCATGGTCCTACGCAAAGCGTTGAAAAGCATTGGTTTGGATGAAACGAAATTTGCCACTCATTCCTTCCGAATTGGGGCAGCCACAGAGGCACATAATAGGGGTTGGTCTGGGCACAATATCATGCGCTTAGGGCGTTGGTCCTCCAAGTGTTTCCAGCGCTATGTACGACCTGAAGTGGGCGAGGCGCTGGCGTCATCCTCTTTGTCTTAAAATTTGATGCTGCTTTTCTCATTCCAGGTTCGGTGGCTGGTCCTCGGTCCACGGCTCTGACCATTTGGATTGTGGGCCATTCTTTCGTGAAGTGGGTGCAGATTTAAGCACGAAATAGCTATTTTGGAACGCAGCTTGGTTTTAATGAACGTTTTTTCAATGTGGTTTGGAGAGGTTAAGGTGGGATGTGCTGGAAGCAATTGATTCCAGCTCTCAATTCTTGGCTGGGTGGGGGTCATTGCCCTGATGTTTTTGTTATTCACCTGGGGGAAAATGATCTTTGCAAAGTTAAGGGAGTGGTTCTACTGCGGGCTATCAAAAAGGATCTTTCTCTATTGAAGCAGCAGTGGGCTGGGTGTCATGTCTTTTGGACGGAATTGGTCCCCAGGAGATCTTGGAGAGGAGCTAACAAACCCAAAGCAATTGATAAGGCCCGGAAAAAGATTAACTCAGAGGTTTCCAAGTGTTGCAGGGATCTGGGTTTTGGTTGGGTGTCACATGGTGACATTCGGTTTGATGAAGTGGAGTTTTTTCGAGATGACGGTGTTCACC
Source organism: Lissotriton vulgaris (assembly GCF_964263255.1). Taxonomy (NCBI): domain Eukaryota; kingdom Metazoa; phylum Chordata; class Amphibia; order Caudata; family Salamandridae; genus Lissotriton; species Lissotriton vulgaris. Next base: position 109,471,966 of record NC_141694.1, read on the forward strand.
TTTCTCGTTTGGGTATGGACTTATATCTTTTGGAGTTGCGTGAAGTTTTGTCGCGCTGTTTGAAAGTTCAGGAGTTTGCTGGTTAACTTTTTCTTTTTCCTTAGCTCTTCCGTGCATTTGCGAGTTTGGGGGGCAGAAAGGGGGATGTATTTCTCCCCCCCCCCGCTTTCTGGGTGGCGGGGTTTAGTTGATTTTGTCAGGGTTGGTAAGTTTGTGGTTGGTTGTTACTTGGTTGGCACATTCGGTAGGGGGATTTGGACAGGTTGACGGTTTGGGATGGTTCTATACGTTGGGGGACGAAGAGGGGTTTGAGGGCAAAATGTGGAGTTTGTTTTATGGTTTGGAGGGTTGATAATTTGAACTGTTTATGCGGGGTGTTTGCATTGTTGTTTTTGTAATTATGTAATGCTTTGGTGGGGGTGGGGTCAATGACGTTTTAGGGGTGGGGGTGGGACGGGGGAAATTAAGGTAGTATATTTTAGTTAGTGAGGTTTAGTTTTGTAAGGCATTGGCCAAGGTTTTAATTTTTTAATGTGCACCTGTTTCAATAAAGCGGCCTTTTTCACACACATACTTTGTCTGGTGGTCTGCTCCCTCCCCCCTCGCCCTCCCTCCCAAGGGGGGTTTGGGGGGGGCAGCCGACCCCGGAGAGGTCTCCCCCGGGCGGTTTGGGAGGGTCTGGCGGGGGGGTGGGTCCCAGGCCCCGGGCGCCTTTTACTAATTTGGGCTTTCTTTTCCTACTAGAGGAGCCCAAGAATAAATTCTGCGGGCTCCTCCTCCCGGCCACCATTTTAGGTTTGGTGACCTGGTGGCCGGGAGTTAGCTTAGGAAAATGTTTTCCCTCCCTCCCTCCCTATATTTTTGAGTTAAGTTTCTCCGGTTTCTTTTTGTTCTGGGTATTGTAATTTTTTTTTTATTCCGTGCGTTTTTGCTTCTTTTTCCTTCTTTTTAGGCGTTTTTGTTTGGAACAGGTGGACATGGGTTCCTTTTGTTATACTTGTCGCTTGGAACAAGTGCTGTGCGGGGTTTAGTTGATTTTGTCAGGGTTGGTAAGTTTTTGGTTGGTTGTTACTTGGTTGGCACATTCGGTAGGGGGATTGGGACAGGTTGACTGTTTGGGATGGTTCTATACGTTGGGGGACGAAGAGGGGTTTGAGGGCAAAATGTGGAGTTTGTTTTATGGTTTGGAGGGTTGATAGTTTGAAATGTTTATGTGGGGTGTTTGCATTGTTGTTTTTGTAATTATGTAATGCTTGGGTGGGGCGGGGTCAATGACGTTTTAGGGGTGGGGGTGGGACGGGGGAAATTAAGGTAGTATATTTTAGTTAGTGAGGTTTAGTTTTGTAAGGCATTGGCCGAGGTTTTAATTTGTTAATGTGCACCTGTTTCAATAAAGTGGCCTTTTTCACACACATACTTTGTCTGGTGGTCCGCTCCCTCCCCCCTCGCCCTCCCTCCCAATCTTTCTTTGGCACTGCTTAGTTGAGTATTACTTCTATACTCCATGACAAATCCATTTAATCTCAATTTCCAAAACACTGCTAGCAATTAAATCACAGTTTAAACCCTTATCTGGAGCGCTGGATGTACTACAATGAAACTGAATAAGTGTAGGCTTCAAATTGTTTTCACAAAATGTTTTCGGGAATGCTTCTTTTTAAAACGAATGAACAGTGTTACTGGGGCGATTGTTATTGTACCGAATAAAAAATCCTCAATACATGTTCTGGTCCAAGTCACTGTAAATATGACATCTTATCTTCGCTGCACACATGTTAATTTGATTGAAGATGACTCGCTCTCTCATCATTCCGAGACAAATAACATCCAGACTAATTAATAATAATTGGCGAAAACAAACACTTGCAGCTATTTGTTAATTAGCCTGAATCCGTCCTTAATTGAGCTGTGGGGTGAGGTATAGGTAACACTCTGCAGTTGCCAGGGTAAAAGGAATGAAAGAGATGGAAAGGCAAAATAACCAGTAACATTTGAAAGGTTCTCAAGCTTCTAAAATAAGCATGTAAATTCAGAATATGAGGTAAGGGGAAAATATTGAGCCAGCCTTTTCCCCTAGTGGTTAATTTGGAAAAAAATAAAAGCCGGGGCTCCCGTCAGGTGGCAGCTTGCAGCAGCCGATTTATTCTGTTAGTGCCACCTAAACAGAACCAACCACTGACCACGAAAGTGAGGGTGGAGGGATGTGGCATAACGGACAGAGCTGCCGATTTCAGAGTTGGGGAACCAGGTTCGAGTCTACGCATTGGCTCAACGTTCTGTGATTCTGGGCAAAACCACTTAATCTCCTCATTAATTAATGTGTCCTTAACTGGTGTTTATGAAAAGCACCGGTATTGATGATTAAGTGCTGGTGCTCTGAGCACCGGAAACCATGGGCCCAAATTAAGCACTGCATTCCTGCCCTTCTGTTACCAAAATATCCTTGACAGAATTTTGCGTCTTAAATATTGTCTACAAAAATATGGCCCAGTCAGAGTTAACAGTTTAAAACCTACACCCAATTGGACAGCGTTTTTGAAAACGATATTTAGTACACAATATGTATGTCACATAGATATTCTGTATACCATAATCAGACATACAGACTACTCCTTCTCATCATTTACAAATGTGTAATTTTGTATTTCTTATTGCAATTTCTTTATTCAACTCCCCTATAATCTCTGAACCTGTGAGCAGGGATGGTTTCTCTCCTGCTGGAATCAAAATATTGCTCTAAACATGTCTTGAAGTAGTATCTGTCACACAAGTAGTGGGGCACTGCAAAAATCAGGCCAAATATATTGCGGAGTCCCTTAATTACCTTACCTGCCACAGTAGGCTTCAACTAGAGCATTTTGGAAATGGCTATTTGTGGAGTGTTTAAGATCCCATGGAAAGTTGTGACATTCTGAGCTACATGGGAGTAACAGTTAGAAAAACATATAAAGTACAGAGAATCTAAATATCAATCACACATTCTTGCCACCTGTGATTAAAGTGTGTATTGACAGCAAGCATGACTTGTATTCCCATACTACTTAAGTGAACAGGTGGATGCACGCTCTACAAAATTAGGGGGTAGTTAGAAAGGTGAGGTTGGTAATATGCCTGCGATCCAATAGATCAACATGTTTTGAGCCGTGCCCCTATGGTTCTTCTTCAGGACCACGGGAACCTAGTACCTTGGAACTACTCCTGTATGTTAAATCACATAAAACACGCTACTTGCAAGCCATTCTACTTTGTGAAAAATACATACGTATACCACCTAATTGGTGTTCTTTATTTTTTATACAATGCCTTATAGTGCATCATGGTTCCTCTGGGGAGAGAGTGGCCTGTTGTCATTCTTTGCTCAAGTCAAACCCGTGATGTGTCATCTATTGTGGACTTCCTACCTACCCCTTAATTTTTAATCATACTCACTAGAAGCAGGATTAAATAGATATACCTACTAGCCAGGTATTGTTAAATTTATACCGCAGCCCGGCACATTTCTCCACTCCCTCTCCCTTTTCATATAAGCACCTTCTTTATCATCATGTAAAGACCAATGAGTGCTCCCACGTAGTTCATAGGTCACAGCAAGCCCGATCCACAGCAGATCGGGATGGACCCTATGACGAAGCATGTCACCAAGAGGTAACCCCGGTTGGTGAGGGTTTTACAAAAAAAACATAGTTTTTCTGATACAGGAGAGTTATAAAGTATATGAAGGAGGATGAACCTGGGACAATCCTCTTTCTCCCCCTTTTCTTTGGATATATTTCTGGCTAAAAGTCCTCCGCTCTGTGACTGCCTTTTCAGGGTTCCCATCTGTTCGTTGAAGAACTGGATTCCAAGCTTCCTAAACTTTTTAAGGAGAAGAAGCACTCCTTTTCATTGAAACAACCTTCTTCCCCCTGTCCAGCTAAGTCTTTTTTGATGTAACAGTCTTCCCAGTGTCAGCTTTCAGGCCGTCAGGGGCAGTTTTAACCCAGGAAGGAGTAGGAGAAGAACCCTAATTCCCTGAAGAATCAGCAATCCTGCCTATCTCAGAGATGGACTGCATTTTGTGGTCAGAGGCAGGCTGAAGTTTTTTCTTCTGGCATGGATCAGATCCACTTCTCACTCTTGGGTGCTTCTGATAATTCGTTCATGTCACTTCTCCCGGATTCAGGAGTCTAACCAAGTCCTTGGCCATCTTGCAGGGAGAAGAGGCTGGTGATTTAACAAGGGTATAGATGCCCTTTTTTGGGAGGTAGGCAATTTCAGAGGTTCCCCCCTTGTCCAGAGGTGAGGGCTTCCACTCCATCGCCTTTCTGGTCCAGCAGGTCACAGGGGTGGTTCCGGATGGTGTTGGACCTCAAGTGCCTGAACAAATTCATCCAGTCCATTCCATTCAAGATGGAAATACTTCAAAGTATTATTACTTTGGCTTGCAACGGTCATTGGATGGTCATCCTGGATCTGAGAGACATCTACTTCCATGTTCTGAGTCACCCAGAGCACCGTCAGTATGTTCAGTTCTGTATAAACAACATCCAGTATCAGTAAAATATCCTGCCTTTCAGCCTGAAGTCAGCCCCTCGTGTTTTCACCAAGGTGGTAGCACCTCTGGTGGCCTCTCTTTATCTCCAGGGGGTCTGCCTATATCCATATCTGGACGACTGGTTCTTGCAGGCTCCTACCGAACAACAACTTCTGCAGATCTTGGAGTCAGTGTTAAGTCCGGTCGAGGAACACAAGTTTCTGTTGAACTGGGCAAAATGTCAACTTCAACCTGCCTCGGAGAGACTCTTCACAGGTGCATGATTCAGGACACACTTGAACTGAGTGTTCCTTCCATAGAAGAAAGTGAAGACACAGAAGGGTATCCTCTGCTATGCTGAGTTGGTCCCTATCTGTTCGCCAGTGGCTACTCCATCAGGTTCACATAGTGGCCTCTGTATTTACTGTTCCTTGGGCCAGGTTCCATCTTCGCCCCCTTTGGAGTCCTCTTCATGCTTTCGGGCTTCAACCTTGGAGCACTTCAAAATTCTGGTTCTCATGTCACCACCCATCAAAAGGGAATTGGAATGGTGGCTTCTTGAAGATTCCTTGTCCAGGGGGATAAAGCTGCAGCCAGACCACCCTTGGTTCTGGTGACGTATGCCAGCTACTTAGGGTGGGGGGCTACTCCAGGTCTAACCTATTCCCAGGCTCTTTGGTCTCTGGTGGAGAGCAGGTGGTCTTCCAACTGGAGGGAAATGGTTGCAGTCAGGAGGGCCACCTAGCATTTCAGGATATGTTTTTGGGGCAGCATGTGATGGTCAGGTCAGCGAATATGGTGACCATGGCCTATGTGAACAACCAAGGTCACAGTCCCTGAATTTGGTGGCCAGAAAAATAGTAGATTTCGTGGAGGTCAGTCTTCTGTCGGTTTTCCACATCAAGAGGGTGGCCAATTTGATTCCAGACTCTCTCAGTCCCATTTTTCCTCCCTCTCAAGATTTGTCTCCGAAAGTGTCCATACTTTGGGAGATCAGTCAGCACTTTTAAGTCCTCTTTCTAGATCTATTTGCTTCCTGGTTAAATGCCCAGCTTTGGAGGCTTTGCACGAGGGCCCCTCAGGAGGGAGCTTTAGGGGTGGATGCTGTTCTGATGCCTTAGCCCAACCAACTTCTTTAAGCCTTCCCTCTGAAGCCTCTGATTCCCAGGTTGCTGTCCAGGCTCGAGAGTTACCACAGGTTAATGATCCTTATGGTGCCCTTTTGGCCCAGTAGGGCATGGGTCCCAATTCTCAGGCTTTTCAAGATCCCTGGTATCCTCCTCTTTCCCCCTCTCCAGTTCTCATCCAGATTCCTCTCCCAGAGGCTACAACTATAGGTGTGGAAGTGGAATGGAGGAGGTGGATGAGGCACGGATTGTCAGACCAGTTGGCGGTGGCTGTTCAGAATTCCTGCCATCCTTCTACTTTGGCCTCGTATTGGCACCATTGGGCTAACTTTCAGTCTTGGTGTGAGACTCATCAGGTTTCCCATCACCTAGGAAGTCAAGACCACTTGACCTGAGCCTGGAGTACCAGCCTTCCGCCTGCCAGTGAAAACCAGAGGACCTTGTAAGAAGGAGGAGTGCACCTGAAAGGACAGTAGCCCATCAGGTATCCTGATGAGAGGGTCCCAGTGAGGACTAAGTGCTGTTGCCTTAAATTTGGTAACCCCCGCATTATAAGAGAGGAGGTCCCTGTGAAGTGTGGGCAGTCACTGGTCGCTGTGAGCAAGTTGTTGTTCCCTTGTGTTGCAGGAGAGGAAGCCACAGTGAAGTTTAGGCCATCACGCATGGATGCAAGCAAGTCGACGAACCCATGTTTCAGGAGACTGGGCCACTTGAAGTGTAGGCTGTTACGAGTGGCCGTCAGTAAATCCGTGACCTCCCCCTCCTCAACACTCGCTCCACACGCAAAAATGCCATCAAGCTCTGGGATCTGCTCGACACCTCCGCCCCAGACGTGGCCCCAGACGTGGCCTTCCTGACCGAGACCTGGTGGAACAACTCCTCGGCGCCCGACATCGCCATAGCCATCCCCAATGGCTACAAGATCACCCGCAAGGATCGCGCCAACGGAATTGGAGGAGGAATAGCCATCGTCCACAAGTCCACCCTCAAGGTCGCCACCCACGCAGACGACACCCTCAACACCACCGAACACCTGCACTTCCGGATCCACACCAATCCCAACACCACCCTCAGAGGAACACTCATCCACAGACCCCCGGACCTCGGGCTCAGTTCAGTGACTCCATCGCCGACCTCGCCAGCACCCACGCACTCACCTCCACGGACTACATCCTCCACGGGGACCTGAACTTCCACCTCGAGAACAACAACAAAGCCAAGTCCGCCTCCCTGATCAACAACCTCACCAACCTGGGCCTCAGATAACTCATCGCACCCACCCACGCCGCCGGCCACACGCTGGATCCTGTCTTCTCCAAAGGTGCCCACGTCGCCTTCGACCACACCATCGAACTCCACTGGACCGACCACCGCTGCATCCATTTCACCTTCAAGAAACCAACCACGCACCACCGCACCCAACAGCTGCCTCGCCGCTGCTGGAGCAAAGTCACAGAAGACCAGCTGATTACCTCCTTCACCAAGAACCCACCCACCGACCCCACCAACCCCACCAACCCAGACGCCGCAGCCCGAAACCTTAGACAGTGGATCGACGACTGCACCAACACCCCCGCCCCGCTCAAGAAACCCTCCAACAGCCACGCCAACAAGATAGCCACCTGGTTCACTGGTGAGCTCCAGACCTTTAAACGCGCATGCCGGAAACTGGAGAAGACATGGCTCCACGAACGCACACCGGACAACCACGCAGCCCACAAGGACACCACCACCTCATCAGATTAGCCAAGAGATTCTCCTTCAAAGATCGCTTGGATAACAATGCACACAACAGCAAAGAGCTAGACAGCATCTTAAAGGAACTCTCCAACCCCCGCGCCAATGCCAACGACATCCCACCCTCACAAGAACTGTGCGACTCACTAGCCATCTTCTTCCACTGCAAGATCGCTGACATCCGCAACAGCTTCAACACCACAACCACCCCGACTACGCCAGACTCCACCTACCCTGTGATCACCACCAGAGCCAACCGCCTGACCTCCTGGTCCAACGTCAACGACGACGAGACACGCAAGGTCATGAACTCCATTCACTCAGGATCTCCGTCTGACCCGTGCCCACACCACATATCCAACAAAGCAGACGCAGACATCGCACCCCAACTACGAAGGTCATCAACATCTCCTTCAAAACAGCGACATTCCCGGAAAGCTGGAAGCATGCCGAAATCAACGCCCTCCTCAAGAATCCCAAAGCAGACCCCAAGGACCACAAGAACTTCCGGCCCATCTCCCTGCTCCCGTTCCCAGCAAAGGTCATCGAGAAAATCATCAACATGCAACTGCCCCGCCACCTCGAAGACAACAACATCTTGGACCCCTCCCAGTCCGGATTCAGACAAAACCACAGCCCCGAGACAGCCCCCATCGCCGCAACAGACGACATCAGGTGCCAACTAGACAACGGCAAAACATCAGCACTCATCCTCCTGGACCTGTTAGCCACCTTCGACACGGTCTGCCATCGCACTCTAAAGACACGCCTCCTAGAAGCCGGAATCCAAGAGAAGGCTCTTGATTGGACCACCTCCTTCCTCTCCGGCAGAACCCAGAGCGTCCGCCTCCCACCCTTCCGAACCTAAGCCACAGACATCATTTGCGGCGTCCCCCAGAGCTCATCCCTCAGCCCAACGCTGTTCAATGTCTACATGGCCCCCTTCGCACAAGTTGCCCACCACCACGACCTCAACATCATCTCCTATGCTGAAGACACCCAGCTCATCCTCTCCATCACCAAGGACCCACACACCTCCAACCCCAGCCTCCACGAGGGAATGAAGGCCGTTGCCGATTGGATGAGGAGCAGCCGTCTGAAGCTGAACTCAGACAAGACGGAGGTCCTCATCCTCAGACCCACCCCCTAAGCCTGGGACGACTCCTGGTGGCAGACCACACTGGGAACAGCACCAACACCCACCGACCATGCATGCAATCTAGGATTCATCCTCGACTCCTCCCTCTCCATCTCTAATCAGGTCAACGTCGTCTCCTCCTCCTGCTAAAACACTGTCTGCATGCTCTGCAGGATCTGCAAGGGATCCCGACCGCAACAAGAAGAACGGTGACACAGGCCCTCGTCAGCAGCAGACTGGACTACGGCAACGCACTCTACGCAGGAATCCCAGCCAAACAACTACTACGACTACAACGCATCCAAAACGTCTCCACCCGACTGATCTTCAACGTACCCCGCCGCAGCCACATCACCCCCCACCTGAGAGACCTACACTGGCTTCCCGTTGACAAGAGGATCACCTTCAAGCTCCTCACCCACGCACACAAAGCACTCCACAACGCCGGACCAGCCTCCCTGAACAGCAGACTCAGCTTCCACACCCCCACCCGCCAGCTCCGCTCCGCCAGCCTCGCCCTCGCCGCTGTCCTCCGCATCCAACGAATGACCTCCGGCGGTGGATCCTTCTCCTGCCTCACCGCCAAGACCTGGAACACCCTCCCTACCCACATACAGCAGACCCAAGACCTACTCGCCTTCAGAAGACTCCTCAAGACCTGGCTCTTCAAGCAGTAGCAGCACCCCCGCTTCCCTCAGCGCCTTGAGACCCTCACGGGTAAGTAGCACGCTTTACAAGTACTCTGATTGATTGATTGATTGATTGTTGTTGGAGTGGAGACCACAGTGAAGTGAGGCCCACTGCCCATGGGTGTGTGCAAGTCAAAGACCACCCTGTTTTACCAATAGCCAATTGCCTTGTGCAAGCTGAGGTCAGGGACCTCCAGTGTGACCTGGAGAGGTGCAGACCACATGGAGCTGGTAGGAAACAGGAAGGAATACTTACTATTGGAAATGGCCCTTCTTGCAGGTTTATCCCCAAACCTTTTACTTCTTCCTCATATTTATTTCCTGACCTGTTGTTGTTTGCTATAGGACTCCGGGCACTTTATCACTGCTGATCAGCACTAAAGTGCATATGCTCCCTTTGTAAAATGATATTGTAATTGGTTCTCCCTGATTGGCATATATGTTTTACCAGTAGGTCCCTAGTAGAGTGCACTGAGTGTGCCATGGCTGGTATATCAAATTCTACTAGTGGGCCTGGAGCACTGTTTGTGCCACCCACATGAGTAACCCTAAAAAGAGGTCTTAGGCCTGCCACCTGGGTGCCTGTGCGCAGTTTTGTAACTGCCACATCGACTTGGCAAGTGCACCCACTTGCCAGGCCCTACCCTTCCCTTTTCTTATACATAGGACCCCCCCATGGTAGGCCCAAGGCACCCCAATGGGCAGGGTGCAGTGTATGCGAAATGTAGGACATGTACTGGTATGTGTAACATGTCCTGATAGTGAAATACTGCAATTTCGTTTTTCACTATTGAAAGGCTATTTTTCCCCATAGGACACAAAGGGGAACGCTTTGTAACATTTTACAAGCATATCTTCCCATAGGGATAAGATAGAAAAATGGAGTTTAGTGTCCCTGAAGTCAGGATTTAATAACACATCTTTTAGTAAAGATGCTTTAAATTGTGTGTTTATAAATATCACTTTTCAGAAAGTGGCTATTTTCTTGTTCAAACATCCTGTGTGCCTCTGCCTGGATGTGGATTGATTATCTGGCTTTGGAGTGACAGGGGCTGGGGAGGTGCAGTGGCTCCAGGAGTATGGATGAGTCAGCACTAGGCTGGAGAGGCCTGATATGCATTTGGAGTGGTGGGAGGAGTGGCACCTGTACCTGAAGAGGGCTGTGGCTGCCTTCCATAAAGCTGGCTCTGCCGCCCTGTGGTGTGTCTGGAGCCAAGGCTTACACTGACAATGGACGTTGTTGGGCACTTGCAGAGTGTCCCCATAACTGGTTTGAACTGGGCTCAGAGCCCCTTGCACATTTTAGGGTATAAGTATCAGACCCAAAACGCCAGACTTTAGATCATCCTTGGAATTCAAGAGGAACCTTTGCCAAGGAGAAGAGCTGGAGAGGCTGAAGAGAAGTATTCCCCTTTTTGTGTCTGGGGTTGGCATGCAGTTGCTGTTTCTGCCAAGGAAAGGAGAAGGACTTTGCTATGTGCTGTGTTACCTGTTTGAAAGAGATCTCCAAGGGCCTGAAGTGTGCTTGACTCCTGATGTGAAGTCTCAAGGACACAAAAGACTTCATGCAAAATATGCTGGTGCTGCTGGACTCTGCCATCTATGAGTTCTACCCTTGCCTGAGGTGCCTCCTTCCAGCTACAGGGCATCAGAGGTGGGTTTTGCAGGTAATCACTGCAAGAACCGGCGCAAAGCATCGCTAAACCATGCAAAGTCTCTCGGAAACAATGCCAGACAACGCGAAGCCCCGTCGAGTTTCGCCGGACGATGCAAAGTCTTGCTGCACAGCCCCCAGCAATGAGCCGGATGGCGCAAAGCTTTGCAAAGCGACGCATCACTTCCGGTGTGTCACCATCGTACCTATGCACCAAGTTTTCCACGCATCACCCGCAGACCAGAATCGTCTTGGATTTGGACGCCGCACTTCCCCCTACAGTCCAGATTTGACGCATCACTTCTCCTGTGTGCAGCCTCGCCTGCCCAAGGACCCAGGAACTGACGCATTGCTTTGTTTTCCAACCCTTCGTTTCTCTGCAGTTGTTTGGCCTTGTGAATTTTAATACATCTTCAGGTACTTGGTGTAAAAGTCATGCATCCACAGTTTTCTATAGTACAAGTTCTTGATTGCCTATGGGAAAAGCCTGTCTGCTCGTGCCAATCTATCAAGGGGGTGAGCAGGGGTTATCTAAAGTGTGTATCCCCCTTAGGCCTGACTAGAAGCAAGGGTCCTTATTTGGACAAAGGTACTTCCTCTGCCAACTATAGACCCCCATTTCTAACACTTACCAATCGCCATCTGAGCCAGAAAAGGTTGTCAAACATCGAAGCAGGCGGTTCAGAGTCTGAGGATGCTGATGTGTTATCCGGTAGAGACCACAAGAGAACTTGAGCCCTTAGCTTTGGCAGACCGGACCCCTTGATCGAGTGCTTCAGTCAACCTGGGTTGCGGGCTGCTGTCAGGTTGCGTAAGACTGTTCCATGCCAGCGAGCGTGCAGGAGAGGCACAAGCTTAGCGCTTAATCACTGCTAACGATATCTCAGAAGACAAACCATAAACTTTGTGAAGTGGGACTAGCATGAGCCACATCATAGAGTTGCCTCCATTATCGAATTGGGAATAACATTGGACTTACATTCCTCCCATTTGCTGGCTAAATATTTCCACAGTGAGGTTGCATCCCTAGCATTTCTTCTTGAAGAAGGACCTAACCCTCTCTAATCTAAACTGTTTGTCTTTGAGTCTAGACAATGCTGCAGTATATCTGCGAACACCCTGTTTCAAATGGATTCCATTTTTCAACTATGAAGCAAAACTAAGTACATGGATGTGAAACCTTTTCCTATTGGCGGTATATCACTCCTTATGTGTGAAGAGTGTTCATTGTAGGAAATGATAGGTTGATAATTGATCGAAGATTTAGCTCAGGAAATAATAAGGATGAATCACATGAGCAGCCTTGTTCCTCTGTTGCACAGCAAAAGGCCGATATCTCACTTAGCGACTTTGATGAGACTCTCAAGCCCACATTGGTGCAACAATACTAGCTAGGTCGAAAGAGATTTCTTATCTACTGTGCATTTGCTTTGAATATGGCCTTGCTATAAACAGAAGAAAATGGATGTTTGGCAATGGCAGAATGGAATACAAGCCCAGTTAGTGCTTGATATGTAAAACAATACGGACAGATTTACAGAAATGTTGTATTTGGTCTACACCACTTTTATGGAGCAGCCCGAACATGTAGTGATTTTCCTTTCTGACCCTACTTTGGTTCTTTCTTGGTTTTTCGCATTAAGGGCCAGATTTACGATGCATTTTATCAGTCACAAATGCCCCATCGGGATGTTTGCAACAGGCAAAATGCATTTTCCTATATACCAACCCTATTTTGTGAGTCGGTAACCGATTACCAACTTGCATGATAGGGTTTGCGATTTGATATTAGGAAGGGGTGTGTATAGGTCGTCCCTTTCTAATAGCAAGTCACACTGGTATGTATGAATGGTTTGTGACTGGTAATGTGGTAGCAAAACATTCACAGATTACCACCAATTTCGAATTGGTGGTAAGTCAGTCGCAAGCGGGTAGTGGTCCTCAAGGGACCCATTCCCTTTTACGAATGGGGGTGCCAACATTCTTTCAGAGAAGGCAGTGAGCTTCCTCTTAAAAAATGTAAAGGAAACTTTTAATTTTTCTCTCTTAAATGCATCTGGTTTATCTTTAAACAGGCTGCATTTCAAAAAACAAATTGTTTTATTTAAAAAAAAAGTCACAGACATAGTGGTCTCCACTGTGAGTGCTGGCCATTCCCAATGGGTCCCAATTGCGATCTGCCTCATGAATGTTCATGAGGCAGGTCATTTGCGACCCATTTTGGAAAAGCTTACTGTGTCCCAGACATATTAGTACATTTGAACTTGCGAGCCTCTAATTGCGAGTCGCAAAAAATTACAATTAGAAACTCGGAAATGGCCGAACATCTGGCCCTTGATGTTTTAAGTTGCCTTTACCTTGCACAGCCACACATTACATGTTTGTTTTCATGACATAATTTTAGGAAAACGCTGTACTAGTTGTTTGTTATTCAGTGATTCTTCTCTGTATCAATCTGCACATTTCAATCAAGGTTGCCTAGAATACATTCAACCAAAGATGCCTAGAATACATAACAACATGGTGTACTGTTCTTAATGCTCAGTCAGCAACTGCTCCTAATGTTTAGACACAACACAATAGCATAGCTGCAGCTTTCGAACACAGTAGTTCTTATAATACAAACTGTGGCTTGTAACAAACACCTGCAAGGCCTGATAAGCAGCCATGCATCCTTGTTTAAAGTGAAATTACACTAATGAAGCAGACCACCTAACTACATACACCAGATATGGGGGTCTGTTGCCAATCCCAGAGATCACTTATAGATCCCAGTGCCCTCACGGGAAGGGTAGGCCTAGACATGTAGATAATTTGCCATGGTGGTGATGTTTATTTTATACTGCCTGATAGTAATACTAATTATGTTAGTATCATCTGCCTAGTGATTGCAGCACATTTGCTTCATAATAGACTGTGATAGTTTCAATAAATATAATGTAAACTTTCTTTGAGTCTTTCTTATGTTTACTAAGGGCATGAATGAGTGAGTGACAATATGTGAGGATCTGTTTCCATGGTTCTCTTGGGGACTAGAGTAATATGTTTTAGGTTGCCTAAATCACCTGCTACTCTGGGAAGGTTAGGAGTTCAGGGGAGGCTAGGGCCGGCTCTAGGGCGGTGCGATCAGTGCCACGGCACCAGCGCTGACTTTGGGTGGGGGCATCATTTTTATAAGCATATTAGCATTTTAAAAGCACCTGCTACTGTTCCTGCCCTCCAGCAATTTTCAGGCATAAATTAAAATGTCAAGATAACTCCGGTGATTAATAAGCTTCCTGGAAAGTGACTGGAGGTTTGTCTAGTGGAAGTGTTGACTCATTTTAAGGTAGCACAGCGGGTTTAAATGCCTACTGCTAAGAATGTGTACCATGCAGATCACAAAGTGTATATAATGTAAACAGGTCAGAGGGTTACTGCTTCTGTCAGAGAGCCGGTTTTGTTGCTTCTAGTTTATAAGTCAAAGTCCTAATATAGAACATCGAGTTACAAACTGTCAGCTAAGAGCTGCATGCAAATTGCAAGGTATATGATAGAGCTATGTGTTTTTGTGCCCAGTCTTTCATTATCCTAATCTTCCCAAAAGGGTTCTATGGGTAGAAAACAATTCTTGTTATTAAAGAGAACCCTAAGAACGGAGTTACGTTTTAAATTCAGAATTTGTGCTTTTCCAGAATAAGGTCTCTTAAACTATATTGCCTACCAGTATCGATGACATGTCACTGCTACACCACACCTTGTAGACCTGCCTAATATAGCATGTCCTATACACTGATTTACACACATATGATTGTCTCTGTGCAATGTGTGTGTGATGTAAAGTGCTCTGGCACCTTACACTGGTATGAAAGGTGCTATAAAACAAAATGAATCTGAGAGACAGTGGTTATGGAGACTTGAGGGGTACTGTTAAAGGGTGCTAGTGAGAGCATCCGTGGCAGAGGTGGTCCTGGAGGGGGCACCAACAAACATTGTCACACAGGGCGCCACCAGAGTTAAAGCCGGCCCTGGGTGAGGCACTGTGAGCTTGCCCTGATTTGGGCCGACAGATACTGAAGTTTCAGAGAGACTCAGTCCCTACATTCTGATGTCCTGTCATCCCAAGGCACAGTTCTGCTTGACCATCAGAATTCCTGCAACACAATTTGTTAATGGAGATTTACAATGCCACACAAGGGCCGATTTTCAGCACCTTGCACGGCTTTGTGAAAAAAAAAGTAATGCAAGGATGAGCATAACTCTACTTTGCGTTAGGATGTTGTTTCGTGGTAGATCATAGGCTTTGCCTACCATTAATAAACAATGTATCTCCCTATGTAATACAGTAACAGAGGTAGCATAGGCAGAGCATAGGTATAATGGGCATTTATTAATAAAGCAAATATTACTAAACCAAAATGCTCAAAACGAATTCAAATATAAATTGTGCATCTTTGAGGACCGTATCATGCTTCTCATACAAAATATGCACACTGGCCTTGTGAATATGAATGCTTTTCACAGTTGCCCAGTAATGGTGGTCTCACCAGTTTATCTGTGGCCCCTTATGCGTTCATCCTAAAAATAGTTTCTATAAATATATTTTCTACAGATGCCACTGGAAGTCTGCTTGCTTCTGAAATGGACTGAACCTGATGTCTTGCCAATCCCATTGAGCCCTTTTTCTGAAGTCTTCAAGGGTGCCAGAAACACTGTATTTTTAATGAAAGTCCTGCACAAGGTAGAACTGTCTGAGAGGGTATTCAGGCAGTGCCCGATGGGCGGTTCGGACAGGTCAGCGTGCGGGCAGGTTTTTAGCAGTTTCTGGGCCTGTTTTATTGCCAGTTGGGCTGGTTTTTATAGAGGATTTCCTTGATTTTTCCAAAAGCATTGCCTGTAGTGAACTCAAAAGTAAGCAATCTCCCATACCTTGCAAAATACCCATACAGTAAGTGTCTTTAAAAGTTCAAAACTGGCCTGATTTGTAAATGTGGGCCACTATTTTAACCAAGTGGTTTACTACTATGGGCCACTTTTAATTCAGGGCCCGGGACTATTTTTTGTCCCAGTCTGCCTGTGACCCTGCAAGGCCAGGTCTGAGAAGACCAGCACAACACCATCTACTGTGTAGTGTGGAAGGTCACCACCAGGTCAAAGGTTTCCGAGAGTGGAGCCAGGTGAGATGCTTCTATTGGCACTTAAGGAGATGGGGGAACCCCAAGTCTGGGTCCCTTGCTCGCTTTGCCACTGAATCCAAGCTAGCCTGGCTGATGAGGGGTAATACCCCGAAACCGGTACCACGATGCTTGTTTCCAGTCCAGGGAGGACCTCGCCTGGCAGCCCAGGCTGGACTGTCCCCATGAGAAACAGGGTCAAACTGATTTTCATATGACTGGGTCCGAACTGGGGTGGCATAGTGAGCAAAAGAACAATGACGGATTCAAACCAGAACTGTGACTGGGAGTGAGTGGTTGGAAAATGTCAGCACTCTGTCCATCATCTTGTTGTGCTTGCTATGTACCCCGAGACTGGCCGTGAGCAAGCCCAACTCTAAATGAGGGCCCGTGTTTTATGCTAAACTTGGTTTGGACCTTGACGTTTTAAAAAATCTTTTTAACTTTACTACACACGAACGACCTCCTAGAGCTGGTGTACAGACAACCTTAATGAAGTCGAACCAAGGGATGCGCTACAGAAATACCTGCATTTATCTGCATTTCTCTGAGGTGTGTAACTCCACAGTACGGATCTCAAAAACAAGAAAATCAATGTGTCCTGTAATTAACTACTGCAGAAGGGCGCAGTGAAGCTTCACACGTTAATTTGTCAAACAATAAAACTTACTAACACGTTGATTTGCACCAGGTCAGCTGTGACACATACTCATTTTTGCACATATTGGTTGGTGAAAGTGTAACTTTGCACTAAACTGAATGTGAAGATTATAATGGTGGAGCAAGCTTTCGCTGCACAAAGTTTCCACTATCTGATCTGTCTCCCATACCTTACAGAACTGAAAAACCACAGGACAACTATATGATGTTCTTTATTGATAAAAAAATAGCTTCTACTAACAATATATTGTTATAACTTGCTTTCAAATGACCCGAGAGGGAGCTGGACTTAGCAGGGAACAATATCCCTAGTACAGTACACAGCTGAGATAAGTTTATCCTGTTGTTGGGCCACGAGTGTATTCTGCCCAGCCTGATTGAAGAGAAGAAATGGCACTCTCTAGAGAGAAACATGATCAGCGGGAAGCCTTTTGTGACTAATAAACCTGGCTGCCTTACAATCTGATGTTACTGTGACAACCACAAACACGTATGACCCAATGTTTATAGGAAGCACTTTTCGCAAGGTGAGGAACAAACAGGGCCGCGGTAATTGAAATCAGCACAAAAGGTGCTTCTTGTAACTAGTTCATGGTGGAAAGAAATAACCCACGGATGCGGGGCTCGGGGGGAATAGAGGGACAAGCTGCTGCGGCGCATCCTGGCCCTCCAGGGACATCTGTGCTTCCCTGGCTCGCATTTTCTTCTGAGACGTGCATTTTCTTTCAAGCGTCTTGGCTGTTCCCTAAATGGAAGCTTTGAAAATAGCCATTCTTGCTTATTTCAGGAGGGTAACAACTACTGCATATGTAAGGCGAAATCTCCACGGAATATTACATAAAAAGGGATACTCAAACCTCCCTTTTCTGGAAGCAATTCACGGTTTCCTCTGAGCCCTGATGTAAAATAATGTATTATTACCAGATTTGACAATCACTTTTTCTTGTGAAATATATTTCCTAATAAACAATAATGCTGCAGATAATACGTTTTTTTTTATTCTACATCTCCTGAACTGCCAATTGAAAAACACTTCTCTCAGGAGCTGATTTACGACTTTTCTAGCTCACACTCAAGGCAGAGAAAGTAGCGCAAACAGGCTGCCTAGTGCCACACCGAAGCAGGGCCGGACTGGGAACTGAAAGCAGCCCTGGCAAATTTTGCCGGACCAGCCCCCGTCCTGCGCGTAGCCATTGGGCAACAATAGAGGGGTCAGTCCATGTGGCTCTGATTCTTATCTGTCTCACAAAGGGTGAATTATTTGCTGTACATGGTAAGTGCTGACAAAACCGGGTTCCCTGTTTACCAGATTGGTAAATAACTCCAATTTAGGTATTTCATGACAAATTACAAATGGAACTCGTGCTTACTGCACCGAATTCTGCATGTATCCAAATGTACTGCACATTTGTCCCACCTGAACATTTCGGCAGGTTTGACAAGGGAAAGGAAGTGGGTTTTGGTGTTTGCCATAATGCTGGAAACAGTGGGGCATATTATCAAGGGGGTTTATCTCCGCTTTTTTGGCTTTAAAAGCCAAGAAAGCGGAGATAAAATGATCTCCCAATTACCAAGCTGACCCTAACACCAGTTAGCGACAGCTAGTAGGAGATAGCGACCATCTTGGGCCCGCTTTGCATATCAGTGATATTTATCACTAATGACATGCAAAGTGGGCGTGCCAAGATGTTAGCAACTGGAAACAGTCGCTAACATCGCTATCTCCTATTACCAACCTTTGGGGATATTCGCGCTAAGCGCGAATATCTCCAAAAGCTAACACCTGCCCTGAGCAGTTCTTAGCCATGTTATCCAATGGGAGGTGGATAACATGGCTAAGAGCATTTGCTCGATAATGCATGAATATCGCTGACTTTTCAGCGATATTCATGCATTGCGGCCGTTTTTTATCGCATTTGCGATAAACCTTGCTAATAGCAAGGTTTATCTGCGATAAAAATCGCCGATGTGCGGCGATAATTTTTGTCTCTAAACAAGTTAGAGACAAAAATTATCGCTAGTTGTTGGTAATATGCCCCAGTGTTTGCGCAGGTATCGGAATTTACCAGCCCACTCATAATCAGAACCTTAGTGTTGCATTCGGGCCTGTGTGGTACATAAAGTCTATTTTTCAAGAGGGCTAAGTCGAGCTCAAGGAAGATTGATACTGTTACGCATGTATTTCCTTTTCCATTTGTAGTTTTCCAAATAATTTTGAGGATCTCTTCCTCCTTCCTGCCATTATCGGAGTCTTGACTATACTCATATGGCCTATCAATCCAGTTAGCCTGTCTTTAATGTTATGTTACATTTTTAGTTTGTGTTCTATGTAGTCATTTGTAGAGTCTCCGCAGGCCTGGGCCCTTCATAGCATTTGCTGATGAGCTGAGCAGAGAGTAATGTTTTTTTCCCTGAGGGGTGGAGTAGCACGTGGAGAGTTGGAGAAAGCTTAAGCGGGATCCATCCGTCCACAAAGAACTATTCAGAGGCTCTGGAGCAGGGGTGCCCAATAGGTGGGCTTTAAAGGACATCCCCTTAATGGTACATATTTAAACTCAGTGGAACTAAATTAAGTGGTCAAAGTTTATCCAGAGACCTGAAAACCTAGCATGGATCAACTCATATTAAACCTACATTTGGTACTCCTGCTCTTGGGGAAACTTCATCGCATTTTTATGGATCTACTATATCAATGTGCAAGGCCTTTTAGCAGAATGTATTTTGGATAGTTCACAAATATTACATTCATTATTATCTTCTACTGAAGTCTCTGTGCATGTCCAAAGCATTAAAAGTGTACAGTGCATCACATGCCTGGCTCAGGCCTGGTCCCTCCGTCCAGACCAACACCCACCACCACTGCGCGACGCCCCACCCGCCAACTTCAGTGTTTATTAATTGTCGGTACGGGGGCCCGGAAAAAATAACCTTACTCACGGTCACGGACACGGGCACGGCGGGCCGTCGGGCCGCCGCTGGCTGGTGGCACTACCGAGGCCGAGGCAGGCCTGGGCCGAGGGCTATTTCCAGGGGGGCCGAGGGCAGCCGGGGGCAGGGGCAGCGAGCGGCCTGGCTAGCCACCAAAGTACAATAATTAAATTATGGTGGCCGCTCCGATCCTCTCCTGGCTGGCTCGTCTCGTGCAACCTGGTTGCAGGGCACACACTGACTGCGCAGTTTTAATTGCCCACTATGCAATGCGCATGTGGGAACATCAGTTGCACCCTAGGCGGCGGCGCGCAGACGCACCGGAGGAGGCAGGGCAATGGGCATGACTGCGTGCTGCGCACAGGCACCTCCCTCCTCCCTCCTGGAAACGCTTCGGCTTTTTTTTAGATGGTTCGGTTGCTAAGTTACAGACTCAGACTTACAGTGTGCAAACACACCGCGCACCGCCAGTCACAGGCTTGTTGCTGCTGCAGTATGGGCGGCGCGGCACGCAGGCCTGCTGCTTGAAGGGAACTTGTCTTGGAGACGGAGTCTGTCTAAGACTCGGGTCGGACCGAAAATCGGCCCCTCACTTTTAAAACCGGCCCTCTGATCCAAAATCGGCCCTCACCCCCTCCAGCCGACCGGGGGATTGCCCGGTGTCCGAAAGCACCAGTCCGGCCCTGCACCGAAGCTTTACACCATAGTTCAGATGTGCGCGCGTGATATAAACCGGGACATTTCACTAAAATAGAAGAAGGACTACAGTTTTACTTCAAGCCAGCGCACATAATGACAGCGCTCCTCAACAGCGAATTACAGAACAGGCAGTTAGAACATACATAAAATGCCATTTTTAAACCCAGAAGCTTGCCTGGTAATTAAATTACTTTCTTGAAACAACTGATAACTATTCCTGCTTTGTAAAACATAAAAATGCACCTACGCCGTTATCAGCCGACACTCTCTAAAAAACTGGGACATGATGGTGTTTAGTCCTTCTACATGTGCTGCAGAATGCAGCGCACATAGAAAGAGCAAAAAAAAAAGGAGAAATAAAGGTATTTTTCAAAGGTGTTAGTTTTACGCACGATGAACTCCATCCACTCCGGATCTCCAACCGACCCCTGCGCCCGCCACGTCTTCAACAAGGCAGACTCCGTCATCGCTCCCCATCTACGAGACATCATCAACGCCTCCTTCGACACCGCAACCTTCCCGGAGAGCTGGAAGCACGCCGAACTCAGCACCCTCCTGAAGAAACCTTCAGCCGACCCCACCGACCTCAAAAACTACCGCCCCATCTCGCTCCTCCCGTTTCCTGCTAAAGTCATCGAGAAGACCGTCAACAGACAGCTGGCCGCCTTCCTCGAGACGAATGGCTCCCTCGACCTCTCGCAGTCCGGTTTCCGAGCCAACCACAGCACGAGACCACCCTCATCGCAGCCACCGACGACATCAGATCCCTGCTCGACAACGGGGAAACAGCAGCCCTCATCCTCCTGGACCTCTCCACGGCGTTCAACACTGCCTGCCACCGCACCCTAGTGCAGCGCCTCAGCAAAGTCGGAATCCAAGAGAAGGCACTGGAGTGGATCATCTCCTTCCTCGCCGGAAGGACACAGAGAGTCCGCCTCCCCCCTGTTCAGATCCGAGGCCACCAAAGTCATCTGCGGCGTACCACAGGGATCATCGCTCAGCGCCACCCTCTTCAACGTCTACATGAGCCCCCTTGCAGCCATTGCACGCCAACACAACCTCAACATCATCTCCTACGCCGACGACACCCAGCTGATCCTCTCCCTCACCAATGACCCCGCCACCGCCAAGGCCAACCTACACGAAGGGATGAAAGATGTAGCCGAGTGGATGATGAACTCAGGTAAGACAGAAGTCCTCATCCTGGGATCGTCGCCCTCCGCCTGGGACAACTCCTGATGGCCCCCTGCCCTGGGCAACGCACCCAAACCGACGGACCACGCTCGCAACCTGGGCTTCATCCTGGACTCCTCCCTCTCCATGACCAGACAAGTCAACGCCGTCTCCTCGTCATGCTTCAACATCCTACGCATGCTACGGAAGATCTTCCGGTGGATCCCCACCAAAACCAGGAAGACGGTCACCCAGGCCCTCGTCACCAGCCGATTCGACTACGGCAACTCCCTCTACGCCGGAACCACTGCTAAACTCCAGAAAAGACTCCAACGGATTCAGAACACCTCTGCTCGACTCATCCTGGACATCCCCCGACACAGCCACATCCCCGCACACCTAAGAAACCTGCACTGGCTCCCCGTCAACAAGAGGATCACCTTCCGACTCCTCACCCACGCACACAAAGTCCTCCACAACCAAGGCCCAAGATACCTCAACGACCGCCTCAACTTCTACACTCCCACACGCCAGCTCCGATCGACCAGTCACGCCCTAGCCGTCCCCCGCATCCGAAGAGCCACAATGGGAGGAAGATCCTTCTCCTACCTGGCCGCCAAGACGTGGAACTCCCTCCCCACCCACCTCCGCCTGACCCAAGACCACCCCGCCTTCAGGAAGCAACTCAAGACCTGGCTGTTCGAGCAGTAGCGGACCCAAGCGCCTTGAGACGGTGAGTAGCGCGCTATACAAATGCCTTGATTGATTGATTGATTGATTGGCAATGCAAAATGCCTAGCACTGCGTTGTAAACAGGGCACAAGTCCTAAATAAAGAAGTGGGGGGACGCTCAGAGACGGACGTGACGTCACAACAGGAAGTGACGTCACGGACGGTAAAAAACCTAGAAGTGGGGGGACGCACAAATACGTAAAGTGATGGCACGACCGGAAGTGACGTCACGAAAGGTAAAAAAACTAGAAGTGGGGGGACGCTCATGCGTGGAGGGGGCTATCTTTTGTGTGAAGGGGGCTTGCGGCCTCGCTGGCGTGTCGCATTCCGCCTGTGCAAACCCCAACCAGTTCAAAATTCAGTTAAAAAATAAATAATAATAATTTACAAAACGGCAACAAGTACCTAATATTGCAAAAACCTTTCATATATCATTCGACATGGCTCATCTGAAAGTGACGTAATAACCTACTAAGAATGTCCGTAATCAAGAATAGTCTTACTTAGTAGACAAAGTTTGCAACAGCCCAACTTTTGTCCAGGGCACTCGGATAAAACTAGATGGCGGAAAAGTGAGAAAAATACATGAGCCTTGCAAGGTATACACTGATGTCTAATGCAGTTGATTTTACCCACTGAGCTAGCTAACCAGACAGTTTACCCCGAAGAGGAGGAGCGTGAGAGAGGCGGGGCGAGGTTCGGAATCGCACTCGAGGAGCTTTTGGAGGGGCTGTTTGTGCTTTTGTAACCTGACTCCAGCCATAACGTATCACTGAATGGGCTTGCCGGGGGGTGCCTGTGTCGGTAATGGCTCACTTGCTGGAGTGGAGGCGCCCTGCCTGGGGCCTTAATCATACTGTCTTTGGGAACTTTCGGCTCAGCACATGACCCAGAGCCGTAGACAGCGCTAGCGCCAGCTCAGCACAGCTTTTGCACAGGGGGGACAGCGTCCACCCGGTAAGACCCCTTAAAATAAGTGGGGGGACGCCATCTACCCGCGTGGTACCCCGACTCGAGCCCTGGTTGTAAATAAGGAGGACGGCATTGCGTGATGGGAGCACAGGAAAAAGTGACGCTCCAGTGGCGCAATTCCCTTGCAAATTTACCCCCATGTGTCTAGCCAAATTATTGAATATTCCGCGGAGAAAACGTGTGCTGTACAAGTAGTACATTCTTTAAATGAACATAACTTTTTACAGCCGGAAACTATGGGCGCCTGCACTGATCCTCACAAATGGCACACCTATATAATGCCTTCAAAATGGTACAAAGCAGCATCGATTGCTATTTGCACTGAGAAAAGGGCACCTTTCCATCACTAAACCCTTTTTGCACTGGAAAGTAAATACCTTTCTAAGACTTTGCACCACTTTGCATCAGTCTTGGTAAATCTGACACTCATTTTCATTGAAAGGCACTTCAAAGTGCAAAAACCTCTCTGCCAAAATACAATTCCATACGGTTATATGCAATATTTCCACCTGATTCCAAGTTTTACATAACAGAATGGGGAATGAGGTGCAGTTTCAGTCTAACAGCCTCTTTAATTGTTTTGTATTCCACTCAATTTGTGTATTTTCCAATGCAAATATCTAAAGGGGATATTTGGAGGAATTTCTGCAGGGAAAGACTTTAGTGCACACAACATTTTCAATGCAAATCAGAGAGTGTACAGGACAAACGCACAATGCTTGCATACAATTTCACCATTACCTTAGGACTCGCATGAACAGGTCTGTTATTTCATTACTAGTCAAAAGTCAAATTTGGGTTTGTGGGCTTGGAAGTGGCTGCAGTTTTAAAATTGATAGGAAGGCTAAACCCAATACTGGTATTGGAAAGAGCACAAACAAGTATGATAAAGGCATCTCTAACGGTAACGTATGTAGTATATGTTCTGCTATCAGAATGTATCCTTTTTGCAGTTCTATTTCTAAGTTGTGGCGGTTACCTCAACCTATTGATACTCAGTGTATCAATCTTACAAGATTGAACATTTAAATGAGTCCTATTTGGATTGGAACATATGTATGCATGTATGTATGTATATATGTATGTATGTATGAATGTATATGGTATTTCACCATATACATGGGGAATCACCACTGACCACGACTGCTACGTGCCTGCTGTCTCCAGTATCATTGAGCCTTGTACTCTGTGCTCCCTTCGAAAAAACATCAGCGGACCCGCCCGCCTGTCTCCCGGCGCCCGACTGCTCACCTGTCACCTGGAGCAGGGGCCGCCGAGAGGAGACGGGCGAGGGGCGGACTTCAAGGTCCAGTGGCCCTTGCGGTGTTCTGCCTCACGGAGAAGCGCCAGGCGGCGCTTAAATCTGCCATCAGGCCCGTCTCGCGGGACGCCGGGCGAAGCCCGGGCCAAGGGCGGGCCCGTTGTTGCCCGTTAGTGACCGGTAGAGACCGGACCGGGCCACCCCCCTTGTTCCTTACTGCTAAACCCGACACGTTTCTGTACATAGGATTTCGCACCTATCCATCATGCCTGGAAGAACCAGAAGCAAAACCAAAACCGCACTGGTTGTAGCCCAGATTACTGGACCCATAGATCAATTTATCTCACGGACCAACGAGGCAATCGAACATAGTATTTCCCTTTTGGAACGCAGAGTTTCTCTGGACCTTATCAAAGCAAAACGCTCTTCTATGGGCCTTTTAGCAACTGCGGCATCTCCTATTCAACAAGCCCCTATTACTTCTATCCTCCCCTCATCTGTGACTGTTGCAGACATCCATACAGTACCATGCTCAGTTGATCTATCAGTAACCCAATCAGAGTCTGACTCTCTTCTATCAGACGATTTAGAGGTTACTCCGGACCTAGAAGCCTGTCAAACACACAACAGATTGGAATCAAACATAGATAAGCAGCTTCGGGGAGCGAGGGAAGGAGCCCTCCCCAAACGAGGAAACACCAATTCATGCGATAACGCAGCAATCCCTGTTACCCCCATGGAACTCGGGAGGGAACCTGGGAGGGATCGACCCCTTCAGCCCACACAACCAAGTATAATCATTCCAACTGAAAATAACTCTATACCACCTGCTATTCTCATCGAGGATATAGACAACCCATGCAAAACTTGTAAAACCACATCGCAAATTCTAACTACAATCAAAGAGCTTTTTTCCCAGCACCTAAAACCTATACAAATCAGTATAAGGAATCTGGAAGCACAAATAGCAATTCTATCACGAACTCACCCTAGTGCGAAGAGTTTACACTTAGTTAGTCAAGGGAAGGGAAACTCTACCCACCCCTCAAAAGTTTCCCAACAACCACAACCTGCCGTAGTAACCAAGCAGTCTCTTTTGACTATTCCACCCCCTTTAAAATCAAAGCATACTGTTCCATTAGCAAAACAGCAACATCCAGCGCCAAGTGTACAAAAGGCTAAAACACCTACTGATTTGCCTCAGCTTATACCCGGAACTGGTCCTGTAAAAACAGTAAAACCTGTAAACACAACAGTAGATACAACCATAAATCAAGCTACAAATAATAAACCGCCTATCACACCTTCTAAACCGATGGTTACACAACCCCTAATGGTACCCAAAAAGGCACCAAGATCTAGGCGCCCAGTGCACCTCCCACCGGAGGCAACCCCATATACGGTTATCCTCACAGACGTTCCCGAATTAACCGAAGGTATGGTCGAAACCGCCTGGTCACTCAAGAATAAGGTCCTGCAGTGGTTAAGTATAAACAGACCACTAGAACCATATCATTCAGGCGGGATCGCCACAGTCCGCAGAGTAATATGGATAGGCGATGAACACAAGTCGATCCACGGTGACTGCATCATAGTAACTTGCAAGGACCCAAGTACCGTGGACCACATCTGCTCATGGCCATCCCTGGGAAAAAAAGGTGGAATAGACGCCCAACATCTTTCTTTCTTCTATCCACCACTGAACACACACCAATATATACCCATTTCGAACTGGCAGCACCCCCAGGAAGATCAATGGAACCAGATGGGATATAGCTATAGCCATGGGAACAGAAAGAGAAATAGAGATTGGCATAACCAGCCCTGGCAAGGCAGACCCCACTATCCACTGGAGGGCTGGCAGGGTCTTCCAACTAGAAACCGGTATGACTGCCTAGAGATGGTGGATTGACCGTTAAGGCCCATAAGAACTAAGACCGAGGCCGTACATATTACGGCCGCTCCACTAAACTCTGGATCACAGTCATACCCATTCAAACCCCAGGGACAAGTAAATCAAATCTCGCCCATTAATATAAATTCCCAGTCTGGGATTACTGTAGAATCCTGCAACGTCACTTTAAATGAAACGATGACCAAAGTCCTGGTAACCCCCATGGATACCATCGACACAAGTTTCCACCAGTCTAACGATTCGAGTAATATCATTAAATCTACCACGTTCCTAACAGAGGGTTTTCCACATAAACGCTCTGTTACCCATCTACCTTCTGACCCTAACAACTTGAATTTCTCTATAATATATTGGAATGTCGCAGGACTGTGTTCCAAGCTGACACTAGAGTCATGGCTTGAAACAGTGAGGGAACACCAGATACTCTGCTTTCAGGAAACATGGTCTATTACTCCAAACCATCTAGCGGGTTATAAAACCTTTCATACCCCAGCAAATCAGGGAGCTTTGGGTAGACCAAAGGGGGGTCTTGTGGTTTATGTTGCCAACACTCTCCCTCCTCTACCCATTAGGATGTTAAAGGAATTCCCGACCTATCAAATTCTGCAAATAAATTTTACAAAAGATTGTATCTATATTCTAATTAACTACTATAACAATTCAACTACAATGGATTGTCTGACAACCTTAGCTGAAATTGCCACTTTTTTAGCATCCCTGCAAAACGATTTTAATCCTAACTTAGTACACTTAATTTGGGGCGGCGATTTCAATCTCCCATTATGTTCCAACTACAAAAACGGAAACTGCGGTTTGCAAGACGAACATGGCAGTCCTCTGCCCCATTTTGTCCACTCAACCTGTGGAAATAAATTAAACTAGATCATATTTTCCCTAGATCTGGACTTTGCAAACGATCTAGTAGAGCCACAGAATGATTTCTCTCCAACTTTCCATGGAAGAGGCTTCCTAACCACTATAGACTTTATTCTATCCTCCCAAACACTTAAGGGACAAGTAACCAATTTCTCTACCGGGACAGATGCTAGTAGTGATCATTTTCCGATCAGTGTAAGAATTATTCCAAAAATGGTTAAGCCACATCCTTTTATTTCGAGCCACTTAAAGCAAAATGCATTAACCATGAACAAACTGAACGGCTATACAGTCAAATGGGCCAAGGTTGACCCGGTGGAAGTAACAGAGAGGGTCCTTGAAAAATCTAAACCTTGGGTACTTGACTGTCTATCTCCAGATACCACTCCTCAGTCAATCGTCGATAGTTTCCAGAACATTCTGAAGATAATTGGTAAAGAACTTTCTGGCAAACCAAGGATCAATAAGCCCTCCATTACGAGGTGGTTTGACACAGCCTGCCGAAAGGCCCTCTCAAGTTTAAAAGAAGCCCTACATAGACCCACAAGGAACCCAGAGGAAATCTCCAATCTAAGGAAACTCTATAATTTAGCCAGACGGGACCGTAAAAAAATAATCAAGAAAGATCTATGGGCACAACTCCACGACAGCTGCCAAAGTAAGGACAGTGCTCTATTCTGGCAAGTCATTAGGTCCCCCTTTTTGGCTGACAGTGCAAAGGGGCAGCATCTAGATGTTGCAGTCACGGCAGATGATTGGGTCATGCACTTTTCTAAAATATTCGGTCACTCTCCACAAGACCCAGCAGGAACAGACCACAGTGAAGCTCATATATTGAAGAATAACATCTATCCGATAAACATCTATTTTCACCATATGGAAGTCACCAAAGCACTTAAGGCGTCGAAACCAGGCAAAGCTCCTGGTCCTGACGGAGTTCCAATGGACATTTTTCTCCACAATACAGAACTATGGTCACCAATAATCACTCAGGTTTTGGCAGCAGTAACGTCTGCTGGGTTACTACAGTCATGGTCAACATCAATCCTGCTCCCTATTTTTAAAAAGGGCGATCGTAACGACCCGGCCTGTTACAGGCCATTTTCCCTTCTGGACTCCATGGGTAAAATTGCAGGTCGAGTGCTCCTGGACCGTTTACAATCTTGATCCCAGGAAAATAACATCATGACCGACCTGCAATATGGCTTCCAGAAGGGTCTTGGGACCGTGGAAAGGGCCCTGAACCTCGCCCTTCTGACTGGAAAATATGTTGGCGCAAAAGGAGGTAACATCTTCCTCGTATATGTCGATCTTAGTGCGGCATTTGACTGCGTCCAACATGAAAAACTTTGGACAATACTTAGCGACCTCGGAGTGGATCCACCTCTAATAGCCTTCCTCCGGGAACTCTACTCCGATGCCACAGGGTGCGTCAGATTTGGCATCAATGGTGAGCTGTCTCGCTCCTTCTCAATAACAAAAGGAATAAGACAAGGCTGTGTACTGGCTCCCTTCCTGTTCAGCCTATACACCAATGGACTAGAGCAGGCCATGCTGGAAGGGAGCCAGGATCTACCCCAGATAAACCATCGTCCAATACCGACACTGCTATATGCAGATGATTCAGTCATCCTGGCCCGAACACTAAACCAACTTCAAAAACAAGCCAATAAATACAGTAGCTTTATGGGTTCACTTGGTCTGAAAATTAACATAAAAAAGACTTTTACCATGCTTATTGGCCCCAGGGTCAAAAACCCTAAACCAATATTGGTGGACAATACAAGACTGGAAAAAACCTTTGTCTATCCATATTTGGGCATCCTCGTGGATGATTCTCTGAACTGGCGACAAGCTACGGCCAGCAGAAACCTCCTTTTCCAGCGTGCAACATCGGCCCTGGTCTCTTTCTCGAGAAAGTTGGGGAAACCAGCTCCACCCGAACTCCTGAAAATTTACTATGCTAAATGCCATAGTGTGGCTACTTATGGAGCAGGCGTGAGGGGGTATGGCAATATAGATCCCTTACAGGTAACAGAGAGTGGTTTCATCAAAAACCTGCTGGCCCTTCCGCAAAGCGCCCCGAACTATGCTTCTCACAACGAGCTTGGAATGGAATACATTATAGACACGATTCGTTCCCTACCAATTTTATTGTGGCAACGTATATGGTCCAAACCTGAGTGCCATCTGACAAGATCCTTGATTACGGACTGTGTAGCTCTAACTAATTGGCACAAGATCCCTTGGCTGGTCTA
Source organism: Lissotriton vulgaris (assembly GCF_964263255.1). Lineage (NCBI taxonomy): Eukaryota > Metazoa > Chordata > Amphibia > Caudata > Salamandridae > Lissotriton > Lissotriton vulgaris. The sequence goes on from NC_141694.1 coordinate 109,501,451, forward strand.
TATACAGAACTTTTTTAACGACCTTGGCTGTAAGTCTTATTTTGACGACCCTCCTAGCATCGAAGACATCTCTAGAAAACAGTTAAAGAAGATGTGCTTGGTCCACTTGAGAGAGCTGCGCAATCAGGCAGAGATCACAAAAACTTCGAATAGTCAAATTTGTGCAACACAAACTGTCAAAGATTTGCAACCTTATCTGACCTACTATCTGTCCAATCACGAGAAATATCTTCTGACAAGATTTCGTTTCAATACCTTTTTCCGTTTAGTTTCCTTTCCCGAAGTTCAAAACTGGTCTTGCACTCTCATGACCTGTCCATGTGATGGATTCTCTTCACAAACAACAATCCATATTATCTTCTTTTGCAAATATTACAAATCACCACGAAAATCCTGGATCCTCCCACTTCTTCAAGCCTCAGGTCACAGACTATGTCATCCTGCATTTCTTTTTTTGCAGTGTTTGGACTCGCCACATGTTGCGAAGTCCATAGTCACCTTTCTAAAAGCTACTATTAAAATACGCCAAAACTTATAACTGGATATGAATCTTTCACTGTAAATATGACATTCATGTATTTTTAATTTTTTTAATTTACGTTTATTGTTTATTTGTTTGTTTTTAACATTGTGTACTTTTTATGATTATAAACAAGTGGTAATCGAATAAAAGCTTATGAAACTGAAACTGTATATGGTATTTTCATAGGGGAACACAAGCAAATAGGCAGATGAGCACTCCACATGGTCAACAACAAGCATAAAGTTGAAAAGTAGGAGGAGAGGAAGCTGGATTATGGATAGTAAATGTCTTGTAATGTAGTGATCATTAAAAAGATGATAATTCAACTCTTTCCTAAACTGGAGCAGCATTGGGGCAGTCCTGATGGATAAAGGCTTGTTGTTCAGAACCTGGATGCATAGATGGAAAAGGCCCACTGCCTTGTTTTTTCTTTATTACACGTCTAGGCTGCAGTTTCATGGTGCCCTGGATGCAGGTGTGCTGATAGCCACTGGAGATGTGAGCTTGTCTGTAAGAAAAACAGGAATTTTAAAAGGTGTAGAGGCAGCACCAGGTATGCAGTCACAGAAGAGCCAGGAGTGTACTTTTATCAGTATTCTTTTATTCTTCTTAGTGTTAAAATTGGGACAACAGCCAACGAGTTTCGTTCCTTTCAAAGGAACTTCATCAGGGCAGATATTATAATGTGTTGATTTCAGATAGTTCCAAGTCTTAAGCAATCAAAATCAGATGGCGCCTAACTGAATCCAATATCCAAACAGTATTTTAGGCCAAACTCCTGTTCATATATTATATAATGTTATAGAGAACAGTGGTCACTATTCAGGGAGAATACAGTGTGATAGATAACCATATACTGGAATAGAATGTATGTCTTTTGTCCAGCCGGACAAGAATTTATTTTCATAATATTTTTCAAAAGTAGTATCAAATAAAACATTCAGATGACAAGTGGGCACAGCCGTGACCCACAGAACACAAGACAGAACAACAAACACAGAATTGGCCAAAAGGCAAGCCAAAATGGGTCTGTACACTTGTACTCAGAATAGACAGACACAAATTAATCATTTAACACCGTTGCACAATGTGTTATAGCTTGAGTCTGGTGCATAGGGTGTTTGGGTGTCGACGACGTTTCGAAGCCAACATTAAATATAGGGCATCATCTTCAGGACAAACAAATAATGCATTGCTATCTGGATAATAATGTATCACACCTTTTTTACAATTCTAAGGTGGCAGAGAATCAACGGTTCACTATAGGCGCGAGGGCGCTCAGCATCTGGACTTTGGGGGTTGCTGGCACCAGCAGGATCAATTCTGTTTGCTTAATGGCAGAAAGTCCTGTTGGGTGCTGTGTGCCAGCTGTAGGAAAATGCATGATTGCATCTGCTTCGGAGTTTCAATGGAGACCTCCAGTTAGAGGACAGGAACAATTACCTCCCCCTCACCCAGGATCCTACAGATGACCTGAAAAGGGAAATTATGAACTTGGTGGAAGAAGCAGAATACAGAGGCGAAATATCCAAACAGGAAGCGGACTATCTGACCAAAACCGAAGAAAAAATACCATATTTCTACATAGTCCCTAAAATGCACAAGAACAAAAACCCTCCTCCTGGGAGACCAATAGTATCTGGAATAGGCTCACTCCTCGAACCATTGTCGAGATTCTGCGACTACTTTTTGAAACCAATTGTACAAGGGACTGCAACCTATTTGAAAGATACAAAAAACCTCCTCACCATTTTAGAAACCATAAAAATGGAGGAAGACATGATATTGATCAGTCTGGATATAGAGAGTCTCTATACTAACATTCCCCAAGACGCCACCATAAGAGTACTGAAGGAAACTCTGGAAAAAACCACATGGGAACACAGAACACCCGTCAACTTCATCATTGACTGTGCCACCCTAGCTCTCAAAAGGAATTTCTTTGAATTTGAGGGATCCCTGTACCTCCAAATAGGGGGCACATCAATGGGCAGTGTTTTTGCTCCCAGCATAGCCGGACTCTATGTCTTTGATTTTGAAACACAACACATACTCTCGCCTAACAACCCTTACCTTGGAAACCTGGTGTTCTGGCGCCGTTACATTGACGACGTGTTGGCAATCTGGAAGGGCCCCCAGGAGATACTAACTACCTTTATCACCTGGATCAATGCACGTGACCCACATCTACACTTCACTCACAGCATAGATAAAGAAAAAATGATCTTCTTAGACATTGAAATCCAAAAAAAACAGGACACCTTGACGACTAAGACTCACTTCAAACCTACGGCCAAGAATAACCTTCTTAGGTTTGAAAGCTTCCATCCGCGGCCCCTACGGGAGAACCTCCCCTATGGCCAATACCTTAGGTTACGGAGGAACTGTACCAATCTCCAGGACTTCAAAGAACAAGCGGATGACCTGTCCACCAAACTGTCTCAGCGTGGATACCCCACCAAGATCACGAAGAAATGCAGACAACGGGCAAGGAACCAACCACGTCAAGCCCTTCTTGAGGAAGTTGTAAAAGATACTGAGGACATCCCTCTGACATGTGTCACGACCTACAATGTCATTTCCAATGAAGTGAGTAAAAGTATCAGAAAACATTGGTCAATCATCAACTCCGGATCATTCCACTGGGAAAAACCACTCTTTTCGTACAAAAAAGCGAACAGTCTAAAAAATACCTTGGTGAACACTAGACCCAAAAACAATCACAACACCAATGAACCTACATTGACTCAAATTTGGGGTTTACCACCAGTGACTGGACATTCACGCTGTGGGGACTGCAGCGTATGCCACCTTACGGAAAACACCAAGACCATCAATTTGGAACCAGGAAAGACATGGGAGCAGAGATCCCACACTAATTGCAATAGCCCCAATGTGATTTATCTTATCACCTGCACCTGTGGCAAACCGTACGTCGGCATGACGACGCGAAAAATCAAACAACGAATCTGTGAACACAGAAGTACAATAAGATGTAAAAAGAACGTGACAAAACTCACAGATCATTTTCTAACGGCCAACCACACTACAAACGACATGAAATGGACGGTCATCGAACAGTTGCAAGCGGGCCCCAACATCCAGGCCCGCCTCTTTGAAAAGGAACAGAGATGGATATACAGACTTTCCACACATATCCATGGGCTTAATGACAATATCCCATGGAACTCTGTGCTGAGATGAACCATCTTCCCTGTCTGAACATCAGCTCCCACAGTTACGATTACACCAATGGCTGTCAGTCACTCTTCTTTTTCCATCCTAACCACCAACCAATGTTTGTAGTACCAAACTAATCCATCCAGTTCCCCATGGCCTAAGCACTTTCTTTCCACCTCGCTTGCCCTGGTGCATTATGCCCCACTGACTGAAGACACTTCTTCAGTCAAGTTATAAGACCCCCATAAGCATCTCCGGCAAGCTACCTGTCCTGTTCCTTCATTTTCCCAGTGTTTTCTACAAATGACTCTAAGGGCATACCAACCACATACAGCTCCCCCCCCCCCCCCCCCCCCCCCTGTGTGTCTTGACCACCTTACATGCCCTCTGAAACTACCCTATACATGGCGCCGGGCGGCACACTCCGCTATTCCCGGGCCAACAGTGGTCATTTTCCCTCTACGCAGGCTCAGCGCTCCGCTGTTGCCATGCATACCCCTTGATCGCTCTTACTGCCCTAACACCCGGCGCCGGGCTGCATACTCCGCTACTCCCGGGCCTATGGTGTTTACATCTCTTCTGCGCAAGCGCAGTGCTTTGCCGTTACCTAGCCAACAGCTCAATACAATGCCGAGCGTTTCCCTCGCCTACTACCAGCAGTTAGCCCCGCGCTACCACACATGCGCGGCTATCGCGCTACCACGCATGCGCGGCTTGTTGCCAGTAACCATGACCACCCTTGTCCCTCCGAGGCACCCATACTCTCCCGGGCGGGACCGGAAGCAACCTTACGCTTTTTAAACATCACGCCCACGCTGTCTCATTACTCCCGAGCAGCGAGCATGGGGAAGTAGGTGAACCGCCTGATCTCGCCCTGACAACTGTAAGTTATTCTTTCCTTCTTTACAGACAGGACCAAAATCGGAGGCCTACGCCAGTGCCTAAAAGGGACCCCCTTACAACCAACATATCTTTTTCTCCTTAGACTATGTTGTTACCGGCATAGCGCCCCCCTCCTGCTTGATGCAGCTCGAGTTGAGCTACAGCACTGTAAGCCCTGTTTCCTATCAGTCTGCCATACCTTAAGTTGTGAATTACTGTATGTTGTGTGTGTTTGTCAGTCCTGTTTGTCTTTGTCTTTTTCTGTTGACCACAAACTGTGATCAGGTCAAACTAAAGTAATTAAATGTTACCTAGCTGGCACATTATTCAATCCACGGCGGTACACAATATGAGCACTCCTACATAGTGCACCCCTGAGTTTATTGCCAGCATGTCTCTTTCCTATATAGCACGCACTAAGGCCAACAACAGACCTTACTCCATAGATACTTTATCTCCATAGCTAAGAGCACGTTTGCACAACACATGTAGACACGCTCTACTTCGATGAAGGCACTGTGCAAAACACCACTGTGGGAAGCCAGAATAATTGCACGAATCCTGCACTCCAGCACTGCACTACGTAACAGGATAGTAATTATTTTATTCATTTCTTTTCCTTCCCTACAGGTTTTTAAAGCACCCTCCATTCCAGGTGTGCGTCCCAGAAGCTGATTTTCCTTCTGGTTGTCCAAGGATTTAGGCCTGGGTGTGTCTTTTAGGGGGCACATACCACCCACTTCCTTGTTTTGGTCCTGAGGAATACCGGGGATTTTCCCCTGATGGTAGAAACATGTCGACCAACACATAATAACAGAGATAAGTGGACCGTAACTTCCCCACTATTATCTCGACCTTATCTTTTAATTTTGTCCAGTATCTTTTTTATTAAAACTTTATACAAAAGAATACCAGGACATTTTTAACACTCACATTCTTTTTTTGTTTGCACCCCACACTTCACTACCAGCTCCACTGCAGTTGCAGGTGTTGAAGCACACCCAAGTGACGCTAGGCCACTTGGGTGGGCCCCGATGATGAAGCAAGTCACCACTAGGTGGTGAGTGAGGGGTTTCCTAACAAAGGAACAATTCTTCCTGAGTTCAGACAAGAGCCTTCACATACCCTCATCGGGTAGTACTCCTCTATTTTGTTCTTTTTGATCCTTGACCAGGGAATCAGGAGTATTTCCCGTCCGACGTTTACGGACACAACTCCTTACTCTCCTACTTGTTTATCCACGACTTCCGGCAGTCTCCATTGAAACTCCGAAGCAGATGCAGCTATACTGCCCACACTCACTGAAGTAATGCGATCGTGCATTTTCCTACAGCTGGCACACAGCACCCAACAGGACTTTCTGCCATTAAGCAAACATAATTGATCCTGCTGGTGCCAGCAACCCCCAAAGTCCAGATGCTGAGCGCCCTCGCGCCTATAGAGAACCGTTGATTCTCTGCCACCTTAGAATTGTAAAAAAGGTGTGATACATTATTATCCAGACAGCAATGCATTATTTGTTTGTTCTGAAGATGATGCCCTATATTTAATGTTGGCATCGAAACGTCGTCGACACCCAAACACCTATGCATCAGATTCAAGCTATAACACATTGTGCAACGGTGTTAAATGATTAATTTGTGTCTTGTTATACTGAGTACAAGTGTACAGACCCATTTTGGCTTGCCTTTTGGCCAATTCTGTGTTCGTTGTTCTGTCTTGTGTTCTGTGGGTCATGGCTGGGCCCACTTGTCATCTGAATGTTTTATTTGATACTACTTTTGAAAAATATTAGGAAAATAAATTCTTGTCCCGCTGGACAAAAGACATACATTCTATTCCAGTGTATGATTATCTTTCACACTGTATTCTCCCTGAATAGGGACCACTGTTCTCTATAACATGAACTTGCCCAAGGTCCCTGTCTAAATTTCCTTTGGGTTCCCTTGTTCTGTATAATCATATATTATACAAGTCGTATTCTGAAGTATTCAGTTAGCTTCAATTCAAATCCGCACATAAGTCATCAAAGTGGCGCAATTCACAGTAAAATAATATTCATTCATGTAGGCGACCAGATTTCAGCTATGACAAGACAGGATAGTGGAAGTGGCCCTGATACGCCACCAACCTTCCCAATCTGAGCAAAGATTCAAAAGAACCGGAAGTGTAACGTTCCCTCCCCTATAATGCAAGAGCGTCTTGCATTAAACGGGAGAGGTCCAGGAAGAAGTGGCGATGGACACTCACATAACATCAGAGAACGAGGAGGGCATCACGTCTACTATTTTAAGTAAGTAAGTAAGTATTTGGCTGATTGTGTTGTTGGGCTGCTTTGAGACTCTGGGACTGCGAGGACCAGCATACCCTGACACTGGTGCCTCTTCCTGCCACACTCACACGCCGGTCCTTTAACACAGCGACTTGCGGCCCCCGCTTTGTGGGAGCCGCTCGAGAAAGAAGGAGGTGGCTGATTGTGTTGTTGGGCTGCTTTGAGACTCCGGGACTGCGAGGACCAGCATACCCTGACGCTGGTGCTTCTTCCCGCCACACCCACATGCCGGACCTTTAATACAGCGACTCGCGGCCCCCGCTTCGCGGGAGCCGCTCGAGAAAGAAGGAGGTGGCTGATTGTGTTGTTGGGCTACTTTGAGACTCCGGGACTGCGAGGACCAGCATACCCTGAAGCTGGTGCCTCTTCCCGCCACACCCACTTGCCTATATTTTGAAACTTTCCCTCTGCTTCGCGGAAATCGCGCGGACCCCCGCCGGGCGAAGCCCGGGCCAAGGGCGGGCCCGTTCTAGCCCATTACAGACCGTGCAAGACCGGACCGGTCCACCCCTCCTGGTTCCTGATTGACTGAAGTTGTGTCTCTAACCTCTAACAAGCATGGGGCGCAGCATCCCTTCAGATCGAGGACTATGACGGGCCGAGAGACTAGAAGCAAAGCTCTAACATCAAGCACAATGGTGGCAGGTACATTGGACAATTTCCTTGTTAGAGCAAATTCTCTTTTATCTAATGAAATAATTATTCTAGAACGATGACTTTCCCAGGGAATCGATAATGCCAAAAGATCCTCGCTGGGCCACACAGCTAATGCCAAAACCCCTGAAAGGTGTGTTGGTTCCCCTGTTGATCCCACAAATAGCAATGACCAACTAAGACCTATTGTCTTGCTAGTACCCAGGAGTAGCCCTGGAACGCATAGAGACTCTCTTCCGGTTATCCCGGAAGCCATTTGAGTGCCTTCTGTCGGTGATAGTATGAAATCTGATAGTAGGCCTGACTCTAACATCTTTCAGCTCCAAGGAAACCGGGAGGGGCTGTTCCTAAAAGAAAACCTGGAGCACAGATAGGGGGTGGGAAAAAAGCGAAGCTAGATAAATGTCCCTCTTACAATGATCCCAAAGGTAATACAAAAGGTAGGGAGGTCCCTCCAGCAGTCGGCGGTACTATTATTTCTCCTTCCCCAAGTCCCCCTGTAGTGCAGTCTACTACACTTAGTTCTGGGGATATAACACAGGCCCGGGGTGATCATCTGACTTCTAGCCTAGGTAGTATTTTGAAATCCTTGCTTGACCCCCTGGTTGTGAGACTTGATCAAATCGACTTCAGGTTGACAAATATAGAAAAAGCCACTGGGGCTATGGTGGATTACTTGAAATTACCAGAAACTATGCAGGGGAAGTCTGACGCTAATGTGGGGGGAGTACCCTCAGCCCATATTCCCTTTATAGCAAATCCCCCGGCCACAGCAATTCCCCCCCTGGTAGTACAGAGCGCCCATACTACCCTTCCTGCTAGCCCTTCTAGGACGGCCAAAAAGCATAATGAGAATGATGAGCGAAAAAATCTGGAGGGCAATAGATCGAGAATGAAAAAGGTAGTAAATCTACCCCCAGAGGCAGCTCCTCTTGTAGTGTTCCTAACTGGTGTACCCGAGCTTAGCAATTCAGCAGTAGAATCGTTTGCCTCTCTTAAAAACAAAGCGGCAAACTGGCTGAACAAATATAGACCCCTCCCCGTTCACATTTCTAGTGAAATTCTAATGGTTAGAAGGGTTTCTTGGGTGAGATATACTAGTAAAAACATCAGTGGCGACTGTATACTGGTTAATTTTAGGTACCCCGGGACAGTCTCGCACATCTGTAACTTGCCGGGTGGTGAGGCAGACACCGCAATCCAGGCTTTCCCACTGTCCTTCTTCCACCCACCTCATACTACTCGATCTGAAATAGGGTTAGAAGATGGTTGGACATGGGTGGGATCTAGGAGGCAGACCAGAGGGTTCAGGACAAATCTCTACGACATTCACATGCCCACCCAATATCTTCACAACAATAGGTACAGCTGCTTGGACCTGGTAGACTGACTACAGTATAAACATGGAGCTGTAGACCGAGTTGGGGGGACTGATGGCATAATACCTAACTTAATCCAAATAGGTGGGATAGCTATATGCATGACAGAGGGTAGGACGCAAAAAGCTGTGAGCGCGAAGAGTAACCACCTAGGGACATCGGTGGGTGTTCCACCTGGCCCTATTACCTGTGATAATCAGGTTAAGGATCCAGCTAGTTTCCATACTTTGGGAACCCCAACTATTGGTATAGAACCCAGCTTGCCAACCCCAAGAACTACAACTGATGGTAGCTCACTGAAAATACTGTCCTGGAACCTGGCAGGTCTATGTAACAGGATGGCCTGCCCTGAGTGGGCTCTTTGATAGATAAGAAATATATATGCCTCTTCCAGGAAACCTGGGCAAGCGAAGAACAATTGTGGAGCGGTTTTGCTTAATTCTCAGTCCCTGCAAGGTGGGGGGGAAGGGTAGACCATCGGGGGGTCTTACAATTTGGGTGGGATCCCACTTGGGCTGCAGTGCCAGGGTTATGAACTCTCAAACGGAGGACGTCCAGTGTGTGGTCCTAGAGTGGCCGAATGCTTCTAGGCTCGCTTTGGTCAATATCTATTCTAAACCTGTGAGCATCACATGTGAGTCTAGAACCATTGAGGAGCTCTTCTCTTTTTTAAACGAGATTCCCCAGGGTACCACGTTTTTGGTAGGGGGAGATCTCAATTCTCACTTTGAGCCATTTTTGGGTTTGATGGATGGTGTAAACCTGGAGGAGGACGACCACTGGAAAATACCTCCAGTTGTGGGTCCCCCGCCCAGGTCATGGGCGCCACTGGCTGTCCAAATTATGGCTCTGACGCTCAATCACTCAATTAGGGCCTGTAATGGCTGTGTAACATCCCCTCAAAATGTACCTTTAATAAGCCTGGTCAGGAGTCGCGGCTGGATTATATATTTGTTGAAAGCTGTGCTTGGCATAAGGTTCTTGACTTTAGGGTGGAATCTAGGGGTAAAAGTGATCATAATGCGCTGATTTTGGACTTTTTATCCCCTGTATCACCAAAGACGCCTTTAAGCCAGATAGTGGCCTGGATGATAGGGTGCTTTTATCCAACAACAGGCACAGGGTTAGATGGGACAAACATGTAACACACCCAGAGCGAATGGCGGAGCTATACGCTCGGGCACTTCCGGTTTTGGATGCGGTTGGCGCCTTAATTTCGCAGCATCCCTCACCTGAGGTATATCTAAAACTTGGGGATCTTAAGAAGGAATTAACTAATACCCTAGCAGAGGTCCTTAACCCCCCAGGGCCAATAGGGAAAAGGGCAGGAAACAGACCTACATGGTACAATACTGCCTGTAGAAAGGCGAAAGTAGAACTCCTCCGGGTCCTGAAGCAAAATAATAATAGGGCACTGATAAAAGAAAGGAGATCAGAATATAGGCAGTTAATACATCATGCTGAGGTCGAGTGGGACAACGACAATTGGGCCAATGTAACGTCTGCTCTTAAAACAAGAGATGCACGGAAGTTTTGGTTAATTGTCAATACGGGGTCAGCCGACCCAGTACCGTCAGTAGCACCTAAATTGCTGCGGATGTGTGGGAAGATCATTTTCGCACTCTCTATGGAGGGGAGAACTCTACCAATGTCATGGAACAAGGGGAATTAGCGCCCAGCTCTATTGCTCAAATTAATGAGGTAGAATTTACTGAGGGAGAGGTCCGTGTTGCCATTTCCAAACTTGCAGCCGGCAAAGCGCCTGGGTTGGATAAACTCCCAGGCGACCTGTTCAAGCATGAACCCATGGTTTGGGTCCCTTATTTAACGGTTTTATTTAATGCAATCCGTAGGGGTATGGCGGTCCCCAGTACTTGGCTGGGAGCTGAGATAGTCCCAATCGTCAAGAAGGGTTCTCCTCTACTCCCAGCCAACTGCAGGCCTATCTGCCTCACTGATGTGTCGCAAAAAATCTTCGCGAGGCTGATTTTAGACCACCTTCTAGAATGGACAGAGGAGTTTTCCATCTTAAGCCCATATCAGGCGGGGTTTAGGAAAAATGTATCCACTACGGATCAGATTTTCTGCCTGATCCTGCTTTTTTGGAAAACGGTTAAGATTGAGGGTGGTTCACTATATACTGTCTTTGTGGACCTCCGTGCGGCCTTCGATCTGGTTCCGCGCGAAATTATGGACTGTACTTCTAGAACTGGGCATTCCTTTCCCCCTTTTAAACATGATAATCCGACTCCACAGGGAGAATTTTGCACATGTCAGGTTTGGGAAAAATGGTGCTTTGTCAGCTAGATTCCCCGTTGGCAAAGGAGTGAGACAGGGGTGTGTCTTGGCACCCACCCTGTATTGCCTTTATGTCAACGGGGTAATCACACACCTGAATGCGGTACCCAACACCGACGCTCTAAAACTCGCTTGGTGTCGGGTTCCTGCGACCATGTTCGCAGATGACACCTTATTGCTTTCAAAGTCTCCCATGGGCTTCCAACGAGTGCTGGATGGCTTTAAATCATTTTGTGTGGAACGGGGTCTGGAAATAAACACCCACAAAACAAAATTTATGATTTTTAACCAACCAGCAACAACACGCCCAAATCCGATGATAGGTGGAGTCCGGTAAGAAAGGGTCCCACATCAAATAAAATCTCAACTGAAGTTGGCTCAATTAGCGGGGGGTATTCTCAAGCTTCCAAACAAATCCTCTGTCAAACCGATTGGCCCACCTCTTGAAATATATAAACTACAGGCACGGGGAGCAGTAATATATGGCGGCGAAGTGTGGGGTCATCAGTGCGGATCCGCGATTGCCGTCGTGGAAAATAAATTCTTAAGACAGTTGGTGGCTTTGCCCCCCCAATACACCCCTATTGCCGTTGAGGCTCGACTTGGGTCTCTGACCCATAGATGATGAATTGGGCCTCAAACCGCTAACATTTTGGCGGAGGATCTGGAGCACCCCTGAGCTCAATAATTATAGGCAAGAGCTCTCGGACATTTTAAGGCTCCCGAATTCGGGGAAATTTCCCTGGCTGAAGTATGTGAGAGATGAACTTGGGAGAATAGGACTCCCGTTAATGTGGTCTGACCTGGAGTCTGCCTGCACTAGGGTCCCTCGTAAGTACCTGGCTAAATTGTACTACAAAAGTAAATTAACTGCTCTCATATCAAATGCACAGACCAGCACCTTATTTGGTACTTTTTTAATGATTAAAGACTTTTATCAATTTGAGCCTGTTTTAGATGATGTTAGTCCTGTTGTTTCGAGAAAGTTGTACCTTCAGTGGAGACATGGCACCCTACCTATTAGAGCCCTTACAAGCAAGTGGTTTTCGACCTCCCCAAAAAATTGCCCTGGATACACTTCGGAGCAGGAAAATGAAATGCATGTTTTGTTTTTTTGCCCTGCTTACCAAAAATCCAGGAGGTGTTGGATCATTCCTCTATGCAAACATCTGGGGTTTACGCACTGTATGCAGGCCTATAGAATACTTAAAACGGATCTCTCAACTGTTATTGTATTTGCTGTAACAACATTTTGGACAGCAATGTGGAACAAAAGAAGGAGGTATGTAAATATTGTCTGAATTTGGATCCAGCATTCACAGCTGTATAGATGCTCTGGTGCTTGCACTCAAACCCTAGACTGTAATGGAGGAACACACGGACATTTACTTTTTTACTGATTGCTACGTTATGACAAGTTGTATGGGCACTTGCACTTTCTTGCTTATTTTTCTATTTACATGTACTGTATCAATTTTTAATTGCTCAAATATGTGACTGCTTTTATGACAACATTGACAAAATTAAGATGAAATGATGATTTGATTTATACACCGTGAACTAAGCCCAAGGGCATCAAGGCGCTAAAAGAAACTTCAGGCGAAGAGCGAACTAGACTGGAGTATGTGAAAAGAGCCAGGTTTTCAGGGTTTTGCTGAAGAGAGAATGAGAAGCCTGACCAGAAAGCAGTTCCGGGAGGGAGTTCCACTGGCTGGCTGCAGCCAAGGAGAAGGCTCTACCTCCCCACCTGGATTTTTTAAACCTGGAAAAACATAGCAGGGTTTTGTTAAAGGAGCGAAGAGGTCTACTAGGGCCATACCGCTGAAACATGGCCCTGATTCCCTCTGGGCCTAATCCATAATAGGCGTTGTGAGTCAAGCAGAGATACTGGAACAGGATCCTTTGGTCAAGAGGCAGCCAATGCAATGACCTAATGGAGGCTGTAACCAAGTGAAATTTCTGAAGATTCAACACCAGCCTTGCTGCAGCATTCTGAACCAATTGCAGACGTCACACTAGACCCTTGTTAATGCACAGATAAAGGGCATTACAATAGTCTAGTCTGGACGTTACCAGTGCAACAACAGCCTGCTTGTGTGCTTTGAAGGAGAGAAGGTAAACAATTTTTCTAAGGACCCTAATGATCCCAAAACAAGTTGATATGGTCCGGCTGACCTGACGTTTCAGGGAAAGTGAATTATCAACGATGACCCCTAGATTCTTTCCATGTGAAACCGGACAAGGACACACACCTAGACTGGCAGGCCACCAGTCAGAGGACCATACGTCCAGTTTACTGCCAAAAACCAGGACCTCTGTCTTGTCTCCATTCAATTTCATAAAATTATTCATCATCCAGGAAGAGACGGCCAGCATGCAGTTCCTGAAGTTGAGGGCAGAGTCCCTGACATTCTGGGTAATGGAGACCATTATTTGGGTGTCGTCCGCATAGGACAGCACCTCCAACCCAAAGGATCTAACAACCTTCGCCAGTGGAGCAAAGCAAATATTGAAAAGCGTTGGGCTCAGGGAAGAACCCTGAGGAACACCACATGGCAAGGATTTGGGGGCCGAGAAAAATGGGCCAAATTTGACCGTTTCAGCCCTTTCACTCAGAAAGGAGGATAACAGCCTCAGGGCCAAGCCCCCGATCCCTATCTCCCTGAGTCGTTCAATCATCCTCAGGGAAGACAGGGTAACAAAGGCTGCAGTCAGGTCAGTAAAATGAGTAGAGTAGTATGCCCGTCATCCACTTTAGTACGGATATTATTAAAAACAGTAGTAAGTGCTGTTTCCGTACTGTGATGGCTTCTAAATCCATGTTGGGACACGTCAAGCAATGAATGGTCCTTCAGATAGGTACTAAGGTGAGAGTTAAGATGACTCTCCAGAATCTTGGCTCGGACCGGCAAGAGGGAGATCGGTCGATAATTTTTAAGTTCTCCCGGGTCAAGAGAAGACTTGACCCGGCTTCCCTAATGCCATCTTCCAAAGGGTGGGGTACTGTCCTTCAGAAATGGCCGCATTAAGGATAGCCGTAAGGTGAGGAACAATGACCCTACGAGTGATTTTTAAAACCTTGAGGGGACAGGGATCAAGTGGTGAGCCTGATTTGACTAATTCGAAAAGGTGTTCAGTCTCCTCCGGTAGCAGCCTGGGAAATGTAAGAAGCCTGGGAAGATAATCCAAAGTCACAGCATCACTGAGATCAGTGGAGGTATGAGCAGACGGAGCAGCCCTGGGGTTACAGGATTCCAACATAGAATAGATGTTTATGATCTTTGATTGAAAGAAATCTGAAATACTATCACAGAACTCTTGAGAAAATTCACGGTCAGCTACATGGGGAGCGATAAGGGAATTTATTATTTTGAAGTCAAAACAGCCCTTTACCCCGCCGTAATTATTCAACAGAACAATAATGGTGAAAATACTCAGTTGTTGTCATCCACACAGCCATCAGGTGAAATTGCTGTTTTACAAACAGGAGGGGAGAATTGTAAGATGGAAATGGATCTGGCGATAGGCAAAGCAGAAGGCCCCTCAAAAGAGAACTTGAAAAGAAAGGGAATTACACCATTATCACCACAGGCAGGGTTTGTATCTCTGTTCAACAATTCTCAAGTCAATAAAAACATTATGAACAGATTTAAATCAGGTCACTCCGCGTCTAAATTGGGGGATCGGTTGCTAAAGGTGCCACAGTGTACAGACCTCAGCTCTAGCTCTGAACTGGCGAAAATGAAGGACTTCACTCTACCAGATATTGCTAAACAAATGGAAAAGAATGAAGAAATGATGGCGCATAAGAAAAAAACAGGTGCCATAGAGATGGATCCGGAATTGGGAGTGTCTCCGGTTCTATTAGCCGGTCAGTCTCGTATGCCTGCTCTGTATAGAAGTACTCCAACCAGTTCATCCCATGTCATTTATTGGAATTTTCTGCTGAAGGGACATTAGGAGTATTACTGGAAAAGGGGGCAGAGAACATCATGAACTCATTTGAGAATGTACGGAGGGGGGGAACCTTGGAGATTTTTTATTCATTAAAGAGAATTCTCTCCTTAATTTTATCTTTGTTAGAAAAAAGTATGTTAAATTCCGATCACATATTGGAAGTCCTCTCTCCCATACTAATAGGGGTCCAAGAGCTCAATCAGATCAATCAAGCCATAAATAAATTGGTAAAAGTCCCTGAGGTACCTAGTCGCTCATGTCAGATATGTAACGAGATGCCAAAAAGTGGTATTA
Organism: Lissotriton vulgaris; assembly: GCF_964263255.1. Classification (NCBI taxonomy): domain Eukaryota; kingdom Metazoa; phylum Chordata; class Amphibia; order Caudata; family Salamandridae; genus Lissotriton; species Lissotriton vulgaris. The sequence continues at coordinate 109,516,950 of NC_141694.1, forward strand.
AATTAGTGGATGGGGAAACGAAGGAAACGAATGAGGGCTCTAAAAGTGTCCCACTCAGAGGTAGCCCAATTGTAAGTTTATCTTCAGATAAGCAACATCCTGAGAGTGCCCAGCATACTTGTCTAGGGGGAAATTTAAATGTAAAAGTATCCCTGTTAACGCCGCCCTTGCGGGTCTACCATATTTTTAAAAAAAGTAGCCCAAACAATCCATGTCTACAGTTAATTGAAGAATCAGCAAATACTTACGGCATTGCACCCTTAGGAGAGGCCCCCGTATTGAGAGAAAGTAACATCAGACTTGGTCGAAGGGGTATGAAGAAGAACAGGATTCGACATATCCCAAAACGGAGACAGAAAAAATTACGGTTCCCTCCAGTAAGAGAGGAATTAAATAGTACAAAATCTCCTCCAAGCAGAAAGGTCACAGCAACTTTGGGGCAACACCCAATTGAAAACGGGTGAAAACACTGGGCAAGATAATGATAATCAGTCGATCTGTTCAAACTTGGTGCTGACTTACCCACAGAGCCAAGAGGGACCGGAAGAAAGTGCAATGAATTATGAGATAAGTAGAGACCCCACACCTGGAAACGTGTTGGAAAATTCACATGAGCCTGTGATAGATCAAGATTTAGCTACTGGAGGTTCCCCTTTCCACCACTGTGGATGGGATACTTTCCCAGTATGGTTTGATTCTGGCCAGGGGATAGTTGAGGAGAGGGACTTGATCACAGTATGTAATAGGAACAGGGGCATGTTAGAGAGGGGCCCGGTCTTAGGGCAGCCTGATATTAGGTCAATAAGGAATATAGGGCCAGAAGTTGGTCAGGTGAGCAGGACCTTGTTTTTTGTCTCTGTGTTCGAAACTAAACCTATGTTACTGAATAGAAGTGCACTTCTACAGCTGTTAACAGAGATAAAGGACTGGGGTCCAATAACAAGTAAAGACCTTGAGATGGCCTATTTAGATTGGAGTAGCACACCCCCAAGTACTAGAGTTACATTCATGTCAGGGGTAGTTTCAACGTTAGTAATAGCCAATGTAGATTACTTCAGGCAAAGAGGTATAGATATAATTTCTAGTGCACCCCCTTGCCCAGTACTTTTTGAAAGTTCAGGAATGATTATTCAGATGCAAGGATATGGGTTTTCTAATAATGGGGCACAAACATCCCTATAAACCTTAAAGACATTGAAATAACTGTAGGGAGAAATACAGAAAACAGAGAAATTAACATGTTTGGTCCTGAAGCCCGAAGGCTAAGTAGTCCCGATGTGGAGGATGAGGTAGCTAAGTGGAGCTGGGTGCTGGTACCCTGAATGGGTCAAAAATGAATGTCTGACATAATATCGACAGACAGAATATCGATATGCAAAAATATCGGAGCAAAAATATCGACAGCAAAAATATCGGAATCCTATCTTCATTAAGGTAAGTACAAAAATATCGAAAAAATAATATCGAAGTACAAAAATATCGGAATCAAAAATATCGTTTTGTTAAATGTATTAATAATAATGTAAAAATACATTTAAAATACATATAATTTTACAACTATTAAATAAAAATATTAAAACAAAATTAAAACTAATACATATACATTTAAAATAAATAAAACACGTAATAATTTAAAGTAATTTAAATTTTTTTCATGTAATTTATTTGATTTAAAGTAATTTTTTTTTGTTTTTACCCTTTACGCCTGTACCTCAAAAACCCAAAACTGACCCTGAACCCTAAAAATATCCCTGTACCCCAAAAACCCAAAACTGACCCTGAAACCTAAAAATACCCCTTTCCCCAAAAACTGAAAACTGACCCTTATCCCTAAAAATATCACTTTAACCAAAAACTGAAAACTGACCCTGAACCCTAAAAATACCCCTTTACCCATGAACTGAAAACTGACCCAGAACCCTAAAAATACCCCTTTACCCAAAAACTGAAAACTGACCCTGAACCCTAAAAATACTCCTTTACCCAAAATTAATTATTATTATTTAATTACCATTTAATTATTAATTAACAATAACAATAAAGTAAATATATTAGCACATTTGCTGTAATTAATTTAATTTAATAATTAATATTATTTTTCCCAATTAATTAATTAAGAATAACAATAAATTATATATAAAAAACATTACTATAATTAATGTAATTTAAATAATTAATACTAATTAATTACCAACTAATTAATAATTATAAATATGTCAAAATTATATTAATTAATTAACTAATTAATAGAACATAATTACCAATTAATTATTAATTAAAATATGTACACACATATAGCAATTAATTAATTATTATTAAATTACTTCCCACCCTGTTCCCCTATAAACCCATAACCCGCTACAGAACATATTTATCAATTAATCAATTAATTAAAAATAATTAAAAATTATTTCTCAATTAATTAATTAATAATTCCTACTAATTAATAATTAATTTAACATAATTAAATTACTTCCCACAACCCGCTACAGTAGTAAAAGACAATATGTAATTAAATTACATTAAAAATAAATAATAAAACATAATAAATACAATATAATATACACTAAATTTATTTAAAAATTGATATTAGTAACATCAAAGTTATTAATTTCGATATTATTGACATTGATATTTACAACTTCGATATTACTGATATCATACCAATCTCGATATTAAGACTGTCGATATTACTTACCTTCGATATTTTGTCCCATCGATATTTAAACTTTGATATTTTTGTATATTGATATTTAAAAATCGATATTTTGTCTCTGTACCGTCAAAAATATCCAATACAAAGCCCAAAGTGCAGGGGTAGCCATTTGGGAAGAATCCTATCCTGGAATGTAGCGGGGGTAGGAAAAAGGAGTTGCAAGCTTAAATCATTATTAGAATATGTCCTCAAAATAATTTGCCTCCAGGAAACATGGATTGGGGAGGATTTTCAGTTTGAGAATTTTTATGTGTATTCCTCCAGGGAGAGCGTCAAATGCATTGGTCAATTCAATCTGTACTTTTGTGCAAAGGTTAAATAACAACAAAGAATGCTCATGTATAATGATTGTGGGTGACTTTAATGCTAAATTATCCAACAGTGCAGTTATGTCTTTTTCAAACCCTGAATTGGAGGAGGTATGGGCCATCCCAGATTCTGTATTTCCGGTCCATCTAAGATCAGATAAATAAGGCTTGTTACTTCTACATAATCCTAGAATTTTAGACCTTTTAACGTTAAATGGTAGATTTCCAGAGCACTCCCCTGCTGTTTATACTTTTCGGGGTGCATATGGTCACTCCCTAAATGATTTGCAACATGTGAGACACTGGGGGGTCCCAATGTCTAAATGGTAACGTTTGGCACACTTTCACATGAACCTTAATGGTTCTGTTCTGGTATAAATGTATCCCAAAGTGATAATGATTCAAACAGTTTTTCTTGTTTCAAACAATCTTTGTTTATTCTTTCTTTATCGTTCATTTAGATATCTTTCATTTCCAAGACATTTTTAGTTATCATTTTCCATTTACCCAATGCATTTCGGGTCTATGGTGACCCTTCTTCGGGGGTCTCTAGAAAACCAAGAAAAAAGTCGCTGTCAGCCCTTAAACTTAAGTACAAGAACACATAAACATTTATGCATAATACACTGACTTCTTAAGTGAAAAAATAACTAAGCTTCACGAAATGACCTACATCATTGAACAGTATCGCTGTTTATACTCAAAAACTAATGTTTAGACCAAAAAGCTAATGTTAGTTGTATGCTAGAAAATATGCCAAAACACCAAAAGCCTAAGTTAAAAAAACATCATGAAAGAAAACCGTAATAGCTATCGTATTAGCATGTGTCCTGTTGTTAAACCAAACAGGGATTCACTTTAACAACCATTCTATTTTCTCTCGTGTTCTACCAACCATTCTGCTCGCGCTCGCGCTGTACTTACTGGAAAATGAAAATGAACAACGTCCCTCGCTAGCGTGCTCTCGACGAATCCGCTGTTACCTATCTTTCTGCATGTCGCTATTTAAAGCTATCTGAACACTAATTGGCTCAGTTCGCGATCACGTGATCGCTACATCGGACTGTTGTTAAAGTCCTTATTTTTGCTAAAAAATCTATATTCATACATTTCAATCACTGTGTGAAAAGTAACTATTCATGCAATAGATGTTAACGCATAAAAGATGGAATTACGAGGCATATTAAATCGATCTTTTTACGTTGCGCTTTCACTCAACATAATTATATTTATGTTTGGTTCAGCTGTCATATAAACAGTATGACTCTAATACTGTGCGCTTACTGCAAGGAATTAAACAAATAGTGAAAAATTAATGAAAAATTACAAAGTAAATAAATAATGGTGTCGGCCATTTTGAATAGGGAAAGTTCTCATTCTTATTGTTATGCAGACGAGCAAGTTCGGCTTTTCATAGTCTCTTTATAAAAAGCAGGATAATTCTATCCTGTCATTCAGTCCATTTGGTTGTAGGCTACCCATTTTCTTTATCCAGAAGTATTCTGATCTTAATCTGGATTTTTGTGTGTCTTTTTCAGGGTGTTCTTTGATGACTTCCAGTATTGTAAAACGCAGTTGGGCTATGTTATGTCCTGCTTCCAGCCAATGTGTTGCCAATGTGGATTTCAGATTTTTCAGACGAATATTACTTTTATGTTCAGTTATTCTTATCTTGATTTTCCTCTCCGTCTGTCCTATATACAATTTTCCACATGGACATTTGATTCCGTAAATGACATTCTTGGTGTCACAGGTTCCTGAGTATAACAGGGTCACTTTTTTACCTGTCATAGGGTGTGTAAACAAGTTTCCTGTCATTACATTATTGCAATGGATGCAATTTTCGCATCTCTGCATGCCTTTGTGATTAGTCTCTTTTGGTTCATTCTTCTTTTTTAACAGTTCTTTCAAATTTTTTGATCTGTTGTAGGCAAACGTGATCCTGTCAGCAAAAAGTGGTTTTAAATCTGGTTCACTTGCGATAAGGACCCAATGTTTTTTCATGATGTTAACAATTTTAGCTGATTGTTGAGAATGTTTCAGGACACATACTGTTTTCTGTGTATCTCCTCTTGGTTTTGTGACTAATAGTGATTCCCTCTGCATCTTCAGAACTTTGGTTTTTGATTCTTCTAGTAATGGTGTGGGATAACCTCTGACTTTGTATTTTTGGATCTGTTTGTTGATGGTGGAGAGCAGATCTTGTGGGTCAGATGTGATTCTCTTTTGACGAATGAATTGGGATATTGGAAGATGTTTTTTAAGTGAAAAGTGGTGAAAGCTTTCATAGTGTAAGCCACTGTTTCTGTCCGTTTCTTTTATGTGTACACTGGTTCTCAGTTTATTCTGTTCAAGATGAATTTTTACATCTAGGAATTCCCGTTGTCCAGTTTGAATTCTCAATTATTCAAACTGGACAACGGGAATCATGATATTTAAAAGGTATATCGATGATATCTTCCTGATATGGAAAGGCAAGAAAGAAACATTGATCAGGAATATTCAGAGATTGAATGATGTACACGACCGGATTAAATTCACTTATCAAATGGACCAGAAGGAACTGGCGTTCCTAGATGTAAAAATTCATCTTGAACAGAATAAACTGAGAACCAGTGTACACATAAAAGAAACGGACAGAAACAGTGGCTTACACTATGAAAGCTTTCACCACTTTTCACTTAAAAAACATCTTCCAATATCCCAATTCATTCGTCAAAAGAGAATCACATCTGACCCACAAGATCTGCTCTCCACCATCAACAAACAGATCCAAAAATACAAAGTCAGAGGTTATCCCACACCATTACTAGAAGAATCAAAAACCAAAGTTCTGAAGATGCAGAGGGAATCACTATTAGTCACAAAACCAAGAGGAGATACACAGAAAACAGTATGTGTCCTGAAACATTCTCAACAATCAGCTAAAATTGTTAACATCATGAAAAAACATTGGGTCCTTATCGCAAGTGAACCAGATTTAAAACCACTTTTTGCTGACAGGATCACGTTTGCCTACAACAGATCAAAAAATTTGAAAGAACTGTTAAAAAAGAAGAATGAACCAAAAGAGACTAATCACAAAGGCATGCAGAGATGCGAAAATTGCATCCATTGCAATAATGTAATGACAGGAAACTTGTTTACACACCCTATGACAGGTAAAAAAGTGACCCTGTTATACTCAGGAACCTGTGACACCAAGAATGTCATTTACGGAATCAAATGTCCATGTGGAAAATTGTATATAGGACAGACGGAGAGGAAAATCAAGATAAGAATAACTGAACATAAAAGTAATATTCGTCTGAAAAATCTGAAATCCACATTGGCAACACATTGGCTGGAAGCAGGACATAACGTAGCCCAACTGCGTTTTACAATACTGGAAGTCATCAAAGAACACCCTGAAAAAGACACACAAAAATCCAGATTAAGATCAGAATACTTCTGGATAAAGAAAATGGGTAGCCTACAACCAAATGGACTGAATGACAGGATAGAATTATCCTGCTTTTTATAAAGAGACTATGAAAAGCCGAACTTGCTCGTCTGCATAACAATAAGAATGAGAACTTTCCCTATTCAAAATGGCCGACACCATTATTTATTTACTTTGTAATTTTTCATTAATTTTTCACTATTTGTTTAATTCCTTGCAGTAAGCGCACAGTATTAGAGTCATACTGTTTATATGACAGCTGAACCAAACATAAATATAATTATGTTGAGTGAAAGCGCAACGTAAAAAGATCGATTTAATATGCCTCGTAATTCCATCTTTTATGCGTTAACATCTATTGCATGAATAGTTACTTTTCACACAGTGATTGAAATGTATGAATATAGATTTTTTAGCAAAAATAAGGACTTTAACAACAGTCCGATGTAGCGATCACGTGATCGCGAACTGAGCCAATTAGTGTTCAGATAGCTTTAAATAGCGACATGCAGAAAGATAGGTAACAGCGGATTCGTCGAGAGCACGCTAGCGAGGGACGTTGTTCATTTTCATTTTCCAGTAAGTACAGCGCGAGCGCGAGCAGAATGGTTGGTAGAACACGAGAGAAAATAGAATGGTTGTTAAAGTGAATCCCTGTTTGGTTTAACAACAGGACACATGCTAATACGATAGCTATTACGGTTTTCTTTCATGATGTTTTTTTAACTTAGGCTTTTGGTGTTTTGGCATATTTTCTAGCATACAACTAACATTAGCTTTTTGGTCTAAACATTAGTCTTTGAGTATAAACAGCGATACTGTTCAATGATGTAGGTCATTTCGTGAAGCTTAGTTATTTTTTCACTTAAGAAGTCAGTGTATTATGCATAAATGTTTATGTGTTCTTGTACTTAAGTTTAAGGGCTGACAGCGACTTTTTTCTTGGTTTTCTAGAGACCCCCGAAGAAGGGTCACCATAGACCCGAAATGCATTGGGTAAATGGAAAATGATAACTAAAAATGTCTTGGAAATGAAAGATATCTAAATGAACGATAAAGAAAGAATAAACAAAGATTGTTTGAAACAAGAAAAACTGTTTGAATCATTATCACTTTGGGATACATTTATACCAGAACAGAACCATTAAGGTTCATGTGAAAGTGTGCCAAACGTTACCATTTAGACATTGGGACCCCCCAGTGTCTCACATGTTGCAAGTCTATAAAAAGTGTTTTTAGGCTAAAACACTAAGGCAACGGTGCACAACAACGAAAAGATTAAAGAGTCAAAAAGGAAATTGAAAAGTAAGAGTGCTAGATGGACCCTATCACGACACTCCCTAAATGATTACACTGCAGTATCTTAACAACTATTTAATATATGTACACTATTTTAGGTACTTTACACAAATATGAGTGACCACAGTATTTTAGCTGTAAATATGGATATAGAAATTAAGAACTTTGGAATCAGAGGGATACAAAGGTCTTATATAATCACAATAATGGGCGCACTTGCTGGACAAATAATTTGCTTCCAAATTTTAAGAGGGTCTTTGAAAATACTGCCTTTATTTCCACCCTAGAAACCCCGGTTCACAGGTTTGAGAGAGTCTTGGCTGCAATTAGAACCTTTGGAAGAAAGAGGCAAGTTGTCAGTTTTGCACCATTAGTAATAATCCCATAGGAAATTAAAAAACTGAACCGGGAAATTAATGGTTTGATTAGAGCCCAATTTAGGCAGCCCACGATACAAAGGCAAGTAGAAATTAATAGACTGAAACAAGTAGGGAAAAGGAAAGTTACATTGGATCGTGGAAGGGTTGAAGACTCAAAATGGGTTAGACTTCGAGAGGTTGCTCCTTCTGGGGACACTAGGAAGTATTGGGCACTGATTGCAAAATGTCGTGATGGGAGAGAAAAGTCAAACCTATTGCAATCCGTGAAGCAGAATGGTCAACGTATATTTACCAGCTCCATGCTTCAAATCTCGCAGTTGGGCAGAATCCAGAGGTTAGCATTGCCCCGACTGACGGGAGTGACTATGGTGCACCAACATGTTTGGAGATTGAGGGGTACATTAAAGGGGGAAGATATTCTAGCGCAATGGGCCCAGGTGATGTCCCAATAGCCATAATAAAACAGGATGGCAAAGAGTGGGCGAAATTTCTGCATACGTTTTTTGTCCATTGTCCACATGGTGATATCCCACAATCCAGGAAGTGAAGTATATTAGTTCCACTATACAAAAAGGGTCCAAAAAATTCCCCTGCCAGTTTTAGACAGATATCTCTTCTGGATGCGACTGGAAAAGTGTTTGCAAAGAGTATTCTCACTCATTTGGAAGAGTGGGCATTTGGAAATAATTTCATCTCTTTGGAACAAAAAAGAATTCGTAAAAATAGTGGCACCTTGGATAACATCTCCATTTTGCAAACTTTAACTGAAAAATATCCAGTAAGTCGGCGAACGTCGTTATATTCGGCTTTTATAGATTTCTCTACAGCATTCGACAGGGTAGATCGGGAGAAGCTGTGAAGGAAGTTGGTCACCATTGGGATACTGGGGAATCTTTTACGATTAGTAATTGCTCTTCACTCCTCTACTTGGACTCAGGTTTTATTAGGGGGAACACAAGGCCTCTAGAGAAAAATCGTAACTAATAATGGGTTGAAGCAAGGGTGCCTTTTGGCCCCTTTACTTTTTTCTATTTATATTAATGATTTGCCAAGAAGAGTGGGGCTCAGTAAAGGGGATCCCCCTAAAATAGGAAATATAGAGCTGAGCTGTCTCCTCTATGCAGATGACGCCATATTAATGTATTTAACGACAATTGGATTACAAAGACGACTTGCCAAACTGATCAGGTATACAGAAAAGTATTATTTAAAAACAAATATTTTAAAGAGCAAAGTCATGATTTTTAGTTATCAAGGATGTAAGGTCAGAAAAAACTTGCACTGGTTTTTGGGAAAAGAGAAATTGGAAGTAGTAAAAATGTACCCATACTTAGGAAAAATATTTATAAATAGGTGCTCAGCTAGTAGTCATATGGATCATTGCAAAGGCAAGGCAATTTCACAAGCCTTTGCAATCAACGGTTTGTACACACACTGTGGGAAAATACATTTCTCACATATCATATCAGTCTATAAATTAAAGATACCACTGACACTGTGCTATGCCTGTGAAACAATAGATGCACAAGAGTGGGACAAATTCGAGTAAGTGGAAGGGCAAATCTGGCGCCAAATATGTAATTTGAATCGTGCGGCACCTATTGCAGCGTTAGGCTCGAATTTGGTTTACTCTCCACTCATGCGCTATCGATGGCAGTGTGCTTAAGATGGAACAATGCATTGTTAAATAGCCCAGAGAACCTGCTACGAGTAGCACTGTACAGAGAAATCTTTGTAAACATGAAAGAAAAGAGTGCTCTTTTTAGGAATTTTTTAAAAGGGCTTTGAAAATCAGAATTAAGAAAACAATCTATGGGGTTTCTCATGAAAGAGGTATTGAAATGTGTACAGAGAATAGTAATAATTACTGTATTGTGGGGAGTAGTATTTGCAAAAAACCCCAACCTTATGTTTTATGGAATCTTAAACATGGAGTACGTAGGGTAATTCTGCTACTTAGATTGAATTGTAACAGGAGCCTGGGAGGGTATTGCTAGACATAAAAGATATTGTCATTTATGTAATTCCTGTATACAAGATCTAATTCAAGTTTTATTCGTTTGTCCCGGATTACAATCAACACATCATAGATACCTAAGGAATTGTTTTTTTAAGTATAATATCGCCACAGCAAAAGAGGCCCGGAATTATCTGCCGTTCCCCCATCTGAACTTATGTGTTTTAAAATCTTTAGTTTTTTTTAAACAAATTTTAAATATATATTAAAGTAGTAAGGATCTATTTATTATGTATGCTGCGAGCATTTACACTTTCTCGCACCTTCAGTTTTGAGGAGGATTTACTGTGTATGCAATTGAGCACGTGCACTTTTACATACTTTTTTTGCTGCTAGTTACATGTCCTGTATGATCTCTTGCACCTTACTAAACCTTTGTTTTGCTGCTAATTATTATGTGCTTCAGGCTGAAGTAAGGTTTAATTTAATATATATGGTCTGAGCACTTGCACTTTCTCGACCCTCCAGTTTTAATGCTGATCTACTATGTATGCAACCACACTACTTCAACAGAGGAACAATAGGGCACATATGCATACATGAGCCACCATTGAATGCACTGTTGGTATCTTTAAGTCGCATTTCAGATGTCTTACCCATACAGGAGTGCTGCTGTACTCTCACAAAGTTGTGCACAAGGTAACTGTAGCCAGTAGTGTGCTGCAGAACATCGTCATGCAATGGTGATTTCATTTAGGGCTTTATTATGAGTTTGTTGGTGTAGCAGCAGGCTGCCATGCCAGCGCCTCGCTGCCACGCCGCCATAGCCATAATGTGAGATGTCTGCTGATTTCCAAGAGGAATCCATGTCAGGGGGTCCTGTGGCGGCTGGCCCACAGGGATTCAGTGCTAAGGCTCATATGTAAGCCTTAGAAAGGCACCACAATGGGGAAGCTTTTGCCTGTTCCTGCAGGGCATGGAGTGTGAAGTGCATGCCCTGAAGGAACTGAAGGTGTATGCACTGAAGGGGGCACACCTTGTGCCCCCGCATGCACCCCCCTGGTGCAGAGGCTATGGGGGCCCTTTTGTTCCCTCATCGCCACAATTTTTATGGCAGGCTCACTGCCAGGAAAATTGTGATGGAGAGGAAACTCCTAATATGAATGGCGGTGGCAAAGTGACACCTCCTGCATATTAGGGGCCTCAGACCACTGCAAGACCATCAGCAATCGTGGAACCCTGGCAACAGCAGCTGTCGCTTGGTGGTTCGACTGCCCAACTAGTTATAGAAAGTGTTGCCCAGTCGGGTCTCCAGTCTGTTTTCTTGTTATGTTCATGTTGTCTGAATTACATGTTGTCTTTTTAAACTGATGAATTGAAGGATTGTTCATATTGCGCATGTTTTTAGATGTCAAACTCATTTATGTTTAATGACTTAAATAATGATGGCACAATAGAAATTAGTTGTAAATTTATGAGCTTATGAGAATAACTTGGGTTCATATCTCATTATTTACAACACTACTGACATATGTTACTTCTCATTTTTTTAAACGCCATAACTTTATAAAACATTTTATGTTGGTCTATCAATTTATATTCAAAACTCTACAACAAATATAATAAATATTCCGAGAAAATTCAAGAGGTAATTGTACCACTACATCATTTTTGTGGTAGGCAGCATGCTTTTTTTTTTGTTATTTTTTTTTGTTAACAAGCTGACGAAGACAACAAACAAAAAAAAGTATATTAAACACAATACATATATAAAAATTATCATACAAAATATATACAGAGCCAAGTCAATCCAGAAAAAAAAGAAAAAGACAAGAAGAAAGAAAAGAAAAAGATAGGAATAAAGGCATAACAAGTGGAGTAAGAGCAATTTCTCTTTAGCGGTCTCGCAAGCTATAATATTATTTTAAAGCAATATTTAACAAGTAACAAATATCAAAGTCTTTCTAAAGTATAACATCAATGTTCAATAAAAGTTCCCCAATTTTTTTCATGCTTTTTCATTGCTCTTATGCCCCTGATGTTTGCTAAGGCTAGTTCCATTGAGTGTATTTCAGTTACCAGTACCCACCAATCCCAAACCGTTGGTATGTCTGAGCTGATCCAAGCTCTTGCCAGAATTAATTTGGCACATGATATTAGTATTGTTATCAAAGCAGCATGTGGGGATGGAACTGGATAAATGTCTAGTAAGACCGATGTGGCCGTAAGCCTAGGCATCTGGATCTGTTTCATATTCAAGACTTTTTCAACGTCACACCAAAAAGTCTTAAGACTCGGACATGAGAACAGCATATGTACCAGATCAGCGGCTTCGGTAGAGCATTTGGGGCATTTAGTACGATCGCTATAGATGTTATTAGAGGACCATTTAGAAATTCTTTCGGGGGTGTAATATAACATACATGTTGTTCTAAATTGTTGAAGTCTTAGGCCAGATGACCGTACTCGTTTATTAATATTCGTAAAGGAGCTTTTTATCTTTTTGGAGGTTATATTTGATCCCAGTATTCTACTCCATTTATCAGCAAGCTTGCTACAATCATTAGATCTAAAGGCGTTAAGGAGTCTATACACTTCACTTATAACAGATTTGTTTTTTAATGAGTGTAAGCAGGTCCAAATGTCGCATTCAGAAACCTCCAAAATGTGCTTTTTATTGATCAGATAATTATGTATCTGTTTGAATCTCATGTTTTTGGGTATACTATATAGTAATTTAAGAGTAATAAAGTCCAAAAAACCTTGTGTGTTATATAGATCCCCTAGAGTAGTGATTCCCAATCTGGACCATCCGCGAGTAATGTTATCGTTGAATATATTTGGAAGACCCGGGTTACCCCATAGCGGTAGTTTTGAATAAAAAAATTGGTTTTAAAAAATGAAAGGATATTGCCCCATATCTTTGTTATATCTCTAGCCGTCTTAAATTTAACCCTTTTGTAATAATTAGGGTAATTAGGGTAATTAGTTCTAAATAAAAACAGATTTGAGTCAGATTTCAACATAAAATGATGAAAGAATAAAGCCCTTCCTTCGTTAAGTAAAGAGCGTAAGTGATTAACAAAAGCGGACCAAAAATATCATTTAAAATCAGGAAAGTTAAGCCCTCCTTCGTGCGTATCATTTTTCATAAGGTGTAATGATCTTCTTGCTTTTTTGTTCCCCCAAATGAAGCTGCTAAGTACTCCATCAAGTTTCTTAAAAAACTGGTTGCTTAGCGCTAATGGTATAGATCGGAATAAATATACATATTTGGGCAATACCTTCATTTTTATTAAGTTGATTCTGCCAATTATATTTAAAGGTAGTCTGTGCCATTTTTTTAATAATGAGCTGGTGGACTTGAATAGTTCGTTATAGTTTATTTTATTAATATCTTGTAATTTAGCTGTTATTCTGACCCCAAGGTAAGTGGCTATTTTGCATATCTCCGGCACTATCACGGGTGGGGTATAATTGACTATTATTTGTGTTTTTTGTAAATTTAATTTATAACCCGCTACCTTACCATATTTCTCTGCCTCTAATATTATTCCTTTTTGAGCCGTAACAACATCTTCTGTATAAACCGCTATGTCGTCAGCATATGCTGTTATTTTTAGTTCTTGGAATCCTGATTTAAAAGGTTTAATTTGAGTTTGAGATTGAAGGGCGAATAAAAAAGGCTCCAAAGAAAGTGCAAATAAAAGAGGTGATAGAGGACAGCCCTGACGAGTTCCTCGTTGAATCAAAAAATCTGAAGATGCCAGCCCCCCATAGCTGGTGAAAGCAGTTGGTTTGTCATACAATGCTTGAATACTTCTCAGAAATTGACCCCCAAACCCTAGTTTGGACATTACGCGCCAGAGAAAGTCCCACCCCACTCGGTCGAAAACTTTTTCGGCGTCTAGTAAAATCATACCGAGTGGGGTGGCTTCTGTCTCTGCTACGTCGAATGCTGTTATAGCTGTGTTGACATGTATGGTAGTATCCCTCCCAGTGATAAAGCCGTGTTGTTGTGGGTGGGTAATCATGGGCATAATAGGAGCCAATCTTAATGTTAAAGTTTTAGCAAGTATTTTCGCATCTGTATTTATCAAAGAGATAGGGCGATAAGACCCTCTCTCTTCTTTCGGTTTATCCTTCTTCAAAAAGAATATTATTTTGGCCCTATTCCAAGATTGAGGTGTTTTTCTGTCGAGGCCTACAGATTGAATAACTTTCAGCAAGGGTTGTTCAAGTTCTTTTAAACATATCTTATATATTTCTAATGGTATAGTATCTTCCCCTGCTGCCTTTCCTGAGGGCAATAAAGTTATAGCTTGGTGTAGTTCTGCCATCGTTATCTCATCAGATAGTGAGTCTATCTCTAGAATGTTTTGGGTATCTATTGTATAGTCTTCTATATATTTCTGTATGTTGTCTAGACTAGGGGTCATCTCTGGGGTGTATAGATTTCTGTAGAAGTCTGCAAATTGTTCTAAGATATCTTGTGGTTTAGTATACATTTTATTCCCTCCCCCCGTATACTTGTGATCGTGACATTGGCTCTATCCTCCGCGGTTTTAAAGGCCAAGATTTTCCTGATTTTATCCCCCCCTTCATATTGAGTTAATTTGAATTTATGCAGACTGTTTAAGCTTTTTTTAATAAATTTGGACTTTGTGTCATTTTTAAGTGAAGTAACTTTAAGTCCTATTTCTTTACTCATTGGCGAATTAGTCTGAAGAGCGGATGACAATAGTTCCTCTTGGGTAGCTATTTTGGACATCAGGATATCTTTGTTTTTTTTGTATTCTATATTTTGTCTAATTACATAGGTTTGAGTAAAGCCTCTAATACTAGCCTTACAAGCATCCCATACTATGGCGGATTGGGCTGAATTAATGTTTATATTTATAAATTCTATGAGGTGTGATTTTAGTTGTGTAATATAATCCATGTCTGAGATTAAGTGTCTGGGAAAAGAAAATGGTCTAGGCGTAGTTCTAATATTTGTTGTCTTAAATATCAAAATTATAGCATTATGATCAGAAGATATACGTGGGCATAGAATCATGGTGCTTGTATTCAGTAGGTTGTCGCTTATAAATGCCATGTCTAGCCTTGAGCATAGTTTATGGGGTGCGGAGTAGTAGGTATACCCTGGTTTGCTTGCATATAGATTTCGCCAGGCATCTTTTATAATATGTAAACGACATAGGTCGAGTATAAACGCCCTAGTCTTATGCATTCTTTGGTGGCACCCAAGTCTGGTTGTATCTATTCTATAATCCATAATGCAATTAAAATCCCCCATGATAATAAGTTCTCCAGCCCAATCTAAGAGTTTAATGTTCAATTGATCAAAAATGGTAGGATTGTCTGTATTACATCCATAGACCACACATAAATATATCTGAGCAATAGCCCATCTGCCTTCTTTGTCACAAGATGTTTGTATAATCTCAGCCCGAAATCGTTTATCCTTAAGTATAGCAACTCCTCTTGTAGATTGCCCATAAGTAGTGCAGATAATGATATCATATCCTAATTGATTAAGAAGTTTCTTATCCTTCCCTGCGATATGTGTTTCAGATAAAAGGGCGACATGAGGATTATGCATTTTTAATTCCTCTTTTATCAATATTCGTTTATTCTTGCTATTTAGTCCTGCAACATTTCAGGCTAAACATTTTATTTCATACATTTAAAAAAGAAAAATAGAAAAGAGAGAAGGAAAAAGAAGAGTAAAAAATAGAGAAAAAAGGACAAGATTGAAGCTTTACATCTGGAGCTTATCCTGAATTGATCAGATTGTTGTCCATAATGACCATTTGTCCTTATGTATTGTGTTTTTCGGGTACATTCGATATGCAAAGAAATTCCAGTATCATTATTTAAATTTAAATTCTCCCCCTCAGCCTGTGAGTAATTTTATTTTTTATTTTTATCTGCCCCCCCCTCACCCTCAACCCCCCACAGTGCGGAGAACACCCTCCCCCCTAGCTCTCTCCCCAGCCGGGGAAGAGCCATCCCTCTGCATCTGCTGCCGCTGGATGGGCAGCTGGCTGGCAGGTCGGCACCGGAGACCCCCACCCACTCTTCACTTAGACAGTCCATAAACCAAATGCTAAAAAAAATAAATAAATAAGCTTCATGTTATGCTAATGCATTATGATGCCTATAATCTAGAGTGAGAATTAGAGTCATGTTGATTATACGTATACTTATATGAGTAGATTTCTAATGAGGATAGATTTTTTTCCCTATTTGGACAATGTCTTTGTTTACATTAGTTCTTAGTTCTTAGTTTTAGTATTAGTCTTGCTTGTACCAGCGCTGGTGTCTGCTAAATACGCTTCTGCTTCTTTGACATCCGTGAAGAAATAAGTGCGTCCCCCTTTTATTACCTTTAAGCGGGCTGGCTCTTGGAGAAAGGCCTGACCTCCACTGGACTTAATTGGGTCTATCAGTTTGCGTAGCAGCCATCGCCTGTCCATAGTTTCTTTACTAAGATCGGGGCGAACAAAGATTGAAATCTCACCAATTGTTACTGGGGTGTTGGGACGGGCTCTCTGCCAAATAGCCTGGCGAAGTAGGAAATTGGCTCTCAAGTCAGATCCTTCTGCCCCCTCCGGTATGCCAAAAAGTCTTAAATTTGAGCGTCTCTGGCGATTCTCCAAATCTTCAACTTTTTGTTGCAGAGTCGCAAGCTGTGTTTCATGTTTGTCAGCTGAGGATGTTGTTTTGGCACTTTTTTCTTCCAGTTCAACTACCCTTTGTTGTAATTCCACAATGTCTTGTGAGACTCCTCCAAACTTAGCAGTCAGTTCTTGTAGGGATAATTGTACCTTACTATTATCTTCCCTCAGCTGTAAATAGTGTTCCTGAGCCTCGGTCCGTTGATTGCCTAGTAGTTGCAATATTATATCCAATGGAGAAGCATCAGTTGGTTCTCGTCTAGGGTTGGGTTCCTCTTCAGAGACGGTTATATGTCTGTTTGTCTCCAAAATGGTGTGAGGAGATAAAAGTTCATAAGAGGAGTCCACGAGAGATGAAGAAAGAGCGACAGTAGTTGTGGTAATTGTGGTTGTTGTGGCAGAGAAAGGTGTTTGCAGTTCAGAGGTCTCTGCTTCTAATGTTGGTATAACTACATTAGAATCATGTGGCTCATGTAACATTGATAATGATAATATTCGCTCAGAGGGGTTATCCAATAGTATGCTAGATGGCAAATTGGGTAATTTAGGCGAGGTAGTGGGGGAGCAAATTTCCACATTATTAGTGTCTTTTATGATGCTCTGTACGATTTTATTAGATAGTCATTCTGTAGGACTTGCCCCTGATAGTCTTTTTGTCATGTTTTTTACTAGGCCTTTTGCCTCAATCCACCTTCTTAATGGGCTTTTATCCTGTAGAGCCTTTATCGAAATTTGGCTGTTATTGGTGATGGATCTATTTATTGATGCACCAGTCTTGACACATTTCTTTGTTCTGGATTTGCTTTTTTGTTTACGTCCTTTCTTTATTCTTATTTTTGTTACAGTGCCAGAGTTGTCCTCTTTCTCTCCTGTTTCTCCTGTCTCATCTTCTGTTTCTGCGTCATAGTCTTCAAAAGAGCCTTGCTCAGTAAGATCCAGTTGCTCTGTCGCCAATTCTGCCGTTAGCCCACCATCCATTAGTTCAACTATAGGAGCCGTACTTTCTAAGTCTGTATTAGTTGTTAGATCTGTTAGATCTGTTACAGCAATGATGTCCTCTCCAGAAGTATTTTGAGTACCCGTATTCAAGTTAGATCTTGGTTTATTTGAAGTTTCTACCACTTTTGAAGTGGTTGGCTCTTTGTTCACTGGCCCCTCATAACAGCTCTCCTCCACAGTTATAAGCCTCAATGTCGTATTAATATCTTGAGCCCCAGTTGAAGTAGTTAACTCCCCCTTTGCTGTTACCTGGGCTGTATTTATCAAGCCCCCCCCAGTTGCACATTCTTTTATCGTTGCTTTATTTTTAGCTGCAGCTTTACCAGTCTTTTTCCCATTCTCGCTTAAAGAAATATTAGGCAGGCTCAGTACCTGCTTTGTAGTGCCGCCGCTTTCCTGTCGTTGTCCTCCCTTCATACTAGAGACAGCAGTTGTCTCCGTGGATTCCGCAGTAACGACAGGTTTTGCTTTCCCCTTCTTCTCTCCCTCTTTGTCAGTGTTTGGGGCAACTGAGGCAGCAGGGGCAGGGGCGCTCTCCCGTAAGATGTTCTCCGGCGTATCCGAGGTCTGTAAGATCAAGGGTGCCGCCAGTGCCGTTGTTACTGTTGTCAGGTTAGGCGGGTCTGGTAGGTTTGGCGGGTTTGGCAGGTTTGGCGGGTTTGGAGGGTTTAGCGATGCTTGCGCAGGCGGGGGAGGGAGGGTTGCCGTATTTACTGTTGGATGTTTACTATTCCTTGTAACCCTCTGAGGATTTTTCGGAGACATTTTTCTTCGTCTCCAGAAACTTGATGCTTGTCGGGTTAGATGGGTAAGACCCGACAAGCCAAGCCCTGATCCAGTGAGCAGCCCGTAGAGTGTCCGCCGAAAAAGTTCAGCAGTGGCGGTGAAATAGAACATCCGTGCAGGGGCGCCGTCACCAAGGTTGTCGGCGCTTTCACTTCTCAAGGTAGTATCAGCTTCTCCTCTGTTTCTTTTTCCCCCGAATGATTACCGCATCTCACATGCAATTCTGTGAAGAGTGGGGAGGGGCTCCGGGCGAGCTGCTAGTGCCGATCCTCACTCCGCCATCTGGTAGGCAGCATGCTAATGGGATTGTGGCCTTAATAAGAATGTTTGGCATGAATCAATATTACATACATGTTTTCTAA
This sequence comes from Lissotriton vulgaris, assembly GCF_964263255.1. NCBI lineage: Eukaryota > Metazoa > Chordata > Amphibia > Caudata > Salamandridae > Lissotriton > Lissotriton vulgaris. The sequence goes on from NC_141694.1 coordinate 109,535,882, forward strand.
TATCACACATTGAAGGTCAGCTTTATATTTTGGGAATCAAGGCTGAGTAATTGAAAAAAATACTTTAAATACTTCACCGCTGTGTGAAATGTCTGGTTTTCCTTGCTCAGGACCAAAGTTACGTTCATAATGTCAGTATTTATCCTATTTATTGATGTTATAGCAATAAAACATATTTGAATGTACATGAAATAGTGGACCTATGAACTCATCATTTCTATGTTTTTTTCTTCTTTCCTTTTCAGCGTACACAGCTACCCAACAAACATAAGAGCAAGGGCAAAGAACAATATCCCTGTCTGCAAGGAGGGCATAAAAGCAAGAGACATTCAGTAAGGAAGAGTACCTAACAGCAAGCACTGGGAGTACCCCCAACTGGAGACAGAGGGCCTGATTATGATGTTATTGGATCAGAGACCCCGTTACAAAAGTGGTGAATATACTGTCCGCTGTATTACAAGTTCCATAGGAAATAATGGAATTGTAATTTGGCGGACGGGATATCCGTCACGTTTGTGATAGAGTAACCCTGTCCGTCAAGATCGTGATCAGGCTCAGACTCACTTGACCACTAAAAGGAGGAGTTGGACACCACCAGCAAGGAAGACAGGGATGACGGGACTACTCCTAGCCTGTGGCAAAATATCTCTGTGGTGTCTCCAAGAGCAGGTCTTACTATCATCTGGGCCTGAACCCACCCCCTTGTTGTCTCCAGAAGCCTGGATGCCAATGGGACCTTCAGCTGCATCCACCTGCTAAACCTTCCCCTCCTCCTCCAGTTTATCCCTAGGACAGCAGCATCAAAGGTTCACGTTCACCCCTGATGCCCCATTGGTCATGTGTTAACCATCCCCCTTCCAAGTAATTAGTCTCATACTGCTTTCAAGGTGGTCATGCGACCCACACCTAATATCCAGTTAGAAAACCCTTAGGAAATGTGGGAGTTGACAGGGGATGAGAGATGCTAACTGAACATAGAAATCTATGTAGCTTCCTAACTTCCTTGATTGCAGGCATTACATCACATGTGCCTCCACAGCTCACCCCCCTCCAGTTGTCACTCTTTAACAGTTCATCCATGTTAATTGTTTCCCCCCTTAACTGCTGTGTATCAGAATTCTCAGATGATGTCAATAAGAATTGTTAACTGTAAAATCATACAGTGAATGGCACATTTACTGTAAAAAAGAATTTGCACAAATGCACAGGAACAACAGAACATAAGTGACTGTCGTTCACGGTGCATTTGGTTTGTTTTTTGCATTTTTTATAGCACAAAATGCATCCTTGTATCAAAAACTAAAGCAACAACGTATTTCACGCTACAATATAGCCCTTAATGACAGACTTCCGTTTCAATTGATTGCTTAATTTTGTTTCATTTTGTTGAAATTTCACATTATTACATAGAAGCAGGGATGCAACTCAACTCAGTCAATCAATCAATCAATCGGTCACTTGTATAGTGCTGCTAATCACCGGAGGGGTATCCAGGTGCTGGTGAGCCAAGTCAGTTGAAGAGTCAGGTCTTGAGCTTCTTCCTGACAATGGTCAGCGACCGGGGGGCATGCAAAGGTAGCGAGGGAAGGAGTTCCAGGACCAGGTGGCAAGGTAGGAGAAGCATCGTTCTCGGGTGTGGGAGAGGTGGATTTGTTGTGTGCATATAAGGGTGAGGTGAGAGGAGCGAAGGTTTCTCGTGGGTTGGTTGAAAGTCAGGTGGTAGTATATGTTGTGGAATCTGATCTTGTTGAGAGCTTTGTATGCATGGGTGAGAAGCTTGAACTAGCATCTCTTCTGTATGGGGAGCAGTGGAGGTCTCTTAGGTGGATGGAGATGTGTGACCTTTTGGATGGGTCAAGGATGAGTCTGGCTGATGTGTTCTGGATAGTTTGGAGTCTTTGCATAAGTTCAGTTGAGGTGCCTGCATAGAGTGCTTTGCCATAGTATACGCAGCTGCTGATGACGTCTGCTTGAGGGGAGCTCAAACTTAAACTTTGGGGGGTGGGCATGTTCAGGACCTGGGTCAAAATGTCTTGTAGGGGCTTCCGTTACTGTTCTGAACACCGGGCCCGATTTACAAAGATAAACTTATACTTTTGTGTTAGTTTACCACTTTTTAGTATTCACAAAGGTAAGCTTAGACCAAAAGTCTAACTTTACTAGTAGTAACTTACCTTTGTGAATACTGAAAAAGAGTAGAGTTAGAGTTTTGACCTAAGTTTATCTTTGTGAATACCAAAAAGTAATTAAGTTAGACTTTTGGTATTAGGTTACTTTTGTGAGTACCTCAAAGTAGTAAACTTACACAACAGTGTAAGTTTACTTTTGTGAACCAGGTGCAATGTATGGCCATCCGTGCATTTTAAATTTTAAACATACTTAACCAATAACATTTGTTTCAATTTAATATACTGTAGTGGTGTTTAAGAGCTCTCCACTAAGGAGTTTACCAATATAAGTTGTGAATATATATTTAACCCATATTGGGCCACTAGACTGAGTAGGATGTGACATTTCAGAAACAATAAATGACAAATATTGCATTCCCAAATGCATAGGGCTAGTTGAATTGGCCCCAACCCTTCGGGACTTAAAAAAAATGAGATATTTAGGCATACTTCCACAAAGGAAATTTCTCAAAAGTAAATGGTGCATTTTACACACATTTGTTTTGTAATTGTTATGTTCATAGCATATTTCTCCACAAACACTAGATATACGTTACAATACAAGTTTATTTCAAGCGGCAACTCTCCTTTTGTCAATTAGAAATATGTCTCATGCGCAGGCATTGTAACTCACAAAGGGCCAGATGTAGGTCACCAAATACTGGTCGGTAACGGCCAATTTCGGCCGTTACCGACCAGTATTTGGTGATTGAGATGTAGGAGGCCAAAATTTTACAGAATCTGTAAATTTACCGATTCGGTAAATTTACCGATTCTGTAAAGTACCGATTCGGTAAATTTACCGAATCGGTAAATCAATATGTAGGTAGCACTGCAAACAGTGCCACAGGCCCCTAAGAATGCGTTATTTACCGTGTAATACTATTGCATGGTAAATAACGAATTCCTGTGAACATGGACATCTGTGCATGTACACCTGTGCCATGTGGCACACAAACATGCCCTAAGGGCATGTCTGTGTGTCACATGGCACACAAGCCTGAATCAGGGGTGCAACAGGGTGTCAAAGTGACACCCTGTCCCCCTTGTCAATTCGGTAATTTTACCAAATCAGTTTTTACCAATTCAGTAATTGCCATTGGTTCCTATGGGCCTCAAGGCCCATCGGAATCAATGGCAATTACCGAATCCGTAAATACCGATTCGGTAAATACCGATTCGGTAATTACCGAATCATTCTGATTCGGTAAAAATTACCGAATAATTACCTACATCTTATTTACCGAATCTAAAATACCGAATCGGTAAAATTCGGTATTTTAGAGTCGGTAAATAAGATTTACCTACATCTGGCCCCAAATGTTTAAGCTATATTCGCTGGTACTGACTGGTAATCCTTAGTTCATGCTCCCATCATATATTCATTTATATACACCTGGCTATTGTGATAGACTGAAATGCATCATTCATTTTTAAATATTTTGGTATTAACAGCAAAGGGGGTGCAGAAACTGAGCTTAATGTGTGATTATCAATGGTGCCTCTAACCACAGCATATCTACGGGTAAACCTTGCAAAGCCATTTTCTGACACCAGCACTGTTCTGAATGCTGCTGGTTTTGAGGTTCATCAATAAAGTGGCGATTCAAAACCTAGTTCAGATTCCTTTGGTTCATGCTCATTTATGTTCAACTACATTCTGAGCAGTCAATTGTAAGCTACTGAGGAACTCAAAGTGGGCTAAGGGGTCAACTACAAATTGATATTTATGGTTAAACGGTGTTTGTTGACAATTGATTTCACTTTCATTTTGGTATTTTAGTCATTTGAATTCATGACAGTACAGAACCCAAACCCAATCATGTATCACATACATTATTTTTTATCAGGAGAGTAAGGAACTATAATGCTTTTGATAAATGTGCAGCAACAGTGCACAGAGAAATACATGCTACAGCTTAAAATTCTTAAATGTGGAATTTAACTTAATGTTTTAGAGATTGCATGGTGTATATAATCAATTAGAATCTTTGTGTGGGGCAAGAGGATCATGAAATATGACTGCTTAGGGCAATGCTCAGTAGAAGCATAAAAAAGTATTTATAGAACAATGGGGAACTGGCGTCTAACAGCAGTGACATACGCTAAATCAGAACGATTAAGAAAACAATGTTGGATAAACTTGAGTAATATCTAACACCTTCACTCCCATCCCTAAAAGAATGGTGAAAAATAATTAAATCCCTAACCTTTATGCCTTCTCTGCCATCCAGGGATATTAGTCCTTCCTCCAAAACTCCTTTTTCAGCAGTAGGCACAGAATGAAATGTTACTATTAGGAGAGGTTGCTATGGCTTGCCCATGATTTCTCTCTACCATTGATCTTATTATGGCTTAAAAAGCTCTACAAATAAGAAACGTTCCATTAATAAGCCTCTCTCTTACTCTGTTTCTCTCTGAGTAGCTCTCTTATCAACTTAAAACTTCTCTTGGTCTTTGTCACTTTCTGCTGCGTCTCTTTTTCCAGGCTTCTTTCAGTCTCTCTCCCTCAATTTTTTTTTCTGTGCCTCTTTGTTCAGATCCCTTTCTTAAGTACCCCATGATGGCATGTGCAGAGCAAAAGGATGGAAAAGAAAAGAGTTATTTATGAGACTTTAAATATGAATCTGTTATCTCTGTTGCCCTTCTCTCTAACAACGCCCACAAACAAGTTACCGATTCTCTGCCACAAAGTGCATCATCTCCTTTTCCTACAGCAGTCATCCCTTCCTCATCTTTCTGAGTCCCTCCTCTGCTCTTCATCCTTCAACCAATTATCACTTTGTCTTCCCTTATCCATCTTCCCTTACTTTCTTGTACCGATCTACCACATAAAGTTTACACCTCCCTCGCCACTTAGCCCTGCTCATCCTTGTGCTATCCAGATCTGTTGCATGCTTTCCCATCTTACACCAGGGTATCTTCTACTATTCTCTCTTTTGACATTCCTCCACTCTTATTCTCCTCTGGAAAATCTGTTTAACATCTTCAACAATCTCCCATCTGCTGTCTCCCTAGTACTCCTCCACACTACACTGAGGGGGTAAGCTACACCAAATCCGGGTATAGGGGATCTCTTGGTTGAACTGTTAGTGCTATTTACCTCCAATGAGGATTGCACAAAGTAAGAAAAGTAGCCACCCAACTAGATGGAATGTTTGCTGCTAGATGGTGAGTATGCTCACTGCCACAAGTCCATTTACAGCTGTATGGCTTTCCACCTTGCAGGATTCATGGGCCACAGAGTTTGCCAATGGCCTGGCTACCTCTTTGGCAACACTGCTCCAAAAGCATTTGATTGGAAATGTTTTAAAGTGGCTAAGGGCACCAATTTTAATGCAGCTGTTTCAAACATTTGTATGCCAAGCTACGCTTAAGTAAAACATATTTTGGTACTCCCCCTCCAATGACTTAACCTGCTAAAATGTTTAACAATGGATATTGATTACTGTAGCTGTTTCACATTAAATGTCCAGGGCACTTGATTGGGCCAAAGAAAAAGATAAGGGAACAAACATTATATTCTCTGGTACATTGCCCTACTCCACCCTTCCAAGCATGATATGTTACTTCAAAGGCAGCAACAGCATTTCAAAATTGCCATGCGCACATCATAAACTGACCGAGCATAGGTAGCATAACTGCATATTTATCTCCCACACAAAACAAGCACATCATTGGCAACCACAATACAAGCTTATGACAATAGACAGAAATGTTTTATCATATGCAACTGAAAACCGAGCCCGGGGTTAAACTGACCCTTAATTGTATTCAGGATGGTGTGAGTGACATGGTTTGCTAAAAGAGGCTTCCTCACATTGAAGTGAGTGTCTGGATGTAGAGTACGTTCAGAGGTCTGCTTTGAGGTCCACACAATGTATGCATGAAGGAGCTTGAAGGTAAACAGCTGAGAGCTGATCTCCAAACCACCCAGCACCTTACACTCTGCTCAGACTTAGAAGACCTTCAGACAGCTGTTAAGTGAGCTCCCAGTCTACCATCACTGATTGCTTGCTGGCTTTAAAGGGCTGTGAGTTGGCTTTCCTATTACGGTGTTATCCAGCACTCACATACCCTCTTCTGACACTCATAAACACTACACCATTGCTAATAAATCACAAGATAGACTTCATTCAAATCAAAGTTAGTTCAAGGCTACCCTCTGAGACCCTCTACTGGTTCTAATACACCCTGAAACAGAACTTGAACCAAGAATTCATCAATCAAAAACATACTCCAGGCATTATAACTTCACTGGCCCTCAGCCACATTCATGGCACAGTCAGGCCAAATGTGTCAGTGCTCAGACCCACTTTGCCGGAGATCGGTCTATCACACCTCCATGTACTCTGTATTTCCATCAATACCCTTGGCTTGCTACAAGCTCAGCATTTGTGAGCCTGGCCTTTGAAAGCTTGTTACCTAACCTTTTACCTCCATCTCCTTGTATTAGACCTGACATCCTTTAAATGGTATTCCACCAGATGTTTGCTTGTGCTCTCTCCCTTAAGCATGTCAAACTTGGTATACTCACAATTGCCACTTTTAATTTATTTATGGGTTCCTAGTATTTTATTTTTATTTTTTTTATTTAGAGTTTTCTATAACGCAGACCAGACCCAGGGTACTACATCAGAGCGCTTCACAATGAGGGCTCAGTACGAATAAAACAATTAGCAAAACATAGAATCAACATGTTTTTACAAAGTTCAGAGGGTCGCAGGCATGAGAGTGGTTCTGAGAAACAGGTAATGGGGCGAGGGTGTCCGTACTGGGAGAGAAGAGGCAAGTTTAAGGATGTAGAACTGGATTGGTCCATGTGAGAGTTTACGGGAGGAATTTGCACATCAGGAATGATTTTGCTTCTCTTTTGAACAGAGGAGTAGAGGAGGTTTTTCTGATTTAAGGAGAAAGCAAGTTCCATATTCTTGGTGCTGCTCGGGAGAATGCTCAATCAGAGGTTTTTTTCTTGTTGAAACGTGAGGGTTTCAGGAGTAAATTATTGACGCTCCTAGAATGTCTGATTCCTCCAAATGAGGTATGTTTTTGGGATAGGTACTGAGGAACATTGTGGTGAAGCGCTTTGTGAGTGATTCACACCATTTTTAGGTGGATCCGAGCTTCATAAGGTAGCCAGTTGAGTGCTTTCAGGTGTGGTGATATATGGTCCCAGTGGCGGCTGGTGACATTTGAAAGTGGTGAGGCGGAAACTGATAATCATACTGCACCGTAGCGGGCGAGCGTAGCGTGCGAGCCCGAACCCCCTAAGGAGGGATCGAGAGGATTTCCCCCCGAGAAGATTTTGAAAAAATAGTGGAAAAATGGTGCATTTTCAAGCAAATTTGAGAAAGCAGGAAGGTTAATAAAGCAGTTGTGAAAGTGCAGGTATTACATTATTAAAGAGCTGTCATATAATATAGGTAGCTGCTTATTCAGTATAACCACAGAGCTTCATAACAGACTTCAAGATACAATGCTGAGAACCACACAGATTGTTTTTATTTAAACTGCCAACAACAAAACAAACAACTTTTTTGATTTAAACTGCAAACAACAAACGAACCATCTAAACAGGTCACAAACTATCACCATTCAAGTTAAACATATTTAGTTTTTGTATCTAAATTCAGCACATCTGTCTTTAAGCGCAGCAGGCACATTAACCTTCTCTGCCACCTTTCCATGAGTCAAAACTTCCATTAGACAAAACTTTGATCTCTCTCTAGGAAAAACATTAACAATATGCTTGGTGCAACAACAAGTGTTGCATGGCTAAACATTTATAGGGTCCCAAAGGCGCGACCTGTAGGTTATGTCAATGAAAATACTGGCTGCTACCCGCTGTAATGGCTGACAAATTCTAATAGCGGCTGCCCAAATCTATTTACAAGCCACAGGTAATAGTGCTGGAAAATTCAAATGCTTTAGACGGTGGACCAAAACATTGTTTATAGGATGTGGCCTTGCCCTAACAATGGACCATACAATTACTAGTACTGACATATAAAAAGAGATTCCGAACTTTTCGTGATGAAAACAGCACAGGACTCAATATGCGAATTTAGCCTGCTACAACGCACTGACACCTACTTAAGGTTTTAAATATTGTGCTTTTAAAAACAAACACACTGTGAACTTACTATAAGTGATATTTATTTCTGCACGCATTTGGGAACTAAAAAGTCCATCATGCATCTAAATGAACTTGCTTTTCAGCACACGCCCCTCAAGGGCGAGCATGTAAATGAAATAAAAAAGCCGGAAATGGAAATGAATGCGTGACTCATTCTGTGTTTGGAGCAGCCCATGAAGAAGCAGCTGAATGCTGTGAAACGCGTTGGCTTAACTAAAGAATTCAGAGCAGGAGAGCAGGCTGCATCACACTGCCGGAGGGCTGAGAACTGTCGAGTGCTCACTCATAAGCTTGGGAACTTTGTTCATTCATTTTCTACCCGGCCTCCCTGCCGTGGAGAGGGCACCATCTTCAGCTGGATAGGAAAGTGCTAAACCAGTTGAAAGAGGCTGAGATTCCGAACTTTTCGTGATGAAAACAGCACAGGACTCAATATGCGAATTTAGCCTGCTACAACGCACTGACACCTACTTAAGGTTTGAAATATTGTGCTTTTAAAAACAAACACACGGGGGCGTGGCCGAGACAGCGATGTGAGCTGACGTGTCTCGAACGAGCTCCGTCGCCCCGCTGCACTAATTAGCCTGTTTCAGCGTAGTTCTTGGGGGGCATCCGCTCCTGGGGACCCCCTGTGCACTGCTGACCCTGCTGGTGCCCTTTCTGGCGGCGATCCGCGGCTACGAGTACACCCGCGGTCACTGCTCCGAGCTCCGGGGCTCCTGTGATCGGCTGTTGGCCGCCATCTTGCAGCAGGGCCTTTTGCCGAGCCGCCTGGACTGGCCGCCACGAGGAAGACCAACGCTGCAGATCGGGTAAGGCTCCAGATCGCCCCTGACCCCTCCGGCGGCTGCACCCCATCAGCGGAGCCTGACTGACGCCGGCGGAGACGCGCCGGAGCTGCCGGGGTAGGGCGGCCACCAGCAGGACCCACAACAGCGGCCTGGGCGCCGCACCTACGCGAGCCCCCGGCTTTGGCGGCGACAACAGGCCCCGACCGGAGGGGTCCCCGGAGACCCCCCTGCCCGCGAGCCTGGACCACGGCTCCCCCGCCCATCGCTGGACACACCCGGTGAGCTGAGGTGCGCCGTCCCCCCTCCCCTGCCATCTCTCAGAGGGGCCCGGCGACGGCGGGGCCCGACCACTGACTTGCCCGCCATTTTGCCCTTCTGGTGGGGGGCCGGCTCCCGCGCTTTGACGGCCCCTGCTTGAGTGCTCCCTGCTGCCTGGGGCGCGTGGGCGGAGGTCTGGGGAGTAAGCCCGAAGCTGCGTGTGGGTCGGACCTGCACCTTGGTGGGCCCTAGCTCTACTGGACTCATCCCCTGGCCACCCCGCCGCTACAGCCCGGTTCTGGTGCGCTACAGCCTTGACGGCCCGGCTGCGCGCTTACAAGGACACTGGGGGTCCCCACCATCTGCCTCCCCTGACCCTGGGCCTTTCGTTGCCGGACGCCCTGGGGGGGCCCTCCCGGACACGGCCAACTGGGCATTGCACTGGGGGTGGATCCTGGCCCAGGCGGGGCCGGGAGACTGTGCCAAGCCGCGACTCTTCGGGGGCCCTCCGCCTGTGGAGCCTGAGCCCGGCCTGCCGTGGAGCACCTGCTGCCATCGCCTCCTTGACGCCTCCCCGGCCTACGCGCCACCTTGTCCTCCAGGCTGAGCCGCCTGCCCCCGCTCCAGTGGCCCCATCACGGCCTGGATTACTGCTGGACTACTACTGCTTGAACGCGCCCCGCGCCCTATCAGCGGGCGCACCGCCACCCCCTGCCTCGTGGTCTTGTGCCCCTGACCGTGGGACCCGGGCTGGCTCACCGAGGCGCCAACACACCCTCCCCCGGATTATCCTACGCCGCCGACCAGGAGTTGTGCGCAGTGACCGACCCAGCCTCCCACTGCCCTTCGACGCCCTGAGTGGACCATGACTCGCGGCAAGGGGAACAAGCCGGACCCCCCCGCCCACGACGACCAGGGGAGCATCAGTGGCCTCCATGTGGGGCAAGGCGGGCTCGCCATCATCCTCCGGCGGCCGCCCATCGACATCGGGGGGGAAACCTCCACCACAGGCTGACTCTCCACCGGTGACGCAGGCCTTCATGTCCTCCTTCATGGCTGATCTAAAAACTGAGATTGGGTCCCTCAGGACGGAGGTCCATACATGCGTCAAAGAACTACGCAGGGAAGTCACCGACCTTGGCGACCGGGTCGACGGCCTGGAAAAAACGGTCGACTCCCGCACCGAGGACCTAGAGCAGATCTGGCAGAGAGTGGCGACCCTTGAAGAGCAGCATATCCAGCTCCAGATCAAGCAGGAGGACCTGGAAAACAGGGGACGCCGCAACAACCTCCGCATTCGGGGTGTGCCACTCGGAGAAGAGGGGACTAATACCATGGCCTACGTGGCCCTACTCCTGCAAGCGGTATGGGGCGAGGAAGACGCCCCCCCGCCGCGCCTTGACCCTGCGCACCGAGTCTTTGGAGCGGGAGGGAAAGCGGGCCTCCTTCCCGACATCGTCACCAGGCTACACTACTTCACTGAGAAGGAGGCCATCTTGAAGGCGGCTAGAGACAACCCGGATTTGCGGTATGAGGGTCACAAGATCCAGATTTTCCAGGATTTAGCCCCCACCACACTCCACAGGCGGAGGGTCTTCCGCCCGGTCACAGAGAAGCTCCGGACCCTGAACATCTCATACCAGTGGGGCCATCCCTTTGCGCTCATCTTCAGGTGGGAGGGCAAGCGCAGGACCCTCCGGTCCTATCGAGAAGTGGCACAACTGCTAGGCATGCCGGAATCCCCGGACCACAGTCCGACTCGCCCTCCCCGCTCAGAGAAGGCACCTCCACATCCGGAATGGTCCACTGTGCGCAAACGTCGACGGTCTCCCCCGGTGGACGCACTCTCTGTCTCGCAGACCAAGCAGGACATCATCGCACACATCCGCTCCCTTGAGGGCGACCGCGAGGAGCAGGCCTCCCAGCCCATCGCCTCTGGCTCGGAGGGTGGGGATCGCCCCTCGACCCCGGACGGTTGCTGACCATTGCCACTGTGACTCAAGCTGCCCTGCACGCACGCTAGCCCTCTGGGCATTTCGAACCGTCCCCATGCACCATGGTAACTTGCCCCATTGTTCTCGGGGATGGGGTCCCCCCCCTCTCACTAGTGGGGATCAGAGGGAATGGACAACACCCTTTGCCTCTACCGGGCCATGTGCCGCACCACGGAGCCCCAGCGCCATACAGACACTTGCATGGACTAAGTGGACCCCACAGATCGACACACCCCCGGACTACCTGGAGGCAGCGGGGTGTACGAGCTCCGAGACAACTTGATTCCATTTCACCTACCCAACTCTCTGCTCCCTCCCTTTGTCCCGTAGGAAGTGACATTCCTGAGTCCATCCAAACCCTCGGGTAGAGGATGTCCGGTACCTGGGACATTGTGCACCGGCCCTGTTGGCCTGTTTTGGTTTTGTTTCTTCTCTGCTCCTCTTCTCTTTTTCCTCTCTTTCCTCTTCCTACTTCTCTCTTACGCTCTTCTCTCTTCCTACTCTCTCCCAGCGCTTGCGGAGGGGTGGCATGGTGGGCCCGGCGGGGGTTGGCGCGCCGGCGGCTAGATGAGGCTACCACTGTCCTCCCTGCGGGGGGGTCTGCTGCGCTGGGTCCTGCGCGACTTCCTTCCCCCTTAGTGCCATGACAGCGAACATCCCTACGCCCCTGAAGGTCCTCTCCCTTAACGTCAAAGGGCTCAACTCCCCTAACAAGCGGAAGCAAGTATGGCGCTACCTCTTACATCACTCCCCTGACGTTATCTTCCTCCAGGAGACACACCTTCTCAGGGGGGACACCAAACGCATGGCACACCCCAGATACCCCACACAATACTGGGCATCCTCTGACACCAAGACAGCGGGGGTGGCAATCCTTTGCAGGGCTGGCATTAGGCGGGGATCCGTGAAACCCTTCAAGAGTGCTGACGGGCGATTCCTCCGAGCCACGGTCCAGATGGGCAGTACACAGTTCACTCTAGGATGTGTGTATGCGCCCAACCAGTCGCAGGACAAATACCTCCAGGCGCTTATTCGGGATCAGCTCCCACCGGGCGACACCAATGTGATCCTGGGCGGAGACTTCAATCTTGTTTGGGACCCCGAGTTAGATCGTGCGGGAGCCCCCTTCAATGGTGCGGGAGCGATGTCCTCTACCCTTAGAGCGCAACTTACTGACCTGGGGCTCGTAGATGTGTGGCGCTACCACAACCCGGGGACCCGAGACTACTCCTTCTACTCGCACTCCCTTCGGACATACTCCCGGATCGACTATCTCTTCACCTCCCTTGAACTGGCCCGAGACTCCTTAGCTGCCGCTATGTCCGACATTTCCCTGTCGGACCACGCTCACGTGGAGCTTTTACTTCAGGATCCCCTGGCCCGCGCCCCTCGTGCACGCAGGTGGGTGCTTCCGCCGAGGATCCTTCGGGACCCGGACGACGTCGCCAGCATCCGTGACGCCATAGACTCGTATTTCGCCGTTAACGACACCCCTGACGTACCCTTCCACACGGTCTGGGATGCCTTCAAGGCCACCATTCGGGGCCACATCACCTCCCTGGCGGCGGCGCGGAGGAAGGAAGCGTTCAAGATGGAAGCCGACCTGGCGGCTGAGATCAAATTGGCGGAGGCCCGAGACCGGGACTCTCCTTCGAGGGCGTCAAAGAGGACTCTCGCCACTCTCAGGGGGCAACTCCGCACTCTGCGAACTAACAAGGCGGAGCACTCCCTGCTAGCACTTAAACAGCGGTATTACGAGGGAGGGGACAAGGTTGGCCGCCTGCTGGCCGGCAGGCTGCGGGCACGTGCCGCTAGGGCCCACATCGCCACTGTCAAGCGGCAGGATGGCACTAGTGCCACCTCTGAAAAGGCCGAGCAGGCTGCATTCGTCGATTATTACACCTCTCTATATGCTGAGGAGCCCACCTCTGCGGAGGCACGGGAGGCCGTCCTCGCGGATTTTGAGGGGTCCCCGCTGTCCCCGGCGTGTGCTGCCGCGTTGGAGGGTCCGCTGCTGGAGGAGGAAGTAACGGAGGCTGTCAAAGACCTCCCTGTGGGCAAAACCCCAGGGCCGGACGGCCTGCCGTTGGCCTTCTATCGCCTGTTCCTGACCCAGCTCCGCCCGCATCTGCTGCGGCTCTACGGCTCCTTCTCCGACGCCACTGGCCCGTCCCCCGATATGGGTCTGGCGGAAATCGCCCTGATCCCCAAGCCAGGGAAGGCTCCCGACCTCTGTGCCTCGTATCGCCCCATCGCCCTCCTTAATACCGATCTCAAGATCTACACTAAGATCCTGGCCAAACGGCTGGACCCGCTCATGCCGGGATTGGTGAACCCGGACCAGGTGGGCTTTATACGGGATCGCCAGGGGGCTGACAATGTTCGCAGGCTGGCACACCTCGTGGGGAAAGTGCACCACTGGCAAATCCCGGCCTGCCTCCTCTCACTGGATGCGGAAAAGGCCTTCGACCGGGTCGATTGGACCTTCCTTCGTGCGGTTCTTAAGAAACTTGGTCTTGGTCCTAATATGATATCCAGGTGCATGGCCCCTTACCTCGGGCCGCAGGCCAGAATTCGAGTCAATGGCCAACTGACGTCGCCGCTTTCCATCCACAGGGGCACGCGGCAGGGGTGCCCGCTCTCGCCGCTCTTGTTCGCCTTAGCGGTTGAGCCGCTGGCGGAGCTGATTAGGCGCGCTCCTGACGTTCACGGTATCCCCCACGGGGGACGCTCCAACAAGGTGGCGCTGTTCGCGGACGATCTGATTCTTACTCTTACGAACCCTCGGGTCTCCCTTCCAGCGGTGCACGAAGCCCTCACACTGTTTGAGCAGGCGTCCGGCCTTAAAATTAACCACACCAAATCTTGGGCCCTCAACCTCACCATCCCCGAAGAGGAGGTCACCTTCCTGAAGGGGGTCACGCCCTACCGCTGGGCGGATGACCACATTAAATACCTGGGTCTGGACATTACACCCCACCTTGACTCGTGGTCCTCCAGAAACTGGGCCTCTTGCCGCAAGGAAGTCCTGGCAGACCTGCGGAAATGGAAACCCTTGATGATATCCTGGCTGGGGCGGCTCAATGCGGTCAAGATGTCGGTCCTCCCCCGCATCCTCTATGTCTTCCAGTGCCTCCCCACTCCAATCCCGATCCACTGCATCAGGAACCTCCAACGCGACCTCACGTCCTTTATATGGGGGGGTAAACGACCCCGGTTCTCGCAGAAAGTCCTCATGGAACCGAGAGACAGGGGTGGCCTCGCCTGCCCGAATCTCCTCCATTACTACTGGGCGGCACACCTACGGTTCGTGATCGAGTGGGGTGCGCGCGAGAGCGACAAACACTGGTTCCATATGGACCGAGTGGTCACGGGGCGCACCATATGGGACCTGCCTTGGTTACCGCGGGTGGCGCGCTCCAGAAGCGCATATATGGCAGTCCCCACGAGGACGGTGCTTGAGGTATGGGACCGAGTGGCAGTGTCTAAGGGATTAACCACGTTCCCCTCTCCGCATACCCCCATTGCGGGCAACCCACACTTTCCCCCGGCTGCCCGGACCCGAGCTTTTGAGAGCTGGACGCAAGGGGACTGCAGGGTTGCAGGAGATCTCTTTCTCGGTGGGTCACCTAAGTCATGGCCGGACTGCAGGGAAGAATTTGGCCTCCCTTAAACCGCTAGCTTACAATATGCACAGTTGCGCCACTGGATCTCGGGAGACGACATGTACCAGGCTGCTTCCAGGGCATATACTCCTTTTGAGAAGTTGGCACGCTCCCTAGGGGGACTGAAACGACTCATCTCCCAAATCTACGACATCTTGCAGCACCCCTCCACTCCGCCCGCACATCCCTACCAGAGACAGTGGCAGGCGGCGACTGGCACTGAAATCACACCCTCTCAGTGGACTAGGCTCTGGAATGACATCCCCAAAACCTACCGCAGCATCCCGCAGAGGGAAAACGCGTATAAGATGCTAACGCAATGGTACTACACCCCCCTGCGACTCAGCAAAATGTTCCCCACTTCCTCGTCACTGTGTTGGAGATGTGGTACTGAGACTGGCGACTTTATACACATCTGGTGGTCGTGCCCTGCCCTGGCTGTTTTTTGGAAGGAGGTCCTTAGTCACATTAAGAAGGTGTTGGGTTTTCCCCTCCCTGAAGAGGTTTGCACACTCCTGCTGGGCATTCGACCCCCCACACTTAGAGCCCTCACGTGCAGCGACTGGATCCTCACCCTTCACATGTTAGGAGCTGCCAAGCAACTCATTGCTTCCTGGTTCGTGCGCCTCTGGCAGGTCCTGACCATGGAGCTGCTCACGGCGCGGATACAATTGAGGGGGGTACGCTTCAAGGCGGTGTGGGAACCTCTTGTGCGTCACCTGTGCTCCATCAGCTATGCCCGCCAAATGCCTCCCAGGCTCCGCGCTCTGCAATTGTTCGAGGACGCCCTCCTCCCTGCGGATCCAAGCAGACTAGGCTCTTAATCGCTTCCCCCTGTGCTACCTTGCGTTTTGATCCCCCTATAGGCGCCCGCAGACACACCTCCGTAGCCCCTCTCCACCTCACCCTTGCTCCTCCTCTTCCGACTTTTTCTTCTTTCCTACTTGCCACTCTGGCTTTCGCCCCTTTTGGGACAGTTTGGTCCCTGTTGGACCTTTGAAAATGTGACACCACTACTCTCTTTCCCATGCGCGCCTCCCCCGTACAGCGACGCATTGTCAGCATATAGCCTCCTCTTGCTATATTTTTCCCCTAAGTCACGCGGCCGGCCCCCTTCGGGGATTGTGGGCAGTACGCTGTGTTAAAGATTCCACCTCCCCTAGTTACCTATATCTGCTGATTTTTATCTGCGCGGCCGGCCCCGATCAGGGGTTGTAGGCTTATCGCTGTGTTCACAATAAAAACAGATTTGAACAAAAAAACAAACACACTGTTGTAGTATCGGGTTCCCAAGGCCTACATGCTCCGTAGATAACCCACTTAATCTGAAAGAACTGTGGGCACGGAAACTGAAAAGTACAAAGAACAAGTTTATTAAGACCCCATGGGGTGGTGGTACATTCCTACAGCACCCTTCGGTAATGCAAGAAGTATCACACCGAACGTTGGTGTGAGTCCCTCTTTTATACAATTTACAAGCAATAAACAAAATAGGCGGCACAAGGTTACAGAGATGGTCACATATATGGTCATTTTTGGAGCACAGCCAACTCATGGGAGGGGTTACAACCTCACTGGTCAGTTTGGCGGCACATTCCGGAGGGGTGACTGGTCAGTTGGAACTGCGCATGAGCGGGTTTGACCATTACTAAAAATAGCCTGTTGCTGGGCAGAGTCGAGTGGTCAGTTGCACGGACAACAGACTAAAGGGCATGCTGACCACGAGGCCGCTCATTCTCTAAAATGGCCGCCACAATTTACAAAATGGCGTTTCTAAGTATAGTCAAGTTAAGGGGAAAAACGTGTAGCACAGCTAAGCGCTAACTCGGCCATTGTCAAATTACAACAGACGACCCTTTTAGCGTTTAGCTGAAGCTACCTCATAGTGGACATAATCGGGATGTTCATCTTTAATATCAATTAGCATTATTTGAGCTACTTCTTTATGAAGCATCATTTTGTTGTGAGCAAGAGCTCGTCTTGATGGTATACAAGCCGATAGACACATGGAACATAAGGCTGGGCCACATTGTATACATAAACATACAAGGAACAATATCCCAACAATGATACATAAAATCGTTAGCAGTTTCCAACCCCAAGTGGTAAGCATTGACCAGAACCACCCTGAAAGAGTCCAAGTTCCATTGTCCGGGTGTATTTCAGCTGCTATTTTGTGCAACTTAGAAATGGCATCATAAACGGATGGCGAATTATCTGGTACATAAACACAGCAGCTACTTCCGATTATTCTACATGCCCCCCCCCCCGATCAGCTAGAACCACATCTAGAACCATTCTGTTCTGAAGTGTAACGATCCTAGAAATCTGAAGTTCTTCGGTAATATTTCCTAATGCGGTAGCAGTATCATTAGCTACAGCCTCAACAACACGGGTCAATCGTCTTATTTTCCTACTATTCAAAGCGGCCCCCACAAAGGAGAACAGTCCAAAATTAAAGTCCACATATTGCTGCAGTGCAGTATCCGTCTGGTCAATATCGTCCAGAACAACAGTACGTTTAACACGGTTTAACACAAAATCGTGGTAAAGCACATAATCATTATGATACATTGGTGGGGCAATGAATACAGGGGGCAATATAAAGGATACATAGCAAGTGCCTAACCATCCTAACGGAAGCTGATGATAGCCCTTAGATCCACAAATAAAATAAGTATTACGAGATGCCACAAACGAAATGCCATTCGGGCTGTCGAACGTAAGTGTAGTGTTGCATTCACTCTTTCCAACCGGGATTGTACCTTTATTACGTATGCACAAATCAGCTTTAGTTGCAATCACATTAATAACATGCGAACTAGATACATTAATGTTCCTTTGGTTGCTGTAAATGTGGGGTGCAGATGCATTGTCGGGGCGGTATTCTTCCCATTCAAATCGAGTACCCTCAGCTCGTGGGTACCCATCCCGGTCATGGTAGCAGATCTTATTCAAACGGAAAAGCACTCCTCCTTTCGTTGGCCATCGCAAAGTGAATAGGAGAGTGTACCAGGCATTGCAAGACCCATTATGTGAAAACGGGAGTGGAATGAGTGGAGTGCCCCCCTTTTTCTGATGACCAGGCAACATCCCACACACCCAACAATTGGAAGTATTTGTCATGTTATGTGTATGATGCAGAATCTGAATAAAGCTATTGTTCAAATAGGTCTGACGGTGCCGTTCTTCATGGTAGGGCAGGGTGAAGTGAAAATGTTCAGATGGAGCCGGGGTAGTCGGCAGCAAATGTTCACGTGCAGGCACCACAAGTTCAACTACCCAAGCTATCACTGCTATTACCACAATGGTCAAGACAAAAAGGATGGCACCAAGTATTCTTTTGTCTCGTGATGCAGAAGACGCCATAATTCAAAGAGTTCTCAAAGCCTTAAATAGTTCGAAAAGTTCACAAAGTCTCAAATGTACATATGTGTATATTTACACCTAAAAAGGAAAAATACGGTGCTGAGCTCCGAGGTAGCCGTTGTTTTCTTCTCCGGGGTCAAGACGGGTGTCGCTACTCTTGGCAGAACTGATCCCCCCCCCTTGAGATTCCCGGTTTCCGTTTCACAAACCCCAGAGCGGTAACCAACCAGTCTCGAAAACCCAAAAAAATTCTTCTCCTTATCGTGGCCGCAGATCGTACCGTTGTCGTCCAGAAGCAGTGTGGTCCGGGAAGGCTCCCTCGACTTCAGCCGACGTCACAGCTGGGCTCTTTTCTTTTTCCAGAATCTCCTTGTAATCAGTCAGCACAGCAGGATTCACCAGGTCCGGAGAGACACGCCGGCAGTGGGTTGAGTGTATCCACCGCTTTCTGTTGGTCACTCGTACAGCTGTTCGAGTCGCCAAGAGGACCTGCTCGGGGCCACGCCACCTCGGTTCCAAGCTGTTCGCTCTCTCAAACGACCTGACCATAACGAAATCCCCAGGATGGAGATTATGAGCCTCTCCAGTGGAATTGTCAGGGAGCGCTTCTCAAACCTGTTGATGAATAGAAAGCAAATCATTTGTTAATCGTGCCAAATAGTCATTCATCATTATACAAGGCACATCATGTATCAATCGCGGCTTAGGCACCCCCCATATATTCATCGGCCTTCCAAACACCACTTCATATGGTGTGAGGTCAGTTCGAGAGTGGGGCACTGACCTGAGAGAGAGCAATGCTAACGGTAAAGCATCCGGCCACTTCAATGGCGTAGATGCTACAATCTTAGCCAGTTTTAGTTTCAACGTGGCATTGTACCGTTCAACAAGACCTGCTGACTGAGGGTGGAACACAGCATGAAACTTCTGCTGGATCCCCAACCCCTTCAGCATATACTCCACAATTTTCCCAACAAAATGAGGTCCATTATCGTTCCACAAAAATTTGCAAACTCCGAATCGAGGGAAGTACTCCTTGAGCAAAACCTTAGCTGTTGTCAAAGCTGTATTATCTTTCGTGGGGAAGGCCTCAACCCATTTACTAAAAGCGTACACCACCACTAGGACATACTTAAGGTTATTGCAGCGCTCAAGCTGGATGTAATCCATTTGGAGTACCTCGAATGGTGCAGATGGTGGAACGAACCCTCCTTTCGGAGTATGGGTCCCTTTCGCAGGATTGTGCTGCAAACATATCAGACAGGTCTGCACTACTCTCTTGGCTGTATTGGCAATCTCGGGATGCTCCCAAACTCGTGATAACAATCTAGTAATCACAAGAGCTCCCACATGTGCTAATCCGTGTGTCATCTGAACCATCGCTTGCAAGTAAGCTGCAGGCAATTTCCATTTCTCCATGTCTTTGCTTCTCCAACAGCCCTCATCATCTAGCGCCCCATCTACTGCCCATGCCGCAAGTTCTGCTTCAGTTGCTGATTTTTGGATATCTAGTATCTCCGCTCCAGCATCGTACCATCGCTCAGCTTCTGATTTTGTTACATACATGGGGGAGTCAGTTCGGGACATAGCTGTTTGCCTTGCTATGCTGTCTGCAAAGGCATTTCCTTGACCCACTTTATCAGTGATCTTTTTATGGGCACTGCATTTAATAATCGCTACTTTCTTTGGACAAAGCAACGCGTTTAGGAGATCACGCACCAGTTCTCCGTGCATAATGTGTACTCCATGAGATGTCAAAAACCCACGTTCTCTCCAGAGTAGCCCGAAGTCGTGCGCTACTCCGAAGGCGTACCGGCTGTCTGTATATATGTTCACACATAGGCCAGCACTCAATTCGCAGGCTCTCGTCAAAGCTATCAGCTCTGCTGCCTGAGCCGATTTTTGTGGTATTCGTGCTGTTTCTACCACTGTCTTAAGGGTCGTGATCGCATATGCTGCGGAAGTCGTGCCATCTGGCAGCCTCAAACACAATCCATCAACCCACAGTTTTCCATCCACATCTGGAAGTGGCATATCCTGTAAGTCAACACGACCCTTTGTCTGTTCCTCAGTCAGGAAAACACAGTCATGATGTTTTTCTTCCTGACCCTCCTCAACCGGATAGGGCAATAAAGTGGCAGGGTTCAGAGTAGCGCATCTTTTCAGTGTGATATGTGGCGCCAGAAGTGTAAGCTCATATCCTGTCAAACGTGCACTCATGAGATACTGGGTTTTCGTCTGATTCAACAGGGCATCAACTGCATGGGGAACTAACACCAACAATTTGTGCGATAAAACTATTCCCTCACTCTGTCGTATAGCTACCGCTGTTGCTGCAACTGCTCGAAAACACCCAGGTAACTCACGTGCTACAGGGTCAAGGACCGCCGAGAAGTATGCACATGGCCTTTGTTTGTCCCCGTGTGCTTGCACTAACACTGATAACGCACACCCATCTTTCTCGTGCACGTACAATGTGAAAATCTTTGAATAGTCTAGTGTACCTAACACGGGTGCAGAACAAAGGGCTTGTCTCAATTGTTCAAAAGCATTTTGACATTCATCTGTCCATTCAAGAGGCATAGGTGTAGTTTTGGACAGCAACGCCAACAACGGTTTGATAATGTATGAAAACCCCATGATCCACTGTCTACAAAAGGACGTTAATCCTATGAAGGCACGTACATCTCTCTGTGTGCGGGGGACTGGTGTATCTAAAATTGCCTGAATTCGATCTGATGTTAATGCACGCCCCTCCTTAGACAAAAGATGACCGAGGTAGGTCACCTTGGGTCTACAGTATTGAAGCTTTTTCTTCGAAACTTTATGATTATTTTGAGCCAAAAAGGAAAGCAAAGCAAGCGTACTCTCCTCGCATTGAGCATAAGTGTCAGCAGCCAACAAAAGATCATCGACATACTGGATAAGGGCAACTCCAGATTGCAATTGAAAGGAATCAAGCTGTCTCTTTAAAGCCTGGCTATAGATACTCGGACTCTCAGTGTAACCTTGAGGAACACGACAAAATCTATACGATTTATTATTTAACGTAAAACCGAATAAGTATCTGCTGTCAGGATGGATGGGAATGGAAAAGAACGCATTTTTCAAGTCAATGACACTAGGTCGTCGCCGTTGGGGGGACCAATGTAAGCAATGTCGTGATATCAGACACCACCGGATATTGGGGGATGACAATTTTGTTAATTTCTCTCAAATCAATAATAAATCGATAGACTTTGTCGTCAGTATCTTTCTTAAGGATCGGGAGAATAGGACTATTGCAAACATTATAGGGGACTTCCTCCACTACCCCTGCAATAATCAAATCTTGAACAATGTGTGTCAGGGCAATTTCACCTTCCCTGGAGATCTTATACTGTGGGACACGTGGCAAAAGTACTCCCTCCTTTACAGTAATGCGAATGGGTGGAATGAGCATCTGTCCCACATCCGTATCCGAGGTCGCCCACAACGTATGAGGGAGGGAGGCTAATGCTTCACATTCTTGTATAGTAAAAAATCTGTCTGAATCTGGATAGTTATCATTCAAAATAACTCGCACTCCCTCCGGAGCGCAACGTATTGTTGCTCGAAAATATTTAAGCAAATCAATGCCCAGAATATTATCTGGGGTATAAGGTGACAACAAAAATTGGCCAAAACTGAAAAATTTATCGAGACAAATTGCAAGAGGCTTCGATAATGGGCTAGGAGTGGGTGTGCCATCAAACCCAATACATGTAATCATATCGCCAGACAGGGGAGCCCTCGGAACCAAGTTTTTAGACAAAGCGCTACGAGTAGCCCCTGTGTCAACTAGAAACTGATCAGTAGAACCCAAGATACCCGCTGATACATATGGACCACTCTGATCTACTGGCACTTCAACTGATTCCGTACCCCATCCTACGCAGTCCTATGCATGCACATAATCCTGATGCTCCACATTCTCACTCTCCGATATCTGATACTGGTGCCGCCTATCAAATGTATTACGCTCATCCTGGCTACGGCCCCTCTCTTCAAACCTACCACGATCACCTCCGCCGCCTCTCGCCCCCGAATAACTGTTCCTTGACCTTCCACCTCCTCGACCACGCTGACTACGTTGCTCACGAAGTACCGGACAATCATCAGCCCAATGCCCAAACTCCTTACAATAAGCACATTGATCCTCCGCTATATCCGTACGCCCGTACGACGCATTACCCCCTCCTCGTCTACCTCTATCATTCCCTCTAGATTGCGTTCCACGAACCTGTGCCAACATCACCTTCGTTTTCAATTCCTTCGCCTTCTTATCAACACTTTCTTTAGCCTCCAATTCCTGCCGCTCATAATACTGGGCCATAGTTAACAAAGACGCAGGGGTCACCGTGGTCCAGGAACTTTCACTCGTTTTCAATCATTTCGCAATCTCCGGTAGGAGATTAGCCACATACTTATCGACAAACAGATGCCTACCCGTATCGTCTGTTAATGATTGCCCACTGTAATCATGAAAAGCTTCTTCAAAGCGTGGAAAGAAATCAGATACCGATTCATCTGGCTTCTGTTTGCATGAAGCCAACATGGTCCAATCGATCTTTTTAGGAGGTACCAGAGTTTTTAATTTAGTCAAAATAGCCGTCGGGAGATCTAGCATCAAAGCACACGGTTTACATGCATGTTCCCTTTGTAAGTCAGCCTGTTCTAAGTCCTTCCAAGTAGCCCCAAAAGTCGTTTGATCATTAGTTTTACGAATCAACCTCCACATATCAGGGGGGAGAATTAACCCAAAGAAGAGATCTATATCCACAAGCGTCATTACACAAGAGGAAATGGCCCCCTCAACCCCTTCATAGAACGCAGCTGGATTTTTACAAAGATCGGGCAGGGAGTTCTTTAACGCCATAACATCTGATCTATTCCAAGGCGTATATACCCAATTATATATAAAGTACCCCTTCGCATCCTTCGACATTTTATCGTCATCTGTACCCTCTCCCTTCGGAGGAACATACAAAGGCGCAGCTTCACGCATAGGCATAACATGCATTTTGGTAGTCTTATCTGAACCCCGAAGAGGACACTCTTTGGATTCCTCCGTTGACCCCGACGCGGACCCCGTAGCATTTTTCTTTTCATCCCGCAGTCTGGTCGCCTCATCCCGCAGATGAAGTAGTCGTTTGAAAAGGTCATCAGTATCTGAAAGAGCAAATAAACCTTTATCCAAATTCTCACAATAAACTGACACAGCTTTGGGTTCTAAAGTGTCTGAATATTTACGGAAGCGAGTAACAACTTCTTGCGCTAAAGTAGTTATAAAACACATTAATTCTCGTTCGGACCACAAATTCTTTTCAGCTAAAATCGTTGCTACAGTTACATGATTCAAATTGAATTTCCTAGCAAGACCACGCAAATCCGCGGCTCTTTCCGCAGATAACCTGACACTCGATCTGTCCTTTCCATCCGACTTATCCCGACCTTCGTCACCGGAATCCTCAGACGGAGCCGTGGGATGGACATACGGAGGCGGAGAACGATCTAGTAACGAAAAATCATCAATTTCATTATTAAGGACAGGATAAAGCGGACGACGAATAGGAAATTGACCGGCCGTTTGCAAGTTACGTTCCCGTTCCTCCCTCTCTTTCTTCTCCTGCGCTTCCTTTTCCTCAAGCTGTAAAGCCTTATCTCGAGCAGCCTTGCGCTGCTCTTTGTCCGCCAAGGCAATTTCACGTTTCATACGTTCACGCACCGCTTTCTCCCACATTCGTACACAATCAAACATATTCTGTCTAGACCTACGTTGAAACAAACACTGCTCCACAAATTGAACCTTTCGCAAATCGAACGACCCATGTAGTGGCCATTGCAATTCAGGATCAGTTTTTGTGTATTTATGCCATAATTTGCTATACATTATAGGGGGAATGCCAAATTTGATATACATTTCACGATTCGGAGTTCCTTCTGGGGGAGCCTGCTGTGATTCCGCTAACCTAATTGTGGTACCATTTCCGAGACAGCACATCCCTCGGAGTGTGCTTAAAACAGGCATGTTCAAAAAGTATCACGAAAGCGTGATACCGTATAAACTGGCACTTACAGTACTTCACACAAATGTGCCGCTCAGAGGGAAAAAAACTAAATCAGAGAAACATCTCTACATGCCTGCCTATGTGAAGTGCACTACACATATAATTCAGAGATCACAAAGGTCACAAAGTCACAAACGTTAGCTAACTCAAATCATAGACACAAATCATAGAACTTCGGCAAGCGTCCGAAGACTACCTTACCGATCACAAATCATAGGACTTCAGTAAGCGTCCGCAGACTACCTTACCGATCACAAATCTTACCCAAATCTCAAAGGTCCAGATTCCAACTGCCAAGGTCTTTAATCGAATCAGCCAAACGGCACTTATCCAGCAACGCAGACAATCGAGAACTCAGTCGGAGACCGGCGCCACCTGGAAGGTCAGATCGGAAGGGAGGGAAGAAACACCGTGGGTGCCAAGACTCGGGTCACTCAGTGGCAGCGCGCGCGTCCATGGCGAGTTTCCAAACCTTCGTCACGACCTCTCCTTCGGGCATCCGAGTCGCCGATGAGTCCCTTCGTGGTCGCCAATTTGTAGTATCGGGTTCCCAAGGCCTACATGCTCCGTAGATAACCCACTTACTCTGAAAGAACTTTTGGCACGGAAACTGAAAAGTACAAAGAACAAGTTTATTAAGACCCCATGGGGTGGTGGTACATTCCTACAGCACCCTTCGGTAATGCAAGAAGTATCACACCGAACGTTGGTGTGAGTCCCTCTTTTATACAATTTACAAGCAATAAACAAAATAGGCGGCACAAAGTTACAGAGATTATGTACATATATGGTCATTTTTGGAGCACAGCCAACTCATGGGAGGGGTTACAACCTCACTGGTCAGTTTGGCGGCACATTCCGGAGGGGTGACTGGTCAGTTGGAACTGCGCATGAGCGGGCTTGACCATTACTAAAAATAGCCTGTTGCTGGGCAGAGTCGAGTGGTCAGTTGCACGGACAACGGACTAAAGGGCATGCTGACCACAAGGCCGCTCATTCTCTAAAATGGCCGCCACAATTTACAAAATGGCGTTTCTAAGTATAGTCAAGTTAAGGGGAAAAACGTGTAGCACAGCTAAGCGCTAACTCGGCCATTGTCAAATTACGACACTGTGGACTTACTATAAGTAATATTTATTTCTGCACGCATTTGGGAACTAAAAAGTCCATCATGCATCTAAATGAACTTGCTTTTCAGCACACGCCCCTCAAGGGCGAGCATGTAAATGAAATAAAAAAGCTGGAAATGGTAATGAATGCGTGACTCATTCTCAGTTTGGAGCAGCCCATGAAGAAGCAGCTGAATGCTGTGAAACGCGTTGGCTTAACTAAAGAATTCAGAGCAGGCTGCATCACACTGCCGGAGGGCTGAGAACTGTCGAGTGCTCACTCATAAGCTTGGGAACTTTGTTCATTCATTTTCTGCACGGCCTCCCTGCCGTGGAGAGGGCACCATCTTCAGCTGGATAGGAAAGTGCTAAACCAGTTGAAAGAGGCTGAGATTCCGAACTTTTCGTGATGAAAACAGCATAGGACTCAATATGCGAATTTAGCCTGCTACAACGCACTGACACCTACTTAAGGTTTTAAATATTGTGCTTTTAAAAACAAACACACTGTGAACTTACTATAAGTGATATTTATTTCTGCACGCATTTGGGAACTAAAAAGTCCATCATGCATCTAAATGAACTTGCTTTTCAGCACACGCCCCTCAAGGGCGAGCATGTAAATGAAATAAAAAAGCCGGAAATGGTAATGAATGCGTGACTCATTCTGTGTTTGGAGCAGCCCATGAAGAAGCAGCTGAATGCTGTGAAACGCGTTAGCTTAACTAAAGAATTCAGAGCAGGAGAGCAGGCTGCATCACACTGCCGGAGGGCTGAGAACTGTTGAGTGCTCACTCATAAGCTTGGGAACTTTGTTCATACATATAAAAATAACTATAACAATTTACACTGCAGGCAAATTTAAATATTGCAAATCCAAATGTGTTTACACGATACAGTTGATGCGCATTAAAATTCCACGGACCAAAACTGTTTACTAGACCTTAAGAAGTCTTGGTCATAACAAATTTTAATATTCAGAATTTTGTAGTGTAGAAAATAGTTGCTTTCTGCGCACCTTAAATGACACAGAAAGCATTGTAAATGATAAAAGCTGGAAAATCTGCTGCTGCTGGCTAGTACTAATGTGTTTTTCTGATTCGAAAGTGCGTCATGGCTTGAAACACCCATCCCTGGGCAGTGCAGTGGGGCACCTCGAGGCGATTTCAGCCTGTTATCACTCCGCATGAGATAGCCTCCCTACCTATCCTTCCAAATCCCCTCCACCGAGATAGAGGACAGATACAGCAAAGCCTTCTGAGACACCAACAGGCCAAATAAATACTCTGATGAAGAGTCCCCTTTATTAGAACATTCATGAGATGTTTATCATGGCAGACTTCTCACAAGACACTAACGTAATAGCAATACATTCTCAGCCTTAAGTCCAAAATTAAGAAAATCGGACATTTAATTCGCTTGTGCCAGCAACAAGAACCCATGTCACCCATACAGCAAAATGAATGAGAATTCAATCCAGTGAACCCAATGAAGGAGTGGGTCAGACTAGACTTTGGACTGCCAAGAATGACCACAGAACAGCGAGAATCCTAAGCATAATGTTAGAGAGGAATCTAAAACCCTGCTTTACTGTACATACTAATGTACCAGCCTCCAGTGAATACTCCCATCATAGGAAATATACCAAAGATTTGAAACTATTGCATAAATAATGTACACTTAACATACCAGGAGTAATTGACTCAACACAATAAATGGAGGGCAGCCACTGGTAACAGCTAGAGATCTGATATTGGTGTGTTGGTTGTATATGGCACTCCACTCACGACTCACCTACTCATAGAGCATAAAATAATTGTTACAGAAGTTAGGATGCCCTTGTTTTGCCGTTTTACACAGAGCGAACTCGACCAGCAGGTATCAGACTCAGAGAGCTTTACATGAGCACCAGTTGCATTACAGACGGACAGGTTCATATTTTTTAGGTAGGGGCAGATTAAGTGATTTGCCCAGAATCACAAAAATTGTTTGAGCCTGTTGACAGACTCAAAGATGGTTCGCCAGCTGCCAAGTCGGCCGCTCTAGCCCTTAAACCACATGATTGCAAGGCAGTAGTGGCAGCACACTGTGGCAAAGGGTGACAACACGTCACACGGCTAGAAGTCAGCAGTGGTTGAGATTAGAACATACATCGAGCACAGACCTCCCTGGGCCAAGAAGTGCTGAGGAAGTGGTTAGTGAATCACTAAGTGAAAGCACCCAAGGATGCCAGTGTTTGGCACGTACAATGAGACCTGGTCATGCAAACAGCTTAACTGGCAGTGTTTGCACCTTGATTAATGGAAGTGTCTGCGTTCGGCGTTCCTAAATGGGAAACCAATGAAAAAGAAGCATTGGCAATATCATTAGATTTGGCTTTCACTGCAGCTTCCACCCATCAAGACATTCATCCGTCCACCCATGTACTTAATCACTATTGATCCATACACTCAGTCACTCATACGCATGCATCTATTCATCCTCCGCACTCATTCTTGCATTCACTCACTCACCCATCCACAATAAATGCACAAATTCACAATTCATTCAAGAGGGCCTTGATGCTGTGCTGCTACTTTGTGAGGACTGGTTAGAGTGCTGTTGAGGGTGTTGTGTGGTAATTTGTGAGGGGCGTGAGAGGGCTCCCAGGAGTTTGAGAGGGCAGCCGCCAGCCGGTAGTGTGTGACTGACTGCCAGTCTCAGGGGATTGTGACTGTTTTTCCATTATTGTGCTACAGCAAGTCTCAGAGTGTGAGAACACAACTCTGAACAGCGGTAGAGTGCGGTCGGTAATCTGAGACTTGTCATTCAAGGACAGCGTTGTTATCAAGAACTAGCTTGTGTTGATGTAAATTGGCATGGAGAAATATGCAGACAACGCCAGTAGATTAGGAGAGGGTTTATTGTAAATTGAGTGGATACATAAATGACCCCACCAGGAGAAGAAGTAGTTAGATGCTCAGCCCCGGACTGTCAGACTCAGCCGCCCTCCAGGGAACCCACATTATTGGGTAACTTGACTATCAGGCTACCACCTAGGGCTACTCCTTGCACCCTAACCTCCTGTGCTTCTCAGCATGAGCCTACTCCACTCTCTGCTATGGTGACCAACCAACACCCACCCACCAGGAGATGGTCAGAGAGCGGGAACCCCTGGAAAGTCTGACAGCAGTTCCTACACCACATCGCAGGAGCGGCAGCTCCTCTTGTGATGTTTAGGATCCTCCTGTGGCAGCTGTGAGTCCCGCGGCACCTTTCACAACACTCCCACCTTGGCAGCCATTTTGTGGATCACCAGTAAAAATGCCACACCCTCCCAGCCACAGCACGAACCAATGAAGACCCAGAGACCAGTAGTGAGGAGCAGCACGACAGTGCCCGCCCACCCAACACAACCTCCAGCACTCTGAACAAGTGTACAAGCACAGTGGAGGGGCGGGGTACCTGTACACGGCACCATTGCCACTTATTGCCGAGTGGCCCGAGTACATATGTAACTTTATTAACTAACTCAGAGAACACAGGGCTTTACGTGAAAATGTAAACATTTCCCGGCCAAACAACTTTTATGCTGCAGGTGACAGTCACTATGCTCAAGTAAACAAGCACCAGATCATAAAAAGACATCAATACATCAGAGATGCATCATGATCTGTTTAGGGTCCTACAAACGAACACTCATAAGAATAATAAAAGGCCATCTTTGAAGAATTCCAACAAACTGTTAGCCTTCAAGATCGACATTCATAATAGACTTGCAACTTGCAAGTCTATTATGAATGTCGATCTTGGAGGCTAATGCCCCTGTTGGTTTCACAGGGTAGCATGCAGCAGATTAGCCAGACAGCACAGGCAGCAAGAACTGTCCATGTAGTTTCCTGCACGGGGCTCCCTTTCAGCACCCAATGATGCAACTGTCTTAACATCTGCTTGCATACTGCTGAAAAAAGTGAAAAGAGTGTATTAATCCTCTAGGCTCATATAAAGTTGATTCATACAATATTGACACATTAGAAAAAGGGGGTTGGCAGGGGGCGACCAGAGGCTGAAAGGGGCTGTCCCAAAGCCCCTCTTTGTATCTTAGTGCAGCACACCTGAAATTGTCTGTAACGAGACCTAAAATCGATATGATCGATCAGCATTATGCACATATCCTGCATCCCAATTGAATAAGCATTAACATGTCTTTTTTTTTTACCTTGGCTTTATGTTTTTTAGGATCGATGTCACTTCATGCCTAGTACTTTTCAGAGAAAACTAATTTCTTATATTTCTTTTTCAATGCCAGCTACAAATCTCAATGTTTGCAATACCTTGCATGAAATATATTTGGTTGAAACGCTTTCCTAAAAAAAAAAAATATATATATTTTCATTGAAATCATTACTCCTTCTGCAACCATTGTTTTGTATATTGCTTTAAATTGTGTTTTCGAAATACCTTGAAACCTTACTAATCTAAACCTAACCCTTCACTTATACAGACCTTATTGTACTAACCTTCTCAATAACTCCACCAAAACTTTCCTCAAACATTGTTCCATACTCCTAACCTGTCTCTCTGATTAACCAAACCATTTACCCTGACTGTAAAACTGAAATCATTCCTATCCCTAACTCTTATCTGTTCCCTAATCCAAAACCCAAACCTCACCGAGCCATGAAAGTTAGTGTATTTAGGGAATAGATTAGTATGTGTGGTTACGAGCACGAGAGTAACCAACAGCCAACAATAGAACCGGGGAGCCAGGGTATTTATACAGCAAACTGACAGCAAGCAAGTGCTCTCTGTGGTCCACCCACTGCGCGCATTAATCATCAGTATAACTGTAAGACTCAGAGGCCCACGGCTCTGCTCTCTGCTTTGAGGAGGGGTGTGGGAATAGGAGTCCACAGCCATGCGTGTGAGTGCATTCTTCGCTGCACATCACGATTGTGTACATCATAGGGAACCTAGGGGGATATTATCAAGGGGGTTTATCTCCGCTTTTTTGGCTTTAAAAGCCAAGAAAGCGGAGATAACATTATCTCCCTATTACCGAGCTGTCGCTAACACCAGTTAGCGACAGCTAGTAGGAGATAGCGACCATCTTGGGCCCCACTTTGCATGTCAGTGATATTTATCACTAATGACATGCAAAGTGGGCGTGCCAAGATGTTAGCGACTTGAAACAGTCGCTAACATCGCTATCTCCTATTACCAACTTTTGGAGATATTCGCGCTAAGCACGAATATCTCAAAAAGCTAACACCTGCCCTGAGCAGTTCTTAGCCATGTTATCCATTGGGAGGTGGATAACATGGCTAACAGCATTAGCTCGCCAATGCATGAACATCGCTGACTTTTCAGCGATATTCATGCATTGCTGCCGATTTTTATCTGCGATAAAAATCACCGCAGCTCAGCAATCATTTTTTCACGCTAACCAAGCAATAGCGCTAATTATCGCTATTGCTTGGTAATATGCCCCTTAATACCTCCACCACCAAGCATACTACCTTTGATAAGTGAGCATGTACCAATACCTGGTTGAATACCACCTTACTCCGTAATTACACGTGTAACAACTAAGTGCATTTATTTAACAGCGTCTCACCTACAAGTTTTAAAAATGTACGTATTGTCGTGGAGGACACATGGACCATGGTTAAACACATAAATAGATGCATACTACATTGAACTGATAGAGTACTCTGCCTTAATTCCGTCAGGGTCTGTAGTAGGCACAACAAGTGAAGTCACGACGAGTCACTGGAGTCACGCGCTCTCCTCTCTGACTGACTCAACTACTTTCACTATCACACGTGCGGTGATGTCACTGCAGCTTAGAGAAATGGCCAATCACCTCGACATGGCTTGATATAGCCATATGTGATTGGCCATTCTAAGCTGAGCAGCCAACACCCACGGGCGGCACCATCCCTGCTGTACCAGTGTGTCAGTCAGCCAATCCTGGCGCAGCCTTAACAGCGCCACTGCACCAGGATTGGCCTCGAGCAGGATAAAATCTGCCCATAAATGAGACCGGGGCCCCGGGTCCCTGCCTGTGTCTCAGTGCTATAGGGGGGTTGGAGGGGGGGGGGGGGCAGTATAGGAGTACGCATGCGCAGGCCAGTCTAAATTATGATGACTTCTGGCTGTCACATGCGCAGTCACCCCGCTGCACCTGCTAGTGCTTTAGCCTTACGCTATTCTCATTATGAGAATAGCGTCTCATTTCTCTAACTCATCGCCTGTGCTGTGCGCTGTCACTCACTCACTCTGCTGCAGCCCCGCCCTGCACGGCCCACTTCCTAAGCAATGCCCGATTCTGTCGGGCATGTCCCGGGCGGTAGCGCGAGTCAGTGCGCTCTTATTTATTTTAATAAAATGGTGCTTTTGTAAAACTTTTGTTGTTATGCATGACAGTGACGGGTCGTCCATGGCTAGTGGGGCAACGCCCCAACGCCCCCATGGACGCACCGCCACTGTGTGGTCCTAGATCCTGTTAGGAGTCTTGCTGCGGCGTTGAGACAGGCTTTTAAAGGGGTGGTTGAGATTTTGGGAAGCCCCGCAAGGGTGGTGCTTCCATACTCTTGCCTTGAGATGACTAAGGACTGAACTGCAGTTTTAAGGTCCGGGTTCTCCATGAAAGGTTTCATTTTCCTAAGATAGCTGAGGTGAAAGCGTGCATTTTTAGCTAACATGACGTGTGTTTGCATTTTAAGGTTTTTATCTTGTGTCATTCCAAGTGATTTGGAGGACTCCACCAAAGTTGGTGTGCAATTCAGAGAGTGATCAACGTGGTCCATTCCTTTGTCTCCATGGAGTTATTAGGGGGGGAGATTAGAAGAAATTTAGTTTTTTGCGAGTGTAGCTAATGAAGGGGCATATTGACAAGGCGGTGATATAAAACTATTGCTGCTTTTGCGGCCGTTTTCGGCCAAAAAGCGGCGATAATTGTATTGCCTTATCAGCAAAGACACACTATTGCGTGTTTTGCTGATTTTGTTCCCGTTTCCAGCACGCCTAACTTTGCATCACTAATGAGATGCAAAGTAGGCGTGTCTGTTGAAACAACATGGGTAAATATCACAAAGGCAGCTTCGCGATATTTACAACACTAAGTATGCCTTAACGCAGGAATGTAACGTCTGTTAAATTCCTCACTAAGGCATACCTAACATGAGAGGTGGATTCATGTAATACGACCACAGGGTCGTATTATTAAGCATATCGCAGTTTAACATGGACCATCGCAGAAAAAACAGCGATGTTCCATGGAAAAGGGCGCTCTCGCTGGAATATTTACCACCATGGCGCCAAACGTTGTAAATACAACGCTAGCCTGGACGAAATATTCCAGCTATAGAAAACAATGCGGTACACAAGGTCAGCGATAATTATCGCTGCCTGTTGCAAATATGCCCCTTAGTAATTGATACAACAGGCACCCAGGGCCTGTAAATTAAATTTTACTAGTGGGTTGTAGCACTCGTTTGCCACCCACTAAAGAAGTACTGTAAAACATCTTAGCAATGCCACTACAGCATGTAGTACAACTTTAAACTGCCATTTCGACCTGGCAAAATAAACCATAGGGCATGTGAACTTAGGTTTGACATGTCCTGGCAGTGAAAAACTCTTAAAGTTGTTTTTCTCAGTAGCAAGGCTATTTCTCCCATAGACTAACACTGGGCTACCTTATTACCCGTGGTAAGTGATAACTCCAGTTTAGGAGCAGGCAGAGCTATACTTCTCCCACTCATTTGAATTACTCTTTAATGATAATGTTGTTTTTAAGGTTACTATTCTAAAATTGCAACTTTTTGAAAGTTGTCACTTTTCTGCCTAGACCAAATATGGCTTTCTGCCAGTTTCCAGGGACAAATGGTGGTGAATTGCTCTCATATGTTGTGTTATGTGTTTCATTCAGACACAAAGAAAAAAAGGCTTTGAGTGCGGGCTCTCCTGTGAGGGATTGCCTGAGAGGTTGTACTTCCTGAGATTCAAAGGGCAGCCCAAGGGATGTTTCCACTCCCTGTCTGACTTCTGAAGCTATGTGCCCTGCCACTGACAAATGCAGCTCACATCTAGGCCTGCCTGCCTTTGTCCCCCTGGAAATATTGGAGTGAAGGCCTGGAAAGGGGGAAGGTAAGACAAAGGGGGCATTACCCACCCACAGGCTGGCTCTAGGTATGAAATTGTCTTCCTCAGAACCTCTAATCAGAACAATCCTGGGCCTGTGGAAGACTCACAAGAAGTACTGCACTGCTGGATAAATAGGAAAGACTGGAAGTGCTTGCCTTGAACTCAAGATCCCCAGAAGTTACTCCAAAAGTCAGTTGGCTGGCCTCCTGCTTGAGCTAGAGGAACACAATAAGCTTCCAGAAACATGCCTGCAAGTGCCAAGCTGACAAGCACCAACTGGACCTGCGTGACACTTGGCTGGCATCAGAGTGTACTCTTCATGAACTTGAGCGGGTTTCTCACATCCACAGCGATTGCCAACGCTCTCTCCAATGGGGACTTTCAACTTTGACCTCTTCTATGTGCCAAACAGCAACCACCCATGTCTCCCACTTATACAAAGCTCCAGTAGTAACCTGCTCCTCATGCCAATAATGATTTCCACACTAAAATACAGCTGAGGGTCCTCATGTGGACTTGGACTGAGAGAAGGGAAACTCTTCACCATGCTGAACCTGGTCCCTGCATCCGATCAGCCCTCCATCATGGTCGGCTGAAACTTGTGACTTCGACTCGATCCAACGTGACCAGACTACTGTGATTGGCGCTTTGTGCTTTTTGGCACTAATTTAACTTTCTTTTTCTCACCCCCTTGCTGTCTTCAACA
The DNA here is from genome assembly GCF_964263255.1 of Lissotriton vulgaris. Taxonomy (NCBI): domain Eukaryota; kingdom Metazoa; phylum Chordata; class Amphibia; order Caudata; family Salamandridae; genus Lissotriton; species Lissotriton vulgaris. The sequence continues at coordinate 109,570,297 of NC_141694.1, forward strand.
GGGTATAACAGCTCAAGCCTCCAGTTGTGCTGAGTGACCCGGTCTGGTAGAGTGCAGGGGTAGGGATACGGAAGGTCCTTCACATCCTTACTGACACTACACTGTAGCGTCTACCTCTACCAGCACACAATGTTGTTAGCCCATGACTCTAACAGCATTGGGGTGTAGTTCTGCCAGTACCACTTCTTAGGGTGCTGTATGGATGGTCATGTACGTACTTCACTGTGGTCCTGACCATCACCAAAATGTGTAGGTAGATCCTTTTCTGGTCCTGAGGAATTGTCATCAATAGATAACAGGCAAGAAACATGTTGATCTATTACACCAGCACTTATTCCCACATACCTTGGAGTGGGAGCGTGTGTTATTCTAGTTTTAACCAGGGTAGTGACCACAATTCATTACAATTATTCTGAGTAAATCACTATTCCCTGTTTTAATTCACACTCATACAAAGTATCACCACAAACACCCTAATCACACACTAGGGCATTCATACGCACTGCACCCAACGGCTTAAGGAATAAAGATCTTCCCCAAATAGGCCCCGTCACGGGCGCCTGATCTGGTATTGCAGTGCTGACCCGAGTAGGAGCAGACCACTGATGAAGCAAGAAACCTGCTTGTTGGGTGTGTGAGGGTCTTTTTTCAAAAGGAGGAACCCCTTCTCCTGTCCTTGTGAATATCCGCACACTAGGGTTCATTTGTTAGATCTCTTACCTCTGCCGGTATCACCTATTAGGAACTGCATGCCTCTTTTATTCACACTATTTTAACTTGAAAATGTAAAAAAATTATATCTCTGGTTCTACTGATTGGATTTTTGTCATTTTGGTGTCATTGTATTTATACAAATTTACTCCTTTTTTATATTGGTCTGGGATTGTTTTTGCGTTGTGTTTTCACTTTATTACTGTTTAAGTACCTGCATGAATATTTTAAAATTGCTTTTACTTCCTTTGTGCCAAGGTTTATTTAGTGACCCTTGTCATTCACCCTGGTAAGAATTGTGTTTATTACTTCAGTGGGGCTTTCACCCCACTCTACTATTAGATCACAAGATAGACTGCATCTACGTATAAGTTAGTTCACAACCACCCTCAGAGATCCTCTGCTACTCCTTAAATACCCTAAGTCAGCGATACAGAAAATGAAAATGAAAATGCAGGAAAATGATGCAGAAAACCAAACAATAGGGAAACATACAATGCACACAATAACTAATTCTCCATAAACATAAATTAATCAGTTGGAAATAATGAGCTCACAAGGAATGTGCCTCCATCTAACCTCACCAAAGAACAGGTGACGTGAAAATCCCAACAGATGAAAACAAAGCTTAAAAGAAGACTGTTAGGTAGGCAATGTGGTAAAGACAGTAAGGGTAGAAAAGTTAAGAACTCAGAGAAAGCAACATGGAAGGAGCTAAAACATCCAGGCAATCGCAGATGATATGTACTCTGCAATCTGCACACATTTCTCACTGTGTAGTAGATGCTAAACATGCTAAAGTCTAGGATGTTGCAGCATTTCCAAAAGCACCATTTAGGTCAAGGTAAAAGTTCAGTAAAATGCATTAAACGTTTTATTTCTTTTAACAAATATATATTGGATTCAACTAACACCAGTTTGCTAAGTAGTGCGAGCGACCACGGGTCTAACCGGCCCAAATATAAACCCGCTCATAGTAGGAAACTGTTGGTTGCTAATAGGCTGGGCAAGAGATACAGATGCAAAATAAAGAAAGTAACCCAAATACCATTAGATAATGGAAGGGGGGGAGAGACACTGCAGCACAGCGGAAACAAGCGCTCAAAGGAAAAACTAACCCTAATTAATACAGAGGGACTGGCGCAACATCTAGAGAACATGATAAAATCCCAAATTGCACCAGTGACTGAAATGTTAGAAACCCTAAGTAAAAAAGTGGAGAATTTGGAAAAACTGGGTATAGCCAACTTAGATCTATTAGAACATCTTGGAACACAAGTCAAGTTATCTGCAATTAACGCACCAAATGGGAAACCCAGCAATAATACGCCAAGCAGTCAATTAGAGTACCTAGCGTCCCAACCACGGTAGCTACTCCGGTAGCAACCACAAGTGGACCGAAAAAGCTACCCACCATCACCCCAAATATAACAACGGGTCAGAAAGCCGATGTGGGACAAAGGGAGACAGGTGGCCCCATTTACAACAACAAGAATTTACCAGCACCAAGGCGCCACACTAACAATATCATCCCTGCTACGATTAACCTCCCACCAGAATGTAGACCATATGTAGCTATCCTTGCTAATGTTTCTAAACTGAAGCCCACCCAATTTGAAAATCAGGAAACCTTGAAAAACAAAGCCCTGTACTGGCTTGTCAAAAACTGTGGATTCCCAACACAAGGGGCAAATCAGATTATTTCCACGCAGAGAATAGGATGGATGGGACCAAGCAAAAAGGAGATAAATGGGGACTGTATAGTTATAAACTACAGGGCTACCGAATGAGCAAGAGACTCGATTTTGAATGCACCTATACCCTCTAATCACGAATATAACACCACCTTGCTTCCCCTTGACTATTTCTACAGGAATCAGTTAGGAAGACAAGTCACAATGCAGACTTTTAATCACCCTAGGGCTGTACCCCTTAATCATCCCAATGTAGCCTACGTACCAGCACCATTGTATAATATATATGACAATTTCACAATCCCGACCTCCAACAGATTTCAGGTGTTTAGTTCACTAGAGGAGAATGACTGACTGAAGGTATCATCTACGGATTTACATTCTGAAACTACTGTATCTGGTGGAATAGCCACAACCGAACAGGGGCTACAGGGTAACATTGGGGCAGAAGATGACATTGTGTTAAATACGATTAATATTGACCAGTGTAAAAACGATGATATAATCATGCCCAATGTAACCACCAGTACAGATATAAATTTGAATTTGAGTCTAGAAACACCACTATTGATTGATCAGCCTGATGTTTTACAAGGCAACCCTGTTGACTTTTTAAAGGTTATTACTTGGAATATAGCGGGAATTGCTGCTAAAGTAACTACTCCATTCTGGGATAATTTCATCACGCAGGGTTACGACATAATTTGTCTGCAAGAGACGTGGCATAGTGCACAAATTCAAGTTGAAGGATACATTTCCTATAGCGTGAATGCAGTAGCATCCCAGGCAGGTAGAGCAAAGGGCGGTTTATTGAATCTGGTATCCACTAACTTAACGGAGTTCAGCTCTGGTGGATATGTGTAGGTGGGTCAGCATGCATCAGTTTTGCATTTGGTACATAGTAAATGTAGGGGTCTAGTTATTGTCAACTTCTATAATTATATTGTCGGACCCAACCGGGGTATGATTGTATTGGACGTAGAGCGGGCAATAGAAGAAACACTTGCGTTATCAAGTAACCGCCCAGTAATACTCTGGGTAGGAGATTTTAATATCAAAGCATGTAGTCACGCTCAGAAGGGGATCTGTGGACATCGTGAGGAGTACTCTGGTGGTGACAGCACTATCTTTAATCATTTCCCACACAATAATTACGGAAGTGCATTGAACAATCTAGTAGCCAAATTAGATCTGGAGCAACTAGAATGTACAAAGAATAAAAATAATGAGAAGTGCCCAACATTTAGAAGGAGAGATGCCCATTCAAACATCGATCATATCCTGGTATCTAATGGATCCGTCTATTCTAATGTCTGGGTAATAGAACAGCCAGTGAGTGATCACAATAGCATATCAATGGAATTAATGGATTGGGGCCCAAAAAAAAATGTGTATGGAAGACCTATTCAAGGGATCATGGCTGAGAGACCAAATGGCATGAGTATTAAGTGGATCAAAATAGACCCCACACAATTTATGGTGGATATAATTCTCAAATGCAGTAGTGAGGTAGGCTATTGCTTAGCACCTAATGTGATCCCGTCCACTTTACTTTCCAACTTTTTGCAAATGACTAATACAATTGAGAACTCCCTGGTAGCAAGAAATAGAAAGCTGAGGAGAAATAAAGCTGTGTGGTTTGACAAGCACTGTGCCCAGTCACTAAAAAAGCTAAAAATGTGCTCGATGTTAAGCCGAGAGATACAGATGAAATTAGAGAAGAGCAACTTAATTATAAGACTGCCATAGCATCCAGAAAAAAAGAGTTGCAAAATGAAGCATGGTTGAAATTAGATATGGCTGCAGAAACAAAAGATCTCAAATTATTCTGGGAAATTGTAAATAGCCCCTTTCTAAAGAATGATAATACCCCTGAAATTAGCTCTCATGTCAGTTGCGGCGCATGGATTGCCCATTTTACCGGGATTTTTAACTCTGATTTTAATCCAGATGGGTCAATGTTAACTGTTGATACATTACCATGTTCTAAATGGCAGAAAATGCAGCTATCTGTGACCTTAAATGAGGTTACGGAGGCAATCAGAAATAGTAAGGGTGGCAAAGCTCCTGGGCCTGACGGGGTGCCCATGGACTTTTATAAATATGAAATGACTCTATGGGCACCAATATTGACACGTTATTTTAACGCGGCCATAGAAGATAGGCTTCCAATAACATGGGGACAGTGAATTATTGTGCCGCTCTATAAAAAAGGTTCCAGGTCAGAAGCACGAAATGACCGCCCTATCTCACTCCTGGACTCGTCAGTTAAAATCCTCAGTCGAGTTCTATTAGTGAGATTGGAAGCCTGGGTTGCGGAAAATACCATCTTATCCCCAGTGCAGTACAAGTTCCGTAAGGGGATGGGAACAATGGAGCAGTGCATGAACCTGGAACTTATAGTCAGCAGGTACAGTAAAGCTAAAGATGGTAATCTATTCTTGTGCTTTGCTGACTTGAGTTCAGCATTCGATCTGGTGGAACACGCACTGTTCTGACCCATTTTGCTGGCAATGGGTGCCCTAATTGAAATCATCCACCTCCTGGCCAGGTTGTACGACAACCTGTCCAGCAAATTCATATTTGGAACAGATGGAGAGTGCACCCCCTTCTTTAAAATTAACAGAGGTATCCGATAAGGATGTGTACTTGCCCCACTCCTGTTTTCCCTTTTTATAAATCAAGTAGACCAAATTTTAAGACAAACTAATGCAGATGCACCTATTATTAATGGTAACCCAATTCCAATCCTTTTATATGCGGATGACGCGGTCCTTCTCTCCAGGACCCAAAATGGATTGCAACAACTGATTAACAGGTTTTATACATTCACTGAAAGTAGGAAGTTGAAAATTAATAAAGGAAAGACTTTCACAATGACATGTGGCAAGAAACCAAGAAAATGTAGGTCCTTTTTTTAGATGGGAGGAAACTAGAATCCGTTAGGAGTTTCTGTTACCTAGGCATCACTTTTTCAGGAGTTGGGAGATGGACCAATGAACAAGACAGTGTCCATTTTAAAATGGCTAGGAATACAAGTTGTGTTTTTAGATTTGATGCTAAACTAGGGGGCCGCAGAATTCACGAGATGTTGTCAATATATAACTCAAGATGTATAACATCAGCCATATACGGGCCGGGATATGGGGATATAATGCCCAGAGTGATAACTTGATTCAGCGTGAGGAGAACGTGTTCTTAAAACGATTACTTTGTGTGCCGGCTACGGCCTCAACTAAGATAGTACATAGGGAACTGTGCATAAACCATGTTAATCACTTAATTGCTTTTACGCCCCTTGTCCCTATGGCGTTCAATCTGGGCAAAAAAAGAGACAAAATTTACCCAGGATGTGATTAATGATTGTTTAAAGCTCGACCGCCGCTCAAATATCCCCTGGTTATGCCACATACAACACTGGTATAAGACACTGTATGGTTGTAACATCTTTAAACATTCAATAACGGGGTCAGTGTTGTCGAAGCAGGAGCTTAAAGTCACATTCCTTAAATATACAGATGGGATCAGAATGAACAGATATGTAAAACAAAGTACGTTTAATCTTTATCTGGAATATAACATCAATGAAGGCTTTCAAACTTACCTTACCGTTGTTAGCACCAGTTCCCACCGTTTTGTACTAACCCGTTTGCGGTTGGGAATTGTGCATGACCTAGTGGCATTCCCTACAATTAAGAAACTCGGGACATGTTTATGTCCATGTGATGGTAAATCCAAACAGAGTGGTTGTCATTTTATGCTATTTTGTAACTTTTATACTTCTTTTAGGAAATGTTATCTGAAATAAGGGTGGGCGCGTAAAATCCGTTTCGCGGGCGAATTTGCGGATTTTCCGCGATTTCGCGATCTGTGAATCTCACGAAATCGCGGTAAAATCCGAGAATCAGCGGGGACGAATTTTCAGCCAAGCAAGGGTTACAGCAGCACGTGCAAAAGTTGAACCTAATTTCTTTGTAACCTTTTACAAAAGGGTTACAAACAAATTAACTTTAACTTGGACACCTGCTGCTAATTGCTTCCTGGCGCCTCGTTGCCTACTTGCAACTATTCTCTGACCCTGCTCTGACCCTTGAAGCAGGGTCAGAGAATAGTTACAAGTAGGCAACGAGGCACCTGTCCAAGGAATTAAACCTCATCAGAAAGCACTTACAAATATAAAAAACAGTAAGAAGGGAGAGGATGGCAAATACACCCATTTTGAGTTGTCAGGAGGGGTTAAACTAAAAGAGACCTTTACAGCACAATTTTCATATGCATTTTGCTAAAAATAAAAAGCTGTATGTACTGTAGGGGCAACTCAGGAATCTGGCCCTTCAGAGGCCTCTCTTTCTTTCTCTCGTTCTCTCTCTCCCTCTCTCTTTCCCTCTCTTTCTCTCTCTGTCTATCTATCTATCTATCTATCTATCTATCTATCTATCTATCTCTCTCTCCCTCTCCCATAAACGACTGCATGGGTAACTTTGCTATGCAAGTGGCTCACGAAGGTGCAAAAATCCCCGCGAACACGCAAAAAACCCCGCGAACACGCAAAAAACCCCGCGAACACGCAAAAAAACAAAAAACCGCGAATTCGCACAAATTCCCGAATTTTGCGGATCGCGAATTCGCAAATCCGCAAATTTGCGGATCTCGAATTTGCAAAATTCGCCCATGCTTAATCTGAAACACATCTTTTTAAAATATAATATGCGTAGTACAAAAACAGCGATTAAACTGTTGTTTAATTTAGAGACCCCAGATGAATGTTTCCATGTGGCCACTTATATTTTAAAATTTATTTTTTCACGGAATTCAATTATCGTATGAACTCAATCAATGATGCACTTTATTGACGGTTTTGCACTTGATCAAATTGTTTTAACATAGTTAATTTTTGCATATGTGTATGAAATTGAGTACCTCTACCACTTATAGCACTTTATATTGTGAATTTGCACATGTACTGTTAGAAGAATGCACTGATAAACATTCTTAGACTGTCCGGACATGTGCTGCTAAATGTATATTGTACTTCATGAAGGATGTTACAGTCATTTTGCACTTTATTATGCTAATTTGCACATGTACTATTAGATGTATGCACCAAATAGGCACTTTAAGAATGTCGGACATGTGCTGCTAAATGTATATTGTACTTCAGGAAGGACGTAATAGCCACTTTGCACTTTATTCTGTTAATTTGCACATGTATTACTAGAACTATGCACCAAATAAGCACTTTACGAATGTAGGACATATGCTGCTCAATGTAAACTGTACATTTGTAAGGACGGTATAGTTAATTTTGCACTTTATACTGCTAATTTGCACACGTACTAGAAGACAAATGTACTAAAAAGCACTTTAAGACTGCCGGACATGTGCTGCTAAATGTATACTGTACTCGAGTAATGAAGGCATTTGGCAAACCAAAACTGACACAAATGTATGTTGTATTTAATTTTATTTTGTTTGTTGCTATATGGTTGTATTCATACATACCGAATAAAGCATTTTGAAATTGAAATTTTATTGATATATAAGGCTTAGCCTGGGCACACTTTTATTTACACTGGAGTGATTGGAGTCAATTGGTAATTTCATGTAATAAAATGTATACAAAATTGCAGGTATTACACCATTACACCACACTGCATGAATTTCAGGAGAAACTTTAAAATGAGATGTATTGTTTGGGCTATTTTTTAATGCAAGCAGCACTTCAGGTAGAATTTTTATATGAGCAAGCCTATCGGGTAATTTTTTAGCACAAAATCACACAAAGCTCTATGTGGCCAATTTTTTTTTCTCAATAAATTATAAAATGTACTTTACGAGAAATGAATCATTGTAAATTGCATACTGGATGATGAGGTCCATATGGAAACAGCAGAGTGACTGGGAAGTGGTCAGGACTTTCTCAAAACTGTGCTCTCTTTTAGACAGTATTGGAGAATAGTTGTTCAAGGTAAATGCCTCTGGGTACAGGTTGGCTATCCACATGAACCTGTAAAGACCATTAGTAACAACACTAAACATAAAACAAAAATAAAACAATCAGGAGAGCCAGATTCTTCAAACGTGATGCTGAAGGGCATGCCACTTTTAATCATTTGTACTCTGTCTGTGATTTTAATAAAAACAAATTAAGGGGTTCATTATGACATTGGAAATCTACCTGGCAATCCGTCATTGTGGCATAGTTGTAGCTACACCAATGTCGTCCGGGATAACAGATTTACAGATACCTTCACTTATAGTACTTATGCATGCCTTGAATGAGCTGCTTCAGTGAAGAATAATTATTGTACTTCCTGTCGGACAGCAAGTGTTTTAGTAAGAGCACGTGGGGGACATTTAAAAGTTTTTCTCCTCTCTGGCACCCTGGTAAGTTTGGGTTTGGAGGAACTTATTAAAAGTAGCGCTATCTACATGTGGAGACATCCCTTATATGCACTGCAGAGTTCCACATGGAAATCAAAGTTCAACCTTGAATCAGTTTTCTGAATTACAAATGTATTCAGTTAATGGCTTCAGTGTGGTTTTTTTGTTCGAACGAAGGGGCATATTACCAACAACTAGCGATAATTATCGCTATGTTGGCTTAGCGGCAATATTTTTATCGCCGAGCTGCGGCGATTTTTATCGCTTAAGAACCTTGCTATTATCAAGGTTTATCTCCTAAGCGATAAAAATCGGCCGAAATGCATGAATATCACTGAAAAGTCAGCGATATTCATGCATTACCGAGCTAATGCTCTTAGCCATGTTATACACTTACCATTGGATAACATGGCTAAGAATTGGCTTGGTAGTTTGGTTTGCCCTGTTCCCATGATACACTGGGCCAGGGACAGACTAATTTGCATATAGCCTGGTTCTGAGCTGGGATGGTGCAGTGAGCTAAAAAACGGTGTTGGATTAAGCCCTGATCTCTTGACTGGGTGAGAGTATTCTGCTTAATTCAGAAACTCTGTCCATCACCACCCCCTGTTGTTTAATTAAGAACTGCTCAGGGGCAGGTGTTAGCTTTTGGAGATATTCACGCTCAGCGCGAATATCTCCAAAAGTTGGTAAAAGGAAATAGCGATGTTAACGACTGTTTCCAGTCGCTAACATCTTGGCACGCCCACTTTGCATGTCAGTAGTGGCCCAAGATGGTCGCTATCTCCTACTAGCTGTCGCTAACTGGTGTTAGCGACAGCTAGGTAATAGGGAGATAATTTTATCTCCGCTTTCTTGGCTTTTAAAGCCAAAAAAGCGGAGATAAACCCCCTTGATAATATGCCCCTCAGGGGGCATATTACCAAGCAATAGCGATAATTATCGCTATTGCTTGGTTAGAGACAAAAATTTACAGCAGAGCTGCGGCGATTTTTACCGCAAATAAACCTTGGTATTACCAAGGTTTATCGCAAATGCGATAAAAATCGCCGCAATGCATGAATATCGCTGAAAAGTCAGCGATATTCATGCATTACCGAGATAATGGTCTTAGCCATGTTATCCACCTCCCATTGGATAACATGGCTAAGAACTGCTCTTGGCAGGTGTTAGCTTTTGGAGATATTTGCGCTTAGCGTGAATATCTCCAAAAGTTGGTAATAGGAGATAGCGATGTTAGCGACTGTTTTCAGTCGCTAACATCTTGGCACGCCCACTTTGCATGTCATTAGTGATAAATATCACTGACATGCAAAGTGGGGCCCAAGATGGTCGCTATCTCCTACTAGCTGTCGCTAACTGGTGTTAGCGACAGCTAGGTAATAGGGAGATAATTTTATCTCCGCTTTCTTGGCTTTTAAAGCCAAAAAAGTGGAGATAAACCCCCTTGATAAAATGCCCCTCAATTCTTCCAATATTAACCTCACAGGAACAGGCCAGGAAGGGTTCCACAGCTGTATTCGTACAGTGCTTAGAGACCCCTGGGTGATAGGCGCTATACAAATCCAAATTACATTTACATTTACATAATAGTCATAGCTAGGTCATCGAGACAGAGAGGTCACTTTTTGCATTCTGGTGTTTACAATTCTGTCCTAGAAATGTGAAAAAATAAAACTTTCAGAATGGAAAGTAAAAACTTTGCATGAGATGCTTGTTCTTAATAAGTGTCAACTAGCAAGGACTACGAGACAGAGAAAGATAGGAACTGGAATAAACCTCTATAATCACCAGAACAACCTAATGTTGTTATATCTGGCTTGTTTTCTGTTGGTGTTTGTTGTGTCTGTTGTCTTTTTTCTATGTCAGCAAGTGTTGTCATAATAACTTGTGGTAGTTGAATGTATGTAAGCACCTGTCACAAAGCCTTTTTTCAACAGCTCTTTTATAAAGACCTTATACCATCCAGTCCAGATAGTCATCCTTCCGTCCAGCTCTTGAGAGACAGTTTAACAACTGTAATAAGCTCAGTACTATTACCCTAGTGTATTGGTGCTGTGGTTACAATGCATATTTCATATATCCCTGGCCTCTGTGCCACTAACATATATTAAGAGCTGTGAATGCTTCTGACATCAGAACGGGAGAAAGGGAAAGGAGACGGTTCCCAGACAGAGGTCATTGCTGTAGTCAGTCAGTCAATTCACTTTATTCAATACTTATATTATAAGATCATAAAAGTACAAATGTGCAAAGATAAAAACATCCATTCAAGTACAAAATTTGAAAAAAGATAATATAAAAAATATCCATTGAAAGCATAAAAAGCTTTCATGATGACTGAACAAACAATTAATAAAAACAGAGCATACTAGCAGCCCGTCCCGACGTTGTCCGTGTATGAACTGCTGTTGGCCAGTAGTATACTGTTTTGTAGGATTTCGTTTTGATAGCATTTCTTATCTGTGACAGGCCTGTGAAACGCTTCGATTCACCGTGCACTGCTGATGCACTTAAGAGTGTGCGTTCAGTAGTGTGTGAACTCGAGTTTCCCTACATTATTTTTCCTTGCAATATTATATAGCGCGAACTCGACAACATGGCATGAGCACAATTTGCATTACAGAAGAACACATTCATTTGTGGTTGCACCGGGAAACAAAGCGATTTGCCTGGAATCATAGGATGTTGAGCTGATGCGGACATTCAAACGTAGCTCCCCAGCTCTAAAGTTCGCAATTCTAGAACTTGTGGCGGGAGGTGTGTCTAAAAGTGTATGTCGGTGCTGGCCATCAATGAGAGAGACCTGTGCATTTTTCAAATGGGTGGTGAAAAAATATGAGTATGTTGCTGGAGATGTGGGCCGCCGTGCCACCAATGTACTTACCGGTGGAGGGTAAACACCCATTTTTCCGCAACTTTCTTTCCACATACCATTACTCCGCATACTTTCATTACGAAAGTATCATGACTCCGCAATGCCATTATAACCCATGGCATTACATTTTATATGCTTTTACCATGCATACATTTACAACAAAATTTGTTGTAAATGCATGAATGGTAAAAGCATGTTTTTTTTAATGTTTGGATAAGGTAAGTATGGGTATAGGGGTATATGTTTTGGGGTACTGAGGTATATGTTTTGGGGTGTTTGGGTATTTTAAGGGTTCAGATATAGTTTTGGGTTATGGGGTACAGGGGTAGTTTTAGGGTTTAGGGATAGGTATGGGTTTTGGGGTACAGGGGTATTTTTAGGGTTCAGGGGTAGGTTTGGGTTTTAGGGTACAGGGGTATTTTAAGGGTTCAGGGCTAGGTTTGGGTTTTGCGGTACAGGGTTATTTTTAGGGTTCAGGGCTAGGTTTGGGTTTTGGGATACAGGGGTATTTTAGGGTTCAGGGGTAGGTTTGGGTTTTGGGGTAGAGGGCTATTTTTAGGGTTCAGGGCTAGGTTTGGGTTTTGGGGTACAGGGGTATTTTTAGGGTTCGGGCTAGGTTTGGGTTTTGGGATACAGGGGTATTTTAGGGTTCAGGGGTAGGTTTGGGTTTTGGGGTACAGGGGTATTTTAGGGTTCAGGGCTAGGTTTGGGTTTTGGGGTACAAGGGTATTTTAGGTTTCAGGGGTAGGTTTGGGTTTTGGGGTAGAGTGGTATTTTTAGGGTTCAGGGCTAGGTTTGGGTTTTGGGGTACAGTGGCATTTTTAGGGTTCAGGGGTAGGTTTGGGTTTTGAGGTACAGGGGTATTTGTAGGGTCCAGGGCTAGGTTTGGGTTTTGGGGTACAGGGGTATTTTTAGGGTTTAGGGATAGGTTTGGGTTTTGGGGTACAGGGTATATTTAAAGGGTTAAGATGGGTTAGTGTTTAAGGGTGTTGTGGTATTTTAAGGAGTACGGGTGGGTTCTGATGAAGGGGTGCACACGCCCCCAGCTTTTGTCATGCCCCAGCACACGCCCACAGCACAACGCAAACACGCCCACAAGGGACTAATTTGCTGGCACGTTTCTTTTACCCTTTAAATGTATATGGTGGGCGCCTGCATAGCCTATGTCCTTTTGCTGCAACTGCCCTTTCCAACGCTGTATTGGGTGTTGTGATTGATGCTGTGGTTCCTGAGATTACCCGCCTCAAAGGTTTGGGCTCTCTCTTTATTATATTAGTATGGATAATTCAATGTTGAGTATTATACAGTCACCTAGTTTTTCCATGATAAGGATAAAAAAGACGTCACGGTGTAACAGACGAGGGGATCGGGCAATGATTGTAAAAAGTACATTCCTATACTGCATTGCGTGCTGTAGTCTTTATCTGACCAAAAAACACCACTGGGTTTAGGCTCCCAATAGTAAGGCCAAGCTTCTATTAACAAGTCAACTTACCATATGCCAATATTGCTTTCTAAATTCAACTGTTTTTTGAGACTGGTTTTACTGAAAATCCAACAATATAACCCATAGACTTCTTTTTCTGTCTGAAATAAATCTTTTCTTTTTATTTTATTTTCAAGTATCAAAAATTAGACATTTTTATCTTTTTAACTCATTTTATGTAAATGTAAATGTACTTGTATAGCACACAACTACCCGGAGGCATCTCGGCGCTTGTACAAATACCGCTGAGGAACCCTTTCTGGCCTTTCCATGTGAAGTGCCCACTCCTGGGCAATCCCAAAGTGAAGCCAGGCATCCTAGCGTTGTTGGGGCCGTTGTGGAGATTAAGCAAGCCATTGCCCAGAGTTGCAGAGTGGGACCCATTATTAGAATTGGCACCAAGGTGAGAATTAACAGGTCCAAGGAAATTGAGCCCAAGACCCGCCGAGGTGGGAATTGAACCCCGGTCCCGGGCCAGACTTCTGCATCATGGTCTGCCACTCTAACCATTGAGCCACACTTCTCCATTTTAGACATGCCACTAACAATTAAACATTACAAGCACTTCTACTCATTTACATATTATCCCATTTTTCTCACACACAAACTTCAAACTCACTTTGCATTCATTCATTCACCACACCACATATACACACTCTATATATTTACTATTTTGCAAACTTTTATATTACATTGCTATCCCTAATGGCAGCCATAGTACAAGGTTCAACTGACTCTAAACAATTAAGCAATTCAAAACTTCATTTTACAAAATCTTATTCAATGGAATTGGAGGGGGAATCGCCATCATCCACAAGGACACCCTCAGAGTCTCGACCAACACCGACGACACCCTCACCACTGCCAAACACATGCACTTCCAGATCCACACCGACCTCAACACGACCCTCAGAGGAACACTCATAACACCCTTTCTTTCAATTCTCACCTTATCTTTCTTAGACTGGATATGATGTGCGCTCTCTCATTCTGAGGATTGAATCTAAAATGCATGAATGAGACTTGTGGTGAGTATGTGTCATTATTTTGTTATTTGTTGTCAATAACCATTACAAACAGAGTTGGACTTACATTATCTCACTGTTAGTGGCGTATCCCGTCGAGACTGAAGGACTTCTTTGGGGGGGTAAGAGCCTGTTGTAACATTTGAAAATTGCCTTAAAAGGAGATGGCCGTGTGATAAGAGTTTAAAAAAAATCCTTTTTGATTTTGTTTCAGCTGCGTGGTCCTGAAGAGAACTCCCAAATAGATAGGAGTTGGAAACGCGTAGACCATTTTCTGTTATCAGCCATAATCAATCAATCAATCACTGCATTTCTAAAGCGCGCTATATACCTGTGAGGGTCTCAAGGCGCTGGGGGGGGGGGGGGGGGGGGGAGAGAGGGCTGCTGCTGATTGAAGAGCCAGGTCTTGAGAAGTCTTCTGAAGACCAGCAGGTCCTGGGTCTGTCGTAGGCTGGTACGGAGAGCGTTCCAGGTCTTGGCGGCGAGGTAGGAGAAGGATCTGCCGCCAACGGTGGTTTTACGGATACAAGGAACTGAGGCGAGGGCGAAGCTGGCAGAGCGGAGGCTGCAGGTGAGGTATGGAAGCTGAGTCAGTCGTTGAGGTATGTATGTCCGGTGTTGTGTAGCGCTATGTGTGCGTGGATGAGGAGTTTGAAGGTGATCCTCTTGTTGGCAGGGAGCCAGTGTAGGCCTCTCAGATGGGGTGTGATGTGGCTGCATCGGGGGACGTCGAGGATCAGTCGTGCCGAGGCGTTCTGGATTCATTGTAGTCATCTCAGGAGCTTGGTTGTTGTTCCTGAGTAGAGGCCGTTCCCGTAGTCGAGTCTGCTGGTGACGAGGGCCTGGGTGACGGTTTTTCTCGTGTCAGGGGACGATCATTGCACACTTAAGAGTGGGCAAACCACTCATTCCCTACCATGCTACAAGACCAGAGCAGCCCAATACGTCTGCCCGCAAAGCAGCAGGAAACATAAAATGACAATAACTCAAAGCTAATATCAATTTATGTTTCCTTTCCTTTCCTTTACTTTACAGTGCACTGCTTAAAAGGAGTGGGGCGAAGTTCCTCCACCATAGCGGAGGAACTGCCGCTGTGGAGAAAACTTTACCCTGCAATGAAGGTCTTCCTGCCTCAATTATAGTCGGGCAGACCTTCATATTGTCAGCGACCATCTCTTTCACTGACATACAGCTCCAACAGCCTGATTGAGCAAGGGTTTTGCCATTTGTCCTCCCTTGCCCTACTTAGAGTGGGCAAACAAATGGCAAGTTTTTACTTTCACTTATCATCATCCAAAACATGAGAGTAAGTGAAAGTAAAAACATTTTTATGACTCCCCAAAACCATTGTAGAACATTTTCATGGTGAGAGTATCATTGCTTTTTTATATTCAAAAAGAAAATGTTGGTTTGAGATTTTCTTTTTGAAGATGAAAAAAGAAATTGAAAGTGTGCCTTATGGCTCCATCAAGTTGGCGGAGATGTACGGAACACTTTCAATACATTTACAGGAACTGCTGGGTGACAGTTCCTGGTAGCGTATGAGATGTTCACTGGGGCAGTGGACATCTCTAAATTTCGAGTGTTATTGCCCTGTTGGAGTAACCACACTCTACATCAGGCCCTTAGTATCAATGGTGCAGAATATTGAGGACAAAATATTGAAACTGAAATATCAAAAGTATATAAGCCTAGATTTTCTGTACCTAACTTCACACAAATGTACCTATGTGGTACATAGGTATGTGAATGAGGAGTTAGGAAATGTAAATCTAAACATCCCTATATGCACTTACCTTTCGATATTTAGTCTCACGATATTCTGTTCATGATATTCTTGTAGGTTGATTTTCTGGGGGTCAATATTTAGTTTGCAACCAATACTGCAACCACAGAGTCAAAAGTAGGGTCTGATAGCTAAGTACAACTCTTAGCTTGGCATTAATCAGAACACGAGCCTGCTCTCTGCAAAGTTTGGAAGCCATGCTGTGAAGGCTGGCTCAGGCACATTTTAAATACTACAGCACCCAAGATGGCCTCTTAGACTTACAGATCCGACGCTTTCCATAAAAAGATGTACTTTTGTGGGATTTGGGAAGTAATGATTCACAGTTCTTCTGCTACTTTAAAGAATTTCTGGAGTAAAGTAGGAAACATTGGTCTATCCGTTTTACATTGTTCAATGAGCATGTCGTTGTTAACAAGGGCTTTCTCTGAAGGCATGCCCTTAATTGCTTTAAAGATTTCCTCAGGTGTGATTTCACCCTCCAGTGCATGGCTAGATTCTTCAGTGAGCCTTGATGGTGTTACATACTCCAGTAAAGACATCCTCAGCTTGGAGAGTACTTTTGGAGTCAGAATGGTTTATTTGGCTGAAAAAGGCGGTGATGGAGTTGTAAATAGCCAAAAGATTTGAATATAATTTCTCCCATTTATCATTTAAGGTTACTATCACCAATAAAGATTTTCTAAGGTTCAGTTGCACAACCAGTAGACAACCTGATTTTTCCTTGTGCTCATAATACTGCAGCTTTCGACTAGAGAAGTCATGTTGTGCCTGACATGTGAAAAGTGTTTAATTTCAATCACCTTTTCTCCAGATCAAAATCATTTCTATGATTGATCTCCGTTATATTGGCAAGCCAACACACAGCTAGACTATTTAAGGACAGATTGTTTCTTTTTTGCACATCTTCTTTCAGACTCCAATATTGCTTGTAGTTACATTTAGGGCTATGGGAATTGTCCCTTCTCATACGCTGTGTGACTCACAAGTGTACTGAAGCGGTCTATTATGTTATTTTGATCTGTGTAGTGCACTAATCACCTGAGAAGGTATCCAGGTGTTTGGACAAGGTTCCCAAGGTGGTTATACAAAGAACCAGGTCTTCAGCTTCTTGGGGAACTCAAGCAGTGAGGGAAAGACTCTCATGTATTGAGAGAGGTATTGGGTGTGATGTAGGACAATGAGCAACTTCCAGTTTTGCTTTTGTGGATGCAGAGAATAAGTACGAATGAGAGTGAGGCAGAGCGTAGGTGTCTAATGGGTTGGTGAAAGTGTATGCGGTAGTTCAGGTATTCTGGTCCTTTTTTGTGTAGGGCTTTCTATGTGTGCGTGAGATGTATGAATTGAATGTGTTTGTGAACGTGTGTTTGTGAATGTGTGTTTGTAAATGGGGAGCCAGTGAAGATTCTTGAGGTGCAGTGTAATGCACGTGTAGAGCAGGCGGTCAAGTATGTATCTTGCAGCGGTGTTCTGTATGGTCTGGAGTCTCTTTAGGAGTCCTGTGGAGATTTCAGCATAGAGAGTGTTGCCGTAGTGCAGCCTGGTGGGGATGAGTGCTTGTGTGATGGTCCTTCTGGGATTCTGAGGCAACCATTTACAGATCTTTTGTAGCATGCATAGTATGTGAAAGCAAGAGCTGAAGACTGAGTTGACTTGAGCCATCATTGTAAAGAGGATGATCCGTATATTTTTTGCCTGGGTGTGGGTTTGGGAGTTGCTCCTAGGACTGAAGGCCAGCAGGGGATGTCCCATGGGGAGGTCTTGTTGCCAAAGACCAGAACTTCTGTCTTGTTAGAGTTGAGCTGTATGCAGTTGGTTCACATCCAGTCTGCTACAATGGTCATGCAGTTGGTGAAGTTGATCCTGATGGTGGTTGTCTTGTCCATCAGGGAGAAGATGAGTTGGCTGTCATCAGTGTAGGAGATGATGCTGAGGTCTTGTAATCATATGATGTTGGTGAACACTGTCATGTATATGTTGAAATAGGTGTGCCTGAGGGATGATCCCTGTGGTACTCTGCATATCAATATCTTGGTCTCTGATGTAAAGGGTGACATCCTGACCCTTTGGGTTCTTTCCGTGAGGCTGAAGCATATCAATTAGAGAGCAAATCCTTGTATGCTAATCTTGTTGAGTCTTCTGATGAGGATGTTATGGGAGGCAGTGTTGAAGGTCGCATAGAGGTTGACCAGGATGAGGGACACTGTTTCTCCTAAATCCAACATAATTTGAATGTCATCAGTGGCCATGATGAGTTTGAGGTGAATTGTTGATGTCCTTTTCAATCACTTTGGCTGGATAGGTGAGGAGAGAGATGGGTCAGAAGTTGCTCAGTTGATTTGTATTGGCTGTGGGCTTGAGGATGGTGTTGATTTCTGCACTTTCCATTTATCTGGAAAAGTGGCAGATGTGATGGATGTGTTGATGATAAAGGTCAGGGTGGAGTTGATTGGTGATGTTCCCAGGTTGTAGATGAACTGGGGGCATGGGGCCCCTGAGTGGATGGTCTCCATGGTTTCCTCTGTGTCATTTCTGGTGAGGGCTACACATTCGGTCAGGTAGTCATCTTGGTTGGTGGTGGGTAGGTTAGAAATGAGTTCTCTGGGGGTGGGTTGGCATGCAACGTTGCTGTAACTATTCGCAATATTGCTTGTGGAAGAAGTTGGATAAGTTTCCACCGAGTTGTTGGGAGTCAGTGATGCTGTTGACAGTGACTAAGGGTGAGGTGAAATCCTTAATGATCTAGTAAATCTCCTTGCAGATGGTGGAGTTTTCTTCAATGCGGTCCACTAGTGTTTTTTTGTTGGTGTCTCTAATTTGCTGGGGATAACGTCTGAATGCAATCTCGTAGGTAATTCTGTCTCTGGTGTTGTGGCTGGCACTCCATTTCCTTTCTATCTGTGTACAGTGTCATTTGGTGTCTCAGAGGTCTTTTGTGTATCAGCTGGCCTGCTTGTTTGATCTACTATGCTTGTTGGGTTTATTGGATGTTAGGAAGTCTACGTAGTTCTCGATCTAGTTATTGAAGTTGTTGATATACTTTTCAAGGTTGTCTGTGGGACTAGGTTGATCCATGCTGAATGTGCAGAGCCAATCTGCTTCTGTGAGTTTGCTCCAGCTGCAGCTCGGAATGCTGAACCTGGGCAGGGTATTGGCTTGAGGTGTGCTGATTTTGAAGTGGAAGATGGAGTGGTCAGTCCATGTGGTGGTGTGGTGGAGGTGTGATTGATGCAGGTGCTTGTGGTGAAGATGGGGTCCACTGTGTGTCCTGTGGAGTGTGTTGGTTCTGGAATGGACTGGGTGATTCCGATATTGCTCAAGCTTTCGAGGAGTGCTTTGGAGGACTTCCAGGTGAAAGTTGAGGTAACCGAGGAGCAGGTAGGCTCTGCAGTCAATGGTGAGTGGAGCACACAAACTTGGTGCTGAGATTGGTAAAGGTGGCTCGTTGTCATGGTGGTCATTATGTCAGGCTTCTATCAGGGTGATGTTTTTAGAGATTTGCAGTTTGAAGTGCAAGTATTCAAAGAATGGGCTGATGTTCTCTGTGGAAGCTGTGCATTGGATGGATTCCATTTAGATGATAGCCCTCCTCCTGGCTTGTGAAGGTGGTCCTGTTGACTGATCTTGCTGCCCACTGGGATTGCTGTGGCGATGTTTGAAGCCGATGAGGGGTTTAGCCAGGTCTCTGTGATGAAAAGGATATCTCGGGTGGCGTTACTCAGCAGGTGCTATATCTCAGCTGTGTGTCTGCCGAGTGATTGTGTGTTTAGAAACATGTATGCAAGTGGGTATTGATGAGGGGGTTGGCTGTGGCATGTGTTGTAGGATGGGGGTGTAGGTGTTGTTGGTGTTTGTGTATTGGAAGGAAGTGTTCAAGACAGTGTTAGTATTTGCGGGGGTTGTGTGTAGTTCGTTATTGGAGAACCAACAGTGGGTGCAGGTGGTGTACGGCACGACATGACAGCAGTTGGGAAATCTGTTCTGAATTGTTCAAGCCCTTGCTTCACCCCTGTGGCTATCTGTTGCTGTTGAAGTCGCTGCTGCTGTTAGCCCTCCACAAGCTTCTCATTTGCATTTTGCCCTTACAATGTACAGTGTTAGGGATCTGCTGACTCATCACCTGTATTTACAGATGCCGCTCAGTGTAGCCACCTGGCTGTGAGGGCCATTGAATGTTGGAGTGACCCTCCATTCCCTACCCCCATTGGTTCAGACATCTCTCTCCTTGAGATGTAGAATGGATGTAGGCTGGAGCTGCGGAGAGCACATGTGCCTCACTATCAGGCAAGCTGTATCCACTGGACCTGGGCTCGTTGGCATGGTATGGTGGGAAAGCACACCAAAGAAGGCCAGGGGAGATTTTTAGACCTGCAGGTGTTGGATCCACATTTACAACTTACACACAGAAAAACTCCCAGGTGTTATTGAGAACAACCTAGCTGAAAAGGGGATATTCCTTTTTAAGAATGATTTCCCTGACCCAACATCAATGGGAAGTTCCTTGCAGAATGATAGCTGATGACTGTGAAGGCTACAACCCCTTCACTGAGAAGCAGGAGCTTTTTGGATGTTTTAGAGGAGTTAGTAGAAACCCTGTGGTGAACTAGAGGGGGGAGGGGGGGTAAGCAGAGTGTGCAACAACAGTGATAATGTGATTAAAAACTAATTCTGGGGAAAGCATCCAACTTTATTCATGCATGCCGGGGTCAATTTTAAAAAAGATAAAGGATACTGCACTAGTTGCTAGACCTGGCTTAGGTGTGTCGGTCAACATGTTTCTGCCATTTGTATCCTTATAAGAGGTGGATTGGCATCAGTCCTCAAACCTGGTGGCAGACAAACATCTCTTAGGGACTTCTAGTACAGACAGAGTGTATCCTGAGCCCCTGACAGGGTCTCTGCGTCGAGGCACAACGCCCAACCATTGCGGGTTGATTGACAGTGGATTCTCTCTGAATTTTGTGTTGGACCGCTGATTGGTTTTGTATCTTCTCTGTATGAGTGTGCTTTTTTGAGCAAGAGCGATTTTCACAGGTCCAGACAAATGCCAATAAACCTGGCACTAAGGTCTCCTATTGCACAGGCACTGCCTAAATGTAAATACTCTTTTTTTCTTTAGACAACAGGAGGTGTTTCCTGTTTATTGTGAGGAATTACAGAATGTGAAAATTATGAAATTTAATTATTTTCTTGAATAGTAGGAAATCAACTCCTTAGAGAGCTTCATCATACCTTGAAAACCAAATCCCCCGTTATTCAGACTATGTCTGCTCTGGTACGTTTTGTGGCCCGATGGAAAGCTGCTCAAACGCTTAACGAACTATTCAATCCGACTTGAAAAACAGATGCAGTAGTTTCTTCAGCATTTTACTCTTGAATGAAAGTAGAGCTTACGAAGGGGTACGCCCTTTTGAAAAATGATGATTGGAGCCCATAAAAATGCTCCTGCTTTTCTCCCTATATATGTAACATTTATGATGACATTCCATACTCAGTCCTAAATTGAAGCAGGATGGCTCAAAAGTACTACATGGCGATGCACCAATAAATGGGTTCCACAAGGGCCATGGCTCCTTCCTTGGAATATCCAATGTTTTTGCGAATTATCTGCGAAAGAAGATTGATGTAAACTGGGTGAAAAAAGTGCAATTTATTACATCCGGAATCCTACCTAAGAGAATGTCCAGGGGATAAAGGGTTTGCAGTTTTGCAACAATGAGATATGGAGGAAGGCCATTACCTTCGTAACAAACTTTGCTACGAACCAGAAGTGTTGTCTTATTTACGATTTACAAATAAAAATTCCCTGGACCTAAAGCCACCAGATCAGATTGGGTAAGGGTGCAAGTAGATCTTTGGTGACAGTTTATTCAGTGTGAGGCTCATTTTAGAAATTAACTAAAAATGCTTCTTTTTTCACCTAAGCAACTGTGAGCGGCTGTTCTGAATCAAGCAGCAGAGTAGTGCCAGGACACTCTCTTGGAGTAGCTGTGCGCACTATAAATCAATTCAATCATTCATTCATTATTATTTATATTCCCTCTGCAAGGGTGACATTTTCTTCAAAAACTGATTTTCTTTTTCTTAGATTTCCCAAAAATGTCAATCTCTTTTCTATCATCTATCATATTATTAGCCGGGGACTTCAATATAAAAATGAATCCCCTGTTCACTGATGGTGGGCTCAGAAATGTATTTGAGACATGAGGTGTTCCAGAAAGATCTTTTTGGAAGTTTTCTAAACCTGCTCAACTTGAATCTCTAATTCAAATCCTAGCAGAGCATAGTTTAGCCTTCTTGAAAAGTCATTTTTATAAATTATGGGGCTTATTTACAAGCTACTTGTGCCACCTGTACGTCACTTTCCCATGTTAAAAATGACGCAAAAGTGGTGCAAGTGGCTTGTAAATAAGCCCCTATATCCCCGCTTTAAGTATATTCAGTTTAGAATCCGTAGTTGACTCTATAGATAATATACATGTCTCAGTGGAGCATTTAAATGTGATTGCTCCATTTGAGATACAAGATACAGAAAACAGTGACCTCTGCAAATTAGTTACGCGAATTGGCACATTTTAGCAGCAGCTGTTGGCTGCTTTTTTTAAATTATCCTAAATAATTCGAGTAAGTATGTCTTTAAACTCGTATCCCAAAATCAACTTTTAGATTTTCCCTTATTAAATCTTACAATAGGATCTCCTTTGAACAGGTACCAATCTAAATTGTGTAGGTCTTTGACTTCTATGATGAAATTAAGTAAACGTGGGCATTTGGGAATCTTCTGAGAACGGGTGGTTCAGTAACCAACGTCTAACCTTTTTTCTGCAATGTTGGAGGGAGTTCAACAGTTGCGCTCACCTTTCAGAAATCTACTAAAACAAAAAATACATTTTTAACAGAAAACAATGAAATGCCATGATGGAGGTAATTTGGGAGGGGGATACATACCTGTTTTGAATGTGTTTGATCAAGTTACTTGTGCTAATCAAACATCATTGGTTTGCTCCGTTCCTTGAAACTTCTTGGGTTCAATTTCCTACCTCTGTGGAAATTAAACAATAAAATTATCCTATTCCCATGAGTTTGCATTAGATTCGAAATTATTGTCATTAATTAACCTCTATGTAATCTTAGAAACAATATGTAACATACAACTATCACGTGAGCTGGCCCAGATAACCTATCAGCTCAAATTCTTTAGCAGAATTCTGCTGGATGGCCAACTTTAGCTTTCCAGGGTCATATCGTGACTCATGGAGGGTAGCAATTAATAAACTTTGGGTCATATTAGCAACAAACAGCGATAATTATCGCTAGATGTGCTTAGCACATTTATTTTTATCGCCGGATATCGCCGGATATCTCTCAGAGATAACGTGCTATTAGCAACATTTATCTCCAAAGCGATAAAAAAATCCGGGGATAGTGGCTCAATGTGTGCATATCACTGGAAATCCAGCGATATTTAGGCATCATCGCTAATGGGGACTTAACCTGAATATCCACCTCCCATTGGATATACAGGTTAAGAAGTGGTCTGAGCAGGCGTTAGGTTTTGGCAATAATCGAGCTTAGTGCAAGTTTTTTTATTGCTTCGCCTGGCTTGCTAATAGGCGATAGCTGTGTTAGCGACTGTTTTCAGTTGCTAACAGGTTGGGTACGTCCACTTTGCATGTCATTAGTGATAAATATCGCTGACATGCAAACTGAAAACAGAATCTGAAGCCTTATATCCCTTTTAAACACTATGATAATCATCGCCTCACACCACAGGAGAGCCAGCAGAGCCTGTACGCTTACCCCCTTCACCAACACCACAGCTTCTGCCACTACCGTCGCTGCTGGGAGGTAGGTGACTACACCTCCCAGCAAGCCTAGCGCCAGGGACTCAATTGACTGCTGGGAACTTCCTATTCATTTTGCTTTGACAAAATGCTTGTGCCCTATTGCAGAAGGACAAGGCTCACTTATCGATATTACTCTGTCCAATCTTGGTAGAAGCAGTCCTGGTTTCCTGAGGGCACACTATGGGGATAAGGAAAGCCTTAGAGGGCATGTAAGGAAGTGGGGGAACTCGAGCAGAAAAAGGGGAAGAGGGCCAGGAAGACACTCAAACATCCGGGCAGCAATTGTGTGACCGGTTAGACACCTTAATCAATGAGTGTGAGGTCATTCTAGAGGCTAATCAGACTGTGCCCAGTATCTCTGGCGATCTAGCCAGTAGACCCCTCCTAAGTCCTAGGCCAAACTGCCCCCCAGTTATTCCGACGATGTTCCAAAAACAACTCCCAAAGATGGTTCTCACAGAACCCAAAAAGCAAGCACCAATTTCTGAGGACAAACGCCACTCTCCCCCTGCTTTCATTGTCAGCACTGGCTCAAGTACCCTTCATTTAGAACCAGTTATCCATTGCGCAAATAGATTTTCACCTCTCCAGGACCTTAGTGATAATCATAATGAAAATGAGCCTGTGCCATCATCCCCTGGCCTGACGCGCGACACTACGATGACTAGCATGGAAAATAAGCTAGAACCCCTGGATACTTATATTATTCTACAAACACTTAGAGTAGAGATTGGCACAATGAAAATAATGATAGAAGGTCTCACCACCATAGTAAAAACGCTAATGAAGGCAGATCCGTCTTGCATACAGCATGTCCCCCTTGTATACAGCCATCAACCACATCCCACTCACAATGATCCGTCTTCACAAGAACCAGCATCTTCTAGTATAGGACATAGTTATCATGGTCCTACTTTAACACCATCTGGCTATTCCTGCCACTTCCACTTACAAGCAACGCACAGAAGATTTGCTACCTGGGAGAAAGAGTAGTTTTGACATCCCCATACAAGATGAGTTTTAGAAGCTAGCAGCCCCACAGTACCCTGTAAACAGCCAAAACTCAGAACAACGGTGGCAAGCCAAACCTCCTAAACACGGAAGCCGAGACAAGCCAAATTTGTTAGTTGCCCCAGCTATTACTAGCTTGTCGCAACCTAAAAAATTCCTAATGACCAATGTCCCGAAAATTAACAACAAACACGTCTATGGGAATGAAGACTCTTTCATAAACAAGGTGACTCACTGGATCCGTCGCGTTAGGAGTTGTCGGTCAGTGATCAGAGACAACATTCTTAGAGCACGGAGGTGTTCCTCTCCAACCAATCACCTGGATAAAATCAAGATCACTCTAGGGGGAACCAAGATAGTGGAAAACCTCCTTGCTCTAGAATTCCGTACCTGTGCCCCTGATGGGTCTCCCATCCAATTCAGGCATTTTCCAGTACTAGAACACAGTAGGACACGAGCCTCACAGCAACCACCACCTTTGGCAGGCAGCTCTTCCTTGGAGGCCAATGACTGACTACAGGACATGGCCTCCCATTATCCCGATTCATCCAGCACAGCACACAGCTCCAACCATATAGCTACCTCACTTTCTATTCCCACGCCTCCTTACTTTCCAATCAGCATTAGAGATAGTTCCCAATGCCGAGCCAGCCCATGTAGTCCTCCCACTTCTACATGGGAAGAGCAAACATCTGGAAAAGAAGCACATCTAGCTTTGCAAAAACTATCTTATATGCCAACCAATACCCACATTCCTAAAAAAAGCACAGCGTCTGGTACTACGGGCCCTCAACAATTGTAGATTGTGTCATGGAATGTGGCAGGTTTAACCAGTCAAATCCCACTGCCCCATTGGAATCAACTAGTGGAAGGCTTCGATGTATGTATTTTTCAGGAGATATGGAGTCTGGTCCCATTACATAAAGTTGGCTATACCTGTTTTATTTCAACTGCAATTCCGATGGGAAGAGGGCACCCATCCGGGGGCTTGATTGTTTGGATAAGGATCGCCCTTGATTGTTGAATCATCCCCCTACTAAGCTCAAGCCCTGACATCGCATGGCTATGAATTAAGGGACTTAGGGGTGGACCCACAGTTGAACTCTTTAACGTCTACTCAAGAGGGACAAAGGGAGGTAGACCCTCAGCCACCATGATACCACTAGACGAATGCCTAGCTAACTGCTTACCTCATGCAAGAGTGATAGTTGCAGGGGACTTTAATTGTACTTTCGAACCCCTGGCATTGAAGGACCTACCGGGATTAGAAGATCACAACAGCAGGTGGGCAATACCCCAACTTGACCTCCCCTTAGTCAAAAGATGGACACAGCAGATACTCCATCTTAATGCCATCACTATGGAGTATGGGCTAAGGGCATCCAATGGCAGGTTAACATCTGACAGGCAAGGTGCCAACACCTACAATAGAGCCAGCAGCCCATCCCGGATCAACTACATCCTCCTTGATATAAAACAATGGGGGAATATGATTGATTTATCAGTGGGCTCCACTACAGAGAGTGACCACAACCCCCTGTGCTTAACTTTGAAGCCCTTGTGGGAGCCACACTATCACTAGTCGAAAAACAACTCCGGATAGCCACTAGTGATACAGTTCCATCTAACTGTTAAAAAGTTTTTGAAATGGAAAAAGGTAGCCTTCAGTGAAAAAAAGATTGCAGGTATTAAACATGAGCTAAGCAGAGGTACAGCCAAACTGCAAGTCACGGTCCTAAGTACAATGAGAACAGCGGATGTGCACAAAGCCCACACGCACACTATCAGCCAAATAAACACCCACTTTCAAGCCCCAAATCAGAATGAAAAACCTAGGAATATTTCCAAGGATTCATATTCATGGTATAATAAGGGTCGTAGAGAAAAAAGACTGCTCCTGGCCAAAGACATCAAAGAGAAAGAACAGACCTTCATAAAATTGGCCATAAAATCCTAAAAAGCAACTCAGCAGGAGGCAAAGATGAAATCAGGCTGGGAACAACTCAAAGACATATGCTCCTCCAAAGACACCACCTTGTTCTGGAATTTGGTCACCTGGGGAAGTAAGGCAGGTGCACGCTCACCCCCAAATTATATCACTAGGCAGACCTGGTATGATCATTGTAAAGAGCTTTACTCAATGGCAGAGGTGAGTAAAATAGGAGAGTTAGACATTGCACAGAAGAGGAGGCACAAGCTGCAATAAACAATATTGTTCCATCCAAAGCAGTGGGTCCTGATGGCTTGCCTGTAGACCTCTTCTTGGCCGATCCCTACCACTGGGCTCACTATATTTCACTATTAGCAAATGAAATAGCCAGCGAAACACCAGTTCCAGCGTCATGGAAGGTGGCCGAAGTTGTCCCTATCTACAAGAAGTGAGACAAAGATGATCCTTCCAACTACAGATTAATTAGTCTTATTACGCTATGCAGAAGGTCTTTGGCCAGATGCTTCTGCATAGGATTCAGTCATGTTCCGAGGAAGAAGAAATCCTATCCCAGTACCAGGCCGGCTTTAGATCAAAGACCGGGACAATGGACCAAGTGTTCAGACTCCTCCTCATCTATTGGAAGGTAGGGGAGCTAGGCAAGGGCAGTCTCTATCTCACTTTCAGTGATTTAAAGACTGTCTTTGACCTGGTTTCCTGATCCAGACTTTGGACGACACTTGGTGAAATGGGGATTCCACATTTCATCTTATAAATTCTAGTTTGTCTCCACGAGGGGACTTCTGCCCAAGTTAGGTGGAGGGAGCAGGGACAGCTAACAGAGCTCATCCCTGTCAAAGGAGGAGTTTGACAGGGCTGTGTCCTTGCTCCAACTCTTTTCTCCCTTTACATGAATGGGGTAGTTGATTTCCTCTTAGAGGAGCCTGCAGACTCACTGTCGCTGGGGGGCAGTGAGATACCAACCCTGTTGTTCGCAGATGACACTTTGTTGATATCAAAGACCCAGTTGGACTACAGCACCTTTTTGATAGATTTCAAACCTGATGCGACAAACGGGGATTGGTAATAAACAGCTCGAAAACCAGATTTATGGCATTGGCCTTTAACTGCCACAGGTCATATAAGAATATCTCTTTGCTGGGAGGTATATCCCTTGAAAAGGTGTACACCTTTGATTATCTCGGTGTAAGACTTAACGACAAAATGTCTTGGAGATCCCACTTAGCAAAGATGCTGATGGTACACAAGCACGTGGCTGTAGTAATAGGGAAGGAACACCGCCTCACACACACTAGGCCAATAGCTCTCGCACTCCAAGTGTATGACACAGAAGCAGTTAGCTCAGTTCTCTACAGAGCAGATGTCTGGGGTTTTGACAGACTTGAAGAGCTTAGTCGATCGGAACATAATTTTTTAGGAGATCTGGTTATGGCACCTAGATACGTTCCCCACACTCCTCTACTGTTGGATATGGGCAGGTGGTCAACAGCTGACGTAGCTATGTTACGCCCTGTACTTTTCTGGACCTGCATTAGGTGGACTCCTGAGCTTCTTTCCTATGCTGATGCCCTTACCAAATCATCCACCTAGACACTGGCTGCATAATAGGCTAGATTGTTGGCATTAAAAAAACCTTTGCAGCCATAGGCCTTCGAACCTGGGTCAGCCAGGATCCCCCAAGGAGAGAAGAACTCAAATGTTCATATTGGGATTGGGTGGAACAACGGGAGATTTCCAAGCCTAACGTGGGCAAACTAACAGCAGAATTGCTTTCCCACAAACAAATAAGGCACCTTGAGCCCTTCCTTATCCAATTCATACATAGAATGAGATAGAAGATAGAATGTTGTATATACATTTTAGGTTCGGAACTCTTCCCGTTTGTGAGGCAACAACAAATGTGGCCACCAACAATGGAATTTGTTTTCC
This sequence comes from Lissotriton vulgaris, assembly GCF_964263255.1. Taxonomy (NCBI): domain Eukaryota; kingdom Metazoa; phylum Chordata; class Amphibia; order Caudata; family Salamandridae; genus Lissotriton; species Lissotriton vulgaris. The sequence goes on from NC_141694.1 coordinate 109,598,999, forward strand.
ATGTTTTATGACTGTTATAGAAAGCATTGCCCATCTAAGGTTTGCCTGCCCAGAATATAAAATACCACGGGCCAAATGGCTGAAACCACTTTGTCATCAATTGGACACACGGCGTCACCACACAGCACTAGGCATCCTTAGATCTGATCCCAGGCTGTTCTTTGCATGCTGTGTAGCTCAGTTCTTGGGACAAGCATGGCTTATAAGGTGGAGAGCCATTGCAAGATCGATATCATTTCAATTAAATTTAGGATAGATACAAATGTATGTTTTAATGTAAAAAATAAATGCATTCTCTTGCACAAGCATTTTATTTGTCAAACCTCCGCAGCTATGTTAGGGACATTTTAATAATAGTTTAGCACACTGGTCCCTCACTTATATTGATGACAAATTGATTGTTTTTATACTTTTTAATTGTAGAAATATATCTAACAAACTGAAATGTGTAATTGTTATTGTCACCACGTTTTTTTACACTTTAAAGATGATACACGCTTTATCGAATTTAGGGATTAAGGGCCAGATGTAGGTGGCCATTTACCGGCCGGTAACGGCCGATTTCGGCCGTTACCGACCGGTAAATGCAAATTGAGATGTAGGGCCCTGTATTTTACAGAATCGGTAAATTTACCGATCGGTAAATTTACCGATTCTGTAAAATACCGAATCGGTATTTTTACAGATTTGGTAATAATGAGATGTAGGTGGGACTCTTCTGAGTCCCACAAGCCTTACAGAATCGGTATTTTACCATCAAATACTATTTGATGGTAAAATACCGATTGTGGTGTGCATGCACATGTGTGCATGCACACCTGTGCCATATGACAGGCAGACCTGCCCTTAGGGCAGGTATGCCTGCCACATGGCCCCCGAACCTTTTTTGGGGGTGCTAGAGGGTGTCAAAGTGACACCCCCTGCACCCTTGTCGAAATCGGTATTTACCGATTCGGTAAATACCGACCGGTAAAGCCCCATTCATTCCTATGGGCTTCAAACCCCATAGGAATGAATGGGGCATTACCGGTCGGTATTTACCGAATAGGTAAATACCGATTTTTACCGATTCGGTAAAAGGGAACATCTGGATTCCCTACATACCCACCCCTCACATTTACCGATTCTTAATTACCGAATCGGTAAAATTCGGTAATTTTCGGTAATTGAGAATCGGTAAATGTTACTTACCTACATCTGGCCCTAAATGACCATTTTGCTGTATTAATTGCTTATGTAAATTGGAAATGCTGTATATTTGCACTGTCTTTTTAAAGAAAAATGTATTTTAAACATAGCTTTTCTGACATTTCTGTTGAATAAAGCTTATATCAATCAAGCAATCAATACTATGGCCCTGATTTATTCTAAAGTTGTTTTGCAAATAGACTCCTCGGGTGGGCTCTTGCAGCAAGAATCATATCATGAGAGCAGGTAAGTTTACAGCCAAATCACTCATCACTTAGCCACTGGTTTGCCCTGTGGATGATTGCTCGGCGGTCCATAGAAGTTACTCAGCTTTTATGGTGCTGATTTGTGTTCTGCTGGCTGCCCTTAGACAGGACAGGATGGTGAATTTTGTGTAATAAACTATGCAATTGGGATGCTCTAGAGGGGGTGGCTCTGTATTTTGCAACTTCTTTATTGCAATGACTAGGCTCAAGTGGAAATAGTGCTGGCTGCTCAGCTGCAACAGCTTTCCTCCATCAACAATGACCTAATGCCGGGGGCTTTTTGGTGCCCTTCCATTTTGCTCTGTGCTTAGCCAGTCTTCCCATGGCTGTCAAAATAAAACAGTCTACTCTCAGGATGGGAGTCAAACTATAGCATGTTTACAGTTTGAAGATAAACTAATAATAGTGGATTACACCGGGATTGGTATGGAAAGGATATAAGTGGCATTAGGAAACTACTAATTGATAAATCAATAGAGCATTGACACAGATCAACCCAAATTATGGCTTTTTCTCCCAAGATTATAACATGTTCATCTTGGCTCTGTGGGTCAAAACTAAAGCAAAGTTCCTCCTACAAATACCTTGGTATTGTATTTTCATCAAATAGGATTTGGAAAATTATATGGAAGACTCTAGACGTGCCTTGAAAGAGAATTTGATTCAAAGTTTGGTGGATTACCTTATAGCCCTATTTTGAAAGTGATCCATTTCAAAGCAACTCTAAAACAGTTTGGCATGCTTCCGTAAGATAGTTTCTCCTGAGATAGTTTGTATTTGAAAGTATTCATTTTCCATCTTTTTATTGGTAGAAATACATTGTCCGGTATTAGGTATAGTATGACGGATGAGCTGAAAGAAGACAAGTTGGCAATATTAGCCTTCAGACTTTCAGTTAGGAACAGGGTCCAACCTAATGTTCCATTCATCATTATGATGGTGAATGCATTACAAAAATCAGCCAGAACTCTGCCTAATTTAGAAATGAAGGTATCTTTGGTGCCATCAGGAGCGCAGATGGACGAACCATCAGTTATGATCCCCTGGTGTCAATGGTGCCCAATGTCAACTTTCCTCCAGAGTCTAAACACCCTTTGTAGCCCATCTCCTGTCATCTTGTTTTATTCTACAAGTGAGAGGTCAGTATCTTATTTGAGTGCAATATTATGGTCTTGGTAACCTAGTAGTTAATAATTTGCATCATTTTGGTGAAGTAAGAAAGAGAATTTCCATTTAATGGCAGCATGGCTAGAAGTATGTGGTTTTCAACCTTCGAGATTTTGAGAGGTTATGAAGTGATGCTGATCACAGTGGCAATTGTCTGGCAGTAGGAGTCACATTTAGGATGGAGTATCTCATTTCCCAAACTCTAAATCAGGCCCTCTGTGATGGCGGCAAGATAGCCCAATATCAATCATTGCATGGTGGGAGTGAGATAAATTGAGAATGATGTACTATGCTACAAGTACTCAACTAGAAAACTTTCTGAAACCCGGGGGCGTGGCTTGAAGCCCAAGGAGCATGGCGGCGCCTGAGTGAGGCTGCTCGGTGTGGCGCTGTGGTTTTACACTATTTGATCTCCTGATATTGCCAAAATATCAGTCTCAGCGTATCTGGAACTTACCGCAAAGGACCTGTTTGGGACGAAGATGGCTCCAACCATCGTCCTGTAACGTTACGCCCGCTATTTTGTTTTCGTTGCTCCCGATTTCATTAAATATGCCGAGCACATTTATACGCAGCGGTGAGTGTTCCTCTCAAAGTTGTAATTCGGATGCATTGGATTGAATTCCTCAGCGACCTTTCTTTCTAACCTGAAACTCTGCCTTCTTCGTTTTGACACGGATATCTCCTCAGCTGAGTGAAAGTATTTTCGGCCATTTTGTGTCTCCTCGCTCATTGCAGAAACATCTCTCTATCACGAAGTCCTTCAACTGCTGACTTTCTTTGTGTCACTGCTGAAACAAAGCTTACTCTATCAAGATAGGGGTTCTTTTCTGCACCTGCTCATATTTCCCCCCCACAGAATGTTTCTGTGTGGTTGAAGGCATAATTGTTGGAAGCCCCTTATATCTCTGTTCAATTCCTACTAATTCAATAAGTTCTATTTCTGATACTTTAATTGAACTGCTGTTGGTGATTGAGTATACAATTCAGCTGGATTTTTTTTAATATAGTTGATTATATTGCAATTAAAGCTATTTTACACACAGTGTTGTATGGGCAGATTGAGGAAATCGGAGCCCCTCTCTTCGAAGTCAACTCATTCCTTCATTAAAAACTCAAGGATCTTCTCTGAATTCTCCAAGATGAAAGACTCTGCTTCTTCTTTAGCTAGGACACCTAACTCAACAACGAATACTTCCTCAGTGACAGTAAAATCTAATATAAAACGTTTAAAAAAGGATCCTCCGTCTCCACCTAAACCTTCCTCCCCGGTCTCAATGGAGATATTGTTGGAAAAAATACGAGCCCTTTAACCCTTTTAGAGGAAACTAACACCAAATTGCAATTCCTCATTGACAATTAATCTTAGATGGAGGAAAGACTTTAGGCAGTTGAGCGTAACATGTCTTCTCTTGAGACCACTGATAAAGTCACGCCACTTCAGTCTCATATTTCCACACTCTAAAAACAGGTCGAAGACCTTCCGGAAGGGGTTGAGTGTCCGGATCCCCTCGCCTTTTTCAGATCCTTTCTCCCTAAGCTTCTTCATATGCCGGAGCACACTGTACTAAACATCCAGAATGCTCATAGACTTGGTCGTCCGTCATCCAGCTCCTCATAGGGACCACAGGGAGTAAAATTATACTTTCTTGAGTACACTGACATATTAAAGACTTTGTCAGCTGTTAAAACATCTCAACGCATAGTATGGTCTGGATCGACTCTGTCGTTCGCACAGGACTATGCTAAAGTCACAGCTACGAGATGTAAGGCGTTTCTAAAAATGAGAGCTGAAGTACTTTTCTTAGGAGCCCGATATGGACTTTTTCGCCCCTGTTTGTTTCAGGTCACATACAGAAATAGAATCACTACTTACGAGGATCCACTGTGTCTACAGAGTTTCATCAATTCATGCAAATCAGAGACTATTGAGTTTTCAGGAACGTTCAACCTCACACAAAAATGAGAGCTGAAGTACGTTTCTTAGGAGCCCGATATGGACTTTTTCAACCCTGTTTGTTTCAGGTCACATACAGAAATAGACTGACTACCTACGAGGATCCACTGCGTCCACAGAGTTTCATCAATTCATGCAAGTCAGAGACTATGGAATTTTCTGGAACCTTCAACCTCACACAATACTTGATATTATTAGTGTTTTTAGTCTAATTCCTGTACTTTCTTGGATATCTTCTCTGTGTTTTGTTAGCTGCGTTTACTCTCTGTAATGGTCAATGTTCTTTTGTCTTCTTATATAAGTGATTAATTTAGGTATTTAATTCCATAACTTGCTGTGATAATCCTTTCACTGGTTCTTCTTCTTCCCCTTTTCCAGATCTGTTGATGTTCGACACCCGTAGTTATTGTGTTTGTTACTGGCGAGATCCCTTCCCGACCTCCGTTTCATCGGCTGTGGTGATGCCATCTTTTCCCGGTGGTCTCCCCCTCATTTATTCATTCAATTTATAAAGCGCACTATCACCTAGCAGGTATCCTGGTGCTAAAGTTGCTCAAGGGGGGAGAGAGGGAGCAGGATCCGGCCACTCACTCTTGGGAACAGCCAGGTTTTTAAACTTTTTCTAAAGGGAAGGAGCTCCCTGATTTGCCAAATTTCCCAAGGGAGACTGTTCCACAATTTAGCCGCTGCCACCCCATAGGATCTACCCCCTGACCTGACCTTTCGAAATCTAGGAACCTTCACCAATCTCGCCGACGAGGAGCTCAGAGTTCTTGTCGGGACATACCAGTCGAATTATTTACGCATACGTACAGGTCGTATCCCGTGAAGGGCTTTAAAAACAAGGCAGAGAGATTTAAATTGCGCTCTCTGTCTCAGGGGAAGCCAATGAAATTCTGCCAAGGCTGCAGGGGCAGAAGAGCATCTCAGCCACCCTAAGACTAGTTTGGCAGCTGCTGACTGGGTCCATTGCAGTCTGTCCAACAGGAAGTTCGGGATTCCACCAAGAAAGCGTTACAGTAGTCAAGCCTACTGAGAATCGTACATCTTGCTACTTGTGCGCGTACCTGAGAAGGTAGTAGCGGATTTTTTTCGGAGGGATCTGATGATCCCAAAACAAGAGGCAGTTGTTTTTGTGACCTGAGCTTCCAGATTAAGCTTATTTTCAAATATAATGCCCAGATTGCGGACCATAGTTGCCGGCTGAACTGCGGATGCGGTACCCGAAGGCCAAAAATTGCAGGGAAGAAGAGGAGAGATCCTATTTGCTGAGCAGAAGATCACCTCAGTCTTTCCTGCATTAAATTGTAAAGAGTTATCCCTGGTTGATACGTGTAGGTATGTTTCCTTCCTACTTTTCTTCTTTATTCATCCTCCCTGTACTTTTTCTACCTCTACTTGTTCTTCTTTTACAGGCATCTCTTCTGTTTTTTCACCTCCTCCTGCGCTATCTCATTTATACAGTCCTGTAACTTTTCTCTCACGGTCTTCTCTTTTCCTCCTTTTTCCTTCACTCTCCAATGTTTTAAGTTTCAAGTTTAACTTCATTTTTTTGTATTTGATTTATCTTTTTATGACAAATGCATTATGGCTGGTTCATTGCTTCATTAATTTTTTCTTTTTGATTTGTGGCTTTGAAGGTAATTACATGGAATGTGAAAGGTTTAAATTCCCCTATGAAGAGACTTAAATTGGATGCTAAAATTGTTTTATTGCAAGAAATACATCTTACAGGGTCTGAACCCTTAAAGCTTAAGGAAATTGGGTTGGTGAAGTCTTTTTCTCACCTGGCGATGGTAAAAGAAATGGTGTCATTACTTTAGTCCTCAAATCATTGAAAGTTTCCCTCATTTCACAAAAGAGAGACACTGAGGGCAGATGGTTGTTTACCAAGTTGGAGCTAGATGGAGTTTTGCTCTCTCTTTTCAATGTCTATGCTCCTACTTCTCGTGATGCACTTTTTTGGACCCACTTACATAAATTGATCTTGCATAATAATGCTAAAAATGCTATCCTTGCTGGAGACTGTAACCAAGTATTTTCATCCTTTTATGGATTGGAAATCTAAAGTTTCCTTCATTCCCTCAAAGGCACACAAAACCTTTACTCAAACTATAAAACACCTACATTTAACTGATGCCTGGAGACTATGTAATCCTTCCCTACAAGAGTTTACCTTTTACTCTCCACCTCACCAGACTAAATCAAGAATTGATTATATGTTTACATTACACAATGTTTCTCAATCTTTATTATCCACTGACATAGGTCCCATACTCAAATCTGATTATGCCCGTTTCCATTCAACTCAATATCATGCCTCATTCCGACTATCCCCGAAGATGGCGCTTCAATAACTCCTTGCTTTTAGACCCTCATTTTAACACTTCTTATATTTCTTTTTTCAATTAATTCTTTCTTTTTAACACAAATGACACTATACCCTTTCACACAATTTGGGATGCCTTTAAGGCCTCTGCGCGTGATTTTATTTTTCAATATACTTCTAACAAACGAAAGATGGCCAGGGCTTTAAACTCCATATAGAATCTATTATAACAGACACTAACATTTCTAAACATAAAGATACTGATATCCTACAAGAATTTGTCCAGTCTTATGAACAACTCTATACACCAGAGCTTACTCCCAATGAGGATGTCATTGCCCTTTATCGCTCCTCAATTCAAAGGAGTCCAGACCCGTCTCTACTTTTGGATCTCCTAGAGTTTGACCTGACTCAGGCTAATTTTCATGCTGCTCTTAAAATCCTTAAAAAAGATAAGGCCCCAGGCCCAGCTGGCTTTACTGTTGAATTCTTTATGCATTTTGCCCAAATAATTCTACCCAAAATATACACTTTCATTTACTCTTTTCTGTCATCTGGTAATGCCTCAGGCACTTTTCTGGAAGCCCTAATTTGTCTTATCCCTAAAGAAGGTAAGTATTTTCACTATTGTGAAAACATTTCCGACCCATTTCCCTAGTTAATATAGATTACAAAATGTTCTCTCAATTGTTAGCCCTTCAATTGGAATCTTTTCTCCCTCAACTCATTGGTGAAGAGCAGACAGGCTTTGTCAATGGACAGTCCATTAATGACAATACTCGTCTGTTTTTTGACATTATCTCCAAGTCATCAAATCTTTCAGCACCCCTTGCTGCAATTGCTCTCGATGCTGAAAAAGCTTTTGACAGAGTATATTGGCCTTTTGTTTTTCAGACACTAAAATCGTTTGGTTTTGGCCCGAAAATTATCTCCTTGATTTCCCTGCTCCACTCAAATCCTAAAGCTGCAATCTTTGCCAATGGTCTCACTTTTCCTCTTACCCGAGGTGTGCATCGAGGCTGTCCTCTTTCCCCTTTTCTGTTTAATCTAGCCCTAGAAGCTTGTTTGACCAAAATTCGACAGAATACATCCATTATGGGGTTCACCTCAACCTTTTTACAAATTAAATTAGCAGCTTATGCTGACAATGTTCTTCTATTTCTCTCTTGCCCTCAAGTCTCCCCGCCGGCCTTTTTGAATGACTTTCATTCATACTCCTTGGTCTCGGGTTACAGATTAAACAATGATAAGTGTGAAACCTTGCCTCTAACTAATTACACTTTTAAGGAAGACTTTTCTATTTCAAATTTTACTTGGAATACTCTTCACATCAAATACCTTGGTATATGGTTCACTCCCTCCATTAACACATCAATTCCTCTCAATTTTAAAAAATGTATTGAAAAGCTTAGCTCCCTCACGTCTAAATGGCACCCTCTGTATCTATCATGGTGGGGTCATATAGATACCACTAAAATGATGTTAACGCTTATTATCCTTTATCTTATTTTCAATATTCCTCTACCTATTTCTACAAAGTGGTTCAAAAAAATAAACTCCATTCTCACCTCTTTTCTGTGGCAGAGCGTCTACAATCTGAAGGTGGTGCTCGTTTCCCAAAGCCTTCTTCTACGACCTTTCTCAAAGTGGCTCACTTACCCTTCTCCTGATTCCCCCCTTTGGGTTGGCCTAGAGAGTTTTTCCTTTTCCCATTTTCTTTCCGAGAATATTTATCCTTCACACGGAAACCACAAACATTATGTACACCTATTATTAAATATTCTTGCAAAAGTCTAAATAAACTTCTTCATCTTGAACCACATAATTTAGCTACATTTCTCAACTTTACCATATGGCATAATAATTTCATATTTCATATGTATTAAGACTAAACATGTTTATTGGAAGACTTGGAGAGATAGAGGCATTCTCTGGGTACACCAACTTTTCGAGGCCAACACTTTCATAACCTTTTCTAAGGCTTGCTCTCTTTTTAATTTGCCTCCCTCATTTTTACATAAATTTCTAATTTTACGCTCCGCTATATAAGACTCTTTCTCTTGTGTTAAATCCTTGCCTGGCCCCTCTCCCTCACCTGACTGCACTTGGTGGAATCACCCAAGGCCTCCACTCTCTATACTAGTTTATTAGTCCCATTTGTAGCTAGAGCCAAAACAAAAACTGTGCTTTCTTGGGTAGCCGATTTGGATATAAATTGGCCCTTCTCTGCTTGGAATAAGATTTGGGTGAAATGTAGGAAATCCTCCAGAGTAGATAGCGCTACACAAACATTTTTCTTTATCTATAATAGATTACTATTAACTCCAGCTTCCTTACATAATTCTGATATTTGTTGGTCTTGCTCATCTCCACAAGCTGATCTTCCTCACTTACTTTTACATGCCCACATATTTGGAAATTTTGGAAATAGGTCTGGTCACAAATGAACACTATTTTTAGTACCAATTTCCCCTTTCATTTGCAAACATTTTTCTAGGTAGCCTCTCGACAAGCTGGACCACGATACACTGTCAGACAAAAATCATTGACTTATTATTGGCTGCAGCCTCTCTGCAGATAGCAAAAAATTGGAAAGATTTTTCTAAACTCTTGTACTTAGCTTGGTGGTATTCTGTTTGTCATAATCATAGACTTGATACGACCTTTGCATATCCCATATCCCTAAAACAAAAAAGATTATTTGTATGGTCTCCGATTACACAATTTTTAGATATCACTGCTAAAAGATCTCATGCTCAGTCACCATGTGTTCAAGAAGTTTCTCTACCCTCTTGAGTTTTTGTTTCCTTTTTCTGTGATTGTTATAATATTGATTTGACTCAATTTATTTTGATATTAGTGGTATACTTAATAGGATCTAGCCCGTTTTCACATTTTTTGTTCCGGCAATACATTTTTCTTTCTTATATGATTACCTGCATTTATGCTATTGATGATACTTTTTGTATTAGTTTGCGATGTCATGCTACTTGATATTATCCTGTTATATCTTGTTATACTTTCAATGAACTTATTTTTTTAAACTTAAAAAAAGAACATTTTCTGAAATCCAAGTCCAAGATGGGATGGGATATTGGCTTAAAAGTATTCTTTAAAAAACAGAAAGTGTGATTTGTCCTCAACATCATCCCATTGAAGGTGGCATCACTTATGACTGGATGTTTCCATGCTCATGAGTTTGAAAACCGTCTCTATTCTCCTGAGTCAGAGTACCATAAGGGCCACATTTATGAGGAAATGATGCAGCGCGGCACCGCAAGCCATTGTGTTGTGCCGAGCTGCATCATTTTAAAAGTACAGGGATGCACCGTATTTATAGCAATATGGTACTTCCCTGTGCAGGCACTAAAACAGCAGCCGTTCACCAACGCAGGCACCATTGCACAATTGTGCAATGGTGACTGTGCTGCAGGAATGATTGTTGTTGTGAAGGAAGGGACACTTCCTTGCACAAAAACAATATTTGGTTGTGTTTTCCTCTTGCTAGTGTGCTACAGAATGCAGCACACATAGAAATAGGAAAAAACAAGTAGAAATAAAAGTATTTCTCCTCGTTGTGCCACTCTTATGCCTTCTCTGAGGCAGCGTAGGATTCTGATGCCTGTTTTTCTGTTGCAACGCTGCCGCAATGTATTGTTGCCTCAGAATTCATAAATAAACCCCTATATATCTACTACTTGTATTACAATCATAATATATCTCGAATTGCTCTACAGCATAAAAATGAAGGACCGATTATTCTAAATGTGGAAGTATACTTTTCTATTCTTTGTGAGAGGTGTTCTTTCGTAGGAGTAAAACATGTTATTGCATTTACATATTCATGGCATTATAAATCATGATGGTGGTTTCTACAAGCAATAAAATAAAACAACCAAAGTTGCCAAAATGTGTTGATTATTTGCCAAACAATTACATTGTGATGGCCTGCAAGAGTTGTGGATTCTCAGAGGTTAGTAAATGCTTTATGAGCCTGCCTGATAAATTTGATAGAATCCATTTTTCATGGAGCCAGCATTCAGACTCTTTCTTTACCATGTGTCATTTCTACATACATGACACATGAGCAGTTGCCTATGGCTGTCTTTGCTCTGGCAATGGCTGGCACCACCAAAACAACCACCTGCAGTGGTCTGATGTGGGGCACACAAAAATAGCGGAAATTGGAGTAAACAACAGCTAATGCAATGGCACCTAAATGAATTGAGGAAGCCCTGTACTGAAAATTAAAGCTATTATGCTACTTGCTACCTGCTGCTTTGACTAAACTAAAATATTTTCCTCTTGGATACAACTTTCTTTTTTAAACCTGAACGGCAATAGCACAGAAATGCATCTCTATGTTGACAGAAAAGTAGAGTCCCAGAATCAAATTATTCTTCCCCTGCAATGTTCTTTTAATTTGGGCACTATGATTTACAAATTTTAGTATTTCTTTCTCCAAATGGATGCCACCACCATAGCATACACTATCAATACTTACACCCTTATCCTTTTCCGACTCAATGTCAACAATGTAAAAGAGATATTTCAACTCACTGCTTTTTTTGTAATCTGCAAATTAAACTATTTTTTGGGTTCAATAGAAACTGATGACTTCATTTAAAGATGAACATTTACTGTTTTAATTAGAGTATCTTAGAATTCCAAAAATATGCGGTTTCCTCAACTGAACTGATTTTTATTTCTTGCATTCTAACCAAGGTTTCTTTTACCTTTTACAAAATACAATTGAAAATCTTGTTTGTAAAATAAATTCCAATTTTAGATTGTAAAACGTATTAGTAAGTGGCATTAACTACAAAAGCCTTTAATCATGAGGCTAATGATTTGCAAATGACTTCTCCAAAACACTTCCTCCTTTTATAGCATCGAATTCCTATAAAAACAGGAATTGATTAGAATTATTTCGATTATGTGGTGATTGCTCGTTCTTTTTCTATAGATAGCTGATCTGTTTTGAAATAGCAGTGATAATTGAATCTTTAATTTAAATTCACACTTGGTTTATCACGTGGTAGTGATATCAGATAAGAAGTGATTTTAGCTTCTCCGAAAGAACCTTAATGGAAGGATCCCATTTCCGTCCATTACAAAAAAATTTATATCTTTATTGAAAAAGAAATCACAAACATGGTGTTCTGCTGACCCGAGCAGGCCACTATCTCTATGATTGTAGCCATTCACATTGGGTCGCAAATGGACCTGCCTCATCAATATCGATACAGTGAATCACTAGCAGTGAATCACTAGCAGTGTCAAAGGCACGCTAAAATTCACTGTTAGGAAATCGAAAAGACGCAATTTTGTACATCTGGCCCTCTGCGCTTTATTGCTGTTGGATGTCACCTCATAGATATGGCTGGAAAGGATGGTTCTCTTTCTCACAAAACATCTGGTGGAACTTTTCAAACTGTTCTTTGTGCTACAGACATTCTACATGATGTTTAAACCACAGGGGAGGTGAGCACACTGCCAGCCTGCCAGGACCATGTGTCCCAATGTAAAATCATAGATCCAGTCCTGAGTAATGCTCATACTCAAAATTGTTTTCCACCCAGTGGTGTCACAGCATGTGCTGGATATCCTTGCATTTCTTCTGAGTTGGCACTCATAGGTAATGAGCAAAACTATGGTTTGGGAATGCTTGGTAAACAGCTGTCAGCATATGAGGTTCTGTATGTGCTCCAAGCACACAGGGTCATCCCCATGGTTTGTCAACCCAACACCCTTTAGAAAACGTAAACAGTGGCAAGGAGAGCACACAGTTTGTCCTCCCTTTTAGGAGAAGACCTCAAAAGTGGTCATACAATCATTCAAGAGTTTTACTTTGAGTATGAATATCTACATCTTCATGTAATAAAAGATGAACACACATTTAGGGCCAGATGTAGGTAATTTGTATTTTCCGATTCATAAATACCGACTCATACCGAATCGGTAATTCAGAATCGGAAAATGGTATGTAGGTAAAAAATCGGTAACATTTACCGATTCGGAATGACTCGGTATCTGAATTCGGTATTTTCCGAATCGGTAAATTCCAAATCGGTAAATTCTGAATCGGTAAAACGCATTCATACCTATGGGCCATAGGAATGAATGGGTTTTACCAATTCGGATTTTACCGTTCGGAATTTACCGATTCGGAAAATACCGAAACAGCAGCTTGAAATTCGACATGTGAGCCTGCCAACCAATCAGGAACACACTACACGCCCCACAACCAAGGCCCAGAGAATCTAACCAATAAGAATGAAGCACCCCTCCCCAGTACCTGGGAGTGGCCACACCCATGCAGGTGCACAGCAACTGAACAAACAATTGAGCTGAGGTGAGAGGAGCTGAGCATCCAGAGCCAAGCAGTGCTACAGAATGGAGTCCCTGGAAGGGCAAAAGGATGGTGGGGAGCGCAAACTAAAGATAAAGTTCAGCCCAGCAGAACTGCAGGTGGCTGTAGAAGAAATAGTAAGTCACTACAACCAAATATTTGGAAGACAGTCTCTGCATGTTGCAGAGTCTGTGAAGAGGAACATATGGCTTGGCATGCAGAGCAAAGCCAATGCCATTGGTGTGACGCACCGGGAGATCGAGGACATTAAAAAGCGATGGTACGACCTGCGCATCATAACAAAAAGAAGATTGCTGCCTAAAAAAAGGATGCTGGTGTGACAGGAGGTGGTAGGAGCAAAGCACCAAAATTTTCTGAGATGGAGGAGCTTGTTGAAACAACCCTGGAGACAGAATGCATCCATGGGATTGGAGACCTGGACAGTACAGCCAGAGCAACAAAGAAAAAAGGTAAGATGCTTGTACCCTAATCCACCACCATTACCCTGAACCCGTACCCCACTGTGTAGAGTCATGACACTGCAGAACAGCTCATACTTGGGGCCAGCAATGCATCATGAGAGACATAGTCATGAGTACATACATGCAATGCATACACCACAAGACTCAGCAAGGCATGCCACACACATCTCCAAACATACAATGTACACTGGGCAAAGTGGTGTAAAGTATTTATTTAAGAAGTACACACAGGTGAACAACATTGACCCTATGTCAATTTCATTCCACAGGAGAGTCCTCACGCAGTTCAGCACCACCAAGGGAGTAGAGGGCACCAGCAACTAAAAGAAGTGAGAAGGAGAAACAAAGCACAGGTCATTGTGCTGTAGAAGGAAGCAACAACACAACCCAGGAAGCCTCAACACCAGAGCGAGCCTCAACACCTGTCCTGCTATCACCTCTGTTGTTTGGCTCTCCTGAGGTGGAAAGCACACCACTTACACCCAAACCAACTTCCAGGTCCACCATGCAGGGAAGGATAAGTAGGGCTGATGTGCCCCCTCAGAGGATCCTGCAAACCTCTGATGAGGAGGATGATGATGTTGCAGATCAGATATTTGCACCTGTGGCTGACAAGGCCAGATCACAGATCACTGCTGGCGCTGCGCGCTCCAGTGTCCTTGGCAGGAGGGCACGTGAGGCTGGCGATGGGCAGGAAGGTTGGAGCATATTCTGTGGCCTGGAGGCCACAATGGTCAAAGTACAGCACGTGCAGGCCAAGGCACTGATGGCCGTGCATAGGCAGGTGCGCAGCATAAACAACAAAATGACAAACATTGACAAGGGAATAGGCCACATTGCCTGTAGTTTGGAGGCAATTTCCAAGGGGATGTTGGACATCTCTACCTACATGAGTGTACTGTCTGATAAGTTGGACAGGGATCAACTTGAGCGTCGCAGGGAGCGGCAGTATATGCGGCAGCAGTCCAAGGCACTAAACAGATTTGCTACATCCACATCCCTACTGTGCCGACGCTCAATTTCCATGCAGGATGCAATTGTGCACTGCTGCACAGACTTGACAAGGGGCATGGGAAGAGTGACCTCTGCGATGGAGCAGATGCTCACAACTCAAACAGGCAATGCTGGTGACACGGGTGTGGAGGAGACAGAGGGGTCCACCAGCAGAAGTGGCTCCAGCACACCTGTACCAGAGGTGCGCAGGAGCGGCAGGCGCAGCAATGCTGAGTCAGGCCCCAGCCAAGATTTGGAATCCCTGTCACGTCAATCCCGGAATGTAGTGCGTGGGCGTAAACATTGAACATTGCCAGGAATGAACAGGACTGCTCATAGTCACGGCAACTGAGCACACGCAGTCGTGCAAATTGACATTTAAGGACAATGGCTTTCCTATTATGTCGCAGATCTAGTGAATAATAAATAAGCATGGGCAGAAAATCCGTTACGCTCGCGGATTTTGCTGATTTTCGGTAAATTCGCAATCCGCGAACGCTCGCAAATTTACCGAAAATCCGCAAATTCGCACGCAGCGGATTTTTTTTTCTTTGCCATGTAAGTTCGCAATTGCGAACATGTAGGTGCGGCGGGCAGCAACAATCTCGCACTCGCGAAATTACAAAAATTGCAATTCTGCACAAGAAATCTACTAGCAAGCAGCATAGACCTTCTGAAAATGATGATTTTTATCAGAATAACTCCTCAGGTTGACATTTGCCTGCACTTTTTTGGATTTGAGGCCTTTTGATTTTCTTTGGATAACTTTTGGATTAGAAATCAACTTTCTCATATGAGCTTGGTGGGGCATTACAGTTGCTGTAATGCTGTTCTGCAGAAAAATGAGTTTTGCAAAAGTGAAAGCAGGTTCAAAAGTTAAAACTCATCATTAGTAACCGTTCCCTGTAGTGCTTCCTGACAAGGGCCCCTCCAGAGTTCAGTTGCTAGTTGCAACAATTGTATGACCCTGCTCTGACCCTCACAGCAGGCTCATAGAATAGCTACAAGTAGGCCACAAAGGTCCTGGAAAAAAAAATTGCACTGCAACAGAAATCAAATTACAGATAAAGAAGCAGGTGCCAGACTGGAATTTTAAAACAGTGACACATTAATAAATCAACCCCAAATTAATTCATGTCAGTTGAAGCAGGCAGGTGTGCTTGCTTTTTCACCCCATAATCTACAGTGATGATGAACCAGAGGGTGGCATTGATGTACCAGAGGGTGGCAGGGGTGAAACAGAGGGTGCTGGGAACCTGTGATGATGAACCAGACGTAGAAACAACATAATTGTGACCGTTGCGAGCCGACATGTAAGTTCGCAATTGCGAACTGTTACAAAACCCTCGCAAACTGTCAGAAATCCTTGCGAACTGGCAGAAATCCTTGCGAACACAAAAAAAAAAATCCGCAAATTCGCTAGAATTCGCGGACTTTGCGGATAGCGAGTTCGCAAATTCGCAAAATTCGCAAACGCCAGATTCGCAAAATTCGCCCATGCTTAATAATAAACTACAATTGTCAAACTCTATTCCTGTCTGTGTGCCATACATTACCTAGAAATATTGACGTGTAATCTCTGTCCGTCTCAATCTTCCATCTGTCGCTGCTGCTCCTGCTGCTTGGGGGTCTACATGTTCTTGGTCATCATCAATGTCCTCGTTATGTGTCACCTCCACCTCTGTGCCTTCTTTGGTGGCAATATTGTGCAACATGGCACAGGTCACTATAATCTTGCAACACATGATGGGGGTGTACTGTCATGCTCCTCCACTCTTGTGGAGGCAGCGGAACCTGCTCTTGAGGAGTCCAAATGTGCGCTCCACTACGTTGCGAGTTGACCTGTGTGCCACATTGTAACGCCTTTTGGCTCTGTTAAATGGATTGAGGTATGGTGTGAGCACAAAGTAACGCAGGGCATATGCACTATCACCTAGGAGAGAATGAGAGGTCCATGAGTTACATACATATGACACATACATCTGCCATTCATATCAGGGTGTGTTACACATATTTACCTAGCAGATATCCATCACCAAAATCTCCAGCAACAAGACGTGTGTATATTCCACTGTTCTGGAATATGTAGGAGTTGTGCGTGCTCCCTGGATATTTGGCCACTATGTCAGTGATGATGTTGGCAGCATTGCAAATTACCTGCACATCGATGGAGTGTGTCGACTTACGATTTCTGTAGATGTGTTCAGTGGCTGCAGGTGGGCATAGTGGAATATGGGTGCCATCTATGCAGCCTATCACATGTGGGAAGTGTGCCAGTCCATAGAAGTCAGTTTTAGTTTTTGCAAGTTCTGCAGGTGTGTCAGGGAAGCGGATGTAATGTTCCATTCTCTGCGTCATGGCATCCAGGAAATTCCTGAAGAAACTGGACAGGCAGCTCTGGGATACACCACCAACTGCAGCAATCACACTCTGGTAGCTCCCAGAGGCAAGCAGGTGTAGGCTACACAGCACCTGCACATGGGGTGGGATGGCGTGAGCCCTGGGTGTTGGGTGCTCCTGGTATGGGTGGAGGTTCCTAATTAAGTCCAGGATGGTTCTGGGGTGTAGCCTGTACCTCTGCAGTATCTCAGGCTCAGTCAGTTGGAATATGGTGATCCTCTGTCTGTAGACCTGCTCCTCCCTTAGTCATACCCTCTCTCCTGCTGCCTGTAGACTTTGTCGCCTCGCAATCACATAGAATGACGCAATTCTTGCAACACTGTTGCATTTTTGGCCCTTTTTTATAGCCTGCACCTGGTTACCACCTGCTTTCAGTCCATGGTAAATACCGACTCTTAAATACCGAATTTCATGTAATTCGGTATTTTTGGGCTTTCCTACATCTCGATGGGCCTTTTTTACCGTTTCTTACTTACCGATTTGGTAAATAAGGACTCGGTAAATACGGAATAGGTAAATACCAATTCGGTAAATATGGAATCGGTAAATACAGAATCGGATTTTTACCGATTCATATTTTCCAAATCGGTAAATTTTCGACAGCTACATCTCATTTTTCAGATACCGGTCGGTAACGGCCGAAATTACCGATTTTCAGCCGTTACCGACCGGTATTGGGCGACCTACATCGGGCCCTAAGTGAGTTAATAAGGGACATATGGCATGCCATAATTCATAGATTCCACCAATTTTAACTTAACAGTACTTTCTTTCTCAATGCTCTAGGTGGCCTTAATTTAATCCATAAACACACATTTTTAGACTTTGTGGCATCTCCTCTCATTTTGTTTGTTATTGTCTCTGAAAAACCTACAAAGGCTTATTTATGAGCTCCTGCGCTGTAGGTGCGTAACATTGCATGACGCACCAATGGCGCAACCTGCTGCGTGAAATTTATAAGCACACATAAAGCCATCGTGCATGGCTTTACATGTGCTTGTAAATCTCGCCCCATTCCAAGCAACACGTTGTGTGTTAGGGGCATGACATGGGTGTTGCTGTGGGTGTTCACATGCAACACCCATGTCCATTGATGCATTTCCAGATTTACAAGCAAACGTAAATCTGGAAATGTGTCAGGATGCTATGCCACCCCCAGGGGTGGGGTAGTGAGGCACGAGGAAAAAAAATTTGCCTCGATTTTTTCACTTTCAATGGGCGCTTCATTCTACAGAACACATTGAAAGAGGAAATCACCTCGTGATTGTTTTTGTGCAGAAAGGTGACCCTTGCTGCACAAAAGCAATCTCCCCACGACGCAGGCATCTTTGCACCATGGTGCAAGGGTGCCTGCACCAGCGAATGGCAGCAGTTTGCGCGCCACTACAGGGAATGTCACATAGATTTGGGAAGTTGATGTAAATGTGTTGCATCCATGTGCCTGGGAACTAATGCAGCATGGCACAGCAAAATAACCTGCCGCACTGTCCTGCATTAGCTTCCCATGAATAAGCCCCACAGTTGCTCCTGTTCTGGAAAATAATTTTGGTCCATCTTGGTCAAAGGAACTTGATTTTCCAACTGGAAGGTGAAATAAAATAGGGGAGCAGCTGACAAGTGTACCGATAGATGTGTGCTAATAATTAATTAGGTATGATTTATGTCTTATCTGGAGTTCTTCCAACACTAAAACTGGATAATGATCATAGAAAGGAACGTATTACAGTTTCCTGTAACCTATGAACATGTTGAGATCGATAAATATGAAAGCAGTGTATACCCTGATGTATGCACACATAACAATACCGAGGCAATACCAAGAAATGCAATATCGCTGTAAGCTGTAATCTATACATGCACAATGGTGTCAATACCATCAAATGCACTATGGGTGGACGCTGTAACCGATGCATGCACAGTGATGTCGATAATAGTAAATCCCATGGAGATGTATATTGTAACTTAAGCACCCATAATGACCTAATCTCAGTGAAGGCGATGTTGATGTACAATGTACCTACTGTAGGTAGAATAATGAGAAAATTGGTAAATATAATATCAATGACAGTCATGTTACACTTGCCCTCACTCAAACTCACAAACCATGATCGATCCCACTGATAGGTAGTCACACCACAAATAGGACCGAAGAGACTGGCCCCCAATAAAACACATTTAGCGAAAGGTGCGCATTCCCAAATACCACAAAATGGATGCACATATAGTTAGAAACAGTCTGCCAATCAGGACAAGGCATGTACACCGCACGGGGTGATAATGCGCTCACCACACCGGACATCTGGACATGCACACACTGGCCCTCACTAGCTCTCTACGAGGTTGAGAACCATCTGTGTCCCACTTATCAGATGGTTCTGCTTGTTATTTATGACTATAATGCTTTTCAAAGAATGTCAAAGTTTTTTATTGTACCCTCAAAATGTATATCTATACTGCCAAAACGTCTGTACTTTGCGACTGTCTTCAGAAGCACCTCTGTTGATACTCTCCTGGCCTCTGTGTTAATTTAAACAACTTGTTCCTGTTTTGCCAAACTCCTATTGTTGTTTCATTTATTTAAGGTAAATTCATATTTTTGCAATAAACATGCACCTATTGTTTCTTTATGTTATGGTATATTAGAACATCAGTTGAAAAGGGCATCCGTTGATAAGGGCATCTGGTTCAGTATCATAACCACCATGGTGTTTGTAAATGATATTTTCCATCTGTGATCAGATGCTAACAAGAACCAAATGGGTTTTCCCTGCACTTTTTTGTGGAATACCTTACCTTGAAAATTTAGACTTGCTGTGCCTGAGACCCAAACACTTTTCAAGAAACTTTCAAGAAAAAGAAAAACATCACTTGTTTGAACTTTACCATAACTAATATTTTCTCTTATCTACTTTGCCATAATAGTGCCGTTATTTAGTATATTTGCAATTCCTTTCCTCGTTTCATCCTGCCACTACTCTGGTACCTCCCCTTCCCTGAAGCTGATTAAAGTAGATATTCCACACACCATTTTGTCCTCATTCTTTGTTTTTTGTCTTAAACCTCCCACTTTACCTTTGATCCAATCCACTCTCCATCTACACTGGTTTTTTCCCTAAAGATTTCTGGTCTTTAAAGAGGAGGCTGTATATTCTTTTGTACCTTTATCTCTGGGTTTTTAGAAGCAGTACTTGCCATCACCCTATTAGTAATGATACCATATGGTATAGTGTAAAACTAAATAAATACATTGGGTTTTAAGCAAAGAAATAAGCAAGATAGTTTCTTCCTTGTTACAAGACACAGTAAAAGATTCTCACTCATTAGACTGGCAAGCAAGTGCAGACTAAAGCAGCAGAAAGTGTCTACTGGAAGAAGAGCACAATAAGTATTGTATTTTCTTGTGTTGAATTGATATTTTTAACAGCATTTCATACCATTGATGAGACCCATTGCATTTGCATCTGGTTCCTGGCACCATTTTGGAGAGACTGGTTTATATGATATTGAACCTAATTTGGCCCGTATGTGAAATACTCCTAATAGTGCTGCAACTTTGCTATTGAAAAACACAAAGTATCAAGATGTACCATTTAAGGATGCACCAGTGTCTTAAATCTGATAGAGTATTGGAGGACATATGTGGCTAGAGGTGGAGTCCACCAGGGAACAATTGTATATGGAATACAGTCCAAAGCCACCAACATCCAGACACTGGAGGCTCTGTGAAACAAGCAGGATCAGTTTGGTGTGGTATCCACTGTAAAAAAGCAGAGTCATAACCCTTAGAAGTACTGTTAAGCAATATTGTGTGTGGTTTATCCATAGATGAAAAAGGTGCAGTCACTGAACATTGAAATTCGGAAAATGGTATGCTTGTATTCATGTTTGAAACTTTTTGTATATTTCTGAAACTGTTGATGCCTATATTACTTATTTGCGATATGGAATAGCTCCCTTGTAAAGCACACAGGCATCAATATGTCTTATTTGTGCTGCAAAAACTGGAACAAAATAAAATAATAACAATAATGCTAGATCAGTCAGTCTTAGGGAGGTCTTCCCCCAGACTTTTTGCCTTACTCCTCCTATCTTTGCTTAACGCATTTATGTTGGTCCTAGGACTCCGCACATGTTACCACTGCT
This sequence comes from Lissotriton vulgaris, assembly GCF_964263255.1. Lineage (NCBI taxonomy): Eukaryota > Metazoa > Chordata > Amphibia > Caudata > Salamandridae > Lissotriton > Lissotriton vulgaris. The sequence continues at coordinate 109,620,276 of NC_141694.1, forward strand.
AACCAGTGCTAATGTGCTTGTGCTTTCTCCTTTGAGCATGGTGAAATTAGCTTATACCCAATTGGCACGTTTAATTTACTTGTAAGTCCGTAGTAAACATAAATGAACCACTACAAGTGGGCCTGCAGCACTGATTGTCCAACCCACTTAAGTAGCCTTTTAAACATGTCTATGGCCTGTTATTGCAGCCTATGGGTGCTGTTTTAAAACTGGTATCTAGACCTGGCAAAACACACTTCTTGCCAGGCCTAGACCTTACTTTTTAAAACATATAAATCATCCCAGCATAGGACCAGAACAGGCACAGGGCAGTGTGCAATTTATTTAAAATGTTGAACATGTACTTTTAAGTTTTGCATGTCTTAGTAGTGTAAAACTCTCCAATTCGTTTTTCACTACTGCAAGGCCTACCTTTCCCATAGGATACCATTGAGGTTCATTAATACATTTAATAGTGATAAACTTTGATTGTGAACAGGTATGAAAGTCATGTTTGGTGTATGAGGAATTGTAATTTCAAACCACCTTTGATGGCAAAGTCAGATTTTAAGTCACAATTCTGATAATGCCACTTTTCAAAAGTTGGCATTTTCCTGTTCTAACCATTTGGTGCCTGGTCCTGGGTAACATGACTAGGTACATCTGGCAATTGGCCTTTGTATATTGCTCCCAGATAGTGAGACAAAAGGGAATAGGTGTTGGAAGGATGGGTTCGCACCCCACCTGCGAGACATCATCAACACATCCTTCGACACCGCCACCTTCCCTGAGAGCTGGAAACACGCCGAACTCAGCGCTCTACTCAAGAAACCAACAGCGGACCCCACCGAACTCAAGAACTACCGCCCCATCTCGTTCCTCCCGTTTCCTGCGAAAGTCATCGAGAAGACCGTCAACAAGCAGATGGCCGCCTTCCTCGAGACGAACGGATCCCTCGACCCCTCACAGTCCGGCTTCCGAGCCAATCACAGCACCGAGACCGCCCTCATCGCCGCCACCGATGACATCCGAGCCCTGATGGACAATGGAGAAACAGCGGCCCTCATCCTCCTAGACCTCTCCGCGGCATTCGACACGGTCTGCCACCGCACCCTAGTACAGCGCCTCAGCAACACCGGAATCCAGGACAAGGCGCTGGAATGGATCATCTCCTTCCTCGACGGAAGAACACAGAGAGTCCGCCTACCACCGTACAAGTCAGAGGCCTCCGAAGTCATCTGCGGCGTCCCTCAAGGATCATCTCTGAGCCCCACCCTCTTCAACGTCTACATGAGCACCCTCGCGGCCATCGTACGCAAACACAACCTCAGCATAATCTCCTACGCCGACGACACCCAGCTGAGCCTCTCCCTGACCAACGACCCCGCCTCCGCCAGAGCCAACCTGCACGAAGGGATGAAAGAGGTAGCCGAGTGGATGACGACCAGCCGCCTGAAACTGAACTCGGACAAGACGGAGGTCCTCATCCTGGGCTCTTCACCCTCCGCCTGGGACGACTCCTGGTGGCCTCCCGCCCTGGGCACCGCACCCAAACCGACAGACCATGCACGCAACCTGGGCTTCATCCTGGACTCCTCCCTCTCCATGACCAGGCAAGTCAACAACGTCTCCTCGGCGTGCTTCAACATTCTACGCATGCTACGGAAGATCTTCTGGTGGATCCCTACCGAGACCAGGAAGACCGTCACCCAGGCCCTCGTCACCAGCCGACTTGACTACGGCAACGCCCTCTACGCCGGTACCACCGCCAAGATCCAGAAGAGACTCCAGCGGATCCAGAACGCCTCAGCCAGACTCATCCTCGACATCCCACGAACCAGCCACATCACCGGACACCTGAGAGACCTTCACTGGCTCCCCGTCAACAAAAGAATCACCTTCCGCCTCCTCACCCACGCACACAAAGCCCTACACGACCAAGGCCCGAGCTACCTCAACAGCCGGATCAACTTCTACGCTCCCAAACGCCACCTCCGATCAGCCAACCACGCCCTCGCCGCCGTCCCCCGCATCCGAAGAGCGACTACAGGAGGAAGGTCCTTCTCCTACCTGGCCGCCAAGACCTGGAACTCCCTCCCTCCCGACCTGCGCCTGACCCAAGACCACCTCTCCTTCAGGAAGAAGCTGAAGACCTGGCTGTTCGAGCAGTAGCGGCACCCCCCCCCCCCCCCCAGCGCCTTGAGACCCTACGGGTATGTAGCGCGCTCTATAAGTGTCATTGATTGATTGATTGATTGATTGATGGGTCATCTCTGACTTGATAGGGATCAGAGCTGTCACCTACCCTACTTGCCCTCACAAAGACTTTGCCTCAGCACACTCACAAAGGTGAGGCCAGGGCAGGGATGAAGGAAATTCCAGACATCTTTGAAGGTGAAAACTTCTACAAATATCCTGTATTTCAAAGCTGGCACTGAGGATAAATAGTGGACCCTCAGATCCAACTCTTCAGTACACCTCTGAACCAGTGGCAGACATAGAAGGAGTGGTGTGCTGCTCTGCTGCAAGAACGACTGCAATTACGCTGTCCTGCTACTCGGCTGCCCAGATGCCTGGTTGAGAGCGAGTTGACCGGCATCTTGAACTCACGTCCACCAGAGTGACTCCGAGGGCTAGTTGGCTGGCTTTTTCATCAGATCCTATTGGGTAGAAAAGGCTCCAAACGCCTTAAACCAAGAATCTGGACCCTGCCTGCTATGAGTCCTGGACCCCAATAGGTGTCACCCCTGTCCTGGACCCTGGGCCTGAAGGTGCTCTGCCAGCCCAGGTAGGAACCTAGAAGAATTGACACAGTTCAATGCATTACCTTGCAGCTCCATATCGGACCAGCAACTGCGCAATGCGTCCCTAACATAGGATCCGCAGTTCCTTGAAACCAACACTGGGCAATGCATCCTCCATGTAGGACCTGGCATTGCTGTCCAGCAGCTCCTCTGAACTGCTGCTGCAGAATGCATCCTGGACACAAGACCCCGCAGCTGCCATTACGCCTTTGGATCCTGCAACACTCCGCAACCAAGAATAAAGGTACTTTGCTCATCAGGCCTAACTTGATTCCTGTATCAGGCCTAAGCTCCATTATGGCCGGTCTGAATTCGTGACTTTGTCCCAGTATGATGTGGATTGCTGTGAGTCCTGCCCCTCAAGTGTGGCCACTCAGTCCTGGCCCCTTGGGAGTGGGCATGAAGGTGCTCTGCCAGTCCAGCTGTGGTCCAAAGAGAACCAAAGAAGGACTACGCATCACCTTGCAGCCTCGCATTTGAGCCACCACAGCTACCAGTTCCTCAGAATCCCTGCTGTATGATGCATTCATGATGCAGGACCTCACATCGCAGCCTCACCTCACCACAGTGTGATGAATCCTTGATATAAGGAGTGCGCCACAACCTGGATTTAAGGTACTGTGTTCACAGGCCTAACTTGGTCCGTTGCAGCTAGTCCGCACTCCATCGCAGTCGGCCTGAAGTTGTGACTTTGTCCCAGGCTGGTGTAACCAGATCACCACAATTGGCACTTTGTGCTTTTAAGCACTATCTTTACCTAAATCTTTAAAATCTCATAACTTCATTTCCACTAATTGGATTTTTGTCATTTTGTTGTCAAATAAAATAATAAATTTGACTCTATTTTTCTAAATTGGGATGGAATATATCTTCTTTAGTGTTTTCCCTCTATTACTGTTTGGAGAGCTGCATAAATACTTTGTTAATTGTCTCTAAGTTAAGCGTGACTGCTTTCTGCCAGGATACCAGAAGGTTGAGCACAAGTTAGTTTGGGGTTTGCTTGTGTTGTACCCTGACAAGAATTGTAGTTACTGCTTGAGTAGGGTTTTACCCCCTCAACAGGCACACGACCAAATCAACTAGTAGACCACAGAAATATCTTTTACCATCACAGGACCTGGATGAACACTTCCAGCTCAAATTTCAAGTCCCTGCTAGAAAAAACAGCAACTAGTTCAGTTTACAAATAAATGTTAGACTTGAAAGTTGAAAGGATCAGAGTGTATTAATGAAAAGGTGTAAAAAAACCTTGGAACTGAAAAGTTAGCTGAAAAGTTCATACTGAAGAGAAAACAACGAAAAGTGTGAATGGATCTAGAAATAGTGTATGAATCTACAGTCTGGGCAAGACTCATTCAAGGCAGAAAAATAACTAGTAGAGGGAAGCTTTCCTTGAGAGAGCCGTGCAATGGCTGTACTAAGGGAACTTAGAGACTTCAAAGTGAAGATTGTAAAGGTAAAATGACAATAAGACTTATGGGGCATGGCTGGAGGCCCGGACAAGATGGCAGCTTGAGCCGTCTTCTCCGAACATAGCCTGCAGCTATAAATGATCATAAACACTACAAAATTAAGTGGTGTCTTGTCCCACCACAGTAAAAGTGAGTGGATACCAGTGGGGAACTTGTGACTGTGCACAGAATGGTTCAGACAATATTTTAATGGTTTGAATGGACAAGGAAATGGGGGTTGGTTCGGACAAAATGAAGGCGCCCTACTGCACTGCAGCGAGGATCTAAGCAGCCCGTCCTGAGTGCCTGTCTACATTTGCCACTATGAAGTAAGGCGGAATAAGGCATGATGTTAGAAAGTGCCCTCTTTCTTGCATAGTATGCCCCCACGTTTTGCTGAATTGCTGATGTTCTTTGACTGAGTGTGCCCTGGGCTCCTGCTAATCAGGTACCCAGGGCAGATGCTCCTTCCCTAAAACTGCATTGAAGCCTAAACCAAATTGGCATCTCTGGCCACATGTCAGCCCCTGGTAAATGGTACCACAGGTACCCAGGGCACTATGACCAGTGAAGGTTGTCATGCCCACAAACCACTGCCCTGGCATACATCAGTCACCCCTCTAGCTGGGTACCCCTACAGTTCCCAAGTCCATTCCTTGGCACTGTAAATGAAGTGCTGCCATTAAGAGTATATGGTGCTGGCAGTTTGTCATTACGAACTCCACAACACCATAATGTCTACACTGAAGGCTGGGAAGTTTGGTATCAAACTTCTCAGGACATTAAACCCACACTGATGCCAGTGTGGGATTTAATATAAAATGCACAGAGAGGGCATTTTAGAGATGCCCCCTGAAACTCGACCAACTTCTAGTGACCTGACTGAGTGGCTACTTAAGCTGCCAACATGTTTCTGGACCACTGGGTTGAGAGCCTGCTGCCCTAGGAGGCCTGAAACAATGCATATTTTGGGACGAGGTGCCAAGCTTCCTCCCCCAGGATAGGCAGGGTTCGCGAAGGGGAAGCTTCAAAGGCATGCCGCCTTTGTGAGCCTCCCCAGACCATTTGCTGCTTTCAGCAACTGGTCCCCACTGGTTCTAGGACCCACTTTGGGTGGGAGAGCCGGCAGGAAAAACAAGTGAGGGAAAGAGGTGTGCCCACCTTTGCCAACTCCACCCCTCAGGTGGGGAGGCAAGGTGAAGCGCAACTCTGAGTCAACCAACCAGGGTCAGGCTCCTGCCCCCCTCCCACGGGAGGGAGGCCATGAAAGGTGGTTTACCCACCCAAGGGAAGGGACCCATTGGTCTCTTCCCTTACCTACCTGTCACACCCCTAAATCTAGTATTTAGGGGGCACCCTGAACCTTGCTTCCTCAGATCCAGCCTGACAACAAAAACTTTAAAAAAAGAAAAGTTTCTGAAACCTAAGTCCAAGATGGGATGGGATATTGGCCTAAACGTATTCTTTAAGAAAGAGAAAGTGTGATTTGTCCTCAACATGATCCCATTGAAGGTGGCATCACTTATGACTGGATGTGTCCATGCTCATTGCTCGTGAGTTTGAAAACCGTCTCTATTCTCCTGAGTCAGAGTACTATAAGGGCTTCATTTATGAGGAAATTACTCAGTGCGGCACCACAAGCCATTTTGTTGTGCCGCGCTGCATCATTTTAAAAACACAGGGATGCACCATATTTATAGCAATATGGTACATCCCTGTGCTCTCCCCTGTGTAGGCACTAAAACAGTAGCCGTGCACCAACGCAGGCACCATTGCACAATTGTGCGATGGTGACTGTGCTGCAGGAATGATTATGTTGTGAAGGCAGGAACACTTCCTTGCACAAAAACAATAATTGGTTGTGTTTTCCTCTTGCTAGTGTGCTACAGAATCAGCACAAATAGAAATAGGAAACAACAAGTAGAAATAAAAGTATTTCTCCTCGTTGTGCCACTCTTATGCCTTCTCTGAGGAGGCGTAGGATTTTGATGCCTGTTTTTCAGATGCAACACTGCCGCAATACAGTGTTGCCTCAGAATTCATAAATACAACCCTATATATCTACTACTTGTATTACAATCATAATATATCCTGAACCGCTCTACAGCATAAAAATTAAGGACTGGTTATCCTAAATGTGGAAGTATACTTTTCTATTCTTTGTGAGAGGTGTTCTTTTGTAGGAGTAAAAAGAAATTATTGCATTTACATATTCATGGCATTATAAATCATGATGGTTGTTGCTACAAGCAATAATAAATGAAAACAACCAAAGTTGCCAAAATGTGTTGATTGTTTGCCAAACAATTAAATTGTGATGCCTGCAAGAGTTGTGGATTCTCAGATATTAGTAGATGCTTTACGAGCATGCCTGTTCGATTTTATAGAATCCATTTTTCATAGAGCCAGCATTCAGACTCTTTCTTTACCATGTGTCATTTCAACATACATGACACATGAGCAGTTGCCTATGGCTGTCTTTGCTCTGGCAATGACTGGCACCACCAAAACAACCATCTGCAGTGTTTACGCCCAGGTCTGATGTGGGGCACACAATAGCGGAAAGTGAAGTAAACAACAGCTATTGCAATGGCACCTAAAGGCATTGAGGAAGCCCTGTACTGAAAATTAAAGCTACTATGCTACTGAACCAGCTGCTTTGACTAAACTAATAAGGTTCTTCTTGGATACAACAAACTTTCTTAAACCTGAACGGCAATAGCACAGAAATGCATCTCTATGTTGACAGAAATGTAGAGTCCCAGAATCTAATTATTTGTCCCCTGCAATGTTCTTTTAATTTGGGCACTATGATTTACAAATTTTAGTATTTCTTTCTCCAAGTGGATGCCACCACCACGGCATACACTATCAATACTTGCATCCTGATCCTTTTTGCGACTCAACGTATACAATGTCAGAGATATTTCAACTCACTGCTTTATCGTACTCGCCAAATAAAACAATTTTTTTGGTTCAATAGAAACTGATGACTTCATTAAGAGATGACAATTTACTGTTTTAAATATGCGGTTTCCTCAACTGAACTGCTAGAGTAGAAACAACCTCATTTATGGTAGAATTTGTAATATTTCTTTCTTCAATGTTTTTATTTCTTGCATTCTAACGAAGGTTTCTATTACCTTTTACAAAATACAGTTGAAAATGTTATTTGTAAAATATATTCCAATTTTAGATTGCAAAACGTATTAGTCAGCGTCATTAACTACAAAACCCTTTAATCACAAAGCTAATGATTTGCAAATGACTTCTCCAAAACACTTCCTCCTTTTATAGCATCTAATTCCTATAAAAACAGGAAATGATTAGAATTATTTCGATTATGTGGTGATTGCTCGTTCTTTTTCTATAGATAGCTGATCTATTTCGAAATAGCAGTGATAATTGAATTTTTAATTTAAATTCACACTTGGTTAATCACGTGGTAGTGATATCAGATAAGGGGTGATTTCATCTTCTCTGAAAGAGTCTTAATGGTAGCATAAATGTAATTAATTCCTCAGTTTCACTCTCTGGACCAGATAACATTTTACCGTCACAAACGTCCCATTCAGCCATTTGTGATTGGTAAAATGCATTTTGCCATGTACAGAGGGCAAAATGCAAGTCTGTAACTTGTTACCAAATCGAATTTTGAATTTGCAATTCGGTATTATGAAAGGGTGTGTTTAGGGCCTCCCTTCCCAAATCCGAATAGCCCTGGTATGTATGAATGTTTTTACAACTGGGAATGCGGTCACCAAACATTTGCAGTTACCACCAACTTCAAGTTGGTGGTAAGCCATACGCAAACAGGAAGGGGTCCCCTTTGTGTAAGTGGGCGCCAACATCTTTTAAGATCAGGCAGTGGTCCCATCGACCACCACCTAATCTTAAAAGATGAAAAGGTAGCTTTTCATTTATTTTTGAAATGCATCCCATTTTCCGTTGCATGACAAAAAAATATATATCTTTATTTAAAAAGAAATCACAAACATGGTGTTCTGCTGACCCGAGCAGGCCACTATCCCTGTTATTGTAGCCATTCACAATGGGTCGCAAATGGACCTGCCTCATCAATATCGACACAGTGAATCACTAGCAGTGAATCACTAGCAGTGTCAAACGCACTGTTGTACATCGCAGTTACGAACGCTAAAATTCACTGTTAGGAAATCGAAAACACGCAATTTTGTACATCTGGCCCTCTGCGCTTTATTGCTGTTGAACGTCACCTCATAGATATGGCTGGAAAGGATGTTTCTCTTTCTCACAAAACATCTGGTGGAACTTTTCAAACTGTTCTTTGTGCTACAGACATTCTACATGAAGTTTAAATCGCAGGGGAGGTGAGAACACTGCCAGCCTGTTAGGACCATGTGTACCAATGTAAAATCATAAATGCAGTCCTGAGTAGTGCTCAGACTCAGAAATGTTTTCCTCCCTGTGGTGTCACAGAATGTGCTGGATATCCTTGCATTTCTTGTGAGTTGGCACTCATAGGTAATGAGGAAAACTGGTTTGGGAGTGCTTGGTAAACAGCTGTCAGCAACTGAGGTTCTGTATGTGCTCCAAGCACACGGGGTCATCCCCATGGTTTGTCAACCCAACACCCTTTAGAAATTTTAAACAGTGGCAAGGAGAGCACACTGTTTGCCCTCACATTTAGGAGCAGACCTCAAAAGTGGTCATACCACCAATCAAGTGTTTTACTTTGAGAATGAATATCTGTATGACTTATGTATTATCTGGAGTTCTTCCAAAACTAATACTAGATAATGATCATAGAAAGGAACTGTATTACAGTTTTCTGTAACCTATAAACATGTTGAGATCGATAAATATGAAAGCAGTGTATACCCTGATGTATGCACACATAACACAGGCAATACCAAGAAATGCAATATCGATGTAAGCAGTAATCTATACATGCACAAATGGAGATATATAACGTAACTTAAGCACGTATAATGGCGTAATCTCAGTGAAGGCAATGTTGATGTACAATGTAACAACGGGAGATAGAATAATGAGAACATTGGTAAATATAATATCAATGACAGTCATGTTACCCCTGCCCGCACACTCAAACTCACAAACAATGATCAATCCCAGAGATAGGTAGTCACACCACAAAGTGGACCGAAGAGATTGGCCCTCAATAAAACACATTTGGCGACAGGTGCGCCTTCCCAAAATACCACAAAATGGATGCAAATATAGTTAGAAACAGTCTGCCAATCAGGACAAGGCATCAAAACCACACTGGGTGATCACGCGCTCACCACACCGGACATCTACACATGAACACACTGGCACTCACTAGCTCTCTATGGGGTTGAGAACCATCTGTGTCTTACTTATCAGATGGTTCTGCTTGGTACGTATGACAATAATGCTTTTCAAAGAATGTTGACATTTTTTATTGTACCCTCAAAATGTATATCTATTCTGCAAAAACATCGGTACTTTGCGACTGTCTTCAGAAGCACCTTGGTCGATATTCTCCTGGCCTCTGTGTTAATTTAAACCAACTTGTTCCTGTTTTGCCAAACTCCTCTTGTCACAGCAATATCAAATACTAGCAGCCCGTCCCGACGTTGTGCGGGTATGAATTGCTGCCGGCCAGAATTATATTGTTTTGTAGGATTTCGTTTTGATAGCATTTCTTATCTGTGACAGGCCTGTGAAAGGCTTTGATTCACAGTGCACTGCTGATGCACTTAAGAGTGCGCGTTAAGTAGTATTTTTCCTTGCAATATTATATACCGCGAACTCAACAACATGGCATGAGCACAATTTGCATTACAGAAGAACACATTCATTTGTGGTGTCACGGGGAGAAAAAGCGATTTGCCTGGAATCACAGGATGTTGAACTGATGCAGAGATTCGAACGTAGCTCCCCAGCTCTAAAGTTCGCAATTCTAGAACTTGTGGCGGGAGGTGTGTCTAAAAGTGTCTGTTGGTCCTGGCCATCAATGAGAGAGACCTGTGCATTTTTCAAATGGGTGGTGAAAAAATAGGACTATGTTGCTGGAGATGTGTGCCGCCGTGCCACCAATGTACTTACCGGGGGAAGGTAAACACCCATTATTCCGCAACTTTCTTTCCGCATACCATCACTCCGCATACTTTCATTACGAAAGTACCATGACTCCGCAATGCCATTATAACGCATGGCATTACATTTTATATGCTTTTACCACGCATACATTTACAACGAAATTCGTTGTAAATGCATGAATGGTAAAAGCATGTTTTTTTAATGTTTGGATAAGGTAAGTATGGGTATAGGGGTATATGTTTTGGGGTACTGAGGTATATGTTTTGGGGTGTTTGGGTATTTTAAGGGTTCAGATATAGTTTTGGGTTATGTGGTACAGGGAAAGTTTTAGGGTTTAGGGATAGGTATGGTTTTTGGGGTACAGGGGTATATTTAGCGTTCAGGGGTAGGTTTGGGTTTTGGGTACAGAGTTATTTTAAAGGTTCAGGGCTCGGTTTGGGTTTTGGGGTACAGGGGTATTTTAGGGTTCAGGGGAAGGTTTGGGTTTTGGGGTACAGGGTTATTTTTAGGGTATAGGGCTAGGTTTGGGTTTTGGGGTACAGGGGTATTTTTAGGGTTCAGGGCTAGGTTTGGGTTTTGGGGTACAGGGGTATTTTAGGGTTCAGGGGTAGGTTTTGGTTTTTGGGTACAAGGGTAAGTTAGGGTTCAGGGCTAGGTTTGGGTTTTGGGATACAGGGGTACTTTAGGGTTATGGGGTTGGTAAGGATTTTTGGTACAGGGTTATTTTTAGGGTTCAGGGCTAGGTTTGAGTTTTGGGGTACAGTGGTATTTTTAGGGTTCAGGGCTATGTTTGGGTTTTGGGGTACAGGGGTATTTTTAGGGTTCAGGGGTAGGTTTGGGTTTTGAGGTACAGGGGTATTTGTAGGGTCCAGGGATAGGTTTGGGTTTTGGGGTACAGGGGTATTTTTAGGGTTTAAGGATAGGTTTGGGTTTTGGGGTACAGGGTATATTTATAGGGTTAAGATGGGTTAGTGTTTAAGGGTGTTGTGGTATTTTAAGGAGTAAGGGTGGGTTCTGATGATGGTTTGCAGGGGTATTTAAAGGGAGCAGGGTGAGATTAGCACACAATATGAGACATGGCATGAAGGGCGCAACGTACCACACGCCTCCAGCATTTGTCACGCCCCCAGCACAGGCCCACAGCACAACGCAGACACACCCACAAGGGACTACTTTGCTGGCACGGTTCTTTTACCTTTTAAATATGTATGGTGGGCGTTTGCATAGCCTATGTCCTTCTGCTGCAACTGCCTTTTCCAACGCTGTATTGGGTGTTGTGATTGGTGCTGTGGTTCCTGAGATTACCCGCCTCTAAGGTTTGGGCTCTCTCTTTATTATATTAGTGTGGATGTGGAATGTGACCGCCAAGGTGGCGGTCACATCCTAATTAACAGTGCGTGACCGCTGCACGTATAAAGGCCGGTCCCAGAACTGCGAGGATTGCGTATGGACTAAAGTCTCCCCGCCATCCTAATCACCCCATAGTGTGGAGTTTTGAAATCCAAAGATATTCTTTAAAAATCATGCGAATAACCAAAACATAATTACTAACCTGTTTACAGGAAATGTCCCAGTGCTGAATATTGGTATTCAGCACTGAGTTAGAAAAGTAATGTAAAAAGTAACTTACCTGTAATTTACTGAAAAAGCCTATTCATTCCAATGTACTGTATTTGCTAAGTGTTGCAACCTGCTGCATCTCCTGTAAATCAAACAAAGTACAATTTCTATTGCATTTTCAAACTGTTCTATATTCAGCAACTTATTACTGAAAAGTATTTTATGTTTACCTGTGCCAGGCTTGCTTGGTTCCAAAAATAAACAACAGTATATGTTTTTTTACAAAACCAATTGGCCTAGAGTTCAGTTCTTGAGTGTGTGAATTCATTTGCTGACTCAGTGTGTACCTTAAATGCTTAACACTGTCCTTTGATACTGCCTTACTGCTCGACCACTCTACACAAATAGAGAGTGAGGTGCTATCTAACTTTAACCTCTGCCTACCTCCGGGGTCACTTGGACTCCATGCACACTATACCTCATTTTGGTGTAGTATATTTAGAGACAGTTTGCTACATATAAGAGTTAATCTAATCCCCCACTCCATAAACGGACGTCTGCGTGTATAGCGCTCTTCCGATGTATGGTACCACATCAAAACACACCGCAGTGATGGCATAAAAGGGACACTTGTGCGCACATCCTAGCAGCCCTGCTCTATAACATTGATTCACTGCTGTACCTGTGTGCTATAACAGCCAAAGTCCATCAGAACAAAGATTTTTCCCTGGCAACGTATTAAGAGTGTTCTCATTTCATAATGATGGCACTCACATGGCCCCGTCGGCTCAGTGCATACTGGAATAGTTTGCCACATGCATGTAAGAGAATCTAGGATAGGACCTGAGGGGAATTCCTACACCGTCTACACAGAAACTGGAGAATTACCAGAATAAGGGAAACCTGTGCCCACATTGTTGACATCCACATCGTGTAGAGTGCGGAGCTCCAAAAAATGTCTGTTAAGGTGATGAGTGCAAGTGGAGAAATTCTTACTCCAGACCACCTCCCAGGAAAACCTTCCGTTTGCATTGAGGAAGTGCTGCTCGAGTAGAATATTTACTTGTGTGGCAGAAAGAAGCAGCGCCCTTTTGCGGTGTATGTGGTACCATTTGGGCTGATTTTACAGCACGGGACAAACACCTGGCGCTAAAAATGTCAACGAATAGCGCAACGTAATGCACTCCGCCTCTTCTGGAACTCCGTGTAGCGCAGCAGATGTTTTTGGTCACTTTGCGGAGTTCCGCTATGCATTTCGGTTTGCTGGCCCCTCCAAATTTTGAATTGTATTCCAGGGCAAGCCTCTGTTCAACTCAGAAACTACCAGGCTACAAAATCTCCTAGAAGCATATGTATCAGATCCCATGAGCATATAATTCAACCTACAAAAAACACAGTTGATGGACAGAATGTAGAACAATGTCATACATTCACCCCAGTACAAGGATCTGGGCCTAAATCCATCGTTTTTTTGCACTCCACACCCCCCTGGGTTAGGCACTGGCTATATGCAAATCAGCTCTGACCCTGTGCCTCATGGGAACTGTCCAGTCCGAACTACCAAGCCATGTCTTTCCCAGACCGGAATCAAGCATCCAAGGACCGGGATCTGGCTATCAGCCTTCATTCAGCCTGGATAGCTTGACTCCAGTGGTGTGGAGAGCCTGGCTAATTCAACCTAGCCAGGCTGATTCTCGACATTTCCAAGACTGTCTGAATAGTCCTTGAACCATAAAGAAAATGTCTATACTAAATGGTTTGGTTTGCCATTATGTTATGGTCTTGTTATGGTTTGCCACTATATGACCAGCTGACCCACATTTAGCCTGACCATGTTGTATTTACATGTATTATCCCATACTATATCTCATTGTTACCCAACTATTTGTCTGCTATATCCTGTTAACAATCAGGCCTTAGTCATTTGACCAATGTTGCTAGTTAACGCTATTGTAGTCAGAAGTCACTTCTTTCCCCTGAGGAGGGTCAACGTGTTGGTTCTCCCTCTGAGGAATCCCATTAGATAATGTTTTTCTTCCGAAGCATGGATCACAGCGCATTCAACACTATTGCCAACAATCACTGTCAAACACGGTCCCCCTTGGTCTAAGTGGGTGGCGGAACTATGATCGATATCCATTTCTAGCCAATGCCTATATCCATCTATCTTCAGTCCCCAATAACATCTTCTAATAACAGCTGACTCCCATAGACATGAGGTACTCACAGAAAAATATACCCCATAGATCCCATACCCTGACTCTGAAACTGACCCAACATATCGACCCACTGGTCTCATAACCTCCAAATAACATTGGGATCCTACAAGACTGTCCAAAATAATGAACAGTCACCAACTAAAATAGGGCTGTGTGTAGTGATGCAGGCCTGATGGAGCACTTGTGTTCCAGTTTCTGTTTCCTAGTTCAGAATTTCTTGAATGTTACTCTGCACTGCAGGGCTGGATAGCTATCTGGTCAGTTTGAAACAGGTCTGCTCATGGTCCAAAAAGTTCCAAATATACGGAGTGTGGAGAAATGCACCCTTGTGCATTTCAAAAGATGGGTGGAGGATGGGCTAGGGATGGGTCATTTGGGTTACTGTTCATTTGTTTGTTATACCTGCTCGGCTCACTCTCTACTCTTTTATTTTCCTCTCTCTAATCACGGAATCTTTCTTCTAGGACCCTCCCTCTATTCCCCTCCAACTCGCCCGGCGCCCCTGGATACCTGGGTGGCTTCTTATATCATGACCTACATACATCCCCACATGCTGACAAGTGTCTTCACACACACAACACCTCTCAGGCACTAACCCAGGGCTCACTTTCATAAGTTCAGCACCCTAACGCTTGAAGAGTCTAAACCACCTCACAATGACAATTACTTTAACTGTCCTATCTATAAACACAAAAGGGCTTAACCAAACTGTAAAACATAGAGTGGTGGCGAACTACTGCAATAAACTCAAAGGAAATATCTTCTTCCTACTGAGGAACCTCCTGCAATCCCTACATAACGCTAAATTCTACAGCACTGGGCTCACAGACATTGGCTTCTCACTTGCCCAACAAAAAAACAGAGTGGACTCATCACCCTGATATCAAAAAGGGTGGACATCTCAGTAATATTACTAAGTATGGGCGAATTTTGCGAATTTGCGAATTTGCGTATTTACGAATTCGCAATCCGCAAAATTGGTGAACTTTCGCAAATTTGCAGATTTTTTTTTGTATTCGCAAGGGTTTCTGCCAGTTCGCGAGGGTTTTTTACCAGTTTGCAAACGCGAACTTACTTGTCGGGTCACAGCGGTCGCGACCATGTTGTTTCTACGTCTGGTTCATCCCAGCACCCTCTGTTTCACCACTGCCACTCTCTGCTTCACCCATGCCACCCTCTGGTTCATCACTGCCACCCTCTGGTTCATCACTGTAGATTATGGGGGGAAAAGCACACCTGCCCTGCCTCAACTGGCATGAATTAATTTGGGGCTGATTAATGTGTCACTGAATTTGAGCTTGCACCTGCTTCCTTAGATGTAAGTGCTTCCTGATTAATGATGAGCTTGAACTTTTGCACCTGCTAAGTGCTTTCAGTTTTGCAAGATTCGTTAGCACACCTGCCCTGCCTCAACTGACATGAATGAATTAGGGGCTGATTAATGTGTCACTGAATTTGAACTTCCAGTCTGGCACCTGCTTCCTTATCTGTAATTGCTTTCTGTTGCAGTGTAATTTAACAGGACCTTTCTGGCATACTTGTAGCTATTCTCTGAGCCTGCTGTGAGGGTCAGAGCAGGGTCATAGAATAGTTGCAACTGAACTCTGGAGGGGCCCCTCAGGAAGTACTATAGGGAATGGTTACTAATGAGGAGCTTGAACTTTTGCACCTGCTGAGTGCTTTCAGTTTTGCAAAAATCGTTTTTCTGCAATTTCGCGGGATTCGCGGGGCGCGAATTTGCACGAGATCGGATTCGGAAGCAGCAAATTTGTGCGAATATGCGATTTGTTTTTTTTGCGGCGTGTTAGTTTGCATGGTTTCTTGTGTTTTCGGGAGCCGCTTGTAGCGCAACGACGAGAAGTTACCCTCGTGGTCGTACACGGGCGCGGCCATCTTGTTTGCGTGACGTATTTCAGTTTCCGGGCGCTATGTGTAATCTCGCGAAGTGTGCGGCTCGCTAGTACAAGTTTGTGTGTGATCGCAGGGGAAACCTCGCGCAAACTTACCCACACAGTCGTGAGCGGGCGCGGCCATCTTGTTTTCATTCATTGCTATGGTATCCTATCTCAATCTCTGCCATCCTTTGCTTGTTTGAAGTTTTTTTTAATCTATTTTACTTATTACATATCCCTCTATTTTTCTAGCTCTATATTTTTGTGTTTTCAACTACTTTTGGTTAATTTTAAACTACTTTTTTAAACTCTTTTCTTTTCTTCTTCCCTATTCTATTTCTTATTTATTATTTACCATCCTTTCTGCCCAGACCATGGTAAAAAGAGCCGGGAAGCAGCCCAAGAAGGGGAAGGGTCCGGCACCCCGTGCCCGGCTCCCGTGCGGGCTTTTGAGGGGGGAGCTAGTGATGCCATGGGAGAACTTTAGCACGGAGGAGGTGGCCGCATTAGTGTACTATGTACAGTGCTACCTCCCAAGGACCATCGCGGCAGGCGGCAAGATCGCAAGCGGCTCCGGGCTCCGGGAGCACCAGAAGCGGTGGGAGAAGGTGTGCTGGGCCTTGTATGAACACTCTCTGGTCCGGCGCACCTACAACTAGGCCACCCACCGTTGGACGGATCTCCTGGACCGGGAACATGACCTGCTCGACCTGCTCGGCGTCGAGATCCCCGGGCTTGGTGAGTAGTAGTAGCTATTTCATCACTTCTCTGTCTTCTCCTGCTCTGTGTGTTATTCTATTGCAATTTTTTGTTTTTTACCAAGAGCATCAATGTTGCAAATTACATTGTAGGTAAATTATATTTCAAAATCATCTGTGCATTTCAGGTGCACTGCTCTCCTTTTCAGTAGCGTTGCTACTATGCTTATTTGTTTTCGATTTTGTGTTCATTTCATTGGCCTGAGAAATAATAGAAGTGTAGTTTACAGAACGGTGTAATGCTAGACACTAAGGGGCAGATTTGCAATTACCGGTGCATCCCTGCAAAGTAGCGGAGATGCGCCAGTAATTGTGCGTCACGCCACCACCACCCATGGTGCGCCGTATTTACAATGAGGCGCACCATGGGCCCAAAACGTCACCGAAGCATTACGCATCTGTGCCGTAAAGGCGGCGCATTGCTGGAGTTGCGTCGCAACGATGGCGCAGCTCCAGCAATGCTCTGGGGTGCCCTATCTCCCCAATGCTGCGTCAAGCCGTACGTCTGCTTCAAGCAGGCGCAGGGTTTGAGTGACGCATCATTGTCCTAAAAGTGACTGATTGAAATCTTGTAGATTTCCCTAAGCCACTTTTAGGATGCGTTCCTGCGCAGGAACGCACTCCCTTGCGCCGGAACGCCCCCTGATGGCGCAGGGCTTTACAACGTGATGCATCTCAAATATGCGTCACGTTGTTAATATACGCCGCACCATGGCGCCTCTTTTATTCTGCTGCTGCGTCACAAAAGTCACGCAACAACAGAGCAAAAGAGCCGCAAGGGGCTTCTAAATCTGCCCCTACTTATTCCCTGCCCAGGAAAAAATATATCACCCCGTTGCTTAAAAACAAGGGGTTTGTCCAAGCCAAACCAGCTCTCCTTTACTTAAAACAGTTAGACTCCCCACTAATAATGCTTGGTGTTGCAAATTTTTTGGTGGCTGCTTTCCGCCTCAAAAAATGTACCAGGACTAGACAACCTAACAGCACTGGCGATAACTTATGAAATCTTTGAAATACTCTCTTACCTTTTTAAAAAAAATGTAAATATTTTAATTGTTCATTTTTAATAACGTTATCAATTGAATGTAATTGCATTCCCCTGAACATGTACTCGTGCCTATTGTGTGCTTTTTATGATTTTTACTATTCGAAATAAAGTGGTTTTTGAACTTTGAACGGCCCCTACAGACTCAAGTCCAGTCCTTCCTTTGTACACCTGGCAATAAGAAGAAATAGTGGTGGTAGATTGATAGTTTGAGTATTTTAATGACTGGTTAATGTAGTAGGAAACTTTTTAGTGTTGTCACTGATCTGCAATCACGATGGAGTTTGTCTGTCACTTCGCGTGCTGTGGACTGCTGCCTGCCAGTTCTAGGAGAACCTTTTTAATAGATTGTTTAGTGAGTTACATAACTTTCCAAGTCTAGGGTCCGCAAATCAAGCAATACAAATATATCGTATTAGACCACATGAGATAGGTCAATATATCCAGTGGAATAGTTGTCTATTTGCTATTTCGCCAACATATTTTGTTATTGTTCTTTTGAAATGTTTGATTTGTTTGGCAACAATCATCCATGTTTTCGGGTCTTTCTTTCTTTCATGTTGTACATCAGCTCCCCCCAGGGGCAAGAGGACAGAGGAGGAGGTGGTATCGGCTGCTGCTGCTGTAGAAGGCCAGGATCAGTCAGGCCAGGGCTCCTTTGCTGGCCCCGGTAAGTTTTAATTTTAATATAGAGTACCTATTTTTTCCTAGCGTTCCTCATTCGATTTTTTCTAAATCGTCTTTGATCTTCTTGTAGACTCTATATAAATTCTTATCCTGCCTCTACTATGACTCCCTGTGGTATTACTAGATTATTCTTATTAGTCTGTCTGTGTAGCTAACTAAGATTGCACATTTGGCAAAAGGTGTTAAACGAAACTCCCATTCTAGTCAGCAATAGCTCTATGCACTGAGTGGAGTCCTCTGGGATTGTCCATAATGTCTTTTCAATTCTTCTAAATGTTTATGCTTTGACAATTCCCAACAATAAAATGTGAATGACCACCAAGAAAGAATAAGATATTACTTTACTTTTGGTTTGGATAGGAGGACAATCCATACTACTACTGTTGCAGGGACAAATCTGCACAAACAGAACTATGGACACTAAATAGTGCATTGTTTATCAATTATAGTAGGCGCAGGTAGACTTTCCACATACCTCAGTGATAACAGACTTTGAAGAACCCCCAATCTCTTTACTGACTAGATAGTGTGGCAGAGTCATTTAGCTCCCGAATACATTGATGATTGATCCCCAATGATGATTATCCAACGCAGGACAAGAGTACGGAATCAGAGTCCAGAAGTGTCAGAGGCACGGACTCATGCTTGCAAATTACAAAACCTTTTGCTCAGTCACTCTTAACCAAAAACCACAGAGTCTATTTAAGTTTTAAAGCTTTATTAAAAGTAATAACATTTATTGAAATCAAGCTTGTAATAAAACTTAAACGGTTGATTAAAAATGGAAAAGTGCTTAGTGATTTATTTCACACATTTATTGTGGGCGAGCCAAGCCCTCGCCTGGTTTGAACTTAAATTTTTCTTTTTGGTGCTGAATCGTTGGTCACTCCGTCCTAGTGATGATGATCTGATCTTGCTCTTGTTCTTAGAAGTGAAGCTTCTGTCTGTTATGAGAAAAATGGTGCATGTTAAAAAGCAAGCATTCATCAGTTGCGTCAAAAAGTGCAGCTAGACAACACCCTTCCCTGGAAAAAGGGACATTTTTACTTTAGAGTAGACAGTCACAAATTATTAGATTGGTTTCTGCATTCACATTTCTTCATTCCTAGACAAAATACTAGTGAGTGGTGTATGTCTATGACATCTAGAAAATATAGTTGGAAGGTTCCCCTGGTTCTATTCACAGGGAGGGGAGCAGGTACAGTGAAAAAATAATAAAACCCTGTGGTTTATTTTTGGTCATCAAGGAAGTCAAATGTATTGGCTATTTGTTAGAACAGTGTGGCATATAGGGGAGGGGGGGCGAAATGCTAATTAGAATGCATTATGCAATGTACACTTAACATTAGTACCAATGGATGTAACTCTTAAGTACAAGAAACAATTGAACTAAAATTTATAAAAATATATCACAATTTATTAAGGTACCTCCCTCTTAGGGTTACACTCTAAATCAAAAACATGGGTTTAAAACAATACATTTCATTATAAAAAACGATTTCAATAAACACAAAGCAGTCAAAAAACAAGGGTCGATGCGGCGTTTCGGTGGTTTTGAAATAGTTGCACCTTCATCAGGACGTTTTGACTAGATTAACTTGAAGTCTAAAAGTAGAACAACAATGTTTTAGATGCATGTTTCTGTAAATTAACTCATAAGTGACAATTTATCAACTAGGAACAAAACTACTAGTTTGAACTATCTCCACCCCGGCGATACACAGAAAAAAACCATCTGGACCCCCACCACACAATTTAGAATCTTTCAGCACATCTATATTTGTGCGGACTTTATTTAACTTATTCATCAATCAAATACCTTAAGATTGAAGACTTTGTTGAGAACAAGACTTTTCTTTAATGTTGTCTTGATCTATCGAGGATCTTAGGGCGAAACTGGGCCTTTACCAGGGTAAGAGAACATCATAATTGTATTTAGTTCAATTATTCATATATAACAGTTTCTATTATATTCTTTTATTATTTTTGCCTTTACCTCTTAAAGGTTTTTTTTGCTCATATATCGGCACGGAGGAGCCACCGTAGTTAATTACGTGGTCTTGTCCAAATTGACCTTAGGGATTCCTTCTTCACATTGGAATCACTAATGGGGGTAAACCAGAACATTATGATGTTTTTTTGTAAGATTTACCCTTTGATATTTAGGTCTCTAATTCTGATTTGGCTTTTATACTCACCGAGAAAAAAAGAGACTTTGAGTCTGTTCTGTTGATGGCGCGGTGGGTATTTCGCAGATTGATTTTAGGGAGTCGATCTCTCACTTGATAGCCTGTCAGATTAATAATTTTATTCAAACGTTAGTTGCTATACAGGAAGCATTGTGCTAGATTGTTATTTAACATCATAGTTTGCACACGGTCTATCGTTTAGTTAGTTGCCATGGTAATACTAAAATCCCATGCCCATGCTCATGCAATTCGAGCTTGATAACTATAGCGGACGAAGCTGCATTATTAAACCTTTCTTCGTCGGTTATGGATAGCTGGCATAACTGTGGGAATATTCTCTTTTAACACCTTGGTTTCTCAAGTCAAGGGTTTAAGTCAGTTTATAAATCCAAAGTTTAAATGACGGTTTACGCTTACGGGGTTGCAGGAGTTCTAGACATGGCACAATATAATTACATTTGGGACCGCAGAGCGTTCCCGAAAGTCCAAGTGTTTTAGTATTACTATGGCAACTAACTAAACGATAGACCGTGTGCAAACTATGATGTTAAATAACAATCTAGCACAATGCTTCCTGTATAGCAACTAACGTTTGAATAAAATTGTTAATCTGACAGCCTATCAAGTGTATCGCCGGGGTGGAGATAGTTCAAACTAGTAGTTTTGTTCCTATTTGACTAATTGTCACTTATGAGTTAATGTACAGAAACAGGCATCTAAAACATTGTTGTTCTACTTTTAGACTTCAAGTTAATCTAGTCAAAACGTCCTGATGAAGGTGCAACTATTTCAAAACCACCGAAATGCCGCGTCGACCCTTGTTTTTTGACTGCTTTGTGTTTATTGAAATCGTTTTTTATAATGAAATGTATTGTTTTAAACCCATGTTTTTAATTTAGAGTGTAACGCTAATAGGGAGGTACCTTAATAAATTGTGATATATTTTTATAAATTTTAGTTCAATTGTTTCTTGTACTTAAGAGTGACATCCATTGGTACTAATGTTAAGTGTACATTGCATAATGCATTCTAATTAGCATTTCGCCCCCCCTCCCCTATATGCCACACTGTTCTAACAAATAGCCAACACATTTGACTTCCTTGATGACCAAAAATAAACAACAGGGTTTTATTATTTTTTCACTGTCTATGGCATCTAGCATTCTTAAATGTACTTTGTAGGTGGAACATCTGGTGCCGGGCCCAGCGCGGAGGTGGAGGAGGACACTTCTGGGGAGGGGGCGGTGCAAGTGCCGGAGGAAACTGCTGTGAGGGTTGCCACGGTAGTGGCGGGCAGTGGTAAGCTCTTATATTCCTTACTTATTGAGATTGCTGACTGCAGAGTGTGCTCTCTGCATGGGTGTAGTATATAAGTTGTACAGTTAAGTTACTATACTTTTAAGAAGACATTCAAATTTATAACAAAGTTTTTATCAACCAGGTAGTAGCCTCCTCTAAATTTACTTCAACTCAGCTGTGAAATTTTTTTCCAAATCAGATCTGAGATGAACTTGATGGATGGGATGAACGAATAGCGAAAGAAGGGTGTAAGTAAGTGTGGAAGGAAGAGCAAGTTAAAAGTAATGATGACTGACAAAGAAGAATGATACGTGTTTGATTGGTGCCTGAGGTGGCTGGGAAGGAATATGATGAATGGCTGGGTGAAGGATGAAGCAAGGATGGGTGGAAGGAGAACAGCCTGGGCGGGTGAAACAGAAACTGTATGTGTGCACAATATATCCTTTGGTTGAAATTCAAATGCAAGTCAAGCACAGATGTATGGCTTGCGGTTTCCCAAATAAAATGAAAAGGTTGTTTTCCCGTGAGAAAACGTAAGGTTTGTCCAGATGAGAGACATGAAGAAGAATGATTGACATATAGTTTGAATGGATGGATGCCTGGATCTTGGTACTATCTGACTCTTAGATAGCGTATGTGTATCTAGAGAGAGTAGACGGTCACTGGATGAACTAAGTGTTACTTTGAAGAGCATGTAACACCGCACCTGCACGTCCGTTCCAGTGTAGGAAAGGCAAGGAAAAGAAGTTTTAATTTTGTCCGAATAATACCATGAATAGTAGCAGTAGTTTGTATTGCAAGCACAGCATATATCCGGCTATTTCGATGGCCACTCACTACCTCTGTTAATAAGTTTAGTAGAACTCGGTCATTCATGTGTGGATGTATCACTGTTCACTCAATAAAAAGCAAAGCACCTAAAGTCATCCCATATGTAAGCAAATACATAGTGCAGTGATGGATAATCAGATTATTTATCTTCTTCATTTTCCTTTTCTAGTATTCATTTGCACTGTAGGGTGAAAGTTAAAATAATTAGCAGTAGCCCTGTAACAGAGTATTCTCAGTGCCACCCGTAATAGAAAAGTTAGAGCATCACCAGCTGCATGTACTGGACTGGTACAGTAACGCAAATCTGTCTCACTCATCATGGCGGGCGTCTGTTTTTCTTGGGTGCAAGTTGACTGCGCTGGCATTATGCCGGCTTGCAGAAGTTAACATACCAATTTTGCTACACAAGAGAGAAGAAGAAGAATAAGACTGGTGTACTGTCATAGTCAACTCTAATGGAGTGAGTCCATAGTGCTTGTCGTATTGATTCCTTAAACTCCCACTAATGTTAGAGCAAGGATGAAGAAGTGGGAGGTTAGATAGATACTGGCCACAATAGTTATGTACTGCGCTTGCAAGTTGCTAGTTCTACTGTGACACAACTTTCTTCTGAATCATTTTGTGTTAATCTTGAAGAATATTGGTTACAGACTATGTCTTTCTTTCTTCATATAGATGCTCCTTCCAAACCAACACGGAAGGAGCTGGCTAAAAGGGCTGGAGGCGCCTGTCGCCGAATATCGGCGGCTGGTGGCCCAGGAGGAGGAGGACATGCAGTCGACCACAACATCGACCGGGACAGCTGCATCCTCCTCGTGCTCCCTGGGTCATCCAGTAAGCGCAGCAGGTCTCCAGCGGTACGGTGCCGGGGTACCGCAGCCACCCGCCACCGCCGAGCAGCAAAAAAATCAGCTGCCCCCTACAGAAGTACCAAAAAAAGGTTGCACCGCCTTTCACTCAGGGTGTCCTACCTCGAGCAGGAGCTGTTGAACACCAAAACCCTGCTCGAGAGCCTCCGCAACGAGCATGCCGACCTAGCCCTAAAAGTGAACAGCAGCCAGCAGTAGGAGGAGACTGTCCCTTGCCCTTTTTTAAAGACTTCTGGGGGGGGAATTAGGAGTTGGGTTTTTTTGGACTTTTCACGGACATTCATTGGGGTTAGGGAGTGGGGGTGGGTTGGGTCTTGCGGGAGATTATTTATGTTAGGGATATAAATATATTTTAAGCTTTATCTTAGCATACTTGTTTTTTACTGCTTTTGAGGCTGGTGGGTGGGGGTTTAACAGTAAGTTTGTTTTCCTGAAACTTAAGTGGCATCTTGATTCAAGTTGTGTAAGTAATTGCCCAAATGTTTTCAAAACTAAGTGCCTCTCACAGAGTAAATG
The DNA here is from genome assembly GCF_964263255.1 of Lissotriton vulgaris. Lineage (NCBI taxonomy): Eukaryota > Metazoa > Chordata > Amphibia > Caudata > Salamandridae > Lissotriton > Lissotriton vulgaris. The sequence continues at coordinate 109,644,441 of NC_141694.1, forward strand.
AATTAAATAGTTGAATTTTTTTGACATTGGCTACTACTACAAGAAATAGTACTGAAGGTGAAGGACACAGCAGCGTAATCATTTGCCACGTCTAGGAGGAGGATGTTTTTGATGATCAATCAAGTTGATGGCGCACGTGAAAATCTGCTTTCATTTGCCAATAGTCATGTGGCTGTGTCAAGCTGAGTAAGAATATATCCTCGGATTCCTTCACCAGTCTGTTGCTATGACCTTATCCTCCCCAGCAAGTGTGTGGAATTATTGCTGTCATTTAGTCACACATCAATCAAAACCACACAGCCCGGGGGAAGAGGGTTAGGGTTTGGAAAATGGATGGGAATGGGGGTTTTTGGGAAAGTTTTTTTGAGAGAAGAAAAAAAAGCACAGCATGGACAAACAATAATTGAAGATAAACAAATCTTTGGGTACAAAGCTATCCATATATCTTTTAAGTGACATAAAGGAAGTGCATGCCTACTGCATGCATGGTTACTGAAAAGTAAGTAGTACTTTCGACAACCGTGAATGAAAGAATGCGACAGTACAGGGCTGCAGTAATAATTATGCGTTTTCACTTGCCTATCTCTGCACTCAGAGAAACACTTCATAGATTAAATTAGGTTTGAAAAATAGCAGAAGTAAAACCTATACAATGGCATTAGGAATGAATTTAGAAGCAGAGATCAAAGAAATGCAGAGTCACACTCATAGAAGATCACAGCAATAACATTACTTAAAAGATAATTAGAAAAGAACGGATACTGTATCTGTATGTTGTTGTATTTGTCCTGTTGAATTTGGGAAGTTGCATGCATCCAACCATTCCTCTTATTAGCGGGACTCCTCCATTCCATCTGACGCTCCGTCCGTCAATGTTGGTGACCAGAAGACACCCTGTCCACTGCCTGCCTGGCGGATGCTGAATTGCGGCTCGCTAATGTGAAGCCCGACTTCATCCTTTTTTTCCCATTGCACAGGCTGAAACCCGGCCTGTAATTATTGATGGAAAAACAGGAAGTGATATTAGAACACCACTGACAAAAAAATATAAGGTATGTACACTGTGTAGTGCAAAATTCACACTTTGAGTTTCCTAATAGACAGTACAATATTTTTGAAAGTGCGTACTCTGTCTGAGTCTCCTTTTGAAGGATAAATAAGTATGGGCAAATTAATTTAGCGGATCTTTCCCCTCAAGCTAGGTGTATTGTAAACTGTGTTTTAGAACAAAATTAGACCTTCCCAGCTGTGCTCCCAGACCCTTACTAAACCCAGTTGCAAAAATGTAGAAGACCCCCAATCAGATCTCAAAAAACGAGGCCTAGTAGAAAATGGTGACAAAACGTACTTTGGAGTGAAGTAGGCCCAAATCCCCCCTTACCCACCATGGATTGTATTCAAACCACTTGCAAGCAAGCAAAAGTATCCATACCCAGCATTGCTCCAAGACTCGCAACCCCCCCCAGCAAACACCAGGAACCCCCACAAACAGCCCCCCGAAAACGGTAGAGTGAGCAAAATCTCCGAAAATGCAAAAACTTTTTCCACAGGGATTGTCTCCAAAACACTTTCTTTCGGGTATTAAACCCTCCCAGCAATGGCCCCAGAACTGCCAACCCGGGCGAAAACAAGTTTAACACCCCCAACAAGCCAAAAGGCTAAACTCGGGAAAAGCCACACTTAGAAAACTTTGGGCCTACTTGGAATTCAGTCCAAATCTGCTCTGCAGCTAGTCCCCAACTCCCCTTTTCCACCATGGATTTCCTGTAAAACAGATGCAATCAACATTAGACTGTGCCAGCAGTGCTAACAGACCCCAAAACCTGGAAGCCCCCCAAACAACACCCCAAAGACAGGCAAGTGATCAAAAGTGCAAAAGCTTTTTCTGCTCAGATTTTCTCCAAACCACTTTTAGTCAGTATTACACCTTCCAAGCAAGGCCCCCAGACCTGTGAACCCGGGCAAAAACAAGTTTCACCCCCCCAAAAAGCCGAAAAGCAAAACCGAGAAAAGCCAAACTTAGGAAACTTTGGGCCCACCTGGAATGCAGTCCAAATGAGGTCAGCAGCTAGGCCCTTACTTCCCTTTTCCACCATGGATTTCCTGTGAAACAAATGCAATCAACATTAGACTGTGCCAGCAGTGCTAACAGACCCCAAAAATAGCCCAAAAAAACCTGGAAGCCCCCCAAACAGCACCCCAAAGACAGGCAAGTGATCAAAAGCGCAAAAACTTTTTCTGCTCTGATTTTCTCCAAACCACTTTTAGCCAGTATTACACCTTCCAAGCAAGGCCCCCAGACCCGTGAACCCGGGCAAATACAAGTTTCACCCCCCAAAAAGCCGAAAAGCAAAACCGGGAAAAGCCACACTTAGGAAACTTTGGGCCTACCTGGAATGCAGTCCAAATGAGCTCAGCAGCTAGGCCCAACTCCCCTTTTCCACCATGGATTTACTGAAAAAAAAATGCAATCATTATTAGACTGTGGCAGCAGTGGTCCCAGACCCCAAAACCCACCCCAACAACTTAAAAGCCCCCAAAACAGCACGCCAAAGACAGGCAAGTGATCAAAAGCGCAAAAACTTTTTCTGCTCTGATTTTCTCCAAACCACTTTTAGCCAGTATTACACCTTCCAAGCAAGGCCCCCAGACCCGTGAACCCGGGCAAATACAAGTTTCACCCCCCAAAAAGCCGAAAAGCAAAACCGGGAAAAACCACACTTAGGAAACTTTGGGCCTACCTGGAATGCAGTCCAAATGAGCTCAGCAGCTAGGCCCAACTCCCCTTTTCCACCATGGATTTACTGAAAAACAAATGCAATCATTATTAGACTGTGGCAGCAGTGGTCCCAGACCCCAAAACCCACCCCAACAACTTAAAAGCCCCCAAAACAGCACACCAAAGACAGGCAAGTGATCAAAAGTGCAAAAACGTTTTCTGCTCCGATTTTCTCCAAACCACTTTTAGCCAGTATTACACCTTCCAAGCAAGGCCCCAGACCCGTCAACTCACCCGCAAAGAAGTAGAACACCCCCACAAGTGCAGAGTCTTTCTTCATTGGGCGTAATCCAGCCATCTGCTTTGAGAGAAATAGGAGTCTGGAGGAGGAAGATAGAGGAGCATGTTCTTGTGAACTTGTGAACCTGAGGAATGCAGACTGCGGCACCTTCAAATCAATAAGCAATAAGTGAAGACAGTTCTGCTGATGGGCTTGTTTTTGTGATTAAAGTTTTTTTTATATAAATTTTGCAAAACAAAGAAAGACAGACACACAGGAATAAAAGTGAATAAGGACGAAAAAGAAAGTTAGTGATTCATTGACTCATTTTCAGGGCTCGGTGTCAGGGAAGAAGAGCTCGTTCTCAAACTCTGCGAATTCAGACTGGAGGAGGTCAGTTAACAGAGAAGAACTTCCCTCATCTAAGTTGGTGTCCTCCTCGTCTTCTTCCTGCGTGCATTCTCGTATTTTGTAATTTGGTGGTATGAAGTGCTGATTCATCTTGATCATTGTTAACCTCTCCACATTTTTGGGCGAGAGGCGGGTCCTTTTGGAAGTTACAATGCCACCAGCAGCACTGAAAACACGTTCAGAAGACACACTTGCGAGTGGGCAAGACAAGTAATTTATAGCCAGGTTGGTGATCTCTGGCCACACATCTCTTTTCCCATGCCAATACGCCAATGGGTCATGATGAACATAGACCTCTGTTGAGTCATTCAGATAGGCCTGCACCATCGACTCAAGGTTCTCCAGGGTTCCTCCACTTTGCTTACTTTTTTCTGGGACCTTTTGAGAAACAAACCCAAGCTGAGTTAGCCAATCCTCTTCTTCACACAATATTACTGTTGTGTCTAGTGCAGATGATATGGTTGCTGGTGTCGTTAACGGCTGAGAGGGAAAATCACTCACTTCTGCCACAGCCACGGAGTTTTTTTGACTCCGGATGGCCTGCTGATGCTGATGTACTGCCTTTTCCTTCAATTTCCTGCCGTTCTTTTTCAAACCGAGAGGCTGACACAGCTAGCCAATGTTTGTACTTTGTAACATCTGTGTCATCAAAAGGAAAGAATACTCTGCCTGCCACTGCCTTTTTGTACCGTGGATCCAGAATAGTAGCAGAAATGTGATGCTGTTCTGTGTGGATCTTTTCAAGACGTTCATCGTGAAGTAGGCGCTGTAACAACTGCTCCGCCAACTCAAATGCTTCTTGCTTTCCATCTTTTTGAAACGTAGAAGACACCGCCTTCAGTTGGTGCTCTAGCATGCGCAACAATGGGATAGCTTTTCCCAAATTACAGTCCTCCCTGCTGACTGCACGTGTGAAGACCTCAAAAGGACAAAGCATGTCTGTCAGGCTTTTAACTAGCTACCATTGCTCCACCTGTATCCTCAGTTCTATCATAGGTGTACCCATTTTAAAGAAATACTGATCGACTACTGCATACTGCTCATACAGACGCTCAAGCATGTAGAAGGTTGAGTTCCAACGTGTTACCACCTCCTGGATGAGTGCTTTCACTGGCACTTTACGTTCATGTTGCAGGCACCTCAGCTGCTTCCAGGCCTTAAAAGAATGGTTGAAATGTGTGCACATTCCACGGCAGGTGGTCAGTAACTCGTAGACTGGACTTTCTTCACTCAAGAACTTTTTAACAACCAGGTTTATACAGTGCACCAAACACGGCACACTGAAATAGTTACCCTCATCCATGGCCTTAACTTCATTGGCGCCATTATCCGTGGAAACATAACCAATCATGCGTTTTCTTGGGGACAGCCATTGAAAGACCTCTGTGTTAAACTCATGCAAAATGTTTTCTCCTGTATGATTTTTCTCCATGGCAAACATGGCTAGTGTTGCATGTTTCCGAGCAGCTTTATTAACTTTGTCCGTGTCAACACCTGCATTTAGCTTTGCTTTAACCCATGAAAATGATACCCAGTGTGCAGTGATGCACATGTAATCAGTGGCTGCGCAACTGGTCCACATGTCTGTTGTCAGATGTATAGTGTGAACAGCACTCTTCTGCAAAGCTGCCCCAATCACCTCCAGCACATCTTCATGTAGTGCTGGGACCGCAACTCTGGCAAAATAGAACCGTTAGGAACCTTCCATTTAGGGCAGAGCGTTGCCACTAATTCAAGAAAACCAGCCCCTTCCACAAAAGAAAAAGGGAGAAGGTCCAGCGCTAGCATTTTAGCCAGCTTAGTGTTATACAGATGCGCCGTTGGGTGGTTGCGTTCAAATGGCGCATCTGAAAACAACATGCCTCTAATGGTGGGCTGGACAATTTTACGGGATGATGATGACTTCTTCGACCCAGTTACGCTCAGTGATGATGAACTTTTTCACTTCGGTGTCTCTCTCTCTTCCACACTCTTAGTGTGGCTTATATATCTTGCAGGGGGTGTGCTGCTGACAGGGGTACTGGGTGTAACTGAAGAAATGTTTGACGCTTCTTCCTCCTCGTCATCATCAGATGAAACATCAAGGGATCCAATTTGTTGACTTGCAATTCGGGCTGCCTCGATCTCCCTTAGGTGCGCATGCCATTTGACAGTGTGCTGTCTCTCCAGAAGACCTCTCTGGCCTCCGGTACCATAGTCGGTACCAAGCTTACCACAACTAACTCGAACCTTACACATGGTACAATTGGCTATGTTTTCCCTTGTTGGGCTAACACTAAAGAAGTCCCAAACTGCGGACTTCAAATGTCTGTGGGGGGCGGAGGAGGCGATACTGGGAATGCTAATGCCAGATGAAGTGGAGGATGTGTGTAGCCGAAATTTACTACGTTGTGCACTTACAGCACCACTAATTGAGGAAATGGAGGTCGAGGTGGATGGAGGTCCCTTCTGGCGAAAAAATATGGAAGCTGTAGGTGGTGGTGTACTAGTTAACTGCATTGGTGGTGGTCCCGTTGACACGTCGCCAACACCACGCTCAGCAGCATTTCGGGATAGGGTAAAAATGTCTGTTTGCTGCATGCCTACTGAGGCTGGAGTGACGTCTATGATGACTGTGTCATCGTCGTGAGAGTCTTCATCAGCAGGAGTATACGCCACTTCTTGTTCAGCGTCATCATCACACTCCATAACTATGAGACTTTCGGGGACCTTCCTTTTATTCTTAGCTACCTTTGTCAGATCATGGTGTGCTTCACTCTCAGACGGCACTGGTGGTTCACAATTTTCATCCATATCATCAGAAGGAAGGGGACTTGAAGAAGATGTAGACACCATCCTTGATCTTTTCCTTGCTGGGGATCTGGAAGACAATGAATCATCAGGAGGAGTGGCTTCCACAAATGATTCCTCAGCTTGAATGTCAATTTCCTGATGTGCCCCTACTTCGGGAGGAACAACTATTGTGGGCGCTTGTGCCGCTCCATGCACCTCTGCTTGCGCCTCTTCTTGCGCCTCCTCTCCTTCCACATGTACTTGGGCTTGTACTTGCACATATGGTTGTTGTTGCGGCTGTGGTTGTTGAACACTCGTCAGATGAGTTACAACAACCTGTGTTGATTGAGGGATGCTGCTACTTTCTTACGATGAGCCAACATCACTGGTCGATGGTGAATTATCAACTATACTGGCTGCCTCTGCAGCACTCAAGGGCTTGGACCTAAGTTGGCGTGGTGGTGGTGGCACTGAGCCCAATGGAGCGGAGGTACTGCTCCCAACTTGGTCCCCAGCAGACCCCGTTGCTGCTGCAGGCGTACTTTTTTTTCCCAAAAAATGCGGCGGTCGGCACACCAGTCTCCTTGGTAAGTGGCGCCACTTGCTTCTTCTGCTCCTTACTGGCAACTTTCTTGCTAGAGGAGCTACGGGCAACTTTTTTTGGGGCCATCTTCTTCAGATGTCAGAACAGCAGGCCGTAGTTGCACAAGTTGCAGAGTTGTCTGTGGCCACACGTGATGTTGTGCTGCACACACCGCAGCAGGCTGATGATTCGTCTTTCTGCACCTAAAAGCCAACGAAGCCAGAGGAACATCAGTTACATAAATGTTGCATATGTAGCGCTTAAAAAATAGTTTGCAAGTAAGCATTTTTATTATACCCACCCCCAAAATGGAAAGACCAATAAAATGCACCACTGACAGAGTACCCCTGGGCATAATGGATTAAAGCATGGCAGACTAGGTGCAGGCCTATGGCACAACAATGCACACTGCCTGGCTTCAAAATGGCCCCTAGACCCTCACCCACATGGACAGGACCCAACACCACCCCAAAAAATTGAAAAACACACATAAAACACCACAATTCAATGCCATCCATGCCCTCAATCATGTTGAAATTCAAGACACCCCACAGAAAGACTCGGTCCATGCACCACTGAGTACCCCATGGCATAATGGATGAAATCATGGCAGACTGGGTGCAGGCCTATGGCACAACAAAGCACACTGCCTGGCTTCAAAATGGCCCCTAGACCCCCACCCACATGGCCAGGCCCTCCCTGGACCAGGCCTCAAAATGGCCCCCACCCACATGGACAGGCCCCAACACCACCCCCAAAAATAGAAAAACACATAAAAATCACCACTATCTAATGCCATCCATGCCCTCAATCATGTTCAAATTCAAGACACCCCACAGAAAGACTAGGCCCATGCACCACTGAGTACCCCTGGGCATAATGGATGAAAGCATGGCAGACTGAGTGCAGGCCTATGGCACAACAAAGCACACTGCCTGGCTTCAAAATGGTCCCTAGACCCCCACCACATGGCCAGGCCTGCCTGTACCAGTCCTCAAAATGGCCCCCACCCACATGGCCATGCCCCATCAACACCCCATAAAATCGAAAAACACACAAAAATCACCACAATCCAATGCCATCCATACCCTCCATGATGTTTACATTAAAGAGACCCCCACAGAAAGACTCAGTCCATGCACCACTGAGTACCCCTGGGCAAAAGGCCCCAACAACAGCTAAAAAATCGAAAAACACACAAAAATCACCACAATCCAATGCCATCCATGCCCTCCATGATGTTTACATTAAAGAGACCCGACAGAAAGACTCAGTCCATGCACCACTGAGTACCCCTGGGAAAAGGCCCCAACAACAGCCAAAAAAATCGAAAAACACACAAAAAATCACCACAATCCAATGCCATTCATGCCCTCCATGATGTTTACATTAAAGAGACCCCTAAGAAAGACTCAGTCCATGCACCACTGAGTACCCCTGGGCAAAAGGCCCCAACAACAGCCAAAAAATCGAAAAACACACAAAAATCACCACAGTCCAATGCCATCCATGCCCTCAATCATGTTGAAATTCAAGACACCCCACAGAAAGACTCGGTCCATGCACCACTGAGTACCCCATGGCATAATGGATGAAATCATGGCAGACTGGGTGCAGGCCTATGGCACAACAAAGCACACTGCCTGGCTTCAAAATGGCCCCTAGACCCCCACCCACATGGCCAGGCCCTCCCTGGACCAGGCCTCAAAATGGCCCCCACCCACATGGACAGGCCCCAACACCACCCCCAAAAATAGAAAAACACATAAAAATCACCACTATCTAATGCCATCCATGCCCTCAATCATGTTGAAATTCAAGACACCCCACAGAAAGACTCGGTCCATGCACCACTGAGTACCCCATGGCATAATGGATGAAATCATGGCAGACTGGGTGCAGGCCTATGGCACAACAAAGCACACTGCCTGGCTTCAAAATGGCCCCTAGACCCCCACCCACATGGCCAGGCCCTCCCTGGACCAGGCCTCAAAATGGCCCCCACCCACATGGACAGGCCCCAACACCACCCCCAAAAATAGAAAAACACATAAAAATCACCACTATCTAATGCCATCCATGCCCTCAATGATGTTTACATTCAAGACACCCCACAGAAAGACTAGGCCCATGCACCACTGAGTATCCCTGGGCATAATGGATGAAAGCAGGGCAGACTGGGTGCAGGCCTATGGCACAACAAAGCACACTGCCTGGCTTCAAAATGGCCCCTACGCCCCCACCACATTGCCAGGCCCTGCCTGTACCAGTCCTCAAAATGGCCCCACCCACATGGCCATGCCCCATCAACACCCCAAAATTTTTTGAAAAATACAAAAAAATCACCACAATCCAATGCCATCCATGCCCTCCATGATGTTTACATTAAAGAGACCCCACAGAAAGATTCAGTCCATGCACCACTGAGTACCCCTGGGCAAAAGGCCCCAACAACAGCCAAAACATCGAAAAACACACAAAAATCACCACAATCCAGTGCCATCCATGCCCTCCATGCTGTTTACATTAAAGAGACCCCACAGAAATACTCAGTCCATGCACCACTGAGTACCCCTGGGCAAAAGGCCCCAACAACAGCCAAAAAATCGAAAATAACACACAAAAATGACCCCAATCCAATGCCATCCATGCCCTAAATGACGTTGAAATTCAACAAAACAGTTGTATCATGCACCCGTAACTAACCCTGGTCCTACTGGATACTGTGGCTACCCACAATATATTTTATTTAATGTTCAGAAAACCTTCCAAAATTGTAGTTGCAGCAACTGTAATGCCCCAAACAAACAACATCAACTTACTTGTGAAATTTCGAATCCAAAAGTGATCCAAAGAAAGTCAAAAAGGCCTCAAATCCAAATATCCAGCAGCATCCACAAAAAGTAATCCTTTCAGGTCAAGATCCAAATCAAAGTGACCAGGACATGAACAAAGCACGGGGAGGAGCCTGCTGGACCGGAACAGGAAGTTGGAGACTGTGGGGCACTTCCTTCCTCCCACCCCCCAAAATGGACTCCTTGCAAAAAAAAATTCAGGCAAATGTCAACCTGAGGAGTTATTCTGATAAAAATCATCATTTTCAGAAGGTTTATGCTGCCTGCTGGTGGATTTCTTGTGCAGAATTGCAAATTTTGCAACTTCGCGAGTGCGAGATTGTTGCTGCCTGCCGCGTCCACGTTTTCGCAATTGTTTACTCCCGCGATACGTGATCACAAGCCTTTATGACGTACATGCAATGACAAACTCTCACTGTGCAAGGTGGCGGGCCGCGATGACGTAATCGCGGTCGACAAACTCCCGCGGGATCACGCAGCAAGATCCAAAATGGCGCAGCACACGCAAACATGGAGAAAAACAAGTCTTCAAACGCTGAATGACGGTAAGTGAACGCCGCGCGCCGCAATATTGTATTTTTCAAGCGCGACCAAGCAAAAAAATCCGCTGCGTGCGAATTTGCGAATTTTCAGCAAATTCGCGAGAATTCGCAGATTGCGAATTTGCCGAAAATCCGCAAATTCCGCGAGCGGAACAGATTTTACGCTCATACTTAAATATTACACACGCAAAACCAAGAGGGAAGGTGGGTCACCATTAAAGTAAAGAAAAGGGATCTAGAATATTTTATATTTAACATATATGCTCCTAATTTTAATGGCACTAATTCCTGGAAAGTCCCAGAGAAACATCTCTCAGAACTCCCAGACAACTTGGGCGTGATTCAGGGTGCAGGTTTCAACCTACCAATGAATGAGAACCTTGACAGGACCTCTGCACATAAATTTATAGGCAATAATTCACACTAACAGATGAAATTCTATGGCAGGACCGGAGGCTTCGGATAATGCCTTCCTTCCTTAGCTTTATTGCCAAACAGAGCAGCAAGAAAAAACCACAAACAACTACATTTCCCATGAACATCAGGGAAAGAAAAAAGAGACATAATGGCAGTCCTTTGTCGCTCTCGGCACTCCGGCAGCTCCCATCATGCCCTGCAGCTGCTCCCTCCTCCTCTTTCTTCGCTGCTCAGCAGCAAGTTAAGTAGTGTTTTTTGCTTCTCTGTGATTTTTGGATCTGTGTGGGTAGCGTTTTGGGTTGTAAAGGCAAGCGCTAACCTTGTTAATTTCTCAGAGTCCCTTGACGATCACGGGACGCTTTTAGCGCTTCTCACGCGATCTGACCCTAGTGCGTTGTGCGGTGTGTGCTTTCCACCGCCAGGGGGCGTGTTTCCTGTTGTGGCCTGAGTGCCCGTGGGACGTTTGGTGCGGTTCAGCGCGTTCTGGATGAGTTCCAGTGCCCCCTGCCTCCCGGCTTGACACCCTGCGGGGTTGTAATTTAGGTTTCCCCCAAATTGAACGCCCAAGAAGGGTTGTATGGTACTGTGTTGTGGACACCCTGCGGGGTCGTAATTGGCACCGGCGTGCTGGTGCGAGGAACGCTTTGCCGGGTGGGCGCCCTGTGATCTAGAGGGCTGTAGCGTTCCCTGGGGTCTGTCCCGTGGATTGTGTGCCTTAGTGCCCCCCTCATTGTCTGGGCTCCCTCCCAGCTTACATTTGGTGCCCGTTAGGGCCCGACTTTATTGGCTGTACTGCAGATCCGCCCTTGCCAGAACTTACTTCAATAATGCAAGGGGATCACGAACAGTACGCAGAGGGAGACCCCCTCAGCTACGCACCGTGGGATGACGATTTCTATCAAGCGGTTGATGACTCCATTGGAGCAACGTCTCACGGCGCCCCTGGATGAGGTGTTTTCTAAGTTGGCGGCTCTGATTCCCGCACTGGGACCAGTCCCGGACCCTGCGTCCTCTCCCACCCCTCCCCCCCATAAGAAACCCTGCACTGAGGGGGTCGACGCAGAAGCTTTCGCTCGTGTCAAGAGCGCATTCATAGCACTCGAGGGGTCCCAGCTCGACCCCAAGTCCGCGGAGGTTCCCCCACCCCCGACCCCGCGCACTATGTCCCCAGTTCCTCAGGATGATGAGGATTCACCGGATTCGGATGAGGAGGCCTGTTTATCGAGGTCCTGGCTCCCGTCACAGACCGCTTCCTCAGAGGGTCCTTCGGATATGTTGGACCCAGACAACATCGTCCACCCTCGGTCCTCGGATTGGGTCCTGGGAGTCAAAGTAGCCAAGTATGTGGCCGGTCGCTTGCGCAAACCTGTGGAGAAAGACGATCGCAACCGCCTGCGGGCGGAATGCCCGCGACCTACCCTGGTGGGCAAGGTGGCTATGACGCCGGACATCGATCCCAAAATGGCGACGTTCCTAGCAAAGTTCGTCAGGGATCCCCGCAAAGGGGATTGACAGGTCATGGCGCATTTGCCAGGACAAGTTGTTGGACGCGGTAGGCCCTCTGACCAAAATACTAGACATGGCAGAGGAGGCCAAGGTCACAGGCGATCAGATTTCCCCGGAGGTCCTGTCCAACTGGGCCCAGCGGGCCATTGTCTTCCTTGGGAATGCGAATTGTGCCCTCTCAATGGAGAGGAGGAGGTCGCTGTTAATTAAGATAGACCCTAAGTTGGGTGACCTCGCTTCTTCGGAAGCCGGAGCTGTGGCTCAAGGGGGCCTGTTCGGGGACCCTTTTATTAAGGAGCTTGGAAAATTCGTTCCAACCTTCACCTCCTTGGACAGGGCGCAGTCCGATATCAAGAAAGTGTTTGTCCCTCAGGTTTTTTAGGGGGCCGGACGTGGCAGGGGCCGCTTGTTTGGCCGTGGCAACCCCTCTGATCGGGGACAAGGCTCCGGCCGCGGGCACGCCCAGGACAATGCCCGTTTCAATAACTTCTACCCCACCTGGGGCCAGCAGTTTCGAGGCCGTGGAGGAGGCCAGAGGAGACAGCAACAGAGTGTTGAAAGAGGTGAGTGTGCTGCCTTCAGCGAGTTTGCGAGTTGGGGGGGCGCTTGGCGCAGTTTCTCCCCGCATGGGCATCCCTGACCAGCGAGCTTGGGTGCTGCAGACCGTCCAGGGCTACAAGTTGGAGTTTCATGGCCGTCCTTACCAGCCTCAGCGTCCCCGTCCCATTATCTTTTCACAGCGCGACGCAGAGTTAGTGCGCAACGAGGTGTCCGCCCTCCTCCAAAGGTTTTCTCAGCAATCTGTTTCTAGTCGACAAAGTCGATGGGGGCCGTCGCCCAGTCATCAACTTGAAAGAATTCAACGAATGGCTGGTTTACCGCCATTTCAAGATGGTGGGAATCCATCTTCTGAGGGACGTTTTGCGGCCATCAGATTGGATGGTCAGGCTCGACTTGAAAGCCGCCTATTTGACGGTGCCCGTTTTTCCCCCTCACCGTCGTTTCCTTCTGTTCGCATGGGAAGGTCAGGTTTGCGAGTTCACCACTCTACCTTTCGGGCTCTCCTCGGCGCCGTGGTGGTTCACAAAACTGTTGCACCCGGTCGTCAAGGCTCTGCGGGCTCTGGGTATCCGGATGATCGTTTACCTAGATAACATGCTCTTCATGGACCAGTGTCCAGAGCACCTCTCGTCCCAGCTTCAGATGTCGGTCAACCTTCTCCAGGATCTGGGTTTCGTTATCAACGAGAAGAAGTCGCTTCTGGTCCCCACCCAGTGCGCCACCTTTTTTGGGGTTCACGGTCAATTCAGTGGAAGCCACGCTGAGCCTTCCTGTTCGGAAGATGATGAGAATCAGGCACGAGTTGCATCAGACCCTGGCGAGGTCTCACACCTTGTTGCACCATTTAGCGCGGGTGTTGAGCCTCCTCGCCTCGTCAATTCAAGCCATCTTCCCAGGCCCCCTTCATTATCGGGCCATGCAATGCCTGAAGGCGTATCACCTCCGGAAGGGTGTGACTTATTCACAGATGATTCCATTGTAGGAAGACGTGAGGGACGAGATGCGGTGGTGGCTTACGCACATGGAAGCCTGGAATGGCCGTGCGATCTCCGGCTCCGCTCCGGACATCATTATCGAGTCCGACGCCAGTCGCTCTGGTTGGGGAGCCAGATGCGGAGATTTTTCCACAGGGGGAGCCTGGTCGGCACTCGAGCAGTTGTTACATATCAACTGTTTGGAGTTGCTAGCAGGCTCTTTTGCAGTCCAGTGTTGGACGAAGGAAAGGGTTCAATCTTGCGTCTTCCTCCGTATGGACAACATTTTGGCGGTCCGTTATATCAACCACCTAGGAGGCACCAAGTCCAAACTTCTGGCGGACCTTGCCAAGGATTTTTAGAACTTTTGCCTGGACCGTCAAGTGTCGGTCACGGCAGAATACTTTCCGGGCCGTCAGAACGAAGTGGCCGATTGGCACTCCCGGCACCTGCTAGACGCCAGTGTATGGAAGTTGGATCCTCTGGTGTTCTCTTGGTTAGCGGACAGATGGGGCCCCTTTTTGGTGGACCTGTTTGCTTCACGGCTGGACTACCAACTTCCGAGGTACTTCAGTTGGCGACCGGACACTCTGGCGGAGGCGACGGATGCTTTCCTTCAGGACTGGTCGAAAGAGCAGGGGTATGCGTTTCCCCCGTTTTCAATGATAACGCGAGTATATGCGTTGCTCCGCCGTCAGCTGGCGGAGAAGGTTCTGATCACCCCTTGGTGGAGGTCTCAAGTGTCGTTTCCGGTTCTTCTGGAACTTTCCTGGGATTCTCCAATCCTAATCCCCCACTCTCCACATATTCTGCTCAGTCCGGAGGGGCTTCCCCACAGGCTAGTACAGGAAGGATCTCTGCGTCTGATGGCTTGGCGGATCTTCGGCGTCGCTGGATGCTCCCGGGCCTTTTGGGAAAAGCAGAAGACTTACTCTCCAAAGCATGGGCCGATAGCACGACCAGGAGGCAGAGTTGGCGTTGCTGGTGTGTGCGATGGGGTTTTGATCCCGTGGGGGCAGACGTAGTGCAGGTTCTAAACTTCTTGGCGGGATTAGCAGAGGATGACCTGGCTTATCGGTCAGTGAATACCTTCCGTTCGGCTATCTCGGCCGGTCATGACCTGGTTCAGTGTTCCCCAATTGGAGAACATCCCTTGGTGTGTCGGCTCTTGAGGGGGATTCGCCTCTCCTTACCTCCGGAACCACGATATTCCGCCCTTTGGGATGTGAACAGGGTTCTGAACTTGTTTTTGTCTTGGCAGCCCAATCGGTTTTTGTCTCGCAAAGAGCTCACGGCTAATTTGGATGTGCTGCTGTGTTTGATCTCTTGCAGGTGAGTTTCGGATGTGCGGGCATTAGACATCACTGCTAGAGTTTTCTCCCCTGACGGGGTGTCTTTTACTGTGAGCAGACGGACTAAATCCCTTTCGAGAGTGATCTCGTACCCGGCCTTTCAGGACTCCCCTAAACTGTGTGTGGTGCAGTGCCTCTGTGCTTATGAGAGTTTGACTGAAGATACTCGCCCTCCTGGCGAGAGACAATTACTTATTGCCCTACGTAAACCGTACAAGGCAGTCTCTTCCCCAACTATAGCCAGGTGGGTGCGTTGGGTGATGCAGGAGGCGGGGATTGATACCAAGCAGTTTGGTGCTCATTCAGCGAGAGGACTGATGGCCTCTAAAGCTTTTGCCCTTAGGGCTCGATTGGAGGATCTGATGAGGGCGGCCGACTGGTCCTCAGAATCCACTTTCAAGAGATTTTATTTTAAGCCAGTGTTAAATGTTGCCCGGTTGGTGGTCGACAAGCTTTGAACTGGCATAATCCGAAGTCTCAGGTCCTGCCATAGTATGAGATTTTGCCTAGCCTTGGTGCTGGTAAGTTACAATTCTATTAAGGACTCGGAGGAGAGGATTATCCCCCCCCAATGACTTCAGGGAAGTGGACCCTCCCCGTACAGAATGTAAGTAATGCATTTTTAGGTTCATTTTGGCTATACTGCTTGTATTCGCAATGTTCTTGATATGCGTTTTTTACATTTGTTGGTGGCTGCTCAATGTCTGACACTGCGTATTTTGCAGGAAATGACGGTAATAAACAGGAGACATGAGTTGACTGGAGCATGAGCTTCACGCGAAGAAAGAGGAGGAGGGAGCAGCTGCAGGGCATGATGGGAGCTGCCGGAGTGCGGAGAGCGACAAAGGACTGCCATTATGTCTCTTTTTTCTTTCCCTGATGTTCATGGGAAATGTAGTTGTTTGTGGTTTTTTCTTGCGGCTGTGTTTGGCAATAAAGCGAAGGAAGTAAGGCATAATCCTTGCCTCCGAGTCCTTAATAGAATTGGAACTTACCAGCACCAAGGCTAGGCAAATTCTCATTCTGCTACAACAACAATAATGTAATAGACATATGTCACTTATACAATACCACAGGATCTGACTATATCTTTTAATGATCTCCACACCACACCTTTTTGAGGATAGACCATATTATAGAGAGCAATCCACTACTACAACTTGTGCACGCACCTACAAAACAACCGATAGTGGTCTCTGACCATGTTTGCATATCCATGAAAATGTCCCTTAATCATCCAACCCCACCTCCTAAAAATGGCAATTGAATGACAAACTACTAGTTGACTTTACACAAGAGCAGAAATTGCAACAGCCATTAAATTTTTCATGACAGAGAACCCCCCCCTCCCAGCGACACATTCCCCACCATAAGATGGGACGCCCTGAAAGCCACTATGAGAGGCAAGTTTATACAGCTCATGTCTGAAAAAAAAGATATATATGTCTGAAGGTATTGAGTTGGAAATCCATTCTCTAAACTCACAACTAAGACAAACCAAAGGCTTGGTGTTCCTAAACATACTTTTCTCAATTTAGTACAAATACAACCAAATCCTGAGTCAGAAGGCGCGTAAATGGATTGACATAGTGAATGCTGGAAAACCTTGGCAAACTATCTAAAGTCTCATAGCCGAAAAAAAAGCTGAACTGTGTAATAACTTTGGCAACCCACTGTATCCTTGACACTTTCAAATCCTTTTACGCCAACCTCTACAACTCTGATACACCCACTTCGCCCACTGCAATTAATGACTAACTTTAATTCTGCCACATACCGAGGTTATCGGAACAAGACTTCCTCACTATCTATAAACCTATCCCTGAAGAGGCGATTAGAGCCACTATAAAGACTCTAAAAATTGAAAAGACCCAGGCCCTGACGGCTACTCAGCCACATTTTAAAAGACTTTTAGCTGCATGATCCCAGGCCCTCTCTACGCGCTCTTTCATCATTACTCATACTCTCGATACATCGCTGGCTAGGCATCTCAAGCCAAAACCATATTAATCCTCAAAGAAGGAAAGGACCCACTAAAAATGTTTAATTCAAGGTTGGTATCTCTCATGAACATCAACTGTAAAATCTACACTAAGATTGTAGCATGCAGAGTGGAATCGGTTATCCAATACCTGATTGCAAACCCACAAACAGGTCTTCTCAAAGGGAGACTAGCTGCCTATAGCATTAGAACATTCTGTCATGTTCTAGAAAAGGCCAAACTGACTCACTTCCAAACTAATGCCCTCTCATTAGATGTAGAGAAGACTTTTGACAAAGGCTCCTGGCCCTTCCTGCAAGCCATTCCCCATCAATGCAATCTTGAAGATGATCTTATTCAGATGATTAAGGGCCTTTACTCCAACCCGAAAGCTAGAGTCAGAGCTAATGGCCACCTTTCCCATCCCTTCAGCCTTTCTCAAGGCACTCATCAGGGCTGCACCTTATCTTCCCTACTTTTACTATTTGCCATTGAACCTTTAATCACAACATTAAGAGATAACCCAGGTATTCCGGGCATCAACTTCCGCTCTGGTAGACAAGTGGTGGTGGCTTAAGCGGACAATTTCCTCTTGTTCACCAAGGATGCCCCACAAACCATCCTAATTATCATGCAAGAACTAGAGAGATATTCGTTAGTGGTGGGATACTCTCTAAAGAAAGATGAAACTGAAATCTCCCCCCTACATGTCCATTGTACATCAGGGGCAAATGCCGACCTTGGTCTACATTGGCAACTGAATGCTATCAAGTACCTTGGCATTTGTTTTGGTTCGGATCTGAAACACTGTGTGGTCATCAATGAGCAACTCATCAAAATCAAAGAACACCTTAATACATGGTCCTAAAATAACATGATCCAGTGGAGACGGGTGTCAAGATAATGATTGCCCCTCAAATCAATTTTATTTCAAGTATGCTCCCTGTCACACTCTCCCCCGCCTTCTTTAAATCCATAGATAAAGCCATTTCTGACTTTCTGTAGAAGGAGAAGAAAGCAAGAATCTCCATTAAAATTCTGAAGAAGAACAAGCACTCAGGCAGTATAAACCTCCCGGATTATGCCCGCTATCAAAAGGCATTTCTGATCTCACAGGGCACATGGTGGATCTGCTGTTGTGAGGACTGCTCTCCCCCATGGCTTGTTGTAGAGTCTGAGTTAACCTATCCTATAACTATCTCCTCCTCCCTCACAGTACACAATCTGATAAATCTCCCCTTAGAACACTCCAAGCGTATCATTACAGACATTTGGCTTCAATATAACTTCCCTTTGGTACAATCGTTCAACCAAGCTGGAAAAAAAGACCAGTATACTGGGAATCATGGGCTAGGAAAGGTAATAGCTCGATATATGACCTGGGCTCACGAGTAAACCCCATCCCATTCTCATCTTTGCAGCAGAGTTTCAATCTTCCAAACATGGACTTCTATAGATTCCTGGGATTTAAAGGTGCATTGAGTAGGCTGAAGCCTCCACACCACAAGACCTACCAGAAATACTTACAAAACTTAGAAGTGAGGGTTACACCGCCTCATGAGTATACAAACCCCTGGATACACCCAACACCTCGACAATGGGACTTTTCACCCGTAAATGGGGCTCACACATGCATTTATCACACCAAGCAGATTTCACATTCTTAAGGTGGGGTAAAATCTAGCAGGCCCCTTTTTCTGCAAATATCACACCTGCCCTTGCTCAATCAAGGTTCTTATCAATTCACAAAACTTACTGGACCCCCTTCTCCCCTTAGACTGTATAAACTCGATATAAGAGATTCATACTTATGCTGGAGATGTGAGGAAAGCAGAAGCAACCTACAAATCTTTCCTGCAAAATGTGTCTCCCACTGTGGTCAAGAATGCAATCAGTGTTACAAAAAATATCTGTGTTAACAATAGAAATTAACTTCTTGACGACAGCACTGGGCATCTTCGCCAAACCCCTTTCCTCTGAAATTACTGGAAACACTGCAATAGTAGTGGATCTCCTCCTATCACTGGGGGCTAAAACTATGTTTGCAGATTGGAAAATGCAAAAAGAACAATTGATGCACAGAATGCATAACAATGTCGTACATTCACCCCAGTACAGAGATCTGGGCCTCAATTCATTTTTTTTGCTCACCATGTCATTCCAGTTTGGACCCAGCCATATGCAAATCAGTCTTGGCCCTGCACCCAATGAGAACAGTCCAACCTGAACTGCCAGGCCAGGTCCTCCCTGGACTGGAAACAAGCATCCTAGGACCATTTTTGGGCTTTCAGCCCTTAACAGCCAAGATAGCTTGACTCCAGAGGCATGGAGAGCACAGGACCCACATCTGAGCATACCCGTCCCACTCTGGGTGACAAATGCAAAAAGAACAATTGATGGACAAAATGTAGAACAATGTCATACATTCACCCCGGTACAGAGATGTGGGCCTAAATCCATCGTTTTCTCGCCCTAAGTGAGCCAGGTATGCCCAGACGTGGGTCCTGGGCTCACTGTGCCACTGGAATCTAGCTATTCTTGCTGATGAGGGGTGAAACCCTGAAACCGGTCATAGGATGCTTGTTTCCGGTCCAGGGAGGAGCTGGCTTGGCATTTCGGGCTGGACTGTTCCCATGAGGCACAGGGTCAAGACTGATTTGCATATGGCCAGGTCTAAACTGGGGTGGCATGGTGAGGAATAGAATGATGGATTTAACTCAGATCTTTTGACTGTGGGTGAATGTTTGGATTTGTTCTGCATTCCGTCCATCAATTGTGTGTCTTTTGCAGATTTGAAAATGACATCCCCAAGTTCCTCTGGCAAATGGTGGAACTTACTATGCTCGATCCACGCGCTGACAATGTACTATATTCTAAATTACACACCTCTGCTGAATCCAGACATCTGTGGGATGCTTTAAGTAAAAACCTACAATAAAACAAACCACCCTAAACTTGCTTCAAGTTCCAAATCTACTCTAAGGGTCATTAAAGGTCCTCTCTACCTCTATTTGGACACATACATCCGAATGATGGCACCGTCTTTGCTAAATGCGAGCTCAGTGTAGCCTCCCTTCCCCTCTTACCTGTTTCTATTCCTGTGTCTCTTCCTCTATGAGCCACTTTATTTGTCAGGTTACACTATTGTCTATCCAGGCTCCAAAGAGCAACATTGAAGCAGCTTTTATTTTACTCTGATTACGGTCCTTGCCGTATCTTATTAGGTCTCACTCAAGCCTGGTATTCCATGTCGTTTCTCTCTCCAGCTGTTCTGTAACAGGAGTGTATGGTATACTGTTGCCATTTAATTTGCCTTTTTATATGAAAATAAATTTTATTTGAACAAAATAAGTAACAATAAGACTTGGGCTAGAGAAAGGTAGTGGATAAAGAGAAACAGTAGAGGAGTTATGAAATTGAGGGAGAGTAAAATGAAGGGGGTGAAATAGAACGCTTACACTTAAGGTTCTTACTTTCACAATAGCTTTCATGATTCGAGTATTCTGGCTCTGTGCTTTTGTCAACAGGACCTTATCTATTCCCTTTCGAGGTGATAGTGAGAACCAAGGAGAGACCACAGATGGCAGTGTGAAGGGGAGGGAAATATCCAATCTTCCCACTGCCATTAGGTTTGAGTCCCTAAGTTATTTGGAATCCCTAGACTCAATTAACCAACCTAGGGCCAGATGTAGGTGGCCGTTTCAGGCCATTTACCGACCGGTAACGGCCGATTTTGGCCGTTACCAATCGGTAAATGGGTGACAGGTATGTAGGGGGCATTTTTTTACTGATTCGGTAAAATTACCGATTCGGTAATTTTACTGAATCTGTAAAATAAAAATTCGGTACATTTACCAAATCTGAGGCACCCAGATGTAGGTGGGACTCTTCTGAGTCCCAGAGGCCTTACCGAATCGGTATTTTACCATCAAATCCAATTTGATGGTAAAATACTGATTCCGGTGTGCATGCACATGTGTGCATGCACACCTATGCCATGGAACAGTTAGACCTGCCCTTAGGGTATGTATGCGTGCCACATGGCACCCGAGCCTGTTTTGGGGGTGCCAGAGGGTGTCAAAGTGACACCCCCTGCACCCTTGTGAAAATCGGTATTTACCGATTCGGTAAATACCGAATCGGTAATGCCCATTCATTCCTATGGGCTTCAAAGCCCATAGGAATGAATGGGCATTACCGATTCGGTATTTACCGAATCGGTGATTACCGAATTTTTCCGATTCGTTATTCCAGCACATCTGGAATACCTACATATCCACCCCTCAGATTTACCGATTCTCAATTACCGAATCGGTAAAAATCGGTAATTTTCGGTAATTAAGAATCGGTAAATCTATTTTACCTACATCTGGCCCCAGATGCCATCTCTGAATTAGATTCCTTGGTTTGCAATCCCATGGTAAGGGACTTGGGTCAGCTGAAAGTATTAACCTAAACATAGCTGGGTTAGCCAGCAAAATGTCTCACAGACAGTGGTGCAGTTTTCACAAAGAATTTCACATAGTTTGCTTACAAGAAACCTGGCATACCGACTGTAATTTTGCACTGCATGGCTATAGTTATTTTCCTGTTCCAGAAACCCCAGCACTGCATGGGAGGGCAAATGAGGTTTGTTAGTGTTAATTGCCCTCAGATTAAATTGATATTTTGAGTTTGTCGATACTCACTCTTTGTTGATGAGCAGCTGGCTTATCCCGAATTTTTATAACTCTATTTTTACTGAAGATAGGGATACACGCATGGCTCTTCCCAAATTCTTTTTTAAACAATTAGTAAAAGGAAGTATTTTATTTAAATAATGTTAACGAGTGATTTTTACTTGCATCTATATGAAGCTTGCCCGACTTGGGGTCTTTGTAAACATGATGAGGGTGCTTTTTACACTATATGGACCATCTATTGATGGATTACAAGGTTCAAAGGGATGGTCAAAGTGGCAATAATCCGATAACAGCAGTTTTTAACTGGCATTTTAAGGCATTCGCTAAGTTTCCAAACCATGAGATGTTGTTATCCTTAAGGGATCAAAATCCCAGATTAAAGAGCTGCATGATTAAACCAGATAATTTATATCACAAACTATTTCAGAATCTGATCAAAATTATGCGAATTGTCTAGATGAAGGCCTTCCTAACAATATTATCCTGTCCTCCTTTACTCACATCTTCAAAGTTGTTAAATCCTTGTTATCGAGGCAGCGCAAGCCTAGTAGTCACCCTCCTGAACGGTGGTTTACCCATTCGTGCACTAATGCACTTTATTACCCTAAGAGGGCCCTTATGAAAATTCCAAGAGACCCTATTAGGGTCTCAAGGTATTGGTTTGTATATAAGCAGACCTTGAAGGTAGGGAATTATTGCTTATATAGGGAAGCCTGGGAGGAACTCATTTGTGCATGTAAGGCCCGAGATAGTGGGCTTTTTTGGAACATCGTTAGTTGTATTTTATTTTCAACGTCTTTGAGTTCTTGATTGAACATCTCAGAAGATGTGGGGGTGAAGCATTTTGTGGCCATTTGTGATGACCCAGAATCCACTCCTGTATCATGTCACCTAGACGAACCAGAAAGTGTGAGGTTTTATTGGGAGGAGCTGAGGGATGTCAAAATGACCCAATCAGATAATAAAGCCCCAGGTTTGAATGCGGTACCAGGAGGCTCATTTCAATCCAATGTTGAGATGTGGGCCCCTCTGGTCACCATCCGTCTTGATGCAGCTATGTGTCAAAGGTCACCGAAATCCTGGTCACATTCAGTAACTGTGCTTTTGTATTTAAAAAATGCAGAAGAGAAGACTGTCATTGTTACTGGCCCATCTCATTAATCGACTGAGTAGTGAACATTTTGGGGCAGGTGATTTGAAATCAGGTGAGCCAATCAGCACAATGTGATATCTGATATAGAGTATGACTACAGGTCTGCATTAGGGACTGTTGACCAGTGCCTAAATTCATATTTGATCATTTCTAAATACACAATAGTCAAGAAAAGGTTGGTTCATCTTGCCTTCATGGATCTCAGTTCAGCCTTTGACAGAGTGAGTAGAGACAAGCGGTGGGGTGTAGTGAGATCCGTGGCGGTGGATATGAACATGGTTTGCTTGCTGAGAGATCTGCATTGCAATCTGACTGCTTCAGTCTGATATGGCATGGTGCGAGGGGGGAGGGGGGTGAATGTACATATCCCTTCAGATTGCAAAGGGGAGTTCATCTGCTATGTATTTTAACATCTTTTCATTTTGCCCTGTATTTAACTCCCTGGACCAACATTTGCTTGAGAGAGGGAAGGACTTAGCCCCTAGTGGGAATGTGACTATTTCTTGTTCTATTGTATGCAGATGAAGCTGTACTTATCTCAAGAACTGCTATAAGCTTTCAGCGGCTATTAAAGTAATTTAAGGAGTTCATGAATAATCTGAATGTAAGGAAGAATAACACTAAATCAAGGTATTTTCTATTAAGGGCAAACATATTAGCAAAGTAAAAACATTTTCCTATCTTATTGTTTCGATCAATGCCTAATTGAATTGCTCGTTACTTATGAAATACAAATATGTATTGTTGTAAAGGGCTGACTGAGGTGTTTTTGCCCTTGTATCAGGGTTCAACAGTTTTTGAAGCTATGAGTAAAATATGTAAAGCCAAGTGTCTATTGATTGCCTTTTATGGGTGTGACATAAGTGGTTATGTCCCCACACATTCTCTCCAGATAGTGGAGAATGTTGTTATCTCTGCCAAACAGTGCCGCCTACTAGGTGGTCCTTGAAGAGTTGGGCATGTGTTATATTACTGATTTGCTACAGATGCCACCTTTATTGTTATGGCTCAATGTTTAGACTAATCCACAATCTTTATTCATCTAATTCTGGAGTACTGTATCAAGCTTGCTAATGTAACATCAATCCTATGGCTGACATATTTTTAAATCGCATTTTATAGCACTTGTGTCACGGGGCCTCTGATGACGTCAGTGGACGGCGCAAGGACTTTAACAGCTGTTCCTTTCCGCCCCTTCCTCAGGATGCCTACGGCCCCTTTAATGCGGCATGGACAACTCCCGCGGAGGCGGAGCCAGCAGTCTTGACATCGCACGCGTCTGACCAACCAGGGTCAGAGGAGGCGGATAAGGGAACCCGGCCGGAGCCGAACAGTGAGAAAGCCGGAGGAGGAACAGGAGAGAAGACGCCAGAGACAAGCAACATTTGGGAGGAGTACCCGGGGGAGGAAGCAGACGGGCAGGCCAGGAGAACGGACACGCCAGGAGGCCATTGACACCACGAGCCGCCCTGCCATACTTCTGGAGAAGTGTGGCTGGACAAGGTACAGGGCCATTTAAAGGGACTCTTCTCTTCACAGGGTAGGAAGGGGTAGGGGAGGTTTGAGGGAGGTCACGGGACCACGAGAGTGTTTGTGAAATCCTCACCATGGAGCACACTGCCCAGTCACTACAGTTCGGGTTGGGCGTAACATGTTTCCTGGTGTAGGGCCCTGGTGACTCCTTCACTCCCAGTTACCCCCTCCTCTAGATCGGACCCCAGAACCTACTAGTAATCTTGGGATTGTTTTGTTTTTTCCTTTTCACATGGCGATGCTGGATGAATCCAAGCCGCATGACTATCTGCAAAGCTGAACTATTGGAGTCAAGAAGGACTTGAAGACCCCGACGATTTCCTTGGTTGTATATCCTCCCCATATGAACTTTTGATTTGGATTGAGAGGACTTTTCCCTCCTCTAGAGACACGCATCTTGTATTTCTTTTTGAGTGGTGTTACTACATTACGAAATAAACACCTATTCCAGCCTATTAGAGTGGTCATCTGTCATTATTACACCAGTAAACGACTGTCCCCCTCTCACAACTTGATAAACCAGAGTTATTTAATCAACCCTGCAAAATCATTAAGGCTGATGGGGTCTGGACTAAGAAAGCTTTTTGTATGTTGTTATGGTCAGAGAGAGAATCTGGGGCCAAGTTAAAACCTATGGTTAGACACTCAATTATGATTCAAACTACAAAGTTAATCAAACGTTATGTTTGTTTTATAACGTCAAGTAACCATCAATCTCTTTTTACCAGGTTTAGGTTGAACATCTTTCATGAACAATTAAAAATTCTGAAGGGCTGGTCTAAAGTTTCAGATATATTCCCTGGTTGCTGTGATAATGTCTCCCATCAGGACAAAATGCACTGTATTATGTTTTGCCCTATGTAGAGTGCGTCAAGGTCTGTTTTTATCTTTCCTATTTTAAAGAGGTTACATTTTAAACAGGTTAGACTGGAGCTTCAACATCTCCAGCTTTTACCTGATATGGAGATTTGTCACTGTCGCCAGCTTCCGTGCAGGAGTGGTTAGAGTCAGAAAGACCTTACATGACATATAAGCTGTCTTACCCCAACATTTTTGCTTAATAATTGATTTTTTAATGAGTTGATTTATTTATCAGCCTGGATCATGTGGATTATTTTAGATATTGATTGATGGTGATGTACACATATAAAGCACTTGTGAATGCATAAACATATATTCTGGATGTATTAAAATTGTATGCTGTATTATGTATGGGCATAGAACAGTTTATTTGGATGTTTTATTTTATTGATGGTTACTGTGCTTTTACGGTCTGTATTGAACCCAGCAAAGCTTTATTATGATTATGATTACAATAACACTCAAATAAGAGAAGATAAACACACAATAGACATGTAAAATAGAAATATACATAAAAGTAGAAATGATAAGCGTGTTGGTTCCCTTTCGTGGGGCCACATGGTAGGCAGGGATAATGGACCTCAGCTCTTGTGTCCTAGAGTGCATCCCAATAAATCTCAGTAAAGTGGGACGCGTACAGACCTCCTGCACTTGACTCTCAGGTTGTCAAGGTCCAGTAGTCAAAGGCTTCTCAAGGAGGGAGTGTGGGAGGTTAGAGACTCAGACTGGCAAACAACAGACACAATAATTTACTGTCCAGCTTAGTGCATATCTTACTAAAAGAGAAATACTTCATGTTCAGAGCTTAACGGTATACTACACAGAGTGATGGAGGATCAGGTACAGGGTTCTAATAAATACATTAGTTGACTGTTATCAATGTCTACAATTCACACAATACCTTAAAGTAGCCTAGCAAAATCTATATAGTGCCCTCTACTAATTACAGTGTCCTATCCAGTTTTTACAGCTATTTTAGCACTACAGTGTTTTAGCAGCAGTGGAAATATGCATAGTTAGGCAAAAGTGACAGCTCACTATCGGGGTATGTAAGTAAATATTGGGTTTAGATACCCATGGGTAAGTTCAGTTTGCATTTTAAAATAAAACATTCACACTGACAGTCCTTAATCCCTCTAACATGCTGATTTAACTTTATGTTCCAGACACAGGCTCTCAATCTTTCCATAAATGTCTTGCATTACTCAACAGTGGGACAATGTATGTTGCAGTGGTTGATGGAGCACACTTTGCGGTTGAATTGCCACCTCCTAAGTCATTGGGTGTCGCTTTGAAGGCAATGGCCGGCCTTGGAGATCTTGACATTTAGGACAAAGAGCATTGCAGTCCTCAGCACCAGTCGCCCATTGTCGGCAATTGTGGTCTCCAAGCTAAAGGGGGGTTCTGTACTACAGTAGTGTTCATTCATTTTCTGGCTTAAGTTAAGACACAGTCTGTGTGCAAGGTGATACCTCTCACAAGAAGGAGTTAATTCTGGATCCAAGCAGGAGTTTCCAAAACAAGAGCAAAATTAAGTCTGAAAGCTCTACACCTGGCTGCCATCAGTCTTTCTGAAGTACCACTCAAAGAAGAACGGGCAAGCCCTGCCTAGAAATGTACTTCTCCTTAATAAATGAGTAAGTTGACTCACTCTAATTCTACCAACAACCAAATAGCACGGCTCAGAAAGAACCAATCAAAAATCCCCTGCTAAAAGGTCCTTAACTAATGTCTATGGAGAGCTCTGCCTCCATACTTCAGTATCTGGGGCTTCTACCTACATTCAACTTCAGGAATTCAGGAAATGTATTTCTACTCTCTGGGAAAGTTGTATTCCATCCTTCATCTTGTGACTTGTTAAACTGGGGCAATCCAAAACAGATTCTTCTGGCCCTAATCACAATACTCTTAATACAACAGGGAGGTCTTGCCTTCCTTGCTCTTCCACGTTTTGGACATCACAGTCATTATCAACAGGTTCTGGGCTTATCACGCACTCTCGATCAGTGTATTAGCTGGACCAAAGAAAGTCAGGATATCAGCTTGACATTCAGTTGGTTCACTCCAGGCAGAGGCGCAAACCTGTTTACCATACATCTGGATTATGTTTACACTTTTTACTAATTTTATAGCACTTTAGGATGGTGTGTGTTTGGTGTAAATGTGCTGCAGTATTGGAGTTTAGGTGAGGGAGGCGTTAAGGCTGTAGTATTCATGCCCAACTCATTTCACTCACCACTTCTTCAGACACAACGTTCCATTGACATGTGACCATTGGCAGACACATGTCTGAATTTTGTGAACATGGGAAGGAAGTTCCTCTGTTCAAATCCAGCATACCACTGTACTTAAGTAATAAAGGCCATAGAAGAGTAATCAATCGAGAGGAAAGTCAGATTCTGTGAAGAAAACTTTTCGCTATTTCAGTAAGTGTGTCTGGTAGCAAGTCAAGTCAAGTCAAGTCAAAGGATTTATATAGCGCACTACATACCCAGAGGGTCTCAAGGCGCTTAAGGAGGGGTGGGGAATTACTTGTCAAATATCCACGTTTTAAGTTGCTTTCTGAATGCTAGGTGGTTCTGGGTAAGGCGAAGGTAGGTGGGAAGTGAGTTCCAGGTTTTAGCTGCCAGGTAGGAGAAGGATCTACCTCCCATGGTGGTCTTGTTGATGCGAGGTACAGTGGCAAGGGCTTGGTTGGAAGAGCGAAGCTGGCTGGAGGGGGTGTAGAAGGACAGTCTTGTGTTGAGGCATTCTGGTCCGATTTCGTAGAGTGCTTTGTGTGCGTGGGTTAGGAGCCGGAAAGTGATCCTCTTATTGACGGGAAGCCAGTGGAGGTTTTTCAGGTGACCAGAGATATGTTCTTTACGCGGGATGTCTAATATGAGCCTGGCTGAGGCGTTTTGGATTCGTTGGAGTTTTTTCTGGAGTTTAGCGGTAGTCCCGGCGTAGAGGGTGTTTCCATAGTCCAGTCGGCTCGTGACCAGAGCGTGGGTGACCGTTTTCCTAGTTTCGGTGGGGATCCAACGGAATGTTTTTTTGAGCATGCGAAGAATGTTGAAGCAGGATGAGGAGACGGCGTTGACTTGTCTGTTCATTGAAAGTGAGGAATCCAGGATGACGCCCAGGTTCCGTGCGTGGTCTGTCGTGATGGGTGCTTTTCCAAGGGCTTCTGGCCACCAAGAGTCGTCCCATGCGGAGGGGGAGGTACCTAAGATGAGGACTTCTGTTTTGTCAGAGTTCAGTTTCAGACGGCTGTGTTTCATCCATTCGGCTACTTCTTTCATTCCTTCGTGTAGGTTAGTTTTGGCGGTGCTAGGGTCATTGGTGAGTGATAGGATCAGTTGAGTGTCATCCGCGTAGGAGATGATGTTGAGGTTGTGTTGGCGGGCGATGGCCACGAGGGGGCTCATGTATACGTTGAAAAGGGTGGGGCTGAGTGAAGATCCTTGTGGTACGCCGCAGATGACTTCAGTGGCCTCTGATTTGAATGGTGGGAGGCGGACTTTCTGGGTTCTTCCGGTGAGGAACGAGGTGATCCATTCCAATGCTTTTCCTTGGATTCCGATGTTTCTGAGGCGCTGTAGAAGGGTGCTATGGCAGACTGTGTCAAAGGCTGCGGAGAGGTCGAGGAGGATGAGGGCGACAGTGTCTCCATTGTCCAGTAGAGTTCGAATGTCGTCTGTTGCTGCGATGAGGGCGGTCTCAGTGCTGTGTTTTGCTCGGCAGCCGGACTGTGAGGAGTCGAGGGATTTGTTGGCTTCGAGGAAGGCGGCGAGCTGGTTGTTGACAGCTTTCTCGATGACTTTGGCCGGGAATGGAAGGAGCGAGATGGGGCGGTAATTTTTGAGTTCGGTGGGGTCCGCTGTGGGTTTTTTCAGAAGGGCGCTGAGTTCAGCGTGTTTCCAGCTTTCCGGGAAGGTGGCGGATTTGAAGGAGCAGTTGATGACGTCTCGGAGGTGCGGTGCTATGATGGAGTCTGCTTTGTTGAAGATGTGGTGAGGGCATGGGTCTGTGGGGGATGGGATCCTGAGTGGATGGAGTTCATCACTGTAGACATCTTCAGTAAGAAATAAGTCTCTACTGGTAACCAGGTGGTCAGGCATGTAGACAGAGAAGAGGTGGTAAGGAGTAACTGGTAAGCCATGTTCACTGAGTTGTCTTTAAAGATTTTTCACCATATTGCTATACAACATTGTTTGGGCTCTGCAATTAGGTCCTTAAGAATTTGCAGACACTCCTGACATTGATGAACACATTGCTCTAATCCGCACCAGAGCCAATTGCTCCCACCTTTTCTTCCAAACCCTTTCTACTTAAGTACAAGTTGATGAATCACTCTCATGACTCCAACTCAACCAATTTGTCTACAACGTATGACTCAACCAGTGTAGATTGCTTGTGCCTGTGAGATGCCTCAAGTCCTATAACAAGATTCCGTCAGTGAGGTATAATATGACACTACTCACCCAAGAGAGAACGTCACCTAAGACACAAAGAGTTGAGGCTGGATGGGAAAGGATATAATCATTTTACCAAACTTATACCACTGATCCCCCTCCTCTGCAACATTCAATTTGATTTGGATTGTTTTCTGACATAGTCCCATTCCCTCAAATGATTGTGGACAAGAGCTCTGCTTTAAAGACTTTTTGATGTGAACTTAAAGCACTTTCTTCACGTGTGAAGGTTTTCCATTTAGTTCTGACTGAATACTTCATTCCACTGAGTCATTTTTTAAATGTCTCTTTATAAATAATTCAGTTTGTCCCAATTTATATTCTGAACTTCTCAAGAGCATATATTATTTTTGAATATATAAAATAGGAATAAAGTGTAATATCTCAAACGAAGTATTGTGAATTTGAAATATTACCCTCAAAAACTGAATGTTCTTTTGTTCTCTGTACAAACTTGTTAGACCTGTCAGCATTAGGGTGGTCTTCCCCCAAACAATTTGTCTTCATACCCCCTATTTTTGCTGAATTGGTATTTGTTAGCCTCAGGAATTTGTGCACTCTCCCACTGCTAACCAGTGCTAAAGTGCTTGTGTTCACTCCATAAAACATGGTAAAATTGGCTTACACCTGATTAGCACATTTATTTGGTACACCACTTAGAAAACTTTATTGCATGATTTAAAAAGAACCTTTGAAAAGTACAAAAGATAAAAGTATATCTCTTAATAAAAGTAGAACCCCAGTTCCTATAGTAAAAAGCACCCGGCCCTCGCTTGTCAGAGTTCTCTTGTTGAAGCCCTACAACCAATACCTTAGATAATGGTTCCTTAGGGGCATTTATGGTTGTGGCCAAAGTTGTGATTTGAGTCCCTGAGTAAGCCAGCCTATGCACCAATCCCCTTTAGATAGCATTTTTTTTTATGATGTTCCAGTTATTATGGAGATCCAGGAAGCTGCGCTTCTGGTTGAAGTTGCTATCAAGGGGTCCCCTCCCCTAGTTTTTTTGCAGCGCAATCAATGAACCTCACCAGTGCACAGTTTAGGTTAGTGTTCCATGGATCAGAACAGGCCAGCACTGCGGCTCTACACGATCTGACCTCCTTGTTATTCCAGCCCCTGGGTAGAAGGGTCCTTTGGTATACCACATACCCAGGGCAAGTAAATTAAATGTGATTATTAGACCTGAAGCACTTATTGTGCCATCGAAATAGGATTGTTGGTTAACTGGGGTGTGAGCCCTGGCCAAGCAACAGCCACAATCCCTTGCAGGGTGAACTGCAAAAACTCACGAAATTAACCTTTGGTCAACTCTGGGTAGCTAGGCGCAAAACGCAGTCAGGCTTAACTTGGAGGCAATGTGTAAAGTATTTATGCATCACACAAACAGTGATAAAGTGAAAAAACAACACAAGAAAAATACCAAACCAATTTGAATAATACAGTAAATTGTAATGAATCATTCGAGACCAAAATGACGAAAATCCAATTAGAATAACTGGCGGAAAACATTTTTTTAAGTGTTTAGTAAAAACTAGCACCAAAAAGATCAAAACACCAACCACAAACATCTAGTCGAACGAGACCAGGTCACAGTCGAAAACTTGGCTGACTTCGATGAAGCGAGGTTCAGATACAAGAAGTGGATTGGGCCCAGTCAGAGCTTACCTTTTGTCTGAGTAGGTAAAGTTCAGCAGGGCAAGGCTGCAAGAGGCGTCTCAGCAGAGAACATTGTTGTTGAATAGCCTTGGGTCGAAGCATTGGATCAAAGATTTCTATGTTGAAGATTTCTTTGTTTGGTCTTAGGACTAGATGTAGGTAATCACAATTTACCGATTCTCAAATACCGAATTTTACCAATTCGGTATTTAAGAATCGGTAAATGTGATGTAGGTAATAATAATAATAAAAATAATAATAATAATAATACTGTGATTTATTAAGCGCGACAGCTACCCCCAACACAGGGGTGTCCCGGCGCTAGAAACACTAGGTAAATAGGCGTCAAAAGTAAAAGTGCTTATGTGAGGTCTACAATGCTAATGTCTTAAAAAGCCATGTCTTCAAGGCTTTTTTAAAACCGGATTCTGACTTGGCGCTTCGAAGAGTGGCTGGAAGGGTGTTCCAAGTATGGCTGTTTTGACTGTGAATGCTCTTCCTCCCAGTCGTGCTTTCTCAAAGCGCGGAGTCTGCAGCCAGTTAATGGAGTTAGAACGCAGCACCCGGTTTTGTTTGCAGGGGCAAAGTCTTTCCTTCAAACACTTCGGGCAATTTCCGTTTAGAGTCCGATAGGCCATTGCCATGGCCTTAAATATGATTCTTTTCGCTACTGGTAACCAGTGGAGTTTGTGTAAATGCGGCGAGATATATTGTCGGAATGGAATCCGGCAGACCAGTCTCGCAGCCGCATTTTGAATAATTTGAAGGCGATGGATAGCATATTTTGGGAGGCCAAGGTACAGCTCATTGGCATAATCTAACCTTGATGTGACTGTAGCGTCTACAACTGTTTAGCGGCAATCTTGCGGTAGTAGGTGCAAGATTTTCCAGAGATTTTTTAACTTGCTAAAACAGGTTGCAGAGACTTGTTGTATTTGGGCTGTGAAGGTCAGATTTGCTTCCCATTTGACTCCTCGGTTTCGAATAGAGGTGGCCGGGAGTGGAGGAGTGCCCATTTCAGCTGGCCACCAAAGTTCTGACTCAGGTACATTACCTTGCCCAAAAAACAGAACCTCTGTTTTTTCTGCGTTTAGCTTTAGTTTATTAGAATTTATCCAAATAGCTATATCGCGTAAGCACCCCTTGAAATTTTTAAAACCATCCACCGTTTGCTCTTTAAAGGAGAAAACCAGCTGGGTGTCATCAGCATGCGAATCAACCTTCACCCCCCAATTGGCAATCAGAGAAAACAGAGGAGCAAGGTAGAGGTTAAAGAGTAAAGGGCTCAGTGCTGAGCCCTGGGGTACCCCGCACCAGAGTTGATTCTGTTGGGATTCATATGGCGTGAGGGCAACTTTCTGAGAGCGTCCACTCAAATAGATCAGCCATGTGAACACATTTCCCTCCAATGCTGCTTCTTTTAAGCGCTCAACAAGGATAGTATGGTCAACAGTTTCAAAAGCTGCTGACAGATCCAGGAGCACCAGCAATGCCGATGCTCCTGAATCCAGTGACCACCTAATCGACTCTGCCACCTCCAACAAAGCAGACTATGTACTAAACCCTGCTCGAAAGCCTGATTGAGTATTGTGCAGAATCCCATTCTGCTCAATGAAGCACGTCAATTGGCGTTGAACCAATTTTTCCAGCATTTTTCCCGGAGCGGGAAGAAGAGAGATAGGGTGCCGGTTTTTTAAATCGCCCGGGTCTCCATTTTGTTTTTTTTTTCAGTGGGAGAAGCGTTGCACGCTTCCATTTATCTGGGAAGGTGCCAATTTTCAAGGAGGTGTTCCAAATATGTAGCAATCCATCCACCAAAGAGGGAGCAAGCACCTTCCATAATTTGGGCAGGCAGGGATCATCTGGGGCTCCTGAATGGCACCTCTGAATTTCAATTAGAGCATCCTGTGGCATAATAGGAGAAAATTCGCTCAGCCTAAGTAGCTCCCCCCGAAGTGGAGATTTATCCTCTTTCACAGTGGCCTCTGGGGCCCGAAATGACTTGTAGACCTTTATTATCTTGTCGTTAAAATAGTTTGCGATCTTTTCGCACAGGGCTGGGGATGCAGTAACTTCTATCTCCAATGCCCGGGGCTTAAAAAAAGATTGAACAACCTTAAAAACCTCACTGCGCGACTGCTTAGCATTTCAGATGCTTAACTCAATGTAATTTCGTCTAGCTGTTTTAAACTCCTTATGAAACACTTTTAAGGCTTCTTTATAGTTTGCTTTCATTTTTTCACAATAACCCAGCCTCCATTTGCGTTCCAACTTCTTGCACCTACTCTTGTGCTCCCTAGGGCTGTAGAGAGCCATGGGGCAGTGGGGGATAACCTGTTTGATTTCCCCACTCTGCCTGGTGCTACCAACTCCACAGCTGAGGCAATCCAATGATGTAACGAAACTGCATCAACATCTGGATTGGCTGTTAGATGGAAAGGGTTGTCTAGCAAAATGGGGTTGAGTGTTGTTTCAGTTAGATTGGTCCAATTTCCTTTAAGGGTAAGGCGCGTTCCTTTAGCTTGCCCGGAGTTAGGTAGGGGAATAGAAAAAGGGACCAAATAATGATCTGACCATGTCAGGGGGACAGGCGTCTTCATGGCAATGGCAGCACAATTGGAGAAGACTAAATCCAAGGTATTCCCCGCTACATGTGTGGGGCCGAAAACCCATTGTTTGAGGTTCGCCCCATCTAATAACGTAATTAACTGCAATGCCTGCGGGCGAAGTTTAAACCTACTATGCCCTGAACAGAAACAGGAGCTGAGGACACTAACTCCCATGTGTCCCTGAATATAAAGGCCGACCCGCCTCCCCTTTTACCTCCTTCTCCGTTGACATGGCACATTTTAAAGCCTGGAGGGATCGCTAGTGTAATTGTTGTCACAGTGTCCATATTGAGCCACATTTCTGTCAAGAACAAAACATCCCAAGTACCAATCAGATAAAATTGACCAAACATCATCAGTGTGTTTGGGTAGCGATTTACAGTTTATGAGGCAAGCCTTAATTATGGTACTGCCTACCTCAGCTCGGCCTTGGGCGCCAGCCAGCTTTTTTCTATACATCATGGTATGGGTTAGAGACTGCCCGCAATCCCCGCAGCTGGCAGGGAGTATAAAAATTACCGATTCGGTAATATTCCTTATTACTGAATCGGTAGTACGGATTTGGTAATGAGGAATACCTTCCCATTCATTCCTATGGGCCTTGAGGCCCGTAGGAATGAATGGGAAGTCATTCAATATTACCGATTCGGTAAATACCGAATCGGTATTAGCGGGAACATATTCAAGAGTGGCAGGGTGTCATATTGACACCTTGGTGCACCCCTGAATGGTGCATGTGTGCACATGTGGCGCACATACATGCCCTAAGGGCATATATGTCTACCACATGGCACTTTTAAAAAAGCAAATAATTGCTTTTTTAAAGGTATTCAGTATTTACCACCAACTTGTAGTTGGTGGTAAATAACGAATCCTTAAAGCAGAAATGCACTCACTTGAGTGCTTCCTCCATAGGTTATAAGGATTCAGGGCCATATGTATCAAGCAACTTTTTAGTCCCAAACGCTGCGAATTACAAAAAACAGTGTTTGCGACTAACAATTCGCTATTCCCAATGTATGAAGAACAATCGAATAGCAAAATAAGAAATCGCTAAAATAGCAATTCCTTACATTGCGAGACCCTGAATTCTGTGATTTTGCAAGCGATTCCTTATTTTGCGATTAGCAGAGTGTGCGAAAATTCCAAATGGGGTAATCGCAAAATAAGGAATCGCAATGGAATGTATGAAAAATTTGCAATTTGCGATTACACGAAATTCGCATTTTAGAGAATCGCAATTAACACCAAGTAGGTGCAGGTGGTAACCAGGTGCAAACTATATAAGCAGTCCCACAATGCAACAGACTTTTTTCCACAATGGCTGGGCTTTACTTGATAGCCAGGAGGCTGTGACTCAGAGCTGCTACACAGAAGAGGAGACGCTAGGAAAGGATATTCCGTGTGCGCATTACCATCTTCCAGCGCACTGTGGAGGACATCCATACACACTGCAGGCTGGATAAAGAGAGCATCCTTGATTTAATTGAGGAATTCAAACCCTTTCTTGAACACCCCAAACGCAGGACACACTCCATACCCACCCACATCCTGGTCCTGTGCTCACTCCACCTCTTGGCATCTGGTAGTTTCCAGGGGGTGATTGCCTCTGTAGGAGGGGTGTAACAGAGTGCACTTTCATGTTTTTTCCACGCATTCCTTGATGCCAAGGTCAAGAGGCTGCATTACCCCAGGAAACCTAACCTCCTGGTTCCATTGCATGACCTCTGTTTTTTCTTTATTTACTTTGTACCCAGAAACTTCTCCAAATGCTTCTGCTTGTTGAAATAATTGAGGGATTGACGTTTCAGGGTTAGATGTGAACATTAGGAGATCATCAGCGTATAGGGCAAATTTCAAATTTAGCTCATTCAGGCGAAAAGGTTCGATTAGATTATCTGATCGTAATTTGATAACAAAGGGCTCCAAGTATAGATTAAATAATAAGGGGGATAGGGGACAACCCTGCCTAGTACCACGGGTACAAAGTAAATAAAGAAAAAACAGAGGTCATGCAATGGAACCAGGAGGTTAGGTTTCCTGGGGTAAAGACCCGTATGAGATACCTTGGTATCCAGCTTGTGCAAAATATTATAGACATACCTAAAGTTAATTTGGAGAGGGTACTTAAAGATATCAACACACTTTTACACCGATGGTCGGGATTGGCGTTAAACATCTTTGGTAGAGTTAATCTGTTGAAGATGATCATCCTACCAAAGATCACCTTCCTTTTCAACTCAATACCTCTTTCATTTAGCCCCAAAGATATTGCCAAAATACAGGGACGGATAGGGTCCTTTATTTGGAATTCCAAAGCGCCCAGAATCTCTATGAAAAAACTTAGAAGAAAGATTAAAACAGGCGGGTTAGCTATGCCAGACATTCTCCACTACTGTCAAGCTTTTCACTTTAAAAACTTTAGGTCAATGGCCGATAAAGCCGACTCATCCTGTTTGGGTCAATTATTCCAAGCTTTGTTACATAATATTCCTCAAGGTAAAGAATTTTTTTTATTTAAGTTCGGAGACCCGAAGTTCTACAAGAAAGTCAGATTAAAAATCTTGCGAACAGCTTTGCGAAATTGGGTGTTTATCAGGAAAAAACTGGATATTTCTTACTACACTCCCCTTGCCCCCATATGGGATTCCCCTGGAACACCGGAATGCCTCAGAGATCAATTATCAATTCCTCTTAGAACAGCGGGCATTGGACATTGGCAAGACCTCATCGTAGACTCTAGACTAATGGAGTGGGATTCATTATCCAGATTAACAAGTAGAACCCTTACTAGATTCAAATTTTATCAATTATCCAACTGGTGTAGTACTATAACTTGGAATCTCACATCTAATCCTAAATTTGATCTAGTAAAGAGAAAAGGGAGCTGGAAAAAAGAAGTTGCCTTTTGGTACGACGCACTAAATGAAAAAGATCAAGTCACGGAACCTGAACTTAACAAATTATGGGGAGAAGAAATAGCTCTACAAAATGGCGAACTACAAGGTCTTTGGGGAGATTCTTTTAATCTGTTGCATACGGTTGTTAAATCTGCCCCCTTAAAGCGTAACCATCTGTTTACATTATATAGAGCGTATTTTTCACCCAAGAAGCTGTCCAAGTTTACGAATATGGATTACTCTTGTTTGCGCTGTAAACTTTCCAAGGCAGACGACATACATATGTTCGCTGAGTGCCCTAAATTATCTCTCTTTTGTTCCAAAATAGAGGAATTTATAATAGAAGTGTGTAATATACGGTTTAAAATTACTCCGGAGACCATTTTTTTTGGGTTAGAGCTTGGATCTCCGCTTAACGAGATGAGGACTAAATTTATATTTTATGCAATGATTATAGCTAGACGAGAAATTTGTAAGCTTTGGAAGTCAGAGATCATTCCTACCTTTACAGATTTTTTAAGCTATATTGTATATATCAGTGAAGCTGATCTTGCATGTGATAATTCTTGCCTTGACAAAACCTGGGCGGCCCTGGTGGCTTGGCGGAACCGATGATATATATTCCAATGATTTCACCTGGGTCCTGTGGACGCTTGGTATCCTACCCAACTGAGGGCCCTATCGACTATAGGGTATGGAGTGGACCTAGCTCACAGTGGAGACTGGAGGGGTATCCGACCTTCTCTCCCAATCTGGAGCCAAGACGGTAGCTTTGGTCCAGTTGGTCGGAACATCGCATTGAGGAGAGGAGGAGATACCCT
The DNA here is from genome assembly GCF_964263255.1 of Lissotriton vulgaris. Lineage (NCBI taxonomy): Eukaryota > Metazoa > Chordata > Amphibia > Caudata > Salamandridae > Lissotriton > Lissotriton vulgaris. Next base: position 109,682,066 of record NC_141694.1, read on the forward strand.
TTCTAGAATACCCACTTCTGGTATATGAGGAATAAAAAAAAAAAAAAAATAAAAAAAAAGAGGCTGCATCACCACATTCACTTCCCAAGCACTCCACAGGCACTAGACCAGACCAAACAGGACTTTTATCAAATAGCCCAATTTCTCCACATCATTGGATGCATAGATGGGACACACGTTGCAATATCCCCCCACTCCCATAATGAGAACGTGTTCAGGAATCGCAAATCCTACCATTCCCTGAACATACAGATGGATGTGTTATGCCAAACAAATCATCACAGACATTGTTGCCAAATACCCTGGCAGCACGCACGACTCCATCTTCCGCCACAGAGGGATACACCGTAGACTCACAAGTGGGGAGTTTGGCGAGGGCTACCTACTAGGTAAATACATTTTAACAGAGGCCACACTTGTTAAAGATAGCATGTGCAGGACAGTGTTTAACCATATACCTCCCACCCCACAGGTGACAGTGCATATGCGGTCCGTGACTTCATACTGACACCCTACCTGAATCTGGCCAATGCAGCGGAGTAGCGGTACAAAAGCACCCACATAGCAACAAGAGCAACCATTGAGAGGACATTTGGGATACTCAAAAGTCGATTCAGATGCCTTCACAAGAGTGGAGGGGCACTACAATACAGCCCACAGACCTGTTGTAAGATAGTTGTAGCATGTGCCATGCTGCACAACATCGCCACCAGGAAAGGCACACTGGTGGAGCTCAGTGAATCTGACACATCAGATGTGGAGGGGCCTGCTCCAGGATGCATGAAAGCCGGTGTACTTGGTGCAGCTGCTGGGCGCCAGAGGCAATATGAGATCACAAGCAACTATTTCTAGGTAAGACAAAGTGACACTATGCTATATATCAGTTGTCAGACTGTGTTTTTTATTCCTTAACATCAGGATTATTAACATCACACAGGCTGAGTGACACACAATGTCCTTCAAAATGTCCTGCCCATGTTTCTGCACAGTGCAAATATCCCATCAGGGGCAAGTGTCCATGCGCAGTTGGTAGCTGCACCAATCCTGTGGTCCCATGTACATCTCATTAACGGCGGTGGCGGGAGGAAGCTCCTGTTTTGAGATACAAAGTGCCTTCCTCACTTGGGCCACTAGGCCTGCTGTTACGGCCAATACGGCGCCTCTCCATGGTGGGTGGGGGGGTGGTGCTGCTCCGTACTGATAGGGCGTCCTCATCAGTGGGAGTCATGACTCCTGGTCCATTAGTGGTGATCTGGAGTAGGGCCCTTGCCACGTCCTGGCTATTGTGTGCCACTTCACGCTGCATGCAGATGTTGCGCATAGCTAATACACTGGTGGCAGAGGACAGGCGGTTCACCACCCGGGTGTACAAGTCCAGGCGCTGCATCTCCCTATGGTGAGCTGCACGGTCGGCCCTGAGCTCGGCACACAGAACCTCCATGGCACATGTCATGTTCCTGAAGCCTGCCCTGACTTCCTTTTGGTGTGACTTTATGTTTTTTGCTTGCAGGCACTGTACCTGCAACATGTAGAGCTCTCGGCCAGCAAACACGGACCCATCCTCTGGACCTGCACACTGCTAGAAGCATGGGACCTGCGCCTGGTTGAGACAGCTACAATTGGTTCTGCACATGGGCGCTGTTGTGGTTCTGGCTGTGTGGTATCAATTTTGCCATCACCATCAGTGTCCTGGCCCTCGTCCTCCGAAGGGGGTAGTGGGCGCACAACATTCCTCCTGCAGCGCTTGGGTGGGTTCACTGGGCTAGGCTCGTCCTCAGTTGTATCCTCCTGCGCAGCCGCTGGTCTTGTAGGGGAATTGCCCGGTCTCTTACTTCCTGTTGCCAGTGTTGCAGTTGATGCTGTGGACGTAAAAGCACACATTTATTTTCTGTTCTGACTTGCACTTGTAAATTATTAAATATCACTTTTTGGGATTACATGTATCTTTTTTTTCCTTTCATGATGTGCAAAAGCATTTGGGGATTGGCTTGGTGTAAAAGCACCACTGTTATGTACATGTCACTACATCTCACATAATGCATTGCAGTGTGTGCTTGTGTACCTGTCCTGCCCCTGGGTCGCTTCTGGGTGTGTGGGGTTATTTTGGGGGGGGGTCAGGGGTGTGATGGCATGCCTCTTACCTTGGCCTGGTCCCTGGGGGTCGGAGCTGTCCAGGTCGGCCACGCCCATGACGCTTTCAGGAAGTAGGGTTCCCTCCGCAAGTTCCTCCACAGGTGTTGAGTCAGTGGCAGTGGAGGTCTCTCCACCTGTCTTCCTGGCTTCACCCTACCTGGCAGCCACCTTCTCCCTCGACACTCCTGTGTGTTACCCCAACAGCATTCACCTTTTGTTGGATGTCTGCCCAAATGCGCCTCTTCCTTGTCTCAGGCACCCTGAGAGATTTTTTCCCAAACAGCATTTCATGGCTTGTGACCATCTCTTGGATGAGCACTTCCAGCTCAGCTTCAGAGAATTTCTGTTTTCTTTTCCTCTGGTTGTCACCCTGCTGCTGCTGGGGGGGGTCCTGGCTGGGCATGTCTCCTGTGTCCTCCATTTTTTCATACACTGCAGAGCTCCCTCTCCAACACTCCTCTCTGTGCTTCAGAAACTCAGTTGCAGCATGGGTAGTCACTCTTCCTGGTTGTGATGTCATGAAGCTGCACCTGAGTTTCCGATTCTCAGATTAGCGAAATTCGCAAATTTGCGATTTTTCCCGTTAAGGAATCGCAATTTCTGATATCGCAAAAAAATTATGATTTTTTTGGAATTGCTATTTTTGTGCGATGTATTTCATATATACCGTTTTGCGATTCTGATTTTGCGATTCGCAAAAATTCGCTAATTCAGAATCGCAAAAATGCAGCATGATACATATGGCCCTCAGTAATTTAGAGATTCCTTAAACTAAGGAATCAGTATTTTACTGATTTCTTAAAATAACGAATCAGTAAATTAACGAATCCTTATTTAGAGCTTCCTACATTGAAAAGGGCTAAATACCGGTCGGTAATGGGAAAATTACAGATTTTTGACCATTACCGACCGGTGTTAAGCTACCTACATCTGGCCCTTAGTCACCAAAATGGAAGTTGAAAATCTCCAGCGAGACAAGGAACATAGCTGGTGCCAAAGACAGCTCCACAAGGCCGGATACCCCTTTGGTGAAGGACCATTGCAATGGATTTACTACTGCAGAGAAGAACGTAATATGAGAAGCCACAAAGTCAAACCGTCATGTAATGAACCTCAGGTGGACAGACAAGCAAGTTCGTCCCAACCTCTTCCTGGCTTTCAGAGCATTTTTGAGCCAAAATTTGTCTAAGTCAATTTCTTTTTTGGCCATCTGGGCACCTTTAGCACCACCTCCTAGTGTCCAGAACTGGTGGAAAACCTCTTGGGAGTTCAAGGATCACTCAGGCTGGGTCCAGGCTTCAGCTCGAGATGGTGAGAGCCTTTTATGTCCCTGTGGATCTGAACAGGAGGTCAGCAAAGTAGTCCTTGGAGTCACTTCTGATAGCCCTAGGTGCAGGTGAAGATGCAGAGCTCAACAGGAGGGTTGGTCTCTGAGAGATCAAGGTAGGCTACAGGCAGCAAAGCAGACCTTCCAGGAACAGCAGCAGTCCTGCAAGGTGCACAGCAGGTCCTATAGTGAAGTCAGGAGTAGGTCTGAAGATCCTATTTGTATATAATCTGGTGCAATTCTTCTAGGAGGAGGGAGAGATTTCTTGAATAGTTCTTTGAAGTGCATGGAATTTCGCTGGCTCTAAGTTGACTGCAGTGACAATGTGTGGCTGTCATGCCCTATGTGTGAAAGCAGAGCACATCGTTATCAGCGGAAAGTGAGGCTGTGCTCAGCACCGTCCCCCATTCTTCCAGCAGATGTCCCATTGAGGCACACCTATTCCCTGTATGGTGTGACTGTCTGGGATTAATTCACAAAGCCGAAGACAGGCTTCAGGCACAAAGGGCAGGGAAAATGACAATTTTTTTAAAGTGGCATTTTCGAAATTGTAGTGAAAAATCTGACATTATTAATAAAGAGTGTATCATTACAATTTGATAGACACCAAATATGGCAGAGCTATCATTATTAAATGTAATAAAATGTCCCCAATGTTATCCTAAGGGTGGTGTAGGCCTCACAGTGGTAAAAAGTGACTTTAGGAATTAGTCACTACCAGGACATGTAAAACCTAAAAATAAATGTCTAACCTTTTGGTAACATAATTTCCTGCCCTATAAGCTACCTAGGGCATACCTTAAGGATGACTTTTATATAATAAAAAGGGAGTTTAAGGCTTGGCAAGGGACCTTAAGTGCCAACTCGACACAACAGTTTAGCACTGAACTCAGGCTGCAATGGCAGGCCTGGGACTTGATTTCAAATGCTACTTAAGTAGGTGGCACAAAACGTGCTTCAAGCTCACTCGTAGCATTCAATTTACAGGCACTGGGCAAATGGTATACCACTCTTGAAGGGACTTACATGTACATGAAATATGCCAATTGGGTATACGCCAATGTAACCATGTTTTAGGGGGGTGGGCACAAGCACTTTAGCACTGGTTAACAGTGCTAAAGTGCACAACGTCCCAAAGCAAAAAGATATAAGTTCCGCAAAATGGAGGCTGAGAGGGAAAATGTTTGGAGACAAACACCCTAAGGCTGACAGGTCTAACGGTTTGGGTTTTTTCTTGTGTTGTGTTTTCACTTCATTACTGTATTTGTGCTGCATAACTGTGTTACAGATTGCCTCTAAAATAAACTTGGCTGCTTTTGTGACAAGCTACCAGAGGGTTAAGCACTGGTTAATGTAATGCCCTTCTGTGGTTCAACCTTACAGAGATTGTGACAGTTGCTTGAGCAGGGTTTCAACACCCTCAACCAAGAGCCCAATTCCTCACAAAACTAATTTGAACCTCACAGCACTTAGTATTATGCATTGCTTTTTTCTGTATTGATGTCCACACTTCCATAGGTTTTGGGGATCACCTTATGCTTCGGTGTAGCAAATGGTGAGAAGCACAGCCCTACTATGAATGTCTCAGTAATGAGTAACACCAATACCAAGCAGCTGATTAGCATGAAAGAATTTAGAACAGTGCGCGTCACCATTGATGAGAAAGTTTAGTTCCCCACTTGATTTTATTCAGTAATACCACATATACTCAAAGTACCTTGCTGGAAGGGTGTACGGTTCTCATTTTTCCACTCTAGAGTAACAGATGACCAATCAAAGTTGAGCAGGATCGCACAGCAAAACCGATGCAAGGAGAAAGGTGTATTGATCAGGGGAGAGCCAGAAAGATGCTGACAATAGGCCAGAAAGGCACATACCTATCAGGTATGTAATGAACAACGTCTCGAAATTTCACCTTAATAAAGCAGATCCTACGGGACATTGAGGAGAGTAATTGTCAATGATAATAAATAATAAATAATAGACATCTTTCAAGATAGATGGTTTAAATGTATAATAGAGTGACTGCTTTCAACACACTGACATGGGTGTGGTCTACCTCATTACATTAGTTGCAAGAAGCATTTTCACAATTTTTCACTCAACTGTTTCTGGCAACAGTATTTATTCCAAAGTTGTGATTGGAGGAAAAAGTTACCCTATTGATTCGCTGATCGCAAGGCGAACGAAAGCTTTTCTTTCCCTGGAGGTTTGCAATTCAGATTTGTTTGCTGACCTTACTGCTAGAAGCCCTTACATAATACGGTTCATGCATGTAACGTTAATGATCAATTCATGATGCAATGAAAAAATTGATGTTGTCTAACAATTAGTTCTCAAATATTATATAGAACCACCTACTGTGAAGTGAGTGTACCCCATGTTGCCACTTACTCCCTCTGGGTGCAACCTTTTCACTTTCTAGAGCACTAACATTTTCCCAGCGGCTGCAAAGTTTGGTCTATGGTGTGACTGTGGGCTGCACTGATGCCAGCGGGGGGTGCAAAGTGGGTGTAGGGGAAGCAAAGCATGTATATCTAGTGGTTGTCTTTAAAAATGAAGGTGTTGCTAAGGTTAAGGGCCTAGTTACTTCCTTTCCCTAACTGCAATTAACCATTAAAAAAGTGCTTGCTGTATACTTTTTTTAAAACTTCATGTTAGTGCTGAGTCGAGTAAACAGCAGCCCAGTGCTGCTGCTGGCCAGGGGGCTGTATGTAAAGGTGAGGAGTACCTCATACAGCCCCCGGGCCGTACTTTGAGTATCACTGCTCAGAAGGCCTTTAGTTTGTTCTATACTGTCTGAGAAACAAGCACATTTTTCCTATACCCTATTTCGGGTTTTTACTTCTCACTCCAAATCACTCTCTTCTCTTCAATCACATCACATGGGTGTGTAAGAAATAGCTTTCAATGATAAACATTACGCCTTAATTGTTGGTTCCTCTTTTTGCTTACAGATAAGGGTTTTTTAATCAACAACCTCATCGTCCAGAAGATGGTCTAACAGACTGAGCCACAACTAGACCGAAACGTCGACTACAACACCTATTCTATAGTGTAATGTATTGAAGGCAATGGTTGTTTTGTATAAACTTTCATAATTGACTTAAATTTCTGTTGAACAGGTGTCCACAATTGTAAACTGTGAAGGAGGTTTAATCATGTTTATACTCTGACTTCCGGTTACATTGTGCTGTTTGTTTGTTTTTTATGTACCCTATTTAATTGAACATATTGGAATCAATTCTAATACATTTTTGAATAGATACACCCATGTTTCATGTAATTCTTTTTTTTTGTTTGATTTATTTACTGATAATTTGATCGAACTACTTTCTGAACAAATCTACTGAGAGTTACTGTTATAGAACTCACTCAAATTCAGTTACTTAATATTGGTTTACATTTTTTTTTTAATAAATCCATTGTCGGCACACTTACCTGTTCATATCACACCGCCCAAGCCATCAGGGGTTTATTGGCTATCCCACTTTTTGTGATATGTGCCTTGAATCGAAGCACAGTCTCTTCAAACAAAGCGTCTCAATAACTGAAATTAGGCCATTAAAGTGTGTGCATTCTTGTGGTCAAGTAGATAACTAGTCACCTGACTTGGAGTTGGATAAGAATGGAAAATGCTCCAAGTTCTTCAAACAGTGAATCCACCAAGAATAAGATCCCTGGGTGTAAGACCTTTTGCTGGTGGATTCGTCTCCAGATGTAGGCCAAAGGATGAAAGTAATTCTATGTCACAAGAGTGATCTATTTGTAGTTTAGTACACATGGCCACAGCCTTCTAGGGTGCAAACATCTTCCACATATAACAAGCAAACAAGTAAAGGAATAATTATCTACTGTGTTAAAAGCTGGATGTGGTTGTTTGCTAGAAACAAGTCAGCCACTCTGTAAACATATTTTTGTTGTTGATTATTTAATTTTATGATGGGTGTTCCACTGTGGTCACACTGCACTGATTGATTTATTCATTTATCTTTGTAGTGTAGGTATGTCATGGGGCTTGTTATGTTATGTTATGTTATGTTAAAAACATTTATACCGCGCACGGTCACCAAAATGGTTTCATGGAGCTCAAAGACAACAGCGGGTAAGCAGTGCAGCAGAGTAACTCAATAGGCTAACTGGAAGAAGTGGGTTTTAAGAAGTTTACGAAAGTGGACATAACTGGGGCATAGTCTGAGAGAAATGGGGAGGGAATTCCACAGAGTGGGGGCCAGTAAAGAAAAACACGAGCCACCATGCTTTTTACGTTTGTACCTGGGGACCATCAAAAGGTTGTGGGAGATGGACCGAAGGTCTCTCGAGAGGATGTACCTCTGAAGGCTGGAGGTGATGAAGGCAGGAGCCTGATCGGCAACAGTCTTAAAAACAATACAACCACGTTTGAACATACAGCGGTAGGCCACAGGAAGCCAATGCAGTCTCCTCAGCAGGGGCAAGACGTGTTGATGTCTGGGCTGACGAAAGATCAGTCTGGCCGCCTGGTTTTGCACCAACTGCAGCCGATGTAGACGGAGAGCCGGTATTCCAACATAGAGGGTGTTGGCGTAGTCAATACGGGAGGTGATAAGAAATGTAAAATGTAAATGTAAATTGATACTTGTATAGCGCACTACTCACCCGCAAGGGTCTCAAGGCGCTTGTAGGAATACCGCTGTGGAACCCATTCTGGCTTTCCCTATGAGGCATCCACTCCTGGGCACCCCCAAGGTGGAGGCCAGGCATCCTTAGCGTTGTGGGGGCCGTTGTGGAGATTAAGCAAGCTATTGCCCAGAGTTGCAGAGTGGGACTCCATGATTGGAATAGGCACTGAGGCGAGAATTATCAGGTCCGTGGAATTTTGAGCCCAAGACCCGCCGAGGCGGGGAATTGAACCCCAGTCCCGGGCCAGACCTCTGCATCAGGGTCTGCCGCTCTCACCATTGAGCCACACTTCTCCATCATAAGAGCCATGATGACAAGGGTGAGCGCCTCAGTAGTGAGAAACCTACGGATTTTGCATTTCCTGCGCAGATGGAAGAAGCAGGATGATGTAACTGCGTTGATTTGAGGCCTCATAGATAGGTCACTACTTATAATGACGCCAAGGCACTTTACCGAGTTGACAGGGCAGGGCGAGGTCCCGAGAATGGGAGGCCAGAAGCTGGAATTCCAAGGGTTGGCTGGCCCACCCATCAGCACCAGCTCCGTCTTGTTAGGGTTAAGCTTCAGCTGACTGTAGTGCATCCACTCAGAGATAGCAAGCATGGTGGATTGAAAGTTAGTGCAAGAAGAGGGGGAGGAATCAACAGGAAAAATCAATTGTAAGTTGTCAGCATAATTAAAGATAGTAACTGGGGTGTGACGGAGGGAAACCATGAGGGGATGCATATAAAGGTTGAATAGAAGTGGCGACAGAGCAGAGCCCTGGGGGACTCCACAGGAAAGGGGGGAATAAGAAGCAGAGAAGATGGACAGGTGAACTGCCTGGGAGCGTTGGTGCAAGAAGGATCTGATCCAAGCAAGGGCTGTGCCCTGAATGCCCGCATTGTGGACACGGTCGATCAAGATGGTATGATCGACTGTGTCAAACGCAGCCGACAGATCCAGTAATACAAGAGCCTGAGCGATGTTCTTGTCGGCACCTTGTCGTAACACATCCATAACGGCCGCGATGACAGCTTTGGTGGAATGAGCTGGTCGAAAGCCGGCTTGCTGGTTATCCAGAAAAGAAGAGCCCTCAATGAATGTGCTTAGACAACGAGTGACATAAGTCTCCAAGACTTTCCCCAGATAGGGGAGAAGGGAGATGGGTCGAAAATTACTCATAACCGAGGGAGCTGCACCGGGTTTCTTTAGAATGGAAACTACGACCGCCTGTTTGAAAGAGGCTGGGACTATGCCAGTGGCAAGCGAGTTGTTGAGCAATGACAGCTGAGGATCCGGACAGGCTAAGAAAGCTTCTTTAAGGATTTGAGGGGGGCAGCAATCATTAGGAGAGCCGGAGCTCACTGAATTTAACAAAGAGATGAACTCGGTCGGGGAGATGGGAGGAAAAACATCCAGATGACAGGGATTCATGGGAGGCAAGGGAGGAGGGGTAGGGGAGGAGAGAGAGGGAATATTGTTCTTGATAGTGACAATTTTTTCAATAAAATATGAATTCAAAAAATCACAAAGGGCTTGAGAAGGTAGAGGTTGAACAGTGACACGATTTGGCAAAGTAAGCTCCTCCACGATAGAAAAGATGTCCTTTGACTTGGAGGCCGAATCCAAGATCTCCTGGGAGAAGTAAGAGGTTTTAGCCAGTAAAATAGATTTTTTATACTGTTTCAGTAGGTTGACATACTCCGTTTTAGATGTAGGGTCATAATTACGCCTCCAACGGCGCTCGGCTTGACGGAGGGACAGTTTATCCAGTTTCAATTGATCAGTGAACCACCACTGAGCGTAATGAGGACATTTTGATTTTATAATTTTTAGCGGGCCACTTTATCACTGGCAGATACCAGCCACTGCTCAAGTTGGGAGGCCTGATCAGACAGTGAGGCCAAATCCCGAGGGGCCGTGGAGGCTAAGGTGACAAGAATGTTTAATAATTGACTGCATTAAATTGCTTGTTTATTTTGTGGTGGCTTTCTGTTTGCTTATTATCACATAAGCAATGATTGCATGAAGTAATTTACGCCCCAAATATACAATTTGACTTGAATTTTATCTATAAGAACCATTGTTGCATAATACTTGTATGACACCGAGATTCTCATCGGTTAAAGGGTTGCTCTTTTAACCTCTTAAACCCGGCCTTCTAGGGGCTCAGACACCTTTTAAAGGTGTTGTGTTACCATCCAACTACTAATCATGCCAATAGCGTTAAAGGCAATACTGGAACACTGTTCAAAATGGTATAGAAGTCACACATGAGCAGAATGCAGAAATGTAGATAGACAGTGGTAGGCATTCTACGCAAAAAGGTGGAGCCTCGCAGTCAAACGCAACATGCCAACCAGTGGTTTCTCACTGCTCCCACCTGCGTTGGCCACTCTTGTTGCCCCCTATCTCCACCTGAGGGCCAAAATGGACACCTGCTGCTTTGTCCTCTCAGCTTACAGGCTGTAGTTCACCCACAGCCATATTTGGCATCCTTTGTACTCAGCCTCGCCCCCGACCTGCCTGGAGCCATGCCCAGGAGCTGCTGAGACACTGAGATGAGGTGGTAAAGTGGTCCTGACGAGCGGCCCTGAGATGCCCCATGGCTAGTTGCAAGTGGTGAGCCGGGAACCAGGGGGTGTTAGTGTGTCGTGGCAGGAGCAAGGAGGAGCTGCACCCCATTGGACCCAAGTGCCCAAGTAAGGAGATTGCCTTTTCAACATCTGCGTGGAATCTGCGTCATCTCGCTCTACTGCTGCTTGCTGTCCAGCCTCATGCTTGTTGTGACGGGATCACATCAGACTGAGGTATTGAGGATGCGGGCAGTAAAGTGCGTAGGACCTTACTACCATAGTAGGTAGAGCCTGGCAGCTACAGAAGTGGCCTTATCAGGTTCAGGTGCATCTTGTGCTCCCTCCCTCCCGCCAGCCTCCTACAACCAGTTTTATGGTGGTGCCATGTGGTGGAATTACTTTTGCTCATGCTCCTGGTTTTTCCCATTTTTTTTCCTGTTTGGGCTTCAGTGCAAGCTCTTATGTACCCCTTGGTGCTGCAGACTGTGAGACAATGATTGATGTCTGTCAGGATAAGGTGAGCAGCACCTAACCCCCTCCGCAGTCAGACCTATGAATAGGGCAGGTGAAACAGGCTCAGGCACAACCACCCGCTTGACTTTTTCATTAAGGAACCTTTGAATGTATCAGACAAAACCTTCCTCGTGGTCTGACGCGATGACACAATGGCCCAACTCTCGATACCTTTAACTCTGGTGGTATATTTCACAGAGGATTGAAGTGATCAAGTGGAGGAAGGGAAATTATGATGGGGACAGCAGGGAAGGAGATCTGTAAAGGAAAAGTTAACGAACAACATTATTTTGTTACATTTGAAAATAAAGCTTTAAAACTGTTCTTTTGACTTTGAACTTATTAAGCAATATTCTTTATGCCAATGACTTCTTTTTGGCACTGTTTATCTGCTTTATGATGCTTTCTCTCACCCTTCAATTATGAATGCGTTTCTATTATATTTTCAGAATAACCTACAAAATGAACTTTTGTTCCTTATTAGATATGCACTATCTCTTTGTTGTACAATTGCCAATAATATTTCCAAATAAACAATTAGACTCACTCTAAAGGTATTAAACTGTTAAACAATGGTTACTTAACCAAACTAAGCAAAGAAACATAAGAATTAAAATTGACTCGTTTTTTCTCAGTGGTTCGCGAAATATGCAAATTCACTGAAACGCTGTGTCAAAGCTAATAGATAATACGCTAATGTGCAAGTCTTTGTTAATAAACAAATATTAAGTTTCTATAAATAATGCCTCTTTCCTACCTGTAGAGAACAACCTAGTCTGCTGAATGTGCGAAGTTAATTGCAGGAGCCGGCATGCGCCTCTGACAGTCAGCGGGACGTCCAAGACCAATTGCAGGAGCCGACTGCACCGGAGAAATGCCCCGAACGACCCGAGATCTCTAATGCCGCCAGAAGAGAGCCCGAGTTCTCATACAAAGAATGAGGTCACCAAATCCAAAAGACGAGCTCCAGAAAGAGAAGGAAACCGGTACTCCAGGGAAAACCTCCTCACTCAACTTACACGATGCTGTTTCAAGGGTTTATTTTGCAAGGTATTTGTGGGCAGTGACCGGACTATGGTACAAGGTAAGAACATGGTCTCAATGATCAAGAGACTTTATTGCCTTGGTTGGATGACCAAATGATAACATTGATTATCACAAGATTTTGATGGGAATTCTACGAATACCTTCTGGGTTCTACTCACAAATCACTGCAGACATTGTATTAGTTATTATTGCCCCACTCGTGGAAACTAGCTGTTAGTCATTAATGTATTAAATACAATTGATGACAGTTTGAGGTAATTCCTCTTTTCGATACCCCTAGGTTTCTTTGTTGTTTATATACTGTTTAAGGGGGTGCTAACCTAGGCTAGGTCTTTAAAAATCCCTCAGACCCTTTCTCCATTGGTATGTCCTGTTATTGAAGGAATATCTGTGTAAATTGACCTGAAGTTGGTAACTTTTTACATGCAATAAAATCAGCGTATTTCGTTAAAACTAGCTATCACTACCAAAATGATAGAATGTTGGTTTACCTAATGCAACCCAGAAATAAAGTCCAAAGAGACATGTTCCCAAGGTATGGTAGGCATGGGGAGAACTAGCAACAATCCTTTAGGTTTACTATGATCAGTCTTATACCTTGCACAAGTTTCACATTCGCAAGTCATTCTCACAATTTCTTTATCCATGGTTGACCACCAGAAGATTTTTTGCAATTTCTCCACAGGTTTCTTAGGTCCTGGATAATCAGCTAAAGGGAGTGAGTGAAGCCAAGCAAATGCTGTTTCTTGTAACCTCTTTGTGGGTAGATAAACTTGCTTTCCATGAAAAGGTATTCCTTCTTTAACTGATTGGTTTGTGCTTTGTTTGATCCATTGTGACCATAAAGAAGGAGGAAAACTCATATGGATTTCATCTAAAAATTGGTCTGTTGTTAAAACGCATACTACTTTGGCAGGATTAATAATAGATTGAGGTGTACCTTCAAACCTTTGTAAAGAGGAATCATTTCTAGATAGCGCACCGGCCTTCTTGTTGTCTTGTCCTGGACGATAAATTACGATAAAATCATACTCTGCGAAGAAGATCATCCAACCTAATTGACGTGGAGTTAAAACTCTTGCTGAACTCATACACTGTAAGTTTCTATGGTCTGTGTACACAGTCACAGTGAAACGTGCACCTAAAAGATAAGGTCGCCATTCCCCGAAAGCATCATGAAGGGCAAGCAATTCTTTTTCTGCTATAGTATAGTTCTGTTCAGCTGGGTTTAATTTTCTTGACATATTATTATTATTATTATTATTAAAGGGGTTTGTAAAGCGCCTGGTGACACCTCCCGGCATGTCCCCGAACTGTGGAGAAAGAGCAAGGGTGGAGAGGGGGGAGGGGAGAACTAAAGGGCGAACAGATGTGTTTTCAGCATTTTTCTGAAAGAGGGCTCGTTTTTAGCTAGTCTAATGTTGGTGGGAAGGTTGTTCCATTTATTGGCTGCTAGTAAACGAAAGGAGCGACCTCCCATTCTAGCTTTTTTTGTTCGCGGAGTCTTGAGTAAACCCATTCCCATGGAGCGAAGGGATCTATTGGGCTCGTAGGGCATGGCTAGATCGGACAGATAGGAAGGAGCTTTCTGAGAAACGATCCTATAGCACCAGAGAAGGCCCTTGAATAGGATTCTCTTCCTGATAGGCAACCAGTGAAGGGAAGCCAAGGTGGGTTTAGAGGGTGCTCTTCTAGGAAGTCTCAGAACTAATCGTGCAACAGAGTTTTGTAAAACCTGCAGTCTTCTGATGTTCTTTTCGGAGGTACCCAGCAAAAGCACGTTGCCGTAGTCAATACGGGAGGTTATAAGTGCCTGAGTCATGGTGCGCCTGGACTTTAAAGGGAGAGGATCCAGGGTGCGATTGAGAATTCTCATGACTCCAAAGCACTTCCCTACAGTTTTATTAACATGACTATCATACGAGAGCTTGTTGTCAATCCAGACTCCTAAGTTCTTCGCTTCCCGACTGGGAGTGGGTAGAGGCTCAAGGCAAGGAGGCCACCAGTCTTTAGTCCAGTTAGTGTCCTTACCTCCTATTATGAGTACCTCAGTTTTAGTGCCATTTAATTTGAGGCAGTGCTTGGTCATCCAATCTGCGAGATTGCTCATACAAGATTTAAAGTTGTACGCATCAGAGGAGGGGGCTTGGGACAGGGAGATCAACAGTTGAGTATCGTCGGCGTAAGAGACAAACTCTACGCCGTACGATTGAACCACCTCTGCCAACAGCGCCATATAAAGGTTGAACAGGGTAGGACTCAGGGCAGAGCCCCGAGGTACTCCCTGTTCTAAGACCATGCTGTCCGAGAGAAAGTTTCCTCTCTGAACCTGAAAGCATCTGTTGGTAAGTAATGCTTTCAGCCACCCCAATGCCTCTTTAGTGACCTCCGCTGTGTTTAGGCACTGTAGCAAGATGGAATGTGCTACAGTGTCAAACGCGGCACTGAGGTCCAGCATGATGAGTGCCATGATCTTACCCTCATCAGCTCCTTTCCGCAGAGTTTCAGTCGCTCTCAGGAGCGCTGTCTCTGTGGAGTATCTCGATCTAAAGCCCGACTGAGAGCTGTGAAAGGCATTATGAGCTTCAAGGTGGGCCATAAGTTGGGTGTTGGCTACTTTTTCGGCAAGTTTTGCTAAATAGGGTAGCAGGGAGATGGGACGAAGGTACTCAAGGATATCCTGGCTAACATTAGGTTTCTTCTTGATGGGGAGTACAATTGCTTTCTTCCATTCTACAGGCAGACAGGCAGTGTCAAAAGAGACTTGGAGCATATGTCTAAAGTAGGGCTCTAAGACCGAGAGACTGGCTGCTAAGACTTTAGGGGGGGCGGGATCTCGGGGAGAGCCAGATTTAATACTTTGACACGTCTTCCTGAAGATTTCGGAGGGAGGAACAGTGAAAGCACGAAGGCAGGATTTAGTCCGGATGGTATCTTCCCTCTCAACAAAGTCAATGCCAGATTCTATGTTACTGGAGAAATTGGCATAGATATCCGTGATCTTACCGGAAAAATACCTTGCAATTTTATTGCAAGTGTCTACTGAGTCATTGTGGGATGTAGGGAACGTGGTTATAACAGAGATTTCCTTGAAAATCTGAAAGAGCTCTTTCGAAGAGTTTTCAGCTTCCAGGATACGATTATTGTAGTGGGATGCTTTAGATACTCGAATCTTTTTATTATATTCTTTTCGCGCCGTTTTGTAAAGTGTTTTGATTTTAGGGCAGAAGTTATTCCGCCATTCCCTTTCGAGCTTTTTACATGCAGTTTTGGCTAGCTGAAGATCCTGTGTAAACCATGGGGCAGTTTTTTTAGTCCTCTTGGAGTTGCTTAAGGTGCGAATGGGGGCAGTGATATCTAGAGCATTAGTGATACAATTCTGTAGACGTTTATATGCTGTCTCACAGTCAGATCCTCCAGGAGGTCCAGCATTTTCAAGGATTTTTATAAAGGAGTCTAGAGAGAAGTTTTTCCATTTCCTACGTTGATAACGTTGTGCGCTATCTTTGTTATGTTCGGTTTCATCTAGTTGAATTTGCATGGGAATAACAAAGTGATCAGACCAGGGTACTGGCTGAGGAGATAAGGTCTGTACTCCAGTCCAGTTCCCAAATATAGGGTCCAATAAATGTCCCAGTTGGTGTGACGGGTCGTGGTTCTTTAGCTCTAGTTGCAGGGAGAGTAGTTCAGATTTAATGTCTGCCGCCTCTTTGTCAAGGGGATCGTCAAAATGGACATTT
This sequence comes from Lissotriton vulgaris, assembly GCF_964263255.1. Classification (NCBI taxonomy): domain Eukaryota; kingdom Metazoa; phylum Chordata; class Amphibia; order Caudata; family Salamandridae; genus Lissotriton; species Lissotriton vulgaris. Next base: position 109,698,046 of record NC_141694.1, read on the forward strand.
AAATCTCCCAATACTAACACTCTAGTTTTCCTAAGTGCTAGATGGGTTGTCGCCTCCATAAGGCTGGAAGTAAAGTCGTAGAGCCTTCCAGGGGGACGATACAAAAGGATGCCTGAAAGAGAGTGCTTCGGCCCTATGTTGATATATGCCACGGGATGCAGTTGATCTGTGTTTTGGTTTCTTTGAGATAGTATGGCACCTATGGCCACATCAGAAGGGTCTGCTTTGATAATAAAGGGTTCTTAAACGTCTGGGTGCATTAAAATTGGAACAGCTGTAAAAGCATGTTTCAAAGTGTGGAATGCAGAATTTGCTTCTAGAGTCCAATCAAAAGTAACCTTTTGTCTTAGTAACCGAGTGATAGGGGCTACTACTGAAGAAAAATCATCAATAAAACAACAATAGAAGTTCGCAAAGCCTAAAAAACATTGCACGTCTCGAATAGTCTTTGGAACTGGGCAATCTGCAACTGCTTGTATCTTTCTGTCAGTCATTTTCATTCCAGTTGGTGTGAGGATTACTCCCAAACACTCAACTTCAAAAAGGTGAAAGTCACATTTTGATAGCTTGCAATAAAGATTGTGTTTTTGGAGTGTGGTCAAAACCTTTTTTACATGACTTTCATGAATGTCAACAGTATCAGAATAGACCAAAATGCCATCTATGTATACTATGACAAATAGATCTAAATATTCCCGTAAAACATCGTTTAAGAAAAACTGAAACACGGCTGGGGCGTTACAGAGCCCGAAAGGCATGACCAAATATTCAAAGAGTCCATATCTTGTTTTAAAAGCGGTTTGTCGAATGCGTACCAAATGATACGCACCCCGAAGGTCTAATTTGGTATAGATTACTGCTGTTTTTACCTGATCCAAAAGAACGGGTATTAAAGGGAGAGGATATTTATTCTTTACCATGATCTTGTTCAAGGCCCTATTATCTATACACATTCTTAATTCGCCATAAGCCTTTGGTATAAAAGCAAAGGAGAGGCTGCTGGTGATTTGGTTTGACGAATAAAACAATTTTTTAAATATTGGTCAAGGTATTGCGGTAAGTGTTGGGTCTCATTTTCAGAAAATGCATAAATTCGACAATTTGGTATGCATGAACCAGGTACAAGATCAATTTGACTTCCATAAGACCGGTGTGGTGGAAGGATAGCTGCTTTGGCTTCACTGAACACTTCCTGAAACTGCTTATATAGGGTTGGAAGAATTGTTTCTTTCTCTTCGGGGTGGCAATTTGCTGGTTTTGTAACCGGAAAACATCTAGAATAGCAATTATTAGAAAGAAAGACAAGTTCTCTTTTTTGCCAGTCAATCATAGGATTGTGTAAACAGAGCCAAGGCATCCCTAAAATGAAACTGTATTGTAGTGCTTGGATTACATCAAAGTGAACTTCCTCACTATGTTTTTGTTCTTTCGCGTCCGTGCAGGACATGTAAATATTGGATGTTTGCATGGTAACTGGACCTCCAGATAATATATTTCCATCAACAGCTTGCACAATTTTGGGTGTTTCCTTTTTCTCACATACTATTCGCAAACGTTGCGCAGTTTCTAGATCAACAAAGCTTCCAGTAGCTCCAGAATCGACTGAAACCTCCATTTGGTAGACTTCAGTGGTTAATTTAATTTGCACCGCCAAACGGAAGTGATCTCTATAATTGGACACACAGGAATTTATTGAAGGGAAAGCAATGGTTCCCAAGAGATCCCCTTCTAAACATCTTGGGCACTTTAGTTTTCCGACATTTTATCTGATGTTACCGCCACTGTTTTGTTATTACTCATGGTCTTTCCTTTCGGTTTAATTGGACAGTCTTTAACAAAATGTCGCTTTCGACCGCAATACAAGCACTGTCCATTCTTTCGTCTAATATCTTTTTCACCCTTAGACAATGGTTGTCGAAGAGTTCCAATTTCCATTGGTTCTGTTACGGTCTCTGAACTGCTGGACTGTAGTTTTAATTTAGGTTTGGATCTCCAACTGGTTTTGTCAAACTTTTTCTTATCAGTTTTCCTTTCGGAAAGTCTATGAAGAGTCGCAAGGTAAGGTTGATTAGTTCTGGACAAGTTGTTGGTTGGGGATCAATTTGGGCAAGAACATCCTTTTAAATCGTCTTTCAACCTTTGATAAAAAAGAGCTGCCATCTTTTCTTCAGGCCAAGAAGTTTCAGCGATCAACCTATTAAAGTGTATTAAATAGGAGATTAAATCTTTGTTTCCTTGTCGTAATTGTAACAACTCTCGATACGCAGACAAAGTCACAGCTCCCCTATCAAAAATGTTCTCAAATTCTTCTTCGAATCTTCACCAATTGTATAATAGCGGACTATCTTGTCGGACCAAAGGGACCGCCCAATTTGCGGAATCTCCCGAAATATAAGAGATCAGAAAGGCGATTCTAGATTGAGGATGGGGAAAAGCAGCTGGTCTACATGTAAAATGTAACTCAATTTGTGTCAAAAATACCTGGAATTAGGAGGGATCTCCAGAAAAGCGTTCAGGAGGAGCTAAAAGGATATGTGACGGAACAGTTACAGCTACATTAGTGGAAGACTGCGTCTTAGTCGTAGAAGCTGTCTGAGCGTCTTGGGGATGAGGAGTACCAAGTCTTTGTATACGATCAACTTCATCTGAGAGAACTGCAGTGGCATTCCTAGCCTCTGCTAAATCTTTCTGCATCTGCACAATCACTTTCATTAAATCATCTAAGGTAGCCATTGTGTTTACGCACTCAGACCGGGAGGAATAAAAATATGTTGGCTCACTATTCTGTCAGACGAAACCTTCCTCGAGTTCTGACGTGATGACACAATGGCCCACCTCTCGATACCTTCAACTCTGGTGGTATATTTCACAGAGGATTGAAGTGATCAAGTGGGGGGAAGGGAATTTAGAATGGGGACAGCAGGGAAGGAGATCTGTAAAGGAAAATTTAACGAACAACAATATTTTGTTACATCTGAAAATAAAGCTTTAAAACTGTTCTTTTGACGTTGAACATATTAAGCAATATTCTTTATGCCAATGACTTCTTTTTGACTCTGTTTATCTGTTGATGATGTTTTCTCTCACCCTTCAATTAGGAATGGCTTTTCTATTATATTTTCAGAATAACCTACAAAATGAACTTTTGTTTCTTATTAGATATGCACTCTCTCTTTGTTGTACAATTGCCAACAATATTTCCAAATAAACAATTAGACTCACTCTAAAGGTATAAAACTGTTAAACAATGGTTACTTAACCAAACTAAGCAAAGAAACATAAAGAATTAAAATTGACTCGTTTTTTTCTCAGTGGTTCGAGAAACATACAAATTCACTGAAACGCTGTGTCAAAGCCGCTCGATAATACGCTAATGTGCAAGTCTTTGTTAATAAACAAATATTCAGTTTCTATAAATAATGTCTCTTTCCTACCTGTAGAGTACGACCTAGTCTGCTGAATGTGCGAAGTTAATTGCTGGAGCCGGCATGCGCCTCTGACAGTCAGCGGGACGTCCAAGACCAATTGCAGGAGCCGACTGCACCGGAGAAAGGCCCCGAACGACCCGAGATCTCCAATGCCGCCAAAAGAGAGCCCCGAGCTCTCAAACAAAGAATGAGCTCACAAAATCCAAAAGACGAGCTCCAGAAAGAGAAGGAAACCGGAACTCCAGGGAAAACCTACTCACTCGACGATGGACCCAGAATAGTGAGCACGGGAGAAAGAGTGTGGTCACTGATTTTAACGTGACCACGCTTCCTGTGATGCTCACTCAAAGGATACTGGGAAATGCAGTCCGGTATAAAGAAGACTGCCTGGAAAAGCTGAAAAGCAATGGCAAATAGTAAAATAAAAGCAGAGAAAAATATTTAAAATCCTATTAATTGAAACAATACCCAAAGTGAAGGACTAATTATAGTTATTTCAGAAGATTAGTAACTTTGCACATAATTATTGAAATACATGCCTGATGGATAACATAAACTATATACATGTGCGAATGCATATTACCTAAAGAAATACAGATGGATCATTCTTAGCGCACATGAAAGCACATTAACCACCAACATCCCAATGAACAGAACCATGTGCTTTGCCACATAATTGTTTAGAGCAAAGTGGCATGCATGTACGCATAGTGAGTTGGGCGGGCCTAGACTGCGCAGTGCCGCCCTAGTTCTGACAGAATGTTGATCTTGCTCACCCATCACAAAAGATGAATTTCCCCATTTATGAATGTAGGGTGCCGGTTGAGATTGGGCCATCAAGGACTATTGGCCATGCTATTGTTCACACAGTCCTGCCGTCTCTTTTTTAGAGTGATAACGGAGATAACATCGATGCATGCTTGAAGGCTTGCCTCAAGACTTCGCCTGTTTCATTTGACTTACCTGATATTAGCATCACACAGTGACCATCACCTGCCTCTCCAATGGTTTATCCCATCAGTGGCCCCATCGTAACCCTGCTACCACAGGTTCCTTTTGATGTTATCAGACCCTACTCTGTTTTCATTACCCCAGGCCACCTTTCCTCTGAGGCAGTCCTTGCTCTCCATAACTCGCAAGCAGAGGTATTACAATCACCTCACCTGTGATGGAGCAGCGTTTTGAGAAAATGAAACCTGCTCGGATTAACTCCTCAGTAATATTTACTAACAGTGTGCTGTGAAAATAACATGCACAAACACAGGAAAAAGCTTTGTGCATGTGTGCACTAATGCGAAGACTAATGCATGCCAGACTAGGCTGCATTTGCGTTTTACTTTTCTATTAAATAAAAATAATGCTGCTTTTGCACATTAATGCACTTGCAAGTAACATAAAATGGGATAATGCAATGGTGGGTGGTAAATAGTAAGAAGTACATTTCGTGAAATTAATAATGTCTGTGTTCTGTTCATTGTAGTAAAACAAGTCTGGGCCTACATTTCTGCATGACAGTAGTGGAATAAAAGAAATTAATTGAGAAATAATAAGCTGAAGAAAAAGCTCTGAAACAAAGAAGTGGAGAAGGCAAAGGCTGATAACTTTCAAGGAACATTTCTATGTCTGCCAAGTAACTGAAGGATAGCCATGAGAACGAGAGGAAATGTACAAACTTCTTCCGCAGAGGCGGAATTGATGAACAATGGAAGTGTAGAGATTTGCAACATGTTGCTTACTAGAGGAAATATGTATTCATAAGTTGTGGTTAATGTAATGTGAATTGTATTAAACAAAGAACACTATGAAAATATGAACGTGACTATGGTGGTGTGATAGAACCCCCCCAAATCAGCCAATGAGAGACTGAGTTTCCGTAAATGTTTCAACAACTGTGGATTGAACATGTAGGTTTTAGACCATAATTGAGGTGACCTAGGGGGAGTGGTTAGGAAGCGTTGGGAAGAGTGCGAGGAAGCTTAGAGGGAGATCGATGCTGTCCGTCGGTTTTGCTGATAGAGGTCTACCTGGTTCTATCCTATAACCAGTATCCTGACAATTTTTGTTCCCTGAATCTGCCTCAGGCGACCCTTGCTATCCCTGTGGCCAGGGGGTGGTATTTCTCTGATATTCTTTAGGTTAGTATAGGTAAATGATCTGTACTTTGAAAAATATTTTGCAAATATATTTTGTCTCTGACACTACTGTCTCTATGCCTATCCACTCCTTCATTTGCATTTATTCATTTTGAGATGAGTTTGACACTGTTTGCATTGATAAATGTTCTCTCTCTCTGCGATTAATGCATTATTTGCCTTGTAAATCTGTGGATGTTGAGCTCATATTTTCTACATTATTTGGTGATAAACATTATTAACCTTACATCGAGTTTGAGGTTATTTAGTATTATAGATGGATAGATAGATTTATTATTACGATCAACTGTACTCTTTCTATAGGTCCATCGACCAGAGGAAAGAAGCTGATATGCATACTAGGTATGTATTTTATCATGTAAGATATGAGTCTGTGTAATGAACAACCGATTTCGATTGTTCATTAGTCTTGAAACTCACCCAGCGTCTTTCAGCGGATAAAAGGGGTAAATGTGTATGGGCCTGTATGTTTATGTTTTGTTATTGATTATCAATCCCTGATTGGTGCTGGATCACCTGACTGACTGACTTGGTTCTTGTATAGCGCAACTTTGCCCGAGGGCGTCAAGGCGCTGGGGATGGTAACAAACAGTCTGATGTGTGAGGGAGAGAGATGATGGCTAATGGTAAGCTTTCCTGAATAGCCAGGTCTTCAAGGCCTTCCGGAAGAGGGGATGCGAAGGTTGATCCCTAAGTTCGACAGGGAGGGTGTTCCACAACCTTGGGACCAGGTAAAAAAGACCCTCCCACCCCATCTAGCCTTCCGATTCTAGGAACTGCGAGGAGGTTTTTATTTGCTGATCGAAGATCTCTACCAGGGACATAGAGGGACACAAGGGAGCCAAGATCTTTTGCCCCAAGCCCATGCAAGGCACGATGGGTGAGGCACAGTGCCTTAAAATCAATCCTAGATTGTACAGGGAGCCAATGGAGAATTTTTCTAATGGCTGAGCCTGATGAGCGCCTGGGCGCATCAACTACAAACCTTGCCGCCGAGTTCTGCACAATTTGGAGCCGCTGAACCAGTTGCTTGGCAATTCCTAGGTAAAGGACATTGCAATAGTCCAGGCGGGAGGTTATGAGGCCTACCGTGACCTATTTACGAGCTTCCATTGAAAGGTAGTGAACAATTTTTCTAAGGATCCGTAAGGCCAACTCGGACTCTCAAGGCTCTCAAGCAGGCCTCCTGTGCACATAGCAGTGTAACATCAGTAAGAAACAATCTTGGAACCAAGTACACAATGCCCTTTCAGCCAACAGCGGCCCCGTGGGTGGGCTTTAGTTGGAAGTATCATCCTACTATCTCCAATGAAATCCTTCACGCCTGACATTATGGACCATCTCCTGCCAAAGGCTATCTGCACTGGTCTTAATGATCATTCACTCCTAGAGTTGTTGCTCTTTTTTCCAGAGGAGCCCCGTAGTCCTGGCTCCCCTCGTACTATCGGCCTACTCTGCTGCAACTGGCCACCACTCCTGCAGACCCTTCAGTCCACAATAGCTGCACTCAACTATTATTCTGACAAGACAAATTGACCTTCTAAATTCCCTCACCATTTTCACTGCCGGGATTGACAATAACTTAACAATTTAAACAAACTTATATTCAGAGCTCAATCCACTTCCAATCTGGTACAGTAAGTATGCTGTTGCTCTCCAAATATCGACAACTTGTCATTGCTCCCAGCCTTTCTGAACACCATCTTTACTGAGATAAAAAGCGTTAGAGCCGGCCCAGGCAAAGTTAAAGTTTAGCTGCGGTAGCATCCCCTCAAGCTTCCCAAGCCTCTAAAGCTCAATCTCGGAAGCTTCTTTTTTGAATAAATGCTCCCAGTGCCAAGTGTCCCACTCCCTACATGGCTGAGCAGACCAGTCAAGCCCTCTAAAGTCTGGACAACTCCGCCATTGCTAGAGCAACAGGCCAATATCAATATGGCCACCTGAGCCGTAATGCAACTGACCCCTCCCCTAAGTAAAAGAGAGAGGAAACACCTCTGGAAACAATGGAATAAAAAGAGTAAAAAGTTGTCCTCAGCACTCCAACGACTGTACCAGTGGTTCATAAAAAGAAGCTCCAAGATCCATGTTCCTCCCGAGAAAGGAAGTGGCATGTATCAGCCCAAAAAGGCCCCATCTCCGGTTCGCAATGTTGGTATGGCAATTGTCAACTCAAATGTTCTTCCAAATCCAGGAAACAGGGAAGCAAGACAAACTGAAAGCTTTGCGAGCCAAACTGACCTGAGTGCTGAAGAAGTCGATGCAAGGGTGAACCAGTTGAAAAGAATGGCGGGCCTGGTCCCCTTGGAAAGGGGGACTGTGCGGAACTTGGGCTGACTAGGCAGTCCTCCTGGGCCTTGCATCCAGGCTAATACAGGAAGCATCTGAGCAGCAACTACAAGAAACAGGTAGGCTTGAACCCCGTGGAACCTTGGTTACAAAAAGGGTCCAAATGTGAAGCATCTGTTGATTGAGCGGCCCATTGGCGAAACAAAAACAGGGTGGCAAAAAAGCTTTAAAACCCATTCAGGATTCCCACGGTCTTAATATAACCCAAGGAACCACTTGGCAAGCTGCACTGCAACATTACGATGATAAATTGCTGTTCATCCCGGAATAACAATCAATCAAACAATCAATCTATCGGCCTTGTAGAGCTCAGCTTATCACCCGTGAAGGTATCCAGGCACTGGGGTTCTGTGCTTAGTCAAACAGCCAGGTCTTCAGTCTCTTCCTGAAATCCTTCAGAGAGGGTGATGTTCAGAAGTGGAAAGGGAGGGAGTCACAGGACTTGGTGAGATGGGAGAAGGAGCGGCCGACACCGTGGCTACTGCAGATGTGAGGTGACTGCGCGAGGGAGGTGAAGTGAAGGTTCCTAGGCGGTTGGTGAAAGTTCAGGCGGTGGATCATGTATGCTGCTCCTTGGTCGTGTACGGCTTTGTAGGCATGTGTCCATAACTTGAATTGCCATCTTTTCCAGACAGGGAGACAGTGGAGGTTCCTCTGGTGTTGGGTGATGCAGGCCCATTTGGGAAGGTTGAGGAACAGTCTGGCTGCTGAGCTCTGCATTGTCTGGAGCCTTCTCATGAGTTCAGTGGTGGTTCCTGCGTACAGTGTCTTGCCGTAGTCCAGGCGGCTGATGATTAGGGCTTGCATTACTGTTTTCCTTGTGCTGAGCATGCAGAGGAGTATGGGAGCAGGTGCAGGAGACTATGTTTCTCCTTCGTTTCATGGTGAGTTTGCTGTCCAGGCTGATGCTGAGGTTGCAGCATGGCCTTTTGGTGTGGGCGTGGGTCGGAGTTTGGCGGGCCACCAGTTGTCGTTCCAGAGGGAGGTGTAGTTGCCAAAAATCAGCTCTTCTGTCTTGTCAGTGTTGAGCTTCAGACAGTTATCTTTATTTAGTATGCAACATTCTTCATGCAGTTGTGGAAGTTGGTCTTAGTGATGGTGAGGTCTGTTGAGAGTGAGTGGATGATCTGTAAGCGTAGAATATGATTTTTAGATCGCAGGTTCTAACGATGTTGATTAGAGGCGTCATGTAGATGTTGAAGAGGGTGGGCTTGAGGGATGAACCTCGAGGGACGCCGCAGATGGTGCTCATGGGTTCCGAATTGAAGGGAAGTAGGCTATTTCTCGGCGTTCATCCCGTGAGGCATGGTGCAATCCATCTGAGCGCATCTCTGTTGATCTGTTGAGCTGCAGAGAGGTTGAGGAGGATCAGGGCTACCGATTCTACCCTTTCGAAAATGGTTCAGATGTCATCCATGGTGGCAATCAGGTTGGTCTCAGTGCTGTGGTTGACATGGAAACCTGATTGGGAGGCATCTAGCAGGTTGCTTCTCTCCAGGTGGTTTGTGAGCTGCCGGTTGATAGCCTTCTCCAGGACTTTGGTGTGGAAAGGGAGCAGCAAGATGGGGTGGTAGTTCTGGAGTTGGCTTGTCTGTGTATGGTTTCTTGAAGAGGGATCTGACTTCTACGGGTTTCCATGCATCGGAACATGTGACTGTGCTGATGGATGTATTGAGGATGGTGGTGAGTTGGTGACTGATCTCATTGCTTTCTAGGTAGAACAGGCAGTGGGGGCAGGGGTCAGTGGGTGCTCCAGAGTTGATGGAGTTCATGATGGCTGTGGTATACGGTGTGGTGAAATGTTCCACGAGGTGAGATGCTGTTACCTCAAGGAGGCCAAGGAGGTCAGTGGTTGGGGCTCAAAGTTCCTGTAAATGGTGGATATCTTGCGGAAGTGATTAGCTAGGGTGTTGATGAGTTCCTGTAAAGGAGGAATTGTGTTCTCTGTTCTGCAGGAGAACTCTCTAAGGATGGTGAAGAGTTATTTTGTGTTGTTAGTGCTTACCTCAATGCGTTCGACCAGGGCGTCCATTTTGCGGCTTTGAAATGTTTCTTCAGTTGTTTGCAGGTGCGTTTCACAGTGCCGAGTTCTGGTGTGTACCAGCTGGCTTGTTTGGTGGATCTGCAGGTTTTGGCAGGTTTGATGGGGCGACTAGGTTGACGGCTTTGGTGATCCATGTGTTGAAGTTTTGGATTGCTTGTCCCAGGTTGGTTGCGGTGTTAGACAGGGTGGTGTTGAGGGAGTCTATCCATTGATTCTGTGTCACTTTGCTCCAGCTGCGGAAGGAGGTGTTGGGAGAGGTTGGAGGTGTTTGAGTTGATCCTGCGATAGTGAAGTGGACGATGGAGTGGTCGGTCCAGGTGAGTTCTATGGCATGGCTGTATTTGACTCTGTTGCTGGATGTGAAGATAGGATCCAGTGTGTGTCCCCTCTGTGTGTGGGGTCCGTAACCAGGCGGGTAAGGCCAATGTTGTCCATTCATTCCAGGAAGTTGGCGGAGTTAATGTCTGTGGGATCGTCCAGATGGAAGTTGGGGTCACATTGAAAGATGTAGTGCTTGGATTCAATGACAAGCGAGGCAATGAAATCTATGATGGTGTCACGGATGTCAGTGCGTGGTCCTGGGGGTCTGTAGGCGAGGTTGCCTTTAATGGTTGTTTTGTCATCAGTGTGGAATTGAAAATTAAGAAATGTAATGATTGGTGTGGTGTCGTCACTGGTAGTGATGGAGTGGATTGATTCCCTCTCTGTTTGTGAATGATGGCGAAGCCCTCTCTGTGTACTTGCTGATTTCCTGGTGTGTCATTTTGTAGCCATTAGGCGTTGCGGTGGAGATGTGAGGGCGGAAGAGGGATTGAGCCAGGTCTCTATGATGAAGGTCACGGTGAGGGTGGAGATGGTGTCCCAGACTTCACTGGCATGTTTGCAGAGAGATATGGCATTGATCAGAAGGCATCAGAGTGGTTCTGAGGTGGTCTTGGACAGCAGAGTGGGAGTGTTGCCAGTTTCTATGAGGGCAGGAGTTCCTAAGTGGCATGTGAAGAGAAGGTGGAGGCAGGTCTACAGTTTTACTGTACAACGAGGTGATGCAAGGCAGAATTTGTTGCAGCATCAGGGGTCCAGTGCTCTTAGATCCGTGGTGGAGTATCTGTGGGTGCTCGGAGGGCCCGAGTTTCAGGCATGCACGGGTGCAGCAGGTCTTGCCTTTGGAAAGGCTCACTGAGCAAAAGAGCCACATAGCAGAAAATCGGCCGCAAAATTAAGCAAAATCCAAACTAATGATGAAACTAAGGCTAAGTAGGAATTAAACACTTTGTATTGACAGAATCTTCGCACTCTGGTTTATATGAGGTAAGTACTGGTAATTGGGTGTATGTAGGTGCTGAATGAGATCTCCCTTCTGGGTTGTGGGAGTCAAATAAAGAATATGATAGCGCTATTCCAACAGGGAACGACGTCCTCATAGAGCACTCAAAAGAATATTTCCTTCAATTTTCAATTCGTTTCACTGAGTTTTTATTCAAGAGTTTTCTTTTTGTCGAAAAATCATATTCTTCATGATATCATCATTTTAAACTGTAATACTATCATCAGACCTTCAAATGGTATGAAACAAACACATTTTAAATTAGGCATTTTTAAATAAACATCTCATTCAGAGTATCCTATATGCCTTCTCAGTACAGTATATGAAATTTTATCATTGTGGACCCGTGAGACAAAATTATGTAGGCTTGTTAAGATGCAGTATGCAACAAATGTAGCGAGAAAAACGTGTTAAAAGCATAAAAAAGATGGAAAAGTTGTAGTACCTGGATAGTGTCTTGCCCGAAATGCATTGGGCGTTTGATTGTTTTGGTTTAAAATGGTGATATCATGAAGAAAATATGATTTTTTGACAAAAAGAAAACTCTTGAATAAAAACTCAGTGAAACGAATTGAAAATTGAAGGAAATATTCTTTTGAGTGCTCTATGAGGACGTCGTTCCCTGTTGGAATAGTGCTATCATATTCTAAGTAGGAATTAAACCATCTACTATCGCTCAGGAACTTACAGCTATCAATGTAAGGTCGCAGAGGACAGTTAAAGGGAAGGAGAGGCATGCAGCCGAGCAACATGGAGGAGCTGGCAGAAGGACTTGGTCAATGGGAGTCGCACTGCAGCCTCCATCAAGTAGGTCCTGGGAAGGGTTCTGGGGAGGTGGAAAATGGGAGGCAGGAAACAATGAGCGAGCGGCGGGGCTCATTTAGCAGAACAGCCACACAGCACAAAACCAAGGGCAAAAATAAGAATAAACAAATTAAGGTTAAGTAAGACTTAAATCATCTACTGTTGCTTAGCAAATTACAGCTATCAATGCGGGCACAGAGGACATTCGGACAGGAGGAGAAGCACACAGCTAAGCAGGCTTGGGGAGCTAGCAAAAGAACCTGCTATCATACACAAGGTCCTCACAATATCCTGAAACTTTTTAGGTCTAATGAAGGCCTTGCGGGAGCTCAGCTTCCTAAAAATCAAAGGACATTATCTCAATCAAGTTTCTAGCTTCAAGGAACATACAAATCTCTGAACTTATGCTGGTGACATTTGCCTCTGAGGTCCATATGCAAAAGATCTTATCTTGAGGCGAGATTTTCAACTACTGAGGCATCAGAATTAGTGTCGTTAAAGAAACTGATTATCCTGTGAGTCTTGCAAAAAAGTAGACTGTCTCAGTTGTGCTTAAGCAAGAGTCTTCCTGTAATTTAAAGAATGCTTTGTGCCATGCTACGACAGCTCCCAGCAAACGAGAGACAATTTCGCAGGACCTCTCAAGGGCTGAATGGATTTGACAGGGCACAACGATGAAAACGTCGGCAGTGCTAGTAGAAAGGCAGTCTTCGCGATTTTTCCAAAAGCTGAAACGTGAACGTTGTCATTCATTAAATACTTCTTGCTAGCAGCTGTAGCTGTAGTTACCCAGTCGTCGCCAGAAATTATGTAGTGAAGGAGTCAAGGCGTAGGTTAGAAGAAAGTAGTTTTAATGCAGGAATGACAACTTGACATCCACAAGCAGAGAAGAGCAGTTAACTCAGCGAGATCCAACAGCAGAATGGGCTGCTGACACAAGAGCATTCCACATGACATGCAAAAGTTCTAAGAACGACATCATGTAGGAATACAACAACTGCCTTGAGCTTTAACCTGCAGGCACTCCGACTGTAATAACAAAGGTGCACAGCTCGCCTGATGAGTTTGTTCTCCTCTCCTTATGTTACTGGAACATTTACGGTTTTACCCAGTATCTGTGGCTCTCAGACTGGTCTTTTTTGGAGTGATTTTGAATTAGCTGCCCTACAAGAAACATGGTGTATCACTGATCACCACATCACTACATCCTTGAGTGCAGCAAACCAGCTTTTACAGAGCACAAAAATGGCAGAGCCAAAGGCGGCCTCTTACCGTGTATTTCCACAATATTTTGGGTGAAGATTGCACCTATAATTACTTAAGCGAACTGGCTACAAGTAGTCAAACTGCCCAATTGCAGACCACACTGTTCGTTCTTGTTATTTAATATTTAAATTAATCCGTGTTCAAGGGAAAAAAAGGTCCAAATTGACCCATCTCTTATCGACCATATGTGGCCTTATCAGGGACCATCCCTCAACAAACTGTATTATACCTGGAAACTTCACATGACCTTCTTTCAAGACTACTATGAAGAAGCCCAAGAGATGCCCGCTAAGTGGCATTGAACAGCACGGAACAAATTAGGCCCAAGGGATGCCCATGACTTCCACTAGGGTAACTTGTTGTCTTGTAGCTTAATAATCTGGACTTCAAAGTCTTAAATGGAAGTTTTCTGGAGGACGCTCTGCCCAATTGGATAAGATCAGGCAGACAATCACAGTCTATCCTCGATTATACCATATATAATGTGGAAATGTTCAATCTAGTTAAGAGCTGCTGCATAGCCTCCCACTCTGAGAATGACCACCTTCCATAAGTCATAGCAATTAACACCAACCTGGTTCAACATGGCATGGCCTGTGTTACTAGTAACGATGCATTTGGATGTATGTCGTTACTACGCATGCTTTTACAACGCATGCCTTTACCACGCAACTTTTACAACGCAAGTCATTACAACGACTTGCGTTGGGGGGCGCTGGATAGTGAATAGTTTAATTTACTATTCCAACTCCAGTCCCCGTGGATAGTAGGGAAGGTTTTGGATAGTACATTAAACCATTCCCTATCCTACAGCGCCCTCAGCGCAAGTCGTTGTAATGACTTACATTGTAAAAGTTGCGTGGTAAAGGTAGTGCGTGGTAAAAGTTGCGTTGCAAACGCTGTTCCCCGATGCATTTACCAACAACCTTAGTCAACTTAAATGGAGGGATGGGATGATTCCCACTGTAAAATCATAGTGGAATGCATAAGAGCTATTAGGGGGGATGCCACTGGAAACATCTAATCACTCGCTGATAGGGCCACTTTTTGCACTCTGCTCCTCACAAAATTCCCACCTATACCTATAACCACTACTCAGCCATCGCCCCACATCAAGCTTTTCCTCTCTACTGTCATGATCCTAAGTGCAAAGAAAGCTTGGAACATTGCCCTTAGATCTGCCCGCAAAAATCCTGGCAATAAAAAGATTGCGATGGATCTCAAGTTGGCGCAAAAATGCTTCAAGCAAGCTATGTCGACAGGGAAGGACAGCTGCGCAGATCAGTGTTGGGTGCCCCTTTATACCATTATTTAACTTCTTTTTTAAGGTTGTTTCAAATCCAACTCCAGTAGCTATAGACTGATAGTGCTTATGGACAATAAAGTGACATCTTGTGCTGGTCTACTTCTTGGGAACCTGCCACTAAGGGTGTAGTTGAGGGGTCTCATCCCAAAGAATCAAACTAGGTTCATCCAAAAATCTGGCACCCTTCCACATTTTCTAGCCATATCTTTGTTATCTGATAAGGCGATAAGATTGCTGATCTTGCTGCACTGCTGCTTTGTCAAATTCAGGGCTGCATTTGACCGTGTTCCAAGGGGGCCTTTTGTTCGCAGTTAATGAACTGGAACATTCACCGACATTTTTTGAGGCAATCATTCAACTGTATACTGACACATAGATTTGCATCACAATGGACGATGGTTCCTGTGTATCCAGGACAAGTGGAAACTTGCAGGGGTAAAACAGGGTTGTATGCGGGGCCCCTTGCTTTTTAACTGGTTCACTTCTGACTTGTCCTGCGGTCTTGACATTACAAACAGTCATTACCTCAAGATAGGAGGCAAGCACATCAGCAATTTGCCTTATGCTTTAAGATCTGTGCTGCACTCCTACTCTAATGCCAGCTGCTTGATCTCAACCCAGGGAAAACTAAAACCTGAACATGGGCAGGAAAATCAATAAGGTTTGCGGCTGGCACTACAACGACAAAAGGATCTTTCAAGGAACAGTCATACCCATATCTGGGTGTCGCCACTGATGCAAGGGTACTGTTGGGGAAAGATAGCACGTTTCTGAATAAGCTTGTCGCCAAGACATAAAAGATTGCCTTTTCATTACCGAGACCTTCTTCAGCTGCAGATCTGGCTGGAATTTGGCCTGCTGCCCGGCTGGTGGCAAGGGCAGGTGCGTTCCTAAATGTCTGCCACAAATTTTGGCTCGATCGGAGAGGAAGCTTAGAGGCCTTACTGTGGGGGAAATTCACTCTGTGGCCCCAGACAATCTCACCTCCTGTATCCCGAGGACTGCTTAGTATCTTAAACGTACGAGTCAAAAAGATGTAAGCAGTGTACTAAAAAGCGTGTGCGCTTTCTTTCATGTCAGGCTGACATCGATGCTTTAGCAAACCGCAAGCATGCGTGGGATGCCATCAATTCCTAACAATAAAGGCAATTTCGAACTTACTTGGCCTGTACACCCTCAGAACACAAAAAACACAAGATGCACAGCAATAGCTAGGTGGTGCCGACCCTCGGAATCAACAAGGTGCAGTCACTGTGAGATGTACCACGAGTCCTTTCAACACATTGTTTGTAGCTGGCCAGCCTTGCTCGAGGAACAGAAAACATCGCTAAAGTCGGAATGAAATCAACGTGGCAGTTGTTCATGTTGGCAGGCAACTATCCACTCCCCTAACCCTGATGGCATCATTCTGAACATCTCGCTGGCTAGGTTTGTGGCTCTAGCGGCATTGAAGCTCTGTTACCCATGGATACCAATGAGTGCTATTAACCTGAATACTTTACAGGATTGTCTGCTGGTGCCCTCTTCATATAGACACATCTTTTGACCGAACTATCTGAAGACTAAGAAAGTGCTGCGCATGTTTTTGGTTATAGTGATGTTTATCTTTTCACCCCTTCACATTCTTCATTGCCCATGAAATGTTTGCTGTCATTTTATGGTTAATTTATTAACTGCATTTTGCACCCTGCCGTTACCAGCTATTAGGCCTGCTTCTTGCGTTAACAGCTTTGTTTAGTGTAAATTGCAAACTAGGGGGCCTATTTAGAAGCCCCTTGCGCCAGCGATGTGTCACTTTTAACATGGGAAAAAGTGACGTACCGGCGGAGCAAGGGGCTTGTAAATAGGCCCCTAGCTGCTTGCCTTAGGTGCAAGCATTAGACTCTTATTTATTAATTTATTTATATAGCGCAGCTAATACCCTAAGGTGTCTAGGCGATTGTCGACCAACATCCTGTAGCCAGGAGGTGAAAAGTGCTGAATAATTAAAAATAAAAATGAAAATGCACCGAAGTTATGCCGTAAAAAACCAGGTCTTTAGACCCTTCCTAAAATAGATCAGGTCTGGGGAGTTTTAAGTGTGAATGGCAGCTCATGCCACAATCTGGCAGTGATATTTAAAAAACTTTTGCTGTTGTAATACTTTATTCGATAGATATATATCATAAAAGTACAAACATTTAAGAAATACATAAAACCATCCATCCAATAGTACTAAAATTCCATCCAGAACAGCAAGGGTAAAACAAAGTTTAAAAACAATACATTCTTTTTAAAAAGAGAGTTATACATTGCCCAACAACCTTGAGCGAATTAACCAAGCACCCGCTAGATATTTGGCGACCCCGCAGATAATAAACATGGAGACAGTATTAGTTGAAATAATACGCAGGGCTGATCTATGATCCCTCACTCCCAATTCCCTGCATACTGGTTTCAACCATTTAGCTCTAACATGCTTGTAAGCTGTACATGCATACAGAAAGTGGCCAAGGGTTCCTCTGGACATGGGCAACCGGGGCAATTTAAGTCATGTCCTCCCTTGATCTTCCACCCCTCCATACATTTTTTAAGGGGCAGGATACCATATCGTAGTTTCAAAAACCAAGTTCTATCTCTGGGTAATTGGATGAAATTCAGAAAAGGCTTTAGCTTCCTTGAGGGTTTATGATCCAAAAAGTTGGACGTCAGGGTTCCCTGTTTTGAGTTAGAGTTAACCTTAGCCTCAACCCAATCCCAATAAAGTTTTTTAACAACTTGTTTGGCGGGGGCATTGTGAGACCCAGGACTCTCCCAAACCTATAGATATTACCAGCGTTTTGTGCTTGTTAAGCCACTTTATTTTATTTGCGACATTTAGGGAAATTAACTCGTCCAACACTAGAGCATATTGTGCAAGTTCTTGTGTCCTTCTAAGGCGTACCCAGTATAACAGCGGCCTTAGTTGGACTTTATCTGTAATTGATTTTTTACCCATATCAAAAAATAATGGTAACAAAGGGGTTGATACTGGGAGTGAGACTAAGTCCCTAATGAACTTATTCTCCGCAGTGGCCAGGGTCTTGGTGTTCTAGGCACCCCATAGTTCGAAGCCGTAGACTGCCGAGGCTAGCGCCTTCCCTTCGTAGACTGCCAACGCAGGGGCCACCGGTCTGCTAATGGAAAGGCGTTGGTTCCTTAATATAGCTCCAGAGACCCTTTTGAGATTTAATACCATCTTTGATATATGGGAATCCCAGCTCATATTGTTGGACAACCTTACCCCAAGATAATCAAATTCACTCACTACTTCTAAGGGGGACCCATACAGTATGAGATGGGCCTTCCTAACCTTTCTAGGCATTGATAAGACCATTAACTTTGTTTTTGATGTATTTACTGTTAACCCACGATCTTTACAGAAGAGGAAAAAACGGTCAAGCAGTTTTTGAAGACCCTTGGGGGTTTTGGACATCAGGAGGGTATCGTCCGCAAAGAGGAGTGTGGGGGTTTTCTCCCCGGCAAGGACAGGGGCATCCGCTGGATCCTCCCTTAAATGGTCCACCACCCCATTTATAAAAAGCGAGAATAGTGTTGGGGCCATCACACATCCCTGCAGCACCCCTCTATTAATGGGTACCCTCCCTGTCAATTGGCCCTGTCTCCCCCATCGTATCCTTGCATAATTATTCTCATGTAGCTTAATAACATATTGTAGCAAATAACTAGGAAACCCCAAGGCCAGTAGAACCTCCCATAGTTTGGCATGTGGAATGACATCGAACGCAGTTTTCAGGTCAATGAAAGCCAAGTAGAGGTTGCCTTTGGTAATTAATACTGACTTCCAGTAGACAGCACAAAACCGGAAGACATGATCCACTGCCCCAACTTTCCGCCTAAACCCAGCCTGGAAGTGGGTTAGAATACCATTGTCCGCAAGCCAAGTCTGTACTCGGTTTATAATGACCCTGCCAACTACCTTTTGGATGGTATCAATTAAACTAATTGGTCTGTAGTTGGCAGGGTCCTCTCTATCACCTTTTTTGTGTATCGTGATCACCTCCACCCTGTCCATGATTCCGGGACGGGGTGGCCTAGCTGGATTAGATTCATTAAGCATGCTACTTAATCAGCCCAAATTTTGGGGTCATGTAATAATAGGTCCCCAGGCAGACCGTCTGGGCCGGCTGCCTTACCTGGTAGAATTTTTAAAATGGCATCTCTAACTTCTCGCGGGCTGAATGAGTCCACCTTGCTATCTAAATCCAAACTAGGGTTGATCTGGTTACCCACGGATGGTGGTATTGAGGGGAATTGGGCAACATCCTCACAATATAGTTTTAAAAAATGGGCATACCATTGCTGTTCATTAATGTGGATTAAAATTTAAGACATTAATTAATTTCCAAAAACGGTTGAGTTCTTTCTACAGACAGCGACCCTAAGCTGTTGCCAATGCTCCTCCTCCCAATTTTTCTTGGCTAAAATTATAGTGCTGCGATACTCCTTTCTAGCTGATCTCACTGCTGTAGGGTCTTTCGATTTTATGGCCAATGTAATAGCCTTTTTCTTAGCTCCACAGTTCACTGTATACCATGGATTAGCCTTCGGAGGTCTGAGATCCACTCGAGTGGGCCCCTGGGAGTTTTTAAGAAAATACTTTCCTATTTTAGCAGTTAGATTTTTGTACTGGGCTAGCAAATTAGGCCCTGAAGAGTGGGGACCTGCCAATTCCACCGCTGTGAGGCTATAGGTTTCTGCTGTAACTAACTCCCTGATACTATTAATTTTCCCCTCTTCACATTTTACCACATCCCATCTTAGTTTCCGGTTACAGTTTGAGGGGAAGACCTCCTTGGTGAGCAACTCTGGCCCCCCACTCTAGAAACGTACGAGTCAAAAAGATGTAAGCAGTGTACTAAAAAGCGTATGCGCTTTCTTTCATGTCAGGCTGACATGGATGCTTTAGCAAACCGCAAGCATGCGTGGGATGCCATCAATTCCTAACAATAAAGGCAATTTCGAACTTACTTGGCCTGTACACCCTCAGAACACAAAAAACACAAGATGCACAGCAATAGCTAGGTGGTGCCGACCCTCGGAATCAACAAGGTGCAGTCACTGTGAGATGTACCACGAGTCCTTTCAACACATTGTTTGTAGCTGGCCAGCCTTGCTTGAGGAACAGAAAACATCGCTAAAGTCGGAATGAAATCAACGTGGCAGTTGTTCATGTTGGCAGGCAACTATCCACTCCCCTAACCCTGATGGCATCATTCTGAACATCTCGCTGGCTAGGTTTGTGGCTCTAGCGGCATTGAAGCTCTGTTACCCATGGATACCAATGAGTGCTATTAACCTGAATACTTTACAGGATTGTCTGCTGGTGCCCTCTTCATATAGACACATCTTTTGACCAAACTATCTGAAGACTAAGAAAGTGCTGCGCATGTTTTTGGTTATAGTGATGTTTATCTTTTCACCCCTTCACATTCTTCATTGCCCATGAAATGTTTGCTGTCATTTTATGGTTAATTTATTAACTGCATTTTGCACCCTGCCGTTACCAGCTATTAGGCCTGCTTTTTGCGTTAACAGCTTTGTTTAGTGTAAATTGCAAACTAGGGGGCCTATTTAGAAGCCCCTTGCGCCAGCGATGTGTCACTTTTAACATGGGAAAAAGTGACGTGCCGGCGGAGCAAGGGGCTTGTAAATAGGCCCCTAGCTGCTTGCCTTAGGTGCAAGCATTAGACTCTTATTTATTAATTTATTTATATAGCGCAGCTAATACCCTAAGGTGTCTAGGCGATTGTCGACCAACATCCTGTAGCCAGGAGGTGAAAAGTGCTGAATAATTAAAAATAAAAATGAAAATGCACCGAAGTTATGCCTTAAAAAGCCAGGTCTTTAGACCCTTCCTAAAATAGATCAGGTCTGGGGAGTTTTAGGTGTGAATGGCAGCTCATGCCACAATCTGGCAGTGATATTTAAAAAACTTTTGCCTTTTGCCCTATTAAAAAGTCTTACTTTGGGGACCTCCACCAAAATATGAGAAGAGGACCGCAGCATACTGGTTGGTGTATACCAGCGAAAGTGGTGAATAAGATGTGCATGTCCCTGGTTGTGCAGTGCCCTAAAGGCAGTGCAAAGTGCCTTAAAATTGATCAGTTTTTCCACTGGAAGCCAGTGTAGGTTATTGAGGGCCACCTTTGCAGAAGAGTATTTTGGTAATCTAAAAAGCAGAGGGGTGGCCGAATTCTGTGTAACCTGCAGTTTAACAAGGAAGGCTTTGTTAATCCCAATCAAAAGGCCGTTATAATAGTCCAGTGTTAATAGGACAAAGGCAGAGACCACTGTTTTCTGCAGGTCCAGTGGTATGAAAGGGAAAATTTCCCTCAGCACCTTCAGAGAATAGCAGGCAGCTCAGGTAATTGCATTCAAATGGTGGGAAAAGGACAGGGTGGTGTTAGGGATGACACCGAGGTTTTTTGCCTTGGCGACTAGCATGGGGAGAGGGTCTAGTTCCATAGGCAACCAGTACGAAGACCAGAGAGAAAAGTCTCTGCCAAAAAGAAGAACATCTGTCTTATTTGAGTTCAACTTAAAACAGTTCTCTGACATCCATCTACTCACATGTCCCATACAGGCGTGAAAGTTATGTACTGTGTTTCGGGAGTCATCTGAGATGGATACTATAATCTGGGTGTCATCAGCGTATGACACAATAGCAAATCCATGGGATTTGATAAGCCTGGCCAGGGGGACCACGTAAAGATTAGAAAGAGTGGGGATTAAAGATGAGCCCTGTGGAATCCCACACAGAAGATTGAAGCTCTGAGATCTGAGGCCGTCCATCTCCACAAATTGTTCCCGGTCACAGAGGAAAGAATTAAACAATGATTTGGTGACACCAGCAATGCCTCTTTCTTGAAGGTGATGTAGTAGGAGGCCATGGTCCACCGTATCGAATGCTGCCGAAAGATCCAGCAGGATCAATGCCGCCATGCCTCCCTTATCTACAGAGCGCCTGATTTCTTCAGGCGCCATGATCAGTGGAAGCTCGGTGCTATATCCACTTCGAAAACCATATTGAGATGGATCCAGAATGTCATTGTTAGGGATAAAAGAAGTAAATTCTTGGTTTACTTGTATTTCAAGAATGTTTGCCGGCAGTGGCAGGCGAGCAATGGGACGATAATTGCCTGAGTCTGCTTTATCCAAGTTGTTTTTTTTAATAGTGGTAGAATTAAGGTCTTTTTCCATTTTCTAGGGAAAATACCAGTTGTAAGAACAAGGTTAAATATTTCTGTAAGATGGAGAGAGAATAATCTTAGGAGGACAAGGGTCCAACGGCGAGTCAGATTTGATGGCACAAAGAAGTTTAATTACCTTTTCGTGCGATATAGATGGAAACTCTGAGAGATGCGCAGAGTCAGGGCTGCTGGGGTTCTTAGGAACACGGAGATCCATATTTCCTGCATCATGAGTTAGAACCAGCATAAATTTATCGTAGATACAGCAAACCTAACTGCAAAAGGTGGAAACCAAGGTATCGCAAAAGGCTTGATCTATCTTTGTGAACTTGCACTGTGGAAAACAGTTCTTTAGAATTATTCGATTTATTCTGAAAAGTACTTAATTTTTGTGGCGTGGATCATTCTTTTGTACTGGATTAATAGACTTGAACAGATTGATATCCAGGGTACAGCCCTCTCTTGGATCCAGTCCTACCTCCATAATCACACCCAAAGTGTATCTCTTCCACCACACCAATCATCACCTAAGCTGTTATGGTGTGGGGTACCAGAGGGCTCAGCATTAAGCCCCCTGTTCTTTAATATCAATGTGGTACCACTCCTCCATCTGATTGACACCTGGGAGTTGAAGGCTGTTTCGTACTCAGATAATACACAACTGATATTCTCCTTTAAGGATCAGTCAAGGGATGCAATTGCTAGATTAACAAGCTGCCTGAAAGATATCACCAGCTGGATCAACGACAAAAAGCTTAAGCTCCATGCTGACAAGGCGGAGATCATTTTCTTTGGTCAGCCATCTCCTCCGCCCGCAGGACTTTGGTGGCCATCTGAGTTGGGAACTCTGCCCTGTCCGTCTAAGGAAGCTAGAAATCTGGGCGTCAAGTGGAATTCAGCTCTAAGTTTTGAAACCCACATACACCATGTATCGTCGGTCTGCTATGGCAAACTGAAAACTTTAAAAAGATTCCTGCACCTCTTGCCAGAGGACAGTAGTAGGACAGTAGTACATGCAATGGTGACATCTCATCTAGAATATGCTAACAGTCTGTACCTGGGACGACCCAGGTATCTGATTCACAGATTTCAGATGATTCAAAATGCAGCAGCAAGACTTATTCACAGAGTGCCTTTCCGTCACCACATTTCCCCTCACATCAAGCTCCTTCAATGGCTCCCGGATGCAAAGCGCATCGAATTCAAGGCCTTAACCCCTGCTTTTCGGGAAATGCACAACATAGGACATATATATACCTCAGAAAGAGACTCCTCCCTTATGAATCGTCAGGCACTCTTAGATCTAATTCCAAGCACCTACTGTGCATTTCCCAGTTTTCCAAGGCCAGAAATGGAGGAAGGGCCTTCCCAGTCAGCACAGGTATTCTATGGAATGCACTTCCTCTACATCTTGGCATACTGGACTCTGGATCAGACTTTCGCAGGCACCTGAAGACGTGGCTCGTCGGCTAGGCCAGTCCCTTATCTGTTCACCTGATTACTGCTCAGCGCCAGGACACATCTGTTTGAGCTAGCTGTTTGCGCTATAGAAGTAACACTATTATTATTATTATTATTATTATTATTAATAATTCCCTATAGTGCTCTTTTTCCTTTAAATCATAATTATGTCTCCAGCGCCATTATTGCCTAGGACAATGGCTTTTAAGAAGTCTTAGCTCTTCTGAGAACCAGGGTTCGGTGGGTGCTGTCCTGATAATTTCCCCAGCTTTTTGAGGAATTATTTCTAGAACTGCCGACCCAATCCAATTGTGGTATTCTAGAGCTGCTTTCTCTAGGTCTAGGTATAGGAGAGGTCTGCTCAGCCTAAATTGAGAAAAGAACTCATTTTGTCCAGGCGGTGCCATTGGAAGCGCCTGTGGCTTTTAATAAATGGTGGCTTATTATCAAGAGTGTAAGGCAGTGTGAGAGTTAGCATGACTGCAGCATGGTCTGACCACAATAGTTGCAGGGAACATTTCAGAAGTGGACAGTCAGAGAAAACAGTGTCCAGCAGGTGTCCAGCTTTATGGGTAGGACCTTCAATCAAGCCTACACTGGTTAGAAGGTCCATAAACAGTTCAATATTTATCATGTAGGTTATCTAAGTGAAAGTTTAGGTCCCCGAGAATGGTATAGTCCTTTAAACTGACTTTGTGTTCAAGTAACTGCCCCAGGGTTTGTAGAAAGTTAACCCTGGGTCCAGGGGGGCAATAGATCAATATTCCATCAAAGGAGTACATGTGATTAATAACTATTTGAAAGGAAAGCACTTTGCAACTCGCTCTGCCTATCCCTCGTTGACAAAAGCCTGCTGTTGATTTATACTGCATTTTGCGTTTTGCAACTCCAGCTGCTGGTTAAGCACTTCATAGGCACCTTTGCTGCTATCTTTTACCTGGTATTTTGCACTTTGTTTTATGAGCCACTGGGGTACCCGCCCATACTTGTACCACCTTCATTGGCTAAACTTGAGTCAAGAGCTGGTCCTGGTTGTGAACATTATAAGGTGCACTGCCCACTGCCCTCTGCTCTTCCTGTTTACAGCTGAATTTGTTTATGAAATTGTTGGGTATGTACTGGCCTGGATGGGGTTTGGAATGGTGGGCATGGAATCTGGGTATGTACCTTGCACAAAAACTTGAATTATCCTGTGGGGGGAGAGCCTCAAGAAGCACTAACACTTTCCTCTTGAAACCACAAAACTTCAGGAAAAAGAGAACTTGCCAGCGAGCCTTCTCCAGCACCGCCCCAAAGTTATGGAAGTCTCTTCCACTGGAAATATGCAGAATCTCTTCAACGATTGCTTTCAGACTCTAAGTCAAAAGATTCTTAACCCCTTCCATGCTCATGACGAGCTCAGCTCGTCATGCAGTACAGTGCTCCTGTGCTCATGACGAGCTGAGCTCGTCATGACCACACCCATTTCTATTAGGGCCCAGCACAGGAGAGGAATCTCTCAAGCAGGGATGTGGTTAATGGACAAATTACTACCTCAATTGGCTAGGTTCACCTGCTCAAGGTCATTGATCCTACAACCATTGGACCATCATTGGATGCTGCTCTTCTTTATCTCATAGTGTGCCCCCCATTTAGTCTGCTAGGTACCTGCTTATTGTATTACTCTCCTTTGACCCATTCATCTTGTAGTTATGTGTGTATTCTTGCTTTTATTCCTACTTAATGTCAATATTGTATGTATTACCCCTCTTCCATCCTTTTTGTAAAGCGCTCTGATATCCTTTGGGATCTTGTTCATGTTATATAAAACTTTACAAATAAATAAATAAATGTGTCCCCTGCTTGGATCTTTATGTGGGGTTCATGGTCAGTTGCTGCCACACATTGGAGCCTATAGGGTAAGATGATAGTTGCTCCCTATCCTGTGCCTGGGGCCTATTTTCAGTGGCGATGGGATGCCGACTCCTGTGTCCCCAGCAGGACCTCATTTCTACAGATAGTCTTGTTGACCTGTGAGCCAGTATTCAGCAGGGAACCTGTGAGCCAGTATTTAGCGGTGATCCAATGGTGTGTCAATGAAGTATAGTGTGGTACAGCACAGGCATTGAAATGTTCATGTCACAGTGTGCACATTGAGGATGTTGAGTGCAGCAGTGTTTTTGGTCTCACCGGCCATCATGCCCCTTTCTACAAGTATCCGCCAGCTGCAGAGTGCACGCGCACCCCTTAAGTGATTGCCATGCGCTGTGCTATCATTGGTGGCTATTTTTGATCAAGAGAGATTGTCCAAACTGTGCTCTATCCTCTTAAGAAATATGCATTTCTGGTGTGCAACAGAACAACTGTTTTGGTTTCTCCCACAGTGTGGCCACATTTCCATAAAAAAATATCTTGCATGTGCAACGTGACGGCCATTTTGTCTTGGACCAACATTAATGTACTGAATAAGCATAATTTCTAACAGCCTGCATTGTCTTCCGGTGACAGTCACACCTATACTTATAATTTTGGCTGTACTGAATGAGCATCAAAGTTGAGCAGCCTGCATTGTCTTTCGGTGACAGGCGCACTTATATAATTGTGGCTGTACTGAATATGCATCATAGTTTACCAGCCTGCATTGTCTTTCAGTGACAGGAACATCTATATAATTGTTGCTCTACTGCATGCACATCAAAGTTGAGCAGCCTGCATTGTCTTTGGGTGACACTTAGACTTGGCATCCTTGGCGTGGTTTTCACTGACTTTTTGACGCTACCTCCAGCATTTTTTACTGTGTACTGGATTTCGTTTTTGCTGGCTTAGATGTATTGGTCACTTTGCCTCTGCTGATCAGTGTCAAAGGGCAAGTGCCCCCTGTGTATATTGTAAATTTGATTGGCTATTCATGGTTGGCATAAATGATTTTCTGGTAAGTCCCTAATAAAGTGCACTGTGTGTGCTCAGGGCCTTTAAATCAAATGCTACAAGTGGTCATGCAGCACTGGTTCTGCCACCCACCTGAGTAGCTCTGCAGTTTCAGGGCCCGAAGTCTTAGACTACCATGTCAGCCTGGAAAGTGCACCCACTTGCCAGGCCCTATCCTTGCACTTATTCGATGCACCTCTCTGGTAGGCCCAAGGAATCCCCATGGGCAGGGTGCAGTGAATGTGAAAGGTAGGACATATACTGGTGTGTTTTACATGTCCTGATAGTGAAATACTGTGTATTTCAGTTTTCCCTGTTGATAGGCTGTATGTCAGTGGCGGCTCCTCTGTTAAAATCGGAGGAGCTTCGCCCCACTGCTTTTAAGGATTGTAAATAAAGAAAATATAAAATGATGATAACTGGTTGTTATTATCATTTTATGTTTACCTGCTGCAGCAGCTCTGCGGGCGGGGCTGGGCGGATCTGCTTTGCTCTCAGAGCACAGCAGGGGAGAAGTGGTTTGTCCACTCCAAGTGTGCATGATACTTGGCCAGCCGTCTTGGGCCAGCCAAACATTCATGCGCACTTTACATGTTCTTCAGGCAGGCTCCATTACAGCCTGGGTGGAGGACATGCCAAGGCCCCCCGTCCCTGGCTGAGCAGCAAATCACAGTGTTCAGACCAATCACAACACTGCATTGCAGCATTGTGATTGGCTATGGGGAGCCTGGGAGCTGGGTGCTACCTGCTTTCCTGTTCCGGCCTGAAGAATTGACAGGGAGAGACTAGGAAGGGCGCTGCAATCAGGTAAGTTTTTTCTTTTTTTCAAACCCCCTCATCTTCCTCCCCCCCCAACTCAACGCCCTCGATCTGTGCCGACTGCCATTGCTGGCTTTCCCGTAGGCTAACATGGGAGGTGCACCGTTACATCTTACAAAAGTAACTTCACACTGGGACAAGATAGAAAGGAGGAATGGTTTTTAGGCTCTCTGAATTCTTTTAGTAAAGGTGTTTTTAATTTGTGTGTTTGAAAATGGCAATTTTGGAAAATAGGCATTTTCTTTGTTCAACGATCCTGTGTGCCTCTGCCTTTTTTTTTAAAGTTTAAACAAGACCTTTATTGGCTTTTTGCTAACTTACACAGCAGGGTGCCTATATCCCAGCGGGCCGGTACTGCACCACATTTTTTTCATATCAAAGGCGGTAGGGGAATACACACAGCAAGCCGCCTACAACCCCACCGGGCCGGCCGCGACAGGGGGGCATGCAAATCAGTCAACTATTCAGGTCTCAACCAAACATAAATATCCCAGAAACTCAATAAAGCCACAGTTCTCATATCACTGGTCTCCATCTGTATCGACTTTCACTAGTTTATTCCTCCCCTATTTGCCACCGTCCCAACCCATTGTCATCCCTCGACCCCACAAGTCATGCATCTCAGAGCCATCCATCTCCTCCAACTGCTCACGAGTTCCTTGTCTCCTGATGCTCCTCCCCCTCATGCCCGTCCGCTCCCTCCGACAACGGAGCCAAGCCTGTGACAGTGGTGTCAGCCTGTTTCAGGAGGTATGTTTGCAGACGGGCCCAGATGTCTTGTGGGCGAGACGTGGGTGGCGTAAATTCAGCATAGGTGTGAAGTTGTTCCTGAAAGTGTATAAGGTCGTTCAGCCACTGAGGTATATTTTCGGATCTTAACAGGTAGCTGTTCAGTGTATCCCATGAACGCCACCAGGGGGGTGTCTGGCACATGTACTCCAGTCACCTCATCCACTGCACTAAGGGTCTCTTTCCAGTAATCCCATATTAGTGAGTAGTCCCAGGCCAGCTGTTCAAACCCCGCACCCTCCGCTCCACACCTGTCACCGCGGTCAGTGTCCCTCAACCGGAGACGATGTAGTCGGGCGGGTGTGTAATAGAGTTGGTGTAAATATCTGTAGTGCATGAGTCGTAATCTGCTGTTCAATGAGATTTCACCAGTCTGACGGCAGCAGAAGGACCACTGGTCCTCGGTGAGGGGTCCCTTCTGATCTTGGCCGGTGCGGGGTCCCTTTCTCATTCCCTTGGTGTGGTGCAGTAAAGTCGTGATACTACATGCTCTGGGGACGTCTGTTGTAGTAAGACGTGCAGGGGGGCCATGATGGGTGGCTCAAGTGGAAAGCAAGGAGCAAGAGCTTTCATGTCCTGTCTGAGTCGTACATAATAAAAACGTTCCAGTGGAGTGGGAGGGGAGGTGCCAAAGAACTCCTCACTACTGCAAAAGGTCCCCTGTGTGTACAGTTGACCCCAAGTGAGCCGGGAGAGTTTCCCCAACATCCGGCAGCATCCCCCTTCCTGCGTGACAGGTAAGTTGTGCCATCCCCGCAGCGGTGCTAGAGGTGAGTACAGTAATGGGCACTGAAGTCTCTGCGGTTTGTCCTTCCAAGCATGGGAGTTGCATTGAACAGTATTGGTCGCCAAGTGTCTAGGGACTGTAGGGGTACTTAGATATGCTGAGCAGGGCGTGGGGGCCATATGTCCCCCCTCCACTGCCAGATGAGGCATATAGGGGGAGGGTGTATCCAGTAGGCCGCAAAGTGAGCCTGGGCACAGATAAAATAGAGCTCGATGTCAGGGATCTCAAAACCTCCAGAGTCAGAGGGACGCGTGAGGATCTCCCACGCCAGTCTGGGCTGCTTCCCGCCCCATGTCAATCTGATCATTTGTGATTTGATGCTTTTAAAAAAATAGCGACTCGGGGTGTAAGGTATATTAGTGAACAGATAGAGAAGCTTAGGTAATATCACCATCTTGATCAAAGACACTCTAGCAGCCATGGATAGGGCCATCGCAACCCATCTAGTAATTTTGTCCGTCAGTTGATCCAGCACGCGGCCATAATTGTCGTTCATCAAGTACTCTCGGCACCGGGAAGCGCGAATGCCCAAATATGTGACTGAGTCCGCACACCAGGTGAGCGGATAGTCAAGCTCGAAACGCGGGGTAGAGTCAGTCAGGGGAAATATCTGGGACTTCCCCCAATTCACTGTTATCCCCGACAGTCTACCGAACAGTATCAGCACTTGGAGGATTGGATTAAGACTTACATCAGGGTCCCTCAGATACAAGGTCAGGTCATCTGCATATAATGATATTAAGATTTGTCTTTTTGTGTATATCAGGACGCACTCTCGATATTGCTGTCTAACCTTGGCCACCAGCGGTTCAATGGCAATAGCAAATAGAAGGTGTGACAACGGGCATCCCTCCCTGGTGCCCCTGGTTATCGCAAAGGGGGGCGATTGCAGCCCATTAATGAGGATCTGTGCCTGCAGATCTGAGTACAGCAGGTTTATCCATGCCAGAAAGGAGGGGGGGGTCACATTTCTTGCAGCACAAAGGCAAGGTAGTCCCATTGCAGGGAGTCAAACGCCTTAGTGGCGTCTAAGAAAATGGCTGCAGCGTTCGTCTCAGGATCTACATCTTGCAGCAGTGCGAACAGAGTACGCAAATTGTGGGAAGTGCCTCTAGTGGGTACAAAGCCCAACTGGTCCAGGAGGACCAATGCAGTCATCCGGCGGCTGATGCGGTTCACAATTAGTTTAGTTCGGATTTTCGCATCTACGTTAATGAGGGAGAGGGGTCTATACGAGTCACAATATGTGGCAGATTTTTTACCCGGCTTCTCGCATAGAAGGGGGGAGAACCCCAGACTCCCTAGCCTCCTCGAAGACATGTCTCAGGACCGGGATGAACAGGTGATGAAATGTTTTATAAAATTCCACCCAGAGGCCATCCTGCCCCGGCGCTTTCCCAGATGCCAGCTGCATTACAGCCGCCACCATCTCTTCATCTTTGTGATATAAAAGACATTTCCACTGGCCATCTCCCAACCATGCAATTGCTGTGTCCTCAAAAAAGGAGTCAAACTCAGTAGAGTGGTCTCTCTGAGTCTTATATAGGCTATTATAAAATCTCCGGACGGTTGCTACTATAGTCTTTGTATCCCTGTGTGTCTGACCATCCTCATCCTCAATTTCCAGGACCACATTAGAATATCGCTGGGACGGAGTAGGGATGCCAGCGCCTTCCCCGGTCTGTCACCCTCCCCATATTCTCGCGCCTTGTAGTATTTTCCTCTGAACTTACACTCGCTTTCGGCTGGGTCTTGATATTCATCAAGGGTGCTCCTCAATTGTACCTGTGACTACGGCGTTGGGGTTGTTTGCATCTGGTCCTCTATGCGTTTGAGATCATCCTCAAGTCGCCGCATCCTGGCCCTTATATCCCTCAAGATTCCCCTGCTTTTGGCAATGCACAGGCCACGAACGGTGACTTTAAATGCCTCCCAAATCGTGGCATAGCGCGTCACTGAGTTTTCATTGCGAGGGAAGAAGTCCGTGATCTCCTGTTCAAGCTATTGCTTACAGACAGAGTCAAGCAGGGAAAGGGGATTCAGACGCGAGTTCACAAATGGAGATTGTTCATGCGGAGAGGTAAGATCTATGAGCACCGAGGAGTGGTCAGAGTAAGTGCGAGGGAGATGACATGCGTCATCCACGGAATAAGTCCCTTAGTGAGCAGCCATGCATCTATCCTGGACCAGGAAGCATGGGCCGTAGTGAAACAGATGCCTTCTCTCAGAATCAGGTGCATATGTTGCCACGCATCTTCTAGCCCATGGTCAGTGGCAATTTGCTTTAAAGTGGATTGGGAGTTGGAATAGTAGTGTGGTTGCGGGTGTGATCGGTCCAGTGTAGGGTCAATGGTAACATTTAGATCCCCTCCCCATAGCAAGTGTGTGGAGTCTTTTTCGAGGATTTTCCCCAGAGTATCCAGAAAAATTCTGGATCATCGGAGTTGGGGCCATATCAGGAGATAAAAAATTAAAAGTCTGTGTAGCTAATCTACCCCATATGATGGGTATCCGCCCTGGTTGTCTGTCATAGACCCTATAGGATTGTAGGGGAGAGATTTCCTCACTAGAATGCATGTGCCTCTGGCATACGAGGAGTAGGAGGAGAAGCTGGTATAGCTGGCACAGCGGGAGGCGAATGTAAGGGTGGTGCTTAGATTAAAATTTGTTTCCTGCAACATTGCATAATGTGCATTGTGACAGTCTAGATAAGCCAGGATGTGGCGGCGTTTGCGAGGGTCACCCAGGCCTCGCACATTCCACACGAGGAATTGGTATGCTGGATGGGTCGTGGATCATTTACAGTGGTCAACATAAGAGCATAACTTCGACAACGATGTGTGGTAGGTGGCAATCACGTATCCAATTAACAGGTAAAAACAGATGATTAGTGTTGTGTGGCAACTCAATAGACTGTACAGTTCTGTGGCAAGAAACTAACCTTCCCCTTTCCCCCCTCCCAAATCAGCAGCCCAAACCTGCCGTGGCCCCCTAAATTAACCTCCTCCCCATTAACTCACATTTCGAGAGACAACTTAAATTTCAAACAACTCAAAATATACTGAGAGAAAGAAATCAAAACCCTTAAATCCTCTTCACCTCAGTGTAAATACAACCATTAATAAGGGTTCACCTGGAGGGTGGGCTCCAGAGTGCAGCCAACACCTCCTCGCAGTAGCGAGGGCGTTCAGGCAAAATTATATAGTCAGCTCGTGCCAGCGTCCATTATTAGGGGTATGGCTTACTAGGTGACCATTTCAGGGATGTAGGAGTCCTCCAGGATATTGTCATTACCAGCTTGCAGGTCACAATAATAGGACAGAGAACTTACCAATTCAGTCCCGATCAGGACGTTGTAGTCCCCGTATCGCTAGGCAAAGGGGAGAGCCCGGCTCCAGAGTCAACGGGGGGCTACTCCTCTCATTGCCTTTGCCTCAGCTTTGGCCATCTACTCACGGCAGTTGTGGCAGAACGGATGCATCCAGGAAGGGGCACATCACGACGGCAAGTTCCTGTCTACAAAACAGCGAGTTGCGTAGATCCAGTGAGGCGGCGCTTCATTCTATATCGGAGGCTCCGCCGCATTCATCCAGAGGTGGAGAGGGGAGGTGCGGGCCGCCGGCTGCTTTGGTAGAGTTTTAAGGAAGTCCTGCGCCTGCTGTGGGGAATTAAAAAACACCTGTTTCCCCAAATGAATGGTTTTAAGTTGTGCTGGGAAGAGCATAGTGTAAGGCAGATTGAGCTGCTGCAGTTTGTTTTTGACTGGGAGAAATTTCCTCCTCTGTTCCTGCACTGCCATAGTAAAATCGGGGTAGAGGGACACCTCCATTCCTTCAAAACAGAGCTGTCCATGTTCTCTTGACAGGCGAAGGGCGGTGTTGTGGTCCAGGTAGTTGAGTATCCTGGCTATTATCGGCCGAGGAGTGGCTCCAGGGACAGGACACGCAGAGAGTGAGCGGTGTGCCTGTTCGACGACCAAGACAGGCGAGAAGGCCTCTCTCCCAAACAGCGTTATGAGGAGACGCTCAATATAGTCCTTCATTCACCCTGTAGCTGTCGTCTCAGCCACACCAAGGATAAGGAGATTATTGCGGCGAGAGCGGGATTCCAAATCCTCATTTTTGGCTGCTATTACTTTGAGGACTCTCCCCATGTTTGACGATCAGGACATGGTAGCAGTGGCGGTGTCCTCTAGGTCCGAGATACGGTGTTCCACCTCCGTCAGCCTGTCTTCATGCTTATCTACCCTATGCGTGACCCCATTTAGCCTAGCGTTCATTAAGCCCATCTTGGATTCGATGGAGGTCAAGCTGGACTGCATGATGGGCAGGAGCTCCTTTAGATCCGCAGTGGAGGGGCCCTGGGGGTCCGCGTGGTCATCCTAGTGGTCTGCCTGTGAGCGGGTGGTCTTCCACGCCTCAAAGTTCAACTTCGGTTGGCGTCCGTCCGGTTTACCCATTGCTGACAGTTGGGTTGCGTGATATGGTCGCAGGGCACAAGGGAGAGGGCTCCTTCAGCCGCCGCTGTGTCAGCTATCCCAGCACCGCTGCAGATATGGGGCGTGCGAGGTCCCCGGCGTGGCGAGTATATCCGGACTTACCGGGCAGGCTTAAAGTAGTCAGGAGGGGCAGTATCCCAATCCAGTCCAGGCCGGATAGAGCCCCTTCGTACCAAAGCGCAGGTCCTGATTACAGCAGCAGCTATGTTTTCCCCACAGCAGTTGTCTTCAGGTCGCTCCGCCACTTAGTAAAGGTCCCAGGCAATTTTCCAGCATATAGGGGGGGTGAGGAAAGGGGGGTCTTCCTCGGAGAGATCTCCAGCCCCGCAGCGACAGTCCTGCAGTCACAGGCTGCACCGCACCAACGCGCAGGCCCAGAATACAGCAGCAAATATGTTTCCCCCGAATGTCTGACATAATATCGACAGACAGAATATCGAACTACAAAAATATCGGAACAAAAATATCGACATCAAAAATATCGAAATCCTATCTTCATAAAGGTAAGTACAAAAATATCGAAAAAAAAATATCGTAGTACAAAAATATCGGAATTAAAAATATCGTTTTTTTAAATGTATTAATAATAATGTAAAAATAATTTTAAAATACATATAATTTTACAAATATTAAATAAAAATATTTTAAAAAATTAAAACTAATACATATACATTTAAAATAAATAAAACACTTAATAATTTAATGTAATTTTTTTTAATGTTATTTAATTGATTTAATGTAATATTTTTTTGTTTTTACCCTGTACACCTGTACCCCAAAAACCCAAAACTGACCCTGAACCCTAAAAATATCCCTGTTCCCCAAAAACCCAAAACTGACCCTGAACCCTAAAAATACCCCTTTACCCAAAAACTGAAAACTGACCCTGAACCCTAAAAATACCCCTTTACCCAAAAACTGAAAACTGACCCTGAACCCTAAAAATACCCCTTTACCCAAGAACTGAAAACTGACCCTGAACCCTAAACATACCCCTTTACCCAAAAACTGAAAACTGACCCTGAACCCTAAAAATACCCCTTTAGCCAAAAACTGAAAACTGACCCTGAACCCTAAAAATACCCCTTTACCCAAGAACTGAAAACTGACCCTGAACCCTAAAAATACCCCTTTACCCAAAAACTGAAAACTGACCCTGAACCCTAAAAATACTCCTTTACCCAAAATTAATTAATATTATTTAATTACCAATTAATTATTAATTAACAATAACAATAAAGTAAATATAGTAGCACATTAGCTGTAATTAATTTAATTTATTAATTAATATTATTTTTCCAAATTAATTAATTAAGAATAACAAAAAATTATATATTAAAAAAATTACTATAATTAATGTAGTTAACTAATTAATATTAATTAATTACCAACTAATTAATACTTTAAAATATGTACAAAATTATATTAATTAATGAACTAATTAATATAAATTAATTACCAATTAATTATTAATTAAAATATGTACAAACATATATTAATTAATTAATTATTATTAAATTACTTCCCACCCTATTCCCCTATAAACCCATAACCCGCTACAGAACATATTTATCAATTAATCAATTAATTAAAATTAATTAAAAATTATTTCTCAATTAAATAATTAATAATTCCTACTAATTAATAATTAATTTAACATAATTAAATTACTTCCCACCCTATTCCCCTATAAACCCACAACCCGCTACAGTAGTAAAAGACAATATTTAATTAAATTACATTAAAAATAAATAATAAAACTATAATAAATACAATATAATATACACTAAATTTATTTAAAAATTGATATTAGTAACATCGAAGTTATTTATTTCGATATTATTGACATCGATATTTACAACTTCGATATTACTGATATCATACTAATATCGATATTAAGACTGTCGATATTACTTACCTTCGATATTTTGTCCCATCGATATTTAAACATCGATATTATTGTATATCGATATTTAAAACTCGATATTTTGTCTGTGTACCGTTTCCCCCACAGCAGTTGTCTTCAGGACACTTTCCCACTTAGTTGAGGTCCTAGGCAATCTTCCGGCATATGGGGGGGGTGGGGAAAGGGGTGCCGCCCTCGGGGAGTCCCCCAGCCCCGCAGCAACAGTCCTGCAGTCTCGGGCTGCACCGCGTGTCAGTGGCCCTTTAGGAATATCCTCAGGTGTGTTTGATGTTTGGTTTGTTGGCTTGGTACCGCTGTCTTGTTTCTTTCCACTGGGCGGTCGAGTTATGAACTGCCAAATGCGCCTGTAAGTGCCCCCAGAGATAGCGCTATGGCTCGACCAGTGTTTCCCTCGTGAATAAATGACAGTCCCGAGGTCAGGGCGTCAATGTGCCGTGTGTGCCGCTACCACCCGCCCCGGTTGCAAGGTAACATCTGCTCCACGTACCTGTGGAGGTTCGACGATGGCAGCAATCCACACAGGCACAGGCGCGCAGGCCGCCACCTTCCAGCTCTGGCACGACCAGCCACTCCCTGCGCCTCCGCCCATCCTCCTCCACCTCGGCCTGCAGGATGGTCATAACGGGAAACCTCCTGGTTTCCCCAGGCAACCCCCAATACTTCCCAGCTCAGGAGCTCAGCAGGGGTCAGACCATGCTCTCCCGCCGTGGGACCTTCACGATCTTCCGCCGTTCCGGTGGTTCCTCTCAGTGCCTCTACCGCTGCACAGGTCGTTCTCCTCTGGGCAGACAACGGGGATCGGGCACCTCCTACGGGGGCCCAGGGCCGTGTGTCCATAGTACCTCCGCAGTGCTGCAGCAGCCCGAGGGCAGCTCACTCGGCTTCCGAGGTCGCAGGGGGGGAGGGTGTCACAGTGCATTTTGGTGCGTTCTGCCTCTCCCCGCAGCCGCCACGCCTGCAGGCTGGCCCCGGTGCAGTCTCACCCGTCCCCTCCAGGCAGCTACAGGGCATCCTCCGTTTTCTTGTCTGCACCCAGCACCAGCGCACACTTCAACGGGGCCTCCTGCACAGCGCCCTGCGCCTGTTCCAGCAGGGTGTCAGGCATGTGTTTGTACATAGGCAGGGGTCGCGCTTCACAATGACCTCCGGTGCCCCCGCTCTCAGTGTCCTCCCCTCCTCAGTCAGTGGCCTGCATCTTCTTGCCTCCCCTATCAGCTAATCGCGGCCGCTGCAATCTTGCGGCCTGCAGCTCCAATGTCGAATGGTGAATTTCCGGGAGTCTGTGGCAGTTTCGCGGCCGTATATGCCCTAGCACAGTGCCTCCCTGTCTGCTATGCCATACCAGTGTTTTTTGGCCATTGTCAGCAGGAGATGATGCTAATACCAGGCGTATGGTGGCCTGAACAGCAAGAGCCTTATGCAAGTGCAGCCATCTTGCTTGGCTCCCTCTAGCGCCCCCGTGTACTTCTGCCTGTTTGTGTATTCACTGTCTGGTTTTGGACTGACAGGAGCTGGGGATGTGCATTCACTCTAGACAGTATGGAAAAGCATTCCTTTACAGACTTGTAAAACCATGGAGGTGGATTTTAGTAACTCTAATGAGAGTAATGTTATACTAATTTTATCTTCCTTATGTCAGCAAGAGGTGTGGTGCAGAGGCCAGCGCAGCTGACTCTGGAAATAGGGTTAACAATTCGATCCCTGCCGCCAGCAGCAGCTCAGCTCAGCATCATGTGACTCTGGGCAATAGATCACTTAATCTCCTGACAGCCCCCAGCAATTTGAGACTCTTAGGGGGGAGCTTTTTGAACTTTAAAATACCGGATTTAGATTCAGATTTAGAGTGTAGTGATTGAAAAAGCAACCATGTTTGTATCACGCAAAAAGGATCCCCCATCGTGTGTGATAGGTGTGACTGATAAGGATGTTAAGTTCATGGAGGATTCTGGTTCTCCTTTCACGTTGATGAATGTGAAAGATTTTGGTGGGTTGGGGGACATTCATGTGCACCAAACGCACATAATGATTTTGAGTCTTTGGGCAAGAGAGTTGACGTCATAAGGAAATTTGATGCCAATTTGGATTATGATGGAAATTTTGCTACTAGACCAGTATATATAGTTAAGCCAGTCAGGGTGGGATGAGCAAGGAGAGCTTTAGATTGTTTTGGACCCCAATCATCCTGACATGGTATTATCCAGATGGAAAACGAAGGGGGTCTATTGCGCACAACATTCAGCAAATCTTTACAGTTCAAGCACGCTTTGAGTGGGTCAGAGATTATCCCGAGGGTATTCAGTGGGGGAATGGGGAAAATCCAGTGTTTCTAGCATTTTATAATTCTCATGGGTGATGAACAAGCAGTGGCTCACAAAGTGGGCAAAGTCTTTCTAAGCATGAGGTATGAATTGAAGCTTGAATTGGACAGATTGTATTTGATGGATAAAATTGAAGGGTCAGAATGGTTTGCTCCTAGCATGCAAGGCTGACTTTGTGTGGAATTGGGAGATCTAAATTCAAATATTTGAGTGGATCACCAACCTTGCCAAATATCAATATAATGCTCGTGACTTTGGGTGGTGCCAGTTTCTTCACTTTTTTAGATTCCTCTTTGGCCTAACACCAGATTGAATTGAGTAGGGATTCTAGACACCTCACATCATATGTTATGCTTGAGGGTGCATACCGTTTTGTTTGGATGCCATTTGGTCTGGCATCTGCATTTGCCGTGATTAAAGGTTGATGCATAATTTATTCAAAAACACTATGGGTGTTTGTTAGACCTGGCAGCATTGGCTTGGGACTCCTCTGTATTTTGTGCCTTTGCCTCCTGTGTTTTTGCTGTGTATTGAACGCCTTTTGCTGGTCTAGATGCTTTGGGCACTTTGCCACTGTTGTTCTGTGCCAAAGTGCAAGTGCTCCCTTTGTGAAATGCTGTCATGGATTGGTGTTTCCATGATTGACTGATTTGATTTACAAGTCAGTCCCTGGTACAGTGCACAGTGTGAGACCAGGGCCTGTAAATCAAATGCTGCTAGTGGGCTGCAGTACTGATTGTGCCACTCACATAAGCAGCCTGTAGATTACCCACTTGCCAGGCCCTAACCTTCCCTTTTCTTACATGTTAGTCACCCCTAAGGTAGACCCAAGGTACCCCTGTGGACATGGTATAGTGTATGTGAAAGGTA